>NC_092502.1:1467577-2667577 GCF_047511675.1 Marmota flaviventris | reverse complement strand
CAACACACACACAAAAATAATAATAATAATAATAATAAATTAAATAAGTATATAAATGTTTAAAAACCCTCATGAGTAACAAGCCCTAAATTCAACAGCCTCTCTCATGCATGAATATAACAAATGGATTTGAGGTTCTCTCCTGATAATTATCTCAGTCTTCACTACACAATCTGTGGACATGCTGGACTCACAGCACATGGATGCTCACAAAGTGCTTCAGAAAGAAGCTGGAAACACCATACAATTATGGAACAAAATGCCCAGGTTTTCAACTGCTGATCTAATCCTCACTAGACTAGTCAGAGGCAGGTGAAGGCTAAGCTGCCACAGAGAGACCCTCTGGCCACAGGATTCTGGAGAGGACCATGAGGAGTCCCTAGTCATGACTGCCAGTTTCCACAATTGCCACTCCTGTCAGCTTTAAACCACCTTCCTACCAGTCTCAAGATAGAAAGGCACACTTACCATTTCCTGGCTTTCAGAGTTCTCAGCATTCTCCCTGTGATTTGTTTTCAGCTTCTGCATAGCACAGAAACCTGGGCTCCATATCCAAGACAGAAAGCCTACAAAAAGATTGAAAAAAATGGCAAGCTCCAGACATGAAGGGAACAGAAGATTGTGGAATCCCATCCCCTCATCTCCTGCCATGTGAGGATTGGACAGTTCTCACCTAAGAGACTGATTGGTCAAGGCTTCAGGCACTGCCTCCAACCTGAGCCAAGTGGGCACAGAATCAAAGTCTGAATCACAGACTGCTCCATTGTCATTTTTAAAAGACTATAGATCAGGGCTGAGAATATAGCTTAGTTCAGTAGAGTGCTTGTTTTGCTTATATAAGGCCATGGATTCAGTTGCCTGCACTACACACACACACACACACACACACACTCCCCCACCAAAAAAAAATAATAATAATAATAAGTAAAGGACTTTAGGAACTAGGGTTATGGTTCAGTGGTAGAGTGCTTCCCTAGCATGGGTGAGGTACTAGGTTGAACACCCAGCACCACATTAAAAAAGCAATAAACAAACAAACTACTAATGGTATTGTGTCCATCTACAACAAAAAATATTCAAGAAAAAAAAAGACTGTGTATTGGACTTGTGCACCCTCACTACAAAACCCATAAACACTTTATATATATAATACATATACATATATGTTTTCAGACAGTGTATAAAATTCTCCCATGATGGCTTTTCAAGTAACTTATATTACAGGTACGCTTTACAACCCTAAAATCCTCCACACCTCTCCTCCTCCTCCTCCTCCTCCTCCTCCTCCTCCTCCTCCTCCTCCTCCTCCTCCTCCTCCTCCTCCTCCTCCTCCTCCTCCTCCTTCTTCTTTGAGGGCCTGTGAATTGCACTAAGTGCCTCCGGATGGGGTTATTTTAAGGCAAACTTTTCTTCCAATAATAGGACCTAGCCCAAAGAGAAGTGCATTGATGCTTATAACTGTTTATAATGTTAAAGCAATTTATGAATAAATATGTATATATTTTTATTTACGAAAATGATACCACAATTACTTTAATTTTTTTTAAACTTTTCTTTTCTTTATCTCATAAAAAAAAACAGTTTGTGCTTTAAACTCATTAACAATTCTTTGAGGCAGCACTGTCCCCATATCCTTTCTCCAAAAAAAAAGTGACTCACAGATATAATTCAAGTTATTGAGACTCATTAAATTTTGGATCATTTATTTTAACTAGTGAAGTCTATAGATTTTCTTTTTATTTTCACCTTTAAATGAAGCCCGCTTTTTATAGCTTTCTTGTTGTGTAATTGACCTCTAATATTCTGCATATTTTAACCCCAATTCTGATCACTTTGGACTATTGATGTCTTGATGGAGGGGATCTCAAAGTGGTCATGCACAAGGCAGGAAATGGATATAGTAAGTTGTAAGACAGGTGATTGCTGAGTATGTAGATTTTGCTATACAAAATAAGTATTGGTGGAATATATGGGGGTAGGGAGAAAAAGAGCAATGAACAAAAAGAAAAACTTGAGTAGTAGAGTGGTTCAGATGCTACAAGTCTACAATGATAACATGAATGTAGAGGGGTAGTGTTCTGGGAAGCAGCAATAAAATTTGGGGGGATAAAGCAATTTTTTGCACAGTTCCCAAGTGAGAGATCCAGGTGAATGAGTTCTGTGTTCAATTCTTTGCACCTAGGAGTGGAATTTATAGTTCATAGGGTATGCTTCAGTAAGTAATAAAACACCAATTCCATTATACTTTTATACTTTATACATTTTCATGGCTACAAGCTGACTTAGACAATTCCAATCACATTACATCTTTGCACTTGTTATTCATTAATTAATTAATTCATTTCATTATTTATTTGCTTCTTTATTTTTTAAAGAGAGAGTGGGAGAGAGAGAGAGAGAGAAAGAGAGAGAGAATTTTTTAATATTTATTTTTTAGTTCTTGGCGGACACAACATCTTTGTTTGTATGTGGTGCTGGGGATCGAACCCGGGCCGCACGCATGCAAGGCGAGCGCGCTACCGCTTGAGCCACATCCCCAGCCCCATATTTGCTTCTTTATTAATTCACTTTTTCTTTAGTTGTCATTGTTCTTACATTACTGATGATTATATAATTGCATAAATATTCTGAATGTTGACTTTTTCTTAACTATTGTTTTATGTGTTTATTCATATATTTACTTTCCATTTAAATATTTTTTTTCTTTGCCAAGCCTGATTTCTATTAGACCTTAATCTTTGTTTATGAAGGCTAGATAAAATCATATTATTACAAATAACAAAAGAATATATCATCTTGGTAGAACCCTAATCACCTGTTAAAGTTGACCCAGTCTGTGTCAACTAAAATTTGTGTCAAAAGTCCTCTTTTTTCTTATACACATCTTAATAAAGAATTCCTCTCTCACTTCTCACTTTTATACATTGGAGAGCAGACTAACTTCCCAAAGCAGCAGTTAATAACATAGAGGAATTCTCCAACTAGCTTGCTATTACTTTTAATTATTTACATCCTTGACACTAAGAGTGTCACTGATTACTTTTTTTAATTTTTGCAAGATCTCTCTCTCTCTCTCTCTCTCTCTCTCTCTCTCTCTCTCTCTCTCTCATATTACAAATTGAAACCAGATATGCTTTTTTTTTTTTTGCTAAGAAACACTCTCAGACTTTAATAAAATATTCTATAAAGAAAAAGGGTTTTGCTGATTTTCTTAGAGAATCACTAAGTTTCCGAGGCTGGCTGACTTTAATCTAATGTTATAGAATCTAATGTTATAGTAGTTATAACACACACACACACACACACACATATACATTTCTACCATTGTATATTCATCAGGAGTGTACACAGAGTAGCAGTAAAGCAAAAGCGAATGAAAAATGGAATGAATAAATAAAAGAGATGAAAAAGTACAAAGATTTTACATGACTGGAATTGTCAAATGTTGATTGTGGTCACACAAATTTGTAAAGCTACTTGGAAATAGTTTCATACTACCTACGAAAACATACTCTGTGAATTATCAATTTCACTCCAAGGTGGGGAGAAATAAAGACATAACCCATTCATATGACTCTTTCTCTTGGCGACTGTGCCAGAGTTACCTTCTTCTTTCAATTCTACCTTATTTCTACCTCCAACGAAACTACCCCTTACCCTCATGCTACAATTGATCCACCATTAGAATTTTTTGAGAATGAGAGAGAGAGAGAGAGAGAGAGAGAGAGAATTTTTTAATATTTATTTTTTTAGTTTTTGGCGGATACAACATCTTTGTATGTGGTGCTGAGGATGGAACTGGGGCCGCACACATGCCAGGGAAGTGCGCTACCGCTTGAGCCACATCCCCAGCCCCATTAGGCTTTTTAAATCTGAACCCTTGAGCTGGTCATTCTTTCCTCTTTTCTTCACAGTACTTTTTTCCTCTACCCCTATCTACTCCACCAGTACTTTTTTCATGAATACTCACTACTACATACTCAGCATCCACCAATCTCACATCCTGATCCATCCCAAACCTGCCTTTTCCATGGATCACTTTGAGATCCCCTCCACTCAGATATCAATAGTACAGAGTAAGGTCAGGTTAGGGTGTTATATATGCAGATTTTTAGAAGTCATTTACATAACAATAAGCCTATAAAAATGGGATGTATTTTAGCTGTGGTTAAAAAGAAAATCTATAGACTGCACTGTTAAACTGAAGTTTCTAAAATTTATTAATCTCAATAATTTGGAAAAATCTATAAAAAGGAGAGTAAAGAAAAGAACATAATATATAAAAGTGGCAAATATACACCAAGTGTATATATCCAAAGAGTGTCATATATTGGTGCTTTTATTGTTTTTAAAGAGAGAGAGAGAGAGAATTTTTTTAATATTTATTTTTTAGTTTTCGGCGGACACAACATCTTTGTTTGTATGTGGTGCTGAGGATCGAACCCGGGCCGCACTCATGGCAGGCAAGCGTGCTACCGCTTGAGCCACATCCCCAGCCCTATATTGGTGCTTTTAAAAGACAAATTAATTTGAAATAAATATGGTTAATGTGAGATGTAGTCATCATTTATTAATTATATATAATGGTAGTATATATGTACAAAATGCATCTCATATATTTATGAGTATACATTGCAAGAAATAAACTCTACAGTACTTTTTAAAAAAATTTTGCTGACAACACTATAAATACCTACATCTAGGTTTGTGTATTACCAAATGTTCAGGATACATTTTATACTTTATAAAGTTTATCACCGACCAACAGACCTTTTTTTTTTTTTTTTCAATTTTTAAAAGGAGTCGTATTTATTTCCAGTTAGAACATAATGCCATTATTTATTTTTAATTTTTAATTATTTTTTAATTACATATGATAGCAGAATGCATTACAATTCTTGTTACACATATAGAGCACAATTTTTCACTTTTCTGATTTTATACAAAGTATATTTACATGAATTTACTTATTTATACATGTACTTTATATAATAATATACATCATATTCCACCATCATTTCTAACCCCATGAACCCTCTGCTCCCCTTCCAACCCCCAACAGGTCATTTTGATACACACTGATGTATGCTATGAAATTATAGAAAAGAATATATACCTTATAATAATATGAACAGATAAACTTTTGTAACTAATACATAGCATAATAATAATAATAATAATAATAAACAACTTGCCATTTAGACAACAATAAAGAATACATCTGGCACTACTGACATCTTTTCCCAAAAAATGACATCTTTTCCCAAAAAAAGGAGGTTATTTTTGGGGAAAAATACTATTCTATGCTTTCTTAATATCAATAATAAATTATTTTTCAAAAGTAATATATATTTCAATATAAAAATAAAATAGAAGCAGGTTCCATGGCACACACCTCTAATCCCATTGGATTGGGAGGCTAAGGCAAAAAAAGCCTGAGTTCAAAACCAGCCTCAGAAACTTAGTAAGGCCTGAAGCAACTATGTGTGACCCAGTCTCTGTGTGCCCATGATTTAAATTTCCAGTAAAAACAACAACAACCAAAAGAATACAGAGTATTGATGAGGACAAAAAACAAATTCTCATGAAGTAAAGATGGATTAGAAATTACTGTTTTTTTCTTCATGAAAACTGTGTGTGTGTGTGTGTGTGTGTGTGTGTGTGTGTGTGTGTATATATGAAATACTCCTCATCAAGCAGCTTAGACCTGTAGAAATTATAGTATGTGTGTACCATGACAGCATACAGTTACATGATAGCATAAATCTAGAGCTACACTTGTCAATACAGTGGAAATCTGGGGCCTAGAAGGAAACAAGAGGTACATTCAAAAAAATAAAAATAATAAAGTTTGAGAAAAATTGGTTTCTAGAGCCCAGAAAGATCTTTTGGTTTAATTAGAGTACAAAATACCACATAAGAATTATACTGAAGTTACATCTGTTAAATACATCACATGTATAATGCTTTCAAGGAAAATATGTAGAACTTATCACAAACAAAGTAAAAATTTACAAAAGCACAAAAAAATACTATGTGTGTAAATAAAACTAATCATTACAAAGACAAATATTTTAACTCAATTTAATATGTAATATTTTCCCATCAAAATTTTAGCATGTTTTTTTTCTTTAAATACAAGAAGAGAGCTGGATGTGGTGGTACACAATTTTAATCCCAGCACCTTGATTGTCTGAGAAAGGTGTATTGTGATCTCAAAGCCAACATCAGCAAAAGTGAGGCCCTAAGCAACTCAGTGAGACACCGTCTCTAAATGGCATACAAAATAAGTCTGAAGATGTGGCTCAATGGCAAATTTCCCCTTAGTTTAATTCCTAGTACCAAATTTAAAAAAAAAGAAGGGACCAAAAAAAATAAATAAATTTGTCTTGGAAATAAAATATATAAAATACTCCAAAACCTTTAATAAAAAAAATATTATAGTTATTGTTATGTGACACATTTAATGTATATTATGAAACTATATTGCAATAATACAAACCAATAAATCATAACATGAATCAAATCTGAAACCATATATACATCAATAGTATTGTTAAGAGCAATAGAAAGGTGTATGTAAAACCAACCATATGAAAAATAACATTAGATGTGAATAAATGAATCTATCCAACCTAAAGTTAGAATTGGGACCTAGTGGCAATTCTGTGTGCAGAATGTGCAAAGTAGGCAGTTCCAACCTTAGCCACACTATAAAAGGCAAATGTTAAAAGGGAATGATGTTGAAAATAAAGAAGAATATTAAAATGAGACACTCTCCTTCCATCTATAGATACATTTAAGAAAAAACTACTATGAGTGTCTCTTTGGCAAAATCATGAAGAGTAGAGATACTTAGATACATTGGATATTAGTCCTGTCTTGAGCAATGTAACACATTTGGGACAAAATCTCCAATTACCATCATCACTTGTAGTTAACAGAAATGTGAGATAGGGGCTGAGGATGTAGCTCAGTTTTTAGAGAGCTTGCCTTTTATGCACAAGGCCCTGGGTTCAATGTCTAGCACCACAAAAAGAAAGAAAGAAAGAAGGAAGGAAGGAAGGAAGGAAGGAAGAAAGAAAGGAAGGAAGGAAATATGGGAGAAGTGATACAAAAAGAAATAGAAATACCAAAATATCAGAGCTGTCAATTTATCTCAAAAAAAATCTGCCAGCATATTTTCCCAACTGCTGTTGCTGACAGATGAAGTTCACTCTAGCATGTATTTTAGGTGAAATAGGGAGGAATCCAGTAAACTACTCTTAGCTTGAGTGAGATTTTAGCCTTCCTGAATCCTGCTCCAAACCTGATACACTAGTAATAATGCCAGAACCACCAATTTCTCCTAGAAAAAGTAATTTTTTAAAAATTTTTTGTGTGAGTGTATGTGTGTACTGAATGGCTCAACTTTAACATATTTTGTTGACATTACTATGTCCCTGATACACTAGTAATAATGCCAGAATTACAAATTGCTCCTAAAAAGTTTGTGTGTGTGTGTGTGTGTGTTTGTGTGTATGTGTACTGAATGTGTCAACTTTAATATATTTTGTTTATGTTACTATGTCCTGAAATTCCAAGCTCTGGAACAAAATGTGACTGAGCTTATGTAAATCTCTGTAGATTTCAAACAAATGAATTCACATTCGTTTCCCAGCACTTTTATGATCTATGATACCAAACCATAGTTCAGAAAAGAGGTTAAAACCAATGATCCTTGTTTATTCCAATAAATCTTTAAAGAATAGTCCTACATTGGCTACTTCATATAAACTTTCTACAGAGATAAAATGCATCAGTCAAAAAGATTTTCTGTAGCCTTGGCAGTGTTGTTGAAAAGGTTATTATAATAATCTGAAAGAGCTAGGTGTAGTGGCAAATATACTAGAGGCTAGAGAGGCTGAGTCAGGAGGGTTGTGATTTGAAAGACAGCCTTAACAACAGAGCAAGGCTATAAGCAACTTAGTAAGATATTAGTGATATATCACCTGTATCAAAAAAAAAAAAAAAAAAGGACTCGGGACATAATTCAGTGGTAAGCACCCCTGGAGTTCAATTCCTAGCACTAAACCACACCAAACCAATCAAATACCTGAAAGATAGTAGGGTCTCCAGAGTATATGTGTATATGTATAATAAAAAATTTTGGTTACAATATAAATTTTAAAAAGATACTTTTGAAAAAACTATCATGGTTTTTAAGAGCTGAAAACAAAAAATGCCATATAATCTACTACTAATAATTTTTTTTTGAAGGAGGGTATTATTGTGAATTTCTGTACTCCCAGTGGCTCAGGAGGATGAAACAGGAGGAACTTAAATGCAATACAAGCCTCAGAAACTTGGCAATAGCTTAAGTGACTCAGTGATACCCTGTCTTATTGAAAAAAATATATAGGGATGTAACACAGTGATAAAGTGCCTAAATAAATAAAAATAAATGGCAATTCTTGGTTTAAAAAATGCCCTATAACTCAGTAATAATAATTCTGGATATATATCTAAGGAAATTGGAACACTTTTCTTAAAGAAATTACTTCACTTCCATTTTCATTGCAGGTTTATTCACAGTATCTAATAAAAAATCAAATGAAGTGCCTTTTAGATGCAAGGTATTCATGAAAAGGTTTGTTCCAGCTGAGATCATCCATCCACTTGGCTTAAAGGCTGAATACTTATAATTCAAACTGCTCCCTAAAAGGCAAGACTCAGATATGGATTTTTCTGAGTACCCCAAGAGATTTTGGTACCTATGGGCAAATTGTGTAAGAGTTTTCTAAAACTAAGGAGTAGGTAAATATTGGAGTTTGGAATGTGGACAACATACAGTAAATTTCTCAAGGGGGAATCTTAGTTCAGACACTGTGATAAGGTGTCTGAGTCTGGGGAAAAATTAAGAAGTAAAATCAGAGTGTGTGATAAAACTAGACTCTGCTTCACTGATTTCTAGGTTATTGATTTAATCCAAACAGATATTGGAAAAGGGTTAAGGCTACTAATTTTAATTTATGTAAAACAGGTATTTAAAAAGTACCAGGAAAGAGCTGAAGGTGTGGATCAGTGGTACAGTGCTCGCCTAGCATATATGAGGCCCTGAGCTTACTTCTCAGCACCACATATAAATAAATAAAATATAAGTAAACATTAAAAAATAATACCAGGTAAGGGTCCAGAGTTGTGGCTCAGTAGTAGAGTGCTTGGCTAGTATGCATGAGGCAGTCTGTTTGATACTGGACTAATACTACTACTACTAATAATAATAATAATAATGTGTTCATCTACAACTAAGAAAAAAAACATTTTAAAAAAGTACAACAGTGTTAAGGCCTGTGACCTTCTAATTAACTGTGTTCTAATTAAGCCCTTGCAATTGAACTTTCTTGTTATTTAAATTAAAGTCCAGTTCCACTTGTATTTCCTGCCACCCAAGGACAAAGGAGTTTGGTTGAATATTAGGAATGCTTCAAAATGTCATTTTAATAAACTTGTCTTACATATTTAAAAACTCAGTTGAAAGCAAACTTGGTGGCACAGGCCATAATCCCTATGGCTCAGAAGAATTATACATAGGTATAATGAGTTCAAAGCCACCTTCAGCAAAAGCAAGGCACTAAGCAACTAAGTGAGATCCTCTCTCTAAATAAATACAAAAAAGGGCTGGGGATGTGTCTCAGTGCCCCTGAGTTAAATACGTGGTTAAAAAAAAAAAAACAAAAACAAAAAAACCCTCAATTGAGGACAAACATATTAAAGAAACAAACAAAAAACGAACCAAAAAAAAACCCTTAATTTTGGACAAATTAACTGCCTATTGTGAGGATGGCCTTAGGCCTGGCCTAAACAACTCCACTTTAAAAACTTCAGTTTGAAACATACAGTCTCGCCAGGCATGCCTAAAGGAGCCCTGCAGTATTGCCCTCAGACATTAACAAATCACTTCCCCTCACCCTGAGAAACAGAGTGAGGCCTCTGGCAGGTTGTCCTCAACTAATAAGAGCGATGGTTGAGAAGGCCAGGGTGCAGACCTCCAGACCAGATGTTTCTGGCCCTAGAGTAAATGATGTCATGAAAAAAACTTGTGGGAACTGAGAAGGATTGAAAATGGATTAAAAAAAAGCCTCAAAATTTAGTATAAATAATAGAGCAAATAAACAGATGTTCAGCCAGCTGAAACAAAAATGCACTTGAGCTGGGCATAGATCCACTTTCATTCTAGATATCATACTGTAACCAAAAGAGATGGGTATCACTGGAGAGAAGACTCTAGGTCATCAGATCATCAGTAACCCAGAAACTAGAGTCTAAATATTTTAAAGAAAAACTTATTTTGCAGTTTTGTCTTTAGCCTAATGCAGGATTGTGATTTCAATTTTCTTCTTTGTTATGGGATACTGTGAGAATATCATCAAATATTAAAACATAGAAGTCTACATATATTTCTATATAATTCAATAAAATCTGTCAAGAGATTAAAGTTTAAATTTAAATTAATAAAAACGTAACCACTACCTATAAGGCACATGGTGTTTTTTATATAACCTCTGTTCCACATGTGATTGAATCCTGGCATTCAGCCTATGGTTATTGGATTAGTTATCTATCATCAAATAAGAAGAAACTATATAAAAATTATTGTCTCATGTGTGAGCTTATCATCAATTAAGGCTGTGTTCATATAGGATCTTTTCACTGCATGTAATTAGATGATAGTTGATAAGGTTACTGAAATTCAGAGGGAGATATGGTTGCCAAAAAAAAACCACCCTTCTTCTCAGAGTCAAATAAATTAAGGTGGGCTCATTCTCATGGAGGTGACAGTGTTGTGAAAGCAAAAACAAACTTTTCAAAATGTTTTCTAATACACTTTCATAATCACAGCTTTACATAAGCCACACAAAAAATAAGAGCTCGGATCCAAAGTTTGTTAAACATACTCTGCACTTTGGCTAGAAGAGGAGTAAAAACACATTGTTAACTTTATGAGTACAGATAAGGCAAAAGAATTGCTAATATGTTGACACTCAGTATCATTCTGCCTTTTGTAATAGATGAGGTTTACATAGCTGTTCAGTGTAAAAGAATATTTGGAAGGTCTCACAAATATTCAGCAATTTACTGGAATTCAGGATTAACTCTATATGACCCCAAATCCACAACTCATGTCCTCTAGACTACATTAAATTATCAATCTTTCATTATTGCCTTAGAAGTTAGAGGGTGGCACAAAAAAGAAGATTTTTTTTTTTTTGTACCAAGAACTGGACTCAGGACACTTTATCACAAATCACATCTCCAGCCCAATTTTTTAAAGACAAGCCAAGTTCTCACTAAGATGCTTAAGGCCCCACTGATTTGCTGAGTCTAGCCTTGAACTTAAAATCCTTCTTCCTCAGCCTCTTGAGTCACTGAAATTACAGACATGCATTACAATATTGGCTCTTGTTTCCAGATTTATGAACAGACAAAATTGAAATGCTAAGCAGAGAAGCAGCTGTTATAATCAACCCTTTGTAATTCTGGTTTATTTCTTAAGGTTTAAATATTGAAACCCATATTTCAATGTATATTGAAGGTAACATTATCTATTGTAGTCAACAGTCTGTTGATCTCCATTTTATCCAGACAATTTTTTACTGCCTAAACTTTGATGTAATTGGAAAATGTTACTCAATATGTTTGAACTTCTTTTTTTTTTCTGCTGGACTTATTAGGATACTAGGTTTAAACCATACAACCTATGAAAAATTATGGTGTGGTTATAGCTAAAGAGAAGACTATATGATAAATAAAATTTCAAACTCATGAGGATGAGGTATTTTCTTTGTTATTTTTTTATGTCTCCTTGGTGAATAAGATACAGAGTACACAGCCAAACCTTAAATCCTACAAAGCAGCCCTATCTCTAGTTAATAAAATAAAATATCAAACACAAAAAGTTGTGTTGCAAAATCACATGGCACTTGGTTTGGTAACAGCAGCACAGGAATGGGTTTCTGCCATATTCAGTTGTATATATATTCTAATTAACCAAAATAATATCAGTGTGACTTCAATACATATGACATCTTTAGTTGCAGCCACACAGCTGTTGATCAATGATAAGTTGCAAGAATGATGAGCTTGTCTAGATACCATCTGGAGATGGCTTTTAGTAATCCTAGGCAGGGGGATTGTGTTCTAGTAATATCATAATACAACATAGTTTTTTTGTGGCCTATGGATGCAGAGCTCTTACCTCCTTGCTAATAGATCATTGCAGAAGACTTCAGGTGTATAGATTTTTTGATGACGAATCCTAAAAGGGTGGATCAAAGGAAAGGCCAAACATGGCTATAGCTACTCTCTTGTTCATGCTTCCAACAGGTTATTATTATTATTATTATTATTATTATTATTATTATTATTATTAAAGTAATAAATACCTTGATTTATGTATGCATTCATTGTCATTAATATTTTCTTTTGAGCCTGTGTTCACTATGTAAAATATTGACCATGCACCTTTGCTTTGTGGCCTATATATGAAAAGGCCTATGGAATGATGCAGGAGTCTGAGTTCTGAAGGCTCTGGGATACCTGACTAAAGAATTGTTTCTTTTGCATAAGAAACACTTTCAACTCTGCCTCACACCTCTCAATTGCTAGAGACCAAAATTTTACATCCTGGGTCTCAATACCCACACAGCAATTGGCATAGTCTTTAGGATATTTGCAGGTGAGAGATATCTCAGTCCTGATAGATTAATGAAGGTTGTTAGGGGAGTGGTGACACCTATGGACACAAAGAAGCATACAACACTTAATTACAGTGGACTCCTATGGAGAGTTGTGATATAATGTGATGAGTTCCTTTTAAACACAAATAAGGATTCTGACTGCACTGTGGGCAAACATGAACCTTGCAATTTGAATTGTCAAAGAAGTGTTGAAGCCCAGGCCCCAGCCCCTGGCCAAAAAGAAAAGTGGCAGCAGTGGCATAGATGATTTGGAGAAGTAGTCAAAGGAGTCATGTGCAGCTGCTGTGGCCATGGGATTAATGGTTTTTATAGATCTGACAGCAAAAACTGATGCAAGTGTTTGAGAGACTACCAGAATGAGGAATTGCAAGATAATCAAGAGGTCTAGGAAACCAAAGTACATCCAGTAGAGTAAGATCTCTGTATTTTGAAAATACCCATCAACCTTCCCCATTGTGATGATTGAGTCTGGGGAGAAGAAGAAGGATAAAGGTCTTCAAGTCCAGTCAATGGATGATGCATAAAATGAAACAACAGCAGCCAATGGCTCCAGTGAACAACTGGCATGGCCAGGCCAGGTATCCAAGTTTACCCCATTTTACCTGTTAAGCAGAACTGGTGGACTTAAAAAAGTAATCTACCCAGGTGGCAAGAGAGCAAGATTTTTTTTTTTGTTTGTAAGAATTAGAGATATAAAGCATTCTGTGTTGCACCGTAAAAATGGAGAGGTTAGCATTGCTCCTTACAGTAGAAGTTTTAAAATGCTCAATGCCATGAGGCATTTAGGGACCAAAAAATACCAAGTATGATAGTACCTGGCCAGGCTTCCAGAGGGCTATGTTTTTAGCAAGTAGCTAAGGTCATAAACACTCACATTCAATGGTCAAAAACATTTGTTTGTGAGCATGCTCTTACATCAGTAAAATGTTGTCCATGTGCAATCTTTGTCTGACCAGCATAAAAAAAGTTCTATGTAATAACTTGGAGGGCTGAAGGATAGAAGCTAGAGGCTGGTTTTGGGCCATTGCTGCCTTCAAAAGTAGCATGCCTACCATCCCAAAAGTTCCTCACATCTTCTTTCAACTGCTTGAACTCCAGACCTTGCTTTTTGATTTGAGCCCCTGCACAGCAGCCACAGAGTGAAACCATTTTTAATTTGAGACTATCACAAATCCTCTGCTTTATGCAAGTAGTATTGTTTTTTTTTGTAGACATACTCCCAGATAATATTTGTATAGTGAAGATTTATTGTATTATTTATTTTAGATTACATATATTGCCTTAATGTTGTCTCTTTCTCACTTTTTATGTAGTGTTTCATATTCTCCATTTACAAAACTTTTGTGATACAGTTGCAATCTTTTTGTTGCAGTTTCCAAAGCATACTGAATTTTTATCATGACTGTAATGAAATATACCTGTTTTGAAATTTCTCCTGATAAGAAATTTTTTTAAAAAAAATGCTTATTCTTGATTTTTCAATTCAGTTCTCAGCCATTTCCCAAGATTATTTTAAATCCTTGCTATAAGCTTCAGAAATCTTTCTCAAATATATTATCCCCATTGAATAAAAAGTTCACCATATGTAAAAAATTTGTTTTTATTATTCTTTTCTTTAATTTTTTTAAGGGGAGAGGAATGAGTACCTAACTCAGGGTAGTTCTTTTAAACCCCTGTATCACCAGCCCTTTTTAAATTGTATTTTATTATATTGTATTCTTAGTTTTCAGACAAAGTCTTTTTTAGTGGCTTAGGGCCCTCTCATATTATTTAGGCTGAATTTGAAATTGTGATTCTCCTGCTTAAATCTTCCAAATTATTAAGATTGCTGACATGAGCTACCATATGTGTGTAAACCCTCCCACCCTTTTTGAATAAATCTCACTACTTAACTTTTAAGAGAATTTAAAAATAATGATAAATCATGGCTTCTAAAAGAGGTAAGTTTTACCTTTGGGTCAGGCATACTTGATCTTGATATGTACTTAAAAAATGTGGGTACACAACAAAGAATCTTTGTAAGATTCTATCTCAAAATTTAAAAAAAAAGAAAAGAAAAAATTGAGAATATAGCTGAGGAATAATAATTCCCTCAGTTTAACCAACAGTACTAAACTCATATAAACACACACACACACACACAGACAGACATACACAAATGCACACACACACACACACATACACACAGTACTTGTGAAATTTTGAAAATATTTTTTGATACTGAACAGCTGTATAAACCTCATCTATTACAAAAGGCAGAATTAGTGCCATAATATCAGTAGTCCTTTAGCCTTATCTATGTACAGAAATTTGGTAATGTGATTTTATTCCTTCTCTAGCCAAATGCAGAATGTATTCTCCAAACTTTGGGTAAGGGCTCTTCTTATTTTTGTGGCTTATATAAATTTGTGGCTATGAAAGAGTACTAGTAAGGTACCTAGTCAGGAAATATTTTTTAATGTTTTTGCTTTTGCTTTTAGAACACTGTCTTCTTGATGATAACAACCCCACTTTAATTCATTTGTTAATGAGATATCATGTGAAGAAGATTCAGGGTGCTTTTTTTTGGCAGCCAGATCACCCTCTGAAGTTTAGTAATCTTAACAGCTAAACACATGCAGCAAAAATATTGCAGATGAAGGCAGTTCAATCCAAACGTGAACTAGTAAGTTTTAGAGTGACTTCTTATACAGTTTTAGAGAACAATATACCCACTGTAGGGAAAATGTCAGGATTCAATCACATGTGGTACAGAGGATATCTTACAAAAGGCAGATACCTTATAAGTAGTATTTTAATTTCGTTTATTTAAGTTTAAAGGTGAATCTCTCAATATAAGGGATTAAAATATTTAGAAATATGTGTAGACATCTATGACTTTGATTTTTGCTAATATTCTCACAGTACCCTATACAAAAAAAAAAAAGAGACATCACAACCCTGCAATTAGACTCAAGGTAAAATTGCCAAATAATATATTTTTTAATGTATTTGTACTCTAGTTGTTAGCTGCTGACAGATCTGAAGACCTGGCATCCTCTACCTTCTGGGACATCATTTATTTTTGCTTACACTCTGATATCTGAAATAGAACTAAATCTGTGCTCAATGTCTTGTAAGAAACAGTGTCCAAATTGTAGCCTTTTGAATTGGAGACGGCAGCTCTCTAAAGTCAACCACTACACCCAGCAATGTCATTTTCACGTGAATTAAGTATATATCTCATATATTGAGTTTTTCTTATATACACATATAAATGCAACTATCCTCCTGGCTGGGCTAGATCCTACCACTATATTAAAATGATTTAATACTAAGGCTCTGCATTCAATTCACAGTTACACAAAAGGAACAATAAAAGAGCAGTAGATTGGTGCATTCTACTAATATAGGCTACTTTACAGGCCATGGTAGAAAGATTCAAGGCTAGCTTGGGTAAATTACTGAGACTTTGTTTCAAAATTAAAAATAAGAATGGTGATAGGGAACAATTGAAAAGCCCTTATGGATTCAGTACCTAGTTAAAAAAAAAAAGGCCACAGACAGACCTGTCATTCTAGTCTGATTCATTCTTTGATTGGATGCAATGACTTTCACTCAGAAGGTAGGCTTATAAGATTCAGCCTGGGGACAGGACCTGATATCCTGGTCCAGTCTGAGGAACTTGCAAAAGAACTGTTCAATCCACACACAGCCAGTTAAGAGGGTGAGAGCTTTTATAGCTGGTAAAGGGTTAGTATTCCAAGTCTGACATTCTTCAGATATGTTTCTAAGTTTCTTATTCTCAGAAGCCTCATGCTTCTGTGCTACATATGTGCTTAAATAACCATAGGGAGAATGCTGGGAACCCTAAAAGCCAGAAAATGATGAGTGTCCAGTGGATTTTTTTTAATTTTTTTTAAGTTGCAGATGATACAATCTTTATTTATTTCTTTCTGTGTGGTGCTGAGGATCAAACCCAGTGCCTCATGTGTGTGAAGCAGGCATTCTACCACTGAGCTACAACCCCAGCCCCGCCAATGGAATCTTGAGATTGGGTAGGAGATTGTTTGCACCCATGGGGCTGATGGTATAGGAAACTAAAAATGGCAAATGGTGACTCCTTATGATGTTCTCCAGTTTCTGGTGGCCCGAGGGCTTCTCCATGGCAGCTCGGCTCTCAGTTACTTCTGTCCATTCTAGTGGGGAGTATGTAAGTAGCTGGACTCTCTTTATCTTGTCACATCACTGCATAGTGTCTTCAGCCATTTTCTTAAGCCCTGTACTGGCATTAGTGTGCCTCTAGCCCAGCATCTCTCCAGACTATGTGGTGAATACTGGAATTATAATGGAGGAAAACTTAACTTTATATGCTGTGTTTTCACATCAAAGTAGCTGAGTTCTGTGGGAGCCCAACTTTCTTCTTTCTCCTAAGATTTCTAAATGTCTGAAAAGTAGTATGATAAATCCAGAACTGTGTCCTCCAGCCTAGCTCTCCATAAGTCTTTAAATAAATTCCTAAATTTCCTATTTTTCTATTTCTATGGGAGTGGGGCACCAAGAAATAAACTCAGGAGCACTAAACCATTGAGCCACATCCACAACCCTTTTTTTGTATTTGAGTGAGAGACAGGATCTCACTGAGTTGCTTAGATCTCATCCTTGCTGAGGCTGGTTTTGAATGTGTGATCCTCCTGCCTCAGTCCCAAGTCACTGTGATTAAATTCCTGATGCCAGAATTCCCTCTTTGCCTTATCAACTATTTTTTTCTCATGATACATATCAAATTGGTGTGGTATTTCCATTTTTTTCAAGAACTAGTTTTTACTGATTTTACTTTCTCATTATGAGCATTTTTACATGAAAGTAGAGCAGACCAGTGTAACTTCACTATGTAAAAATAATAAATAAATGAATAACTAACTAAATAAAATGTGTCTCTCATCTCTCTGTCTTCCCAGGCACAGTCACCTTATCATATATGTGATTTGAGATTCCTCCTTAAAGATTTTACTGTGTGATGTATCCTCATCACAACATCTCATATTTGCCTAGTCTTGGATTAACTGCCTGACAAAAAGATTAAACTGACAGTCTCTAAAGTCTGTTTGAGTGTCTAGTGAATATCATTCCATGAGTCATTTCCTACTACAGAACAGTTTGTAGTATAAAGTGAAGGCTCTCTAGAGAATCTCTGGCAAGAAACTTTCTGTGATACAGAAATAATGTCCTCTGCAAAAGTGAGATAATGAGAAGACCCCAATTTTAAATGCAGATTTTTTCAATCAAGACACAATGTTTTCTGGGCTGGGGTAGTTGCTCAGTGGTAGAGTGCTAGCATGTGTGAAACACTCAGTTCGATCCTCAGCACCACATAAAAAATAAATAAATAAAATAAGGTTAAAAATGTTTTTAAATAAGACACAAAGTTTTTCAGACTTATTTCTTAGAGTAACAGGAAATGAGTTCTTTAAAAGTGATGTTAAAAAAAGAAAAAATCAAGGAGATGCTCTGAAAGAGAGTTGGTACTCTCAGAGAGAAAAAAATAACATGGTTCTTCTGCACTCTATAGTTTTACTGAGGATCTAAGAAAAATTTCTAAAAACCCTTGCCCAGGATTACTTCTTGATTTTTGTTTGACAGCAGGATAACAGCATAGTGTGAAGTCCCCACCGCCATGATGCCTTTATGTTAATAAGGCCAAGGATTACCATATCTATTTAGATTGAGCATAAACTACTGCAATTTTTTATACTTTATTAATTCTAATCAGTTACATATGACAGCAGAAGGCTTTTTTGATTCATTACTAACAAATGAATAACAGTTTTTTTTTTTTTTACTTTTCTGATTGTACATAATGTAGAATTACACCATTCATGCCATCATACATGTATTTAAGGTAATGATGTCTGTCTCCTTCTACCATCTTTCCTATTCTAAGTCCCCTCCCACACTCCCATTTGTCCCATTAAATGTTCCTCCACTCATCCTATGGCCTCCCCAATTCTTGAAAATTATGATTATTAAGAACTATCCTTATGTCCCTTATGAGTTCCAGTATCTAGTCTGTGACAGAGTACTAAAAGTCTCTTTTTTAGTGTTGGTGTTTCTCTTATGAACATTATTTTGGAACTGCATTACTCTGAAGATAATAGTTTGCTGAGAAATATGACATAGTCTGTCCAATTAAGCCAGGCAGAGCTGTAAGTGAATTTTCTCTTGGAAAATAAAGCATGTGGTGAGCATGCTGGGTCCATTTTACAGATTTTTCTCTTTGCCTTATGTTCCTACCACTCACATTTGTCTGTCCCCTATCACTTGTATACTATTTATTTACGTATTTGTTTGGTGGTATATATGGGGGGCAAATATAGTGTATTGAAACCACAGCCATTCAAACAATGAGCTACATCAGCAGCCTTTTTAAAAATATATTTTTAGTTGTAGATGGACAAAATACCTTTATTTTATTCCTATGTAGTGCTGAGAGTTAAACCAAGTGCCTCACATATGCTAAGCAAGCAGTCTACCACTGAACTATGATGTCATCCCCTTCACCAGCACTATTTTTTAATATATTTTTGTTAGAGACAGGGTCTCACTAAGTTGCTTAGTGCCTTGCTAAGTCACTGAGGTTGGCTTTGAACTCACAATCCTCCTGCTTCAGTATCCCATGCTGCTGAGAATACAAAAATGTGTAACCATTTCCAGCCTACTTTTAATCTTTAGAATGCTTCAGTTCTTTTACCAGGTTCTGTGAATGATACTACTATAAAAATTAGAGTGCAGTATTTTCTATCATGTAAAAATTCCAATTTCTTTAAATACATACTGAGAATTACTAATACTGGATCCTACATTATTTTTATTTTGAAGTTTTGGAAGAACCTTAACACAATTTTCAAAAACAACTTTATTGAATTTATATTCTCACCATTATTTGTACATGTGTTTCTCTATATTCATGCACATATACTTTTTAGTACCCACTATAATTCAGATTTTTTTTTACTTCTAAATATTCTTTTTATTTATTAATTTTTAGTTGTAGACACAATTAATTTATTTATTTTATGTGGTTCTAAGGATCACATGCAATGTCACAAGTGTTCTAGGCAAGCATTCTACCAATAAGTCACAACCCTAGTCCCAACTTTTAGATATTTATCGTAAGCATTCTGAAAGCACTGCACAGGCTGAAGGGTAATTTGCTATCACACTGATACGTTATATCTCTTATAAAAATTTGTTGGATTCCAGGCTGTCAAGTAGCAAGAAGAGAGTGTGCTGTAAATCTTTTATAAGATAATACATTGATCTGATATTTATTTATTATTTACTTATTTATTTTTGAGAAGTAGTACTGAGGATTGAACCCAAAGCATTGTGCATGTGAGGCAAACATTCTACTTGCTGAGGTATTGTCCCCACTGCAGGATCTGTAATTTCTAACCCATTTTTTGCACTATTGCTGATGATTTTAGACATTGAAAATAGTTAAATATAATGCAAATCCACTTGTTTGCCATCTATAGAGATTTTCACCTGTTCAGTCACCTTTGCTTCTAGAACTTTAAGGTTTAGAATATACACTCTTGAACAGAAGATGCTAAAGAGTGACATTTAGTGCATGGACAAACTCTTTCTGGAAACAATTGGTAGGCCCAGAATTACTATTGTGTTGAGAAAGTGTATGTCAGAGATTAAGAAATGCTCAATTCTTACTGAGTCTAGCAGAGGTTTGCTGAATTATACTCTATTAAACCCAATATTGAAGTCAGAGACAAGTAATTTTTCCAGCAACAGCAGTTGGCAAAACCACTGAAAAATCTATGATAGGCATAAACAAACACCTTGGAGATTTAACTTTTTTGCCTTGATTTCAAATAATGAAGCACATGGTATGCCAGGTGTGTATAATTTCTGCTGATTCAATGTTTTTGAGGCTATAACTTGTACTCATTGATTAATATTTTAGTACTGGATATTGATCCCAGGTATGTGCTTAACCATTGAGCCACAAACATAGCTTTTTTTAAAATATTTGATTTAGAGACAATGTGTCACCCAATAAGTGGTTAAGCATGGCTTTAATCTCATAAGCATCCTGCCTCAGCCTTTTTAGCTGCTGAGATTACAGGTATGCATCACGAAGTCTGGCTTAAATAGATATTGTGTTTTATAGATCTTGCAATTTTAGAAAATTAAGGTTATTGAGGGGCTTTGTATAAAACTAATTTGGTAGAGTGCCTCCTACACATACACAAAGTCCTGAGTTCAATCTCTGGCACCACTAAATAAATAAATAAACAAACAAATAAACAAAATTATAAAAATTGAGGTTATAGAAACTATTCACATAAATTATATAAAACATATGAGAAGGTATATTTCCAGAGAGTAGATTCTTATACATATTTTAGAAAACATTTGTGTAATTTTTTTATAAAGTTATTATTATTTAGTAAATTGTGTATGTGATGAATCATTATGGTAGTTTTATCTTCTTCCCAGAGTTTTACATTTAATATTTTATGGTTAATTTGTAACTGAAAATTAGTGAGATCATATTTATATTATCCCAATGTAGTTCCATCTGACATATTTTTCAATGTTTAATCAGCTTAACTTTTTCATTACATAATAAACAGAAGAAAAAAATATCTAGAGTTTACTCCTCCCAAATTTATTTTCTTTAATTCAGGTCACCATCAAATCTGAAAAGTCCATAAAACCCATAAAGAATAGTATGACTTATTCATAAATAACTTTCAGTTTGTTCAGTTTAATTGTGCTTAGAATTTAATGTGTCACTGCACTGTGTCTATTAGAAGCATAGCTCAAATATCACTGAGGATATGATCATTTAAACATAGATAATTCACCTGGGAATACTGGTCAATGCCTTCAATGTTAGTAACTCAGGAGGCTGAGGCAGGAGAATCACAAGTTTAAGTCTGGCCTTTGCAATTTAGCATGGTCCTAAGCAACTTAGAGATAACCTATCTAAAAATAATGTAAATAAAATAAAATTAAAAATAGGACTGAGGATGTGGCTCTATGATTAAGCATTCCTGGGTACAATTTCCTGCACCACCAATCCTAAAAAATAAATGGCTAGAGATTTGGGTCAGTGTTTAAGCACACTTAGTTCCATTCACAATATTCTTTCCCACAAGCAATATATATATATGAGACTTTCAGCAGGACTTTATGAAGGGCTTTATCAATCTTCTCCACAGAAAAACTGATGATAATTGCTAACAAATACAGCTGCAATAAAAAAAATCTATTTACAATTACTGGTTTAAGAATATAGAATTTTAAAAATCCAGAGCAAAATAAAAGTAAATATGATACTATAAAAGTCAACATCAAAGCATATATTTCTTTATTTGCATCTGCTCTTGAAAATTATATATAATGTGAATCTGCAATCTGTATGTGGGGTAAAAATGGGAGTTCATAACCCACTTGAGTCAAATGTATGAAATATGATATGTCAAGAACTTTGTAATGTTTTGAACAACTAATAATAAAAAAAGAAAATGATACATACAACTTGTGTCTCTAGGACCTCAAAAAATAAAGAAACAAAGACATACACTATGTAGGAATATTTCTCACGACACTCCAATATCTTTTCTTTAAATATATTTTAGTTGAACATGGACACAATACCTTAGTTTTATTTATTCATTTTTATGTGGTGCTTAGAATAAAACCCAGTGCCTCAAACATGCTAGGCTAGTGCTCTACCATGGAGCTATAAACATATCCCTCCTCTGTATTTCTTTAGAAAACATGTGAAAGAAAATGGGTCCTCTATCTGGAAACTGAATTGTTTAAAATTTTTATTCACCAATCTATACATATTCAGTTAGCCTGGCTCAAAAACACTGATTTAATTTCACCATTTTATTTGGTTTATAGGGTGTAATAAAAAACTTGAGGATTGTCTCTTGCAGTCTTAAGTATCAGGTTATTTTTCAACATTCTAATATATGTCCTATAACAGACTGAGATAAAAACATCGTTTATTTGCATTTCATCTAGCTTTTCCCTGTTTAATGTATAGGAGAAAATCTTGTAAATTCTCTTAATGTAAATCATTAGAGATGGGGATGTAGCTGAGAAGTGAAGCACTTGCCTCCCATGTGCAAGCCTCTGGGTTCAATCTTCAAAGAAAAAAAAAATAGAACATAAACTGATTATTTAAACATTTTTCTATTTTACTTTGGAATGTATTTTACAACAATATTATTGTTTCTGTCCCAACACTAGTTTCTCTTAAGTGTTTTCCCTGTTTGCATGCATGTATCTCTGTTTTAATACAAGATTTTAGGGTTGATTTTGCATTGTAAAGTTCAGTGAAACAATTAATTAATTCCATATGACCACAATGCACTAGCAACCATATTCTGACAAAATTGCAGATATTGGATTTTAAGAGAGTAGAGTTGAAATAAAACAAAGTTGTCCAGCTGGTCTTTTAATTGCAATTCTCTAAACTCAACCTCTCAGATTGCTAGTATTACAATTATATAATAAAGTCACTATAAAATTATTCTTTGTTTTTGGTATATTTGTGTGATACTCATATAGATGATTTCAATGGTCTTCTTTATGCTTCTTATTCTCAGGGTTTATCCTGTCTATTAGTGAATACTATGTGACCCATTCTCAAATAACTTACTGACCCTTTGCATAGTTTGTTCTTTATAAAAAAGATGGATAGGAGCCAGCTGTGGTGGTGCTTGCCTGTAATACTAGAAGCATGGGGACTTGAGTCAGGAATATTGCAAATTCAAAACCAGCCTCAGTAAATTATTGAGGCCCTAAGCAATTTTTAAAGACTCTAGATAAAAATACAAAAATAAATAAACAAACAAACAATAAATAAATATATAATAGGGCTGAGGATATGTCTCAGTGCTTAAATATCCTTGGGTTTTATTCATGCTACCAAAAACAAAAACAAAACAAAACAAACAAACAAACAAAAATAAAGAGGGAAAGAGAGAGAGAGAGGAAGAGAGAGAGAGAGAGAGAGAGAGAGAGAGAGAGAGAGATGAAGTACAAGGGTAAGCCAATCAAGTGGAATTTAATTCACTTAAGAAAACAATGAAGGGCTGGGGGTAATTGTTCAGTGGTAGAGCAATTGCCTTGCACTTAATATTTTAATGTCTAAAAACAGAAGGAACAAACATCATGGAGTAAATAAATTAGAAGAAGGTATTACAAGTAGTGAATAAATTTAAGAAGAAAATACACCAAATATGGTGGAGTGTATCTATAATTTTAGTAAGTAGTGATAGGGAGGCCAGCCAAATAATTACAAGACCCTGGTCTTGATGGTGCATGCCTGTAACTCCAGCAGCTCAGGAGGCTAAGGCAGAAAGTTCTCAAGTTTCAAGTCACACTCAGCAAATTAGCAAGCCCTAAGAATATTACTGAGACCCTGTCTCAGAAGTAATAATAAGAAATATTAACCTGGGCCTGATGGTGCATGCCTGTAATCCCAGTTACTGTAGAGATTAAAGAAAGAGGATTCCAGGTTCAAAGGAAGCCTTGGCAATTTAGAAAAGCTTTTAAAAAATTGTAAGTCCCTAGATTAAAATGAAACATAAAAAGACTTAAGGGTGTGTTTTAGTGGTTATGCAACCATGGTTTAAGTGCCTAGAATAATAATAATAAAATAATAATAATAATAATAATAACAACAACAACAACAGCAACAAAAGCAACAACAACAACAACCAAACTAACAAAAAAAAATGGGCTCAGAATGTGACTTCGTGGTTTAGTGCAATAGGATTTAATCTCTAGTACAAAAAAAAAATTTTAAAAGTACATGACGAATTGGGCAACTTGGCCAGATATGAAATTGTTCAGGGATACAGAACTCCTAGGTTTGATCCCCAGTAAAAAGGTGAACAAGAAGAATAAAATAAACTCATATCATAATGGAGATAAAGACATACAACCATGGAGATTCCTTAGAGAAACTAGCTAGTATAGGGATAGAGCCATTAATTTACTACAGTAATTTCCAAAATAGAACTTAAAAGAATAAATTAATCAGTATCTGAGTTAAATTGGTAGATATACAGAATTTACAAAATATCAGTTTGCTCCTATACATTAACAAGAAAGAAAAAAAATTGTATTAACTAAAAATAAATGATTTTTTTTCATCAGCCCACACAGAGTGAATTATGAACTGTGATTCTAATGAACTCATTGTAGTGACACATTAACTACTAAGAAGAATTAAACTGAAACAACTAACGATCATTTATAAAGAAGTCATTATAGGCTTTTCAGATGTGATGATGACCTGGTCTGCTTCTCATAAATAGACAAATTTGAGTGCAAACACTGAAAAGTATTTCTTAAACTAACTACATTGGGATCATATAAAAATGGAAAAAAAATACGAGCTAATTTATTTTTAATTACAACATAGCTACAAAATGTTTAAATGTTGTAAAACACTGTTAAGAATATTAAAGTAACCTCATGATATATCATATATTTAATTTAGTAATTAATAATGAAAAAGCATAGAGAAACATACAAAACTTTTGCTACCACATCAATAGGTACATACTTTGTGGCAATATATCTTATCTAAATGCAATTTAATTGCATGTGAAAGATTTCCATAAAATAATATTAAAATATTTAAGATCTAGCTTGACATGGTGGCACATGCCTGCAATGTCAGCAGATGGGGGTGGTGAGAAAGGAGGATCAAAACTTCAAAGCCAGCCTCAGCAAAAGCAAGATGCTAAGAAAATTTGTGAGGCCGTATATCTAAATAAAATACAAAAAAAAAAAAAGCTGGGGATGTGACTGAGTGTTTAAGTGCTTCCAAATTCAATCTCCAGTACCCCCCCAGAAATATAAATAAATAAATAAATAAACAAATAAATAAATAAATAAAATACAAAATATGGCTGGGGATGTGAAACAGCAGTCAAGTACCCCTGAGTAAGAATACCAATTTTAACCTTAAAAGCAGTTGAGTTAGCATGAATTATTATTTTTATACTAAAAATTCTATATATTTTTTTTGATTTTACCTCTCATTGTGCCATGTATAGTTAAAGAAAATGGCAAGTAAAAGTGTAATCTCAATTTCTTTCAACACTGCTAAGAAAAAAGTGCACATTAACTTGGGTGATCCTGGCTACACCTAAAAGCCTAGTTACTGATGTAGAAGAGAATCTCTAATGTGGGAACCAAGCACATTATGTGTGTGTGTGTGTGTGTGTGTGTGTGTGTGTATGTTTGTGTGTATGTATTTTAATGTATTTTCTTGAGCTTTGAAACTCAGGTTTACAGCAAAGTTTTGTTTTTTTTTTTCAAATTTACAAGCACTCTCTCAATTTACTTGTAAGAACAGTAATATAGTTGATGGCTAACTTTTACAAGAAAAATAAAAGTGTCACATTTCCATGGTTCTTCTGAGAACTGAGTAACACAAAATGCAATCCCTTAGTGAATATTCAACCAGGGGCTGTGTGTGTAACTAAATATTAGAGTACTTGTCTATCATGCATGAGACCCTAGTTTCAATAATTGGAACCCTAAAAACAATCATAAGAAAACATACAAAAAAAGCTCAGATTTTTCACATGGCCTCCATCACAGTCCCAAACCCTTTGTTAACTTTCACTTCTTTTTTTTCCCCCACTTTACACAGTTTCTCACATTTGCATTGGTGTTTATTTCAAAAATATCCTCATGAAATAAATTTTTACATCATGGCAAGTATGATGATGACAAAACCAAACTAAGAATGCAAAAACACAAGGAATTTCAAGCACTCCTTATTTGATGAAGTCACAAGTAAAAGACTTCTGTAATTCCAGTGTGGCTTGGGATGATGAGGTAGGAGGATTGGAATTTCAAAGCCAGCCTCATCAATAGCAAGGGGCTAAGCAACTCAGTGAGACTATGTCCCTAAATAAATTATAAAATAGAGCAGAAGTTAAGTTGTCAAGTGCCCATGAGTTCAATCTCCAGTACCCCCTTAATAAAGTCAAAGGTTTTGATGTAAAACTTAGAAGACACAAATATCTATAAGCTAGAAAAGTAGATGGGACTCTATTCTTGGCCAAATCACATTTACTCAATATAAAAGATGACAGAAAAAAAAACAGTAAATAAAATGCTCATGTTTCCAATTGACAAAGTGTTGAACAAACCTAGATGCCCTTCTATAGAGAAATAGATAAAGACCTTCAGACACACACACACACACAAACACACACACACACAATGGAATATTACTGAGCATGAGAAGAGAATAAAATTATGACATTTGCAGATAAATGGATGAAGTTGGAGAATATCATGCTAAATGAAGTAAATAAATCCCACCCCCCAAAAAAAGACAAATTAATTCTATGATAAGTGGAAGCTAATTCATAACTTGGAGAAGCATGGGACCAGTGGAGGGATTTTGGATTTGTCCAAGGGGACAGAGAGAAAGGGTATGGCAATGAGGACAGGAAAGATGGTAAAATGAGACCAATATCATTTATCCTAGGAGCTTTTATGATTGCATGAATGGTGTTACCCTACTTTGTGTGCAACCAGAGAAGTAAAACTGTGAGCTCTATGTGTGTACAATGAATTAAAGAATTTTCTACTGTCCTGTATAATCAATTAGAACAAAAATAAAATTAATAAATTGTCCAAGTTACAAATAAATATGGAAAATCTTTGAAAAGGTATCAGTAAATCTCCAAAATGTAAAATAAGAGAGATCAAGAAATTATTAAGAGTAGTAAATCTCCTTATATGAATATCAGGTTCTTAGTTTAAAAAAATAAAATGTGTTTCCATTACTTTCATAAAGAAACAATTATAAGAATCACTAAGGCAGAAGTTACCAGAAGTAACTGAAAGCAAAGAAAACATCTTAGTATCTAGAATAAATGGTATAGTTTCTTAGGGAACACAACCTAGTTCACATCACAAGGAAGCTTGTAGTAAGAAAAGAATCAAAATTATACATTCATATATATTAAAAGTTAAAAGCTGCCTGATCAAGCTGTTGCTAAAACTCAGAAAAGTCAGTGAAGCTTCAATCTTGTTTTTTATCAGCTTTGATCAATGATTTGATAAATACTACTTAATGTTGATCACATGATGATCACGATGGAAATTTTATCACAAGAAGACTTAATTTGAAATAATCTCTGATTTTCTACTGCTGCTAAAATATAAAAGAATTAGACACTTACTGGAGTAAAATAACCAGAAATTATGCTCTTAAATTTATGGATGACTTAAATAAAAGATTTTCAATGTGACTGACTGTGAATGGACTCTTATAAAAGTCATGGAAGGAAGGGCTATCTTACCTCTAAAAGCTCTTAAGATTTTTTTTTTTTTTTTTTTTTTTTTTTTTTTGCATTTTCTCCCATCTAATGGCTTCTGGTATTCCTTTGTTTCTGACCATAAATGCTTCTCTTCTGTGCTTATTAGGCCTCCAAAACAATATATATTATATATATATGCCCTTCTCATAGGGAAGATGTTTCTAACCTAGCAAGTAACTACCCTCTAACCCCACAGGGTCTGACAATAATATTTCTACCATGCGGCCTGCGCAATGGTTTCATTAATGAGGTTCTAGGCATAAAGTTAGTTAGAAGAGATCGAAATAAAACACACAGACTCAGTTACCTTATTTCTATTGCCAGGTCCGAGACGGCTCCCCTCTCTGGCTCCGACCTCTAACCGCCCAGCAGGGCAGCAAGGATTACTCAGGGCTAGCAGGAGAGAGAGAGAGTGAACACGCCAGGGAGTAGCCTTTTATTGGGGAACAAGATATTCAGGGGATAATTCCATCCAATGAAGGTTGAGGGGGGACTGCACTCCAAGGTCAGGGTCAGTGATTGGGCCTCCGGGGTCAGTGGTCAGTCACACCCCCACACGGACGGGTTCTCTCATCAGGAAAGGGCCGGGAAAATTCCAACACAGCCAGAAGCCTCAGACCCTTAACGGGAGTCACCCAGTCACGGGTCAGGATGGCTTCCCACAAATATTATAGGATATGAAAGACCCTCCAATATGCTTGTTCTTCCCAACATTGTTTGCAAAGATTGACAAAAGTCAGTTCATTGCACAGAATGAGTAAAGTGAGTCTCTTCTCTGCAGTCCAGAACAGGTAGTAAAAGAGCCCACAAAGTGAGTTTAGGACAGGGCTTTACATGACATAGCTGACAAAACCCTAAAAAACAAAAGAAAACATAAATTCAGAGAGAACCATACCCACATAATCTTATTTGACAGAATCAAATTTATAAAAAGAACAGAGGACAGACGCATATCTAAAGGGATTTAACTGTATTTTCTTTTTCTAAATTGCTATTAATGTCTCCCATAATTATAGAGTTCTGGATCTCCTCAGCTACTACTCTATCACTACCTTCTACCTACAATGCATTAGGCACACTGAATTTACCCCCATACTCATGTACTTATTACTTATTTTTCTCTATAGAAGTGCATATGTATATGAATATATTTTTTTCTACATTTCCAAGATTCTACCCTGAAATTTTCTGTGATATCACTTCCCTGAAATGCATTTTTGTTATTTCATGTCAGTACATCTAAGTATTCTATATCATGTGTTTGAAAAGATGAGACAATTGTAAGGCCCTTCTTATTAAACTATTTATAAACTATAATTAAAGATCAACCTCAGTAGCTCCAGAGAACTTAAGTCTCATTCAACTTTCTCATTCATAGTGCTTTTTTTTTAAGTAGTGCTGCTCCCCTTCCCTGACTCAGGCAAAGTCAAGGCCCTACTGAGGTGGATGGCACAAGGCATCCATCCTCTGGAGGAGTGCAGTATGTTTCTGGGAATGGGCTGGTTTGTTTTTGTATTCCTGTTAATAAGTATAGTTGCAACTTCTCATATGACCAATAAGTATGAAGGGAAAAACATGACTTTCCCAATTAATGCAACTACTTCTAAAGAATAAATCTATTTACTCTAAATGCAATTATTCAGCTGTGAAATGTAAATAGTTAATGTTTAATGAAAAACCCCTGTAGGAAAAACAGTCAAGGAAGTTTTTGAGAAATTAAATTAAAATCTAGAGGAAAAAAAATAATATAAAGGAGACAGATTAGTGCTTGGTACTGGGCAACTTGTTATTACTGTTCCTGTGCACAATATTTTGGTGCTCTTACTCTTGTTTGATTGAAATCAGTAGCCTCTCTTTTCAAGTTAACCACTTGCCGTAACTGTGGCACTGGTTATAGTCAGTAAGTCAAGAAAGAATAATCAAGGTATAGGCCAATAGTCTGGGTCATTTCTAACTATTATTAAAAGCTAACTAAGCAGAAACAGCTCAAGGCAAAATGTGAACTGAAAGTAAAAATTATTACTTATGCATAAGCCAAGTTACATTCTTCTTATCTAATTGTAGCTATGTAATATTTTGTTTCTTTGAATAAGGATTCCTGTTTTGTAACCAGAAAATACTGTGAGCCTGCCAAAATTAAAAGTATATATGATTAATTTCACAAGTAAATATTGGGATTCAGCACCTTCACTCTTGTGTCTGTGTTGTTTCTCTGCTGCCTTTCACTGACTCCTCACCATCCGTTCATCTCCTGAGACCCCCTGCCAGAGCTGGACTCCAACAAAGTAGGTAGCAGAAATTTTATTTTGAAGAAGAGTAAATGATTTAAAGCCATTCAGGGCACTTTAGAGGATCCCCAAAACCTAGGGTTTTGGTACTTAAACAATCTTACCACTGAAAGATCTGGATTACACTCCAAGTAGGAAACTGATACTATGCTTCCACGGGAAATGGTTTCTTGACTTTGAATATTGTCCTTTCCCTTCCCCCTATAGTCTTGGAAATGTGTGGATTGTGTGAACTTTTTAGAATCATTATTTTCAACACACTAAGCATGGACCCATTTGATAATAGGAGACATTCATATTCTGAAAAAAAAAAAAAAAAGAAGAAGAAGAAGACCCTTCACCAAACACTAAAGAAGTGATAAAATAATCTCTGGAAAAAAAATAGTCATCCATTAGATTGTTTAAAAAAATACTAAGAATAAGTTTAGTTAGTAATACATTACTGTACTACGAAAACTGATATAAATTCAATTTTAATTTTTAAAGTTGTTGCTGATTACTACAAAGAGTATATAAAGCTGGGTTCATGGGCTGAAGTTTTGTCTCAGTTGTAGAGTATTTAGCTAGGATGTGCAAGGAACTGAGTTTGATTCTTAGCACCACAAAATATAAATAAAAGTCCATCAACAACTAGTAAAATATTAAAAAAAAGAAAAAGCTTTGTACAATTCTGCATGCCTGTAATCCTTGTGGCTTGGAATGCTGAGGAAGGAGGATTTTGAGTTCAAAGTCAGTGTCAGCACAACTAATGTGCTAAGTAAGTCAGTGATACCCTGTCTCTAAATAATATATAAAATAGTGCTCAGGGTGTAGCTCAGTGATCAGGTGCCCCTAAGTTCAACCCCAGGCACCATAATTAAAAGGGGTGTTTATAGTGTCAATAAAATAATACATGCTTCTAATACCATCTATTTTTGAGGATAAAGCATTAGGATTGAAATTTTAAGGCAAGTTTAGGCAACTTACTAACATCCTGTCTCAACATTAAATTAAAAAATGCCTGGGGATAAAATTCAGTGAAATGGCACCGTTGATTTCAAACTCAATCACAAAAAAGGTGTTATTTCTTCTCAAAAAGTTACACAAAATATGTTAAAAATTCATAAACTGGGAAACATTAAAATAAAAATTTTATTCATAAATAATACCATTGTAAGATACAAAGAGGAGAGACAGTGGAAGAACTAGAACTCACATATAACTAAGCATTTTTAATAAAAAAGAAAATGAAAGACACACCAAGAGGAAAGCAGGTAAGAGACTTAAATAACTAGTTTATATAAGAGAAATGCTCAAAAATTAAAAAAAATAACAAATTAGAGAAATAGAAAATAATAACAGATACAAAAATTATATAGTATTAATGAGGACATGAAACAAATTCTCATGAACTAAAAATGGAGATGTGAATAACTGTTATTCATTTATGCAAACTTTTTACCTTTTTAATATATATGATGCTCCTCAATAAGTATCATAGTGAGCCATGTTAGAATATAGATACATGTTAGCATAAGGTTACTGCTATATTATTACATACTTGAATAAAGAGGAGGTATATTCAAGAAAAAAGAAATACTGAAGTTTGAGAAAAATTGGATTTTAGAGCCAACAAAATATCACAGAAATATTATATAAAATTGATATATGTGTAACACATCACATGTGTAGAGGCTTTCAAGGAAATTATGTAAGACTTATTACAAATTAGAAATTTTCAGAAACACATAAAATACTTAATTAGAAATACCATGTGTGTAAATAAACCTCATAGTTTCAAAACCAACAACATTTCCTCAATTTAAAGTATAATTATTCCATAAAAATTTTAGCATGATGTAAAGAAGAGACAAAACCATTTTTAAAAAAATTATATGGGAAGTAAAATATGTAAAATCCTCCCACACCTAAAATTTAGAAGTACAAATACAGGCTGGGGTTGTGGCTCAGCAGTGGAGTGCTCACCTAGCACAGGTTAAAAAAGAAGAAAAAATACAATAGTGATTTTTATGTGACCTATAATATGTGTATATTATAAACTATATTGCAACACTACAGACCAAAGAATTATAATGTGAACAAATCTGAATCCATATTTATGTCCACTTTTAGTATTTTTAAGAGCAATAGAAAGGTCTACGTAAATTCAACCATGTGAAAAATAACATTAAACATGAAGTCATGAAACTGATCAATCTAAAGTTAGAATTTTGGACTGGTGGCACAATTCAGTGGTAAAGCATGTGTGCATAATGTGCAGGGTACTGGGTTACAACCTTAGCAACATAAACAAAAAAAAAGCAGATGTTAAGGGGGGAATGGTGTTAAAAATAAAGCAGAATATTAAAATCATGGATCATTCTTCTACATATATACACACTTAATAAAAAGCTACTCATGTTATAAGTTTCTCTTTTGAAAGTCACAAATGAGTAGATAGATTAAGATACATCGGACAATTTAGAAAATATCCAAATTCAATCAGCAGTAAAAGCTGGAGTACACTTAGTATTAGCTCTGTCTGGAGCAAAGTACCTCATTTTGGACCAAAACCCCAAATTCCAGAATTACCCTCAGTAAAGAGAAATGTGGAAAAAGTGATACACATGTATCTAAGGCACAGAAAATATGGTGATTTTCTAGGAATCATGAATGTACTTCCAAATTTTCCATGAGCTGGGATCAAAGCAGAGAATTAGCCAAATATCAATGATGTCCATTTATTTCAAGACATTTATTAGCATATTTTCTCAATTGCTTTTGCTGGCAGTATTGTATTGTGGGTGCAAATAGTATACAATACAGTAAATTGCCAATACCTGAGTGAGATTTTAACACTTCCAGAGCCCTGCCTCAACACAGCTAACCACAGTAATAACTCCACAACTACCAATTGCTCCTAAAAGAAATGTGTTTGTGCACTGAGTTTTTAAACTTTAACAAATTGTGTTCAAGGTACTATTTTCTGAAGTTCCAAGCTTTAGATGCAAAGGAGATTGAGCATGTACAAATATTAAAAACTTGCAAACAAATTAATTTACATGTGTTTCTAGGACTACTATGTACTATAGTTTGCAACAATAATTCACAAAAGGGGTTAAAAAAATTCTTGTTTATTCCCAAGTAATATTTTGTTGTTGTTGTTGTTTTATTATTTGAATACATGACAGCAGAATGCATTGCAATTCTTATTACACATATAAAACAAATTTTTATACCTCTGTTTGTATATAAAGTATGTTCACATCTATTCCTGTCTTCATATATGTACTCTATTTTTCTAACATTTTTTAAAAGAGAGAGAGAGAATTTTTAATATCTATTTCTTTAGTTTTCGGTGGACACAACTTCGTTATTTTATTTTTATATGGTGCATAGGATCGAACCCAGTGCCCCGCGCATGCCAGGCGAGTGTGTTACTGCTTGAGCCACATCCCCAGCCCAATATATTTGTACTTTAGAAAATAATATCTATCACATTCCACCATCCTTGCTAATCTTTACACAACATTCCTACACTGGCTACGTCACATAAACTTGCCTCAGGGATTTAATGCATTAATCAAATAGATTTTCTGCAGCCTTTGCAGTGCTATTGGAATGGCTATTATAAAAATCTAAAATTGTCATGTATGGTGGCATATGCCTGAAATTCTAGAAGCTATAGAAAATGAAGCAGAATTGTTAGTTCAAAGACAACCTCATTAACATAACAAGGCTACAATCAAGATGGTGAGAGCCTTTCTCAAAATATAACATAAAAAGGAATGTGGATGTGTCTCAGTGGTATGCACCCCTGGGTTCAATACTGAGCACCAAACCACACAAAACCAAGCAAATATCTCATAATTAATAAGGATCCCAGGGTACACAAATATGTAAAAATGTTGGTGACAATACAAATTTAATATATTTTTATAAAAGTGTTAAGGTTCTATAAAAGCCCAAAAGAAAAATGTCACATAATCCACTAGTAATAATTTAGGGTCACAGTTCAAGGTCATACATGCCTGTATTCCCAGTGGCTTAGGAGGATGAGAGGTAGAAAACTAGGGGTTTATTCTCAAGTCTCAAAAACTTGGCAAGGTCCTAGGTGTTGGGTGCAGAGCAGACTGAACTGTGCTGTCTGCAGGGCAGGCTGAACAGATGTTGGCTGCAAGATAGCCCACGCACTCAAACCCCCCTCTATCTGGTCCTTTATCACCTGTTTGCCTTAAGTCTGAACATTCAACCCTGCTTAAGGCTGAACACTTAACCCCCCCTTGGGCCAACAAGGCAGCTTGCAGACTCAGAGGCCCTATTAGATTTGGGCTATAAAAACTCCCTCCTGCCAGGCCCCCCTCTCTCTTGCTCTTTCTCTCTCTCTCTCTCTCTCTCTCTCTCTCTCTCTCTCTCTCTCTCTCTCTCTCTTTCTCTCTTGCTCTTTATCTTTCTTACGTGCGCTCTCTGTCTCTCTCTTGCTCTTGCTCTCTCCCTGTTCATCTCTTCTCTTTTCTCTCTCTCTCTTTCCTTCTTTCCTTTCTCTTTGTTGCACTGCTGCAATAAAGATCTTTTGGTTGCTCCGAGTGTTGTGGTCACTTTCCTTTCATTAAGAAACTCAGTAAAACACTATCTCAAAAATAAATAAATAAATAAAAGTGTTGGAGACTGGATATGAGGCACACTGGTAAAGAGCCCTTGGGTTAATCTCCAGTATCTACATAAATAAAAAAGATATAAATAATAATTATTGGTAAAAAAAAAAAAAAAAAAACATGCCACACAATCCAGTAAGAATAATTCTGGGTATACATAAAGGAATTGAAATCCTTTTACTAAAGTTATTGCCACACTTCTATTTTTATAGTATCTTTATTCAGAGTATCTAATAAAAGGAAACAAATGAAGTGCCTTTTAGATAGAAACTATATCAGAAAATGCCTTCCAGCTGCAAAGCATCCATTTAGTCCATCCCTTCAGAAGGTACACACTTAAAATTCAAACTGGTCCTTAGAAGGCAAGACTCAGATACTGGTGTTTTCTAAATACTCCAAAAAATTGGAATCTCTGGGAACCTTGTTTCAGATATTCTAAAACTCAGAACTAGGTCATATGCGAGGTCAGAATCAGAACACAACACACAGAAAATTCTTCAATGGGGAATCTTAACTCAGACACTGTCATAACCTAAAGCAGTGTTGGAGATAAAAAATAGATTCCCTGTTTCACTGGTTTCTGGGTTATGGATTCAATCCAAATATATATTAGAAAAAAAGTTAAGGCTGCTGGTTAAAATCTATGTAAAACAGGTATTAAAAATATACCAGGGGCTGGTGTGTTGGTGCAGGCCTATAATCCCAGTATCTGAAGAGGCTGAGGAAGAAGGATCAAAAGTTCAAAGCCAGCCTCAGCAAAAGCCAGGTTTTAAGAAACTCAGTGAGACCCTATCTCTAAATAAAGTAAAAAATAAAATAAAATAAATAACCCTGGGGATGTGTCTTAGTAGTCCAGTGTTCCTGAGTTCAATCTCCAATATCCCCATTAAAAAAAAAAAAAAATGTAGCAGGGGGCTGGGGCTGGAGCTCAGTGGTAGCTCACTTCTCTAGCACATGTGAGGCACTGGGTTCGATTCTCAGCTCCATATATGAATAAATAAAATATAAGTATATCAACAACTAACAAAATATATTTTTTAAATAATGTATCAAGTTACTGACATGGACTTTGATCTAATTTGCTGTGTAAGGCCCTTGAGATTGAAGTTGGCCAGGCATGGTGGTGCATGCCTGTAATACCAGCTGTCTACAAGACTGAGACAGAGGATCATGAATTCAAAACCAGTCTCAGCAATGGTGAGGCACTAAGCAACTCAGTGAAACCCTGTCTCTAAGTAAAATACAAAATAGGATAGGGATGAGGCTCAGTGGTAGAGTGCCCCTGACTTCAATCCCTGGTCTTTCACCCCAAAACGTGGGGCTGGGTAAATAGCTCAGCTTGTAGAGTACTTGCCTTCTAAGCTTGAGGCTCTGGGTCAATCCCCAGTACACACATACATACACACACACACACACACACACACACAAACACACAAGCAGAGAGAGAGAGAGAAAGAGAGAGAGAGATTGAACTTGCATGTAACTTAAATTCAAGTTAGTCCCACTTTTATTTTTTTCTGCCACACCAGAAGAAAAGAGTTTTCTGAAATGTTTGGAATGTTTCTGTGGGGTATTTATTTATTTATTTATTTATTTGTATGTGGTGCTGAGGATCAAACCCAGGGCCTTGCAGGTGCTAGTTGAGCACTCTACCACTGAAACACAACCCCAGCCCCTTCTGTGGGTTATTTTAATAAATTGGTCTGACATAAACAAACAAACAAACAAATAAATAAATAAACCCTCAAATGAGGACCCATTGCAGTTTTTAAAAATCTTTAATTGAGACACATAAACCTCATTTAGGAGAGATTCATTCTTTTTAATGTCAACTAATTTTATTCTGCTTTCTTCTCATGTAAAAATTTCAGAATGATAAATTAAAATCTTTTAAAAATGCCCTCAAGTTTTTGACGAAAAACATTGTAAATGACGCATCCATTTGAAATAAAACATAGGAAAATAATGATTGATAATGCTGAAATGGAGTTTTGAGATGTACCAAAATTTCTCAGTTTTCCAATTGAATCTGGGTGCTTGTCTCATAAATTTTGAAGAAAAAAAATCTATTTAAGCAAAAAGAAATAGAACTCCCACCATGTGGTATGAGGAATGATACAAAAAAAAAACTCATTTTGGTGTGCCATCTTAAAAGTTTACTGATGGTTTTGGGCAGAACATGGAGCAAAATGCATTTAGAATAGGCTTTGGAAAAAGCATCCTGACTACCATATGGATTCACTTTCATCCTTTCTGTGACCCATCTCTTTTTATACAAATTCAATCAGGAATCAACCCTGGGACAAAGAACTTTGTTGAAGGTGTTTCCACAAGTGGGCTTCAAGATCTTTTACATTTGAAATAGGACTTAATAGTGCTCATTAATATATCTTCCAGTTAGCCTCCAGGTGTGGTTGAGTGAGGCCCATTATCCTGATTACATGGTAATTATACTATGTATTCTATTTTGTACTTATTCTCTGTGAACAGAGAACCCTAGATTTTGATATGTGAACAGAGAGCTAGAAAACTAGGGGTTTATTCTGAGACCTATGAAGAGGTAAGCTGAATTTCTGGATTTCAATTTTTGTTCTGGATTTGAGATACTGCTTCCCTGATGTTTAAAAAGCTCAGGACTCATGAGGAGCATGGGTTAAAAGGCAGCATCAACAAATTAGTGAGGCCCTAAGAAACTCAAAGGGACCCTGTCTTTAAAAAAATATAAAAAGGGGTGGGGATGTGAATCAGTGGATGAAGGCCTCTGGGTGGAATTTCTGGTACCACAAAGAAAACAACACACGGGTGTGGGCATGCGCACCCATACACACACACACACACACACACACACACACTAAATTAAATAAATAAATGAATGAATGAATTAAAAAAAAAAAAAACCCTCATGAATAACAAGTCCTAAAATCAATAGCCTCTCTCATGCATGAATACAACAAATGGATTTGGGGTTCTCTCCTGATAATTATCTCAGTCTTCACTACATGCTGGACTCATGGCACATGGATGCCCACAAAGGGCTTCAGTAAAAAAAAAGGTGAAAATACCTTACGGGGGATGGAATAAAATGCCCAGGTTTTCAACTGCCGATCTAAGCCTCACTATAGTAGTCAGAGGCAGGTGAAGGCTAAGCTGCCACAGAGAGACCCTTGGCCACAAGACTCTGGAGAGGACCATGAGGAGTCCCTAACCATGATTGACAGTTTCCACCATTGGCACTCTTCTTAGCTTTAAGCCACTTTCCTACCCAGTCTCAAGATAGCAAGGCACACTTACCATTTCATGGCTTTCAGGGTTCTCAGCATTCTCCCTGTGATTTGTTTTCAGATTCTGCGTAGCACAGAAACCTGGGCTCCAGATTGATGACAGAAAGCCTACAAAAAGATTGAAAAAATGGTGGCCTTCAGACACCAAGGGAACAGAAGATTGTGGAAGCCCGCCAGCTCATCATTGGCTGCATGAGGATTGGACAGTTATCACCTAAGAGACTGATTGGTCAAGGCTTCGGGCACTGCCTCCAACCTGAGCTAAGTGGGTGCAGAATCAGGCTAAATGACAACCTGCTCCATTTTCATTGTTAAAATATTACAGATCAAGGTTTAGAATATAGCTTAGTCAGTAGAGTGCTTGTTTTGCTTACATAAGGCCATGGATGCAATCCCCCGCACTTCACGCACACACTCTCCCCCAAAAAACAATTAAGTAAAGGACTTTGGGGACTAGGATTATGGTGCAGTGGTAGAGTGCTTCCCTAGCATGCGTTAGGTACTGGGTTGAACACCCAGCACCACATTAAAAAGCCAACCAACAAACAAACTACTAATGGTAGTGTGTCCATCTACAACAAAAAATATTCAAGAAAAAAAAAAAAAGACTGTGTATTGGACTTGTGCACCTTTACTACAGAACCCATAAACACTTTTTATAAATAATATGCACATATATGTCTTCAGACAGTATATAAAATTCTCCCGTGATGGCTTTTCAAGTAGCTTATATTACAGGTATGCTTCACAACCCTGAAATCCTCAAAATCTCACTTATTATTATTATTATTATTATTATTATCATAATTATTATTATTTGATGGCCTGTTAATTGCATTAAATGCCTCTGTATGTGGTTATTTTAAGGCAAAGTTTTTTTCCAATAATAGGACCTAGCCCAGAGAGAAGTGCATTGACACTTTAACTGTTTAAAAGGTTAAAGCAATTTGTGAATTAATATGTATATATTTTTATTTATGAAAATGATATCACAATTACTTTATTTTTTTAACTTTTCTGTTCTTTGTCTCATAAAAAAAAACAGTTTGAGCTTTAAACCCATTAGCAATGTCCTTATATCCCTTCTCCCCAAAAAAGTGACTCACAGGTGTAATTCAAATTATTGAGACTCATAAATTTTTGATCCTTTATTTTAACTAGTGAAGTCTAAAGATTTTCTTTTTATTTTCACCTTTAAATGAAGCCCACTTTTTATAGCTTTCTTGTTGTGTAACTGACCTCTAATATTCTGCAAATTTTACCCCCAATTCTGATCACTTTGGACTATTGACATTTTGATGGAGGGGATCTCAATGTTGTTATGCACAAGGTAGGAAATGGATATAGTAAGATATAAGACTGGTGATTGCTGAGTATGTAGATTTTTTTCTATACAAAATAAGCATTAGTGGACGATATGGGGTAGGGAGAAAAGGAGCAATGAAAAAAAAAGAAAAACTTGAACAGTAGAGGGGTTCAGACTCTACAAGTCTACAATGATAGCATGAATATAGAGGGCAGTGTTCTTGGAAGCAGCAATAAAATTTGAGGGGAAAGAAAAAGGTAATTTTTTGCACAGTTCCCAAGTGAAAGAGCCAGGTGAATGGGTTCTGTGTTCAACTCTTCCCACCTAGGAGTGGAATTTATAGTTCATAGGGTATGTCTCAGTAAGTAGTAAAACACCATTTCTATGTACCTTTCATGGCTACAAGCTGACTTTGACAATTCGAGTCACATTACATCTTTGCACTTGTTAGTTATTCATTCATTAATTCATTCATTGCATTATTTGTTTGTTTTTTATTAATTCACTTTTTCTTTAGTTATCATTGTTTTTACATTACTGGTGATTACATAATTGCATAAATATTCTGAATGTTAACTTTTTGTTAAATATTGTTTTATGTGTTTATACATACATTTACTTTTCATTGAAATGTTTTTACTTTGCCAAGCCTGATTTATATTAGACCTCAATCTTTGTTTATGAAGACTAGATAAAATCACATTATTCCAAATAACTCAAGGATTTATCATCTTGGCAGAACCGTAATCACCCACTAAAAGCTGTGTCAAAACTCCTCTTTTTTCTTATACACACTTTAATAAAGAATTCCTATCTCACTTTTATATTTTGGAGAGCAGACTAACTTCCCATGTAGGAGTTAATAACCTAGATGACTTTTCCAACTAGCTCACTATAACTTTTAAATTATTCACATCCTTGACACTAAGAGTGTCACTGATTACTTTTTTTTATTTTTGCAAGATCTCTCTCTCTCTCTCTCTCTCTCTCTCTCTCTCTCTCATATGACAAATTTAAATCAGATATGCTTTTTTACTAAGAAACACTCTCAGCCTTTAATAAATTATTCTGTAAAGAAAAAGGGTTTGCTAATTTTCTTAGAGCCTCACTAAGTTGCTGAGGCTGGCTGATTTTAATGTTTTAGAAGTTAGCATTATATATATATATATATATATATATATATATATATATATATATATATATATATATATATACCATTGTATACTCACTAGGAGTATATACACAATAACAGTAAAGCAAAAGTGAATGAAAAAAAGGAATGAATGAATAAATAATTAAAACAGATAAAAATGTACACAGGTTTTATGTGACTGGAATTATCAAATGTTGATTGTGGCCACATAAATTTGTAAAGCTACTTGGAAATGGTTTTATACTACCTCCTGAAACATACTCTGTGAACTATCAATTCCACATTGAGGTGGGAAGAAATAAAACACATAATCCATTCATTTGACTCTTTCTGTTGGGGACTGTGCCAGAGCTACCTTCTTCTTTCACTTCTACCTTATTTTTGCTTACAAAAAAACTACCATTTACTCTCATGCTACCATTGATCCACCATTAGACTTTTTAAATCTGAATGCTTGAGCTGGTCATTCTTTCCCTCTTTCCTTCACAGTACTTTTTTCTCTACCCGTACCTATTCCACCAATACTTTTTCATGAATACTCACTACTACATACTCAACATCTACTAACTCACATCCTGACCCATCTCTGTTCTGCCTTTTCCATGGATCACTTTGAGATCCCCTCCACTCAGATATCAATAGTCGAGAGTAAGATCAGGTGAGGGTGTTATATATGAAGGTTTTTAGAAGTCATTTACATAACAATAAGGCTATTAAAATTGGGATGTATTTTTTCTGAGGTTAAAACAGAAAATATACACACTGCACTGTTAAACTGAAGTGTTTAAAATTCATTAGTCTCAATAATTTGGAAAAAAATTTTATAAAAAGGAGAATAAAGAAAAGAACATAATACATAAAAGTGACAAATTTGAAGACATACGAAGTGTATATATCAAAGAGTGTCACATATTGGTGGTTTCAAAAGACAAATTTTATTTATTTATTTTTATGTGGTGCTGAGGACTGAACCCAGGGCCTTGCACATGCTAAGTGAGCGCTATACTGCTGAGCCACAACCCCAGCCCAGCCTTTATTTCTTTAATATTGTTTCTGGTCATTTCCCTCTTTTTTTTTTTTTTTTTAAGTTTTTATTGTTGGCTGTTCAAAACATTACATAGTTCTTGATATATCATATTTCACAATTTGATTCAAGTGGGTTATGAGCTCCCATTTTTACCCCATATACAGATTGCAGAATCACATCAGTTACACATCCATTGATTTACATATTGCCATACTAGTGTCTGTTGTATTCTGCTGTCTTTCCTATCCTCTACTATCCCCCCTCCCCTCCCCTCCCCTCCCCTCTTCTCTCTCTGCCCCCTCTACTGACATTCGTTTGTCCCCCTTGTATTATTTTTCCCCTTCCCCTCACTTCCTCTTGTATGTACATTTGTATAACTCTGAGGGTCTCCTTCCATTTCCATGCATTTTCCCTTCTCTCTCCCTTTCCCTCCCACCTCTCATCCCTGTTTAATGTTAATCTTCTTCTCATGCTCTTTGACCCTACTCTGTTCTTAGTTACTCTCCTTATATCAAAGAAGACATTTGACATTTGTTCAAAAGACAAATTAATTTGAAATAAATGTAGTTAATTCGAGATGTAGTAATCATTTATTATTTAATGGTAGTATACTTGTATATGTACAAAATGCATCTCATATAATTATGAGTATACATTACAAAAAATGAACTCTACAGTATTTTTTTTTTAATTTTGCTGACAACACTATAAATACCTACATCTAGGTTTATGTATTACCAAATGTTCAGGATACATTTTGTACTTTATAAAGTTTACAACTGACCAACAGACCTTTTTTTTTTCAATTTTTCAAAGGAGTAGTATTTATTTTCAGTTAGAACATAATGTCATCATTTATGTATAATTTTAATTATTTTTTATTATCTATGACAACAGAATGCATTACAATTCTTATTACACATATAGAGCACAATTTTTCATTTCTCTGGTTTTATACAAATTATATTTACATGAATTCACTTCTTTATATGTGCACTTCATATTCCACCATCATTTCTAACCCCATGATCCCTCCCCTCACCTCCCAACCCCCAAAAGGTCATTTTGATACACAATGGTGTATGCTATGAAGTTATAGAAAAGAGTATATACCTTATTATAATATGAACAGATAAAGTTTTGTAACTAATATATAGCATAATAATAATAATAATAAACTTGCCATTTAGACATTAATAAATTATACATCTGGCACTACTGACATATTTTCCAAAAAAAATGACATCTTTTCCAAAAAAGGAGGGGTTAGTTGTGGGAGAAATGGTATTCTGGGCTTTCTTTATATCAAGAATAAATTATTTTCAGAAGTAATATATATTTCAATATAAAAATAAAATAGAACCAGGTTCCATGGCACACACCTCTAATCCCATTGGATTGTGAGGCTAAAACAAGATAATCCTGAGTTTAAAGCCAGCCTCAGAAACTTAGCAAGGCCCTAAGCAACTATGTGTGACCCAGTCTCTCTGTGCCCTGATTTAAATTTCCAGTAAGAAAAAAAAAACAACAAAAAGAATACAAAGTATTGATGAGGACATAAAACAAATTCTCATGAACTAAAGATGGAGTAGAAATTGCTGTTATTTCATCATAAAAACTGTTTATATATATATGAAATACTTCTCACCAAGCAGCTTAGATCTATAGAAATTATAGTATGTATTATGACAGTGTACAGTTATGTGATAGCATAAATCTAGAGCTATACTTGTCAATACAGTGGAAATCTGGGACTTAGGAAGAAAAATGAGATGATTCAGAAAAATAAAAATAATAAAGTTTGAGAAAAATTAGTTTCTAGAGCCCAGAAAGGTTTTTGGTTTAATTAGAGTACAAAATAGCACATAAGTATTATACTGAAGTTACATCTGTTAAATACATCACATGTATAATGGCTTTCAAGGAAAATATGTGGAACTTATCACAAACTAAATAAAAATTCAGAAAAGCACATAAAATACCATGTGTGTAAATAAAACTTATCATTACAAAGGCAACTATTTTAACTCAATTTAATATATAATATTTTCCCATCAAAATTTTAGCATGTTTTTCTTTAAATATAAGAAGAGAGCTGGATGTGTTGGTGCACATTTGTAATCCCAGCACCTTTGGAGTCTGAGACAGGTGTATTGTGAGCTCAAAGCCAGAATCAGCAAAAGTGAGGCCCTAAGCAACTCAGTGAGACACCGTCTCTAAATGTCATACAAAATAGGTCTGGGGATGTGGCTCAATACCCCTGAGTTTAATTCCAAGTACCAAATAAAAGAAAAGAAGGGACCAAAAAAAATTTATCTTGGAAATAAAATATATGCAAAAAACCCCAAAACCTTTAATAAAAAAACAAATAATATAGTTATTGTTATGAGACACATTTAATGTATATTATTAAACTCTATTGCAATAATACAGACCAATAAATCATAATATGAATCAAATCTGATACCATATGTATGTCAATAGTATTGTTAAGAGCAATAGAAAGACATATGTAAAACCAACCATATAAAAAATAACATTAGACATGAATGAATGAATCTATCCAACCTAAAGTTAGAATTGGGACATAGTGGCAAAGTTCACTGTTAGAGTGTGTGTGCAGAATGTGCAAGGTAGTCAGTTCCAACCTTAGCAACACTATAAAAAGCAAATATTAAGATTGAATGATGTTGAAAATAAAGCAGAATATTAAATGAGACACTCTCCATCCATTTATAGATACATTTAAGGAAAAAAAAACTATTATGAGTGTCCCTTTGGCAAAATAATGAAAGAGTAGAGAGATTCAGATACACTGGATATTAATCCTGTCTTAAGAAATGTACAACATTTGGGACAAAATCTCCAATTACCATCATCACCTCTAGGGAACAGAAATGTGAGAGAGGTGCTGAGGATGTAGCTCAGTTTTTAGAGTGCTTGCCTTATATGCACAAGGCCCTAGGTTCAATCTCCAGCACCACAAAGAAGAAGGAAATATGAAAGAAATGATACAAAAAATGTGGTGATATCTAGGAGCCATAAAAGCCTTCACAAGTGTTTCATCAGCTGTGATTAAGACACAGAAATACCCAAATATCAAAGGTGTCAATTTATCTCAAAAAAATATCTGCCAGAATATTTTCCCAACTGCTGTTGCTGACAGATGAAGTTCACTCTAGCTTGTATTTTAGGTGAAATAGGGAGGAATCCAGTAAACTAGTCTTAGCTTGAGTGAGATGTTAACACTTCCTGAATCCTGCCCTAACACTGATACACTATTAATAAGGCCAGAACTACCAATTCCTCTTAGAAATAGTTTTTGGGGTTTTTGGGGGGGTGTGTGTATGTGTGTATTGAATGTATCAACTTTAAAATATTTTGTTTATGTTACTATGTCCCTGATACACTAGTAATAATTCCAGAACTACCAATTGCTCCTAGAAAGTTTTTTGTTGTTGTTGTTGTTTGTTGTGTGTATGTGTGTGTGTGGATGTGTATACTGAATGTGTCAACTTTAACATATTTTGTTTACGTTACTGTTACTATATCCTGAAGTTCCTAGCTCTGGAACAAAAGGTGACTGAGCTTATGTAAATCTCTGTAGATTTCAAACAATTGAATTTACATTCTTTTCCCAGCACTTTTATGAACTATGATACCAAACAGTAGTCCAGAAAGGAGGTTAAAAGCCAGTGATCCCTGTTTATTCTAACAAATCTTTACAGAATAGTCCTACATTTTCTACTTCATATAAACTTTCCACAGGGATAAAATGCATCAGTCAAAGAGATGTTCTGTAGCCTGGGCTGTGTTGTTGAAAAGGTTATTATAATAATCTGAAAGAGCTAGGTGTGGTGGCAAATATACTAGAAGCTGGAGAGGTGAGTTAGGAGGATTGTGATTCGAAAGACAGTCTTAACAACATAGAAAGGCTATCAGTAATTTAGTGAGATATTAGTGATATATCACCTGTCTCAAAAAAAAAAAAAGGACTGGGGACATAACTCAGTGGTAAGCACCCCCAGAGTTCAATTCCTAGTACCAAACCACACCAAACCAAACAAATATCTGAAAGATAGTAGGGACTCCAGAGTATATGTGTATATGTATAGATAAAATTTTGGTTAAAATATAAAATTAATAAAGATACTTTTGAAAAAACTATCATGGTTCTTAAAAGCTCAAAATAAAAATGCCATATAATCCACTAATAATATTTTTAAGAGGGTATTATTGTTAATGTCTGTACTCCCAGTAACTTGGGAGGATGAAATAGGAGGAACTTAAGTGCAAGACCAGCCTCAGAAACTTGGCAAAGGCTTAAGTGACTCAGTGATACCATGTCTTATTAAAAAAAAAAAAAAACAGGGATGTAACACAGTGGTAAAGTGCCTAAATAAATAAAAATTAATAAGAATTCTTGGTTAAAAAATGCCCTATAATCCAGTAATTATAATTCTGGATATATATGTAAAGAAATTGGAACACTTTTGTTAAAGAAATTACTTGACTTCCATTTTCATTTTAGGTTTATTCACAGTATCTAATAAAAGGAATCAAATAAGTGCCTTTTAGATGCAAGGTATTGATGAAAAGGTTCCTTCCAGCTGCAGATCATCCATCTACTTGCCTTAAAGGCTGCATACTTATAATTCAAACTGCTCCCTAAAAGGCAAGACTCAGATACTTATTTTTCTGAGTACTCCAAGAGATTTTGGTACCTCTGGACAAATTGTGTAAGAATTTTCTAAAACTAAGGAATAGGTAAATTTTCGAGTTTGGAATGTGGATAACATACAGTAAATTCCTCAAGGGGGACTCTTAATTCAGACACTGTAATAAGGTGTCTGAGTCTGGGGAAGAAAGAGGAAGTAAAATCAGAGTTTGAGATAAAACTAGACTCTCTGCTTCACTGATTTCTAGATTATTGATTTAATCCAAACAGATATTGGAAAAGGGTTAAAGCTACTAATTAAATTTTATCTTAAACAGGTATTTAAAAAGTACCAGGAAAGAGCTGAAGGTGTGGCTCAGTGGTACAGTGCTTGCCTAGTATATATGAGGCCCTGAGCTTGATTCTCAGTACCACATATAAATAAATAAAATATAAATAAATATTTAAAAAAATACCAGGTAAGGGTCCAGGGTTATTGCTCAGTAGTAGAGTGCTTGGCTAGTATGCATGAGTCAGTCTGTTTGATACTGGACTAATAATAATAATAATAATAATAATAATAATAATAATAATAATAATAATAAAGATACTTTGTTCATCTACAACTAAGAAAAAAATTATTTAAAAAAAGTACAATAGTGTTATGACCTGTAACTTTCTAATTAACTGTGTGATATACCTAGCCTAGTTATCTCATTAGATCAGAAGCCAGCTTGTCACAAGTTATGAAGGATTCATTTCTGTTTTCTGTAAAAATATCAGGATGTCTGTATGGCCTGGCCATTAGTTGATGTTGTAAAGCTGATTGGAATGCCTGCCCATGCCCTGAACTCACCCATGTCCGGTTTTCCCTGACCATATAACAACCCTTTCCTAAACCTTAGTGACGCCTCATAAATTCTGGCCTTCCCTGGCCGGATAACGACCCTCTCTGAGTCTCTAAGATCTCCATAAATTCTGATGCCGGGGCCAGCAAAAATGTAAACTTGTGTTATGCTCCTCAGAGTTTTGTTATCTGTAACCCCCCTTTGTGTAACTTTTTGGGCTATAAAACTGGGCCACAAAGAAGCCTCGCCACTGTCCTTGGCTCCCACGATTTTGATGGGCAAGGTAGCCCGGCCGGTCGAAATAATAAGCTTGCTTTAATTTGATTTTAATTGGAGTCAGTGGTCTTTTCTTGCGTCGTGGTCTAACACTAATAACAGTCAAAGGACAGCTATAATACCAAAAATAAAGTCAACATTTAGAATTGGAGTAAAAAATAATATTTAGTGATAAGAATCCCTTAATTTGATACTTTAAAAATAATAACAACCTGTCATGAGGGGGTAAAATTGTAACTTATGCAGTTGGGAGAGAAATAAAGAATGTCCAGACACTTCTGCCCCTTTCAATGCTTTATTCATTCAAAATATACAATATAATTTCACTCTATAAGTTCTTAGTAGAGAAAATGGTGATTCTTATTGCTAGGCACTGCATAGACATAATAAATTCACAGCAAACAATTTAGATTAATTAACCACAGCAGACAATTCTAGATTATTTTGCAGTTTTATTCTAAGAACTGCAAAATATACTTAATTATGACAGGCTAGTGACAGACATTCCCTTTGCATGCTAAGTTCAAAAGTCTCAAGCCTTAGCCTTTATGTCCAGCAGATGCACACTCACTCAAACCACAGTAATAAAAAAAAATTAGGTTCAGAACCAAGGCAGGCTATTCCTGGCATGAAGTGGATGACCTGTTGAGGAGAGGTTCTTAGGAAGAAGTTGAGGCTCTCACCAAGATCCAGATGAGGTTATAGAGTTTGAGAGTGTTGAGGATCTCACAGAAGGTAAGGAGAATTATGACAAGTAATGAGATGTCAGTCCAGTTCCTCATCAGGCTCTCCAGCTCAAGTGCATCCTTGTTTCAGTTGACTGAATCCCTGTTCATTAGCTCTAAATTTACACTAAATTTGGGGGTTTTATAAATCCCCTTGCAATCCTTATCAGCTGCCACCAGATTTCTCCAGGACATCATTTACCCTGGGGTCAGAAACATCTGGTCTGGCAATCTCCACCCTTATCTTCTCATTTTATCTTCTTATCAGGAGAGGACAACCTGCCAGAGACTTCACTGTGTTTATCAGAGTAAAGGAAAATAATTGTCTGAGGACATATTGGAGAGATCTGTGGGTGTGCCTGGTGAGACTGCAGATTTCAAATTGGAGTTTTTAAAATGGAGTTGCTTAGGCTCAGGCCTAAAGCCATTCTTACCATCCACCCACTTGATTCACATTATACATCCTGGGAAAGGGGGTGCCTGAGCTTGGCACTGTGAATCATCCATTCCATTGGCCAAAGGCCAGACTTCACATATGTCCAAAAGTCACTGTTCATTGTGGCTTGTTGCATTGTTCTATAACCACCAATAGTGATCATAGTTGAAGTACATCTGGTTAAGAACAAAGTGGGTGCAATGTACCCAGGGACTGAAATTATAATATAATCAAAATCAAGTGGTATGATGGGGTTGAGACATTTATAAGTTTTTCTTTCTTGTAAGTCCCAATGGACTAATTCTGTTACATTGTCCCAGTTGATTCTAATAGTCACTGTAAGGCTGTCAAATGCTCTGAGACATATTGAATCTAAATATTGACTAAAATACAAGAATGAGGGTGGTTACTCTAATTATATATACATAGGCATTACAATTCCAACTTTCATCATTCTGTGTTCATAAAAATACAAAACTTCCATCTTGGAAAACAGAGCCTGGGTTTTCCTGACTCTACCCTAGTTCTACCCATTCCTTTAGATCAAAATCCTCATGGAACTCTCTGAGATCTGCATCAATGGATTGCCATAGGTTTGCATATGCATATATTTCGGAGTAAGGGAAAGAATCCTTTAAGGATTAGACTCTAATTTAATTTTTTTGTGGTTTGTTCCAATATTATGTCCTATTTAAACTTGTCTGTAAGTATGGAAACTGACCTGGGTATGGTGATATGGACTTTGGTCCTGCTATTAAAATCACTATTGCAGCCTGTTTAGGTATTATGTCTTGTAGTATTTCTTCTGGATAATATGCTTTATTCATAAAAATGAATATCTGAAAGAGTTGCACTTTGGGAACTTGTACCTAATGAGAAGGAATGAGTGTATGTTATTAGTTGGGTTAGGGAGAAGCAGGACAGCTAAATTGTGAGAAAGATTATAAAGAAATAAGACTTGATCTTAAGCTTCTGTGGAGCAATGTCAGCAGTGGCAAGTCTACTATGTTCTAATAGCACTATACTATCTACATTTCTTATATTCTGACAAGATTCTATATTAAAGTGAGAGTCATGAAAATTTGAAATGAATAGATGGGTTACTTGACTTTTAAAAGCATCCCAAATGGGTGGTAGTTTATATGGGTATATCCATCCCCCAGCATAAGCTTTGTGTGAAATCCAAGGGTCTGGCCACAAACATAGCTCTGAAGTACACGCCAAAAAACTACAGTGTTATATATGAGATACAGTGGCATGACCTTTCTTTACATTTTTCATTAAAACATCTGTCGACTTCTGATTAATGGTCTCACATTCCATTGTTTCCTGCTTCTCTTAAATACTAAATATCTTAATTTTCTAGTGAATCTGTTACAAATTATCTGCGTAGCAACTCAACTAAGGTGTGTCTATATAGTACTTCAAATCTGGTAGCGCACAGCAAAGTCTTAAACCTAAATTTAAGATTACTTACAACAAATTTGCAAGAATCATTATGTTGTTACAATCAATATATGTCAAAATGTTAGCATCAAGTGAAAGACGGAAGCAATTTTCAATCAATGTCATAAAATGGTATTCTAAGTTTCACAGTCTGTTTCTCAGGAAGTCCAGATAGGTGTTAACACAGATAAGTGAGTCCAATAGTATCCAAGAGAGTTGTAAAGTGCAGGTAATATTCATATATATTACATCCACTTCTCCACAATCAGAGGTGATTTAGAGTGGCCACATAACCATCTAATATTATCTACATGTGTCTTGTTTTAATTTCTTTATACAATTTAGCATGTATCCTGAAATTTTTAAGGCTATCATAAATATGCATATTAGCAATGCATAATGGAGAACTTCTTTTATGTCCTAGAACCAATTTGGAATGTGCCAGCATACGGTCTCAAACTTGAGGAGCTTATAGAATGAATCTGCCCAAAAGTATCATCATCAATTGACTACATTACGTATAAATCTGTTTTCATTACATATACTATCAGTGAGACAATGTGATTTGTGTTATTAAGATGTGCAATATTTAATGTTATTTGGACATCCTGTCTTTGTAGTTATTCTATATTATGTTCAATCTGGTTTTGAAGTTGCGTCATATGTTCCAATTGTATGTAGGGCTTATCCTCATCTTTTTAAAATACCATATTATTTTATCATGTGTGTTTCATCTGTATCTGTTGATTTGAGAACGCTGTTATATATTTACCTGATTTAGTGTGTAATGTCAACTTCCATGTGCTTCATTGGTTGTTTTACATTCACCAAAACACATACTGATGTCAGGATATTCCGAGTAATAATAATAATAATGATCAACACTATGGGAGGTGCTGTCCGATGTGTCTTGTGTAGTTGTCATTGTTTGTGTTGTAGGGCATATGTGTTTACATGGGTATGCAGACTGCAAAAAGATTATTTCCCAATGGTATTACTTCTTCTTGTGGGACAATTATAGTGACCTTTGATGTATGTAACTCATGGTTTATGTGTCCAAAGTATAATAAGTCATTGTGTAAATTGGTGTCACTGAATCTTCTGGTAATATTGTTCCAGGATAATGTCTGATTTTAGTGGTTTTATGGGTTTATTGTGTTCATTTTCTTATCCATTTTCTATATAAAAGCATCATAATATTCCTTTGGGGCTGTTAGTGTCTGAACTATAGTTTTTCTCTGTAGTTCAGCTTGAAGTGTGATACCTGTGATTGTATATAAAGATTTAGAAATTATTTTTAGTCCATGAATTTCTTTGTCACTAATGTGTTCCAGGGATGTAATTCTAACATCTAAGTCCTCTATGATTTGCACTAACAATTTCTCCTAATGCTAGTCCAGCTATAGTTATCCATTCTAAAAATCTCCCTTGTTCTCCTAATGTGTTGTCTCTGTATTGTTGTAATGTGCCATGTTGTTTTCTAAGGACATCTCCCATATAGCTCCTTAGCATATATTGCTGTGTCTATACTTAATGTTATCCTCTGAATTATGGGACTTACAATTATTGTAGAGGAATTTGTATATTTGGTATTACATAAGATGCTCTGGTGATTGTGGTTAGTCTTGTACTTCTCTATATAATTTTACTCTTGATGGGTAATGTGCTGGAATTAGTTTATGTGTGACATTAATACCTCCTCTATCAATTATATATGGTTGGAGATGGTCCTTGATGTAACAACTTTCAAAGGACATGGGTAATACAAATAAATACATGTTCCTTTTTCTGCCATGATCTTTTGGTAATTAAATATCTGTTAAATAGAGGTGCATGAGCCACAAAATCATATTGACTTAATTCCCATGGCTTGTTCCATTGTCGTAGTGGCATATAGAACTGGTACAGTATATTAGTATGATCTACTCTATATTGTGATACTCTATCAAAATTCATGCCTGCTCTTTGCCACCATGATTAAGGCCTTTATCTGTTGATTTTATCTTATACCTGGGTAGAAGTAGGTATATTCATTTTTATTTTCACCTCATTATATTGATTCCATGAGTATGTCTGGTGTTACATAATCATCTATCCACACAGCTCCACTTATGTTAAGTTTATGGTCTGATCCTTTGTCTGGGTATGGTATTATGCATGTTTTGTTATCTGTTATTACATCTAAGGGAATTTAAATGTCTAATATGTTGTCCATGTGTATTGCAGGTATTTGGTCATACATAAAGAATACAAACATACCTTATATATAATCAGAGATATGATAGGTTATTGTATAATGGTGTATTAAGAATTGTAATGCAGCAAAAAATTAAATAAATAAATACACACATACATACATACATACAATCTGGATGTGCATTTGTTGTCATCTATACTATGGGATGTATCCATAAGTCTTTTAACTTTTATTAGTTCTTATAGAGACATGAACACCATTTTGTATTATGCTTGGGTTTCTGTATGGGGATCATATTGTGTGCTATAAGGTGTTCTGAATGATGCATTATGAAGTGCTATATAGTCAAAAAATGCCACTAGACTCTTTTCTAGAAGCATTAAATGTGGCTTAGGTGAGTCCCAGTGGGTACCATTGTGTGTTCATATGTGTCCAATTCCATGAAACATTATAAGTTAAGTGTTCTCCTGTTGTATATTTTATTAAGTTGGGTTTTCTACATGCTGATCTAGTGTATAGTTTTCCTTCTTATTCTTGCAAAGATATGATCTATTAGCATAATGTGTGAAATTATTAAAATGTATGAAGGTCTATCTTGTGCTATTTTTCTTGAGAAATTATATATGGTGTCAGTAGCTTCAAGAACATCTCCAAAGTTGTTTGTTTTAATGTTCCTATACATAGTTAAATTTTTATGATTGTAGTTAAAGAAAGAGTATTCTAAGAATTCTTGTGAGGGGCTGGGGTTGTGGCTCAGCAGTAGAGCGCTTGCCCAGCACATGCGGGGCTCTGGGTTTGACCCTCAAACCACATAAAAATAAATGAATAAAGATATTGTGTCCAACTAAAAAATAAATATTAAAAAAAGAATGCTTGTGAGGTTCCTCTTGTATAAAGATGTACACCAGAGGTGCCTGAGGGTAGAAACTGTGCAGTGTACTGGTCAATGAACATTGTTTTGAAGCAGAGGTAATCCCAATGTAGAAGTCCCAATTTTGAAGATGGCCAAATTTGTTTCACCATTTTATAAGGCTGAGGTATGAAATCTGTAAAAATTATAGGAAATTTATATTTGTGTCCCTAATGGTAATATGTCTGACCATGTCTCAGCTTTAGGAAATGAGTCATTATCTACCTTAAAATCTGATGTTACATGTAACAAGTCAAATTTACTACAGTATGAGAGGTTAGAAAACTCTATGACACAACATACTGTGGTGTTTTCATTATAATTTCCTTAAATGAAGTTCCATACCTCCTCAGGACATGTGAAAATAAGTGCTGAATTATTGTAATGATGGAATTTTGCCTCAGGATAATATGGTTTCATTATGTAATTGGTTTGTGTAGGAGGTTTTGGGGAATTGTCCCCATTGAGGTATGTGTGTTTTAAAATGCATTGCTTATTAGTAATGTCTATGCATGAGGTTTGTGGGAACATGGGTGAAAAGAAGAGTGATAGAAATTTTAATTCTGTAGCCCTTTGTATTTTAATTCTGTAGGCCTTTTCCCCAAGGTTCCAGGGTGTCAGGCCTAAGCTCTTGTAGGAGAAAAGCTGGTTCTTTCTCAGGGTTTGTGTAGTTTATTCCTTGGCCACCTCCTTGCTGCCCCTCTTCACATGTCTTCACACAAAAGGAGCCATATGATTGCCAACAGGACTTATTGGGTGGCTATGTGTGGTAGAAATTGGTGGTGGCATAATCCTAGTGGCCCTTGTTCCCTGGGCAGTGGAGTGTGCACCACCTCCATACTTCAGCAGGAGATGGGGAATGGCAGGAGGCACATGGATAGTTGTGCTCTGGGCCAGACTGGGCTCATCTGAGTTCCAATGTGTGTTTAAGCTTCCTTGGAATGAACTAGATGTTTTGTAATGCTGAAAGTGATGGAGGTGGACACCAGGAGATGAGCCCCAGGCCTGAATGGATGCGGGGATCCTGGGAGCCCAGGACAGGGTTCTTCACAGCAGGATGGCTCACAGTAGTATGGCAGTAGAGGGGCTGTGGGTTACCTGCAAAGGCCAGGGTCATGGCCACTTTCTAGGCCACAGGGTGGGGTGGGGAGGAGGGCAAGAAAGAAGATTTTATGGTGCCCCCAAAATTTATTAGTGGTAGAAGGGCTTAACATAATCTTCAATTATGTAAATGCACATCAAAATTTTATTAGGATTTTATCTCACCCCAAGAAAAATGGTATTATGCAAACTGGTGAAAATTTGGAAAAAAATCAAATGCGTATATAACCTTGGTGAATATATAAATTATATTAGACAGTATGGAGAATATATATATATACATGAATATATGGATATATTTATATATCCGTGTATATGAATATATACATGTATAACACACACACATACACACACACACACATACACACACACACACACACCTGCTACCTGGGTATATATCTTTAGGAAAAAAGTCAGCATACAAATGAGATAAGTTTATAACCATGTTTATTTTGGTACTATTCACAATAAGATATGAAATCAACATAGGTGCCTTTCAAAAAATGAATGTAGAAAAAATTGTTGCATATACACAGGATGGACCTATATTTTGTCATAAAGAAGAATGAAGCATCTCATTTGCAGGACAATGAATGGAATTGGATATTACTGTGTCAGATAAAATTAATCATGGAAATATTTGTACCATAAAAATTCTCTCACTTGTGGACACTAAAAAAAGCAATGAGGAGAAGAAGGATAACACAGATTATTTTTAAAATATAGTGGGATGAGAGAGAGAGAGAGAAGAAAGAGAATGAGAATGAATGCATTAGAAGAAGTGTATTCAATCAAAGCCTGATATATGCAAGTATGCAAATAGAATAGTCAAACCCGCTAATCTAGAATTCATGTAATTGAAGCATTAATGTAGAAATATATATATAATGCAAATTCAGTAACTTTAAGAAAAAACTGACGTGCAAAAAATGAAACTAAAACTAGTACAATAACATACTTGAGTATTTTAATAGCAATGATATTGACAATGATTTCTGGGAAATGACATACATTAGTCAGTTGCACATTCTACCACAAAATACCTGGAGAAAGCAATTTATAAAGAAAAAGTACTCATGTACCTCAGTTTTTAGTGTTGAATTGCATGGTGCCTTCCTTGCTCAATTCTGGAGAGGACCCTAAATTGTGGCACACACTGGCAGATCAATGTGTTCAAGAAAATGGTCACACCTCAAACTAGAAAGCAAACAGAGAGCACAGTTTGGTTTCACAATCTAATCAGCATGCCCATTGGCCTATGGACCTATACCTGAAGCTTTCTAAGGGTCTCACCACCATCCAGTTGCACCACTGGGAGACCAGACATTTAATACATAGGCCTTTATGAGACATTCAATATTTGGCATTTAACATGATACCAAAAGCATGAGCCACAATACAGAAAAGACAAGCAGGACTATATCATAACTCAAAGGTCCTGTTTAGCAAAGAATACAATAGTAAAAAGGCAACAGAGTGAGAGAATAGATTCCCAAACCCAATATATGACAAGGAGTTAATAACCAAGTACATGATAGGCAGTCCCAACTCAAGAACAAGTAATAAATAAAAACCCATTTGAAAATGTCAAATAATCTTAATAGATATTTCCCCACAAAAACATAGAAATGAAAAAATTGTATAAAAAGATGTCCAGTGTTAAGCATCATTATGATAATGACTATCAAAACAATAATAATAGTAAGTAAAATCTGGTAAAAGGCTATCATTGTAAAATATGTGGTCCAGGCTTTTGGGAAGTTTGGACATTTCTTTACTGGATTTTGGTTTGGGCCAGGCAGGTATTTACATATTTATGTCATATATATTTGTTAAGAGGACAGATCTCATTAAAATATTTTTACCATGATGAAAAATTACAATCAATAATGTAAAGTTAAAGGTATATCCTCAGGTGTTTGATAAGATTGTGATTGTTGCACAATTTTGAATATTTTCAAAAATAAATCAATAAATAAATAGATTTTTTTAATTGTCCAAATATTTGGATGTGTAAATTTCAACTCAAAAATCTGTTTTAAAATATATTTTTTTAAAAAAACTGACTCAATATTTCTACTTCCATTGGAAATAAAAACATGTTTGTAAAAGAACATATATATATGTACAACTATTCATAATGTGTTAAATAATTTAATTGACATATGTACTTTTTTTAATTTACTGTTTTAGTTGTAGATAAATACAATACCTTTATTTATTTTATGTGGTTCTGAGGATCACACACAATGCCTCACACATGCAAGGCAAGTATTCCACCCCTTACTCACCACCCCAGTTTGACACATGTACAATATAATAATTAGATACATATATTGATAAAAATGGTGTAATCCGTGGTGAGCCACTTCTGCCGTTTCTGCAGACTATGGTCGCCATTACAAGATGGCGCTGGCTCCGCTGTGGTCTGTAACAAACAACTCCTTATTTGGGAGAGTTGGCACATGATTTTTCATCACCCTATGAGAAAGCTCCACGTGGCAGCTTTGCATTGGGGCTTGAGATGCTTTATTAAGGCTGGGAGGGGCATCCGAGAGAGAGAAGAAGAAATATCAAGGACCTGAATAAACTGCTGAAAGAAGATTCCTGAGTTGCGTCTTCCTTGTGGGCAAGGGGTCGCGACAAGTGGTGCCGAGACCCGGGAACCAGAACTTTAAGCAGTCAGGGGTGGTGCACCGGTTAGTCCCAGGTAAGTGGGATCCGCGACCAAAGCGGGGTTAGTCCCAAGTAAGTGGGATCCGCGACCAAAGCGGGGCAGCTCCTCTGTAAAGAAAGAGAGAGCATTACATTTTATTGCAGCTGCACTGTGTACTTTCGCTTCTACTTTCACTTCTGTTTTCTGTGTTTCTTTTGTTGTGTCATTTCGCTTTTGTTTTTTGTGCTTCTTTTGTTGTTGTGACGACAGGGACGCTTCCCTGTAAAAGGAAGAGAGCGGGGAATTCATAAAAAGGAACGCTCCCCTGTAAAAGGAAGAGAGCGGGGATTTTTGTACTTTCACTTTCTTTATAGTTTTAAAAACATTATGGGTGTTGCTTCTTCAAGCCCAATTTTGTTGGCCCTAGATGGGTTGTTACATTCAAAAGGACTTAAGATAAAGCAGAGTACTTTGCAGATGTTTTTAAGAGAAGCTGATATAGCGGCTCCTTGGTTTGCTTTTTCAGGGAGTCTTACGGTTCCCAGCTGGGACAAATTAGGGAAAGATCTAGATTTTGCTCATGAGCAAGGTACCTTGCAGGGTGGCATTATACCACTTTGGAAGTTAGTTAGAGGATGTATAACAGATGGTAAATGCCAGGAAGCTGTGAGTGAGGGTCAAGCTATTCTTGAGCAGCTGCATGATGAAAAATCTGAAGGATCATGTAGTGAAGTGGCAGAGAGTATTAAAAGTAACAGTAGTGAGAAGGCAAAAGAGCCTGAAGATAAAAATAGGAGAAGGCTCTACCCAGACTTGACCGAATTAAAAACGCCTGAGAACACAAGCGACTCAGAGAGTTCTGAGGACCTTGATATATTGTTACAACAACTACATAAGATAAAGAAGAAAAAGGAGACACAAGGCACGCAGGCCTACTGTAAGAAGGGGAAGGGAGTTAACATCGGTCAACAAAACTCTGAGGAGGAGGAGGTAGAATATCTAGAAGAAGATATGGTGCCGATGGCCCCACCTCCGTATGTGGCGGGGAGCCAAGGTTCCGGGAGATCTTTTCGTGCGCAAGTTTGGAGGACAGTTAATACAGATATGGGACTTGCATACCCTGTATTTCAGGACAATAACAGGAGAAGATATCATGAGCCTTTAGACTTTAAGATAGTTAAAACCTTGGCAGAATCTGTCCGCACTTATGGCATAGATGCCGCTTTCACTCTCACTCAAGTGGAGGGACTTACTAGATTTTGCATGACTCCTTCAGATTGGGCTAGTCTAGTCCGCGCTTGTGTTTCCCCAGGGAAATATTAGGAGTCCAAAGTTGGCTGTTTAATGTTTCTGGTAGTACCCAAGACTCGGAGCGAGATAAGAGGCTTAAAATTTTTGCAAATAATTCACAATTATCTAATGCTACATTACCCTCAGCAGCAGTCTGTCTCCAATCTCCGTTCCTGTTTCTTTTGGCTAGTGTTACATTACAGGGGATGCTTAATTGTTCTAATGTTGCTTGTTACTTGTCTGAGTGTTGGAATGGTTCCTGGACTACGGCAGTGATTATGAAAATTCCAACCTTTGTCCCGATCCCGGTTACTGCAGATCCAGAATCTTTTCCTATTGTTGAACTGATTAGAACCCGTAGAGATTTTGGAATTACAGCAGCTATAGTGACAGCTGTGGCAGTATCTGCTGTTGCAGCGGTTACAGCTGGAGTAGCCATGGCCAGCCAAGTACAAACTGCTGCCACTATTAATCAGGTTATTCAACAAACATCCACCGTACTTGAATCCCAAAGTAAAATTAATCAACATATTTTATCTGGGATCTTGGCTGCTAATCAAAGGATAGATCTGCTTCAAGCTCAAGTTGAGGAATTGTCTGTTCTAGTACATTTGGGTTGTGTTTACCAACGTGCGCATTTATGCATAACCTCTGTCAGATTTAATGATTCCAGGAATGCCTCCCGCATCATTGGCGAATATTTGGCCGGAAATTGGTCCATGGCAGCGGAAGACATGATCCAGTCTCAACTAACCCAGATAGCTGTCTTGAACAGTACCTGTGTCGATCCCGTGACTTTGGGTCAATTCACCGATTGGATATCTTCTGCTTTTTCCTTCTTCAAAGAGTGGGTGGGAGTAGGCATTTTTGGTGCAATGTGTTGCTTCGGTATGTTCCTCTGTTTGTGGTTTCTCTGTCGCCTTAAGGCCCGCAGTGCTCACGATAAGGCTATAATCATACAAGCTCTTGCAGCTTTAGAAAATGGCAACTTGCCTCAAGTCTGGCTTGCGCATCTTAAGCAGTAAACCTTTGACATGGTCGTTACACCCCAAGTTATTATAACATTGCACTGGGATCGACATGACTTTCCTTGTTATTCTCTTAGTGTTGGAAAGCCCTTGCACTCTGCCGGTCTTACTGCCATTGCACGCAGATGGGTTTCCACACTAGTGCTTTTCTATCGTCTTGAAGTCCGTGCCTTTATTTCAGGGTGCTGTCAACTTGTTTGTCATTATAAACAGCCACAGTTCAGCCTCAGCTATCCCCCTTCGTCCACCATTGTCACGATACAGGATGCGAGGCAAGGCACTGCACTTGAGTGATCCTTGACGTGGACCTCAAGGAGAGCATGTCCTATTGCATGCGGGTTAGACGCGTCCACGCCCCGCCCCACGAAAAAAGGCGTCGGCTGATATGGCCTCAGATCTGGGGAAGGGCCCTCCTTAGGACTGAGTCATACTATGCAGCCACTTCTGCACAGTGGGATAGGACCTCTACTCTCGCCTGTATTGTTTTAAGAAAACAGAAAAGGGGGAACTGTGGTGAGCCGCTTCTGCCGTTTCTGCAGACTATGGTCGCCATTACAAGATGGCGCTGGCTCCGCTGTGGTCTGTGACAAACAACTCCTTATTTGGGAGAGTTGGCACATGATTTTTCATCACCCTATGAGAAAGCTCCACGTGGCAGCTTTGCATTGGGGCTTGAGATGCTTTATTAAGGCTGGGAGGGGCATCCGAGAGAGAGAAGAAGAAATATCAAGGACCTGAATAAACTGCTGAAAGAAGATTCCTGAGTTGCGTCTTCCTTGCGGGCAAGGGGTCGCGACAGTAATCAGTATCTTTTCTCCTCAAATTCTTATAATTTCTAATTGTTGACCACATTTACTTTCTTCTAGTAAATCTCAATCATATCATCAATTGTTGTAGGTATACAATAGAAAACCTTAACTAGTCACTCCTACCTATGTGTGTGTCAATTTTAAAATTTACCTACAACTGCAGTTTCCAAATATTCAGCACATTATTATTTTACCTGCTCAAAAAAAAGTCAAATTATTCAGACATAAAGAAAGTGATGCCTGTAATTTCAGCAGCTTGAAAGGCTGAGGCAGGAGGACTTCAATTCAAATCCAGTGTCAGCAACTTAGCAAGGTCCTAAGCAAATTAGAGAGACTGTCTCAAATTAAAAATAAATAAATAAATAAAATGGTTAGAGATGTGGCTCTGTGATTAAGTGCCCCTCAGTTCTATCCCTGATGCAAAGAAAATGAATGAATAAATAAATTGCATAAAATATGTAAACTGCTTATACACAGAATAACATGGATGAATATCAAAACACTATTTTGAACAAAAAAGTAGACACAAAGGTGTATATCATGAGGGGCTGGGATTGTGCCTCAATGGTAGAGTGCTCACCTAGCACACATGAGGCACTGGGTTAAAACTTCAGTGCCACATGAAAATGAAATAAATATATTGTGTTCACCTACAACTAGAAAATTAATATTTTAAAAAGTGTATGTCATTTTTTAGTATATAATGTTTGATAAGTGATTAAATTAATAAGTTCATCAAAATCAAAGCAAAGCTGCATATGGTCAAAGCAGTTGAGAACTATACAAGATACTTTTTACATTAGTGAATATGACTCTCATGGTGAGGGTGTTGAATCCTGCAGAAGAGGGACAGTTACTGGTTGGGTTTGGTTCCAGGTAGGATGTTGGAATGTTGGCCTGGTTTTATGTTGTAGCTAGTGGATCCATGGTTACTTTGCAGAGTCCTGTGGTGAATAGATGCCTTGGAGGAGCTGAAATTCCCTGTGGAGGTTGAATTTAGGCTAAAGTATGACAAGCTTAGTGAGGTTGGGCTTGAGTGATTTTTCTCAATAACCTGAGGCTACAACTCAGTTTTTACAACCTCCATAGAAGATGTAGGTAGGCCTACCTATCATCACTTTATTTGTGAGTTTTTTTATTTTCACTCAGAATAGCTCCATCAGTTAGAAGTTGACTTGTAGGTAAGATGTGAAAAGCAGTGTGAAGAAAAGTAAAAACCCCTGCACAGATAAAGAAAAATGCAAACTCATCAACAAGCTGAATGCTGCTTAAAAGAGTGTGAAGGGACTGTCATTCTTGGAGAATGGCAGGATATAGAAAGTGCTTTTCCTTATCTCCAGCCTTACAAATGCTTACAGAGAAGTGAAGATCACCAAGTCATTGCTCATGGAGGAATAACCTTCACTGGTACAAGGACTAACTGAGGAAATATACAAAAATATACAAAATACCAAAGATGAGGTAATGGAGATGTTAAGCATACTGATATTCACTAGAGGTCAGGAAAGTCATGTTACAAAGAAGTTTTTTTTTTTTTTTTCAAACATTCAAGAAAGGCAAGTGCTATGCACTGATGGTTGTGTGGATTCATTCTCATCCAGCGTGGAAGTCCATGGAAAAGTGTAGAAGAGACTGTGCCTGTGAAGTGCCTAATCAAGACCTCTGAAGACCAAGCAGGAGGCAGTTCTGATTTCATTGTGCAGTTACCATGTATATATATTCAGGGAGTAGCTAAGCAGATTACAAGCAGCCACCAATACAATTTCTGGCCAACTGTCCATTCAGTGACCAATCAAGGAATGGGCCATGGAGAAAGAGCAGGGACTGCAACATACAGCCTCATGCCCAGGGCTGTGTCTACGGTAAGTGGTTTGCCACTCACACACCTAACATGGGGGAGTTGTTCACCACTCAGACACCCTTAACATATGCCATGTATGCAGTACTCCACACAATTGTCTTCACAGATGGTCTTTAAGACATCACTGTGGCCTTGCCTGTACTAAGGTTTCTTAAGGAGCCAGGCTGTGCCCATAAGTGTGGTCTCTTTCAGATGACGTCATTGTGGTCAGGTAATGCAGGGGTGCATCAACCTTATGGACAGGAGGTTTGCAACCTTCACATGGGGACACAGCAGCAAGTATGCTTATAAGTAATTGTTGCTTGAATTCTCCTTTGACTTGTATTCTTTATCAGATAGCATTGAGTTAGAATTCTCTGGCAGTAAAATCTCATCTATCTGACAGTAAGATAAATATGGTGTATTAAAGAGTTAAAATTTTTCATTCGAAATTAAATTAAATCAAACTATGTTCAAGACAGCATTTTATAATTACTAGTTGTATTAGATGTATAAATCAGTAATTTATGGTATATTTTCTTCCTGTGACAGAACAGCTGTTCCAAGAACCTCATTGGCCTTCTTTGCCTCAGGAGGATCCAAGTTGTGTGCAGCTCTGACTTGAGAATATGTTCAGCAGGAGGAAATTTCCTGCCTGTTCTTGAAGTCTGTGGTCTTTGCTACAGCTTCATTAGAAGTTTATCTTAATAATCTAGCAAAAACATGCTCACATTCTGCGTTGTTTCCAACTGTATTGCTCTTTACTTTCTCACAAAATATTTCAGAAAATCTTCTTTTACAAAGGTGTTTATCGTTGAGGGATCTATTGGGTAAAAGACATATGATGATGTGATAATTTTTAGGGTCATTTTCAGGGAGGTATCCCCACATAGATGCATTGGGTGAATAACATATAATATGGGACAATATACTAATAACAGGGTTGTTAAGTCAATTAACTGTGAACAGGCCAGTGCCACCTGAGCCATGTTGAAGCCTAATGTGAATGGGAAAAAATATAAATATTTTGTAAATAATATGCTATAAATTTTTAAATGAGTGATTTACAATTTATTTTCTCTATATATTACAATTATAAAGTGCATGATTTAATAAGTAGTTTTAGTAGCCACTGACAATACTATTTTTCTAGAATTTATTTTTCCAATGGTCACAACTCCTAAGTTAAAGTACTACTTTCCTCTAAGAATATATGATTAAAGAAAAGGGGTGAAATAGATGTCCTTTAAAATGCAGTTTAATATTGCTTAGGGGTCAGCCATTTCTCTCTTAATATAATAATGGATAATATTAAGACATAACAATATGTGCATTTAATGGTGGTGGATTTCTTTTACTACATGATCACTGCAGGAAGCATATCTGCTCAAAGAAAAGTGGGGAACATTCACATAACTGTGCCTCATCTCACTGTCTCAGAACCTGACACCTCTCACTGTTCGTGAATGTTCTCTGGAAGTTTCTCTCACTTGCTCATGATGTTGTTCCCAGAATTGACATGTTTAGACCTGAATGATGGCTCCTATTTGGGGAATGAGCAAACAGTAGTTATTATTATTGTGAAGGGGCACAGCAGTTGTGAGTGCCTTCATAACAGGTGACACAGTGAGTGCATGCATAACAGGTGACACAGTGAAGAAAGAGTAGTGTATTTAAACAGGAAATTTGGATGCATTTTTAGAGGAGGAGACTTGAGAGAGCACCGTTTAACTGGATTTTAAGCAACAAGGACTGTAGAGGTCATAAAGATCCACAGTTGAGGGCAAGCAGGGCTTTAGCTATAAATGGGATGGGTCTTTCAGGGGTAAGGGTATTTTCACAGAACTTTCCAGCAAGTGGTTAATTTCACAGAATAATACACTAGGCTCAATAGTGGAAAGGGCACTCAAGATTAATTCTCAACCATACCAAAAAATTCTTCCATGGTGACATACTAACTCTGTCCTCACATATTGGGTCTTTAATTGTGCAGAATTTCCATTCTACTGTTTTTATAAATATGAACAAGAATACCTAAGATTCTCCCTAACAGAGCTGAGGGGTTTGATCTAAATTTCCTCAGTATCACAATGCATGCTGAAGTATTCCTCTCCTTGACCCTGGGAAGATAATATCAACTTCTATTTGACTTAAAGACTGGCACTGCAATTGGGTATGTAACTCTGCAGTCTGTCCCAAGGTATCTTATGTTCTAACTATCAGATTACCTTGCGACAATTATATATCTCATTAAGGCAAAGGGTTCTGAGGTTCTGTCTCACAATTTTTTTAGTTGCTCAAAACATTACAACGATCTTGACATATCATATATCATATATTTGATTCAAATGGGGTATGAATTCTTATTTATCCCACGTGTACAAATTGCAGGATCACATTGCTTATACAACCACGTTTATACATACTGCCATACTAGTGTCTGTTTTATTCTGCTGCTCTTCCTATACCCTTCCTCTCCCCCCTCCCCTCCACTCCCCTCCCATCACCTCTCTCTACCCCATCTACTGTAACTCATTTCTGTCTCTCTATTTTCCCCTTCCCCCTCAAATCATCTTATATGTAATTTTGTATAATAATGAGGGTCTCCTTCCATCTTCCTTGCAATTCCCCTTCTCTCTCCCATTCCCTCCCACTTCTCATCCCTGTTTAATGGTAATCTTTTTCTTATGCTCTTCCTCCCTGCTCTGTTTTGAATCACCCCCCCCCTTATATCAAAGAAGACATTTGGCATTTGTGTTTTAGGGATTGGCTAACTTCACTTAGCATAATCTGCTCTAATGCCATCCATTTCCCTGCAAATGTCTCATGATTATTATCTTATGAACCACTTATTCTATTGTGTTTAATGTCCAGTGCTGAAGAAATTTAATATATAATCATTAAAAGATACATAGTATTCAAAAATATATTTTTTGAAATTATCCAGAATCTGCTAAACCTAAGCATAAATAGCTATTCAAAACTATTTTCTTATTTGGTTCTCCTGTAGATTATACAGAATCATATCTATTATAATCCCTTATCATAGATGTGAAAATTGAGTTTCAGAAGTTACCCATTATGGACTCACAATTCTTGAATGCAAGGGCTATTACACGATTGACTTTCCAATAAAGATATGTTATGACTTTCAGCCCCATGAGTCCCTTGGAAGACAGTAGACCAGTGAACCTTGTAAACACAAGGAACCAAAGAGTAGTTGAAGCAGGAGAGTGATATGATTAGATTTTTGTTTTTAAAACATTATTCCAGTGATAATATGAGCCACTAAACTTTGTTTATGAAATTAGGCTTGCTTCAAAATTTCTCATGAGAGAGGGGTGAGACTGTTCTTAGCAAAGAGAAACTAACAGATCCTAAAATACAAGTACTTACAAATTAGAAAATGAAAGAAAAAATATTATACAAAGTAAAAATAATAGTTTGATTTAGAGCAGGAGTCTAAAACACTTTATGACACATGGGATTCTTGAGACATCCAACTCCATTCTGGCCCTTAGGGGTCATTCACATATTGGTTGTGTTTCCTTAATTCATTGAAACAACAAATGTTTCTCATTCCAGGTACTTCTTTATGTGCTTTTATTCTCAACAGAGAACAAAAATGGACAAAATATTTCTGAGGTCTGAAATTTTAAATTTATTTGAGATACAGAAAATATTTTAAGTATAATAAATTACATAAAATGTTTGGAAATGAGTGTTATTGAAATAAAAGAAAAGTAAAAGTAAGATAAATTTGGAATGTCCTCTCATGGTAGAAATCAAATGATGGTGACAAATCAGGAAGAATAATTTCAACAAGAAATGAAAGAAACTAAAATATCCTCTGGAGTGAAAAATTTATGAGAAATTCTATGGTGAGTATAAAGTTCCATTTTAGCACACTGTTTTCAATGGAAAGAAATGTTACTCTGAAAAAATGTGTTTATATTTATACATGCTTTATAAATGAGAGAGAGAGAAATAATGTGTTTATATTTTACGTACTTTATAAACATGTCTCTCTGTGTGTGTATGTGTGTGTGTGTGTGTGTGTGAAAGAGAGAGAGAGAGATTCATAAAGATTCATAAATTCATAAATTCTTAGGTAAGAAAGAAATTAAAAATTTAATGTCAATAGTTAAAAATGACCTGGAATACTGTTTTCCCACTATTTCCATAGTAACCAATTCTAGGACTTTTTGTTATTGTTGTTGGTAGTGGTGGTATGTGTCTTATTTCAACACCATCCCCTGCTTGTAGCAGAGTTGGCTTCAGTCATTTTCCTCTACAAGTTGTTCCAAAAACAGCCAAATCTCCTAAATGTTGGAGTTTGCTGGAGCAGTATTTCTCTACATGTGGTCCCAATGCCAGCAACTTTAGACTCATAGAATGACTATAAATTTCCATTCACAGGACATCCCATTTATCTGGAGTAGCAGTGGTAGTGATCCTCTGCTTGGCTAGTTTCCTTATTAGCCTAGAAGGTAAGAAGCATTCTGAGAGAGGACACCTTAAGAGTCACTGGCATTTACCAGAATGTAAGGGGGCCTCCCAGGAAGCTTCTGGAATCCTGCAATTGGTACAACCTGATAGATGCTCTGGAACAAAAATTATAACAGTAGCACCTGATGCCTGTATTCATACCACTCTATTTTATTTATTTATTAATTTTTTGGCAAGAATTTGAATTGGGATAGTTACCACCATTTATTTGTGGCAAGGTACTAGATTTGAACTCTAAATAGATCACATAGTCCATAATATTTGAACCTGGTGATTTATAAAATATCTCCATTCAATATTATTTGCTATAATGGAAATCTCCTGTGTCTATCCTGTCTAATCTAGTAGGTTCAAGCACATGATATTTTGGCATTTATATCCCACAACAAAAGAACTAAGTTTTTCACTTTGATGGATTACATGGCCAATGATCACAAAATTGGGTAGCACCAATCTGGGACACAAAAGCAGAAAATGGAAGCATTTCCTCCAAAAACTGGAAAATGACAGGGATGCCTTTTTCACCAATTCTATTTAACAGAGTTCTTGAAACACTGGCCAGAGCAATAAGACATATGAAAGAAATTAAAGAGATATGGATAGCTAAATAATAACTCAAATTAGCACTATTTGATGACAATAAAATTCTATACCTAGAATACCTAACAAATTCCACCAGAAAACTACTAGAAATAGTAATGAAGTCAGCAAAGTAGCAGGATACAAAATGAACACCCATAAATCAAAGCCATTTCTGTATATCAGTGAACAATCCTCTGAAAGGGAAATGAGAAAAGCTACCCCATTTAGAATAGTATAAAAAATAATAAAATACTTGAGAATCAACTTAATGAAAGAGGTAAAAGACCTCTTCAATGAAAACTAAAGAAACTTAAGGGGAAAAAAAGAATACATGAGAAGATGAAAAGATCTACATTTTTATTGGATTGGCAGAATTAATATTGTCAAAATTACCATACTACCAAAATCACTATGCATATTTAATGCAATTTCAATCAAAATCCCAATGGCATTCCTCATAGAAATTGAGAAAGCAAAATAAGAGACCCAGGATAGCTAAAGCAATCCTTAGCAAGAAGAGTGAAGTAGATGTCATCACAATACCAGACCTTAAAATGTGCTACAGATCAATAATAACAAAAACAGTATGGTGTTGGCACCAAAATAGACTTTTAGACCATGGTACAGAATATATAACACAGAGACTAACCCCCATAATTACAGTTATTTAATATTTAACAAAGGCATCAAAAATGTACATTGGACAAAAGACAGCCTCTTCAACAAATGATGCTGGGAAAATTGGAAATTTATATGAAATAAAATAAAATCAAAACCCTATTTCTCACCATGCAAAACATTCAATTCAATTTGAATCAAGGACCTTGCAATTAAACCAGAGACACTGTGTCTGTTAGAATAAAAAGGAGGCCCAAATCTTCATCATATCTGATTTGTTCCCAACTTCCTTAATAAGACTCCACAGCACAATAATTAATATTAAGCATTAATAAATAGGATAGATTCAAACTAAAAAAAATGTTCTTCTCAACAATCAGTGATGTGAATAGAGAGTCTACTAATGGGGAAAAATTCTTACCCCATGCACATCCACTATAAATCTAATCTCTAGAATATATAAAAAACTAAAAAAAAAAATAAAACTAAACAAAAATATATAACCCAATAAATAAATGAGCCAAAGAACTGAAGGGACACTTCTTAGAAGATGATATACAACTAATCAACACATACATGAGAGAAATTGTTAAACATTCTTAGCAATTAGAGAAATGTTAATCAACACTTTTCTATGATTCCATCTTACTTCAGTCATTGAAGAAGAGAAAAAACAATAAGTGTTGGTGAGGATGTAGGTAAAAGGCACATTCTCATACAATGCTGGTGGGACTTCAAATTGCTGCAGCCAACCTGGAAATCAGCATGGAAATTCCTTATAAAACTTGGAATGGAACCACCTTTTGATACAGCTATTCCAGTCCTCATTATGAACCCAAAGGACTTAAAAACAGCATCCTATAGGGACACAGCCACATCAATGTTTATGGCAGCACAATTCACAATTGCTAAACTGTGGAACCAACCTAGATTTTCTTCAGTAGATAAATGGATAAAGAAAATGTGGTGTATATACACAATGGAATATTATTTAGTATTAAAAGAGAATAAAATAATACATTTGCAGGTAAATTGATAGAATTGGAGAATATAATGCTAAGTGAAATTTGCCAATCCCCAAGAAACAAATGCCAAATGATTTCTCTGATTTAAAGATGCTAATTCATAACATAATGTGGGAGAGGCCAAAATGGGAGGATTAAATAAGCTCCAGATAAGATAAAGGAGAAAAGGAGACAGAGGGGAAAGAAGGGGGCATAGGAGTAAGAAAGACATTGGAATATGATTTTTATCATTATCTTGAGTACATGAAGCCACAAAGGATGTGACTCTACTTTGTGTATCACTGGAGATATAAAAAATGGTGCTCTATAAGTGTAGTATGAATTGTAAGGCATTCTGTTGTTGTAAACAACAACTTAAAATTTTTAATAAAAAAAGAAATACATACATTTAAAAAAAATAAAACCCCAGAAAATATTTATTAGGTAATTAAGTGTTGTTTTATTTTAAGCCATCCCCAACATCTTATTCCTACATAAAGATTTGCTTAAAATTAATAATTTATTTAAAAAATTAAAACACTACTTTCAAAGATAATGAAATTTGACAAAAGTAGATTTTGGAGGTTTTATTATTTTTTTGAATTGAAAATATGACTGAGTTTGAACATGCAACTGTTGTCTAGTGAAAGCATTGAGCCTTTAAAAGTACCTTCTGTTTGCTAAAAAGTTATTGATAGAGAGTGGAGGATAGATAGAGACTACTGTGTGGGAGAGTTTGAAGTGAGCTGGCCCTAGAGAAATGGCACCCTTCCTATCCTAGGGCAAACTGTTTTTCAAGAATAATTGGAGATTCAAAAAAGGGAGGTGTGTGTAGGGTAGAAATATGTACTGGCATGCATAGTTCAATCCAGAGAAGGTGTAGTATCGGTTTGAAGATGAAATCAAGAGAGAGCCAGGAAACTAAGGGCAATAGGGAAAAGTACAGCTACAGAGGCTGTCAATTTTAGATGACTTTGATCCTATACTGAAAAGCCTCATCTATAAACAGGAGCATAGGCCAATTTCCTCTTCCTAGTTCCCTACACAAAGGTCTGGTGTGTTTCCTGCTCTGAGAAAACTCACATATATACTTGCCTTGTGCTATATATAACCTCTTGTTTCCCACTTCTCCAAATTAGCAAAACACATATTCTCAGAGTGATACCATGCTAGTCTCTCAGCATCCATTCATGCTGATTTCAATAAGCTAATGTCTACAGTCAACCCTATCCACCACCTCATCTGCCACCCAGTCAACCTGGACCCAAGCACCTCTCATTATCCCCTTAATTTTCTGCACCTTCTAATTTTTAGAAAAGTAGGATATCAACTCAACTTCACCATGCCCCCAGGAATTCCACCTTGAGCACATCCCTGAAAACCTGGGGTGGGGAGACTCTTTCCATTCTTCCCCCTGTCTGCTCCAAAGAGCATTATATAAGCTCTATATCCCCATCACCTTCAAACTAAACCAAGACCTACCAAAATGACAGTTCCACAATCTCAAAACATGGAGGACACTAAATAGGTTTTCTGCAAAAAAATGATAAGGAAATAAATAAATAAATAAGAGAAACCAGTATGAGACACTAACAGTTTACTGCTCACCACAATTGCTTTCACAAGAAAACACTCTAAGGTTTTTAAGTAGTAGTGAAGATGGTGTTCGTAGGTAGCTCTGCATAGAGCTCAGGTTCCTAATTGAGATGCCCAGTGTGGCCATTGCTGTTTCATAAACACAAGGTTTGGAGTGTCCAATTTATTTTAAGAGTGTTTTTTTCCTTTCTACTTAATTAAGTCTAGTGTGACATGCTGGCAACGTGAAAAAATGTTAAATTGTAGCTCTTACATTTGTAATGTAGTCGTTGTCCACTAAGTGAAAGATTGTTTAAATAGCTGAAATTTTCTAATATCATCATTGGGATATACTTAAAATTATATACACACATTTATTCTATCCAATGGATCCATTTCCACACTCTCAGGCAACCAAGCTTCTTCTCCTGCTGTCCTTGTATATTAAATCCAAATCATCAAGAACTTATATAAATCAAACTACTTGATACTATTTTTAGTGTCTGACTTATTTCATTTAATATAATTATTTTGATATGTGTCCATCTTCTGAGTGTTTTAGCAGTGTAATTCAGTCCTCACTTGTGAGGAGTCAATATTTTTTATCCAAAATTATTCAAATAAGAATATCCAAAGATATTTGGATATTGTAACTTTATTTTAAGAGCGAGCAAGAGAGAGAAATGTCTTGTGGATGGCATTCTAATTTTCAAAAATTTATAATTTGCTTATAGCTTTTACAAATGGTGTGAAGGTAATTTTATAAAATATTTTAGTGCACCTGTGTTTTGATTGTGACCTATCATATAAGGTCTGATGTGAAACTTTCCACATGCAGCATCATGTCACCTCTCATAATAATTCAAATTTCTGAGCATTTTTTATTTTTAGATTTACAATGCTTACCTTTTAGAACATGGTTTATTATTTAACTTTCATGAACATTTGGATCATTTCAAATTGATGTCTATTAGTGTAACTTACTGTGTAATTTACATATAGCTCTGCATGAAATTATGATCTTATATTTTAGTTGTTCAATTTTTTTGAAATATCTGAATCTTGTTTCATTTAAATTTTAAAATATATGTTCATTTTTTTTGTTTGTTTGTTTTACTTTTAAATGCTCCAAGATGTATTTCATGAGCTCTTTACCCTGGACTGATATCTATGTGCATATCTCAATCTTGTTCTCCCAATAATATTCTAGATATGGGTGCATGACCATTGCCCAGTGTGCTTCAATTAATTCTGCTGTGAGAAATTGCCTGTGGAGTATCCACCTGAAATTGTGAATTCAGTAATCTTTTACATTTTAAGGCTTGTCTGGAAAAAAATTAACTCTTGCAATCACAGTTATTCATACTTAAAATGTGAATGAATCCTTTTTTTAAACTTGGCAAATGTATTAACATTTTGAAAAAAATAAAATTCATATATTAGAGTATATCAAATCATAATTCTTAATATAAGTTAAAAATAATTTTAGCTTGATGAATTTGTCTAAAAAGTAATTATTAGTTTTGAATGCTGAGTCCCCTGCATTAAAACAATTATAATTCCTACAGAAAATAATTCACAAGTCACAGAAATCTGAATGGTGATATTATTGTAAGGTTCTGAAATGGGGATAACCATGAAGTATTTATCATTTCTTTTGACTTAGGGATTGTCCCATGTCATTGTGTGGTTAAAAGTCTGCCAAAAAAAATGGGACATGTTTACATGATTGATTAGAAGTGAGAAAACATGGCACCTACAAAAAAAATAAATTGTCTTCAAAGAATCACTTGGATATCTGAATTCTTTGACTGTTCTCATCCTTTTGTACAGAGGGTGGTGGTCTTTCTTTTTAACAAAGATGTCTTGTTCCTTACAGGACCACATACAGCTCACCCATGGCATATGATTTTAAAATCTTTCTTTCATTCAATTTAAATTGTCACTAACATGTTATAATTTATGACGTGTCACAAAGAGGTATATAATATCAAGACTATATATCTGTATGCATATCTATGAGGCTTGCAGGGAGCACATCCCTGTTCATTTTATAATTTTGTTGCAGTTTTGTTTTCTTTATCTAGGACAAGTTTAGATAAGAAACATCTAAGTGACAGCACAAGAAGCCCAATTAGATGGTCTACTAGTGGTATGCTGAGTAGAATTGATCTAGTTTGGACAGAAATTTTCAAGTGGCATATTTTAATATAAAACCTGTTTTTAGGTATCTGGTTGTTTGTGTGTGGCATCTGAAAATAGAATGTATGTATCAACAAATTATTTAAGAATATAAGTGGATTTGGTAGTTGTCATTTACATGATATTAGGTTTACCATTGGGGGGAGGTGAGGGATTGATCCCAGGGACACTTAACCACTAGATCAATCCCCAAACTTGTTTATTTATTTATTTTAATTTTCAGAAATGGTTGTCACGAAGTTGCTTAGGATTTTGCTAAGTTTCTAAGCATGGTTTTAAACTTATAATTCTCTTTCCTTGACCTCCCAAGTCAGTGGTATTACAGGCATGCATCTGGAACTTTACCAATTTTTTCAGGGTGGATAGTAGAGATTGAACTCAGGGGCACTAAACCACTGAGGCACACTAGTAGTCCTATTTTTGAATTTCATTTAGGACAGGGTTTCACTGAGTTTCTTAGGGCCTTGCTGATGCTTGCTTTGAGCCTGTGATTCTTCTGTTTTAGCCGTCAAAGCCACTGAAATTACAGGCATGCACCACCATGCCCAGCCAGTTTACCAATTTTTTAAAACAAAGATTATCTTAGAAGTTTTCCTTCTAATATAGAATTCATTATTTATAAACTGATTTATACATAAACATCAAAAATTCAATAATTCTTAAGAAGTGTATATAATTACAAAGTAAATAGGTATATTTTAAGCTAACAAAAAGAATATACACTGGTTGAAGTTTGTCCTCTATTCTTGTAAGAAAAAGAATCATAATTGTGTTGGAAGAACTCTGAATTTTTTCAGTGCTGGTGTAAGTGTAAATAAAACCTGTCCTGAAAAGTTTGTATTATTACATATTTGTTAACAAATCAATAGTCTCGTTTTCTTTTGATCTGTGTTAAGGAGTTGATTTTATTTAAAAATATACCTTTATTTTTTATATACAGTGCTGAGAATCAAACCCAATTCCTCACACATGCTACATGAGTGCTATTCCTCTGAGCCACAACCACAGCCCCTTCATGGAGTTTTTCATAAACTAGAAGTAAACCTAAAAGGTTGTTATCTGAGTAAAGATCAGTGATTTTTTTAAGCATTTATGTTTTAGTTTAGGTGGACACAATATATTTATTTATTTATTTATTTATTTATTTTCCCTGTGGAGCTGAACATCAAATTCAGTGCCTCACACTTGCTAGCCGAGTGCTCTTCCTCTGAGGCACAACCCCAGCTCCAAGTATTTTTACTCCAAGTATTTTTACCTTTGGCCCTCTGATTTTTGGTGTAAAGAATCTAAGAAACAATGAAGTCCAAATTTTCTCATTTTGTCAGCAGGAAAAGAGGGACTCAGAGAAATGACTAAATAATTTTAAGTTGCATATTACATCAGTAAAAGATATAGTTCAAATAAATATAAATAATAGGACCTCAAATAAAACAGCATTCTTTCTGCATTTTGGTTATGTTCTTTTCCATTTGATTCTAACTGGAAGATGTGTCTTTAATCAGCATTTGACCATGTTTGTACATCTGGACAAAGTACTTTTTAATCACTATGTATACAAATAATCATTTACATTAGGCTTCAATGAAAAAAATTGTGTTTTATATACACTTTTACAGAGGAGTATTGGTCACACTTTTTAAATTTATTCTCATGTTTTATAGGTATCACTTTTAAAAATTTTCTTACATTTAGGTTGTTTAGATCATTGTGAGACATTAATTTCATGGTTGTCTCTGAACCTTCTAAAACTATGTGCCAGATTTAGCTGGAAAGTTCTCAAAGATCAACTCTTCAAGTCAAAATGGATTTTCATTCTATGGCTTTTCTCATTTTTTTTTTTCTTATCTTTCTTGGAAGATGCTTACTTTGCTCCAAAAGGTAGTGCTAGTGCTACCTTAATTTAGAATTCATTATTTATCCAAATTAAAATTTCAGATTGATTTAACTTTTTTATAGGTCATTTTTTTTCCTTCACATTTTAGATCAGTTTTAGCCATCTATTGAACACTTTCCAAGTTCTTCATAAACTTGAACACCAAGAAATCAAAATGAAAAACTGTATTAAGGATTATCTAGTTTAGGATCTTGGATCTGCTGAAAATGCTGACAAAAAGTTAGAGAAAGCTCACTGAAAACTGCTGAGTCTAGCAATGGACACCATGCGAGGTTAGCAGGGCCTTAATTTCAAAGAGGAAAGGGTGTAAAAATCTTGTGAAACTACAAGGTGGGTAAGGCAGAAGGATCCACAAGTTCAAAGCCAGCCTCTGCAAAAGTGAGGCACTAAGCAACTCACTGAAAGCCTGTCTCTAAATAAAATGCAAATAAAAGCTGGGGATGTCATTCAAGGGTTGAGTTCCCTTGAGTTCAATCCCCAATATAATAATAATAATATTCAAAATAAACTAATCCCCAGTAATGGGCATTAATGTGTCAGTAGTTTCAAATGTTTGTGCTTTGATTGTCAAATAAAATTGCAAGTATGCTCTGGTAAATCTGAGATATAAAAGTCATATAAAAATTATATCTATTCTTGTAATGTACAATATGTGTACAAAAAATGTCTTATTAAATATCAGGCATAAACTCTAAGGAATGCACTCAAAGTGATTTTGCCATTTTGCCAACATCATACTGTGCACTGACATTTAGAGTGTATATTATTACAATGCTAGGCTATACATTGTAGCTGTTGTTGTATATAATGTCTGTCACTGACTAAAAGGTAAATATGCTACACATTATTGTATGTTATAAACTTAGAGAGATAAGTGTGCACATCATAATGTTATAAATAAACAGATTTGTGAAATTAAAGAGAGAATCTTATTTTTTATCTATTTTTTAGTTGTAGGTGGACACAATATCTATAAATATTTTTAATATGGTGCTAAGGATAAAACCCAGTGCTTCACATATGCTAAGTGAGCACTCTACCATTGAGCCATAATCCCAGTCCTAAAAAGAGAATCTTAAAACACACACACACACACACACACACACACACACACACTTTACAGTTAGACAATGAAAAATAAAAATTTCAACTGATTAGGAGTAAAAAAATATCCATTTCTTCTAAAGAAAGCTTCTGGAGCTATGAGGTATCTGTATGAAAAAAAAAACAAAGTGATTATAATATTGCTACATACAACATGATAAATCTTTCAGAGATAAACTATATATAACTATATAACATTCAATAGTTACTGTATAAAAAAGGGAGTTTTATTGTGAATTTGTTGGTACATGATCATAATATTTACTGCTTGAGAGGTTATGGCAAAACTAATTCCCCCAAAACAAATGCTGAATGTCTTCTTTTATATGAAGAGGCTGATTCATAGTGGCAGAGGGAGGGGGAGCATGGGAGAAAATGACAAACTCTAAAAAAGGCATAAAGGTGGGAGGGGAGGGCATATGGCTAGAAATAATGTTTGAATATGTTAGAGATTATTATTCAAAGTACATGTATGAAGACAAAAATTGATGTAAATATAATTTGTATATAATCAGAGATATAAAAATTGTGCCCTCTATGTATAATAAGCATTGTAATGCATTCTGCTATCACATATGAATTAAAATAGTAATAATAATAATAATAATAATAATAAAAAGACATTTCAAGAAGAGGATGAAAAACTTACCAAGAATCTGTCTCATATAACATTAAGACTGGGGTCTAGTTTTGAATAGAACAGCACACTTTGTTTCAATCATAAGAACCACACAGCAATGTGGAACTTATTTCTTTTCAAAGTTGCACAAAACAAAATGTTACTAAATTAATAAATTGGGCATTAATATAATCAATCAATGAAGTCATACCATTAAAGGGTACAAAGTAACAGGTAATCAGCACAACTTCTGCAGGTAAATGGGATGAAAACTGAGGCTCAGTAAATGTTGGTGGCTTCCAGAAGTTACATAGTAACTCTGTGTGGCAGAACTCGTATTAGGCCCTAAGCCTGCAAGTCTCCCAAGTTTGTGTGTGTGTGTGTGTGTGTATGAGTGCGTGTGTACTTGGGCATGAAATAGAAGCTGGGGAGGAACGTGATAAGCAGTGAGGTATTTCTTCTCTGCAGTGCTAAGAATATTAAAGAAATAGACCTACAGAAAGGCTATGCACTAGAGAGACACCAGCTCAAACACAGGCCTGAAGCCATCTACACAGGTGTGCTGTGTCCGTTAGACAGAATTTGTATTCTTGGAAAACTGGGTTTAAATTATATTTTAAAACACAAATAAAACCACCCCTTGTAGCCACAGGGGAAGTCTGAAGCATGATGAATATCTTCAGCAAGTTTTCCTGTGCACCATGAGAAATTTTTAAGACTTGGAATTCGCCCTCATTAGAACTTCTCAAAGAGAGGTAAGTGCAGACTGGGAGATAGCTCATTTGTTAGAGTGCTTGCCTTGCCTGCAAAAAGCTCTTGGTTCAATCCCCAGCACCACATTAAAGAGAACTGGTTAATTTACTCGGTGGCAGAGAAAGCCAACTACAGGCTGAGAAACTCTGGCTTAGAAGAGCCCAGATTCAGTGGTGGATTTGCTTCATAGGGGTCCTCAGACCCAAGGTAAGCCTGCTGTCTTCCCAATCACATTGGAGTTAAGCAAGGAGTGGGCCCCAGCTCTGGGGACAGCCCAGTGTCCTTAGCCAGCAGCTCTGGTTAAGAAACTAATAAACAGAGAATCTCTCACAGCTAGGCTGGTGGTGACAGACAATTATTCAATGTCTCTCTTTGTTTAATCAGATATTACTCCAAACTCTGTTGTCACCTTCAGGCTATTAAGCTTCACTCTCTGAGACATACATGTATAGCTTTCAGGTGTCTTATTAGGCTCTCCTCTGAGTCTTGCTGTGGTCAGAGGTCAGGGCTGAAAGCTGTTTTGCTTTCCAATTTCTAGTCAAAGAAGACAGGCTTGTCCAGACTTAAGACAGGGTTCAGATTTTGGGCAAAAGTTCAACAGAATCAGGGGGAGTTCCTTTGTGATTAGAAAGAAGGTAGGTGTTTCCTTTTCAAGAGGATAGTTGGCTAGACCTTGTGGTCTCTTAAGGGCTAGTCTGAATAAAGCCATATAGCAAGCCTCTGGTCCCGAGCTTCCCATACATGGCTCATATGTGCAGCAATGAGTTTTTTGGAACTTAGAATCCAGATGGTACCACTGATTTAAATTTCCCCATCCACCCATCCAATAACATTTATTTAGTGTTCATTATGTTCCAGGCTTCATGATAATAGTTAGGAATAAAATCATTACAGAAACACATCCCATCCCTTCCTTCCAGCTTGGAAAGCTGACTACAATTATACAAACGAAAATCAGCAGAAACTGAAATCATAAGTTGAGATCACATCTAAAATGACCAGACACAAGATTCAAAGACTGAGATTAAGATATGGTAGCAGACATTGGTAATGGTGATATTAAAGAAGGGCATGAATTTGAAATATTCTTGAAGGGGTTTCAAAAATATTCAGGTGTTCAGAGTTTTCAGGGAAATGTGACTGAGACTGGATAAACAGTGAGAGAAGGTACATGGTGGAATTCTAGTGCTGTAGTGACCAAGAGAGTACATAATTGGCAATTTCCTTATTGGTGGTTGTAAGGGGTTAGCTAGCACAGTCTCCTCCACCTGACTGGAGAACATACAGCTATTAATAGAGAACATTTACACTCAAAGAAAGGAAAGAAATCTTCACAACAGAGGCTTACCTGGTTACTGGCACTCTAAAGCTTTGGGGACCCTGACAAAGAGTGGATCTGAACATGACACTGGTTTTCATTTTAAATAAAAGAGCTATCAGAAATGCATCAGGTCTTGGTCCAGGCTGTGGGCAAATTTCTGCAGCTCAGAGCCACTTCAGGCTTTATCATTTGGAAATGAATTCTCTACTCACTTCATATTTCCCTTCTCTCTCCACCTCTCTGGGAAGGGTAGACAGCCCCACACTCATTGGTTCCTTATGCTTTCTCAAAAAGAGATTAACTCTTTACTGAAAGGTTACTTTCTGGGAATTCTCAGTTGTTTGATTTTCTACCATGCCACCCTCTCTGGATGCTGTCAGCAGTGGCTCCCATCAGGGAGTTACCAGTGGGTGGCCCTTCTTCCTTTACACTTCTTTCCCCTGGAGAGACAGTGTTTTTTTGTTTGTTTGTTTGTTTGTTTGTTTTTTGTTGTTGTTTTTGTTGTTTTTACCAACTGGTCCCAGCTACCATTCAACCACAACAAGTAAATAAAATGCAAACACTGAGGATGGAGTCAGGAAGTGTGCAAAAGTTGACAATCTGAACAAAGGCAGCAGTGGAAGGGGGACAGAGGATTCTGTGGGTGGGAAAACTACCTCTATGGAAAGTAAGATGAGAAAGAACTGGTCATGGATTTGTTCTGAAAAGCAAAAAGATTAGCACCAATGATGTGTCCCAAGTGAACAGTATGTGAGAATGGGTAGGCTTTGGTGTTGCCAACTAATATAGAAAAATCAGAGTATAGGCAAGAGGGGACAGATCAATTGAGGTAGATGGAGTATTCTCTCTTAGAATTCTAAGATGAAAATTCCTGTAGTCATCTAAGTGGCAGAGGACACTAGGCAATGATATATATATATATATATATATATATATATATATATATATATATATATATATATATATCCTAAAGTTCCTGGACCAGTGGTAAGTCTTATCACTGTAGTACTCAGTCTTGATGAGGTTGTGCATCAGTGACACATGACCCCAAATACCAGTGGCTACAAATCAAGCATTTATATTCTCACTGACAATATAAAGGTCATGGAATCAGATTTGGCTTTGTCCAATATCTTTTTTATTCTAGAACCCAGTCTAAAAAGAAAACATCCATCTCAGGTTTTTTTAAGGAAAAGAATGATGATAAATTTATAACATGAGTCAAAGCTACTACTTGGACAGTGCACATGTCACTTCTGCTCACATTCTGTTGACCAAAGTATCACACAGACCCTGATGTCCATGAGGTATGAGAGAACCCCCCACTTTTGTTAGTAGTCATAGAGCAGTGGAGAGTGAAGTGGAGGGTGAAGAAAATATTTGGGCCTAATAATACAATTGGTTATAAAATTTTAGGGATTCATACAACTTCTTTGTTTGGGACCTAATCTGTAGAAAGAAATGATAGTAATACCTCTTAAATTTTTAAGAGAATTAACTTGGTTAATATATGTAAAAGATTCAAAATGGTGCCCAACACAGTAAAAAACTCTTAATTTAGTGGGGTAGAGGGGAGGGGAAAGGAGTAAACCTAGTGTTTAATTGGTAAAGAGTTTTAGTTGGGGAAGACAACAAAATTCTGAAAATGGATGGAGGCAATGATTGCACAACAATGTAAAAAAACTTAATGCCACAAGAAGGGACACTTAAAAGTGGTCAGAATTGTAACCAAATAATCAAATATATAAAGTTATGTATATTTTACCAAAATTTAAAAACTGAGTGATAGGATTATTTAGGGAGGAAAGTGAAAAGCATAAAAGGTTATGGGCAGAAAGAAGGGAGCTTGGAAACAAGCTGTGAGGACAATAGCATTGAGAAAAGATCTTTAAGAAACATTTGGGGCATGAAAAGAAAACCAGAAGGTGATATTTCCCCAAGTATGAATATTGAGTTTTCTGTAGGGAGGAGTGTTGGACTTCCTGAAGATATTCAAGTCACTTGACTTTGAACCAAAACCTTAGCCAACTGAGCTAAGGTATCCTTTGGTACATTGTTTTTTGTTGTTCTGCTTTACTCTGCCAGTCCTCATGATGTCACTTACAGCCACCTTCCACAGTGGTCTAGTCTACCTCAAGGCAAAATCTTGGTCAGGTCTCTGCTCCTGGTTCCCTCCCTTCTCTTAAGCCAGGCCTATTTGTCCATTGTTAATATTCTGGTGAGATTAAATTGTTCTATAATTAAAAAGACATAGAATATAGGACTTTTTTTCCTTATGTCATTATTATTGGTGTATGTATATTTTATACCCTGAACAATAAAAAAAAAAAAAAAAAACTTTAATCTTGGAATTTAAACACACACACACACACACAGAGAGAGAGAGAGAGAGAGAGAGAGTTTTGTCCTTTGCCCTGTTGTTTTTCTTCTTCCCATTTGTTCTATAGAACCGTCACACCAATCTTCTGGACCATCCATCTGCTGAGGTTGCCTAGAAAATCACAAGAGATAAAGATAAACTTTCTTGGTTTTTAAGTGATAAAAAAATCTCTTTGAGAAAATTAGGTAACTTTATACTTAAATTGGATCTTGGATGGTATTCAGGAATTATGAAGAGTTTCAGCTTGATAATGGAATTGTTTTTGAAAGATGCCTAGTAAAATACTTAAAGATTAAGTGACAGAGTGCTTGAGGTTTATTTTGAAATGATGCAGGAATTCTGTTGGGGATAGAGGGATAGAAATAATTGATAAATTATTGAAAATTATTGAGGCTGGGTAAGAGTTTCATTGGGCAGGTCATACTGTTCTTTCTGGCTTTGGAGAGATTTCTGATTTTCTATATGCCAAATTTCAATTTGGAAAGAGATCATTGCTACTGTTCAGGGCTGCCCCAGGGGGCAGTAGAGCACAGTGGTTGAAAAATGGTTTTGTGCTTTGATAGACCTGAGTATGTGTTCAAGGGGTTATGTTTCCATATATAAAACTAAATGAAGGCTGTGGTTTTGCCTAGAGGTAGTGTTTGCCTATTATGTATGAGGCATTGGGTTCAAGCCTCACCATCACATAAAAATAAAATAAATGTATTGTGTTCACCTACAACTAAAAAATAAATGTTTTTAAAAGAAAAAAAAATACTAAATGATAATACTGTCAAAATAGACCCCCTGCCCCATCCATGCCAAACTGCCTTTTAGAGAATCATGAAGCTGGGGCTTGGGCTTACACCAGTTTGAGAGGCAGGCATCACTTCATGACCTACTTTACAGACGTAGGGAGTTTCCCAAAGTTGCCCCTGGAAAGGGTCAAGGCCTCTTCCCCCATCAATGCTTTTTTCATTGCCCAGGTGTTAGGAAACCCCTGCCTGTGAGTGAGTGAGTGAAGGGAACTGTGCGATCCACATCAGGCTCCAGCAAGTGATGGCTGCATCACAGGCTTACCCTCTCTGGACTTCAGGGTCTCAGTATGTAAACAGCAGACACCAAGAGAAGTCTCTATGAACATGCTGGAAAAATTGTTGTTCCTCAAAAACAAAGTGTCTCAGGAGATATCCCCAGGATTCCTTCCAGAAACCCCATGGGACCCAATCAATCTGAAAATGTGGAAAGTATGCAGCATCCCATTAGAGGGGGGAACCAAGAAAGGCTGTGCGGTGGCATCTTCAGCCACCCTCCATTGCCTCAGTGTGTAAGAGTGGAAACTGAGGCCCCTTGTGGAGCAGACCCTGAGGTCACATTTCTGTCTCAGAGCCCAAAGACACTTCTTCCCCACTGGGTCAACAGTGACTCCTGACAGAATTACCGGATGCCTCTTCTGACTCCCTTTGCCTCCTGTGGATGCACCCACCATGCCCTCTGCTCCTGCATCACTGCACCTCTTGGCTCCTAGGCTGTGCTCACCTAAGGGGTCCTGGGTGGGATGCTGCCTCCAAAAGTGCTTCCCCTGTCTTCTCCCGGCCCACTGTTCTTATGGGTTGGGCTCCACTCACTCAGCCTGACTCTGCCTCACCAGCTCTGCCAAACGACTAAGCCCCACTAGGTCCTCTCCACTTTTTTCATAGGCGCCACCCAGCATCTGGCATCTTGCCTGCACTGTTCTGCAGAGCAATGCCCACTCCACCCATTTGACCCTCTGCATTCTGTCCAAATGGCTCAACCTCCACTGACATATTTTACACTCTGGGATTGCAGGTTTTTCTCTCTAGCTCTGGAACCTTTGTAGTATGGCTTGTTTGATATAAGAATACCTCAATATGTGATTAACAGTGTGTCTCAAAAGTTAAAAAATAACATTAAAAAAATCTGAGGATGAGGCTCAGTGGTTATGTTCCCCTAGTTTCAAACCCTTGTACAAAAGAAAAAGAAAAAGAATAAAGAAAAGAAAGAAAAAGAGGAAAGTAATAAAAAGAAAAAAAAATGTGGTTGCTTTTTCTTATGTTATGTATTACAAATTTAGCATTCATTTTTACCTGTTGTGGAAGCTGTGAAAAGTCAGTCTCACACATACATCTATGCCCACACCTGATATTTTGCTGTCAGGCTATTGCTTTATGTTAAGGTCTATACTTTACCTGCCACCTCATTTTAATTGGAAATCTTTTCAACTCCTAGGTTTCTCTGGAGGCAGGGTTCATCTTCAGTCCTTGGAACCTGGCTTCTTCCTTCTGTGCTCATTTAGTTTCAAGTCTTTTTTGGAGAAGACCCACTTCAAAATTGGGAACAGTAAGGCTTGCTTAAAATCACTTTCCCAGTGGCCCATCAGTGCAGGAATTGAGATTGGGACCAGTATCAGCCTGTTGTGGAACAGTTCTCAGGAGAGCCATGGGAGCCCTGAGATTTTGGACTTGGAATGACAGGCCTGTGCCCTCTGAGCCAACTCTAATAAAATTTTTAAAGTTATTTATTCCATGGTAATATGGATCTATTGAAACTTAAAATATAAAAACATACTTATAATATATTCACTTATTATAAATAAAGTTATAAGAATTAGAATATGCCATTTTTATAAAAATAGATGTCACAACAATTACTCCCAGTGACCAAATATGACCCATAAAATGTTAAACACATATGGACATTTGATTTATATATTTTATTCTTTTTCCAGATTTATTATTGTAGACAAGTTCAAAACACTGAATGAGTGAATGCAGAGAATTATGCCAATTTCCCTAATTATTGATTGAGGATAATATTTTATTTTTCCTAGTAGTGGCATTTATATTCTCACAAATACTGCATGTGGCATTTATGTGTTGAAGCTGAAAAGGTGATCACACAGAAACTGAGAACAGAAACACTTCCCAGATTTATGATAATAATGGGAAAGAGACTGATTGTGTGTATGGAGTGCAAAAAACAATTAAGACCAGAAAGTAACTCTTAGATTTTATAGCACAATAAGGTGATTTACATTGTAATAATAACTACTTAAATAAATCAAAATAGCCAGAACATAGAAGGTTTCAAACAAAGAATAATAATTTTAATGAGATTAAAATTACCCTGATCTGATAATTACACACTATATACACATGTTGATTTATAATAATGGGTCTTATATCCAAATACAAATAGTAGATTCCAGTTAAAAATTAAAATAAATAGAAATCAATTATTTGATGTTTTAATCAAATATCTACATTACCTCAGATTTTTAAATGGTATCCTTTGTTCATGAATGTTTCACTATTTTGTTTTCCCTTACTGTCATATCTTTTAGATCTACAAGGTCTAAAGAGTCAGGGAATGATTTAGCCTTATTCACATGGTTTTCTGATGACTGTTATTTTTTTTCAAAACTTGTTTACATTTTATTATTTTATTTTTATGTGGTGTTGAGGATTGAACAAAGTTCCTCACATGTGCTAGGCAAGCACTCTACCACTAAGCCACAATCTTAGCCCTGATGACTGATATTTTTTAATATGTGGCTGGAAACAAGTTAAAATATGTACCTACTCTTTCAGGCACATGACTTAAAATAAAACATGCCTTGTATAAAAAATATTCCATCAGATTAACATCAAATTTTTTTGTATCAATTTTATGCATGGTTTCTTTACTGGAGAAATACATTGCTTACTACAAGCAGATGAATATTGGGACTCTTATGGAAGTTCATCTTTTAGGCTTGGGTCAAATTCTGGTTCTTTAATTAAAATCTTTACAATGGAATGACTTTGAGTCTATCTGAACTGTGACTTTAATTACAACCTTTATTCCAGATGACTGAGGAGAAAACAATAATAATATATTTCTACTGATATTCAATAGCTGGACTTTGGTCACTTAAGATAGTTTTTCTGGTCATGATAATTACACATATGCAAGGAGGATAGGTACATTGGGGATTAAAGACAGGCCTAAAATACTGCCAAAGAGCTTTCTACACACATTGCTAGAATATTTTACCATCAAGAAAATAATTTGAATCAACAACATATGTAGCCATTATTAAAAGAAAAGTTTTAAATCTATTAAATCACATATATGCATAATTAAAACATAATAGCCAGCATTTCTACCGAGTACTTTTTTAATTCAGAAACACATCCATATTTGATCCCTGTTCTTCTTTCATACACAATAGCTCTAGAATATATGTAATAAGACTCCTTATATGTAATACAAGATGATCAGATTTAACACTTGAACTCCATAAAAGATCATAAATACAAATTAAAAACTCATCATAGAGGGCATGCTTCTTAGTGTCATCTTAGATGATATATTAAAGGCATTGGGTCTGGTAATAAATGGTCAAAAGACAGCTCTAAAAAATACATCTATGTGCACACCTACTACATTGAGATTCATTTTTTGAGAAGGTTGCAATTCTTTACTTTTGTGCAGTCCTTCCATTTCAATTCACTGAAAATTGTAGAGTTTTCAATATGTTCCTACTGCTTAATCAAGAAGAGAAAGATGAAATCAACATAACACACTACCTCAGAAAACCTCAAGAGGAGATTATATCAAGAAATATTTTGATAATATATGGTAATTCTGAATCTATAACAAAGGCTATGTACAGTGGGAGCACAGTTACCATTACATAATTCAGACATGATTTGGTAATAATATTGGAATGGCACTTGGAGAATATTAGAGGGAGTTAATAACTGAAGTGGGAAAAAGGTGTGTTGGGTGAATCCACATATATCTCTGGTAATAGGATAGGCTGAGATTGATAAAGTTGACATTATTTGAAATAAAGTCTTCTGCTTCATTTTCTCCTAAGATATATACTATTAATATGGAATATGAAAAAAGATCAACAAACTATATTATTTTATTAATATAAGAAACAATTTCCTCTGAAGTTCATCTTGAGATCTCAGCTAACACCATAATTTTCTTCTGCAACTTCACATTCCTTTTCTAGCACCAGATCTAACCCAAGAACTTTACCATTGGTTTCTTGGCCCTAATATATCTAGGGATGCTGATAATTATAGGGTTTATAGTTACAGACGTTTTTGTCTCAGAATTTTGGAGATTACATCAAATATAAATTAATAATCTACTTTCCCAGGTTGGGGGGGGGGGGCTTCTCCATATGTACCACCTGCTCGCTGATTGTTCTCTATGACATCACCTTTAGCCCCAGAAGCTCCTGCTTGGCAAAGTTCAACCATCAATTCTCACATCAGAGCCTGTGGTTCCTTGTTCCTTGTGGGTATTCTGCATGTTCTTGAATGCTTGCTTCTCATTTTCTTCTACTGCCATCTTCAATGTGACCTGATGTGATCTTATATTTATTACTGTATGCTGAATAATTATACCAATGTATTACTTTCTAAGGCATTTATTTTAAATATTTGGGATGTTCCATGAATTCTTTTTTATAGGGCTCATGTCCTCAGGTCTTTTTAAAATTCAATAAATAGATAAACCTCTAACTAAAAAATAAATGATGTTATCACTATTAATACCTGAACATTAAAATAAATAAACAATATATAAAAATCTCAGCCAATAGGTATAAGGAATTAGATTACATAGATCAATTTGTTGGAATACGCAAACAACCAAAATGCATTGTGTCCTTGGTGATCATTGTACTGGGAAGAAATTATTGGTTTCAGCATTGGACTCTCACCAAGCCATGGGATTATTAAGGGTAGGACAATGGTGTTTTCTTCTGTAACCATGATATGGTATCAATCATATGTAAAAAGAAAAAAAAATAACAGAAATAGGAAACGGTTCCCTCAGAAAAAGAAGACATTACCAGTACACTGTAATAGTGCACAGAATATCCAAAATGTGGCCTCTGTCTACTGGGGCATCTACAGAAAGCATGAACTTGTATACCTGCCGGGAGAAAGAAAAAATATTCCAACCTTCCAGCGAATTGGGCTTTATTATTTGAAATTATAAAAAGTAGCCATTGATAAAGCAATATTTCTTGCAGGACTGAACACTGAATGTACATTTACAAGAATATAAAATAGTTTCCCAGAGCTATTCAATACAGAAATATTGTTAATAAATAAAGTTCAGAAATAGCCCAAATGTCCATCATTTGTTTAGTTCCAACTTTGGTCTACCTACACCATGGAAAGTTAAGATTTTTGCATATGTGGGGTGTTTTCCAGGTTGTTTCATTGAGTAAAAACTAAGGGGCAGACAGTATATACAGGATCACTCCCTCTGGGGTAAGAAAGAAATTTACATAATAACTTATCATTGTTGTTGCCTCCTACCAGAACAAGAAACAGTAAGAATATATACTAGAAACAATTAAAACAGATGTTTATGAAGGGCAATGGGAAAAGATTAGTGGAGATGAAATATAGGTGAGTCATCAGTGTATTTTAACTGGGTTTATATTTGAGCCACATAAACAACAACCACCACCTTCAAAACATAGAATTAAATCAAAGGACAAAAATCAAGCCCAACAGACAGGTAAGAGTCTGACAACTCAAACATGAACCATACTATTCTGTGACTAATTAATTTCTTAAGCTTGCATGATTTCCAGGATCTTTTTCTCCAGTGTGATCAAAAATTTTACCTAAAGTAGCAATGCTTGTTGTGAAGTAACATTTACTGATCAGTAATTGGCAATAAAGGATCCCAGGATTCATATGCAATGTTTAGGGTCAGCACAGCAAGGGACAACATGGGTTTTATGCTTTCTCCATTAGACTGGAGTTTATAAGGGTAGGGGCCACTTCTTATCTAGAGTGAGCAGCCTGGTGAATACACAGATACTACTATTAATACACACTGAAGAATTCTTTGAATGTTTAATGCCAAGAACACAGAGAAGACTTGACAATTACTTCCAGGTCCAGATTTCAGAAGCTTGGCTATACACAATTGGGGAAAAATGACCAGTCCTCAACCCTGTGTGAGTATGTATTTGAATGTTGTGGTAGTTTATCATGAGCCTAGGCAGACAAAGGTGGTGTCCTGCAGGTTATTAAGTCATGTGGGTAGAGCCATGGAATGAGATTATTGTCCTTTATTAAAAGAGAGCTGCAAAGAAACTTCACAAATTATTCTGTGAGGACACAGATGGTGCACTTCCTTACTCTCATCAAGATGCTATAATAATTTATGGTAGACTGGGTGGTTTATAAGCCACAGACACTCATTTTTCACAGTATGTAAGATCAAGGCACAAGGCAATTCAATGTTTGGTGAGGACATTTCAAATGGGTAGAAGCTTCTGGCTGTGTCATAAAGTGGTGGAAGAAGCCAGCTAGCCTGTAGCACCTGTTCATTAGAGCATTAATTCCACTGATGAAGTCTTCAGCCTCAGGACCTCAACATCTCCCCAAAGACTCACTTTCTATTACCATCACCTTAATGGAGAGGAGTTCAACCAAGGTACTCAAGGGGACACAAACCTTCATATTAGAGCTGTCTATGAAAAAGCAGGTTCTCAATAGTCAATAAATCTGTTGGAAAGTTGATCTTGGAAATCTGAGCTTTCAGAAGTCCACAAATAAAATTTGTTTTTGCATGTAAAGTATATAGTTTCTAGTACTCCCTTAGAGCAGTCCAATCAGACTAAAATATATTTCAAGTGATAACATTCTTTTCAATTGTTCCTCCATTATGAACACTTCTCTGAATTTTACACAGGTTATCAACTCTCTGGGCATATCTCTATGTATGTGCCTATGTACATGCACATACAACAGAAAGGAGCTTGGGGCTTTCTGCCAAGCCCAATCCTCATATTCTGCATTTCTACATGTCAAATTTGGGAACCACCCACTTGGCCCCATCCCTGCAAGGCAGGCGCAGGCCTCCTGTGATATTACTCTCTGAGCTATCTCTTTAAGATAGGAGTGAAGCCTCCTTCTACCCTTCACTCTGGACTCTGCTCTCACCTCCTCAGGGGACCTACCTGTATCCTAGTTAGAGCCAGGCCTTCCATTGCACCTGTACATCATTTTCCTGATCATTATGTGCCAACAGTTTACCATGCTCATTTGTGAATTTTTTCCCCTCTGTTCCAACAGCTACAATGAAGCTGCCATTTGCTAGCTGTGTGACCTTAATAAAGTTAACTCGACACAGCTGAGCATCCCTGACCTGCAAGATGGGTGTAAACATGGCTTCTGCTCATGGAGTTCTTATTGCCAGTGAAGAGGGCAGGGATAAAAGTATCAAACACAATAGTCCACTACATGGTCATCAATGGCTTCTGATGTTATTAAATGTTACCATTACTAGCTGTCAATCTCACTTCACAACATGGGAACATGAATCCCTAAAAAGTAAAAAAAAAAAATAATAATAATTAAGTTCACCTGGTCAGTGGGCCCAGGTCTGCTCTGACTCTAGATTCCCTGCCCCAAAACAGAGCTCAGGGCCAGGATGAATACAAAGGTGCCACATGAGGAGAGGACTAATGTAAAGCTGATAAAGGCAGTTTCATGAATGAACAAAAGGGAAAAAATTGTGGGAAGGAATCAAATCCTATATCTGACACCTGGAAAATCAGGAGATTTTACCTTCACATTGACTCCCTCCTCTTGAGAAAAAAACTGTACTGAAAACAGACCCCCGAGACAGGTTAGTCATCAATGCAGACAATAAAGGACACTCTGGAAGTTACCAGGTTCGTTAGATCATGTACAAGCAGTCAGAGCCACAGATTGGAAGACCTCAAATGGTTCATATGAGATCTTTTTGTTTCTGCATCTTCATTCCTTGACTCACACAATGGCAGGCTGAGCTTGGACACTGAAGGTTCTGTGTGCTGGCAGGTGACATACCCAGAAAATAGCATCTACATGTCTTTTCAAAAGTTTACTTATTCTACTCAGGCATAAACAAGAATGGAATTATATCACTTGTGGGAAATGAATGAACCTAGAGAACACTAAATTAAATGAAATAAATTAGACTCAGAAAGTCAATTGTCAAGTGTTTTCTCTCATATGTGAAAAGTAAAAGGAAAAATGGAGTGAAAAAAAGAAGTGGATCTCAAAAAAATTGGAGAGAGAATAGTTGAGTTTAGACTGATGGAAGAGAGGTGATTCAGGCACTGAGAAATGAGACTGATCAATGATGTTACTCCCATACATGTATATGTCACAAATTAATATATTAATAAAATAATTATAATGTCCTAATATAAATGACATTTTTGGTACCAGTGACTGAAATTCAGCATGCTTCACCATTGAAAAACTTTCCCTTCACCAGTCAGTTTATGTATTTTTTTTTTTTTGAAACAGGGTTTTGCTAAGTTGTTCAAGGCTTTGCCAACAGACAAAAAGCTGAGTGCCCAAAAAGCAAAAATACAAAGGCCTGTCCTCCCCCTGGCTTGTGGAGCACTCACTAGGCACCAAGTGCCAACTACCTATGACTTCATTTAATTCTCACCACAGTCTCAGGAAGTGGCATCAGCCCTATCTTAAAGATAAATAAATAGAAGTTGGGAGAAGTTAAAGATCTATTCAAGCTGAGTGAGGTAGCACATGTCTGCAATCCCACCAGATTAGGAGGCTGAGTCAGAAGGATTATGAGTTAAAAGCCAACCTCAGCAAAACTGAGGTGCTAAGCAACTCAGTGAGACATTGTCTATAAATAAAAATACAAAGTAGGACTGGGGATATGACTCAGTGGTTATGTGCCCCTGAGTTCAATCCCAAGTACCAAAGGAAAAAAAAAACTATTCAAGCCTCTATAAATATATAAAAGCCAGAATAGAAATGTATGATATGTACTCAAGACCTTGGTCCATTGACATTTATTTTATACTAGTCATAACATCTAGGAACCTCCCTGCAAGCTTAATAAATCCAATGCTTGAGAGTACTCCCCAGAGATTTTTGTTTCACTGATTGGAGCTAAAGTCCAGATATCAGGGTAATTGACTCTAATGCTCACAATTAGGAATGGAATCACTTTTCTATTAAAAAATCAGGGAAGATTAGACAAAGAGATAGGACTCATCTGCTCAATGTCCACAGGAAAACCAGGTGTGTGTCTGTACTTCTGTAGCTCTCCAAAGAGCTCTCTGTGGCTCCAAACAAAAGAAAACTGCACAAAGCTGGGGGGACACACCCAACCCCTCTGCCACAACTCACCGCACAATACTCCCAGAGAATAAGTGTACATAGAGGAGAGAATTCCAGGTGGTATCTTGGTGATCAATGGGCAATGCCATGCAAGGAAATAGGGCACAACCCACTTCAGCAAAGGCAGAGGAGTGGCTGGGCCAGGATGGGGGTTGGTCTAGAGGATAAACTTTTCCATGGTACATGAAGCCTGGGGCTTCCTCCTCCCCAAATGAGCCTTGCCTTATAACACATATGCTTGTTCAACTATTTATGCCCTTCTCCTATTTTATATTTCTCTTGCACATAGCTTTTGAGGTCTCATGCTTTGACATTTCTTATATTTTTTATGCATCTTTCAAACTACCCCAAAATGAACCATGTGGAATATTACCTGTACAGGTTACAGTTTTATTTTATTTTATTACCATTTAGTTCAAGTTTCCAAATCTCTCTGAAATACCCTTTTTATTTTTTATGATACTTTTATTAACCCTTCACATATTGACAATGGTTGTGATGAAGCAGTATTTTCTGATTTCAACACCTGGAATATCAATGACCTGCTTAAAATGATTGCACTTTCTTTTGATTCTCCATCACAAGTCTCCATTTTATTTTTTTACACTTTATATAACTTTATATATAGTACAGACAAGCCCAAGCTAATATTACATGGTTTCTCTAAGAGAAAGGACAGGCCTCCCCTCTACCTCCATTAGTGAGTATGAGGGCTCATCACAGGTTCCTTAGGGTGGCCTTCCAGCATGCACTGACTCAGCTCCATGTTCAATCTTCCTGTGATCTCCTCAGCCTGTGGCCTTCAGCTCTTCTTCTTCTTCTTCTTTTAAAATTTCAGATTAATTTTAATATTTTACACAGAGCCTTAATCACAAAAATGTCAGTTTCAAAATGGTGGCATACAGAAACAACACTACCCAGAAACCAGGTGCTTCATGTGGGAACAAGCTAGAGAAGAGGAGCCTATCACACATGATAGAGAGAGGACCCTCAGAGCCATAGTGGAACCATTGGAGGTGCCAGAAATCCCTCACCTCAAAGTTGAGGCATTGTAAATTGTTTAATGGGACTGAACTAATTTTATCATACAATCAGAACAATAGCAACTGTGATTGGTACATGATTCCAATTGAGATGCCTTTCCAAATATGTCCAGAAAAAAGTTTGGAGACCAGCTCTCCCAGGATTGGTGTTATCCACCAAAGAAGAAAGTAAAATTAAGAGACAGCTGACATGTTACACTGGGAAAGCCACAGTACTGTGTTTTCCAGGGGGATTTTTGACATCTTTCTATAGACATTAAAATTATAGGCCTGCAGAGAAAGAACTTAAAGATTACCTTTATTAAAACATGCAACTCTTTAGGCTATTACCTGCACCACATCCTCCCTGGCCTCATCCATCTGAATAAGTGCCTCTGCATTCTTAGATTCAGAAATAGTGCGCAGTTGGGTCATGGAAAGGCTGTGGAAAGAGGGAATTTTAGCATACTGGTGAGGTTTCTTGTAGCTGTAGAAGAGAGACTTCAGCTCCAACAGTTCTACTGAGCCCAGAAAACTGTGTTCCATATGGTACATTGAGGATATTTTCTTCTAACAATGTTTGCTTCTTTAATTCATACCCTCCTAAAATAAGTCATTTTTTAAATAGGGAATGATGACTAATTTTAGTTTCCCATTTGTTCTAAGTTTAATGAGTTCTACTGATACAACTTACATATGGAATGTCATCTAGAGATTTTAAACATTACTTATTTTTATACATATTATAAAAGAAGACATGAGTTTTAACTTGATATTTTATAAACCTTTATTTTATTTTATTTTCATGTGTTGCTGAGGATCGAACCAAGGACCTCACACATGCTAGGCAAGTGCTCCACCACTGAACCATATCCCCATTTGTAATTTAGCACTTTTTATTTATAAACTTGTTTCTGTAATATTAATTAATATAATAGAACTACTATTGATGTGAATTCTATAATTTGACTAATTATAAGTTTTTAAACTTTTAGAAGGAAATGAGATTCTATGTTCAAAACTTCATTTCATAGAGGGCAATATCACAATGCCATAAACTACTTTTATTTCTCATAAAGTCTTTGGATCCAATTTAACTAAAAAAAATTAAAAATTTTCTGACCCTGTACTCTCTCAGTTAGGAAATGACAAATGAGAGGATAATGATAAAAAGGTTTGGAAGCACACTGAAAATTTTTGAAAATTAAATGAACATGCTAGTAATTTCCCATTCCTGGATTAAAAATACACAGGAATATAATTTCCAAGTTTAGAGGAGGAATATACTTAATAATAAAAGGTGTATAAGTTGGTCATAATGGAATCGAGGGTAGGATCCTCGGATTCATAAAAAAGCGGAAGTTAAAACGAGTGTTTTTAGGGTAAAGTTGAGTATAAAAGTTTCAGGGAAAGCGAGGTTGAGTAGGGCTCCCATGAAAAGGGTTACTGTTAATGCGTTTATTATAATGATGTTAGTGTATTCAGCTATAAAAAATAAGGCGAAGGGACCGGCTGCATATTCAACATTAAATCCTGATACAAGTTCTGACTCTCCTTCTGTTAGGTCAAATGGAGCTCGATTAGTTTCTGCTAATGTTGAAATAAACTATATTATTGCTAGAGGTCATGTTGGAAGTAGAAGTCATGTAAATTGTTGGGTGGTAATAAGGGTATATAGAGTAAAGGACCCATTTATTAGAAGTACTGAGAGAAGAATAATTGCTAGCGTTACTTCATATGAAATAGTTTGTGCTACGGCTTGTAATGCTCCAATTAAAGCATATTTAGAGTTGGAGGCTCAGCCTCATCATAGAATTGCATATACAGCTAAGCTTGAGGTGGCGAGGATAAATAGGACTCCTATGTTTATATTAATGAGAGTTTGGGGTATGGGTAGGGGATTCACATGGTAAATGCTAGTGTTAGGGCAAGAGTAGGGGCAATAAAAAATAATATAATTGATGACGTTGAGGGTTTTATGGGTTCTTTAATAAATAGTTTTATTGCATCATCGAATGGTTGAAGTAAGCCGTAAGGTCCAACGACATTAGGGCCTTTACGGAGTTGTATATATCCTAGTATTTTTCGTTTGATGAGGGTTAGAAAAGCTATAGCTACTAGGATTGGAACAATTAGAAGGAGGAGATTAATTATAAACATTAATGTTAAGAAGAGGAGTTGAACCTCTGAAATAAAGTTTTAAGTCTTATGCAATTACCAGGCTCTGCCATCTTAACAAGCCCTGTTCTAGGGCGGGTTGTTTAGAATAGTTTACCAGATTTAGATTATTTCATCTATTTATTTAGCGTTAATGTTTAATTGGCCTTATTTCTCTTGTCCTTTTGTACTGGGAGAAATATAGTAATAGATAGAAACCGACCTGGATTTCTCTGTCTGAACTCAGATCACGTAGGACTTTAATCGTTGAACAAACAATTAATAGCGGTTACACCATTTTGATGTCCTGATCCAACATCCAGGTCGTAAACCCTAACTGTCCATATGGACTATAGAGTAGGATTGCGCTGTTATCCCTAGGGTAACTTGTTCCATTGATCAATAATTTGGGTCAATTAATGAGTTATAATTTGGAGGTGTTGTGTTTAGATTATTATCATTCAGAGGTTTATTTGTACTCCAAGGTCACCACAACCAAAATTTCTAGTCTATGAACAATAGTTTTGATTCCTTAGATAATGTCAAGGCTGTGAGACTATTAAATATAAGCTCCATAGGGTCTTCTCGTCTTATTAGGAAATTCCCGCCTCTTCATGGGAAGGGTGATGTTTTTGGTAAACAGGCAGGGTTAGCATTTGCAGAGTTCCTTTTACTTTTTTTAATCTTTCCCTTAGTGCATACCAGTGTTGGGTTAACAGTGTTGTTAATAATGGTTTTATGATTTATTTAATATTATGATGTTGTTAACTATCAGTGAATTATTCGATCTGACATAAGTTTATGCAGGGAGAATGTTTTCTTGTTACTCATTTTAACATAATTTCTTCTATTAGGAAAATAGATTAGTCCAGTGTTGGAGATTATTGAAAGTTAGGTATTAAGTTTTGATAATTAGGTTAAGCTTTGACGCTTTTTTAATTAATGGCTGCTTTTAGGCCAACTATGGAGGTTAATAGGTTTACTCTCTAATTAAGGTTTATTCCTTAACTTGAAAGAGCTGTCCCTCTTTAGATTAACATTTAAATTTACATTTGGCTTGCTTGTGCTTTAGGTAAATTTAAAGTAGAACTAAAATTCTAATCTGGACAACCAGCTATTACCAGGCTCGGTAGGCTTTTCACTTCTACTTATAAGTTGTTCCACTATTTTGCAACATAGATGGATGGGCTCTTATTGGCTGCTCATAAGTAGCTCGTCTGGTTTTGGGGTGTTTGGCTTAAATTCTTTTGTCAAGCATTTTCTGGTTAAATCATTATGCAAAAGGTAAAAGAGTTAATCTTTGCTTTTTGATACTATAAATTTGTTCTTTCATCTTTCCCTTAAGGTACTGTCTCTATAGCTCCTAATATAAATTTCTATCTCCTGTACTTTATTTTAGGTAAATGTTTTATTTATTAAGTAAACTGTATTTTAGTGGGGGAGGGGTTGGGCTAAAATTAGTTCAAAATGTTTATAGTGGATGAAATCTCCCGGGTATAAGCCCGGTGCTTTAGAGTTAATAAGCTACATTTTGGTTATCCCAAACACACTTTCCAGTATGTTTACCATTTTACGACTTGTCTCTTCTTATATAATTTGATTTAATTGATTATGTATGGGGTTGAGTGAAAGTATATTTGAAGAGGGTGACGGGCAGTGTGTGCATGCTTTATTGCCCGATTCAGTTAAGCTGGCACGAAATTTACCAACCCTTAATTTAGCTTAACTTAGTCAAACTTTTGTTTATAGGCTTAATTTTAATTACTGCTGTATCCCATGGTGGTGTGGTGGAGCAAGGCGTTATGAGCTACTAGGATGGTGAACTTGATGCCTGCACCTTTTGATCTATTAATAGATATAGAGGGCATTCTCACTGGGGCGGGGATGCGTGCATGTATAAGTTAGCTAAAAGCTAATGAAAAGGCCAGGACCAAACCTATGTGTTTATGGGGTATGAAATACCCATCTAAGCATTTTCAGTGCTTTGCTTTACTAGTTAAGCTACATTAACATATGTACCTTGAAGGGCATTGCTTATATAGGGCTTGGTAAACAGAGTAATATGTAAGTATTATTAGGATAGGAATAGAGTAGTAGAATTACTTATGGGGACTTAGTAAAACTTATTTATAGATTTCAATCTACTGGGAAGAAAGTCAATAATTTTTTAAGCAAATAAAAAGGTTAATAGGTTCAAAAAAGGGTAATTGGTTAAACATTCATTTTTATATTTGGACCTACTATGGAATTTCTGTTTTAACTTTTTTTTTTTTTTTTGGTCTATCGAGCATTAAGCCTCACTATGGCAGACAGTAGTTATGTAAAGTGAGAATATTTACTAATAAGTCCAGCTACAATTGAGTTGAATGGAACGAGGCCTCTGATGGCCAATGGTGAGTCCCTGCATCCCCCCAAAAAATAAAACCACTAAAGGCATGACAGTGCAGTTATGTTGGGTCAAGGGCTAGAATGGAACTAATCCATCGTGATGTCTTATTTAAGAGGAATGAGTGGGCGATTATGCAAGTTACGGCCCTGAGGTAGGAACCAGATGCCAGATAAAGTTCACTATTAGCTACCCCCAAGTTAAAATGGGATCAGAGCAAGAAGAGGGACATGGATTGGGCGAGTAGATGGTTTCATGGAGGATGGTAGATTATGAGACCAGTGTTGGTAGAGGATACTCATTTGGAACGAGAAAGATTTATGACTTAAATGTGGTATGTGTCGCCAGTGATCTTAATGTGCTATGCACTATAAAGGGTGAATATTTGTAGTGAGCACTGTCGTGGTGACAGGGTGTAATGTCAAGTTACAAGTTACTGTATTATGTACTATGTTAGTATTATGAATGTGCTTATATGCATGGTGGGAATCCTATTAAAGTTGATTAAACATATAATGTCCTATGTACATGGATTAGTAGTGGTATAATGGGGAAAAGCATTAATGCACGAAATACATGAAGGGAAATAAATTATTGAATGAAAATTAATAGTGACATAGGAGTCAAAAATTGAGTAACTGGTCGAGTGCAGGGAATAGTTTAAGTAAGAAATATCAGCTTTGGGAGTTGAAGGTGGAAAGTTTATTTTCTTCCCTGAGGTATTATGCTCTAAGAAGTTTATAACTGCATTTTTGGTTTACAAGACCAAAGTAATATTTATACTATTAGGGATCTTCATTTAAGAAGTTTACTTTTTATTAAGCTGACAATTGGTAGAATTAGGAGAATAATAGCGAAGTATAAGATTGATGCTAGTTGGCCAATAATGATAAATGGGTATTCAACAGGTTGTCCTCCAATTCAGGTTAGTGTAAACAGGTCTGCTACTAGGATTCAGAATATGCACTGACTTAGTGGTCGGAATATTATGCTACATTGCTTTGATATATGGAGAAATGGAAAGAGTATAAGAATAAGAATAGAGAAGACTAGGGCTAAGACACCTCCTAGTTTGTTAGGAATAGATTGGAGGATGGCATAGGCAAATAGGAAGTATCACTCTGGTTTGATATGAGGTGGAGTGTTTAGAGGATTTGCGGGTGTATAATTGTCGGGGTCCCCTAGAAAGTCTGGTGAAAATAAAACTAGAATTTTTAAGACTAGAATGAGAAGGAGGACTCTGAGAATATCTTTGATGGTGTAGTACGGGTGAAAGGGGATTTTATCTGAGTCAGAAATAAGGCCTGAGGGATTGTTTGATCAAGTTTCATGAAGGAAAAGAAGATGAACTATAACTAAAGCTGCAATGATAAATGGGAGGACAAAATGGAATGCAAAAAATCATGTTAAAGTAGCTTTATCAACTGAGAAGCCCCCTCAAATTCGTTCTACTAGGGTTGTAATGATGTATGGAATGGCAGATAAAAGATTAGTAATTACAGTCGCTCCTCAGAATGATATTTGGCCTCAGGGGAGAACATAGCCTATGAATGCTGTGGCTATTACTGCAAATAAAAGAATTACTCTGATGTTTCATGTTTCAAAGTAGGTGTATGACCCATAGTATAATCCTCGTCCTACATGAAGAAAAAGGCAGATAAAAAATATTGATGCACTGTTAGCATGTATATAACAGATAAGCCAACCGTAATTAACATCTCGACAAATGTGAATAACTGATGAGAAGGCTGTTATAGTGTCGGATGTGTAGTGTATTGCTAGAAATAATCCTGTAAGGATTTGAATAGCTAGGCAGAGGCCTAGTAGAGATCCAAAGTTTCATCATGCGGAAATATTAGAAGGTGCAGGTAAATCAATAAAGGAGTGGTTGACAATTTTGATTAAAGGGTGGGTTTTGCAGATGTTTGTCATTAATGTTTGTCATTAATGTTGAATAACAACGATGATTTTTCATGTCATTAGTCATGGTTAAATTCCATGTAAAAATAATGACATACGTTACATACTTATTAAGTATACTTTTTGTTTTAGGTTTTGTGGAGTTTTCCTCAAAGCCTTCTCCTATTTATGGAGGATTAGGATTAATTGTTAGTGGGGGAATTGGGTGTGGAATTGTACTATACTTTGGGGGGTATTTTTTTAGGTTTAATAATATTTTTAATTTATTTAGGAGGAATATTGGTGGTGTTTGGTTATACTACAGCTATAGCAACGCAGAAGTACCCGGAGACATGGGGATCAAATGTAGTCATTTGAGGGGTTTTATATTTAGGATTTTTAGTGGAGTTCATAATTGTCATGTTTATAGTGTTGTATGATGAGGTAGAAATTGTGATTGAGTTTAAGGATTCAGAGAATTGAATGGTGTTTGAGGGAGATGAATTGAGATTAATTCATGAGGATTCAATGGGGTGGCAGCTATATACAGTTATGGAAGCTGATTAATGGTTGTAGCTGGTTGATCGTTGTTCATTAGTATTTTTATTGTGATTGAAATTACACGTAGAAATAGAGTACAGTTACGGTTGCTAGAAGCGTTGAAGTTAGGAATGATAGAAAATATAGTATATCCTAAAATGGTTACTAATAGTGCTGTAAATTTTAGATAAATAGGTATGGTTGGTACTGGAACATTTAATAGGTGGGATGTTTAATGAAAAGATAAATCCTGCAAAGATACTGCCAATAAGAAGGCGTTTAATTGAATTAAGTAGTTGAGGGTAATTTTCATTAATGGAAGTTAGTGTAGAGAACCGAGGTTGTCCTATTAGAGCATAGAATATAATTCGTGTACTGTAGACAGCGGTTAGGGAAGTGGCAAATAGTGTAATAGTAAGGGCTCAGGCGTTGGCATATGACGTGTTTGCACTCTCGATAATTAGGTCTTTAGAGTAGAATCCAGTTAAAAAGGGAGTTCCTGTTAGTGCCAGACTACCAATAATAAGTGAAGATGAGGTAAATGGAAGAGCTTTAAATAGTCCTCCTATTTTTCGAATATCTTGTTCGTCATTTAGGTTATAGATAATTGATCCTGAGCATATAAATAATATAGCTTTGAAGAATGCACGTGTACAAATGTGGAGAAATGCTAAGTGGGGTTGATTAATTCCAATGGTGACTATGATCAATCCTAATTGGCTTGAAGTAGAGAATGCAATAATTTTTTTAATTTCATTTTGGGTTAGGGCACAGATAGCGGTGAACAGGGTAGTGATAGCTCCTAAGCAGAGAGTGAGTGTTTGAATACTCTTGCTATGTTCTATTAGTGGGTAAAAGTGGATAAGGAGAAATACTCCTACTACTACCGTAGTGCTGGAGTAGAGTAAAGCTGATACAGGGGTTGGACCTTCTATAGCAGAGGGTAGTCAAGGGTGTAGGACGAATTGGGCAGATTTTCCTGTAGCGGCTAAGAGTAGTCCTAGTAGGGGAAGTAGAGATACATCTATTATGAAGAGTTGCTGTAGTTCTCATGAGTTTGAATTGAGTAAAAATCATGCTATAGCTAAAACAAATCCGATATCTCCAATTTGATTGTACAGGATGGCTTGAAGAGCTGCTGTATTAGCATCTGTACGGCCGTATCATCAACCAATTAGTAAAAATGGCATAATACCTACCCCTTCTCAACCAATAAATAGTTGAAATAGATTGTTGGATGTGACTAGAATTATTAGAGTGATAAGGAATAACAGAAGATATTTGAAGAAGCGGTTAATAAAGGGGTCAGAATGCATATACCACATTGAGAATTCTAAATTGATCATGTGACAAATAGTGCTACAGGTATAAATAGTATAGAAAAGTAATCTAGTTTAAAGCTTATGGAGAGAGTAAGTGTTTGAATGGTCATTCAGTGTCAGTTTGAAATGACGAGCTCATAATTTGAGTTAATAAACATTAGTGTTGGAATTATATAGAGTGAGAATGCACAAATGATAGAAACTTTTACGTAGTTTGGGTAATTATTGTGTTTGTAGTGGTCAGTTATGGTAAGGAAAATAGGAAATGATAGAGTAACAAGTGATGTGAGAATAAGTGAAGAGAATATATTAATTACTTTTATTTGGAGTTGCACCAATTTTTTGGTTCCTAAGACCAACAGATTACTTCTATCCTATAAAAGTTAAGAAAGCCGTGGGTGTAATCACGGAGAGCATGATTTAGCAGTTCTTGCATGCTTTCTTGGTAAATAAGAGATTATGATTCTCTATTGTTAGATTCACAATCTAAAGTTTTGTTTAAACTATATTTACAGTATAGGTGGCCCAGAATAATGGTAGGGTTTGTTGATAGGATAGCAAGTGGGAAAAGGTGGAGAAATATGAGTGTATTTTCTCATGTAAAAGAAGGATTAATACTTAATGTATGGTACGTAAACTGTCCTCGTTGTGTTATGATTAGTATATATAGTGAATAAAGGACTGTAATTAACATATTTAAGCCAGTTAAGATAATTGTGATGTTTGATCAGGTGAATGACGCTATGATAATGAACAGTTTCCCAATTAAATTAATAGAAGGGGGAAGAGCTAGATTAGTCAGTGTAGCTAGAACTCATCATGTTGCTATGAGGGGAAGAATAGATTGTAAGCCTCGGACTAGTGTTATAGTTCGACTATGAATTCGTTCGTAGTTAGTATTTGCTAGACAGAATAGTATAGAAGATGTTAGTACATGGGCAATTATTAGTGCTGTGGCTCCTATAAAGCTTCAGGGGGTTTGATTACTAGTGCTATATGGCTTACTGATGAGTAAGCGATGAGGGATTTTAGGTCTGTTTGTTGTAAGCAGATTGAGCTTTTTATGATTATGCCTCATAATGATAGTATAATAAAGGGATATGCTATATTACCTGTGACGGGGTGTAGTAGAGTTGAAATTCGAATTATCCCATATCCACCAAGTTTTAATAGGATAGCAGCTAGAACTATAGAGCCGGCAATGGGAGCTTCAACGTGAGCTTTTGGTAATCAAATGTGGAGGCCATATAAAGGCATTTTAACTATAAAAGCTATAATACACTTTAGTTATAGAATATCATTTGTTCAGGAAAGAGGAAGTATGGATGACTGATATATTGAGATAATGAAATTTAAAGATCCAGTGGATTTTTGGATATAGATTAAGGCCACTAGTAGGGGTAGTGAACCTACCAGAGTAAAAGATAGAAAATACAATCCTGCATTTAATCGCTCAGTTTGATTTCCTCATCGAGTAATAATAATTAGTGTGGGGATTAGGGTGGCTTCAAATAGGATATAAAACATGATTAACTCAGCGGCAGAGAGTTATATAATTTCAAATTACTCATATAAGCATATATTACATTAATACATCTGAAAAAATGAAGCATGTGAGATCACAAAACAAAAACATGGACCTAAAACTCCTCACACAGCTATTAAAAGTGCTCTAATTACAAAGCAAAATAATTGTCTTTTAGGTCCAAAGCATGAGGTTTCAAAGTCCTGTAGCTAATAAATGTCTATACTTTCTTTATTTCAAATTTATTGCTGTGCTTGCATTATTATATTTTGTTTGAAGGATCATGTGTTGATCTAGTGTTTCATTTCAAACTACTCTCTTAAAAGTACTAAGAATTTTTCTTGTAACATCCATCACTAATAGTATTAGTACCATAGTTATATGGTGAATTTTGTGCCTAAAGGAGAAGTTTACTTAAAATTTAAAAATTATGCGTCACTGAAAAAGTAGAAGATATATTATATTAAAGCTGACCTTATTGTCTCAAAAATAGAAATATGCCAAAGGAATTATTTCCAGGTATTTGGTCATTTTTGATGTACTGATCTGTGTATAATAAATAAAATTTAATTGCATTTGTAGATTTATGGAACTATGCTTCAAAATAAATGTGCCTTGAGAAAGAATATTGGTGTATTTAGCTTCTACATCTATGTCTAGAAAATTTACATAATATCACAAAAATTACATGATTTGTGAAGAAATGCTATTCACTGTATCTTTATAGTATTTGAGGAGGTTCATGGATTTTGAATTTTTGCTTCAAATATATTTTGTCAAAAATAAACAGAACTTGGTCATAAAGCTTTTTGTTTTATATTATATCATCAATTTATGGTGACATTATTATTCTCTTTCAAGCACAACTAAATATAAAAAATAGTGATTCTTTTTCTTGGTGCCATGTTATCTTCCAAAATTCTTATCCTTTGTAAAAACAATGATAACTTTGTAGTGCAGAATTACATCCTTATAAAGCAGTTTATTTCCTCCAATTTTAATCATGGATCTAAATTCATATTAAAATGCATTGAACATTTTTGATTGTGTAGTATAAGCCCATAAACTCAGCTAACTATTTTACCTAGAGATCAGGATCTTCAAATATACAAGTCTATTTTACCCACAATGAATTAAAGTAACAGTCAAAGAGAAACATAAAATGAGATAAACATCCACATGAAAAGAGGAGGTGATCTCCAGTGACAAAACACTTCAAATAACTTTTGGAAAACAGAAAGTCTGGAAGCAGATGAAGGTTGCATTTGAGTTCTAATTAGGGCTCCCCAGGAGGTAGATTAAGACCATGACTAGGCATCTTGGAAGTCCATAAGTGAGTGTGCTTCAGATCAGCACAATGGAAATAAAGGGAAGGAAGCATCACAGAATCTGTGGTTGCAGTCTAATCTCAAAGGAGCCTTCTGCTTACTCAAAGTGAAATTTTGGAGCTGTCTTGCACTCTCATATTTATTTCTACATGAGACATGGAGTGTGATTTACATGAGTCTCAAACAGTCTTGAGTGTAGGAAGCCTTGAATAGTCATAGCCAGAAAAACTGTCTTCTACTGATGAAAGTACTTTGAAAAGACCACTTTCAGCAATTGTCTGGGAAATGAATCCTTCAGTCCTAATGGTGCCATAAAACACAGTTCCCTATAGTGACACCACAAAAATTCACTTTTCAGTCTAAGTTCTGTACTTAGTTTATGGTACTGGTGAGACTCTATTCCTGAAGAAAACTTATAAGAAGGGAAAACAGTGCAATTAATTACAGTTTTGACAGCTGTGTAAACAGAATGTCAAATTAATGGTCATCTTATGTTTCTTATGCTGTTCATTTTAAATCCCTTAAAAATACTTCTTTTGATCTTTATAACTTAGCTGAGTGAGTGAAACTCATACTCTTTCCCAAATCATTTGAGCCTGCTCACCATAATTTTCTCAAGAAACAACTACAACACTGTTTTTTGTTTATTTGTTTGTTTGTTTTTTTTTTGTTTTGTTTTGTTTTTACCATTCCTGTAGGGCAAGTGAGTACTAAAAAGTAGAAAATAGGATCATCTCTTTTCAGATTGAATCATCTGATTTTTGTCTTCATTGCAACATGGAATAAATGTCCTTCTGGTAAGGAGAGTGAAGTGACCTAGCTAGAACTGTAATTTCTTCTTTCCTTTGTGTTTTCTTAGTACATAGAATTTAGAGTTCTCAGGTGCAGTTTAAGTTTTATTTGGAATCTTGTTAGACATCCTGTTGGAAAAGTGTCCTCTTAAATAATTAGAATTTCTAAAACTGGAGGGTGCAGAGGTATGGTGTAAGAAAATATAATTGCCAATTAATCGAAGTGATCGTGAGTGAAGACTCTTCAACTTTGACACACTGGTTCCTGGATCTACGTAGTCTATCTCTTGGTAGCACAACCTGATATAATGATGTGAAATTTAACAAGTGTTAGCAACACCATCACCTGTTCCAGTATCCTACCATGCCAGTAGCTTTTTGTTTCTTTGGTAGATGATAATACAGTGGATACCATGGTCATAGACCAATAGTAATATCTTTATTTTTGTTAAATGTGGTCTGATTCAATTTTAGGCATGATCTATTGACACTTTATTAGTGGTGTTTGCTTAGCATTTATTGTCTGTAAAAGCAAAATGTAAAAAAAAATGTTTGGGTTTTTCTGATTAAAATTATTTCTGGGTTAAAAGAGGTCCACTTGTTAATTTATTATGAGAGAATGATGAAAAGAATTATGCTGTAACAAGAACCTAGAGATAGACCTCTCCTCCTAGCTGGCTGGATATAAAAAAAAATTGGAAGAAGAATTTGATAGATAAAATGTGGTGATGGAAACCATTATGGTACTCAGTCCTCATTCATCCTGTGAAGCATCTGAGGCTGGATAAAAACAACTATCCAAGTACAGTTGTCAACTTGGTTGTCTTGTACAATGTCCATGATGTATGTGCTTTGGTATGTGATAGCATGAAATCCCATGATATTTACACTGCATTGTCTCTCTCAGAGATGCATCCTTATTACTGTACCCCCCAAATTTTAGAGTCATCAAAAGTTCCTTCTAGAACCTTCACCAAGTCTTGATTTCTTCCTATTAGTTTATGTACCTTCTTACCTGAGGTAACTTCTTTTTCCACGTGTAATTAAGGATTAAGTGTGCTGCCAAGTATTCTGCTCTTTGGAAAGAGATCTTTTATTTTTATTTATTTACTTCTTTTATTTTTCAAGGCTAACCCTGAAAGATACTGTACAATGGTGTTATTTTATTTCAGTTTACTTCTAAATGAAGATAACTCATATTTATTTCTAGTAATATTTTGATAGAGGTTGGCCAATTTCCTCTTCTATCTGATTCGTAAAAGGGACCTTTTCCCAAAGAAGGAAATGAATAGGTGTTGTATCACACCTTTGCTCTGAAATTGATTGGGGTTTTCTGAGAAAGAGTGTAACTTCAGTGACCATCTTCTTGGTTAGCTCTTTGCTTAGTAATTGGTCACCCTCTACAAGTGTGACCTCAGGTGAAATGCCAAGGAAGATAGAGAATAAAATAAGTAGAAGCTATCAATTCATTATACTTTTGTAACTTAAGTAAGGTTTTTGAAGTACTATATGGCTTACATATCTCTCTGCCTTCCATTTAAAATGAAAATATAAAATTCATCTTTATTTTTTATGTATCACCAATAAATTTCTAAAAATATAATTTACACCTATTTTTTTCTAATCCTGTTCATGATTTCTTGATTTTCTTGAGTATATGATTTTTTTTATAACTGATACTAACTTGATAAGCTGTATAAATTCCTGGTTTACAAGCACTTATTGATTTTTGTCTCTTTTTATTTATAGTTGGCCTCCAGTAACTAAGGGAAAGACCCCTTTCTGTCTGCTCCTCCCAGTCCTGCTCCAGCCTGTCAGCTTCCCAGACCCGTATGCAGTTGGTTGTAAATTCTACCAGAATTTTTCACTATTTTTCAAGATTAGAAAAAATCAAAAACTTTAAAAAAAGAGATTAAAAAGAAAATTGTGCAGGGAGAAAGCAGCAATATATTTTTTCGTAATTAGGCATTTTAAAATTTTTTTAACATTTGTCTGTATTTAATGTGGGTCAGTCACTGATACTTCATCAAAATAACAGTGTCTTTGCTGAGTTCAGGTGACCAAGGAATAGCCACACCCTCAGAACAAAACAAAACACACACACACACACACATACACACAAACACACACACAAAAAAAAACCAGAATCATCTTTAACCTAACTTTTTATATGATGTTTCAGATCCCCATGACTTTGCACACAAGATTCTGTGTAAAGTTGAATTTTGACTTCTTTTTGTATTTGTAGAGTGTGACTATTGAATTGAAACGTTTTATTCTAAGCATCTTTGAGGTTTTGGGTGAGGTTAAGTGGGTGAGAGGGTGAAGAGAAAGTGGGGGGATTCTTTTGTATCATAACATGAAGTTTCCCACACAGTCTGCTCTCAGGTGCCAGACTTCAAATTTTTCTTACACTGGTATACTTTGATTATTCTTACTTCCCCTTTACCCATAAGTTTTAACAGCACTTTATCAAACTGCACTTATTAAGAACAATTTTAAAAATACAGTTATAATTCACTTCACCAGTCTGCACTTATTGCTTATGGTTTCACTCATATGCTATGCCTGTTTTTGGTGTCTACAAAACAGACATAGTATTTTCCATATTTTACCCAGTTTCCTACAAGTATATACTGGAAAGAAAATCAGGTTTGGAAATATTCCATTTTGACTGAATGCTATAATCAAGAAAATAAAATTTAAATATGCTAAATATATCTCCAGAATTTCTCAAGTAGCTATGCTTAAAACAAAGTGAATATCCTGAAAAGAAAAACCATGGTCAGCTTCAAGAAAGCAAGAATAGACCCCAAGTATTTGTCACTAATGATGGATTATAGATGATAAATACAGAATAACCTCAGGATTTAAAGGAAAACTAGTATTCAACCTGGTATTCTTAACTGAAGCAGACTGTCCTTTAATGATGAATAAAAATAGATTTTAATAAATGATAAAATTCTAAAAAGCTGTTTTCTGTGCCTCATTTCAAAGAGAGTTACTCAATATAGAAGAAAAATCAAACAAAGGGAACAGAGTTTGTGGACAAAACAGTGGCTCTAACTACAGAGCTGAAGAAAGTTATGCTGATTCTGCAGTAGACCTTGAAAACAGTTTTGTTAGCATACCTCAGTCCTACCTTTCAAATGATGGTTTAATAGAAATATTAGCTAGTGAGTAGTCAAGTGATTAAATTTAGCAAAAGTTAGAAGATTCTAGTGATCTATTTTCCTCAACACACACACACAAAAAATTGAATATTAGAAATACAGAAAAAAACAAAGTGATGAAAAAGAAAGTGAAAACCCACTAAACACAAATAATGGAAAGTCAAGTTCTTCATATGAAACACAGTACAATGTGCACTTTTTGTAACATTTGATGGGATAGAAGAAAGTAGTATTGATTGTTCTTGATGGTAAGAACATCCCTCCATGAGCAGCATTCATGTCCTGATATTGGATGTCAGAAAGGCTAATAAATTAGAGAAAGAAATCATTCTTACTTCTGGTGTGTGTTTTGCGATGAAAACTATTTTAAAGTCGAATTTGTGAAAATGCTTACTAGTTTTTAACCTTCATAAATTTTCTGTAGACAAAAAATGCAACACATAATTATTTTTAAAAGAGAATAACTAACTGATGAAGCATGAACACAGGGACTTGTAAGTATTAAATAATAGACTGGGGTGTAGTGGTCTGTACAGATGCTGATACTCAGAAATAATAAAGTGTCCAATGTATATTAAGCAGGAAATCACAGAACAATGATTATGTAAATGATAATCAATTAAACACTAAAGCCTTTTTATATTTGATTCATTGGCCTTAAGAAAAAGAAGTGGCCACATAAGCCAAATTGGTTTTCTTCCCTCTCTCATTGCCATTCGAAAAAATAATGGGAACCCCTAATACTTTGTGAAGGGTCTTCTATGTATATATTTCAAAATTATGGTCAATATCAGACAACTAATAGTAGGTATGGCTAAATTTAGTTGCCATTTAGAACTTTACATAGTTGCAGATAGAGTGGAGGCTGCTGATTTGGGTGTACATTTTGGAAACTATGGTTTTTGTATAGTCCTGGGGTTTGAACCCAGGGATGCTTTATTACTCATATATATTCACAATTCTTCAATATTTTATTTTGAGACCTGGTCTCAGTTACCAAGCCTGGCCTTGAAGTTGTGATCCTTCGGCCTCAGATTCTATGATTTTTGAGATTACAGGTATGTACCACCACATCAAGCCTGGACACTACCTTTTATTTTTTTTTACACGAATCTAATAATCAAAAGTATTTAAAATATTTCTGCTTTTTCTTTGATATAAAATATTCAATACTAACTTTCCAAATTGGTTTTCACCATCACATTCTTTTTTTTTCAAAAGGCCAATCTTCACGTTGTGTAGTTATACATTTTTTTTTACCATAAAAAGATATACTCAATTGATTTTATTCTGAGTTAGCAAGTCAATTTTATATATGTTTCAAAAAAAAAAATTGCCTTAAATTGTTCTGGTCATGCTCTTACTAGAAGTACCTTCCTCTTAGTCATCATAAAAAAAAAAAAAAAAAAGGAGGGGATTTAGCAAAGTCAAAAGCTAAGATCCAACAGTTGGTTAGTTGTTTCAACCAGATGTATATGATTTGATTGTTTCCCTTTTAAATTTCTTATTCTGATTGCTCTGATGGCTTTTCCTATGATATTTAGTAGTCAGCTCAATTTCAAAGAACTAGTTTATGTGAAAAGTGGATAATAAGGGAAATAAATATCTGGAACAAATTAATAGTACTCAATATGTTTCTCATGATTATATACAGCTTCCTTCTACCATTCTGAGATTGCAATTCATAGAGCTTCAAATGACTTCCATTTCTCACTATATTTCACTAATCAGCAAATGCAGAAATAATTTCTCAACAAATTTATATTAAATAAGTAGCAATTTAAAGAAAATCAGATATAATTCACACCTGTAAAATTAAAACAATATATGTGGCATTTTGCCAAAGAATACTTGGCATATTCAAAGAATAAAATGAAGAATTGTTGCTTTCCTTTATGTGATAGGGCACAGTTTATTGTCATGTTGTTTCAAAAAAAAAAACATTGACAGTTTCCTTATGAAAAAATTGTTGTTATTGTTTAACATGGATTTTACTTGAATTTTTTTAATTTTTTTATTTTTACCCATTTGAACACTGAGAAGGTATTTGCTGCGGTCAAACACAGTGAGATACTGTTGTAAGATGTATCTCTGAAACACATGCAATTGTTTTCATTTTATATAATAGCATCATGCACACTCAGCATGAGAAGAGGTTGCTCATTAATTTTGGTATCAATAGTGGGTTAGGTACATTGAAAAAAATGTTGAGAAAATTACATATATAATGTTGGAATCTCCCAATTCTTTGTTTTGATTTTTCCTGTGGTGCTTCTGCTCTTGATATTAGTATGTTAACTTTAATTTGAATGGTCCATACAGTTTCTTAAAACATAAGACACTTAGAATTGAGGAAATCACTTAGAGCATGTTTATTTCATAAATTGATATAAGATTCAATGAAAGACTTCAGCATTATTAATGCACATTTTATCAAAATTCCATTAAGTCACAATGTGAGATACAGTATTAAAATCTTATATAGCTAAGGGTTTTTAACAATGAATTATAGGCACCCTAAGCAAGTATGTAGTTCCAATTATTCATTTACTTAACTTCATTCATTCATAATATCATAGTTGATAAATACAACACATCAGCATGTCTGTTTTTGAAAAAAATTGTTTGGTGAATTATTAACAATGCAGCATGCAATTTTTATTTATTATTGGTTCATCATACCCATATCTTACCCACATAGTAAGATTGTTATAATATTCCATAAGTTGTAGCTAAAAACATGAAATACCACATACCATATTGTACAGATTATATGAATGCTCTTATTATTTCTTCATCCTTTTCACAAATATTTATCAAGCATTTACTATATGCTAATGAGAATAAAGTTCATCCTAATTATTTCAGATATTTGAAAAAAAAATGCAAGACCTCATTTGAAAAGGGCAATATAGATTTCAGAAGTGACTACTGTTTCTCTAATGAATAATGTGTTTAGAAATCTGCTAAGGTCTTGGGATATGCAAATATATTTGGGATGCATCAGAGAGTGCATATGAAAAAAAAAACATACTATTTATCAAGTTATATAAATGAAGTGAAATATCATACCAAAAGGTTAAAAAAATTAACTTTTGGGAAAAAAAGCAAAAGTGTGCACTAGTATTTGAAATAAGGTAATAATAATTTTTACTATAATTAGTTGTTTCTGGGTGTCATTTCACTCTTTAATTATCTATGCATTTTGTTAAGTACCCCTATAGGTGTTATTAGAAAATATTGGCATTCAGTGAATAATGCCACCAATTTTCTGTTCTGCAATATTAAAGAACTATTTCAGATTTATTGCAATGAATAGTTTTGCTTAAAGGTAACAGTAGTTTTTCAATGTAGAAATTACTAAGATAAATTTGGGTGTTCTCAAAGTCTATAACAACCATATTTGATGAACTTTGTGTCATAGTGTATAAGAAAAATTGCTTCCCTGCCGCAAACCAGACATCATTGAAATAACCTTGTGTAGTATCAGCATATACAAGTTTAGATGAGGACTTTTGCATCTTTTCTCCTTTTACTTCCCACCTACAACATGGCTTATTTTTTATAAGCAAATTTCTATACTTGTTAAACCTCTCACACATCTCAGAATTCACTAGGAGGGATCCATGACAATCTAGAAATAAACATATGTGAGATAGTGTATAGATTAATATATGAAAATGTTCAAGAAAATATTGATCTGGTCAAGGGATGGTGCAGCAACTATATAGAAAGCTAAAAATTGAAATTGAAAGAAAGATAATACTCCCAAGAATTACTAAGAATAATGTAGTCTTTGGAAGCAGATATTTTAATAGGAAGCTCTTGAGACTGATGTCCACTGCATCTTTCTTATGAATATTTGCTCTGGTTTTGAGGGCCACCCCGTTTTAGCCAGTCCACATTTGGCTTGATATAGCATATTCAGAAAGCTCACCATTTTCTTTATATACCTAGGCATGGTTTACTATACATCCATTGAGTTTTTGCACAGGCTTTCCCTTTCTTTTAATATACCTAGCCCATTAGTCTTGTCACATTCAAATTTATTCATTCTTCAAGAAGTAGTTTAATTGAATTCCCTATTGTCTTTAAAATAAAATCTCCACCTAAAATAATTTCTATATTCTAAAGCATTTTATTGTAGTATCTAGAATCTTTATAAATACTAAGAGATGACATTCTATGTCTCATTTTTACCATTTTCTTTCTCATATTACTTTCATTATTAATTGAGTATGTCCCTCAAATACTCATGTGTTAGGAACTTAGTTTCCAAAGGGAGAGAGTTGGAAAATAGTAGAATGTGTAAGAATTGAGATCTAGTAGATTCTGTTTAGATCATTGGGGGAGATGCCCTTGGAAAGAGTTAATGAAATTTTCATGGGATACAAGATAGTTCCTATTAAAGCAGATTGTTACAAAAAGAGCAAGTCTTCTTACTGAATTTCTCTTTCTGTCTCCTTATGTTCTCTCTACCTCTCAAATGAGCCCTGACCATAATGCCATCTCATGTGTAATGCAGGTGAAGGGGCTGCCACAAGAGCTGAGAAGATTCTGGTACAATGCACTTAAATCTTCAGAAGTATGTACTAAAAAAAATATTTATTTATTTATTTATTTATTTATTTATTTATTTGTTGTAGTTGGACAGAATACCTTTATTTTATTTATTTATTTATTTTTATGTGGTGCTGAGGATTGAACTCAGATCCTTGCATGTGCTAGGTGAGCACTCTACCACTGAGCCAAAACCCCAGCCCCTCAGAAAATATTTTCATGCATTTATATCTCTTTTTATACATTGGCCTGGTTCTGGTATTTTTCTATAGCATTATAAAACAGACTAAAACCAAAAAAAAAAAAAAATGACTTTGAGTCTAAGGCCTCTTACTATGAGAGTGAGTAGAACATCTAAGAATATATTTTAAAAGCCCTGGTATAGTTTAGATGGTAATGGCTTAGCATTTATTATTCTTATTTTTTTTTTATATTTCAAAGGTGATATCTTGTATTTCTTATATTCCTCATGGTGCTTAGGTTAATATATTGCTATTAATTTGGGACTCAACAATGTGGAATTGATTCTGTTTTACTAAACAAAAGCAAGAGTGGCTCCTTAAAATATAGCAAAGACTCTATGAAAATATTTTTGATTTTTAATGGGAAGAATTGCTATTGATCATAGAGGGAATTTGAATACATGGCTCCATCTTGATGATACCCATTAATCAGAAACGGTCAGAACTGACAAGATCAAAATAATTAGAATACCATGAATAAAGAGGTAGATTGAAAAAATAGGTTTGTCTAGCACCATTTTGAGTCTTCTATTAGAGTACAAATTATAGTATTTTTTTACCAGTGAAAGGACTCAAACTCATGTAGCTGCATTTTAAGCCTCATATTCACCCAAGTCATATAGGTAAAAAAAAAAAATGCACTATAAATTGGGAAGGATGGTTCATGCTTGTAATCCAAGAAAATTGGGAAACTGAGTAGTTTCAGAAGTTTAAGTTCAGCCTCAGCAACTTAGTGTGGTTTCAAGAAACTTAGCAAGACAGTCTCAAAATTTAAAAAAGTGGGGAGAGGGCTTAGGAATGTGGCTCAGTGTTTAAAAATCCCTAAATATAAACTGAAATACAGTTTAAATAAACTGAAATACAGTTTAAAATGTTACAATTTATTGTTAAACATCAAAAAATAGATTTCATATAATTCTTTTCTCCAGTAGTCAAAAATGAAAATAGTAATTTTTGATTTAGAAAACAAAAATTATATGCTTTCAAAGATGAGGTTTCTGTACTATGCATGTATGAAATTTATGACTGATATTTCTACCAAATAACTTGATAATGCTTAAAAAATTTAAGCAAATGTTAAAGACAACTACTTATTTTCTATATTTAAATGAATAATATCTTTTACTGATCCTCATATACATCAAGGTGTAATGTATAGATAATGACTTTACTATACTCTCACATTTGTCAAAGTGTTTATTATAAATGATACATTTTTATATAAGGCATACATTTTGGACAAAATCTGTTCAATGTTCACTACTGGTATGAGTTTTCAGATGTTCAATGAAAGTTTTCATAATATTATTTAACTTTATAGGGTTTCTGGGCACAATGAATCCTCCAAAAATCAGTACTGTTTAAGAAACATGCAGTTATGAAATGTTTTGTTTTGTTTTGTTTTGTTTTTTCCATTTGTATTCTCTCTAACCAGTATGTATCCACAGGTGCTGAGTATTGGTGAATAAATTTTGGAGGCATTGTCACATTGTCAATTTTCACATTTCAAAACTTTGTCTCTTCTATGGTTATTGTGGTGAAGATTAAATGTTGAATCTTTCTTAGAGGAATGGTACGATGGTCTCAGTTGTAAAGCTTCTCTCCAGTGTGTTTTCTCTGATGTCTAATAATATATGATATATAATTTAAAATGTCTCTACATTCTCTACATTTATGTCTTCTTCCCAGAATAAATAGCTTAGTGATGAAAAAGAATTGATTTCTTATTAAAAGTTTTGCTACATTGTTTTCATTTGTAGGGGTTCTTTTCTGTATAAATCCTGTTGTTAATGAGGTTTAGTTTTTCTTTAAAAGTATTATCACTTTATTTACATTTCACATTCACCAGGTGTCTTCTGCTGTGGTGAATAAAGTTTTATTTTTTATTAAAAGTTTTGCCACTTATTCACATTTTTAGGGCTATTCTCCAGTGTGAATTCTGTTGTGGCAAATAAGGGTTGATATTTGAGTAAAAACTTTGTTACATACTTTGCATTTGTTAGGCTTCATTCCAGTGTGAGTTCACCTGTGGCAAATAAGGTGTGATTTCTGACTGTAAGCTTTTCCACATTCATTACATTTGTAGGGCTTCTCTCCAGTGTGAGTTCTGCTGTGCCTAAAAAGTTCTGGTTTTTGACTAAAAGCTTTGCCACATTCTTTACATTTGTAGAGCTTCTCTCCAGTGTGTATTCTGCTGTGGCGAATAAGGTGTGATTTTCGACTAAAAGCTTTGCCACATTCTTTACATTTGTAGGGCTTCTCTCCAGTGTGAGTTCTCCTGTGGGCAATAAGGTTTGACTTTTGACTGAAAGCTTTGCCACATTCTTTACATTTGTAGGGCTTTTCTCCTGTGTGAGTTCTCCTGTGGCCAATAAGGTGCGATTTTTCACGGTAAGATTTTCCACATTCTTTACATTTGTAGGGCTTCTCTCCAGTGTGAGTTCTTCTGTGGCAAGTAAGGCCTACTTTTTGACTGAAAGCTTTTCCACATTCTTTACATTTGTAGGGCTTCTCTCCAGTGTGAGTTCTTCTGTGGCTAATAAGGTGTGTTTTTGTACTGAAAGCTTTGCCACATTCTTTACATTTGTAGGGCTTCTCTCCAGTGTGAGTTCTCCTGTGGCGAATAAGGTGTGATATTTTACTGAAAGCTTTGCCACATTCTTTACATTTGTAGGGCTTTTCTCCAGTGTGAGTTCTCCTGTGCGTAAAAAGGTCTGGTTTTTGACTAAAAGCTTTGCCACATTCTTCACATTTGTATGGCTTCTCTCCAGTGTGAGTTCTCCTGTGGCCAATAAGGTTTGTTTTTTTACTGAAAGCTTTGCCACATTCTTTACATTTGTAGGGCTTCTCTCCAGTGTGAGTTCTGCTGTGCCTTAAAAGGTCTGGTTTTTGACTAAAAGCTTTGCCACATTCTTTACATTCGTAGGGCTTCTCTCCAGTGTGTGTTCTGCTGTGGCGAATAAGGTGTGATTTTTGACTGAAAGCTTTGCCACATTCTTTACATTTGTACGGCTTCTCTCCAGTGTGAGTTCTGCTGTGGTCACTAAGGTTTGATTTTTGACTGAAAGCTTTGCCACATTCTTTACATTTGTAGGGCTTTTCTCCAGTGTGAATTCTCCTGTGGCAAGTAAGGCCTACTTTTTGACTGAAAGCTTTTCCACACTCTTTACATTTGTAGGGCTTCTCTCTAATGTGGGTTCTTCTGTGGTAAATAAGACCTATTTTTTTACTAAAAGCTTTGCCACATTGTTTATATTTGTAGGGGTTCTCTCCAGTATAAATTCTCTGATTGTGAACAAGGTCTGAATTTTTATATGATTTCTGGTGTTCACTCTCACTTGTAGTTTTCCATATTTTCTCTTGTTGTAAACAGTCAAGATTACAACTTCTATATTTTCCACTTATCACATTGTGAAATATATGTTTTATGCCCTTTTCTGTTGAATATTCTTGAGTATCTTGAGGAGTCATGGCTGAAATAAACAAAAGTTAAACATAACAATACCTATTAGAGTAGGATAAATATACTTTGCATACATAACATGAAATTAAGTTAAAATAAGTACATCAGGAGTGTAGCAGATTAGTATGTTCAAAGACATCATAAATTCAAAAATATATCAGTTCATTAAAAATGTACAGACACAATTACATTGAGAATATTACCCAAATTGTTTTAGAGACCACAGTATCCAAGAGGAGTACATTATTAAGAAGAGTATTATAATAAAGAGAAGGAAAGTATTTTACTTTTATCATCCACAGCCTTTTGTCCTCCATAATATAGAATTACATATTTAGAAAATATCTACCAGCTACCTTTACTCTCAGTAGAGTAAGAGAAATGTAAAACATATACAAACATTTGTGTCTTTTTCAAAGAGTGTCCAAAAACTGGTTTTTGTCTACCATGACATAGAGATGTGAAAATAACTGGTAGAATTTGAGTGATAATACCACAAATAGTCAACAAGACTAAAGAGGCTATGGACTCTTAACAAGAAATATGAACAAAAAATTTACTAAGAAATATACACATATATGTCTATAAAATTTTCCATAAAAACATTTTAAAAGACTATAAAACCTTGCATAACCCTTTGCCATAATACTTGCATAAAGTCAACAAAATAAAATAAAAATATGGAGACTTTGACTATAAAAACCTTGCATAGCCTATGCCATAATACTTGGCTGAAGTCAACACTTGACAATCAACTATAATAAATTGATTTTCATATTTTTAAACTCATGTGATATGATAATTTCTTTCACTGACAAATACTACTTTGTTTATTTACTAAATATATCATGGTATTTCATACTATATATAAAAGGTAAAATGACTAAACAGAATGGATTAACAAAATCATTATTTAATATAAATACCAGTTTTGTTCTTACAAGGTATTGCATTCCTTCTACTAGTAGTATTACTGAAGAACATAATACACTCACCATTTGATAAAACAAAACTCTTGACCCTCTTATGCTCAATAAAATAAAAATATGGAGACTTTGACTATAATATCAACCATACAAAAAGCCCAGTACCTGGTGAGCACAATTTTACTCACTTAAATTTTCACTTCCACATGTGAATCAAATGTTCCTGCAACTTAATCCCTGCCTGCCACATTTCACTTAATGCAAAGTCCTGCATGTATTTCTTAAAACACTTTATGAGAAAAAAATATTTTCATAACTAAATAATAATAGTATATAAGTGCAATATTTTTACTCATTTGATAATTGATGGGCACACACTGAGTCCCTAGCTTTAATACTGAGAACAATGTTTGCACTAATCACAAAAGCAGAGGTATCACTTCAATTCGCTAATTTAATTGTTCATAGATACATATTTAGTACTGGCATTTCTGAATTTTAGGTCATCCAACTTTTAATTTTTCATGTGTGGTGCTTGAGATTAACCCCCAAAATTCTATATCACTGAACTACAACACAAGTTTTTTTAAATTGTTTGAGTCATGCTGCTTCTAAATTTCTGCGACTTCCCTCAAACATGAAGTACTTTTGCATGGCCTCTCAATTAGCACATATTACAAGGATACAGCACTGTTCTTGTGTATTTTTATTTATTTAAATGTTTTTATACTTTTTTTCCCCAAAATGGACTATAAAATCTACTGTTGGCTCCTTTAATGAACAAATAAAAAATAGTACAGCAAATATAAAGAAAGAGAAGCATGGCTTAATCCAAGTAACAAAAGAAGAAAAAGAAAACATTAAGAACTGAATATTAGGATACTGACAGTTGTGAATTACTCAAAGAACTCTAAATAACTATTTAAAGAAAGTTAAGAGAGTAAAATTGAGACAAAAAGTATTAATATAATTATGCACAAATTGTGTATGTGAATAATTCCTTAAGAATAAATGACAGGGGGATTCCTAGTGTGAAAAGCTGAAATTCTACCAATATGGGAGAGGCTTATCAAACAGGACCAAGTTAAGACAAGTCTAAGCAACTTGTGAAATACTGTAAAAATTAAAAGCCTGTAGGATATATAAAGGGAAGATATATATATATATATATATATATATATATATATATATATATATATATATGAGAGAGAAGTGTGAAAAGAATCCAAGCATGATCCAGAAATTAAATCATTAAGCAAAATAGAAAAAAATAAGAAATTTAGAAAACAACTTACAAAGTAGAAGTATAATAAGCTATTCATTATTGCAAGTCACAAAACAAAAGAAAAAATTGACTAATAGAATTGAATCTTAAAAAAAAAAACTGCCAAGTCAGTTCCAGCAGAGAGCATGGAGAGAAACCAAGCATGATATGCTCCTAGAAGCCCTATTTGTTTAAAGATGGGTAATCCCCCTGCCTTTACATCTCATCCTTTTGCACAATTTTTAATCAATGAGATATAGTTTTAAATGATGAAATTTCTCATAATTCTTTGGGACAAGCTTTTTTGAGTGAGCAAATTGTATCCTAATACTTACATTTTAATACTGAGACAAACAAACAAAGATCTAGCCTCCCTCATTTTAATATGCATTAAATATTGTTTTATTTACTGTTAATGTGCTCAATATACAACATAAAGTTAATACTCAAAATTGGTCATCTGCATTGGATAGACATTCTATTCTCAAAAAGTCATTACCAAAAAAAGTATGCAATATATGATTCCACCTGACCAGAATGACAAGATCCTATGCCTTTGATCACCTGGGGAAAAGCATGGACTGCTACACTTATGCCAACATGTCCTGTTTGGACTCTAGCTTGATGTTTGAAATATAGCAATTATAAATGTACATCAAGGACTTCACAAGCTGATTCATAAGTTTCATTTAACCCTGGAAGAGAAGAGTCCCTTCAAAGAAGAGAATAATCATACTCCTCAAAAGAGGAGAAACATTAAAAGAGGAACCCACAATACTATAATTAATTCCAGTTACTTGGGGGGATATAAAACCATTAAGAGCCTCAGCTCAAAAGATGTTGGCTCAAATAGGTTAGAATGTACTCTGGATAACTTAGTTACTGCTTTGATTGCTAAACTCACACAAAACTCTGTAAATGTTTTGGTCTTAATAACAATGTTGCTCTGTTTTTGTACACCAGCTATGGGAAATTCCCTACTGTCAGATCCTGGACTTCTACAACCCAGTACAATATCTTGACTCACTTGAATGAAATTGTTATATACCTGCAAAAATGTCTCATGGTATTCTTTGTTGTCTTAGCAGAATAACTGTGTCCTTATCATAGTATTTAATAGGTCATCATCCTGTGCACTTTGTTTATAAAAGAGCTATTCCTCTTGATAAAAACTGTGATAATTCAGTGAACCTTCTCTCTAAGGCAAAATTTGATGTTTTGCATTCTCCTTAGAGGGTTTCCCTGGACTAGCTCTATGGGCTTACAAAACTACTATGAAACTCACCTATGCTATCATAAAAAGTATTAGCCATGCCTCCATGGCCGTTAATATATGCTTAATGAAGAACAAAAACAACCTTGTCAAGCCATACTTGACATTCATGCTGCAATTGATTGTCTGTTATTGTTACATCATAATGGATATCCAAAATTTAATAACATGTGTTCCTTCAATTTAAGTGATAATAGTAATTTTATTTGAAAAGAGTTAAATTACCTTAAAGCTATCATTAATAAGGTCCAACAAGATGATTGATGTTTAGACTTGTTGGATTGGATAATTTCATGTTTATTCAATTTCATCTGGGTCAAAAAATATTCATAGGTGGATGTTTACTGATGTTGGCACTTGCTGTTGTCTATAGCTGCCTTATTTTTTGCACCCACCAGCATTAAGAAGATAAGAAATATTATTTATTCAAAAGGCCTTTAAAAAGGAGGGTAGGTATTCTGACCTTGGAAATAGACAGGAAAGTGCGGGGGTGATGATAACTGGCACCCTGAGTTCCACAATTAGTAATGCTAGCAGTTTCTCCCTGAAGCTATTAAGACAATTCTACAGGTGCACTATCTAGTTTCTCTGGTAATGTCCTTAGGGAGAAGGGGCTCTATGTTTGTAGTAACTGTACCTTATCTTGGTTAGCTAGCACTTGGGGTTAAAATAACACTAGGTTAGAATATAGTCATGGTAACAGAAGCTATGTAATTTTGGGGTATACTATGTGCAGCCGTGAAGAGGAGTGGCCAGGTTTTTTTTTTTTTTCTTTTTTCCTTTTCACTGTGAATGTGTCTCTCTCTTCTGTTAGCTTCTTTACAGGTTTCCTCACAAGATTTGTAACAGATCATGCTGGCCCTCACAACAAAGTGTAAGTTTTGATGGTTAAATTGAATGAACTGGGACATCAGTAAAGAAGAAAACAGAAGACTACAAAGAATTTGAGAATGTAATAAATGTAGGGCAGTATGTGTTCAATGACTAAAATCAAAAGAAATAAAGCTAAGCTTCTGAAAATTTTTTCTGCTTAATAACTACTCTGCCAACATTTTTCAGTTTTCTTTTCTCCATTTGAACGTCTCAACTCTTTCCCCTGCTATGTGTAGGCTACAATAGTTTACATCACTAAATTATACTAGGTACTAATTATCTAAAGTGAAGGATGTATAACACACTGAGAAAGAGAAAGATTAAAGTGCAAAATAATATATATTAAAGAGTAAAATATCTATTCTAAAAATGCCCTTTTTCTTTGAAACACAAATCTGAAACTCATTCTTATTGAGAAGTTCCCAGAAGATACAACAGAAGTAAATTAAATAATAATTATTAATTAAAAATTTTAAAGGGAAATTAAACTTACCAAGGAAGGCAAAGTTTCTATAGTTCTCTAACATTACATCTTTATATAAGTTTTTCTGAGCAGGCTGAAGGCATTCCCACTCCTCTTCAGTAAAATCAATGGCTATATCCCTGAATGTTAACAGTACCTGAAATAAGAATAGGTAAATAAATAACACATTGACCACATGAACATTCGCACAGTCTGTAAGGTAATTGAAGTTGAAATGAGAGTTAGTGGACTATCATGTTGGTGGTTTTGGAACACAATGATACTATTATCTACTTCTGCAGATAAAGTGATTTAAGTTCAAAAAAATATATATACTCCGCATTTATGAAACACAATATAAAACTCAGGAATTACTACAAAAATATATATTTTTTAATTTTTTATATTATGATCTAAATTATACATATTGTTCAGATGAGAAAATTATGTTAATTAAAAAGGGAATCCTCAAATTTTAATTGTACAACCACTAATCAGAGATTTACGAAAGTGTAGAATCTTATTTGTAATTTCTCTGATGGAGCTGGCTCTTCTGAATATTTAGTGAGATCTCTAGTAATTCCAATACCAATAGTATAAGAGGAATTTTGAAATTTAACAAGGTAGACAGTCCACTTAATGAAAATATTTAACAGTGAATTTAAGTTCAAACATTTTATGGTACTTATGTATGTTATTAATATAAAAAATAGCAAAAACAATCCTGTTTGGATTTTCCTTTTTTATAATTTTAACAATTTATAACATACAAAATAATATATACATATATATAAAAACTTTGATTGATGTATATATTGTATGATGTTTATAATAGTACATATAGCTTTTCAAACAAATATAATTTGTTTTTTATTTTATTGGTTCTTTCTAATTCTACCTGATAGTAAAATCAATTTTTTATGGCATTATACAAGCATGGGATATATCTTATCCTAATTAAAATCCTGTTCTTGTTGGTGGCTATCATGGTAGGATATATATATATATCTTTAAATTTTCCATCCCCTTCCTTTATTTGTTTATTTATTGTTTACCATTGTGCAATCTACTGATTTTTTTCTTACCCTTTTCCGCTTTATGAGCTTTAGATTTTACATATCAGCAAAAACTTTCAATCTTTGGTTTTAAAGAAATGGTTTGTTTTACTTAGCATAAAATCTCCAGATTCATCCATTTGCTGACAAATGTCATAAAGTCATTCTTCTTTATGGCTGATTCATAGTTTATTGTGTATATAGGATAAAGCAACAATTTTTTATCCTGTCATCACTGAATGGACCCATTTATCATTGAATGGTTGGCTTTATAGCTTAGCTATTTTGAATTGTGCTGCTATAAATATTAATGTGGCTGTGTCAATGTAGTATGCTGATTTTATGTTCTTTGGGTATATACTGTACAGTCAAAAAACTGGGCAAAATTGTGGTTCCATTTATTTAACAATATCCATACAGGTTATTATGTTTCACTTAGACCTCCACACAGCTAAAAAAAAATGGAATTCATCTAAACCTGAGGTTGAAATAAAACATACAGAAAAAAATTTTTAAGCCATAAAATGACTAGAATTTATTATCAAATCATCCATACCAATGAAAAGTAAATTTTATAAACTAAAAGTAAAGAAAATCTTAAGCAAAAGAGCAAAATTAGAAGCTATTAAAGATGAACATAGCACAGAGAGAGTTACCAATATCAATGTTGGTGCTTTTAAAAAGCAAATGAGCCAGGTCTAGTGATAGACAATTGTAGTTCCAGTGACTGAGGAGGATAAAAAAAAAAGATCATAAATTGTTAGACAATATTATATATAATATTGTCATATATATATAGATATATATAGATATATATAGATATATAGATATATAGACATAGATATAGATATAGACATAGACATAGATATATAGTATTGAGCAACTTGGTGAGCACTTAGCAACTCAGCAAGACTCTGTCTCTAAATAAAATATAAAAAAAGGACTGAGGATGTGGCTTTATGGTTAAGCACCCCTGAGTTCAGTCTTCAGTACAAATACAAAAATTTAAAAAGATACAATTTAAAAAGCACTAGCAAATTTTAACATTCAACAAATAAAAATTATATCAATTATACAGTATATAATTGCAAATATATGCATATATAATAATTTCTCACTTGATGTAAATACACTCTGGAAAAATTTCCTAAGAATCTTCTGCAATTTTCCAGTTCTCTGAGTGTAATGACAAGAATCTGGATGGTATAGACTAGTACATGGCTAAGATATTTGCTATATCCACTGTTGTAGATAAAGTCTACTGCTTACCAAACTACCATGATGCCACATGATTGATGTTATGAAATTAAATCAATCAGAGTAAACTTCATAATAAAATAAATGGTGGAACTACAGAAAACAACAACAACAAAACTCTTCATAAGTCTCTTGTTATTTAGGCAGTGATACATAATGAAGATTACAGTGCAGGGAAGAGAAAAAAATGGTATTCATTTCAAAGAAAGATGCTAGGATATTGGGAAAACAGTGTGATAATAAAATGCTATTTTATGCCTTCACTCATAATATATAATAACATATTTTGACACATTAAATGCTGAATATAAGTTATTAATAAATAATACTGAAATATATAAGAAAGTACAAGCTCAAAAGTTTTCATACAAAAGATAGGGTGCATATGGTGGTGCACACCTGAAATATCTTCTATTCTGGAGTCTAAGAAATGAAGTTGAAAATTTAAGGCCAACTGAAGAAATTGAGCAAACCTCATCTGGAAATAAAATTTAAAACACAATTGAGAATATGCTCAGCAATAGGACACTTTGGTTGAACCCCTAATATCACAATAGAAAAACAATAGTTTTTGTTTTCAAAATTGTACAATATAATATGTTTAAACTTATGAATTACAAAATATTAATATAAAAAATCTATTCATCAAATTATTACATTAAAGGTGCAAAAGTGACAAGGTAAAAATATCTAATTTCCTCATATAATCAAATACTTATAAGAAGAAACAAAATATAAAACAGATTGCAAAAGCAGAATAAATTCTTGAAGAGACACTTTAAAAAGGATATATCTAAGTGTTCAATAATCATAAAAACTCAAAATCTTTAGAAATTAGGTAACATTGAATAAAATCACATCATATAGATAAATTAAATAGTATTGATGAATATGTGGAATGAATGCATTCACAAAAGTGGGAAATAATAATTTAAGCTTTTATTATCAATTTGTACAAACTGTTTTGTCAAATATATATGATATACCCACACAAGAAACAGAGACTAAAATTACAACAACTGTACATATGAGAATACAGCCATATTCCTCCAGCATTGAAACCAAGGGGAATGGTTACAGAGGAAGAAATAATTATTATAAGTATATGAATCAAAACATATCAATAAAATATTTAATATTAGTGAATGCTACAATCCAACCTCAATGTAGATGTTAGAACCATAGGAACAGATCACAAGTAGGGACTTGTGTGCAGAATGTGTGTGACACTGGAATTATACACAAGCATCCACCAAACCGCAGATATAAAGAGAGATAATTTAAAAAATAAAATAAAAATAAAAGCAGAATATAAGCCTCCCTCCATTTATGAATACACCAAATAAATATTTACTCCTGTTTTGAGTCCTTCTTAAAACTGTAATTAGAGGCACACACATTAGAAAACTGAAAAAAATATATATATATCAACCAAGAGATAAGTAGAATACACTTGAAGATTTTCCTGATTTGAGCAATATGCAAAATTACTGGAACAAAATGCCCAAATACAGTGTTAATATAAATCAAGGAGGATTGATTTGGGTTTGAAATATATTATTTAACTCTAAATTACCTGTAGTTTAAATGCTAATTTATCTGTACACACAGAGGAAGGAATAAAATATGCATGAGTATCAACTCCAGGGGGGAAAATAAGTGGTTTTCTATGGCCATGAAAGATCCATGGGCTTTATTCCATTAGACTAGAGTGGAAGAGGTGTTAAATCTTAAGGGAACCCCTTAATCCCTTAGAGGGATTTGCCAACATTCTCTAAAAATTCAAAGAGCTGTTGCTGACAGTTCAACTTTTATCTAGACAGTACCAAAAATTTAACAGGGAAATACAGAACACCACTGAAAGCCAAAGTGTCAGTTTAGCACTTCCTGAGCTCTCTCACCCAGCTCACTTTACTAATAACACCAGAACTAACCAATTCTTTCTGTAAGTAATTTTTCCCGATATTAACATTTTCCATTCAATGGACTATATGTGAAACCTCAGAGCATTGAAAGCACTGGTAACTGTGCAGGTGCAAATCTCCCTAGATCAAAAAGGAGTGGTTTCACATTGGTGTGCAAACATTGTAATGGGTAAAATCTCAAATATTAGTGAAGAAAAATGGTTACAACCACAGATCTCTTTTTATTTCTAAAATAAGTATATATCAATTTTTTTTTCCAGTGAGCATAAGGCACCCTGGAATCTCAAAACCTTGCATCAGAATTTTAGTGCTCCAGCCAACTATAAGATCTTCTGCATGAGCACAGCTGTTAGAATGGCTACTCTCAAAAAGTGGAATAGTAAGTAGTACTCCAATTATATGGGTATGGAAGAAAGAAACACTGTGCTAGACTATAAAATTAGTGGACATTAAAAAAAATGGAAGTTGAGAGTTCTCTCAGTTACTTCCTTGAGAAACTAAACTATCTACATTTATACTGCTTTTGAACAAAACAAGCCCCAAGTACTGGTCTGGACTTATGAGAGGCATTAGAATTGCCAGGTGTGGGATCCTCATATTACATAAGTTCTGAAACACAGTTCCAGGAAAATACCAGAGAAGGGAATGAAAATGCTCTCATATACATTTCACAAAAGAAAATCTGAGCATAAAGACACTCTTACAGGTTTTCGGCTCTTGGAGACACAAAGAAAGAACAGAAACACATGATTTTTCCAAGATCAAGAGATTCTTCTTTACTTTTCAATCATGTAAAATGCTCATAAACAACAACAACAAAATTTTTGCTGTTGATTTTTTTCTATGGTACTGGGGATTTGAAACAGGAGCATGTTAATTCTGGGCTACATACCCAGCCATGTTTTAAAATTTTGAGAAAGGTTTTTGTAATTGTCTAATTGGTCTACTTAAGTTCCTGATGTTTACCATGAAATTGCAATCTTTCTGACTTAGCCACTTGATTCTCTGGAATTAATATGCATGTATCATTGCAACCAGAGAGAAAAATAGAATGTTTTAAAAGTCTCATCCAGTTTTTGGTATAACAATTGAAAATAACATGTTAATTTGAAATATAATATGGGTAAAGTAACTGATAATACTGCAAAAAAGTAACTGATAATATTGGGAAAGGGAGAAGTTGTCATTTAACAGTAAGCTAAAATTTTATATATAAATACAACTCACAATACTTGCACACAAATTTAAAATCACACTCAGCAACTGTCTGAAGATTAAAAAAAAAGTACCAGGTATGTAGCTAAGTGGTACAGTACCTCTGGCTCAATCCACAATACCACAATCTCCAAAAAGAAGGAGAATGAATTCAGGAGTAAAGAAAAACTGAGATACCTATAGAGTATCTCATCCCCCTCCTGGAGGAAAAAATACATGGGGTTGTGATTGTGATGATCTCCCCACTCCAGAATTCACAACACAATCTGAGAAGATTTGGAAATGTTGCCACAAATGTTCTCAGATATAATTTAAGGTAGGGGCTGAAGATATTCTATAGGATACTATAGGACTTGTCAATATATTCTCCATTTGACTGGCCAGTGAAGATTCATGGCTTACCTTTCTCAGAAGAAGACACAGGACTGCAGAAACCAAAGATTACACCAGGGATTCTAGCCAACCATTGCCAGTTCCCACCATAATCAGTGCAGCCAGTTTCAACCAGACTCAAAATCCAGTCTCAGGATTTCACTGCACACTCATCATTTACTGTACATTTATGAACCAAGTGTCCTCTCTATAAATCACACAGTACCTATACAGGAGAAAAAAATCAGGTTCACTGAACATAAGTGAGGAAGCCTAGAAATGGATACCCACACTGGCAGGCTTCAAACCAGATGGTCAAAACTTGCTTCTCTTTACTGAATATGTGTGGATTGGACAATGCTTATATAAGGGCTCCTGATTGGACACAACTTATGTCATCGTATGCTCAATCTGGGCCTAGTGAGTTTTTTGAGTCACAGGAGATAACCTCAAATCCAAAAATAAATGATGTCACGGTTGTAGGGTCTTGTCTGTACATTTATTTATTTTTTCTTTTGAGGCTGCAGCTAATTAAAGGCAAGGTATCCTTGGAGAAGTAAAATCCAGCCAACCCAGAAAAGCATTTGCATTTAAACTTGCATATGAGTCCTTTTGAATTTGTAGATTATATATGCAAATATATTATTTATGGATGGAAATAATACAGTGATAATCCTGTAAAATTTCAGTTAACTTCTCTTGTATGGAAAGAGATTAAACATTAAAATTATATGAGGTGGAAAGATAATTATTTTTTTAGAATTCATATAAAAATAGTAAAAATTGAATTTTATAGTATAACCCAAAATTTCTACTATGTGAAAATTACCATTATGTATTTAAAATATTACTAATAAAGTATATGTATTTTTGGAACAGCACCCTCAAAACTATGTCAAGACTCCAGAAAATCTCAGTTCACAGAACCATATTTGAGAGTTATGCTTGTCCTGAGTTCAGGAAGATGAAGGACATGATCACTTCTTTTTATGCTTCAGGTGAAAGATACATTTTTTTTTTTTTACCAATATTTCTCCTGAGATATAAAGAACTAGAGAGAAACTGCCCTGAGTGAGGGCAGGGAGATTTAACCAGAAAGTGTATGGTGTGTGATTGTGTGTGTGATTGTGTGTGTGTGTATGTGTGTGTGTGTGTGTGTTTTCCCCAGATCCAAAGATTTGAGTCTATTATTTAAATTTATTAATGGTTTATTCCTTATTTTATGGCATGTCCTTAGACCCAATGGACTGTCTATAACATTTTCTTTTAATTCCTAGGATGAAAGCCCCTTAAGAAAGTGGACGTGAAATCAAGATGAATTGTTTTGCTATGCATGATGTCATACACCTGTAATCCCAGGTAGGGGATTTGAAATTTTGCTTCTTTAGGAATACTACTAAAGCACAATAAATAGAAACAAGTGTCACTAAATGGGATGAATTCAAACTGAAAAGATTCTTCTCAGCAAAAGAAACAAATCAGTGAGAAGAAAAGTCATACCAGAGAATGGGAGTAAATTTCTACCACATGCACATCAGATAGAACCCCTAATTTTCAGGATAAATAAAGAACTTAAAAAAACTTAATGCCAAAAAACAAATTTCCCATTCAATAAATAAGAGACACACTTCTTAGAAGATAAACAATCAATCAATCAATAAAAAATGTTCAACATGTCTAGCAATTAAAGAATTGCAAATCAAAACTACTCTAAAATTTAATCTTACTCCAATCAGAATGGCAGTTATTAAAAATACAAGCAAAAATATATGTTGGTGAGGATGTGGGGGAAAAAGGCCCACTGTTACACTGTTGGTATGACTCTAAATTGGTGACACCAATCTGGAAAAGAATAAGGAGATTCCTTAGAGAACTTGGAAAGGAACCAAAATTGACCCAGCTATCCCACTCCTCAGTTTAGACCAACAAGAGCTAAAAACAGCATAATACAGTGGCATATCTACATCAATGTTCATACCAAAACAATTCACAATAGGTAAACTATAGAACCAATCTATATGCTCTTCAATAGATGAATGGATAAAGAAAATATGGTCCATATACACAGTGAAATATTACTGAGCATAAAGACAATAAAATTATGGAATTGGGAAGTAAATGGATAGAGTTGGAGAATATCATGTTAAGGAAGTAAACCAATCCACTAAACCAAAGACCTAATGTTTACTCTGCTAAGTGGATGCTGATCCACAATGAGTGAAGTGGGAGGTAGCATGGAAGAAATGAAGAAACTTTGATAAGACAAAGGGGAGGGAGATGTTGGGAGATGTTGGGAGATGGTATAGAGGTAAGTAAGATGGTGGAATGAGATGGAAATATTTTGTACACAAAGTACAGTTACATGGGTTTTGTAATTATACTTTCTGTATAAGAGAAAGAAAATTTTGTGCTCCACTTGTGTACTATGAAGTGAAATGCATTCTGCTCTAATAGCAAGTTATAACAAATTAATAAATTAATTGATTTTTAAAAATTCAGGAAAGAGACTTGCCTTCCCCTAGATCTATACATAAATATATATATATAACATGCACATATTTAATATATATAATTTATAAACATTTTTTTCATATTTTTTCAATTTTTTTAAATAAATGATAACAGAAGCATTACAATTCTTATTCCATGTATAGAGCACAATTTTTCATATCCCTGGTTGTATATAAAGTATGGTGATACCAATTTGTGTCTTCACACATGGACTTTTGATGATGAACTCTATTACATTCCACCATCCTTGCTAATCCCCTGCCCCCTTTCTTTTCTTTCCACGTCTCTGCTCTATCTAGAATCCATCTATTTCTCTCATACTCCCCCTCCCTACCACATTATGAGTCAGCCTCTTTATATCAGACAAAATATTTGGCTTTTTTTTTTTTTTGGAATTGGCTAGCATCACTTAGCATTATCTTCTCCAATGCTATCCATTTACCTGCAAATGCCAGATATGATTATACACCTAGAAAAACTCCAAAAGCTCCACCAGAAAACATCTAAAACTAGTAAATAAATTTAGCAAAGTAGCAGGATATAAAATCAACATCCATAAGTCAAAGGCATTTCTGTATATTAGTGAAAAATCTTCTGAGAAAGAAATGAAGATAACTACCCCATTTAAGATAACTTCAAAAAAATAAGATACTTGGGAAGCAACTTAATGAAAGAGGTGAAAGATCTATAAACAAGAAAAACTACAGAACCCTAAAGAAAAAAATCAAAAAAGACCTTAAAGGATGGAAAGATCTACCTTGCTCACGAATAGGTAGAATTAGTATTATCAAAATGACCATGCTACCAAAGCACTATACAGATTTACTGCAATTCTGATCAAAATCCCAATGGCATTCATCATAGAAATAAAAAAGCAACCATGAAATTTATCTAGAAAAATAAGAGACCAAGAATAGCTAAAGTAATCCTTAGCAGGAAGAGTGAAGCAGGTGGCATCACTATACCAGACCTTAAACTAGACTACAGTGCAATGGTAACAAAACAGCATGACATTGGCAAAAAACAAACAAACAAAAAGACTGGAAGATGAATGGTATAGAATAGAGGACACAGAGACTAACCTACAAAATTAAAATTATAATATATTAGACAAAGGTGCCAAAAACATGCACTGGAGAAAAGATAGCCTCTTCAACAAACCACTATCTCTCACTATGCACAAAACTCAACTCAAAGTGTATCAAGAACCTAAGAATTAAACCAGAGACTCTACATCTAATAGAATAAAACCAGACTCTGATCTTCATCATGTGGGATTAGACCCCAAATTTCTTAATAAGACACCTATAGCATAAGAATTAAAGAAAATAATTAATAAATTGGATGGAATTAAACTAAAAAGTTTATTCTCAGCAAAAGCAACAATCTGTGAGGTGAAGAGAGAGCCTACATCCTAGAATGAATTTTTTACCCCTCACACATCAGATAGAGCACTAAAGAACTCAAAAAGCTAAGTAAATAATAATAATAACAACAACAACCCAATCAAGAAATGGGCCAAGAATCTGAACAGAGAATTCTTAGAAGAGAATATACAATCAATCAACATTTTTTCTATATATCTGATTGGTTATGGTGCTCCCTTTAAAGGGCCAAGCATAGTTCTGGTTCAGTTTCTAAGGAAGGGAAATATGAGCAAGAAGTATCCTCAACTCTCCTTTATAAATTATCAAATACAATTTTCTATGTCATTTTCTAAACATAGCTGAACATGGAAAATGTGGGCTTGAAGCAGAGAACATTTTTATTAGAAACACTGTGTAAAAGAAAGACAAAAAAACATAATTATTTGCACCACATTGAACCATAAGAGAAATGGAACCTGGAATTCAGAAAAGAAAAATTCAAACTTTTATACTTGGGAATGTGTATGACATGGATGCCTAAAGTGAAAAGGTTATTTCAAGCTTTTGAAAGAAAATTCATGTGAGTGGCAGATAATGGTTAACCAATTAGAATCTGCAGAGGGTCTTCCAGGGGCTTTGTGAGCTGTGCACTACAGAACACACAGGTATTCATAGTCTCCATGAAGAGAATTATTCATCTGTGTCCTCTAAAATTATTCCCATAGTATATGAAAAAAAAAATGGGTATCTGGATACTAAATGGCAATTCAGCAGCCCACAGAAAACTACCCAGAGACAGAACTGTAGAAATTTCTTCAAAGACCATCAATGTATTGTTAGCTCCTGACACAGGGATGTCAGTCTGGGGAAATATTATTTGTCTCCATTTTGAAGAGTGTATTGAGAATACATTTCAGGGGCAACATAAATATTTTTTTTTTTTTTCATTTTAAGAAAATCTTCAGAAACAGAGCTCACAAGACAGATTTCTTAGAACGGTAAAAGCCTGGAGATTATAGTGGCCCTGAGTGACTCAGTAAGGAAATAAATCTAAAAGGCTTATTAGAAACTGAAAAGCAAAAAAGTAACTATTTCTAAAAATAAATATTTTCATTAGTTGCTATCTCCACAACATGTCATTAAGTAAACAACAAATTATGTATAAATATTTCTAGGATTGGCCAAATTTTATTACATATGATTTTATATTAAACTCCAAAATCCAGATAATAGACTTCATGATTCACTGCCAAAAATATTACAGAAAAATTTTTTTTAAGGAGTGGATGTTTAGTAAATATGTCATTTAACAATTTTATTACCATATGATTTTAAAGAAATTTATTCACTTTCCTGCAGCCATAGTGTAGAGAAATTTCTTATTTATTTTTCCTGAAGTAATTAACAAAGACAAGCCCTAGAATCCACTTTAAATAACCTACCTTTACAATCATACAAAAATCCTACAATAAATGATGAGGAAAGAAAAAAGTCAATTTTAAAGAATAATTTAAACCTTTTTCTTTTTCTTCAAATTGATCTCTAGCTGCATTTTTAGATTCTTTTCTCATTTTTTAAGCCAAAAAGATATAAAGGACAGAAGTTTAAACTTCAAATTTATACATGAGATATGTTTATTAACTATAAAAATTCAAAATCTTTAGAAATTTAAGAAATGCAAAATAAAACCCATCATGGGAAAAATTAAATAATATTGATGAACATTTAAAACAAATCAATAATCATTAACTCAAAAGGAGTTTAAATTAGTATCTATTTGTGAAAACTATTTTGCTATTGAATATACATGATACTCCCCATCACAGAGACTTACTGAAATTATAGCATATGTGATCATGACAATATATAAGTACTCAATGGTACTCACCCAAACACTTGAAGCACAAGGGCATGGCTCAATACAATATACATCTTGGAAGAGATAAATAATAATCTGTAGGAAAAATGGTCACTAGGGCCATTCACATTTCATAATATATCCAGTTTAAAAAAGAGCATAAAACACTATGCATAAATTTTACATAGGTGCCTTATGCAAGTGGTATTTCACATGTGTACATTTTTAGAAACAAAATATGTAGAAATTATGAGAAAATAAAAGTCACATAAAACACTGAATTATACATCCCATGTACAGAGGATAAAACTCATCATTATAAAGGTGATAATTTTCCTTCAAATTAAACAATATATCTCACCAAAATTGCTATGTACAAATATGAATATATCACATGAAGTCTACTTTTATGTGTATTCTATAAAGCAATAATTTAAAAAAACTATAAATAAATATACGATAGAAGAATGTAAGAGAATAGGGAAAGGGGTACTACTGGATACCTAAGGAGAGCAAATTATATTCCATGTTTTATGGGTATGTCAAAATAAACCTGACTATCAAATACAACAATAATGCAATAATAAAAAATAATCAACAAGCTTTATTTTAAATGAAGTAAGAAACAAAAGCATAATTTTTTAAAATTCATCTACAAAGTTATATGTAACTTTAGCCAAAAACCTTTTCAATTATAAGAGCAAAAAAAGAACTTACCATGACCTACTATTCATATATATCATGAAATTATAATATTACAATAATCATCAAAGAATCACAATATAAATAAGATCCCCATATGAACACATTTGTATGTAAAAACAGTATGCTTTATTTTATTACAGTAGCAAATTCTAGATAAATAAAACCATAACAAAAATAATCTTAGCAACTTAGATAGAACCTTTCTCAAAATAAATTTAAACCTGTTAGGGCTGTTTACTGGTGAACAGTCCTTGCTTCCCCAATGCTGAAGTATAACACCAGAGAAATGCACCAAGGCAAGTTTAGAGTGGAAAGTAAAAGCTTTATTAAAGGACAGCAGAAAAGACTTCTCCCCAGAGGAAAAAGGGGACCCAAAAGGTAGAATTCATGAAAGGGATTTTTTTTTTTTTTTTTTTTTTTTTTAGCTAAGGTCCTCCTTCAGCTATCCCGCATTCCTGTCACATTGCTGTCCTTTGTTCTGTTATCTTGTAGTGATGGAATGTAGGTGGGAAGGCCCAAAGTGTGGAGAACAGGTAGGCTGAAGGAGTAATCTGGCAGAAAGGGCTTTTGGATTAGCATTTCCATGTTTGCTGTGAGCTGCTTCATTAAAATTTCTTTGGGATGGGCTCAGGGCCTTGGGGACATTTTCAATTCTCTTTTTCCTGGACTCCATTCTCAATATGGTGTTCATTCTTGATTTTACTGGATATTAGACCCAATTTACCTAACTACACTAACTACCTATCTGTAAATCTGGCTTCACTACCAAGGATATGGCTAAGTAGTACAGTATCCCTCAGTTCATCTAACTTTAACAAAATAATAATAATGAAGAAAGTAAAAATAAAAGAATGTCAAAATGAAAATTAGCTAGCTCAAGAGGAAATTAGGTACCCCAAAATGACAGCTCCTCTCCTGCAGGAAAATGGCCCTTGGAGATTTGATTTTGATAATGATTCCACCTGTTAGTCTCCAGAATCTGAGCTGCAGGAACACACCTGCCACATAGTATTTTATGCAGATGCTGAGGATGCCCTTTGAGCATAAGGAAGGCAGCAAACAGTCTCTGCCACTGACATGTACCCCACCTGGTTGGCCAGTAGGACTGAGGACATAGTGGCCCAGTGGACGACTTAAGCCTGCAGACTCCAGAGACTGCCCAGAGGACCAATGTGCTAGCTCCTGTTTTCAACACAGCCTGTCTTGTGGTTCCAATAGTTATTCTCCCCCAGCCTCCCTTGCTAGGCCAATGCACACTCACCATTGCCTGGTTCTCAGGAGTAGGGTTACTTGAGATCCTCAGTTCCTGCACAACAGAACAACCTGTGACTCTGAAGTGTGAGACTACAGATGGCAAAAATGAAGGGCTTAGGAGATAAGAAGTAAAAGCCCACCCTCCTCCTCCCAAATGACACACAGGATTGGACAGTTCCCACAAAATGCTCTTGATTGGAAGGGGCTTCAGATCATGAACATTGAATCTGAGAGTAGTGACCCCTTTTTTGAGTGACAGGGAATATTATCTACTCCAGGCATGAATAAGGGCTAGAATCTCAGGTCATTGAGTGCTGCTTTATTTTTTTATCTGAGAAATGTACCCCAAAATCTCAGGCTGCTGTTATTTTAAGTTTTTTTTTTTTTTTTTTTTTTTCCATAAGTGGGAACTAACCCAACCAACAGAACATTTTCATTTAAACTTACATATAAGGTCATTTCAGTTTATGGATTATATATGCTTGTATATTATTCAGGAATATAAAATAATGACAATAACTATCAAATTTTATTTAAATTTTTTGATCTCTGTTCTTTTTAGGTGACAGACTGAACTTTGAACAGGGAAAAAACCCCCTAAAGTAAAAATGCCCAATGAAAACAACACATAAGGGGCTGGGATTATGGCTCAATAGTAGAGTGCTCACCTCCCATGTGCAAGACCCTGGGTTCAATCCTCAGTACCACATAAAAATAAATAAGTGAAATAAAGGTATTGTGTCCAGCTACAGCTAAAAAAAAATACATAAAAAAAAATAAGGTACAAAATGAGAAACCAACCTCTACCTCAGAGCAAAGACTGTCCAAGGAAGGGGGCATGACTCTTGTCCTTGGAAAGACACACAGAGCACTTCTAGGCTCATACCCACTCTGCTGAGTTGTTTATCTACAAATAACAGGAGAGATCTGCTGTGCCTGGTGTCCCTGACTCAGTCAGGCTAGGTGGGGACCCACAGCAACCCCCTAGCAGCCACCAATCAGCATGAGACAGAGAAAATTCCTGGGATTCCAAATGACCCTTTCAGTAGTTTATGGTGGTTGATAACATTTAGGGAAACCATATAGTTCAGCACATATTCCCCTTGTGGCCTAAGCCAATCAGTTCAAATAAATCCCCATCTTGTACTAACCAATCACCCTTACCCAACTTGTTCCCACCAGTGAATATGCTAATCATGTTTTAGAGTTGTTTATGATTTTCCCAAGGTGTGTGATGTATTGCTAAGAGATGGTATGATGTATGTGGGGTACCTGCCTTCCCCAAAGAGTTATAAAACTGCTGCAAACTCCGGGCTCAGGGCCTCTAAGCCACCAGTTGCTGTGTGTGTGGAGGACTGAACTAGCTTGCAATAAACACCTCTTTGGTGCTTACATGGAACTTGGTCCCTTGGGGGTCCCGAATTTGAGCATAACAGTCTCTCCTGAAACCCATGGGAAAAGAAGACAGCACTCCAGTTCTCTAGGACTGCAGTTTTATAGCACAAAAAGTTGCAAAAGCGGGGTGTCTTGAGAACTTACATGGATAACAGGATTTTGACAAGCATAATACAAAGGCACATAGTAGGTTAATGGTCTAAATGGTTCAGCACTTAGGGAGTAAGTTTAGATCACACCATCAGAATTTATGATGCACCACTAAAGTTTCAGAGTGAGTTGTTATTTGGTCAGGGAAAGCCAGAATTTATGAGTCATCACTAAATTTTCAGGGAGGGTTGTTATCAGGGAAAACCAGACAGGGGTGAGTTCAAGACACTGGTAGGCATTTCAAGCAAGTTTACAAATCACAGTAATTTATAATGAAGCAGAAGTTAACTTTTCATGTCTTTGTGATGAGATGGCTCCCAATCTTCAAAAGAAATTAGGCTGGATTTTTCACTTGCTATAGCCATAGCTTTTAAAGTATATGTTTCATACTTTAAAAAGTATGAGAATTAAATTATTAATATTAATTACTACTAATATTTTTAAAGACTGAGTAAAATAGGAACTAAGATATTTGTTATTAAATGCATAAAAATTTTGATTAATATATTGATAATCTAAACATGGAAAATTTTGACAATGATAAAAAGACATTTAATATAAAGGCTTCAATATTATAAGACCTCATGTTCAGTGGGTCATCCTTCAATGATTTTTTCATTTTTTTAGGTCATTTTGAATTACACGTCTGCAAATGTTTGTTAAGTATACAAATTTAAGATTTTGTATTTTGTAAAGTAGAAATATGGCAGATTTGAGCTCCTGTCAGGATTTTAAACTTCTAAGCCATGTGGGGAATCTTCGCACTTTTTTTTTTCATATTTGCACACAGTCCGATTCTAGAGAAGAGTTGGAGATATTCTACTGTCCTGAGCAAAAGAGAAATTGCCTTAGGCTATTTCTAAAGCTTTCAACTTTTCTAACTTTTCAGAATTTTTGGTAATTTAAAAAAATTATTTATTTTAAGAAATGAATTGTTTTAAATTAATTATTTATCTTTCCTGCATTATTTTTCACTTTCATTTTTTTTAGAACTAATAGAACAGAATTCCAAAAGTGTTCCATGTAAATTTAAAGGTATGTTTCTAATGATCAAGATAAAAAGCAGAAGCAAAACATCATCTAGTTTGGTGGTTCTGCCTCAAACTAGAGAGTTGCTTATTTATTTCTGCCATTATTCACTAGGTTTCTGAGGTTGCAGAAATCACCAACCAATACAGAGAAAAGTCTTTTTAGTTTGTTTCTCACAACCAATTCAAGCTAAAACACACTAGTTATCACTATAGTTTCAGACCAAAGTGTGTTTCTAAATAATAAAAATATGTATACATAACTATATAAATAAATATAAAATAAAATATAATATTAGATAGATTTTTTTTCTGGATAATCATCTTGTACATATTTCCCTTTAGATACAGTTCTGGGAACAAAGTGTCACAAATAAGACATGGATCCTACATTGCTACACAGAGTAATTAAGGCACATACTAAGAGCTTGGTATAAAACTTGGCACAGAGACATAAATAACTAGAGAACACCATAGAAAATTATACCTAAATGCTAAGCAGCAAATTCATAGTCTTTAAGTACATGAAGAGACAAGTTATCATAGCAAATTTTATAACTCAGTTGCTACTAATATACAGAGATAGAGATATTTATTAAGAGATGGTTTTATGCAGATTTTTGGTTAAAAAAGGGAAAGATCAAATAATGTAGGTGATTTAAACATGAGCAATAATATTTTTCTGCATTCAGTACCTTTTTCACAGATATATGAATTATAATTAATTCCAACCAGTAAAATGCAGAAATAGTGTAAAGATTATTCACTAGGAGTAAAACTACTTAGAAAGAGAACCAAAACTTCCATTCCTGTCCAAATGTTTATTCCTGACAAAAACTGCTTCTTTTGAACCATTTCTGTAGATATGATTTTTTTGTAATAAATATTTTGGTGACTTTTTTTGCATATTACTTAAAATATTTATGCTTCACATTTACACTTTTGTCCTATTTTACTACCTATATTCTGAAAGAAAATATTTATAACTCCTAAACTCCCTTGATATTTGAGATATCTTTTAATTTTTAAGCTTATATCATTTCTATAATGAATACTGTGCTGTCAGTAAAGAATGACTATTATTATGCACCTAGCTCATTTACAGGAGTTTTATTGTGTTCTTTGGTTTTATTTACAGTGAAGTTAAAAAAAAAGGTTAATGTTGAACCAAAACACAAAGAAAAGACCACCAACTCAAATTTTAAATCAAATTAAATCAAGATTGTATTGTGTACACAAAAGCTGGCCAGGACTGTCTCTTACCAGATCCCATGCTAGAGATCATCCCCCTGATCTTCAGGAAAAAGTTTTTACAGCACAAAAAGTTACAAAGGAGGTGGGTGTCTAAGGTACTTACAGCTAACAAGATTTTGACAATCATAATACAAAGGCAGATAGCAGGTTAAGGATCTACATGGCTAACATTTCAAGGTAGGGAATAAATTCAGCTCCAGACATTAGAATTTATGAGCTGCCACTGAGATTTACAGAGAATTGTTATTTGGTCATCAGGAGCCAGAATTTTGAGGCACAAGTAAGGTTTTAGAGAGGGTTTTTATCTCGTTTGACAGAATCAAATTCATAAGAGGAACAGAGGACAGAGGCAAATCTAAAGGGATTTAACTATATTTTCTTTTTCTAAATTACTATTAATGTCTCTCACAATTATAGAGTTCTGGATCTCCTCAGTTCCTACTTTATCATTACCTTCAACCTACAATGCATGAGACACACTGAATTTACCCTACTCATGTACTTATCACTTATTTTTTCTATAGAAATGCATATGAAAATGAATATATTTTTCCCACATTTCCAAGATTCTACCCTGAAAATTTCTGTGATATCACTTCCCTGAAATGCATTTTCATTATTTCATGTCAGTTCATCTAAGTATTCCATATCATGTGTTGGAAAAGATGAGACAACTGTAAGGCCCTTCTTATTTGACTATTTATAAACTATAATAAAAGGTCAACCTCAGTACCACCACAGAACAAAAGTCTCATTCACCTTTCTCATTCATAGTGCTTTATTTTTTAAGTAGGTAGCAGATATTTAATTTTGAAGAAGAGTAAGTCATTTTTAGCCATTCAGTGTACTTTAGAGGATCCCAAAAACTTATGGTTGTGATTCCTAAACAACCTTACCACTGAAAGATCTGAATTACACTCCAGGTTGGACACTGATACTATGCTTCCATGGGAAATGGTTTCTTGGTTGTGAATATTGTCTTTCCCTTTCCCCTATAGTCTTGGAAATGTGTGGATTGTGTGAACTTTTAGAATCACTATTTTCAACACACTTAGCATGGACCCATTTGATAATAGAAGACATCTATATTCTGGGAAAAAAAACAAAAAAAAGACCCTTCATCAAGCCCTAAAGAAGTGATAAAATAATCTCTGGAAAAAATAACAGTCATCCATTAGGTTATTTTTTAAAAATACTAAGAATAAGTTTAGTTAGTAATACATTACTGTGCTAGGAAAAGTGATATAAATGCAATTTTAATTTTTAAAGTTGTTTCTGATTACTACAAAGAGTATAAAAAGCTGGGTACATGGGCTGGAGTTGTGTCTCAGTGGTAGACTACTTTACTAGCATGTGCAAAGCACTGAGTTTGATTCTCAGCAATACATATAAAGATTTTTTTTTTGTTTTATTTTTTAAATACATGACAGCGGAATGCATCGCAATTCTTATTACACATATAGAACAATTTTTCATACCTCTGTTTGTATATAAAGTATGTTCACATCAATTCCTGTCTTCATATATGTACTTTTTTTTTAGAGAGACAGAGAGAGAGAGACAGACAGACAGAGAGAGACAGAGAATTTTAATTTTTTTTTTTTTTTTTTTTTTTTTTTAGTGTTCGGCGGACACAACATCTTTGTTTGTATATGGTGCTCAGGATCAAATCCCGGCCGCACACATGCCAGGCGAGCACACTACCACTTGAGTCACATCCTCAGCCCCATATATGTACTTTAGATAATAATGTCTATTACATTCCACAATCCTTGCTAATCTTTACTCAACACTCCTACACTGGCTACTTCACATAAACTGCCTCAGGGATTTAATGCATTAATCAAATAGATTTACTGCCGCCTATGCAGTGCTGTTGGAATGGCTATTATAAAAATCTAAAATTGTCATGTATGGTGGCATATGCCTGAAATTCTAGAAGCTATGGAAAATGACACAGGAGAATTGTTAGTTCAAAGACAGCCTCATTAACATAACAAGGCTACAATCAACTTAAGGAGAGCCTGTCTCAAAATATAACATAAAAAAGAATGTGGATGTATCTCAGTGGTATGCACCCCTGGGTTCAATACTCAGCACCAAACCATACAAAACCAAGCAAATATCTCATAATTAATAGGGATTCCAGGGTACACAAATATGTAAAAATGTTGTTGACATATTTAAATAAATTTAATAAATATATTTTAAATAAATTTACTAAATATATTTTATAAAAGGGTTAAGGTTTTTAAAAGGCAAAATAAAAATGCCACATAATCCACTAGTAAAAATTTGGGGTAGTGTTACCACTGTTGACCGGTGACGAGTCCTTGCTTCCCCAATGTTGAAGAATAACACCAGAGAGCACGCCAAGGCAAGGTCAGAGTAGAAATTAGAAGTTTATTAAAGGACAGCAGAAAAGACTTCTCCCGGAGGAAGAAGGGGACCCAAGAGGTGGAATCCAGTTGGCGGGCAAATGTGTTTCCCTTTTTATAGGTTTGGTGATGGAATGTAGGTTGGAAGGCCCAAGGGGTAGGACACAGGTGGGCCAAAGAAGTAATCTGGTCAGGAAGGACTACTGAGTCAGCACCTTTTTGCTGGGGGCTGTTCATTAACATTTCTTTGAGGTGGACTTTGGCCTAGGGCCTTTTGGGACTTCATTAACATTCCATGAGTTGTCCTGTGTTTTCCCTGAGTCATTCTCCGCACGGCCTCCATTTTAGATTTCACTCAATATTAGACCCGATTTACCTAACTACACTGACTACCTAATTTTAAATCTGGCTTCAGTAGCAGTGCAAGTTTGTACATGCCTGTACTCCCAGTGGCTTAGGAGGATAAGAGGTAGAAAACTAGGGGTTTATTCTCAAGTTAAAGACCAGCCTCAAGAACTTGGCAAGGTCCTAAGAATCTCAGTAAAACCCTCTCTCAAAAATACATAAATAAATAAAAGTGTTGGAGACTGGGTATGTAGCACACTGGTAAAGTTCCCTGGGGTTAATCTCCATTATTTAAATAAATAAAAAGATATAAATAATAATTATTGGTAAAAAAAAAAAAATGCCATACAATCCAGTAATAATAACTCCGGGTATATATGCAAAAAATTTGGAATCCTTTTGCTAAATACATTGCCACACGTCTATTTTTATTATATCTTTATTCACAGTATCTAATAAAAGAAAACAAATGAAATACCTTTTAGATGGAAAGTATATCAGAAAATGCCTTCCAGCTGCAAAGCATCCAATTAGTCCATCCCTTCAGAAGCTACACACTTAAAATTCAAACTGGTCCCTAGAAGGCAAGACTCAGATAGTGGTGTTTTCTAAATACTCCAAAAAATTTGGAATCTCTGGGAACCTTGTTTCAGATATTCTAAAACTCAGAACTAGGTCATATGGGACATCAGAATGAGAACACAACACAGTAAATTCTTTAATGGGGAATCTTAACTCAGGCACTGTCATAACCAAAAGCAGTGTTGGAGATAAAAAATAGATTCTGTTTCACTGATTTCTGGGTTATGGATTCAAATCAAATATATATTAGAAAAAAAGTTAAGGCTACTGGTTAAAATCTATGTAAAACAGGTATTAAAAATGTACCAGGGGCTGGGTGTGTTGGTGCAAGCCTGTAATCCCAGTTGCTGAAGAGGCTGAGGAAGAATTATCAAAAGTTCAAAGCCAGCCTTAGCAGAAATGAGGTGCTAAGAAACTCAGTGAGATCCTGTCTCTAAATAAAGAAAAAAAAATATCCTGGGGATTTGTCTTAGTAGTCAAGTGTTCGTGAGTTCAATCTCCAATATCCCCCATAAAAAATGTACCATGGGGCTGGGGCTGGGGCTCAGTGGAGCTCTCTTGTGTGGCACATGTGAGACACTGGAATCAATTCTCAGCTCCACATATAAGTAAATAAAATATTAGGTCTATCAACAACTTTTATATATAGTACCAAGATATTGACATGGACTTTGATCTAATTTGCTATGTACTTTAGCCCTTAAGATTGAAATTGGCCAGGCATGGTGGTGCATACCTGTAATATCAGCTGTTTACAAGACTGAGACATAAGGATCATGAATTCAAATTCAGTCTCATCAATGGTGAGGCACTAAGCAAAACAGTGAAACCCTGTCTCTAAGTAAAATACAAAATAGGGGTAGGGATGTGGCCCAGTTGTAGAGTGCCCCTGACTTCAATCCCTGGTCTCTCCCCCCCCCCAAAAATGGGGCTGAGTAAATAGCTCAGCTTGTAGAGTGCTTGCCTTCTAAGCATGAGGCCCTGGGGTCAATCCCCAGTACAGGGAGGGAGAGAGAGAGAGAGAGAGAGAGAGAGAGAGAGAGAGAGAGAGAGAGAGATTGAACTTGAATGTAATTTAAATTCAAGTTAGTCCCACTTTTATTTTTTCCTGCCACACCAGAATAAAAGAGTTTCCTGAAATGTTTGGAATGTTTCTGTGGGTTATTTATTTATTTATTTATTATTTACTTATTTTTATGTGGTGCTGAGGATTGAACCCAGGTCCTTGCATGTGCTAGGTGAGTGCTCTATCACTGAGCCACAACCCCAGCCCCTTCTGTGGGTTATTTTAATGAAATGGTCTGACCATAAATAAGTAAATAAACAAATTAATTAATAAATAAATAAACCCTCAATTGATGACCCATTACAGTTTTTAAAAATCCTTAATTGGGACACATAAACCTCATTTAGGAGAGATTCATTCTTTTTAATGTCACCTAATTTTATTCTGCTTTCTTCTCATGTGAAAATCTCAGAATGATAAATTAAAATCTTTTAAAAATGCTCTCCAGTTCTTGACGAAAAACATTATAAATGATGCATACATTTGAAATAAAACATGGGAAAATAATGATTAATAATGCTGAAAGTGGAGTTTTGAGATGAACCAAAATTTCTCAGTTTGCCAATTGAATCTGGGTGCTTGTCTCATAAATTTTGAAGAAAAAAATCTATTTAAGCAAGAAGAAATAGAACGACCACCATGTGGTATGAGGAATGATACCAGAAAAAAAAAAAATTCATTTTTGTGTGCCATCTTAGAAGTTTACTGATGGTTTTGGGCAGAACACGGAGCATAACGCATTTAGAATAGGCTTTGGAAAAGGCATCCTGACTACCATATGTGTTCACTTTTATTCTTTCTTTTTTCTTCAAATTCTATCAGGAATCACCCCTGGGACAAAGGTTTGTAGAAGGTGTTCCCACAAGTGGGCTTCAAGGTCTTTTACATTTGAAATAGGCCTTAATGGTGCTCATTAACATATCTTTCAGTTAGCCACCAGGTGTGTTTGAGTGAGGCCCATTATCCACATTACATGGTCATTATTATACTTATTCTCTGTGAACAGAGAACCCTAGTTTTGGATATGTGAACAGAGAGCTAGAAAACTAGGGGTTTATTCTGAGACCTATGGAGAGCTAAATTGAAGTTCTGGATTTCAGATTTTGGTTCTGAATTTGAGATACTGCTTCTGCTACATTTAAAAATCTCAGGACTCATGAAGAGAATGAGTTAAAAGCCAGCATCATCAAATTTGTGAGGCCCTAAGAAATTCAAAGGGACCTTGTCTCTAAATAAAAATATTTCTAAAAAGAGGGTGGGAATGTGAATTAGTGGATGAACACCTCTGGGTTGAATTTCTGGTACCAAAAAGAAAACAACACACACACACAAAAAAAATAAATAAATAAACAAACAAACAAACAAAACCCTCATGAGTAACAAGCCCTAAAATCAGCAGCCTCTCTCATGCATGAATACAATAAATGGATTTGGGGTTCTCTCCTGGTAATTATCTCAGTCTTCACTATGCAATCTGGAGACAGGCTGGACTCATGGGACATGGAAGCCCACAAAGGAAAGAAGCTGAAAACACCTTACAATTATGGAACAAAATGCCCAGGTTTTCACTGCTGATCTAAGCCTCACTAGACTAGTCAGAGGCAGGTGAAGGCTAAGCTGGCCCACAGAGACCCTCTGGCCACAAGATTCTGGAGAGGACCATGAGGAGTCCCTAGCCATGACTGCCAGTTTCCACCATTGTCACTCCTGTCAGCCTTAAGCCACCTTCCTACACAGTCTCAATATAACAAGGCACACTTACCATTTCCTGGCTTTCAGGGTTCTCAGATTTCTCCCTGTGGTTTGTTTTCAGCTTCTGCATAGCACAGACACCTGGGCTCTGGATCCAGGACAGAAGCCTACAAAAAGATTGAAAAAATGGTGGGCTCCAGACACCAAGGAAACAGAAGATTGTGGAAGCCCTCCCCCTCATCACTGGCTGCTTGAGGGTTGGACAGTTCTCACCTAAGAGACTGATTGGTCAAGGCTTCAGGTCCTGCCTCCAACCTGAGCCAAGTGGGCACAGAATCAAAGTCTGAATGACAGGCTGCTCCATTGTCACTGTTAAAAGACTACAGATCTGTGGCTGGGGATGTAGCTCAAGGGGTGGCGCGCTCGCCTGGCATGCATGCGGCCCGGGTTTGATCCTCACCACCACATACAAGCAAAGGTGCTGTGTCTGCAGAAATTCCCTCTCGCTTTTGTTTCTTTTTTTAAAAAGACTCCAGATCAGGGCTGAGGATATAGCTTAGTCAGTAGAGCGCTTCTTTTGCTTGTATAAAGCCATGGATTCAATCCCCTGCACTACAGGCACACACTCCCGCCAAAAAAAATAAATTAAGTAAAGGACTTTAGGGGCTAGGGTTATGGTTCATTGGTAGAGTGCGTGAGGTACTGGGTTGAACACACAGCATCACATTAAAAAGCCAACCAACAAACAAACTACTAATGGTATTGTGTCCATCTACAACAAAAAATATTGAAGAAAAAAAAGATTGTGTATTGGACTTGTGCACCCTGACTACAGAACCCATAAACACTTTTTATAAATAATATTTACATATATATTTCTTCAGACAGTGTATAAAATTATCCTATGATGGCTTTTCAACTAACTTATATTACAGGTATGCTTTAAAACCCTGAAATCCTCCACACCTCACTTTTTCTTCTTCTTCTTCTTCTTCTTCTTATTATTATTATTATTATTATTATTATTATTATTATTTGATGGCCTGTTAATTGCATTAAATGCCTCTGTATGGGGTTATTTTAAGGCAAAGTTTTCTTCCAATAATAGGACCTAGTCCAGAGAGAAGTGCATTGACACTTATAACTGTTTATAAGGTTAAAGCAATTTGTGAATAAATATGTATATATTTTTATTTATTAAAATGATATCACAATTACTTTAATATTTTTTAACTTTTCTGTTCTTTGTCTCATAAAAAAAAACAGTTTGAGCTTTAAACTCATTAGCAATGTCCTTATATCCCTTCCCCCAAAAAAAGTGACTCACAGGTATAATTCAAATTATTGAGACTCATAAATATTAGATCCTTTAATTTTAACTAGTGAAGTCTAAAGATTTTCTTTTTATTTTCATCTTTAAATGAAGCCCACTTTTTATAGCTTTCTTGTTGTGTAACTGACCTTTAATATTCTGCAAATTTTACCCCCAATTCTGATCATTTTGGACTATTGACGTTTTGATGGAGGGGATCTCAAAGTAGTCATGCACAAGGTAGGAAATGGATATAGTAAGATATAAGACTGGTGATTGCTTAAAAAACAAATGCCAAATGTCTTCTTTGATATAAAGACAGCAACTAAGAACAGAACAGGGAGGAAGAGCATGAGGAAAAGATTAACATTAAACAAAGACGAGTGGGGGGAGAGAGAGGGAGAGAGAAGGGAAAGCATATGGAAATGGTAGGAGACCCTCAATGGTACACAAAATTACGTAGAAGAGGATGTGAGGGGAAAGGGGGGGGAAAACAAGGGAGAGAATTGAACAACAGCAGATGAGGTAGAGAGGGATGATGGCAGGGGAGGGGAGGGGGGATAGTAGGGGAAAGGAAAGGTAGCAGAATACAACAGTCACTAATATGCCATTATGTAAAAATGTGAGTGTGTAACCGGTGTGATTCTGCAATTTGTATTTGGGGTAAAAATGGGAGTTCATAACCCAATTGAGTCAAATGTATGAAAGATGATATATCATGAGCTTTGTAATGTTTTGAACAACCAATAAAAAAAATAAAAAGAAAAATAAAAAAAAAAGACTGGTGATTGCTGAGTATGTAGATTTTGCTATACAAAATAAGTATTGGTGGACGATATGGGGGGTAGGGAGAAAAAGAGCAATAAAAAAAGGAGAAAAACTTGAACAGTAGAGGGGTTTAGATGCTACAAGTCTACAATGATAGCGTGAATATAGAGGGTAGTGTTCTTGGAAGCAGCAATAAAATTTGAGGGGAAAGAAAAAGGTAATTTTTTGCACAGTTCCCAAGTGAAAGAGCCAGGTGAATGAGTTCTGTGTTCAACTCTTCCCACCTAGTAGTGGAATTTATAGTTCATAGGGTATGTCTCGGTAAGTAGTAAAACACCATTTCTATGTACCTTTACACTTTTTCATGGCTACAAGCTGACTTTGACAATTCGAGTCACATTACATCTTTGTACTTGTTAGTTATTCATTCATTAATTAATCCATTACATTATTTATTTATTTATTTTATTAATTCACTTTTTCTTTAGTTGTCATTGTTCTTACATTACTCGTGATTACATAATTGCATAAATATTCTGAATGTTAACTTTTTGTTAAATATTGTTTTATGTGTTTATTCATACATTTACTTTTCATTGAAATGTTTTTCCTTAGCCAAGCCTGATGTATATTAGACCTCAACCTTTGTTTATGAAGACTAGATAAAATCACATTATTTCAAATAACTCAAGGATTTATCATCTTGGCAGAACCCTAATCACCCACTAAAGTTGGGTCAACTAAAAGCTGTGTCAAAACTCCTCTTTTTTCTTATACACACCTTAATAAAGAATTCCTCTCTCACTTTTGTATGTTGGAGACCAGACTAACTTTCCAAGGCATCAGTTAATAACCTAGATGTATTTTCCAACTAGCTCACTATTACTTTTAAATTATTTACATCCTTGACACTAAGAGTGTCACTGATTATTTTTTTTATTTTTGCAAGATCTCTCTCTTTCTCATATTACAAATTGAAATCAGATATGCTTTTTTGCTAACAAACACTCTCAGTCTTTAATAAAATATTCTATAAAGAAAAAGGGTTTTGTTGATTTTCTTACAGCTTCACTAAGTTGCTGAGGCTGGCTGATTTAATGTTTTAGAATATAATGTTATAGAAGTTAGCAATATATATATATATATATATATATATATATATATATATATATATATACACACACACACACACATACATACAATTGTGTGTGTGTATGTATGTATTATTGAATACTCACCAGGAGTATATACAAAATAACAGTAAAGCAAAAGTGAATGAAAAAAATGGAATGAATGAATGAATGAATAAATAAATAAATAAATAAAATAGATGAAAAAGTACAAAGATTTTATGTGACTGGAATTTTCAAATGTTGATTGTGGCCACACAAATTTGTAAAGCTACTTGGAGATGGCTTTATACTACCTACTAAAACATACTCTGTGAATTATCAATTCCACTCCAAGGTGGGAAGAAATAAACACATAATCCATTCATCTGACTCTTTCTTTTGGGGACTGTGACAGAGTTACCTTCTTCTTTTGCTTCTACCTTATTTCTGCCTCCAAAAAATTATCCCTTACCCTCATGCTACTATTGATCCACCACTAGACTTTTTAGATCTGAACCCTTGAGCTTGTCATTTTTTCCCTTTCCTTCACAGCACTTTTTTTCTCTTCCTCTATCTACTCCACCAATACTTTTTCATGAATACTCACTGCTACATACTCAGCATACACCAATCTCACATCCTGACCCATCCCGATCCTGCCTTTTCCTTGGATCACTTTGAGATCCCCTCCACTCAGATATCAATAGTCCTGAGTAAGGTCAGGTTAGGGTGTTATATATGCAGGTTTTTAGAAGTCATTTACATAACAATAATCCTATAAAAAGTGGGATGTATTTTAGCTGAGGTTAAAAATAAAATCTACAGACTGCACTGTTAAACTGAAGTGCCTAAAATTCACTAATCTCAGTAATTTGGAAAAAGAAATTCTATAAAAAGGAGAGTAAAGAAAAGAACATAATACATAAAGTGACAAATTTGAAGACACACCAAGTGTATATATTCAAAGAGTGTCATATATTGGTGCTTTCAAAAGACAAATTAATTTGAAATCAATGTGGTTAATGTGAGATGTAGTAATAAATCATTAATTATATATAGTGGTAGTATATATGTATATGTACCAAATGCATCTCATATAATTATGAGTATATGTTACAAGTAATGAACTCTACAGTATTTTTTGTAATTTTGCTGAAACACTATAAATACCTAAATCTGGGTTTATGTATTATCAAATATTCAGGATACATTTTATACTTTTATAAAATTTATCACTGACCAATAGACCTTTTTTTCAATTTTTAAAAGGAGTGGTATTTATTTCCAATTAGAACATAATGCCATCTTTTATTTTTTATTTTTAATTCCTTTTTAATTATGACATCAGAATTCATTACAATTCTTATTAAACATATAGAACACAAATTTTCATTTGTCTGGTTTTATACAAAGTATATTTACAGAAATTCACTTCTTTATACATGTACTTTAAATAATAATATACATCATATTCCACCATCATTTATTTTTTTAATAAAGTTTTTTTTAAAGAGAGAGAGAGAGAGAGAGAGAGAGAGAGAGAGAGAATCTTTTTTTTTTTTTTTTTGTAGATGGACACAACACAATGCCTTTATTTTTATGTGGTGCTGAGAATTAAACCCAAGTCCCACCCATACTAAGTGAGCATTCTACCACTAAGCCACAATCCCAGCCCTCCACTATCATTTCTAACCCCATGAGCCCTTCCCTTCCCTCCCAACCTTCAACAGGTCATTTTGATACACACTGAAGTATGCTATGAAGTTATATAAAAGAGTAAATAATATGAACAGATAAACTTTTGTAACTAATACATAGCATACTACTATTACTACTACTACTACTACTACTACTACTAATAATAATAATAATAATAATAATAAACTTTGCATTTAGAAAACAATAAAGTGTACATCTGGTACTACTAACATCTTTTCCCAAAAAAAATGACATATTTTCCAAAAAAGGGGGGGTTATTTGTGGGAAAAAATGATATTCTATGGTTTCTTAATATCAAAAATAAATTATTATCAGAAGTAATATATATTTCAATATAAAAATAAATAGAACAAAGTTCCATGGCACACACTTCAAATCCCATTGGATTGGGAGGCTAAGGCAAGATAATCCTGAGCTCAAAAACAGCCTCAGAAACTTAGCAAAGCCCTAAGCTTCTATGTGTGACTCTTCTCTGTGTGCCCCTGATTTAAATTTCCATTAAGAAACAACAACAACCAAAAGAATACACAGTATTGATGAGGACACAAAACAAATTCTCATGAAGTAAAGATGGAGTAGAAATTGCTGTTATATTGTCATGAAAAGTGTTTATGTATATATGAAGTACTCCTCACCAAGCAGCACAGACCTGTAGAAATTATAGCATTTGTGTACCATGACAGTGTACAGTTACATGATAGCATAAGGCTAGAGCTATACTTGTCAACACAGTGGAAATCTATGGCCTAGGAGGAAAGAGGAGATGCATTCAAAAAATAAAAATAAAAATAATGACTTTTGAGAAAAATTGGTTTCTAGAGCCCAGAAAGATTTTTGGTTTAATTAGAGTACAAAATACCCCATAAGTTTTATACTGAAGTTACATCTGTTAAATACATTGCATGTATAATGGCTTTCAAGGAAAATATATAGAACTTATAAAAATCTAAATAAAAATTTACAAAAACACATAAAATACCATGTGTGTAAATAAAACTAATCATTACAAAGACAACTATTTTAACTAAATTTAATATATAATATTTTTCCATCAACATTTTAGCATGTTTTTCTTTAAATACAAGAAGACACCTAGATGTGCTGGTGCACAATTGTAATCCCAGCACCTTGGGAGGCTGAGAGAGGTGTATTGTGAGCTCAAAGCCAGCATCAGCAAAAGTGAAGCCCTAAGGAACTCAGTGAGACACTATCTCTAAATGTCATACAAAAGAGGTCTGGGGATGTGGCTCAATGGCTATGTTCCCCTGAGTTTAATTCCCAGTACCAAATAAAAGAGAAGAAGGGACCAAAAAATTATATTGGAAATAAAATATTTAAAATACCGCAAAACCTTTAATAAAAAAACGAATAATATAGTTATTGTTATGTGACACATTTAACTATATTGCAATAATACAGAAGAATAAATCATAAGATGAATCAAGTCTGAAACTATATATATGTCAATAGTATTGTTAAGAATAATAGAAAGGCATATGTAAAACCAACCATATGAAAAATAACATTAGATTGAATGAATGAATCTATCCAACCTAAAGTTAGAATTGGGACCTAGTGGCAAAGTCCACTGTTAGAGTGTGTGTGCAGAATGTGCAAGGTAGTCAGTTCCAACATTAGCAACACTATAAAAGGCAAATGTTAAGAGGGAATGATGTTGAAAATAAAGCAGAATATTAAAATGAGACACTCTCTCTCCATCTATAGATATATTTAAGAAAAAACTACTATGAGTGTCTCTTTGGCAAATTTATAATGAATACAGAGATTTAGATACAGTGGATGTTAGTCCTGTCTTCAGCAATGTACCACATTTGAGACAAAATACCCAATTACCACCATCACCTACAGTAAACAGAAATGTGAGAGAGGGGCTGAGGATGTAGCTCAGTTTTTAGAGTGCTTGCCTTCTATGCACAAGGCCCTGGGTTCAATCTCTATCACCACAAAAAAAAAAAAAAAAAAAAAGTAAATATGGGAGAAGTGATAACAAAAAAAAATTGTGGTGATATCTAGGAGCCATAAAAGCCTTTTCAAGTGTTTCATCAGCTGTGATCAAGACACATAAATACCCAAATATCAAAGCTGTCAATTTATCTCAAAAAACATTTGTCAGCATAGTTTACCAACTGCTGATGCTGACAGATGAAGTTCACACTAGCTTATATTTTAGGGGAAATAGGGAGGAATCCAGTAAACTACTCTTAGCTTGAGTGAGATTTTAGCGCTTCCTGAATCCTGCCCCAACCCTGACACACTAGTAATAATGCCAGAACTACCAATTGCTCCTAGAAAAATTTGTGTGTGTGTATGTGTGTGTATGTGTGTACTGAATGTCTCAACTTTAACATATTGTTTATGTTACTATGTCCCTGATACACTAGTAATAATTCCAGAATTACCAATTGCTCTTAGAAAATGTTTGGTTTTTTTTTTCTGGTGTGTGTGTGTGTGTGTGTGTGTGTGTGTGTGTGTGTGTGTACTGAATGTCTCAACTTTAACATATTTTGTTTACATTACTATGTCCTGAAGTTCCAAGCTCTGGAACAAAAGGTGACTGAGCTTATGTAAATCTCTGTAGATTTCAAACAAATGAATTTACATCCTTTCCCAGCACTTTTATGAACTATGATACCAAACAGTAGTTCAGAAAGGAGGTTGAAAACCACTGATTTCTGTTTATTCCAACAAATCTTTACAGAATAGTCCTACATTGGCTACTTCATATAAACTTTCCTCAGGGATAAATTGCATCAGTCAAAGAGATTTTCTGTAGCCTGAGCAGTGTTGTTGAAAAGGTAATTATAATAATATGAAAGAGCTAGGTGTGGTGGCAAATATACTAGGAGCTAGAGAGGGGAGTCAGGAGGATTGCAATTTGAAAGACAGCCTTAACAACATAGCAAGGCTATAAGCAACTTAGTGAGATATTAGTGATATATCACCTGTCTCAAAGAAAAAAAAAAAGGACTGGGGACATAACTCAGTGGTTAGCACCCCTAGAGTTCAATTCCTAGCATCAAACCACACCAAACCAAACAAATATCTGAAAGATAGTAGGGACTCCAGAGTATATGTGTATATGCATAGATCAAAATTTTGGTTACAATATAAAGTTAATAAAGACACTTTTGAAAAAACTATCATGATTATTAAAAGCTCAAAATAAAAATGCCATATAATCTGATAGACCCAATCTGACCTTTTCTTAAAATTGGGAGCCATCTCGCCACAAAGCCATGAAAAGATAATTTCAGCTTTACTATAAATTACTGCAAATTCTGAACCTGCTCATGCCTGACTCTCTGACAAGATAGCAGCCCTCTCTGAAACTTTAGTGACACCTCATAAATATTGGCTTTCCCTGGCCAGACAATGACCCTCTCTCAGGCTGTAATGGTCCTCATAAATTCTGATGTTGGGGCCAGCAAAAAATGCAAACTACCATTTGTGTTATGCTCGTCGGAGTTGTGTTATCTATAACACCCCTTTGTGTAACGTCCTGGGCTATAAAGCTGGGCTGCAGGAAAGCTGGGGTTGCTGTCTTGTTCCCGTGGTTTTGGGAGGGAGAGGCAGCCTGGCCGGTCGAAATAATAAGCTTGCTTTAATTTGATTTTAATTGGAGTCAGTGGTTTTTTCTTGCATCCTGTTCTAACAAATCCACTAATAGTAATTTTTTTTGAAGCAGAGTATTATTGTGAATGTCTGTACTCCCAGTGGCTTTGGAGGATAAAACAGAAGGAACTTAAGTGCAAGACCAGCCTCAGAAACTTGGCAATGGCTCAAGTGACTCAATGATACATTGTCTCATTAAAAAAATATAGGGATGTAACACAGTGGTAAAGTGCCTAAATAAATAAAAATAAATAACAATTCTTGGTTTAAAAAATGCCCTATAACCAAGTAATTATAATTCTAGATATATATCTAAAGAAATTGGAACACCTTTGTTAGAGAAATTACTTCATTTCCATTTTCATTGTAGGTTTATTCACAGTATCTAATAAAAGTATAAAAATGAAGTGCATTTTAGATACAAGGTATTGATTAAAAGCTTCCTTCCATCTACTTGCCTTAAAGGTGGCATACTTATAATTCAAACTGCTCCCAAAAAGGCAAGACTGAGATACTGATTTTTCTGAATACTCCAAGAGATTTTGGTAGCTCTGGGCAAATTGTGTAAGACTTTTCTAAAAGTAAGGAATAGGTAAATATTGGGTTTAGAATGTGGACAACACACAGTAAATTACTCAAGGAGGAATCTTAGACACTGTGATAATGTGTCTGAGTCAGGGGAAGAAAGAGGAAGTAAAATCAGAGTTTGAGATAAAACTAGACTCTCTGCTTCACTGATTTCTAGATTATTGATTTAATTCAAACAGATATTGAAAAAGGGTTAAGGCTACTAATTAAAATTTATCTAAAACAGGTATTTAAAAAGTACCAGGAAAGAGCTGAAGGTGTGGCTCAGTGGGCCAGTGCTCACCTAGAATATATGAGGCCCTGAGCTTAATTCTCAGCACCACATGTAAATAAATAAAATATAAATAAATATTAAAAAAAAATACCAGGTAAGGGTCCATGGTTGTGGCTCAGTGGTAGAGTGCTTGGCTAGTATGCATGAGGCAGTGTGTTCGATACTGAATCCACATTAAATAATAATAATAATAATAATAATAATAATAATAAAGATATTCTGTTCATCTACAACTAAGAAAAAAATTATTTTAAAAATTACAATAGTGCTATGGCATGTGACCTTCTAATTAACTATGTTCTAATTAAGCCTTTGCAATTGAACTAGCTTATAATTTAAATTAAAGTCCAGTTCCACATTTATTTCCTGCCACACCACCAGGACAAAGGAGTTAGCTTGAATATTAGGAATGCTTCTAAATGTCATTTTAATAAACTTGGCTTACATATTTAAAAACTCACTTGAAAGCCAACTTGGTGGCACAGGCCATAACCTCTGTGGCTCAGGAAAATTATACATGGGTATTATGAATTCAAAACCACCCTCAGAAAAGCAGGGCACTAAGCAACTAATTGAAACCTTCTTTCTAAATAAATACAAAAAATAAATGGGCTGGGGTTGTGTCTCTGTGCCCCTAAGTTAAATACTTAGTATTAAAAAAAAAGAAAAAAAAAACTCAATTGAGGACAAATACATTAAAGAAACAAACAAACAAACAAAATAAAACAGAACAAAAATCTTAATTTTGAACAAATTCACTACACTATTGTGAGGATGGCCTTAGGCCTGGCCTAAACAACTCCATTTTAAAAACTTCAGTTTGACACCTGCAGTCTCACTTCTTTAGGCATGCTTAAAGAAGCCCTGCAGTATTGCCCTCAGACATAAACAAATCAATTCCCCTCAACCTGAGAAACAGAGTGAGGCCTCTTGCAAGTTGTCTTCACCTAGTAAGAGGGAAGGGTGAGAAGGCCAGGGTGCAGACCACCAGACCAGATGTTTCTGGCCCTAGAGTAAATGATGTCATGGAAAAATCTGGTGGTAACTAATAAGGATTGAAAAGGGGGTAAAAAAAAGCTTCAAAATTTAGTATAAATAATAGAGCAAATGAACAGATGTTTAGCCAGCTCAATCAAAAATGCACTGGAGCTCCAGAGGCTAATGAGGACTTGCAATGACATCTAATTACTTCTCATCATTTGCATTATCCTCACCACTCTTAAACTCTACAGCCACATAATGACCTTAGTGAGAGGGGGAAGGGTAAAAGATTACATGACATTCTTCTCATTTGATGAAAACTTAATTTCAGTTGGGAGAAACCCAATGGGGGAAAATAAAACCAAGAGCAAGGTCTCTCACACACCCAACATATATATTTTTATGAATAAAAATTTCATCACAATTACTTTAAAATTTCATTTAACTTTGCTGCTGTCTGGTCTTATGAGAAAGCAAATTGTATTTTAAACATCTAAGCAATGCCCTAAGGCAGTAATATTTCTCCAGAGAGAAAAACAATATAACGCACGAGTATAATTTTAAAATTTCTATTAAAAATTAAGAAGGACAGCTTAAATCAATTGCAATAATTTAAACCACAATATCCAAAAGATTATTATTTTTGACAATATAAATTGACTAATAAATAAATGTATTTTTCAAGCTTCATCCTAAACTTCACTCTTGACCTCTCAGAGATATCTATGTTCACCACAGCTATTTTCCATGTTTGAGATCTATGAATACCCTGACCTCAGCAAGGTGAAAAAACTGGACAACTTAGTTCTGTGTCATAGGTTGTGAAATAAACATACCAAACAACATTCTCTCAGGGCCAAAGAATAGGAGAGACTTTGAACTTTGAGAGAGTTGCCATCTACAACTCAGAAGAAGTGTACAAAAGTGGACCCTGTTTCTCACAGGATTCTGGGCACAGATCCATTTCCATTTTAGATATCATACCATGACCAAAAGAGATGGGCATCACTAGAGAGAAAACTCTAGGTCATCAGATAATCAGTAACCCAGAAACTAGAGTCTAAACATTTTAAAGAAAAACTTATTTTGCACTTTTGTCTTTAGCCTAATGCAGGGTTGTGATTTCAATTTTCTTTTTTGGTATGGGGTAGTGTGAGAATATCATCAAATTTTAAAGCATAGAAGTCTACATACATTTCTATATAATTCAATAAAGTCTATCAAGAGATTAAAGTTTAAATTTAAATTAATAAAAAGTTAACAACTCCTTATAAGGCACACTGTGTTTTTCACATAACTTCAGTTCCATGTGTGATTGAATCCTGGCACTCAGTTAGTAGATTAGTTATCTATCACTGAATAAGAAGAAACTATATAAAAATTATTGTCTCATGTGTGGAATTATCATCAATTAAGGCTGGTTTCATATGGGAACTTTTTACTGCATGTAATTAGGTGATAGTTGATAAGGTTACTGAACTTCAGAGGGAGATATGGTTGCCAAAAAAAAAATCATCCTTCATCTCAGAATCAAATAAATTAAGGTGGACTCATTCTCATGGAGGTGACGGTGTTGTGAAAGCAAAAACAAAGTATTCAAAATGTTTCTTGACTAATACACTTTCATAGTCACAGCTTTACATAGTCACACACACAAAAAAAATAAGAGCTCAGATCCAAAGTTTGGGAAACATACTCTTCACTTTGGCTAGAAGAGGAATAAGAACACATTGTCAACTTTATGTGTATAGATAAGGCTAAAGAATTGCTAATATGTTGACACTCAGTATCATTTTGCATGTTGTAATAGATGAGGTTTACATAGCTGTTAAGTGTGAAAGAATATTTGAAAGGTCTCACAAATATTAAGCAACTTTTCTGGAATTCAGGATCAACTCTATGTGACCCTCTAGATTACATGAATTATCAATCTTTCATTATTGTCTTATAAGTTAGATGGTGCCACAAAAAAACAGGATTTTTTTGTACCAAGGACTAGACTCAGGGCACTTTATCACAAATCACATCTCCAGCCATTATTTTAAGACAAGCCATGTTCTCACTAAGATGCTTAAGGCCCCACTGAGTTGTTGAGTATAGCTTGAATTTAAAATCTTTCTTCCTCAGCCTCTTGAGTCACAAAAATTACAGACATGCATTAAAATATTGGCTCTTGTTCTCAGGTTTATGAACAGGCAAAATTGAAATGCTAATCAGAGAAACAGTTGTTATATTCACCCCTTTGTTAATTCTGGATTATTTCCTAAGGTTTAAATATTGAAACCAATATTTCAATGTATATTGAAAGTAACATTATCTATTATAGTAAACAGTCTGTTGATCTCCATTCTATCCAGACATTTTTTACTGACTAAACTTTGATTTAATTTGAAAATATTACTCAATATGTTTGAGCTTCTGTTTTTTATGCTGGCATTATTAGGATACTAGGTTCAAACCTTATAGCCTATGGAAAATTATGGTGTGGTTATAGCTAAAGAAAAGACCATATGATAAATAAAAGTTTAAACTCATGAGGATGAGGTGTTTTCTTTGTTATTTTTCTATGTATTCTTGGTGAATAAGATACAGAGTACTCAGTCAAATCTTAAATCATACAAAGCAGACTCTATCTCTAGTTAATAGAGAAAAATATCACATACAAAAAGTTGTGTTGCAAAATCATATGTAACTTGGTTTGTTAACAGCAGCACCTGAATAGATTTCTGCCATATTCAGTTGTATGTATATTCTAGATCACCAAAATAATATCAATATTACTTCAATACATATTAAATCTTTATTTGCAGCCACACAGCAGTTGATCAATTATAAGTTGAAAGAATGATGAGCTTGTCAGGATACCATCTGGAGATGGCTTTTAGTAATCCTAGGCAGGGGGATTGTGTTCTAGTCATATCACAATGCAGTGTATTTTTTTGTGGCCTGTGGATGCAGAGCTCTTACTTCCTTGCTAATAGATCATTGCAGAAGACTTCAGGTGTGTAGATATTTTGATGAGGAAATCCTAAAAGGGTGGATCCTTGGAAAGGCCAAACATGGCTATAGCTACTCTCTTGTTGATGCTTCCAACAGGTTATTATTATAATTATAATTCTTATAATTATTTATTATTATTATTATTATTATTATTATTATTATTATTTATTCAAGTAATAAATACTCTGATTTAGTGTATGCATTCATTGTCATAAACATTTTCTTTTGAGCATGTAAAATATTCAATATGTAAAATATTGACCATTCACCTTTGTTTTCTGGACTGTATATGAAAAGGCCTATGGAATGATGTAGGAATCTAAGGGTTGAAGGCTCTGGGCTGTCTGGGAGCTATTGTTTTTTGTTGTTGTTGTTGTTTGTTTGTTTGGTTGGTTGGTTTTTTGCATAAACATGACTACACTGCCAACTCTGCCTAACATCTCTCAACTGCTAGAGATCCAAATTTTACATCCTGGGTCTCAACATCCACACAGCAACTGGCGTAGTCTTTAGGATATTTGCATGTGAGAGATATATCAGTCCTGATAGATTAGTAGAGGTTTTTAGGGGAGTGGTGGCACCTATAGACACCAAGAAGCATACAACACTTAGTTGCCTCAGTCCTATTATAGTGGACTCCTATGGAGAGTTGTGATATAATGGGATTAGTTCCTTGTAAGCATAAATGAGGTTTCTGACTGCACTGTGGGCAAACATAAACCCTGCAAGTTGAAGTGTCAATAAAGTGTTGAAGCCCAGGCCCCAGCCCTTGGACAAAGAAAAAAGTGGCAGCAGTCACATAGATGATTTGGAGAAGTAGTCAAAGGAGTCATTTGCAGCTGCTCTGGCCATGGGATGAATGGTTTCAATAGATCTGACAGCAAAAACTGATGCAAGTGTATGAGAGACTAGCAGAATGAGGAACTGCAAGATAATCAAGAGGTCTAGGAATCCAAAATATATCCAGTAGAGTAAGATCTCTGTATTTTGAAAATACCTATCAACTTTCTCCATTGTGATGTTGAGTCTGTAGAGAAGAAGAAGGACAAAGGCCTTCAAGTCCAGTCAATGGATGATGCATAAAATGAAACAACGGTAGCCAATGGCTCCAGGGAACAACTGGCATGGCCAGCCCAAGTATCCAAGTTTAACCCATATTACCTGTTAAGCAGAACTGATGTATTTAAAAAAGTAATTTACCCAGGTGTCAAAAGAGCAAGATTATTATTTTTTGTCTGTAAGAATTAGAGATAAAAAGCATTCTGTGTTGCACCCTAAAAATCGAGAGGTTAGCATTGTACCTTGCAGTAGAAGTTGTAAAATGCTCAATACCATGAGGCATTTAGGGCCAAAAAAAGACCAAATAGGCCAAGTGTGTTAGTACATTTTCCAGAAGGGTACTTTTTAGCCAGTAGCCAAGGTCACAAACACTCAGATTCAATGTATGTACTCAAGGTCAAAAACATTTTTTTGTGAGCATGCTCTTACATCAGTAAAAGGTTGTTGATGTGCCTTCTTTGTCTGACTTGCATAAAAAAAAAATTCTATTTAATAACTTTGGGGGCTGAGGGATAGAAGCTAGAGGCTGGTTATGGGCTATTGCTGCCTTCAGAAACAAGCCTACCATCTCAAAAGTTCCTCACATCTGGTGAATAGGGAGCCTATATCCTGGGAACAAATTTTTACCCCTCATACATCAGATAAAACTCTAATCTCTAGAGTATACAAAGAACTCAAAAAGTTAAACAACAAAAAAGCAAATAACCCAATCAACAAATGGGCCAAGGACTTGAACAGAAACTTCTCAGAAGAGGATATACAATCAGTCAACAAATACATGAAAAAAATGCTCACCATCTCTAGCAATCAGAGAAATGCAAATTAAAACTACTCTAAGATACCATCTGACTCCAATAAGAATGGCAGACATTATGAAGTCAAACAACAATAATTGCTGGTGAGGATGCGGGGGAAAAAGGTACACTCATACATTGCTGGTGGGACTGCAAATTGGTGCAGCCAATTTGGAAAGCAGTATGGAGATTCCTTGGAAATCTGGGAATGGAACCACCATTTGACCCAGCTATGCCCCTTCTCGGACTATACCCCAAAGACCTAAAAAGAGCATACTACAGGGACACAGCCACATCAATGTTTATAGCAGCACAATTCACAATAGCTAGAATGTGGAACCAACCTAGATGCCTTTCAATAGATGAATGGCTTAAAAATGTGGCATTTATACACAATGGAATATTACTCAGCACTAAAAAATAACAAGATCATGGAATTTGCAGGCAAATGGATGGCATTAGAGCAGATTATGCTAAGTGAAGTTAGCCAATCCCTAAAAAACAAATGCTGAATGTCTTCTCTGATATAAGGGGGGTGACTCAAAATGGGATAGGGAGGAAGAGCATGAGAAGAAGACTATCACTAAATAGGAAAGAGAGGTGGGAGGGAAAAGAGGGAGAAGGGGAGTTGCATGGAAGATGGAAGGAGGACCTCATTGTTATACAGAATACATATATGATGTTGTAATGAGTAAAAGAAAAAAAAGTGTGTCACATTAGATTGGATAGAAAGAAAGGATGGGAGAGGAGCGGAGGAGTAGGGAGGATGGGAAGGGCAGCAGAATAGAATAGAAAATATAATTGATGTATGTATATTCCATGTATGTATTATATGTCAAAATACACTCTGCTGTCATGTATGACTAAAAAAAATAATAAGAAGAAATCACATGGTAAAAAAAAAAAGTTCCTCACATCTTCTTTCAACTGCTTGAGCCCCAAACATTGCTTTTTTGATATGAGCCCCTACACAGCAGCCACAGATGTGAAACTATTTTTAATTTGAGACTATCACAAATCCTCTGCTTTATGCAAGGAGTATTATGTTGTTTTGTAGACATGCTCCCAGATAATATTTATATAGTGGATATTTAGTGTATTATTTATTTTAGATTACATATATTGCCTTAATGTTGTCACTCCATCACTTTTTTATGTAGTGTTTCATGTTTCATATTCTCCATTTATAAAACTTTTGTGATACAAATACAGTGTTTTTGTTGCAGTTTCCATACCATGCTGCATTTTTATCATGACCGTAATGAAATATATCTGTTTTTAAGTTTCTCCTGATAAGAAATTTTAAAAATATTGCTTGTCCTTGATTTTTCAATTCAGTTCTCAGCCATTTCCCAAGTTTATTTTAAATCCTTGTTATAAGCTTCAGAAGTTTTTCTCAAACATATTATCCCCATTGAATAAAAAGTTCACCAGATGTAATTTTTTTTTCTTATTCTTTTCTTTTCTTTTTAAGGGGAGAGGAATGAGTACTTAACCCAGGATAGTTCTCCCAAACCCCTGTGTCACCAGCACTTTTAAATTGTATTTTATTTTATTTTTAGTTTTCAGACAAATTTTTGCTTAGTTGCTTAGGGCCCTCTCATATTATTTAGGCTGAAATATAAATTGTGATTCTCCTGATTAAGTCTCCCAAATTATTAAGATTGCTGACATGAGGCACCATATGTGTATAAACCCCCCTTTTTGAAAAAAAGTCACTAGTTAACCTTTAAGAGAATTTAAAAATAATGATGAATCATGGCTCCTAAAGGAGATAAGATTTGCCTTTGGGTCAGGCATATTTGATCTTGATATGTACTTAAAAATTGTGGGCAAACAAGAAATCATATTTGTAAGATACTGTCTCAAATTAAAAAAAAAAAGAAAAAGAAAAAATTGAAGATATAGCTCAGGAATAATATTCCCTCAGTTTAACCACCAGTACTACACTCAAATACACACACACACACACACACACACACACACAGAGTACTTGTGGGACTTTGAAAATCTTTTTTGATACTGAACAGCTGTATAAACCTCATCTATTACAAAAGGCAGAATTAGTGCCATAATATCAGTAGTCCTTTAGCCTTATCTGTGCACAGAAATTTGGTAATGCAATTTTACTCCTATGCTAGTCAAATGTCGAATGTATTTTCCAAACTTTGGGTCAGGGCTCTTCTTATTTTTTATGGCTTATATAAATGTGTGGCTATGAAAGAGTACTTGTCAGGTACCTAGTCAGGAAATATTTTTTTAATGATTTTGCTTTTGCTTTTAGAACACTGTCTCCTTTATGAGAACAAGTCCACCTTAATTTATTTGATTCTGAGATATCATGTGAAGAAGATTCACAGTAACCAGGTCCAGAACCAAGGCAGGATTTCCTGGCATGGAATGGATGCCCTGTTGAGGAGAGGGTCATAGGAAGAAGTTGAGGCTCTCACCAAGGTCCAGATGAGGTTATAGAGTTTGAGAGAGATGAGGATCTCACAGAGGGTCAGGAGAACGATAACAAGTAATGAGATGTCAGTCCAGTTCCTCATCAGGCTCTCCACCTCGAGTGCATCCTTGTTTCAGTTGGCTGAATCCCTTTTCATTAGCTCTATTTTTACACTAAATTTTGGGGCTTTATGACCCCCCTTGCAATCCTTATCAGCTACCTCCAGATTTCTCCAGGATATCATTTACCCTGGGGTCAGAAACATCTGGTCTGGTGGTCTCCACCCTTATTTTCTCACTTTATCCTCTTATCAGGAGAGTACAGCCTGCCAGAGGCTTCACTCTGTTTATCAGAGTAAGGGGAAGTAATTGTCTGAGGTCATCTGTGGGTGTGACTGGTGAGACTGCAGGTTTCAAACTGGTGTTTTTAAAATGGAGTTGCTTAGGCTCAGGCCTAAGGCCATTCTCACCATTCACCCACTTGATTCACATTGTACATCCTGGGGAAGGGGTGCCTAAGCTTGGCACTGTGAATCATCCATTCCATTGGCCAAAGGCTGGACTTCACATATGTCCAAAAGTCACTTCTCATTGTGGTTTGTTGCATTGTTCCATAACCACCAATAGTGGCCATAGTTGAATTACATCTGTTTAAGACCAAAGTTTTTGCAAGGTACCCAGGGATTGAAATGATAATATAATCAAAATCAAGTGGTATGATAGGGTTGAGACATTTATAAATTTGTCTTGCATGTAAGTCCCAATGAACTAATTCTGTTACATTGTCCTAGTTGATTCTAATAGTCACTGTAAGGCTCTCAAATGCTCTGAGATATATTGAATCTAAATACTGACTAAAATACAAGAATGAGGGTGGTTCCTCTAATTATATATTCATAGGCATTGCAATTCCAACTTGAATCATTCTGTGTTTATTAAAAGTGGGACTCTGTCCTCAAGTCACCTCCTGGGAAAGATGTGGGCAGAAAAACAAAAGATGGAGTTCTCACTGTTCCATTATAAGCTCAGGATTTAGATCTTCAATGGCTATTTTTGCTGAAAAAATAATGTGACTTTCCAGTGTTTTGTAGCCTGTGAGTGATGCTTGCAGGCTTTCAGAAACTGTGAGAACATGGGTCGGTTTTCCAGTCCAGCCACATACACACCCCACTGCCTTGGCTAATTGTTCCAGCAACCCCCCTGCTCATTCCACATCTGCAAAGTGGGACTTATGCAGTTTGGGATCCTATAGTGGTATTGGGGATCAAAGAACAGGCTGTGGGGATGAGTGGGAGACCCCCACATAACTGGAAGCCTTGTAAAGCCAAGGTATGCCCAGGAGCCATGGGGCTGCACTTTGGGCCTGAGAGACATTAGTTTGCAATGTGTGGCCCAATTGGCTTCTGGGGGAATTTAGCAGGAAACCTACTCTGCATTTAGCATGCTTGTTTTGGTGCCAATAAACTCATAGAGAGACAAAGGGGCAAGAAAAATGATAAGGCCGTGGTACACACCCAGACCACATGTGCTTAGCAAGGTTAACTTCTTTACCTGATTCCTTATTAATAAATGGGAAGAATAGAACCCACCTCATGGAATTTTCAGGAAGACTGAGAGATAGGGGTGGACAAAGCATCAAGCCCCGTGTCTGGCACACAGTAAGCTCTGTAAATTTTATCTGTGTTATAGAAGACAATTTAAAATTTTTCTTCCTCCATAGACAGTAACATCCTGATATCTTCTCTTTCTGCTTTTACAAGAGTGGACTCACCCTGATCATCCCCAACCCAGCTGTAACTGGAGCCACAGAGGTTTCTGAACAAGAATGACTGCAAGATGAACCTGGGAAAGGAAGACAAGGAGAGGAGGCCATGGCTAGGAGGCTCAGGAAAGGCAGTATTTTAATCACCCCCAAGGGCAGGCATGTAAAGGGTCATGAGAGATCACAGTGATGGAGTGCAGGCTCAGGCAAGGCCAGAAGGACCAGGACCAAGAACACAGGACTTGTTGTTATATAATCCACGGCCCACTCTGCTCAGTGCTTTACCCTGGGCCAAGGAGGGCAGCATGACCAAGTTATTGAAGTCTTTTCCACTGAGCGAGCACTGTAAGAGTCACTGCCTTTAACTGACACTTGGCACCACCCATGTGCTCTCTCTAGAAGAGATAGGTTCCAGAAGGAAAGACCATGGCTTTTCCAGGAGTGGGAGATAAAAAAGAGAAAGAGAGGGATGGAGTGAGAAATCTCAAGATGGAAAGACCAGATACTCTCAATTCCCTGTTCAGAAAAGAAACCTGGCCTCTGACCTAAGCACACAGGATAGAATGAAGCAATATTTAATCACAAGACACATTTGAGTGAGGAAATTAGGCAAATAAGAAAAAATCTCCTGACTTTTCTCCCAGAGCCCCCTCCCAACTCCCACCCCCTCTTTTATTTAGCAAGACAATGAGGATACATGAAAAGGTTCCCAGAGGCAGGACACATGTCAAGGCAAATGTGGAGATGAGGACAGTGCAGATTCCCAAATTCAAACAGCCCCTTAGGGCCCGCCCACCCTATTTTTTGCATTACTCATTGGCTGGGAAATGGGAGGGAGGGTTGCTGGGGTCCTAACAGGCAACTCCTGTCAGCTCCTGGCCCTGCAGCTGGCATGCTGGGAGGGGGACGCCCCCTGTGCTGGGGGTGGTGTTCATTCCAGGGCACGGTCAGGCTGGAGTCAGGTCCCTGAACCCCATGACTAGGACTCAGGATGGAGGAGGGGGTGTCCTCAGCTGGGATGTCTGGGGACTCACCTTCCCACAGTCTGTCATGTGTCAGGATGGCAGGGCACCTGATCAATAGGGAATGAATGGCCCCCCAAGGAGAAGCCCCCATCTCAAGTCCTCAGAGGGCCCTGTCCTAGTCCCTGAAGAGTTAATAGCCCTAGTGCCAGGATAAATTAGAGAATGGCAGAGTGAAGACAAGTCACCCATCAGGCTGCCCGGGACCCCATGTATGCGTGACCTCAAAAGCATGTTCCTTCCTCTTCCTGTGCCTCAGTTGCCTCACATTCTGAATAGGAAAGTGTGCTCATGGCATTTCCATGGGACCATGAGGTCATCAATGTACAGCAGTTAGCCGAGTCCCTGGAACACAGTGAGGCTTGGTAAACATCAGTGATCTGCGCCATTCCCTAAATGCACAGATGAGGCCCAGAGAGGGCTGGTGGAGCTCCCCAATCACACAGATTAACAGCAGACACAGGACTTGACTGGAGCTTCGGGCTGTCCAGCAGAGATTTAGGGGAAGGATGGGTGGAGGCCAGGACCTGGCCCTGCCCCCCCTCCCCTCTGGGAATGGTGCTTGGCAAGAAGGTAGGAGGAACCTCTGAAGCCACTGCTCCCTAGGGCTGGTGGAAACTGGAGCCAGGTCCTGGCAGGGCCTCCGCAGGGCCTGGGCAGGGGCAGCTGTCCAGAACTGTCTGTCTGTGGAGGGGACAGGGAGGCTGCCACTAGGAGCCTGCAGTGTGCCAGTCCCTGGGGCCAGGCCGCCTCAGCCTGCTGGCTCCATCCAGAGCCCGCCCCAAGGGATGCTGGGGGAGGCAGCCAGGATCAGAGCCGAAGGCTGTGCGCTCCCCTCCCTGAGCAACAGGGGACTAAAGGAGGAAGGAGGGGGCCCAGGACGGCTGGGGGAGGGGCCCAAAGAGCTCAAGAAGGCATCCAGGGGGAGGGGACCAGGGGAGAATGCCTGGAAAGGCAAACCCATGTGTGGGGTGGGCCTGGGGGGCGGGGAGAGCAGCGAGGTGCTGTGGCTTGGGGTCCTCAAAACCGCCTCAGAATTAAGTCCAGAGAGGCCTCGGTCCTGGCTCCTGCCCCAGAAGGCCAGTGCTTGCCTCTCCTCATCCCCAACCCTTCAGCCTCTTCCGGAGGCATGACTGGCCCCAGCCCAGGTGTCTCTGAGGAGCATCTCAGACCGTGGCTCTCTGGCTCAGACCTGGAGGGGGGCCCAGCTGGGACCCCGCTGCCCAGCCAGAAGGTGGGTGCAGAGAAATGTAGGGAGACGAGGTCCAGCCAAACCCCAGGCTCAGTGGGACCCAGGCCAAGTCAGGTCCTGTCACCAGGGAGAAAGGTGAGAGTAGGCTCTTGTCCCCCCCAGAGGAGCCCCTGGGGAGCCTGGGTGCAAAATGAAAGGGAGGCAGACAGGAAATGCCAAAGAGGGCTGCTCCCCAGCTGATGGGGAAGCCAGGCCCCAGACCCCCAGAGGAAGGGACTGGGGATCACAGTTTGATCCAGGGAGACACGGGCTGGTGGTCAGCCTCCACCCCTGGCTGGCCCTGACCCAGTCATCAGCCTGTCTCCCAGCTCCCAGCTCCTCCACCCAGCATGCCCCCCCCCCCAAAAAAAAAGAAACAACACCCAGGCAACTCGATATGGTCCAGAAACCTCCAGGGTCCCTGGGTTCCAGGAAGCCAGGAGCGGGTGGAGGGCAGAGAATACAGAGGCTCGGTTCAGTGGCCAAGGAGCTAGACTTCAGGAGGGAGAAGGGCTGGAGCTCAGAGCCCCTCAACCAGCACAGGTGCCCCACGAAGGGCAGCCTGAGAAAGCAGGCTCGTGAGGGGGCACATACTCACCGGTTCTGCAGAGATGTCACAGTGAAGATGATGCAGACTTACAGGCCAGGCCCGGGGCCAGAGGGCAGTTTGGGTGGAGGCAGAAAGAGGCCCAGAGGGCAGGGCCCCGATTTGAGTCCCTCAGCAAGGCCACACACCCCCAACAAGCACATCCAAGTTTCCAAGTTGAGCCAGTGGAGCTCCTGAGGCCTGGGGGATGGGATGGGAGGGGACAGAATAAAAGAGAGGACTGTCCACTCCAGGTCCCTAAAAGAGGTAAGCACCTCCCACATGGCAGGACAGAGATGCTGGCCCAGCTGGGCCCAGCGATAGACACTGCTATGTTGCAGCAGCCAAGAAACCAAGAAGCAGGTAAAGCCCAGCCCAGCACCCACTCAAATGTCCCAGGACCTGGCCTCGTCCTTTCAGGTCCTTACAGGCAGGGGCCACAGCCTCCTCTTCTCCTTCCTCCTTTGCAACCCTGGGGAAGGCACTCAGAGCCAGAGGGGACTACACACCTTCCTCAGCAGCCACCTCTCTTCATCCTGCACCAGCTGACATGTCACCTCCTCTGCAATGTCCTCTCCGAGGACCCTGTCTAAGTCAGATAAGCAGAGCAGTCTATCAGCAAGAAACTGCCTCTTGGTGGAACTGTTTACTCTTTACTGGGTTCTCACTGCCAAATACCCCATCCCACCAACTGTCTGCTCCCCCAAGGTAGAGAGACCCCACAACAGCAAAAGGCCTGGGCCGGACTCAGAATATCCCTCAGAGGAAGGAGCCTGTGCATGAATTTGAAATGGCAAACACAGAATGATGACTACCATCTGCCTGCTAACCTCTCTTTAATTTCTTGGACATGTGCAAATGCACTCAGAAGGCCCCCATGCCCTGATGCCCAGCCTGTCCATGCACGCCTGGACACCCTACAGGAACAACACGGTTCTGGAGTCAGAGAGGCCTATATTCGGATCCTATCTGGTCCTAGCTGTGCCTCAGTTTCCTCATCTGTAAAACGGGGATAATCATGGCCTTACTCATAGATACTGTGAACGCATGTTAACGAATGAATGAAGTGAGTGCGCAGAACTGTCCCTAGGACCTGGAAATTGCATTTATTTGTATTGCCATACATTCCGATGGTCCAGGCTGCAGTCCCTGCCTCCTTTAACCCCGCCCCAAATCTGAGGGCCAATCAGTGCTCATGGACCCCAGAGCTCCCCCAAGGCGCACATCTGGCCAGCGGGGGCATCAGCCCACCCATGACTGGCGCCCAGCTGAGGGTGAGAGGCTATGGCGGCCCCCCCTCAGCGCGGGGCCTGGGACTCCACAGTCCCGGGGGCGCCAGACTCTGAGGAGCGGGCAGCCAGCGCGGTGCGGAAAAATCCGGCCCCACCAGGGCAGCGCAGGCGAGTAGCGGCAGCCTGCGCCTTCCCAGCCAGAGCCCTGCCAGGGCAGCTTTGTGCCCAAATCTGGCCCTGAGTAATTGCGCAGCAGCCCTGGAGCCCTCCGCGCGGGGGCGGCCCGACGCTTTCCCAGGACAGCGGCTTCAAAGAGGTCCTGGCTGCCCCCACAAGCCGGGCAGACACATCCCCAGCCCTTGAATATTTCTTAGTAATATATTTTAAAAGCTAATTTTAAAATTTTGTTCATATGTGCACATAAAAGCTCCATGAAGAATAAATATTTCAAAGACAATATTTCTTTGTAGACACAAATTAGCTTATTCCAGGATATTTTGTACTATTCAAATACACAAATTGGTCATATGGATTAATTGATTTCAAAAACAGAAATAAAAGAGGAGAAAATTTTTAAGTAATGTCATTTAGAAATCTGAATTTTTGAAAATTTTACATAGTCACTTGAAAAATGTTGTGTGACACAAGTTGAGATATGCTTACAAAGGAGCAAGAGAGGTACATAAAGTACCTTTAAAGTGATTTGCTACATTAGCAGAAAATTGGATATTGCATGAAGATCATCAAATTAATGACTGTAGACCAATCCACAGCATGGTCATATGTGTAAATAAAGGCACTTTTTGACTCTTTTATTTTATAGCTGTTAGGCATCAACCTCAGGAACTTTCATGCACACTCATACTAGGCAATCACCCTGCCACTATTGTAGTAATAAACAGATTTGGAATGAGTCCACTCCCATTCATTTACTGTCTATTACAGATTTCAGACAATAGCAACAGAAATTTATTGCGTCCCAATTCCTAACATAAATAAAATTATTATTTTCCAAATTTATCTCTTATTCATATCTCATTGTGATTTTAAGATACTGAAGATTTTTTTTTACAATATATCAGGTTTTCTAAGTTAAAAAATTATAAGATTAATAATAAATAACTTTTAATCTTTCTTGTGTATATGTCATTTATCTCCTTTCTTTGCTTAAATGTTTCTATTTTCTATTTAAGTATATAAACAGCATTAGCTGGCATGCCTCAGGTTCAAGATTTTAATTGAAAAAATTAAGTGTTTTGCCATCTAAAAATGGTGCTGTCTCCTGATTTGCAGAAGTGGTGCTCATTTCTTTTTCACTTTCAGTGTTGTTTCAATTAGAAGTACTCACCAAGATGCACCTTTATCTGTACTCCTCATTAAAGTGTTGATTAGACATGAGAATAATCTCCTTAACTTATGGATTACTATATCTAGAATGTATTTTTCTTGTTTTATAGATTCTCTTTACAGATGTTCTAATTAGATTTTTCCACTTCCATTCATTTGTACAACTTTTATGCCATTGAGTTTATATTCATGTTTTTTGATATTAATAAAATAAAACACCAAGACTTCCATGATAAAATTCTGCAGTACAAAACATATTGAAGCACCTTAGAATCTAATGATCTGATCCTTAAATTTACCTAGAACTCAGTTATTAACCTATACTGTCTGCTTGCCCACCTAATGGTAGCTTATAGTCCGCTTTCTGATATAATTTATCCATTCATATTTGTTACTTACTGAGTTATTTTTATTTGTTTGAAATTTATTTTAAAAATTGTCCTCCTTCTTGATTCTCAAGTGAATTGCTATTAATTACCTGCCATATTCTTTTGTGATTTTGATTAATTTATTCATTGGTATAGGAGATTGAACTTAATGGTAGTCTTTCACCAAGCTCCATCCCAAACTTTTTCATATAATAATCTGACACAGAGTCTCATTGTTGCTTAGGGCCTTGCTAAATTGTTGCAACTGGCCCTGAATTTGTGCTCTGATTCAGTCTCCCAAGTAAAATCATTTGGAAAAATGTACATGTCAATCTCCTGAACTTTTTGTTTGTTAAATTCTCTTTACTGGACTGTGGTTATTATTCTTTCTCAATACTAGTATTAAAGTTTCGCTTGCCCTATTTTTTCCCTTTATTTAAGGTTGAGAAGCTTGGCACGGTGCCTCATGCCCTTAATCCCAGCATGGTAGAGGTGGAAGGAAGCAGAGCATCCTAAATTGGAAGCCAGCCTGGGCACTTAGTGTCTCAAAATTAAAAGTGGTCATTTAAAAAGGATGGTGTGTACAGCTCAGTGGTGGAGTACCCCTGGGTTCCATCCCCAGTACTGGGGGTCAGGGAGATTGAGAATCCACAAATTTAATGATCATTTGTATTTTCAATTATATATTTGATATTTATCCCTAATATTTAATTTATTGTCATTTATTTTTCATTGTTTAGTATTTCTTAATACTTTTAAAACTGTAGTTTTTGGCATTCTTGTTTCTTAACAGAAACACTAAGAAACCTCATTTTCTAGGCCCCACAGATTTTACAGGATAGCATGGCTCTGTGTTATGGCTTTTCTTGGGGTGCTCCTTGAACTAGTTTGCCTTTGGTTGAGAATTTTAGTTTCAAACTTCTCTCTCCTGGTGGCTGCACATAGGGGAAGATCTTCACCAGCAAGCCCAGTTAAGTATTTTAAGGGCTTTGTCACCCTTGCTGTGCATACACTCTCTCCAGACACTTAGCTTTCTAGGAAGAAAGCTGTGGAATTCTATCAAAAGTACATAAACTTTTCTTCCACCTGGTTTCTGCACTGTAGGTTCTTTGATGTTCAATGGTTTTTCCTCTTTCTCAATGTGACTAATTATCAAAATATGCCACCAGTTCTGTGTCACAGTAGACAGAAAACAGTTCTCTAAAAATCCAGAATATTGGAGCTACGTTCTCCTTTCTCTGACACCAAAAGGGGAAAACTGAGAATTGGGCAGTTTCTCCTGATCACACTGGTGTGTCAACTTGGGGGAAAAGCTGATCTGTGAGAAAGGCAAAAGTTTTCCTTTACCATTTAGTGAGACTGTTCTTGGTTTTGCCCTCTATCTCCAGTTCTTATTAGTTTTACTACAACTATTTGGCTGGGTATTGAGGCTGTTTATATACATTTATGTGTGGTTGTGGGAAAGAGAAATCATTTGTATAGCTGTTTTTGTGGAGTCTAAACTCCCTTCATCCACTTGGGAGTTCTTGTTATTAGAAGTGGAAATGTTCCATTGATGAATGAGTAATTGTAAAATTAAGTGCATGAAATTAAGTGTAGATGTGTTAAAAGTAAAATTCAATGGTAACTTTGGAAAAATTAGTTCTTGGAGTTATGCAGGAAGAGAAAACCACAAGAGTGAGATTCACAAATGAATGGAAGACTTGGGATATGGCTTAGGGTAGAGCATATTCTGGATTAGATCGGAATATCATCAATCAATCAATCAATCAATAAAATAAAAAAAATTAAAAACTGATTTTAATTTAGTGTTTGCAGACCCTCCTTTTGAAAGACATTGTATCTAAGTGGAATAATGGAGAATAATCTTTGTTCTTCTTTAACTGTATTTTTCAATTTTTACATAATGATCATATGTAAAACTTTGAACATTTTAAAAATTACATATGTAACACCAAAAATGCTAAAAAAAAGTATTAAGTAATAAATTCATAAAAATTTAATCTACAGTCATCATGAAAATTTCTTCCTGATTTATTAGATAAACTGAGTATTAATTTTCTCATTCTTAATGATAACACAGGTCTGGGGTTGTTTTTCAGTGCTAGAGAATTTTTCTAGCATGGATGAGGCACTGTTTGTGATACTCAGCACCACATATAAATAAATAAATAAAATAAAGGTCTATCAACAATTAATAATAATATTTTTTAAAAGATAACAGAATAAGTTTCAAGGGCAGATATGCAAAGTACTTATTAATATTGAAATGGTGAATTCAATAACAAAACCTGAGGGCAAATTCAGAAAATATTCTTATTTCATAAACTGAATTGTACAGAAAGTCTGTAGAAGAATGATGGGGTGCATATGAAGTGTGTTGTGCATACAAAAGAAAAAACATACATGCAACTCAAGTTTCACAGCATTAGAGGAACATTGGATCAACAAATCAAGACTAAATCCAGAATGTAGCTTGTTTTGGCAAATAAAGTGTTTCTGTTGTTGTTTTCTTTTGCCACGCTGAGATTTGTCCTCAGGCTTCATATGTGCTATACACGTACTCTATCACTGAGCCTCACCCCCTTTCCCTGAAAATATAGTTTTATTGGAATGCTATTAGGCATTCAATTATTATATATTGCAGATTTTAGGCTATGACCACAGAGAACTTCTGATCCACAAAGCCTAAAGTCTTCATGATGTGCTCCTCTAAAGAAATATTTGCAAATTCCATTGGTATTAATTTTAATATCACCAAATATATTGACATATTGGTGGAACAGGGATCTCTATGTGCAATCTACCAGCAGCATTCAGGTTAATTTGAGAGTCAAATATTTGAGCATTTATCCACTGGTTATGAAAATTAAAATCTAATTATAAACTGAAGAAAAATCTATAGAACTACTACTGAAATACACCATTCAAAAATCAAAATCAAAGATATCATGAATAGTCCAGAAATGCTCAGGAACCATCCCAGATTAAAAAAAAAAAACAGAAGAAACAAGACCACTGGACACATGAATAATTGATATTAAAATTTCCCAAAATTGGATTTATTTTGGTTCAAAGACAATTGTTAAAATAACTGTCAAATTTTGAATAAGATTTGTAGAGTAGATATTCACAATATAGTTTACTTATTTTGATCATTGCACCATAGTTACAGAGATAATTTCTCATTTTTAGAAAATGTGAGATTTTTTTATTTACAAATAAAAAGACATTGTGTGCATCTTGCAAATGGTTCAGAGATAAAAACTGTTATGTATGTAGACTTATCTAGAAATGAAGAATAAAATTTGGGGATGTTTCTTATGAATTCCTTTCACTGCTGTCTTAAATCTTCTATAAATCTGAGATTATCAAAATAGAACATTTCTGAAAGAAAAATAAATTTTTAAAATATTAACAAGTAACAGCAAACACAATAAAATAAACCATGAATGTGTATAGGTATAATAAATGAACAAATTTAGTGGTGAATGATACACATTTATATTTATATTAATATTTATAGTCTCAAACTATCTTCACACAAATAATAATTACAAAGTAAAATCCTGCAAATACCACATTAATGACCAATATTAACATCAGCAGTAATGAGGATATTATAGGTCACATGATGTGATTCAAACTGAAAATCATAGAATTGATTTCTGTGGTACTCTTGCCAAAAACATGTAATCTAGCTCCAATCATAAGGAAACCAGAGAATCCATTTTAAGCACATTCTATAAGCTTTCCCCCTGAAAAATTCAAGGTCATGAAGGTTAAGAAAAGACTAAGGAATATTTAATTCAGAAGGCATCTATAAAATAAAACAATTAAGTTCATTTCATGTCTCTGAAGGAAATATTTTTTTATAAAGAACAATATTAGGCTACTAGAAAAACATGAAAATAATCTGAGGATTAAGTGGTCCAAGGCATTATGATAGAATGTATAAGTGCTGATTTGAGAAACAGCATTTGCTTAATGTGTTTTTTTTTTTTTTTTTTGCTTTTTTTCTCTATACAATCTTGGAAAATACTAGTGAATTTGCAGGTTCTAATGCAAAGTACTTTTTCCCACTGAAGCATTTTAAAAAGAATTGTTAACATATGCCATCTTTCATGATAGGTTTAGTATTTCCTACAAGTCAGAACATGCTAGATAACAATATAACCTTCATAATGAAACTGATACAATTAACAACTATGCTGTTACCTGTTAATATTTGAAAAATATACTCATAATAAATGAATGTTGAATTGTAGTTATCTAGCATGTTCTGACTTGTACGAAATACTAAAAATATCATAAATGATAGCATATGTAAGCAATTCAATTTAAAATGCTTCAGCAGACAAAAGTACTTTATATTAGAACCTGTAAATTTACTATTATTTCCCAAGATTGTATAAACAAAGAGAAAAGGAAAAAAAATAAAGATAAAACACTAAGCAAATATTCTTATTAGAAAAATTATTAAGTCAGTGCCTGAAATATAAATTTAAAGATGGCAGTATAATAATTGCAATACATTAATCCATTAGTGAATATAGTAACCAGCATGTAAATATAATGTTGCCTAATTCTCTGGACCCATATTCAGTGATATAATATAAATAATCCATCATTAATGTGATATTTAGATCTACCAAATTAGTGTTGACTTGGTTGCTGAATTGAGCTTAAATGCTAACATTTAGATAGTCTGAAAACACATCTAATAAAAACTGGTTTGCACTTGCACTTCAAATTTTCTTACAGATATAAATAATTTTCATATTTTGATAATTTCATTATATATATGTTACACACATCCATTTCAATAAAGTATTTACATCATACATTTCATAAATAATTTAAATATTAACAGTCTGAAAAACACAATATTAGCTTTCATATTTTTTTTCTTAAAATCTCTGTATATCCTTATGATGTTTCCAAAAGTAAATCTTGTCTTGTCTTATTAGTAATTCTTAAGGCAGAAGCTCCCATGGTCAGGATTATGATGTTTCCAAAAGTAAATCTTGTCTTGTCTTATTAGTAATTCTTAAGGCAGAAGCTCCCATGGTCAGGATTCAAATTCTGCAGCAAGTGAAGAGAAAAAGAATTATATTTTTTTCTCAAACATTTTATAAGTATAAATCAGTGAAGAATTTTAGAACTTTTCATTGTTTATAAGAAGAAAAAAAGATATGTCCACAATACAAAATCACTATAGAATGCAGTATGCCCATATTTTCATACACAGTTGTCATTATGACTGAGTATCAGAGCTTTGGGTTTTCCACCCCTTATGCATAAATTTGACAACCATATGCTAGGGTATTCTGGCAAGAACTGGAATGACAACATGGAGATGATAATGGACACCTCTCAACAGTCATATACAATAGCTTCAAAAGCAGACAATCAGGCAATTTCCATACAGAGTCATTGGCATTAGGACAAGGATAAAACAGGATACTACTGGAACACTTAGAAGGGACTTCTGTCCCAAATTTGTGTCAGTGTTTGAGGTCCTTCAATGGAAGTGATACATGAGTTAATACCTGAAGTAAAAGCAGAAATTGAGAGAGAAAGGGAAGAGGTGCATGCAGACACCAAGATGAGAAAGAACACTTGTGGAAACACAGTGGTCCAGTGTCACTAGAATTTAGAGCAAAGTGCCAGTAAAGCAAGTGAGATGAGATAGCCTGAGTAACCTGACAAAAATCCAGTTGTTTGGATATTTTAATTTTTGGCTAAGAAATTTCATACTTTTCTTGAGGCAAATGTAAACTAATGACAGAGTCATGACAGGGTATTTTAAATGTGTGACTGTTACTAAGTCAGTCTGGGCTTTTGGCCATAAACCACAGAAAATGGGTGATGCCATTTTTCCCACAAAAGAATGTCAGTGTATAGGCTGACAGTTTCATAGTGGGGCAGAAGTGGGAAAAAAGCAGTTTCACACTTAAGGTCTTTAATTTGTTGATATTCAGAATTGGAAAAAATACATAGCTCTTTAATTGTAATTGATTTCAGAAGTTATGACCAGCAGTTTTTAAACATTTGGCTCATTATAGATGTGCACTTGATGAGTTATGTGGTAAATACTTCCAACTCTTATATAAATATCACCATGTAGAGTGTTCTTTGTATAAAACTCTTCTCTTGCTAATTCCCCAAATAGGGTCTAAAATATATTACTGAACATAGTAAGTATGTTGTAGTGATAACAATAAGGTGGTGTCTAATGCCTTTACACATTTGATGTGAAAACAAATGATTTTGACTGACACAATTCCCATTCCTGTCTTTATGTTCTATTTTTAAAGAAAATTATTTTAAACAAAAATTTTTACTGGTGCATTTGACTATATATAATAGAGGAATTGATTATGACATATTCACAGATGCACATAAAATAATTTGATCACTCTTCCTCTCTAGTAATTTTTTCCTCTCCTTCTCCCTTCACCTTTGAAGGCATTCTGCAGTGATTACGGAGACATATCTTTGAAACATGATGAAAGAGTTTAAAAAACACTCCTCTATTCAGGCTAGCATGATATGGCAAACTAATGTTCCACAAGGAAATGTAGAACTATTACATTAAGTTTTAAATAAACTAGCTTATGCATAAGTAAAAAAGAAACGTCACTTTCTCCCAGAAATACATTGGAAAAAGAGTTGCCTCCCAAATCCCCTTTGCATTGTGTCTACATTCATACACAATTTATCATTGTTTTGTAAATGGTAAATTATCTCATTTTTTTCTGGTAAGAACTAATAAGAACAACTTATACTTGCATCCTGCATAACAACTAACTTTCATTCTCTTTTTGTAAATAGTCATCCAATTTCATGACTCTGAAGCACTTCAAACCCGATTCTCTCATTTTTTTTCAGAAAGATATTCATGTAAGCTAAGAAACTGAAAAAAACATATATCAGCTATTAAATTAAATTGTAATTTATATGTTAAAATTATTTCTTTCTGTCATAACTATTTAACTTCAGTATTGTTTTATAAAGCTTAGATTTGTTCTCCTGTGATTTTTTAGGTCAAAATGCCAAATAAAAGAATAAGGTTGAGGCCACATTTAACATAGGTATGCATGGCTTTACTATGTGTTAAGAAGTTCATCAAAACACCATTGAAGCAGGGTGTGATGGCACATGCCTGTAATCACAGTGGCTTAAGAGGCTGAGACAGGACAGTCTTTTGAGTTCAAAGCTAGCTTCAGCAACCATGAGGCCTAAGCAACTCACTGAGACCCTGTCTCTAAATAAAATATGAATAGGTTTGGGGATATGGCTCAGTGGTCAAGTGTCCCTGAGTACAATCCCTGGTACAAAGAAACAAACAACCAAAATAATAAATAAATAAAACCATGGAAGCTCTAAACCAAGGTGCAATGAAAGCAAGATGGTATCTTTTATTTGTTCATTTTCAAGCAGATATTTCATTATTGTAATAATACCCCTGATAAAAAAATTGTCAAATATTATAGAAATATCTTCAAATTGGTTCAAAAATACCTGGACATTGTTTTTCTTATTAGCTCTTAAAAATATAGCTCATCATTTTTGGACTAATATTTGACTCGCTCAAATGAACTCTTTGTATGAAGGAAATCACCTGGTTGTACTGAAGGGCTCCTGTTATACAATGCAACTCTAACCCTAACCTAACCCTAACCCTAACCCAACCCAAGCCAGGGAGTTGGGGACAGCACTCAGTGTGGAACAGTGAAATGAATCTGATCAAATTTTTTTGTGAATCCATATGAAAATATCACAGTGAATTTCACCTTCATGTATATTCATAATGCATAATTCAAAAAGAAACTTAAGAACTACAAATAAGTATAAGATCAGTAGAGCAGAAGAAAGAGAACACAGGGAGGAAGAAGGGGAGATAAAGTGGAAGTACTGGTCACTGAATTAGAGCACATTATATTTCATGCTTGTTTAATTATTTCAAAATTAACCTCAATATTATTTATGTCTAAATGCACTTTTAAAATTTTCATCAAATAAAAGAATAATTTAAATTTTCCATAAGAGTAAGTGGAGGGATTGTTGCTCAGTGGTAGAGTACTTGCCTACACATGTGAGGCACTGGGTTCAATCCTCAGCACCACATAAAATAAAGAAAATAAAAGTATTGTTCATCTATAACTAAAAAAAATATTTTAAAAAGAGAGTAGGTAGAAATTCTCCATATGTGGGCACAACACTAAAAGAATCAGAACAGAGACAGTGTATGCAATTATGGGTTTGTAATTTCTCTAAAGAAGTGTACATATTTCTAGGGGGCTTCAAACTTCCAATTAAAGCAATGTTGGTGGAAGAGAGACAGAAATCAGCGATGTATGACTTTGCAAGTAACAATGCTGCCTTCTTGAAAGACTCTCCTTGGAAGATTCTTGAGGATGCCATTAGAAATATTGATATTTTAAAGATAAATATAGCAGATGATATATACCTTAGTTTATTTGACTACCAAAGCCATTTTACTATGTTGAAGTATATTAAATCATCATGGTTTCCTTAAACACATGCAACTAGAAAATTTTAGTAAAGCTAGAAAGATTCATATTTAGTGAACCAGTTCAAGGACTTAAAGAATGTTCCTTGAAGATATTGTCAAGCATTTATTACCATCATATGTATATTCTACCTATTACCTAGATAAATTAAGCATTTGACACTGAGACAATTCAGAGCAACAGCCACTGGTTCAGAACAAGATAGGTGAGTGGGTGATCAAGATAGATTAAAGCTGCTGCCTAGAAAGTTGGCCCATGAATTTGTTACCAGGGCTTCAGGAGACTGCCCATTCATTCTGTCATTCACAGGCCCCAACACTGATCATCAGAATATTTTTAACCACTTTGCAGGTTATACTTCCTATCATCACAAGTATGACAATGTAGAGAGGAAAAACTATATAGAACATTTTGTCTCTAGATATCATGTAAGGATAATAGTTAAAAATTAAAATAAAAATCAGTTAATCTGTCAGGTGTCAGAATGTGCCCAGAGTGTAGTTATAGCAACACTGGACACTTAAGGTTTCAGTTATAATCTTTCAAAAATTGTGAAACTTGTTCATGTTTCCATGTAGAAGCAGTTTTGTCACAATATAACTATATGAATCACAAAAAATACTTAACTAAAAGTCTAATAGACCAGATTACATACAGGAGAACACTAAGGGAAGAAAGCTTAATAGTTTACCTTCAGATGTAAAATGCAAAGGTGAGTGAAAGATAAACTTCCTAGACTAATATTTCAAGAGTACATTCATTTCCTAACATTACTTCCACAAATTATAGGGTCTAGTTCACTTTTGCATGCTACCAATCTCATCAACCTGTCTCAAAATTATGCAGTAGACACAAATTAAGGAGACTAAATTGCTCTCTTTCAGTCTAGGTTTTGACATACTTGTGGAATCTGGATTGTTCTATATGGAAGTGCCTATATTCACTCAGTTGCATGTCTTAGAATTTTCAGTTCAGATTCCAGATGGCTAATTCTGAGTTCCATCTGAATTTTTATTGAAGTAAAATTAGTCTTTCTGAACGGCTCTGTAATTTCTGGAGCTGCTTCTTGTGTCTAAAGAAAATAAAAAGAATATATTTTAAAACTAATTAGAACCCAAATAATTATTATGTAGTTATTTTATTTAGTTCTGAGTCAAAAATTCAGACAGCAATTTTAAATGTGAAGAAAAAAATATTAGACTGTAAACTTCTGTCATCAGTTATCAATTACATTAAATCTGAACCAATAATAATAACTGAGTTCTTCCTTTCCCCCTTTCCCTTCTCATTCCCTGCCCTCCTCCTCCTCCTTTCTACTGCGAATGGAACCCAGGGCGTTGCACAGGCTAGGCTATCTACCATTGATCTGTGCTCAAAGTAATGAATCATTCACATGTTAGCACTCAGATCATCCAACAATTTAAAGAATAATAGAATCAATTCAAAATATGAAAGTTGAAAATTTTAATTTAACAATTCAAAAGTATATTTCTGCATCACATTTTTTTCTCCTCATAGTCTTACTTAATGCCCACTATTATCAAATATCCAACAGTTATCTGATGAAAATTATTACTCAGATCAAATTAGCTGAAAGGATGATGTAAATTGTGGTATTTGAAGGGGCATCAAATGTCTTCCTTCTCTTAGAAATCTACACAACATCTTTCCTCAAGAGATATAGAATACAACTATAATACGTATATCCAAAATACAGTTTACAATGAAATGAATTAAAGCAAATTGCAGATAAGTAAGATAGCCTGTAAAATCAGAAATACTTGTTTTTGCTTCTCCTCTAAATCCCATCTTGCTCGATGTTCAATGTCACATTCCCACCATACTCCTTGGCCTCGTTCTATTCGAGTGCTCCGTGTGTGCCTTGGAAAGTTTACTACATTTTTTTCCAACTTCTTTTGATTCCTTTCTATTTTTTCAAATGTATCTTGTATACTTTTTATAAAAAACAAGTTCTCTATAAAACAGTCATAGTTTGTTCTCAAATGTAAATGCTTTGAAGATGCATTTTTCATCTTTGTAGTAAGATCATCCATCTGCATGAATAAAAGAAGTATGAAAAAAACAATATGAAAATAAGATACTGAAAATATTTGACACAAACTCAAACAACAAATTTTACATAAATTCAATCGCAACAAAACATAATCTATACCAGCATTATGAAGAGTAGATTAAGTTTCTATAATAAGGTATATTAGCTTTTCAGTTGGTAAGGATTACACATCTATAAATCCCAATTCTGGCTACATAATAAATGTTGAGGAAATCTATATAGAAGATGATTTTTCCCATACTGAATTTACTATTGGATTAAGTGAATTTAATTTTATATTTTGTCACTGAAATATAGTTAGAATAAAAGTCTTAACAGGCCAATCTACTAACAAAAAATATTGATTGATATCAAATAGTAATTTTGTTAAAACAACTATTCTATTCTAGAATAGGTGTGGATATCAGATATTACTCTCACCTTGGGAGAATTTATATCTCAACAAGATAATCACCATGCAAACACTGTTGGTGACAGAAAAGTCAAAGAAAGTGCATGAAAAATAAAAATTCATTTTATGTGATCTCTGAATAAACATGATCAAGTGAATTAAAGCAGACAAGTCAGAAAGTACAGCAAGAATAAGACAGAGATATGGTACAATCGGCACAATTCATGAAGACCACAAAGAGGCAGGGTAATAAAAGCATGTCCAAATATTAACTTGTAAATAGATGCCCCCAGTCATGTAGTACTGGAGTTGTCAAGAGGTGGAAGAATTTTATGGTTTAGCAACTGATAACTGGCTAAGTCACATGGTCATAAAACAAAACTCCACTAGACAACAGAAAGAAATAAAATAGTGATGCTTGCTACAACACAGAGGATCCCTGGAAAAAGTATTCTAAGTCAATGAAACTGGTAAAAAACAAAATACCTACTGTTGTATAAATTCACTTGTATGAAATATCCATTACAGAGTAATTTTAGAGTTAGAACCATAAGCCAACTTCCAAACAAGATTTCCAAAAAGCAAAAGTTAATATCAAGAATCAGCAAATGGTGACTGGTAGTTCAGTGGTAGAGTGCTTGCTTAGCATGTGTGCAGCTCTTGGTTTGATCCTCAGCACCACACATGAATAAATAAAGATAATGTGTCCATCTACAAATAAAAATATTTTTTAAAAGCATCAATATGGGGCTGGGGCTGGGGCTGTAGCTCAGTGGTAGAGTGCTTGCCTTCCATGTGTGAGGCATTGTGTTTGATCCTCACCACCACATAAAAATAAAGATATTGTGGTCTATATACAACTATTTTTTTTTTTAAAAAAAAAGATCAATAAATGGGTTGGTATCAAACTAAAAAACTTTTTCACAGCAAAGGAAACCATCACGAATTATGAACAGAGAGCCTTCAAAATGTGAGAAAATCTTTGCCATGTGCACCTCAGATAGAACATTAATCACCAGGATGTACAAATAATTCAAATTTTTTAACACCAAAAGAACACCAACCAATAATCCAATCAATAAATGGGCAAAGGAACTGAAAAGGCACTTCCCAGAAGAACATATGCAAATGGTCAGAAAATATATGAAAAATAATTCAATTAGAGAAATGCAAATGCCACACTGAGATTCCATCTCACTTGGGTCAGAATGGCAACTGAAAAGAATAAAATAATGATAGATGTTGGTGGCAGTGTGGGGAAAATGTTCACTTACACATTGTTGATGGGACTGCAAATTGGTGCAATCACTCTGGAAAGCAGTATGGAGAGTCCTCAGAAATCTTGGAATGTAACCGCCATTTGACCCACTTATCCCACTCCTTGATTTACACACAAAATCCTTAAAATCATCATACTACAGTGACACAGCCACAACAATGTCTAAAGTGGCTCAAATCACAATATTGAAGCTATGAAACCTTCAATAGATGATCAGATTTTAAAAATGTGTCATGTACACAGGATGGAATATTAATAAGCTGTGAGAAAGAATGAAATTATGGCATTTGCCAGTAAATGGATGGAACTGGAGATTATCATCCTAAGTGAAATAAGCCAATCCTCCAAATCCAAAGGCTGGAAGTTCTCTTTCATAAGTGAATGCTAACACACAGTAAGGAATGTGGTAAAAAAGAATAGAAGTTCATTGAATTAAGACAAAAGGAATGGGAATGAAAATGGAAACAGAAAAGACAGTAGAATAAATCTGAAACAACTTTCCTATATTCACATGTGAATACATGACCAGTGTAACTCCACATTATGTACAAATATAAAAATGTGAAGTTATAATCTATGATGTAAATATTCAAATACAGTCTACTGTCATATATATCTAAAAAGAACAATAAAGAAACAAGGTACTACAGGGACATAGCCACATCAATGTTTATCGCAGCACAATTCACAATAGCTAGCCTGTGGAGCCAACCTAGATGCCCTTCAATGGATGAATGGATAAAAACATGTGGCATATATACTCAATAGAATATTACTCAGCACTAAAAATAATGAGACCATGGCATTTGCAGGGAAATGAATGGCATTAGAGCAGATTATGCTAAGTGAAGTTAACCAATCCCAAGAAAAACAAATGCCGAGTGTCTTCTCTGATATAAGGGGGGTGACTCAAAATGGGGAAGAGAGGAAGAGCATGGGAAGAAGATTACCTCTACATAGGGAAGAGGGGTGGGAGGGAAAAGGAGGGAGAAAGGGAATTGCATGGATGGTGGAAGGAGACCTTCATTGTTATACAAAATACATGTATGAAGATGTGAGAAAAAAAATAATAGTGTTACCTTAGATTAGGTAGAGAGAAGTGATGGGAAGGGAGGGGAAGGCTGGGGAGATAGGAAGGATAGTAGAATAAAACAGACATTATTACTACCATGTGTATATATGTGAATGCATGACCAATGTGATTCTGCAACCTGTATACTCAGAAAAATGAGATATTTTATCCCATGTGATTCAAATGTATGATATGTCAAGGTCATTGTATTGTCATGGGTAACTAATTAAAACAAATTTAAAAATCACATCAAAATAGAGTCTTGCCTAAAGTTAAAAAATAAATAAATAAATAAAAGTACTATTGTTTACATTTGTAAATTACTAAAATAATATATTGGTAGTTTTCTAGGACTTTGGATGTGTAGGGATTAGAAAACTGACAGCTAAAAGGTTCCAGGTTTCTTTTCAAGAACATGAAAATGTTCTAAAATTGACTGTGTAAATGGTTACATAACTCTGTTAATGTACTAAGAGACACTGTATTTTACATGTTATATGGGTGAATTCGATGTCAAGTGCATTACATATATCATAAAAATGCCTTTTAAGAGATGTACTGAAAAAAAACTTAGCTAACATTTTTCATTGTCTAGTTTGGATATCAGTCCAGACATAATACAAATATTTATATGTTTCATAATGTATCTAAATAAATCAAAAAATAAAGAAATAGCCTAAGTTTTTCAATAATTAAACTAAAACCTAAAACATATCTGTATTTTGAGAAAAGCATAAAAAATTTGTACACATTTTTAAAGTCAATTTAGTAATTACTTGCAGATTTTGAATAGATGCACAAAAATGAAGTAAAAATAACAATTTTTCCTGAAACATTCTATTAAATAGTACCTCTAATTTAGTTTTCCTTGTTGTACCATGGAAGTAGAGACAGCATGAAAAGCTGCTGGGTTATAGAAAAAAGTCTCAGCTTTCCTCAGACTAGATATTTTAATGAAAGATGCTGATTTTGTAAGAGAAAAATTAAAAAGAAAATTTTGAGTGTAAGAAATAAGTGCAGTATAAAGATCCCCAAATATAATAAAATCAATTATAATGAAAATATAAAGAAAGCTGTTCATTGACATTAGTATCCCAGAATAACTTTTATTACTTAAGCAGGTGTTGATTTACAGATGACATGTTCAATTTTCTACATACTTGACTTGTCATTTGTCTTAGTTTCTTCATTAAATCCTGTCTTTATATTTTAAATTTATGTGAAAATGTGCTAAATCTTCTAGAGAAGCCTCTGATACACGTTGTAGTTTCAGGGTACCAGCTGGCTGTTTTTCAAGATGTCTCGCAACTACCTGATATTTCTGTTAATGATTTTGTTACTCAGCTCACTTTAAAAATTTATTATTATTATTATTATTACTATTATTATTATTATATAATGATGTTTACTCTGAAAAAATATCACTACATACAACAGTAAGCTGCTGTTTATTTCTGAATTCCCTTAAGAAAATAGAAGATTGTGTACTCCTGCTTAGTCACTATCACATTCCTTACACAACAGGGTGAGCCCTGTATCTCTACATACTGCCCTTGATAAAGTTGCAATGTTTACCAAACTACTGAAATCTCAATCAAAAATGGTTACACAGGTCTCACTGGTAGTGGTGAATTCTACAGAGGTTATTATCCCTCTCTTATTAGAGACTCAAGTTAATACTCCACATCCTCACATCTTTAAAGCTTTGCTAAAATAATTCCAATATACTTTCACAAAGAATAAAGGAGATGCTAGGTAACCTGGTCTCCACCTCACTGCCTGTCCACATCTCCTAGATTTCTCACTGGTCCTCACACCACTCCTTCTTTACATAAACCCTGCCACCCTCATTAGTCTGGACATGGGGGTTCAGTGCCAAATTAATGAATTTTAGATGGCTACAATTATCTTTGTCACTATATAATAGGAATTAGGCCATGAAATGAAGAAAACTATTAGCAAGTTATCATGAATATGTGCATCAAATTACAGATGAAATCAAGTGTGGTTTTGCTGCAATTCATCACATTAGTCCCAATTTATGACAATGACAAATAGATGCTTTTAAAGAGGTGGACAAGACATGAATGAAAACAAAAAAAAAATATCAGGACAGTTATTTTCAGATTTATGTTAAACTTAAATGACTAAAAATAAATTTACCAACTAGAAATATACAAAAATATACTGAAGAAAGTCTATTACAAAATACAGCATCTACATTTCAGTTCAACTGTAAAATCTGGAATGAACTGTAAAAGTAACTAATTTATTTGAAACTAGGTATGAGCATTTCCATTATGTGTTTCATTGTGATCTTCAAGTATAGCAACAAGAAGACATTAAAATTGTTATTCAGTAATGGGATGTAGCTCATTGGTAGAACATGTGTTTAGCATGTGCAAACTTTGGGATGAATTAATAGCACCCAAATTAGATATTGTTTCAGCATTATTGAGACCATATTACTAATGTCAGCATATAAACCTACAAAAAAAAATCTTAACTCAACCTCTTAAATCTTTATAAGAAAAAATTTCTTAAATTGAAGGGTCAGGCCCAAGTTTTAAAAATTTCCTCCTTTTTAAATATTAAAATATATTTTAACTAAGTCTTTTGTGTTTAGTTGACACATGAGTACCTATAGTTATTTTAAAATATGTACACAGTGTGTAAGAATCAGAGCAGGGTAATTGGAATACTCAGCACTTCAAACACAGATTGGTTGTGCTGCAAATGAGGTCTAAGTTATTTTTGATGGACAACAGGTTGTAGTTCTGTGTTGATACAGAAACACATTCATAATATCTACATTTTTATATTCATCAAGATTCAACATTTTGCCATAAGCAGATATCACTTTGAGTATTCCTTTGAAGACTCTTTTTTTTTTTTAGAGTTTTATTTTTTTTTTTAATTTTTTATTGTGGGTTGTTCAAAACATTACAAATTTCTTGACATATCATATTCCACACTTTGATTCAAGTGGGTTATGAACTCCCACCTTCACCCCATACACAGATTGCAGAATCACATCAGTTACACATCCATTGATTTACATATTGCCATACTAGTGTCTGTTGTGCTCTGCTGCCTTTCCCATCCTCCACCCTCCCCCCTCCCCACCTCTCCCCTCCCCTCCCCTCCTCTCTCTCTACCTCCTCCACTGTATAACCCTGAGGGTCTCCTTCCATTACTATGCAATTTCCCTTCTCTCTCCCTTTCCCTCCCACCTCTCATCCCTGTTAAATGTTAATTTTCTTCTCCTGCTCTTCGTCCCTACTCTGTTCTTAGTTACTCTCCTTATATCAAAGAAGACTCTTTATAAAGATATCTTGCTTGATACTTACTTCTTCTGCTTTCTCCTTTCCATATTGATCCAGTTGTTCTTTCAAATGATTAGTTTCATTGATTAATTCCAAATATTTGTTTCCCAGCATGAGACCATATATGTCATTCCGAGCTTGAAGTTCTTTTATAACATCATAAAATTGGGTTTGGACATTAATGATTCCATCCATTTTATTTTCACCTTTGTTCTGATAGTAATGCAACTGGTCTTCATGCAATGTAGTTTCTCTTTGTAGTTTAGATACCTTCTCTTTAGAAGCTTCCTGGTCCAATTCCTGGTTATAAAAAAAGAAAAAAAATAAAGATTGAAAAAATCTGCATTATACCAGAATGAAAGAATAGATTAAGTGATTAGTTAGTTTGCCAATGTAAAAAATAAATAAATAACTTTGCAGAAGAGAAGCGACAGAGAAAACCCCACACATATAGTTATCTAATACTAGACAAACACACTATAAAACATGCATTGGGGAAAGGATAGGTTCCTCAACCAATTGTGCTCGGAAAACTGAAAACCCATATGTTGTAGGAGAAATTTAACCCCTATTTCTCAAAAGCAAAGTGGATCAAGGACCTAGATAATAGATAAAAGTCCCTAGACCTATTACAAGACTAGACAGGCCCAGCGCTCCATCTTGTCAGTGTAGGAACTGAATTCCTCAAAAAGACACTTAAAGCACAAGAAGTAAAATAAAGAATCAATAAATGGGGTGGTATCTTTACAGCAAAGGAAACCATCAAGAATGTGAGTAGACAGCATATAGAATGGGAGAAAATCTTTGTCACTGACATGTCAGATAGAGCATTAATCTCCAGAATATATAAACAACTCGAAAAATAACTCACAAAAAATAACACAATCAATAAATGAATAAAAAACTGAGCAAGCACTTCAAAGAAAAATATGTACAGTTAACAAGTATATGAAAAACAATGTTCAACATCTTTAGCGATTAGAAAAATGAAAATTAAAACTACACTGAGATATAAAGAATGCAAGTAACAATAAATGTTGGTGAGAATGTGGGGAAAATCTGAAATGGAAATGAGGACAACCACTCCATTCACAATATCCTCAAAAAAAAAAAAATTCTTGGGAATCAACCTAACAAAAGAGGTGAAAGACTTATACAATGAAAACTACAAACCCTAAAGAGAGAAATAGAAGAAGATCTTAGAAGATGGAAAAATATACCCTGTTCATGGATAGGCAGAACTAACATCATCAAAATGGCGATATTACCAAAAGTTCTCTATAGGTTTAATGCAATGCCAATCAAAATCCCAATGGCATTTCTTGTAGAAATAGAGAAAGCAATCATGAAATTCATATGGAAAAATAAAAGACCCAGAATCGCAAAAACAATGCTAAGCAGGAAGTGTGAATCAGGCAGTATAGCGATACCAGACTTCAAACTATACTACAGAGCAACAGTAACAAAAACAGCATGGTACTGGTACCAAAACAGGCGGGTGGACCAATGGTACAGAATAGAGGACACAGAAACCAATCCACAAAACTACAACTATCTTATATTTGATAAAGGGGCTAAAAGCATGCAATGGAGGAAGGATAGCATCTTCAACAAATGGTGCTGGGAAAACTGGAAATCCATATGCAACAAAATGAAACTGAATCCCCTCCTCTCGCCATGCACAAAAGTTAACGCAAAATGGATCAAGGAGCTTGATATCAAATCAGAGACACGGCGTCTGATAGAAGAAAAAGTTGGGTACAATCTACATACTGTGGGGTCGGGCTCCAAATTCCTCAATAGGACACCCATAGCACAAGAGTTAATAACTAGAATCAACAAATGGGACTTACTCAAACTAAAAAGTTTTTTCTCAGCAAAAGAAACAATAAGAGAGGTAAATAGGGAGCCTACATCCTGGGAACAAATCTTTACTCCTCACACTTCAGATAGAGCCCTAATATCCAGAGTATACAAAGAACTCAAAAAATTAGACAATAAGATAACAAATAACCCAATCAACAAATGGGCCAAGGACCTGAACAGACACTTCTCAGAGGAGGACATACAATCAATCAACAAGTACATGAAAAAATGCTCACCATCTCTAGCAGTCAGAGAAATGCAAATCAAAACCACCCTAAGATACCATCTCACTCCAGTAAGATTGGCAGCCATTATGAAGTCAAACAACAACAAGTGCTGGTGAGGATGTGGGGAAAAGGGTACACTTGTACAATTGCTGGTGGGACTGCAAATTGGTGCAGCCAATTTGGAAAGCAGTATGGAGATTTCTTGGAAAGCTGGGAATGGAACCACCATTTGACCCAGCTATTCCCCTTCTTGGTCTATTCCCTAAAGACCTAAAAAGAACATGCTACAGGGACACTGCTACATCGATGTTCATAGCAGCACAATTCACAATAGCAAGACTGTGGAACCAACCTAGATGCCCTTCAATAGACAAATGGATAAAAAAAAATGTGGCATTTATACACAATGGAGTATTACTCTGCATTAAAAAATGACAAAATCATAGAATTTACAGGGAAATGGATGGCATTAGAGCAGATTATGCTAAGTGAAGCTAGCCAATCCCTAAAAAACAAATGCCAAATGTCTTCTTTGATATAAGCAGAGTAACTAACAACAGAGTAGGGACGAAGAGCATGAGAAGAAGATTAACATTAAACAGGGATGAGAGGTGGGAGGGAAAGGGAGAGAGAAGGGAAATTGCATGGAAATGGAAAGAGACTCTCAGGGTTATACAAAATTACGTACAAGAGGAAGTGAGGGGAAAGGGAAAAATAATGCAAGGGGGAGAAATGAATGACAGTACAGGGGGTAGAGAGAGAAGAGGGGAGGGGAGGGGAGGGGAGGGGAGGGGAGGGGGGATAGTAGAGGATAGGAAAGGCAGCAGAATACAACAGACACTAGTATGGCAATATGTAAATCAATGGATGTGTAACTGATGTGATTATGCAATCTGTATACGGGGTAAAAATGGGAGTTCATAACCCACTTGAATCAAAGTGTGAAATATGATATATCAAGAACTATGTAATGTTTTGAACAACCAACAATAAAAATTTTTTAAAAAAAGAATGTGGGGAAAAGATTCACTCATACATTGCACCAAGCAATTTTTCAGGAAAGCAGTATATAGATTTCTCACAAAACCTGGAATGGAACGACCATTTGACCCAGTTATTCTGCTCCTCAGTGTATACTCCAATGATACTATAGTGACACAGCCACATAAATATTTATAGCAGCTCTTCACAAAAGTTAAGCTGTGAAACCAACCTAGGTGCCTTTCAACACATGGAAGGATAAAGACAATGTGTCATATATACACAATGGATTCAGCCATGAAGAATGAAATTATGGCATTTGCTGGCAAATGAATGGAACTGGACACTGCCATGCAAAGTGAAATAATCCAGTCCTCCAAATCCAAAGTCTGAATATTCTCCTTAACATGTAGTTGCTAACACACATAAGGGTGGAGGATAAAAGAATAGAAGTTTGTTGGTTAGACAAAAGTGAATAAAGGGCTGAGAGAGGAGGGGAATATAGTAGAATGAATCTGACATTACATTCCTATGTTCACATATGAGTACATGACCAGAAAAACTCTACATAGAAGAAGTTATATGCTATGTATGTGTAATACACCAAAAGAACTCTATTGTAATGTATACCTAAAAACAATAAATAAAAATTAGAATTCACTATTTCTCTGTTGATCCACTTTTAGGATCATATGATCTACCCTTTAAACAGTTAAAAGTTCCAAATATTTTATTATGTACCTATCTGTTGGGATGGCTTCAGTGGCAAATAAAAGAACACTTAACTTTAAGAAGAATAAGTTTGCAATCTGACACCTCATGTATTCAACCAGACCATAGTAAGAGCCTTAGCTCTACATCTACTGAGACATACAAAAGTTCTCCAAGGTCTTTTCCTAAAAATATTCCTAGCATATTCTGTTTTCTAACATTTTGTAGCTGGGAATGAGAATTGCATCTACTGATAAATTATAAAGGTAGAAACAGCATTAAACACATGATCTATATCAATGAACAATGTATCACAATTCTGAAAAGGAGCACAAGGCTAAAAACATAGGCAAATTGCATGATTTTTCTCCAAGTATTTTGCCTCTGCTTCTAGTGCTCATCCACAAAGCCAGTTACTTCTGTCCTATGAATGGATAAACACCAAAGAAGGTCTGTGTTTCAAAATACAAATGACAAATAAGGCAAAATGTGTAAGGCTCTACTCAGAAAATCCTGAGATTTCTACTCAGTAGCACTTGTTTCATCTTAGTGAACATTGAAACATGAGTCAATATAAAATAAAGGAAATAAACAGATCTTATGTATTAGGAACAAATACTTACCAGTAATTTATTTCTAAGAACATATTATGGTATGCCATTTTTTCCAAAGGTGTTTTGTACTGAAGATTACTTGAAGCAAAGTGTTTGTTTCTCTTCTTAAAAGTGAGAAAATGATTTACAAAACCAGAGTATTTGCTGGCCCCACTTTTCCTCCTTACTTAACAGTGGGAGTAGTAATGCACATTAATACAACAAGAGAGCAAAGTCACTTCCCCAAACTAGAAGATCTACTATTAGAAGCAAGGGTTTTGAGATCATAGAAAAATCAACTATTCCTCTGGAAAATATTAAAAGTCTTTTCTCTTTATAAGGCTACACTGAAAGTCATCATGGGACTGCTGTGGAGAAATACAGTTGAATTAAGAACATTACTTAATTCAATGGGACAAAAATTGCACCCCTCACCTCCAAAATATGCACATTATGGTTATAAATATATGGATTTAAAACCCTCTATACTTTCCCATAATTAATAGATTTACTGTTTAACTATGTTACACACACACACACACACACTCAATCATTTGAAAACAGAAGAAAATAATTCAGGAAACATTTCCTTTCTGCACATGTCTATCTCTTTTTGTTTGCAAAGATGTGTTACTGAAATTTCATATTGTAAATTCTGGCATTATGGTCTCATGGAAATCGTCTGTAGGTTTCATTTTGTTCTGCTAAAATCTACAAATTTATTTCAGCAAGGTTTTGGCTGTATATCAGCAGGTGACAGAAGTCTAAAAACTTAATTTAAGAGTGGGACCTTCAAGATTAAAAAATAATTCCAAAAGGTAGATTTATTCTTTATGAGTAAATGTCTTACATTTCACTTGCACAAATGACAGATAAATTTGGGTGAGTGAAAACATTTCTTGGGGTGGGGATGTGGCTCAAGTGGTAGCGCGCTCGCCTGGCATGTGTGAGGCCCGGGTTCGATCCTCAGCACCACATACAAACAAAGATGTTGTGTCCGCTGAAAACTAAAAAATAAATATTAAAATTGTCTCTCTCTATCTTTAAAAAAATTAAAAAATTAGAAAAAAAAACATTTCTTAAATGCAGACAGAAATGTAATTGTGAAACACTTTTTTAAAAAATGATTTAAATAGGTGCATAGATATTTAGTTTGTATTTTAACATAAAACACCTAAATTTGTATTTATGTCCGTGATTAAACTAAACTTCTTCATTCAGAAAACAAATGCTGAACAACTACCAGATGCTAAGTTTTGCTGTAACTAGTTTTGTCATAAATATCATCATTTAATTTTAGAGTCAGATAACATTGTGGTTTTTTTTTTTTCTGGTTTGTCAGATCTTTTTTAATTTTTTTTTATTGCCAAATAATGAACATTGTGTTTTAAATCAAAATAGTAGTTCACACCCCACATACCCATGCTTTGGGAAACAGCAGACTGCATATAAATGGAGGTCCTATAAGTCTGTGTTTCCTGGCATTGTGGGAGATGTCTGAAGTGTGTGGAAGTACACACACATGATGACTGCATGTTGGTGAAATTGCCAAACAGCACATTCCTCAGACCACATTGCCATCATTAAGTGAAACATGCCACATACAATAAGTTAAAGGGATTTTATAAATAATTCAAATGAAATACAGTAAAAATTTGAAACTTTACTGAACGTTCATTTACCTGATTAAAATGATTTCTTGCAGTCTCCAATTCTGTATCTACTGTACAAACAGAGATTTCAGCTTGCTTTCTCGCTTGATCCTCTTTGTTAAATTCTGTTTCTTTTTCTTTTAATGAGTTCTTATTTTTTTCATGTAACATATCATCATTTTTTCTCTTCACCTCATCTTCTTTTAAGGTATATCTGAAGTTAATATGGGTGCCTTTTAATTGATTTTTGCCAAAAACCAAAAATGTCTTTTTATGTTCTGGCTCTTTGTATGCTGATTTAGTATCTTAATAAAAATTCTATGTTCTCTGAAGCTTTTATAGTTTAACATTTTAAATTTCTCCTTTAATCTTGTGTAAAACATACATAATTGAAAGTCAATAATAAAAAATTGTTTTGTTATTTGATAAGTTTCTATTACTAGCTAATCTTTTAGATACCACAGAAAAGGAATTTAGAAATGATTTGGTAAATTGACAAGTTTAAGGTAATTTTTTTTGCACAATCATAGGTCCTCCCCAGTTAAAAAGATAATTTCATGTCAAATAAGTTTTAAAGACATTGTTTATATACAAACTTATGAATTCAGTAGAAATATCATTTATCTTCATAAAATATGTCAGGTATACCTATAATTGGCTTACAGTGTAACAGCATATTCAGACATTCTTTTTTTCAATATGTGTCTTTTGGGGCTGGGGCTGTAGCACAGTGGTAGAGTGTTTGCCTAGCATGGGTAAGGTGCTGGGTTTGATCCTTAGCACCACATATAAATAAAATAAAGATATAAAAAAATATGTATCTTTTGTATTACTATGACCCCGGACTGGGATAAATAATCTCTTACCTGTTATTATACTTTTTATGTTTCTTTTATGGTAACACTCTCAACTTACCTTTTTGATCATTATGTATTTTACAAAAAACTCAAAATCCATTTTTGAACAAGATGGGACCTAATATTTAATCCAATAATGAAGAGTAATGTTCTTCAACAGATGAATGGATAAAAAAAATATGTGTGTGTGTGCACACACACAATGGAATATAAGACATAACAAAAATAAATTTATGTCAACATATAGTCTACTGTCATATATACCTAAAAAACACAAAAAGTATATGTCCTTTCAATATAGAAATATGAACAAATTTATGAATGAGAATGAATTTGAATAAAAAATAATGTTTTCATTTCATTTTTTAATGAATGTTAATATTAGAAGTGTAGCTGAGTGTCTAGCTCAGCACTAGCACATCACACTAGTAACACAAAACCCTGAGTTTGATCCCCCAAATCAGCCTAAAAACTATAAATGTATAATAACATGTTTCAGGGCAGTGAAAAATGCCTCACTGGTGGAAAACAAACTTTCTTGAGAGAAATTTAAAAATCCTGTAATCTTTAAAGTTTCCCAACTTTAACCAAATAACTCTATATTGAAATTGTTTTCAAAAGTAAACAGAAATATAGAAAGTTATTTTTTTTCTTTTCTTCTCATCCCCAACTTTGGTACCAGGGATTGAACCCACAGAAGCTAAATCCCTTAGCTACATCCCAAGGTCTTTTTCTTTTTTTTTTTTGGAGACAGGGTCTCATTAATTTGCTTAGGACATTGCTGCTATGTTGATGAGGATTATTTTGAACTTTTGATCCTCCTATCTTTGTCTCCCAAGCTGCTGGAATTATAGGCACATGCCATGGTATCTGAGTAGGAAATGATTTTTTTATAAATGATATTTCTTGAAATATTAACTGTAATAAAAAGTTAAAAATATAAACAAATAACAATCCCAAATTATGCTTGTTAAATAAATAGATTACTAGCAGATGGGGTTCCATAGAGCCATTAAAATTGTGATGGGGAAAAATATGAACTTAGTTTTTAGAAGTAATCACATTTAATAATATGCTATCATATTTGTAAGAATTTTATAATTTATTCATGTTTTCTCCTTTGCAAAGTGCTAATAGATGAGGAAGTAGTTAAAAAAAATTGTCCTTCTTATTTTACTGGATTAAAGGAAAAGATTCCACTCCTTCTTTCAATCTAGGATATAATACCTCAAATTGTGGAGTTGTTTCAATTCTATATTTTCTTGCTTAAACTCTGATACCCTCTTTTTTAGCTCATGAATCTCATTTTCCAGTTGTGCATTTTTTTTAACATGTAGTGAACACTGTGTGCAGTGACTTTTTTTGCTTTTTATTATTCTTTGAAGTGATAGAACTGCTTTCTGGGTTTTCGACAGGCTAACAGAATCTGTCAGAAAAAAAGAAGATAGAAATAAAATATGTTACTAATTTAAATATATGAATGCTGTATATTTCACATGCATTGTTTATACACTAAAGCAATGAGTGCATAAAACACATGACACAATATGCTGAACTCTGAAGATATAACAGATGAGATTATACCCCTATTGTTCTTTAGCTTAAAGTCTAATGGAGAAGACAGACACAAAAAAAAAGATCATTATAATTTTAGACAGATGATATTAGAAAAGAGGTTTGTGATCTAATACATAAATCTGATCTATAGAAAAGATTCCCTGAGGAAAATGAAAATACACTGAGAAATGAACAGAAAGCAGGTAGAATGTGAAGAACATTATTCTTTCCAACATAAAAATTCAAGTTTTCCAACTCCCCTGTGGTCTATACTTGTCTTGTACAGAAACTAAGAGGGACACTCCCACTATAACCTGCTGCTGGATTTTGGTCTTGAGAGAGACAACTCTTTATCTTTCTTGCTTTTTCTTTATTCCCTGTTTACTAGGTTCATTTCTCCCAGTATTAGAATATATCAGCACTCATGTTATAAATCAATATTCTATCCAAAGAACTGTGTAGAATATGTTGTTCTTACCGTGGACATGTCCATCTTCTTTCTCTTTTGCTTTATGATGTTTCTCTCCAGATGAGTGAGAAACACACATCTGTGGATGATCCTCAGAAAATACCTGCAAAATAAAGGACCCCAAAATGAGCTGCATGAAGACTTCACTATCACTCTTTTATTTTTTTAATTTTTTATTGTTGGCTGTTCAAAACATTACATAGTTCTTGATATATCATATTTCACACTTTGATTCAAGTGGGTTATGAGCTCCCATTTTTACCCCATATACAGATTGCAGAATCACATCAGTTACACATCCATTGATTTACATATTGCCATACTAGTGTCTGTTGTGTTCTGCTGCCTTTCCTATCCTCTACTACCCCCCCTCCCCTCCCCTCCCCTCCCCTCTTCTCTCTCTGCCCCCTCTACTGACATTCATTTGTCCCCCTTGTATTATTTTTCCCTTTCCCCTCACTTCCTCTTGTATGTACTTTTGTATAACTCTGAGGGTCTCCTTCCATTTCCATGCAATTTCCCTTCTCTCTCCCTTTCCCTCCCACCTCTCATCCCTGTTTAATATTAATCTTCTTCTCATGCTCTTCGACCCTACTCTGTTCTTAGTTACTCTTTCACTATCACTCTTTTAGACAACACCCAAATTTTGGTCTTGAAAGCAGCTAACTAACATGTAGATAACTACAGACTGAGCAGTCACACTTTTCATAGGGTGTCTTAGCATTGTGTTCCAGATGAAGCTGAACACTTATCTTCCAATGGCTCCTGATTTGGTAAAAGCAGGGTGGATGTCATAGAAAAGGCATTCCTTGACAACATGCTAACAAAGGTGTATACACCCCAAAAGACGGGAGGAATGATATTCATTGTAACTCATCCGACTTTGCATTCACCATCAAATGTGAGAAGGCTTTCAAGTCTTATTTTAAAGAATTTTGAGGAGTATGTTTCATATTAAATAGGATCACACTGTTTAAACAATAAACTAACAAAGTTTTTGTTTGAAAATATGAGACTTAGGTGTTCAGTTGGGGATTTGACACTGAGATATGGCCCCTGCCCAGGATACACCCCAAAGGGAAAGCTGTAAACCCAAGGACCTACATATGCCAGCCAAATAAAATAAATCTAGATGTGTGCTAAATCTCACACCAGGAATGTTGGCAATGTGAGAAAAAAGATAAGACAGCATCTCTGAATTCCATCATTCCCCCATTAATGCACACAAATACATTTCTTTAATATACTAAGACATTTTGATAAAATTATTCAACATATTGACTGAATTTTCGGCAAGGATGAGAAACAAAATGAAAAGGTCACCACAGAAAAATTGTTTAATACATGTAAGAAGACAGAAATTGGGTCAACATACTTTATACACAACCAGAGATATAAAAAATTGTGCTATATATGTGTAATAAGAATTATAATGCATTCTCCTGTCATTTATTTTTTAAAAAAATCAATAAAAAATAAACAAAGAAATAACAAATAAACATTAACCAGGATGTAAAGTTATATATATATATATATATATATATATATATATATATATATATATATATATATATATTTCAACTTGTAGCAAATAACTACTGATTTTCACTAGAATTTTGAGCCTTTGACAACATCACCCTTTCACATGAATGCAGTCAGTGACCATTACCATTCATAACCCAGGTGGTTATTCGTCAGTCTCAAATTTAGTCTCAACTTTATTTTTCAAAATGTTTATGCAAGTGGAAGCACAAGCAACATTTAGAATTGTTTTGCCTCCATTACATAGTAAATTTAGCTATAAGTTGACAGGACTACTAATGCTATTTTCAGATTCTAACCAGTTCAGAGTGGTTTTAGATGTAATTAGCAATATATAATGCCTCGATTCCAAAAGACTATTTAAAAGGTATTTTCATTTGGCCTCCTTTACTTTCCTCAAGAAAGAAAAACAAGAGAAAACAGGAAGAAATGCTTTATATGTTGACATACCTGAGACTGGGTACATTGAGCGTCATCAAAACTTTTGTGCTCTTCCTCTGAAGTCATGTCAAAATGGGTCTCTGCTGATAAATGAATACATTTACTCACATTCCTTAGAACTGCATTAGAAAGAGTGAATATCAATACAAATAGAAAAGGGTAACTGTAACACCAAAACAACTTAATATTCCCAAATATGACTTCCAATTAAGTTTAATATTTGGTGAATAATTACTGGTTTCAACTTTCCACAGTTTTTCTTTTTTCTTTTTCTTTTTTTTTCTTAGGAGTGGACCCACAAACTTATGCATTCTTGTCAAATACTCTACCACTTAGTTCTATCCCATGGCCACTTTAATTGGCAACTGGAGTCCTCTGAGTGTACTGAATACAGCCATCCTTCAAGGCTTGGACTTCCAAGTAGTTGTGAATAAAGATGTACCCATTTGCACCCAACAAACATTGAGTTCTCAGGGAGTATTTTTTCTTGATCCAAATCCTCAACACACATCTTATAGAGACATGACAGGATACAAGGTTCAGTGCAAACCATATTGCCAAGATTTGTCTACTCAAGATCAATGAAATTTGCTCAGAAACAAGCTTGAAAATACACATGGAAAGAGGGGCTGATTCTGGGAAAATGTTAGGATAGAGTAAGCTGCATTCTAAGTTGCACTATTGCATGGAGACCAAAGAGTTGGTGAAGAGCTTCTCAGCAAAGTGAGTGAAAGAGGGATTTTATTCAAATCCCTAAAATTTCTGAACACTGAAAAGGTCCAGAGATTCAGTAATCTGTGTAACATAAACAAAAAAAGCCTACAACCTGCATGCAAATATCAGTGCAGATCTGCCTCAGACAAAGGGGGAGAGAGAAGAGGAAGATGTATTCTGAGTTGTACCATGATGTGCCCTGCTAAGGAGAAACCTGAGATCAAAAATATTGCTTAAACTGATCTGACCAAAAGGTGCACTATGCACTGGTGCTTAAAAAGCATGCTCTTCTCTCAATGGGTGATGGGAGTGCTGAAGCCATAGCCATCTTCGGAAAGAGTGCAACAGTGGTTTCTTTGATTCAGTTCCTCTAAACAACACACACACACACACACACACACACACGCACATGAGGATCCTGGAAGTGCCTATCAAGGGACCTAGGTTGTGCCTGATGGAAGGTAGAAAAAACTGGTGCAGGCTAGACTATACCCATGTGACTCCAGTGAGAAGGGCAAAGAGGAACCTATGTGTCTGGAAGCTAATGTGACCAGCTGAAGTGTCAGAGAAAATGACTTAAGAAAGCAGAGAAAATGTGCCCCCAGGGATGGTGTTTTTTCTGGCTACTCACCCCTCAAAAAGACAGGTGAGAGGTGAGTAGCCAGAGAGCAGGAGATGGTGAGAGCATGAAATGCTGTAGGCCCACACAGAGAAAAGTATGAAATAGGTCAGGATTTGTCTCAGAATAAAGGGATAGGTAAGGCCTAATGCTAGAGGACAGTTGAGGCAGAGGAAAGGTATAAAGATACAGAATGAGGCTTGGCTCATGTCAGGAAATATTTCTAAGAAATTTCAGAAGGTTGACCTTTCACATTCTAAAGAGATGCTTATGGTGACATTTGCATGGTAGCTAGTTCACACCAAAGGCTGGAAATAGGGAGAATGTAATAGTATGATATGTAGGGGAAAAAATTCAGAATTGAGGGGATATTCCCAGAAACACAGAGGAGAGATCTTTTTCTGTGACTACTGATGACATTGTGAGGAAAATCCTCCCACCTCTTTGGGAAAACCACCTTACATGTGAGAACACTGGTAGCATTTCAAGTGTTTTAACATTGTGTTCCCTGGAGTGTTGTAATGTAAAACTTACCCAATTTGACTGTCTTTTCTTTCACCTTGCCTGATCCTTTCCGTGGAAGGGCCTCTTTTATTGTGATGGGATCGGTGCGCTTAGAAAGAAGATAGTACATAAAGAGTGTATTTTTCATTGACTACAAAGTTAATAATTTAGAATAAATATAGAAATTTAATTACCTTTCTGAAATCAGATGAATCCCTAGAGGCTGAAAAACAAAAGGGGTATATAATCAAGCAAAGTTGAAGAGGACAAAACAACTCACACATTACAGATGCCTCCACATACAGCTGAGGTCCATGGTTCAGCTGTGCTAAAAATGATGCTATCTCCTGGGTTTCTGTGCTGCCTGGTTTGGCTGACAACAATCATGTGACTAAAATCTGCCAAAGGAATTTTGTGAATAGGTTTTGTGAAACATGCTGTTCATTTCACAAACCTGAGATTATTTGCCCAATGACCATAAATAAAACAGACAAGGAAACATATACCAATGCAAAGATACAGATTGATGGAGAATCCAACAATCCTCTAGTGGAGAAGCAAAGAAGGTCCCTAAGAGATTCAATGGCAAAGGTGAAGTCAAAACAAAAACAAGCCATAGAACCTATCTTACTGAAATACTACTGAAAAGATTTAATCTTTATAATTTTAAGTATGTATATATTTACTGCATTTGTCCTTTCATTTTTGTTTAGTAAGGCCAAAGCTGTGTTCAGATCCCAGGGAAATGTTAGGTTCATTTCTCAACAAAGATATCTGAAGGAGTCAGTTGAAATACATATTGTGACACTGAAAGCTATGACACCTATTGTTTGTTTCTTATATTCAGGTGGGATGCTGGTTCCTCTTGTGCATCCTCTATTCCTGTATTCTCTGGTTTAAACAGATTAGATTTTCATGATCCCCTTGTGTGAGAACAGATAGTTTCCACATCTAAGAAATAAGGTTTAATTGGTTTAAACTTTTGAGACATAAAAATTTAAAGGGAAAGTTGAAATGGAAGAGCACAGCTTTATCTGATAACAATAAAATATTATTACACACACAAACACACGCATATATGACAAAGATTTTGGGTATTCAAAGAGTAAACTGTATAAAGAGTTCTGTTTACAAATGAGTTTGGTTTGGTGTGACTTGCCAGTGTTTTAAGTGTATTCATAAAAGGCCAGGCCTATCAAAAAATTATAATTAGCTTTTGAAGGATGAGGATGTAGCTCAGTAATGAAGTGAATTTCTAGAATGCCCATGATCAAAATTTTATTTTCAGGCAAATAGGAAAGAAATACAGACAGTAATTATGTAAGGAAAAAAGACAGAGAGGGAGGGAAGGGAGTAGAAAGGAAAGAAGGAAGGAAGGAAGGAAGGAAGGAAGGAGGGAAGGAAGGAAGGAAGGAAGGAAGAGAGGAAGGAAGGAAGAGAGGAAAGAAGAGAAAGAGCAGAGCTGTCATTAAAAACCACGAATGATTCTGAAATGTAATTTTGCTCCTCAGAGTGACTCAATTTAAACCACAGCAAGCAGTATGTCTGATAGGTATGGAGAAAAGATGGTCATGGCTGGAATCTTTCCCCAACTTACAAGCCCCTCATGATTCAAATGATGGACAAGTTACAATCTCTCACATATTGTGAAAGATAGATATACTGATAGCCCCTGAATTGCATGCTCTCAGTTTCCCCATCATTCCCTCCAAGATTACCCAGCTAACTTATTTTGTTTCTTCCACATTTCTCCTTCCCAGGAACTTTTCAAAAGCAACATCTTGATCTCTGGTCTTGATTCTTTATATTTTCCATTTTGTCTATGAATTATCCCCACTCTTTCTTTTTCTTTTCTTTTTTTAGTTGTAGATGGACACAATGTCTTCATTTTATTTATTTATTTATTTATTTACATGTGTTGCTGAGGATAGAACCCAGTGCCTCACGCATGCAAGGCAAGCACTCTACCACTGAGCTACAACCCCAGTCCATCACTCTTTCTTAATTCCCAATTTAAGGATTAGACCTAAGAAATATAAATTCTATACTTCAAGTTCTTATCACTTGCCAAGAGACAAGATCAGAATAAAAACTAGATGTATGCAATAACTTTATTACATTTGATGTTCCAGTGGCTCTGCATTTAGTTTTGCTAAAAGGAAATCCTTTCCTGACCTCTTTACATGGTGGCCGGCAGATAGTGATCATTGGAATCACCTTACATGGAAGAAAACATAGATGTGCAGGCCAGGTAAGTCAGAGTATGCATTTTGAGTATGGATCCCCACAGATGATCTATTAGAGTCTGAGAGTCTGGGTCTGCACTTAGTCTGCTTCTCATTTCCCTGCCTTCAAATGCCTTACAATAATAGAGCCAGTTTTCCACCCAATCATGTTCCCAAACCTGAATGATGAGAAGTCCTTTCTCCTTCATTTACTCACTGTATTCTCTCTGCTTTTCTCAGTGTCTATTCTCCCTTCTCCTTTCCAAATTGTCCAAAGAATATTTTAAAAAACTATGAATTTAGGTATCAGTCCATAACATTTTGTACATTTTTCCACTTCCCATACTTCTGTGTCTGCCATCTGTGCTTCATCCCAGGTAGTGCCAATAATGTCTATGATATAGGTATTTTTATTTTTTATTTGTTTTAATTACAATATTGTTTTATATAAATTTATGACCAGACACATGGATTTATGAACATTTCACCTAAAAAGAAAAAAACTTTCTTTTTTCATGATCAGTTCTTCACATGTCAATTCCTTTCTAATGACAACTCAGAAATGAGAAAAAATATTCACACCTTGAGTCATTTGCACAACTGGAAACTCCCATTTTCCTTCCACATTTTGAACAGGTGGTCTTTTTATTCTGGTATGTGACTGAAATTTATCAGCCTTCATGGCTTCTTTTTCCTTCATTTACTCGCTGCACTCACTCTCTCTGCCTTTCCCAATGTGTATTCACCCTTATCCTCTCTACTTCACAATTTCCAACTTCCCCTATGATCTATGCATGTCTTGTATAGAAACTAAAAGGGACACTCCCACTATAACCTGCTGCTGGACATTGGTCTTAAGAGAGACAACTCATTATCTTTCTCACTTTTCATTATTACCTGTTTACTAGGTCCATTTTTCCAAGTATTAGAATAAATCAGCACTCATGTTAGAAATCAATATTCTGTCCAAAGAACTGTGTAGAGTATGTAGTTCTTACCATGGACATGTCCATCTGCTTTCTCTTTTGCTATATAATGTTTCTCTCCAGATGAGTGAGAAATGCACATCTGTGGACCACCCTCAGAAAATACCTGCAAAATAAAGGACCCCAATGAGCTGCATGAAAACTTCAATATCACTCTTTTAGACATCACCCAAATTTTGGTCTTGAAAGCAGTTAACTAAAATGTAGATAAGTACAGTCATATTTTCCACAGGGCAACCTAGAATTTGTGCTTCAGATGAAGCTGAACTCTTGTCTTCCAATGGCTCCTGATTTGGTAAAAGCAGGATGGATATCATAGAAAAGGTATTCCCTGAAAATTTAATAACATAAATGCATGTATTCTAAGAGTGTAAACAACCATATATCACAACCCCACAAGATGAGAATGCATTAAATACTTAATTAAACATTCTTGAGAAATATAATTAATATTATGTTGCATTACATGTTTTAAATAACAGACTTATGAGACTCAGTGTGATAAGAGATTTGGAATTATGTGATGTTGAGCAGAAATAAGACTTTATTGGACTTGCCTCATTTTGGTCATCACAGTCTCACAGGATCTAAAGAGCTTATAGTAAGTGTTTCACTGAGAGAAAATCCAGTTTAATAAAATGACAAAGTAGGGTGAAGAAATGTTTCTATCATACTGTTAGAAAGCAACACACAGGATCTGGGAAGAGTAAACAACATGTTCCTCTGAGAGAGAACTAAAAAGTACACCAATGAAGAGAAAAATGACAGCACAAAAATGTACAGCACTTCCTGACTATTTTTCAGAGCTTGAGTCATATTGGCTCCTGTGTGCATTCTGGATAAAAAAAACAGCAGCTATGGAAAAAAGAAAACCTGGAGAGGCACCGTAGGGAGCCTCAGACCAAATGAAACCTAGAATTTTGGCTTTTAGAATAGTAAATGAATTCAAGGATTTCACCAGCCATCCATGGGCTGGGTGTGTGAGCTATGCACATTTGAGTGTATGAGAAAAACTGGTCTGAAATTGCTGTCTGATTAGGATCTGCATGTATGTGTGTCTTTTCACTCTGCCTGTGATACCCACAGAGCACCTGAGATGGATGTGATTTTCCATGTTTATATGTAACTAAAACTGAGCCACTGGGAAGGACCATCTTTTACCATAAATGTACTCAATGACCATCACCACTATATATGTTCATTAATTAAAATGGTTATTGGCAAAACCAACCACTAATTTTAACTTCTTCATCATTTTCAGGGGTTAAAAAAATAGAAACCCAAATAATATTCAGAAAAAATTCTGCCCAAATCACAAGGATAATATTTATCTACATGTTATCCTGAATTTTAATGCTATTTTCAGATTCATAACCAGTTAAATTTTATTAGGTTTCAATATTAAATTATCATATTTAGATTTCAAACCACTGTTATGAAAGGTAATCAAATTTGCCCATATTGACTTTCTTAAAACAAGGAATACAGTAAGAAATCAGAAGTTTTAAAAAATATATCTGAGTGAACACACCTGTGGCTGCTTATTTTTGGTGTCATCAAGACCTTCCTCCTCTTCTTCAGATGATGAGAACCAAAATGGTTCAGCTGAAAAATGTATGTAGATTTATGTAAACAACTTAGAACATTTAGAGAGAATGATAGTCTGCCAAAAATAAAAAGTAATAATAAGCTTGAATTTTAGGTGCTATTACCTCTTTAACTGTTTATTGGTGGGGTATACTTGTGTGTACTCAGTGATTTAACCCTAGAACATTGCAACATTGGCAAGAGCTCTGCCAGAGTTGTATATTTGTTTATTTTTGGAAACTGGGTCTCTCTAAAGTGTTTGTTTTGGCCTGAGACTTGCCATGCTCTTGTCTCAGTCTCCCAATAGCTGTGTTTAGAGGTGATCCACTGTACCCAGCAGAGAATTTTTTTCAGGGAATGTTTTTAGTGGTATAAAACTTCAACAGTCTACCTGAGGAGACACTATGTATCACCAGGTTTAAGAAACAAGAATATCTCAAAGGTATATCCACTCAAGATGAATGAAAATTTGCCAGAATTAAATTTTAAAAACACTACAGAAATGTGGGGATACACACAATTTGGTATTCTCTTCCCCATAACAGTAACTTTTAAAAACAACTATTCATCAGTAGTCATTTCCACAGTGACTTAGACTCTACTGTTATCAATGAACATCTTGCATATGCAATGTTTTTCTACATTACTCTAAAAATGTGTTCTTCTGTAAGACTTAATCTGTTAAGTCCTGCATGATTATCAATCTCCTTGTCATAAACTGCTTTTTACCCCCTTGAGGTATCTCAACATTTCAGCCACTGTTCAACTGGATATCTACCAGTTGACTTCTAAATTACTCCTTCCCCTGTCTAGCCCTTTGGCTCCTGAACTTGAGAAGACCTCTTTTATATCACCTTAGCATCAACAGTTTATTTGAACTGAGAATTATTATGTTCCCTATGAGAATAGAGCAAAAAGGTGCCAGGAATAATGGCTTTCCTAGAGCTAGGATTCAGCAGAGACTAAAGGAATGAGGTTACCAGTAAGAGGCAGAAAATGGGGAAAGCTTAAAAGGCTGTAGATAGACACAGAGTGAAGCATTAAATGGGTCAGTATTTGTCTGAAAATATAGGGATTGGTGAGGAGCCATCAAGATGACAGTAAAATTAAGGGAAAGGAAAAAGTGTTAGGCTGAACGCATGAAAGATTTCTGGGTAATTTTAAAAGCTGGCCTTTTATCTTCTAGAGAGGGTCATAGTCACATTTGTGTTGTAGCTAGATGGCTCCAAATGCTGAAGATAGGATGAGTGTGGAGAGCATATGCATGAGCAGAAATGAATAAGAAGGTGGCAGGAGTGCCAAATAGAGAGAAGCAGGCCAGAATGGAAAAAAATGTTCCATGAAAAATAGAGGATATATCATTTTCTGGGACCAGTGTAGAAAGAAGTTCCATTAAGTAATAAAGGACAAAGCTGGGTCTCTGGAATAAGAGGCTCTGTACTGTTACACAAGATTTCAAATGACATGTAGAATAAAACACACCAACTGTTTAAGTTCTTTGGGTTTACCATGTAATATTTGAATTTCTCATTTTTGTATGTTAAGGGACTCATTTTAGTGCTTGGGGGTCAATTTCCTGAATCTTGGATTTACCCAACCTTCCAATGAATAAGAGAAAAAGCTTTGTGGCAGAGCTACTGCTTAGCATGCCAAAGTATCTGTGTTCAGTCCCCACCATTGAAAAATAAACTAAAAACAAAAGCAAACAAAAAAAGAAAGAAAAGCATGAAGAGGGAATATATAAAGTGGTTTGTGTAAGTATTTTTGAATTTACAACTCTGGGTCAATAAAAATCATAAAAGAGTAATTTCCTAAAAATACTCTATTAGTTTTATAGAAAATGAATAATATAAAGAATACACAATAATACTTTGTATGGTTTAATACAGAGATAATAACAACTGATGAAGGAATAGAATCCACAGCTGCATAAAGTACAACACGGGTTCAATGTAATTATTCAATAAAGTGGGTATTATATTAGAATTGAGATTAAATTTTAATTGGGTCTTGTTTCACACACTATACTTAATCTCTGGGTTCAGACACGTATTTTTATGTTCATCTCCCAAGATTTGGAAATTATTGGCAGCTATGCAATAAGTTTTTATAAAATTTTGGAGGAAAATAGAGCCTCATAATTCACCTAACAGGTATAAGAATTCCAGGAAATTTAATTTTAAAAATGTCTGAGATAAAGATTTTTTTAGAAATCATTTTGTTGTGATTTTAAAGATATAATTTTAAACTTGTATGCCAATATAGACACTGGAATGTGTATGTATGTGTGTATGTATGTATATGTGTATATATATATATTTTTACCTGATTTGCATATCCTTTCTTCTGTTGTCCCCACTGTATTCTTTTGAAGAAAATACCTCCTGTCTAAGATAGGCTGTATGGGTTTGGAAGGTAGATATTAAATACGTGTTGTACATTTTATACTATACACAGTTAATAATTCAAGATAAACATAGAAGTTTATAATTACCTTCACAACAGGATGTGTGAAATTCTGAAGTACTGAAAAGCAAAAGGGATACACAATCCACAAAACATGAATATGACAAAATCACCCACACCTTCCTGCTGAATTGACATGGAGTCAAGTTCCATGGGTTAGCTTTGATAAATAATATTTTAACATTTGGACTTCTGTGTTTGCTGGTTTTTGTTGAGTACAGCAGCATGATTCAAATATATTGAAGAAAAACATCCAATATTAGTTTAATTAAGCATAGAGTTAAGTTTTCAAAAGTGAGATTACATTTCCAATTACCACAAATATAATAGGGAATGCACACATACTAAGTAAAGGTGCGGATTGATTGAGGGAATGGGGATATCTAATCAGAGGAGCAAAGGAGAAACTTTGGGGCATAAATATATAAAATAAAGAAAATAATTTAACAGCAGGTGTGTTTAATGTAGCCTATCACAATCATTTCATTAACTTTATTACAGGTATGTATCCTGTTCCTCCATTTGTCCTACAATATACTAAGTCCAAAGTTGTGATAACCGTCAAGTGGAAAGTATAATTCATTTGCATTGAGGAAAGTTCTGAGAAATGATCAGCTTTGGTATACACTTATTAAAATAATCATTTTTCCATACCCATGGAGGACAGTGGTGTATCTTCTTTTAATATATCCTCTGGTCTGACCCACTCAAAGTTTCTTGATTCATTCATTTGAGAAGACATAGGAACTGTATCTAATAAATAATTTTTAATAAGCATAAAATATTAATATATGGTAATCCAAAGGGGAAAAGTGAATTGAAATGCAAAAGAATTATCAGACATGAATAACCTTTTATATTTCAAATTCATTAGCATATATACAAAAAATAACAGCTTTGGTATTCAACAAATTAACCTAAAGAGTCTGCTGTTTACAAAATGAGCCTTGTTTGATATAACTTCTTAGACTTTCAAAGATTTTCATAAAATATCTGTCATATCAGAATACTAGCTATTTAGAGAAAAGGACTTGGCAGAGTAATTGAGTGCATTCCTAGCATGCCCAAAGCCATGGTTTCATTAAAGAAAAAAACTAATTGTCTTTTAAAATGCCCCATGTTTCTTAAATGCTATGTTTCTGATCTCAAATACTGATATCAATACATCCCTATACTTGGTAGTTATGGAGCAAAGGAATTAAAGTGGCTGGTTGCCCCAATTCTAACAGTTTCCCCTGCTTAAAACCATCTCTGGACCAGTAATTCTCACTTTTGTTTGAAGGCAAACATAGTGAAACCAGCTGAAATGCATTACCTCAGTCTCCTTATTATTACCTTCAAAATTACCTAGCTAATTTTATTCCCTCCTCACTACTCCCTCCCTTTGATTTTCAAAAGCTATCTCTAGACCTGTAGTCTTGATTCTTTTTGTTGTTGTTGTTGTTGTTTAGATTATTCCCACTACTTTTTCTTCCCAATGCAGTAACTGTATCTTAAAAATACAATTTCTAGGAGCTGGGTTTTGGCTCAGTCTTAGGGCGCTTGTCTAACACATGTGAAGTACTGGGTTTAATACTCAGCACTATATAAAATAAATAATATAAAGGTATTGTGTCAATTTACAACTTAAAAAATCTTTAAAAAATACAATTTGGGGGCTTGGGTTATGGCTCAGCGGTAGAGTGCTTGCCTTGCATGTGCAAGGCTCTGGGTTCGATCCTCAGCACCACAATAAAAATAAATAAATAAATAAATAAAGTTATTGTGTACAGCTACAAAAAATATTTTAAAAAATACGATTTCTATGTTTCATCCATTTGTTCTTCCCCTTTGCCAACAGACATAATCAAAAACAAAGCAAGATTTATGCTCTAATTTAATATAGTTATGCCATGAACTAAGACACAATGGCTCTTAATTTAGATTTTCTAAAGGGCAATTCATTCAACTGCTCTTGCAAATCAGAATGTAGTCTATGGATCAAGGAGCATTGGAAGCATCTTTGAATGTATTCAGGATGTAGAACCAAAGACCTGCTGAGTCAGAACATACATTTTGTACATGGTCCCCAACATATGATTCAATAAAATTTGAGAGTTCTTATGCATGCTTAATCTTCTACCAATTCCTCTAACTTAACATGCCTATTTGATGTTTCTTTTTGCTTTGTTATTTTGTTATTGGTACTGGGGATTGAACCCATGGGTGTCTAACTACTCAGCAACATCCACATCCCTTTTTATATTTTATTTAGAGAAAGGGTTTTGCTGAATATCTGAGGACCTCATTCAGTTACTGAGCTGGCTTTAAAATAAAAATTATTTCTCCGTCTTCAGCCTCCAGAGCCACTGGGAATATAGGCATGCACCATGTGCCTGGCCATTTATTTCACCGATTTAAAATTCTCCCTGTTTTGTACTCTAATTTGTAGATGTATTAGAAGTCATAATCTTTCCAAGGAATGTTTTATCAGGCCATCATCAATGCGCATCTGCTTATTTTTTCTTTTTCTTTCTTTTTTTTTTGGTTGTTGTTGTCTATAGTCTTTTCTCATTCTTCATTTCCGAATTCTTCTCTCCCCTTTCTTGTGTCCCAAATTTCCTCTAATTTCAGCAGGTCTGGACCTAATAACTCAGTTCCTCTAGGACCACTCCAACTTACCCTGTGGTTGCAACTTGATAAGATACACTATTTCAACTCCCATACTATTTATTATTTTCATTTCTTCCACTATTAAATCATACTAGTGCTCATGTTTTAAATATGCATTATATCCAATGATTTTATAATGAGTGGTTCTTACCTTCTGTATGTCCATTTATACCATTTTTTTCTCTTTGATGTGCATCACCAAATGAATGACCAACACTATTCTGAGGAAGAATCTGAGAGATAGTTAAGCAATTAATGAATTATTTGAAGATTGCCTAATCAGTATTCTAAGGAGACACCTAATTTTCCAGATTTGAAATAAATTAGATTAAAAAAACTAGAGAAGTACACATTAAAAATTGAAATATTTTATATCACAGTGTTATATATACTCTGCAAATCAGCCAAATATTATATTCATTTGTCTACTAACTCTATAAAACCAGGATAGAAGGACAATAGAGAAATATCAACACGAGGGCTAGGGTTGTGGATCATATATATATGAGATAATGGGGTTCATTGTAACTTATACAGAAATGCATATAACATATTTAGACAAATCTTACTGCCCAGTACATTTTCTATCCCTTCCGATATCCCTCCACTAATCCACCAAAAGCAGTTGTATGAGGACAGTTTATACTAAGGGCTACCTCCATTTGAAAAATCTAAGATATTTCAATTTAGAAACCTCATAATGCATCCCAAGGTCTAAGAAAAACGTCAGTAAATGAATTCTAAAACCAATACAAAAAAAGAATTAATTAAAGTCAGAGCCAAAATTATAAAATAGATAATTTTTTAAAAACATAGTAATAATGAAACAAATAGTTTGTTTTTAAAATGGTAAATAAAATTGATAAACCCTTGGCCAAGGGAACTAAAAGAAAAAAGAAGATACAGATGAATAAAGCTAGAAACAAAAAGTGAAATATTAAAACAGATACCACTGAAATCCAGAAGATCTCTAGAGACTATTAGAAAACTTACATTTCAATGAATGGGAAAAATTTAGACTATTTTAAAGAATAAAATTGAAAGATAAATAAATCTAAGTGATATTAATGAAATATGTCATAAAATGTTGAATCAAACAGATAGAGAAAACCATAGCTCAATAACAAGCAATTAGGTTGAAGCAATAATAAAAAGCCTTATGGACCAGAGGTTCAGAGGTGAATACATGGCTAAATTTTATCAGATATTTAAAGAAGAACTGATATTAATCCCCCATTACATTAAAGAGCAAAGGAAAGATGCTTCCAAAGCAATTCTGCAAAGTATTACCCTGACTGGAAAAGTGAATATTGGACAGAACAAGAAAAAACTAGATATCAATATCCTTGAGGAACATAGTATAAAAATTCTCATAAAATCTTTGCAAACCACATTCAACAACACATTACAAAATAACATACATATCAGGCATAGTGGTGTAGGTCTATACTCTCAGAAAAGCATCAGGTTGTTTGAGGAACACTGTAATTTCAAAGCCAGCCTGGGAAATTTAGTGAGACCTGTTATCAAAGTGAATAATAAAAGGTCCTGGGGATGTGATTCCTTCGTACCATGCTCCTGGTTTGAGACTCTAGTCACATACAAAAAAAAAAAAAAAAATCCATAAAAGCTGATTTTGATCCAGGATGATTCAATACATGCAAATCAATAAAACTAATACATCACACATAGAATCAAGAGCAAAATTACATGATCTTTTAAGAAGCTGCAGGAAAAGCCTTTGACAAATTCAATGGCCCTCATGACAAAGCCCTGAGAGATTAGAAATAGGAGAATTTTATTAAAAGATAATAAAGACCAAGTATACCAAATCCAAAGCCAATAGTAAAATGAAGAAGAACATTTTCTCTAAAATCAGGAAATACACAAGGATGTTCATTGCCACCAATCTCACTAATCACAGTACTTAAAATTTTAGAAAAAGAGAAAGAAATAAAAGGGATTCAAATAAGAAAATTAAAATGTTAAATTATTTCTATATGCAAATGATTTAGTCCTAATTCTTAGAAGAACATAATATACTATGAAAATTCTACTTTGATGAATGAATTCATCAGAGTAACAGGATATAAAATAAACATATAAAAATAAACTGTTTGTCTATATACCATAGCAAACCTAGAGAGAATAAAGCAAGAGTAATAGCTCATTCAAATAACTTTAAAAATAGCTAGGAATAACCCTAAACAAGAAAGTGAATGACCTCTTCAAGAAAAATTACACATTGAAGAAAAAAAATAAGAAAACAATAGGAAGTAAAAAGATCTGCTATGTTCATAGAGAAGCAGAATTAATATTCTGAAAATGGGCATAGTACCATAAATGAATTATAGATTCCATGTATTCCCATTCAAATTCAAATGGTATTGTTTGCAGAAATGGGGGGAAAATAACTACTTCTAAATTTGTATGGAAGAAAAACAAACAAACAAAGAAATACTTAGACAAAGTGATACTGATCATAAGAGAAACAATGGATAAACCACAATGCCCAATTTCAAAATATAAAACAGAGCCATAGTAATAAAAACCATGGTCCTGGTGTAAAGAAAGACCCATAGACCAATGGATAGAAAAGAAGACAGAGAGCAAACCCAGGGGTATAGTCATGTGATACTAGGCAAAGACACCAAAAACATATTTTGGAGAAAAGACAAACAACATTTTAGAAATAGTGTTGGAAAAACTAGATATCCGTATGTAAAAGAAGAAACCTAGATGCCTATTTTCTAACACTGTACAAGAGTTTATTCAGAAAGGACTAAAGACATATGTACCAGACTAGAAGGTTTACAAATACTAGAAGAAAATATATGGAAAACACGTCAGTATGTAGGCAATAACTTCCTGAATAGAGCCCCCTACAGCTCAGAAAATAAGAGCAACAATGGATAAGAGAGGGTGCATCAAACTGAAAAATTCCTGCATAGTAAGTGAAACACAAAAGAGTAAGAAGTGGTAGCCTCCAGAAATGGAGAAAAGCTTTGCCAGCTATTCTTCTGACAGAGGATTAATATCCTAAAAATATTAATGCAAATATCTTAACACCAGAAAAACAAAAACCTTTTCAATAAATGAGCAAATGCACAGCTAGTTCTCAAAATAAGAGATACAAATGGCCAACACTTCAGGGAAAAAAAAAACCCATAACATCTTTATCAATCGGGAATATGCAAATCAAAACAACATCAAGCTCCCATTTTCCACCATTCAAAAAAGCAATCATCAAGAAGGCAAATAATACTGGGAAGATGAGGAGAAAAATCTCTTACATGTGAATGGCAGGAACATAAATTACTATATCACTATGGAAATTCATATGAAGGCTACTCAAAAACTGAACATAGAACTACTTTATTATTCAAATATACTACTAAGTACTTACCAGAAAATATTAAAGTCAGCTTATTTTAGAGATATACACATGCCCATCTTGCTATGACACTATTAATAATAGGCAAGTTATAGAATCAGGCTAGATGCTAGTTAATAAAAGAATGGATAAAGAAAATGTGGTATATATAAACAAGGAAGATTTCTATGCATAGAGAACAACAAAACTAAGTTAATTTTAGGAAAATGAATAAAACAGGGAAGCATAATGTTAAATAATATAAGCCAGACTCAGGAAACAAGTATCATATATTTCTCTCACATGGAAAACTAGAGGTGGAAATGTTCCACATAAAATAGATGAATAATAAATTTTATCCATTAGCTCTTCATAACTGAAATAAAATTAAAGTAATTTCAAAACAAAAGATATCGTTTACATTTAACCTTATTTTAGCTTCTCCAGGATATTTGCAAATATATTTCCTAACCTGGAATAGTTCATAAAAATAGTAGTGTTTTACAATAAACATTAAAGTAAGTAAATACAGAAACATCTAAAATTTGAAATTTCAAAATTAGACATAGAATTTATATATTTTAAGAAACTATAATGGAAAAACAACAATTCTGAAACTAAAGTATTACCATACAATTATTGAATGTTTCTGCTTCCAGAACTGGTTATTACCTTGCACACACCATTTATTCTTTGATTAGATGAAGAGTAAATTTTTAGAACATTTCATTACCTTTAGAATTTTTATTGGTTCTTTTCAGTTATACGTCAAAATAGAAGTTATATACTAGAATATAATTATAAAAGCATAGAATATAATTTGTTCTAATTCAGGACCTAGTACTTCCTTCTGTTCTTCTAATCTTTCTGCTATTTACTTATAGTTTTTTTTTTAATTACTGTCACTTTTAGTGGAAAGACTCAAAGTATGGATATGCAAGCCATTTTAATACAAGTATTAAGATACAGATTCTAGATTTCTGGGTTGCCATAATTCCCAATATTACTTTAGTATAAATATGGAGTCACGGAAAGAAATAGAGAATATAGGTCTCCTCAAATGCTATGATACCAAAATATCAAGGGTCCAAGTAAAAAAAGAAAAGTTATGTGCAATGTATATTATATATTCCAAACTAAAGGCACCAGGGAAATTCCACAATTTTATAAAAATTAATTTAGGCATGAGTATTGTAAGTCATGTAAGAATGATTTAAAAACCACAGTAATGAAAACTGATACAAAAAAATCCTTGAATAAATATTATATTTCCTCTACAGTTAGAAAGCTGTTTCTAATGCAATTTTTCTTTCACTATGTATTTCACAGCCCATTGTTACTTCCAGCCCCCATGATCCCCAAGTACTTGAGAGAACAGTGATACAAAAAGCATTTTTTTAAAAAAATCAACATAATTCTTTAAAATGGATTCTTAGCAAATATTCATACAAAATATAAGAAAAAATATAGCTAAATTTTCAGCATTAACATCTTAAAACACAAAATTCAGAGCAAGAACATGAGGTTTTTTACAAAAGATCACTTTACCTTAATAGGAGCTTCATAGCTGTCCCCAACCATTGCAAACAAGGAATCACCTGAGTGTGATTTTTTGATAGACCTTTAAAGCAAAAATGTATAACAAAAATGGTGAATAGTTTTCTTTTTAAAATAAACTCTGTTTAATTTAAGGTATAACTTATTAAATGGTGTTTCTTGATTGATTAATTAAAATATGACCTCCAATTAAAAAAAATAGCTTGTGTTCACCTCTTTCTGACTCTACTGCTGTGAATCTATAAAATATTCAATATAGATATTAAGGCACTCTTAGTTCCAATTCAGAGCAATAGCCAATACATGAGCAGAAACAGATAATAATTTGTTCTTGCAAATTGCCTGTCTTGAAGGCTGAATTTAAAACCCAATTAATGGCTGACATTTCTTTTTCACCTGAACTGAAACAAACCTCTGGTAACACAAGACAAGATAACAAGAGGCACAGTTCTCTCTCATGAATATCCAGGAGTCAAATACTAAGCAATGTTGTTCTTCAGCATGGAAATCACCAATAATAATACACTATTTATTCCCTCTACCCACAAATAATGCACAGAGTTCTCTGGAACTTTAAAAATTATTGAAAGTTAAAAAGTGAATATATATGTTATTTAGAATACCTTTGTCAGAAACATTGAAATAAATTATAAAATTGATTTTTCCTGTATAGGTCTCACTTTATTCAGGTCCTCATAAACTAGCAAGCCCTTTAAAACCTTTACAAGCACTCAGACACCCAGGGGGAAAGACTGGCAGAAAAGCAGAGTCTTGGTATTTGTACCTCTGTTTCCCTAGCTATTATGTAAATACACTCCTTCCTCTGGGAATCCATTTCCCAGTCACTCATCTGCAAAATTCAGTGGCAATCTCTAAACTTGAAATCTACATCCCTTGAATATTCAGATTCCTGACACAAGGTTAAACTAAATGGAGTCTCGATCATTGGCCTGTCTGAATACCTTTCCAACTACTCAACTGAAGCTTTGTAATAACTTTCCCTGCCAATCACTCCTTTGCCCAGCACTACATGTACATTTTAAGGACATCAGCAATTTGGAAAGAAAGTGAAGGTGAATGAAAATCTGTTTTGTGCCACAGATTCATGTATTCTAACAATTTCCACAGTCTGTTTCACTAGTCTCTAATCCATTCCTGCATCGCAGAGATGAAAACAGGCAAAATACAAGCTATTAAGACTTCCTCTAAATTTTGTATTAATATGCCTTTATAGAGAGCTTTTAATATTCTGTGTCCTTCATTCCTGTTTTGTGCTCATCAAACTAATCATAAACCCTAAGATTTTGGTCTCTTTTTTAAAATGCTTATTCCTACCCAACACAGTGTTGTTACTCTGGGTAAATACTTTTATAGCCCTTTCCTTCACTAGTTAAATTTTGACCCTCTACCACTGTGTTCACTTAAAAATTCTAGTCTTGTCCTCTTTAGTTGGGTTCCTATAGTCAATCTTCAATCTATTATTTAAAAAATCACCTTAAAAATGATAACCAGAAAATGTACTGAGCTCAGAATTAAGAAACTGGAGTTTAAATCTCATTGTTGTCATTGTTTGTACCCAGAAAACTCCCTTTAATATATTTAAGTTTCAGGTACATCCTCAAAACTATCATTTGGCTGGCATGTAGAACACATGCTGAAAGACTAGAAGGTTTCTAAAATTCCTTAAAATTCTGAAATTTCTAAACTTTTGATCTGTCAAAAGAAAAAAAATATTCAATTGACAAAATAAAACAGAAACACAAAGAGAACAAAACAGAAAATACAAATAGAAATTAAATAAAAGGTTATAGTCATAAAAAAGGAAAAAAGTATAAAAGTAAAAGTCTTCATAAAATTGTTAGGGGTAGTAATTGAAGAGAAACTAACTGGAAAATCAGGAAGTAGAGAAATTAGAATGTCCTCTAAGGATTAAGATAAGTAATACAACATTGTCTAAATAATGTTATTCATAACTTTCAGTAAAATAATTTCTCTACAGCACTTGCCTGATCTTCTTGTTTATTAGAAACCATGAGGCCATAGCTCTGTGAGATTTTCCATAAAAGCTTTTGATATATTAAGAAAAAATCCTGATTACTAGTGGAACTGTCAATATCAGGACAAAATCTTGGACTACAACCTGGCTTATCAGGTAAAATATAAATCAGAATTAACACACAACTGCCTTTGACTTTCTAAATTGATGATACACAATTTGAAAGTTAAAATGTGAATATATGTGTTATTTAGAATACATTTGTCAGACACATTGAAATAAATTGTAAAATTTATTTTTCCTGTATATGTCCCACTTGGTATCAGCCTGTACAGTGGAACAACACAATGGAGTTGTCAGCCAGGTAAGACTACAGTCTAAACACAGGCCTGAAACTTATTAATTACACAAATATGGGACCAATAGTCAACCTCTATGAATGACAGCTCTTTATTAGTAATTAACAGATTATAATAGCACAGATACTTTCAAAGTGCTTATAAGATAACTTTAGGAAACAAGTGTTAAATGAATGTGGTATCTGTCCCACACTAGAATACTCAACAAATACTTCTACCTTCACTCTCCACTTAGTTAATAGACATTTTTTATTTAAAATCTATAAATTCATACCTTCTTAATGAGTCATCTTTAGGACTTTCTTTCACTATTAAATAAAACAGTAAAATATATAATTAATCAAAAACAGAAATATAAAATATAAAATTTTATGACTCTGATGTTTTGTTATAAAATGTTCCTCCAGACCCATACTCGGAGAAATTTTTAGAATTAATATTAATTGTATTTATGACAGGTAAGTAATGAATGCATTAACAACTCCTAAGTTTCCCACTTTGTACTTATCAAATGCAAGGAAGAAACAACAGGAATTATAAAAGTTTGATACTTAAAAGTAAATCATTGGTCCCATAATCATAATCCTTATTAAAAGTTGCAAAAATGAAAGAAAACCTTATCATTGTCAAATAAAGTAGCATAAATATATAAGTGTCAAACAAGGGGAGACATGATGGTGAATTAGCAGGAAGTGGATTTTCTCACAGCTCCACCATATGGGACTCAGAGAGTGAGAAAACTGCTTCTCTGTGAGGTGGGAGATAAAAGCATGCCACTGATACTCAATATTGGACAGATAACTTGAAAACTGGGGAATTTGGGGTATATCAGACAAAGATGAGAAACAGAGCTGGAGCTTAGGATCTGATGTGATTGGGGGAAATCAGTACATTAGGACAAAAAAAGACTGAAAAGTGATGCACACAAGGGGCTAGGGTTGTGGCTCAGTGGTAGAGTGTTTGCCTAGCATGCATGAGGCACTGGTTTCAATCCATGTAAAATAAAATAAAGATACTGTGTCTACCTAAAACTAATTATATATATGAAAAGTGCAGCAGACAGTCTTGGAATGCAGAATGTGGGACCACAGGGTCAAGCTATTCTACTCATTAAACTGTGGCATGAAAGTCACCACCAGTCTGCCTGGAATGTACAGAGAGTTGAAGCTGGAGACATATTTAAACATCTGCACTGCAATGGCACCAACTCAGACTGGGAATTTAGATCCATGTGTTGGGGCTCAGTCCGATATATAAATCTGCAGACACCATCCACAAGACATAAACTGAGCCTAGCAAATCAGGAGAATTTCTGGCATGGACAGTATTTCTCCTGGGGGTAATACTAGTCAGATAGGCCAAAGAGAGCCTGTCCTCCTCTCCTCCCTTGACACAGCTGTGCCCAAGACCAGTGGCAGTTGCTTCAAAATCTCAATGAGCAGGAGTGATGGACCTTGGTGCTTGAGGGAAGACCTAAGGAGGTAAGAAAGAACAGTACCCTGAAAAAACAGAACTGGTAAAGGACTGGCTTCCCTGTCCCATGAATGTAGCCCTGGGGAGAAGAGTAGAGTAAAGTCCTGGGTGTGCACTGATTTATTTATGCCCAGTAACTCCCCATGAAATGAAACACCTGGGGCAAAGACAGGACCTCACTGCCTCCCCTGAGAACATATTGTAGAACCTAGCATGACATATACCCTGGGGGTGGAGCTGACAGCACCTTTCACAGCTCCCCATACCATCCCATGGAGAATGGAAACTGAGAGATGGAAAGACACTTTGGAAGAGACAGCAAGCACATACTCTCAGTAACAATCCTGTTTTTTTTTTTCTTTTTAGTTTTTGTATGTGTACTGATGGATACATGAAGGACATTCATACACTTGTACATATTTGTTTATGCTTTCTCATTTGTACTATTCTGAAACATAGTTATTTTTCCTTACTCTGTTGTTAAGGGTTAAAGTTTTCAATTAGCCTATTTTGGATTGAGTTTGTGTTCTGTTTCAAACCTTTTATTTCTTTTTGTTTCTATTTCTTTTCTCTTACAAACAGTCAAATTCCATTATTCTCACTTTACTCTTTATTTCTTTTACTTGTTTTTCCTTCTTTCTCATAAACAATACATCGTATATCACTTTGCTTCTGCCCTACTCACATCTTGAAACCGCTAATCCTTTTCTATCACCATTGCTTTTTTTCTTCATAATGAACTCTATTTTTAATTTCTCCCAGAACTCTTGGTTTATAAAACTCCACACACCACCACTAATGCTAAAGCAACAATTAATACAATTGAAGCTATAGAAAACACCTATTCTTTTATTTTATGAAAGATATAACTCATGATTACTTACTGTCATTACTGATATAAATTGATACAGTTCTGTTTATTGTGCCAACTAACTTTGTGTGAAAATAAAAATTAAGTATGCAATTTAGTTCTATATTTTTTATGCACAGTTGGTTGCAATTATTTGGCTCCCCCCCCCCAATCTGTGAGCCACAAGATATCTACAGGATCACTAGAAATGCACAGAATAGTAGTTCTGTTGCTAGAGATCCATTTTGATATATGAATAGACACACAAACAATATGAACAAGCAAGGGAACAAAGAATCCCAAACAAACCAGAATGACTCAAAAGCAGATTCCACAAAAACCACAGTGAAGAAAATATCAGAGAAGGAATTTTGAAAGTTTATATTTCAACTGATCTATGAGATAAAAGATAATGTAAAAAGTAAAATCACAGAGAAGACACAAGAAGTAAAATATCAATAAGGAAATAGAAGTTCTAAAGAAAAATCAATCAGAAATTTTCAAAATTCAGAAATCAATAAACCAAATTAAAAATGCAATGCAAAGCATCACCAATACACTAGACGACTTAAAGGACAAATATTCAGGTAATAAAGAAGTAGTGCATAATCTTGAAAATAAAGTTCATCATGGAGAAAAGATGTTACCAAACCATGAAGAGAATTTTTAAAAATATGTATGGGATAATAAGAAAAGGCCAAATTTAAGATTCACTGTGACAGATGAAGGTATTGAATTTCAAAACAAAAAATGAACAATCTTTTCAATGAAATAACTGAAAATTTCCAAAATCTTAAGAATGAAATGAAAAATCAAACACAGGAGGTATATACAACTCCAAATATATAGAATTACAACACTCCTAGCCACAATAGTATGAAAATGCCTAACATACAGAATAAGTATAGAATTTTACTTATAATAGAATTTTAAAACCTGATAGTGAAAAATGATTGGTCATATTCAGAGGCAAACCGATCCAGATCTCAGCTGATTTTTCAAAGACCCTAAAAGCTAGGAGATCTTGAAATAATATATACTAAGCTCTGAAAGAAAACGGATTCTGCATAGAATACTAAATTATATCAGATTTTAATATGAGATAATAACATCCATAATAAACAAAAGTTAAAAAAATCACAACTAGAAAGCTGGCATTATAAAACACACTCAATAAATATTTTATTAAGAAAAAATAAAATATACAAATAAAAACATACAGAAACTAAAATTAAAAGAATAGTTAATCAAAGTAGAATCTATTTCAACTTGATAACTAGAAATGAACCAAAATAACAGGAAACATAAATCATCTCTCAATAATAACACTGAATGTTAATGGACTCAACTCATCAACACACATACACTGGCAGATTGATTTGGAAAAAAAAGAACCCAACAATAGCCTGTCTCCGAGAGACTCACCTCTTAGACAAATATATACACAGACTAACTGTGAAAGGATGGGAAAAACATATAATTCACATGGATCTTATACACAAGGTGTATCTATTTTCATATCTGATATAATGGACTTTGAGCAAAAGTTCATCAGAACAGATAAAAAATTCCATTTTCAAAGTGCTTAGTAGAGCAATACAACAGAAAGAAATAATAGTGGTAAATATATATGCTCCAAACTATGAAGCATCTAAGTAATCAAAGAGCTCCTTCTCAATATAGAGAATCAAACAGATCACAACACAATAATATTGGAAACTTTAAGATGTGTCTCTCATCACTAGAAAGATCATACCAACAAAAGTTAAATATAGAACTAAAATTACAATAAATAATTTAGACTTAACAGAAATGCACAGAATATTTTACTCATCAATGACTGAATACATTATCTTCTTAGCTGCACAGGGAACATTTTCCAAAATAGATCATATTTTAGTACATAAAGCAACATTTCACAAATACCAAAAATAGAGCTAATACCTTGAACTCTGTCAGATCATAATGGAATAAAACTAGAAATCAACAAGATGAAAATTTAAAAAAAAACTAACACTAGGAGACTAAATTCACTATTGAATAATGAACAGATAGATGAACAAATCAGAGTTTAAATAAAAAAATTAAATGTAAATGAGAATAGTGATACAATATATAAAAACCTTTGGGACACTATGAAGGCAGTTCTAAGAGAAATGTTTATAGCATTGAGCCCATACATTAAAAGAATAGAAAGTTACTGAGTAAAATAATCTAACATTATAATCTTAAGGACCTAGAGAAAAACACTAAAATCAGAAAAATAAAGGAAAAGATAAAAATCAAATATGAAATTGATAAAATCAAGATGTAAAAACTGAAAAAGAAATGAATCAAAAATTTTTTAAATGAACAAAATTGATAAATATTAACCAAGCTATCAGAGAAAAATGAAAAGTACCAAAACCTATGGTGAAAATGGAAATATCAGCACAGATACTACTGAAACAGAGCATAAATAGAAGCTATTTTTCAAAATCTATACTCCAATAAGCTAGAAAATCTAAAAGACATCAGTAAATTCCAGGAGACATGAGCTCCCCAAATTTAACCAGAAGTATATAGAAAATTTAAAGAGATCAATTTCAAATAATGAGAATAAAAAAGTCATCAAGACTCTACCAACAAAGAAAAGCCTAGGACCAGATGGATGCTCAGCCAATTTCTACCAAACCTTTAAAGAAGAACCAATACCAATCCTCCTCAAATTATTTCATAAAATTGAAAAAGAGGGAATTCTTCAAATTCATTAAATGAAGCCTATCTCACACTGATACTAAGTCCAGACAAAGATACATCAAGAAAAGAAAAATTCAGACTAATATCCTTGATGAACATAGATGCAAAAATCCTCAATAAAATACTGCTAAATCTCATACAAAAATAGATTTTAAAAAATAGTGCACATAACCAAGTGGGTTTCATCCCAGGAATGCAACACTGATTCAACAAATGGAAATCAATAAATGTAATTCATCACACAAATAGATACAGAGATGAGAACACTTGATTATCAAAATAGATGCAGCATCTATTTTTTACATAATACCCCATCTATTCATGCTTTAAACACTAGAAAAAATAGGAATGAAGGAATCATACCTCAACATTGTAAAAGCTATACATGACACACCCAAGGACAACATAATTATGAAGGGAGAACAACTACAGAATTTCTTCTAAAAACTGCAATGAGACAGGGATGCCCACTTTCACTACTTCTATTAGTACACAATGCAACTCTTAGCAAATACAAAATGTAGAGATAATACTCTGCAATCTATCAGATCATAAATGAATAAAACACCAGAAGACCAAATTCACGACTGAATGATAAATAGAGAGCTGAACAAATCAGGTCCTTTAATCTCTTGCCAGAGCAATTTGGCAAAGGAATGTAATTAAAGGGATATGAATAGGAAAGGAAGGGCTAAAACGAGCACTGTTTGAAGAAAACGTGATTCTATATTAAGAAGATCCCCTCAAAAAAATACTCACTAGAAAGCTTCTAGAACACAAATGAATTCATCAAATTTCAGGATACAAAGTAACATTCATAAATCAACTGTTTCTATACTCCAATAAAAGATGAGCTAAACGAGAAATTAGGAAAATTATCCTATTCAAAATAGCATAAAAAAACACTTGGGAAACAATCTAACAAAAAAGGTAAAAGACCTCTACAATGAAAATTACAGAACACTCAAGAAATAAATTGAGGAAGGTCCTAGGAATGGAAAGACTTCCCATGTTCTTGGATAGGCAGAATTAATATTGTCAAAATTACCATACTACCAAAAGTGCTATAAAATTTCAATGCAACTCCCTTCCAGAGCCCAAAGAAATGCTCTCCCTTTCAGATCCCACAGAAACAGAAAAAGCAATAATGAAATTTACTTAGATAAACAAGAGACCCAGAATACCCAAAACAATACCTAGCAAGAAAAATGAAGCAGGAGGTATCACAATATCAGACTTCAAATTACACTACAGAGCTATAAAGACAAAACCAGTATGGTATTGGCAACAAAACAGGTAAGACCACCAATGAAACAGAAGACAGAAACAAACCCACATAAATACAATTATCTCATACTAGACAAAGGCACAAATATCATATACTGGTGCAAAGATAGCCTCTTCTACAAATGGTGCTGAGAAAATTTGAAATCCATATGTAGTAGAATTAAATTGAACCCTAATGCTCCCACCATGCACAAAAACTCAACTCAAAGTGGATTAATTACTTAGGTATTAGACCAGAATCCCTGCACCGGATAGAAGAATACATAGGCCCAAAACTCCAACATATAAGCTCAGGAACTGACTTATTCATAAAATCTCTAAAGCAAAAGAAGTTGTTGGTGGGCCTGACCTTGGATCTACATGGAGGAATGCTCATCTTTCTCATTGTGCAGCAGGGATGTCCTAACATACAACACTATGTTTTGGGACAGAGTGTTGTCAGAACACTGGCAAGCACCATTTACCTGCTCCTTTGACAAGAAATTACTCCCCAGTTGGTACAAGGCAGTTGCTAGACTCTTGGTGGCAGGACTCCCATAATATTATATGTTGTGTATCCCCTCTGGCCTATCATGACTGCTATATGTAAATTGGAACATAGCAACTATGAAAGCTAGTTTTGCTGCATAATATAGCAGAAGCAATTATCTGCAACTGTCTTTGGAGGGGTTTCTGTATGCCCTCAAGCTCCCAAGAGTAGATGCTGAAAGGGCAGGCCCCTCAACGCAAAGTAAAATCAATTTTCAATAAATGGTGCTCCATCAAACTAAGAAGCTTCTTCATGGCAAAGACAAAAACCCAGAACATGAAAAGTGAGCCAACACAATAGGAAACAATACCTTTGCCACCTGCACCTCAGAAAATGCATTAACTTCCAGGATAGATAAAATAATAATAATAATAATAATAATAATAATAATAATAACAACAACAACAAAAACAGCTTAAAACTAATAATAACCCCATCACCCACCTCCACCCATTTAATAAATGAGCAAAGAAATTCAACAGGCACTTCACAGAAGAAATACAGATGGTCAACAAATGTATGAAAAAAAAATCTACAGAAATTAGAGAAAAGCAGTAAACAGATCAGGGACAGAAAGCTTACAAAGACATTCCAGTGTAGGAGACGGCAAATATGCTCATCTCTTACTTCCAGCTACTTTTTCTATCTTATGTGTGGTACAAACAAAACTTTACTTCCCCTAGGGACAAAAGTGTTGAAAGATGACAACCTTCAGAGTTTATACACTCTTATCCATACCACATGGTCATAGGGAAATACAGAAAGAAGCACCAGGGAAGTAGCAGCAAGTTGTTATGTAGATATAGCTGATATGATAAAATATTTAAATAGGCTATGAACTCACTCATGCTTTCAGAATGAGCCAAACACTGTCTCTCCATATAGAAGAAATTCTTTCCCACTTCATTAAAACTATAAAACAAAACAAAACAATACAACAACAACAAAAGAATAAGACATTTACTCTGAGAGAATCTACTGGTAGGGCAGAGGAAAGAGCCAAGTGGTAATGTATTGCATAGACTGAAGGAGCTCTGGCTTCAATCCCAACAGTGAAATAAATAATGATGATGATGCTGACAATGATGGTGATGATGATGATGATGATGTGGAGGAGGAGGAGTACAAAGGACTTGTACTGTTAAAATTATATAGAATGAGTTTATATTCACCACTCAAAAGAAGAGGAGTATTTCAATTCATGCATGCTATTCACATTCTAGTCTTATTTCACATGGCAAGGTAGATGTAAAAGACCATTTGATGACAATTTTATAAACTATGACTTTTTTAAAAAATATTTTTTAGTTGTAGTTGGACACAATTTCTTTATTTTATTTATTTTTATGTGGTGCTGAGGATCAAATCCAGTGTTTATCATGTGCTAAGTGAGCACTATACTACTGAGCCACAACCCCAGCCCAAACTATGATTTATTGAGACTTTTAAATTCCATAAAGAAGAGTTTATCTGGTCCCAGGAGAGCAGGATGGTCCATTTAGTACTGTGTTATACAATATGATGTCAATTTTCTCAATCCTCCTCATAAGTGGAAGATGTTTATAGACTTCACACTTCTAAATTTGTATGGAAGAAAAACAAACAAACAAAGAAATACTTAGACAAAGTGATACTGAAAAAAAACAAGGAGAGAAATGAATTACAGTAGATGGGGTAGAGAGAGAAGATGGGAGGGGAGGGGAGGGGGGATAGTAGAGGATATAAAAGGTAGCAGAATACAACAGTTACTAATATGGCATTATGTAAAAATGTGGATGTGTAACCGATGTGATTCTGCAATCTGTATTTCGGGTAAAAATGGGAGTTCATAACCCACTTGAATCTAATGTATGAAATATGATATGTCAAGAGCTTTGTAATAGTTTGAACAACCAATAAAAAAATAAATAAATAAAATAAAATGCATGCTGTGTTTAACCTTTCAAAAAACAAAAACAAAACAAACAAACAAAAAAAAAACATAGTGCACCATGATCAAGTGGGGTTCATCCCAGGGACACAAGGTTGGTTCAACCTATGGAAATCAAAACAGGATTCATTAATAGACTTAAAAAACATAACATAATTATCTCAATAGTTGAAGAAAGAGCATTTTACAGAATACAGCATCCATTCATGTTCAAAATGGTAGAAAAAATAGGGATAATACGAATGTAACTGAACATTTTAAAATCTCTATACCAAAAAACCCAAGAGTAACATGATTCCAAATGGAAAAAAATGAAACATTCTTTCTAAAAACTAGAAAAAGTCAAGGGTGCCCTCTTTCACCACTTCTATTCAACATATGAATATTGAAATTCTAACCAGAGCAGTTTGGAAAAAGAGATTAAAGGGATATGAATATGAAAAGAAGAGCTCAAAATATCCCTATTTGCTGACAACAACATTTTATATGTTGAAGACACAAAACTACACCACAAAATTTTTAAAACTCATAACCACACTCAGCATAGTAGCAGGATATAAAATTAACACTCATAAATCAATTATGATCCTGTACACAAATTATGCATCAGCTGATGAATCACAATGGATTCAAAACAATTTAAAAAATAAAATAATCAGGAAACAATCTAAGAAGTGAAAGACCTCTATTATGAAAATTACCAAACACTAAAGAAAGAAATTGAAGAAAACCGTAGAAGATGGAATATTTCAAATGTTCATGGATTGGCAGGATTAATGTTACCAAAATTGACATACTACCAAAATGCTATAGTTTTAATGCAACTTCTATTAAAATGTCAATGATATTTCACAAAGAAATAGAAAAAGCAGACATAAAATTCACTTGGAAAAACAAGAAGCCCAGAATATTCAAAACAATCCTTAGTGAAAAAAAGTGAAGGAGACAGCAGACATCACAAGATCCGATCTCAAATTATACTATAGTGCTACGAAAATGGCATGGGATTGGCACCAAAACAGGCAAAATGTCCAATGGAACAGAAAAGACATCACAAAGACAAAAATCACATTCATACTGTCTTGTTAATCTAGACAAAGTCACCAACAACATACATTAAAAGAAAAGACAGCCTCTTAAAAAGTGGTACTGAGAAAACTGGAAATATGCATGTGGCAGAATCAAATTGAACCCCTACCCCTATCCCTGCACAAAACTCAACTCAAAGTACATCAAGGAACTAGGCATTAAACCAGACATCCTGTACCCACTAGAAGAAAATATAGGCCCAACTTTCCATCATCTTGTCTTAGGAACTGACTTCCTCAACAAGACTTCTAAATTGCAACAAATAAAATCAAGAATCAATAAATGGGAAGGTAACAAAGCAAAAAGCTTTCTCACAGGAAAGAAAATTATCAAGAAAATGAACAGAGAACCTACAAAATGGGAGAAAATCTTTACCACCTGCACCTCAGAACATTAGTCTTCTGGATATATAAAGAACTCAAAACAAACCAGCACAGGAGGCTGAAAGAGGAGGATCCAGAGTTCAAATCCAGCTTCAGCAATAGTGAGGCACTGAGCACCTCTATGTCTAAATAAATGCAAAACAGAGCTGGGTATGGGGCTCAGTGTTAGAGAACTAGCCTTGCAGGTGTAAGACCCTGTGTTTGATCTTCAGCACTACATAAAAATAAATAAATAAATAATAAACAAGTAAATAAGTAAATTGTGTCCATCTACAACAAAAATAATAAAAATAAAATAAAATAAAACATAGGGCTGGGGATGTGGCTCAGTGGTTGAATGCCCCTGAGTTGAATCCCCACTACTTGTCCCCATGAAAAAAAAATCAAAAAACTTAACACACACACACACACACACACACACACACAACCCAGTATAGTTAATATTCTCTTCTAGTGGTCATAGGATGTCAATAAATGTGCAAAGGATCTGAAACTGGTTGTTTACAGAACAAGAAATACAATTGGTGAGCAAATATATTTTTAAAATGCTCAATATCCAACCAGCAGTGTATGAGGGTACCCTTTTCCCACATCCTCACCAGCATTTGTTGTTGTTTGTCTTCATCATGGCTGCCATTCTTACTGAAGTGAGATAGTATCTTAGGGTAGTTTTAATTTGCCTTTCTCTGATTGCCAGAGATGGTGAGCATTTTTTCATATATTTGTTGATTGATTGTATATCCTCTTCTGAGAAGTGTCTGTTCAGGTCCTTGGCCCATTTGTTGATTGGATTATTTGTGTGTGTGTGTGTGTATGTGTGTGTGTTTAGCTTTTTGAGTTCTTTGTATACCCTAGAGATTAGAGCTCTATCTGATGTTGAGGGGTAAAAATTTGTTCCCAGGATGTAGGCTCCCTATTCACCTCACATATTATTTCTCTTGCTGAGAAAAAAACCTTTTTAGTTTGAATTCATACAATTTGTTAATTCTTGGTTTTAACTCTTGTGCTATAGGCATCTTATTAAGGAAGTTGGGGCCTAGCTCCACATGAGGAAGATTAGGGCCTACTTTTTCTTCCATTAGATGCAGAGTCTCTGGTTTAATTCCTAGACCCTTGATCTATTTTGAGTTAACTTTTGTGCATGGTGAGAGATAGGGATTCAATTTCATTTTGTTGCATATGGATTTCCAGTTTTCCCAACACCATTTGTTGAGGATGCTATATTTTTTCCAGTGCATGCTTTCAGTACCTTTGTCTAATATAAGGTAGTTGTAGTTTTGTGGGTTAGTCTCTGTGTCCTCTATCCTGTACCATTGGTCCACCAGCCTGTTTTGGTGCCAGTACCATGCTGTTTTTGTTACTATTACTCTGTGGTATAGTTTAAGATCTAGTATAGTGATACCATCTGTTTCACTCTTCCTGCTTAGAATTTCTTTTGCTATTCTGGGTCTCTTATATTTCCAGATGAATTTCATAATTGCTTTTTCTATTTCTGTGAGGAATGTCATTGGGATTTTGATCAGAATTGAACTGCTGGTGAGATTGTAAATTGGTGCAGCCAATTTGGAAAGCAGTATGGAGATTCCTTGGAAAACTGGGAATGTAACCACCATTTGACCCAGCTATTCCTCTTCTAGGACTATACCCAAAAGACCTAAAAACAGCATACTACAGGGACTCAGCCACATCAATGTTTATAGTAGCACAATTCACAATAACTAGACTGTAGAGCCAACCTAGATGTCCTTCAATGGATGAATGGATAAAAATATGTGGCATATATACACAATGGAATATTACTCAGAACTAAAAAATAATAAGATCATGGCATTTGCAGGGAAAAGGATGGCATTAGAGCAGATTATGTTAAGTGAATTTAGCCAGTCCCCAAAAAACAAATGCCAAACCTCTTCTCTGATATAAGGGGGGTGACTCAAAATGGGGAAGAGAGGAAAAGCATGAGAAGAAGATTACCTATACACAGGGAAGAGGGGTGGGAGGGAAAGGGAGGGAGAAAGGGAATTGCACGGATGGTGGAAGAAGAGCCTCATTGTTATACAAACTACATGTATGAAGATGTGAGAAAAAAAAATGAATAGTGCTACCTTAGATTAAGAAGAGAGAAGTGATGGGAGGGGAGAGGAGAGGTTGGAAATATAGGAAGGATAGTAGAATGGAATAGACATTATTATTATTGGTGTGTATATGTGAATGCATGATCAATGTGAATCTACAACCTGTATATTCAGAAAAATGAGATATTGTATCTCATGTGGTTCAAATGTATGATATGTCAAGGTCATTGTAATGTCATGTGTAACTAACTGAAACAAATAAAAATTAAAAACAAATTGTAATAGAAATTAGAAAATGCAAATTAAAACTACATTGATATTCCATTCTTGGTTCAGTCAAAATAGGAATTATCAAGAATACAAGTAACAATAAATGCTGGAGAGAATGTGTGAGAAAAAAGCTACACTCATACTTTGCTAGTGAGACTGCAAATTGGTGCAAGTACTCTGGAAAACAGTATGGAGATTCCTCTGAAAATTTGGAATGGAAACACCATTCAACCAGTTATCACCCCAGTTGAATCTTGATTTTATTTGTTGCAATTTAGAAGTCTTGTTGAGGAAATAAGTTCCTAAGTTGACATGATGGAGAGTTGGGCATATATATATATATATATATATATATATATATATATATATATATCTCCAAGGGACTTTAAATCAATATACTACAGTGACACAGCCACATCAATGTCTACAGCAGCCCAATTCACAATAGTTAAGCTATAGAAACAACCTAGGTGAGCTTCAACAGATGAAAGGTTAAAGAAAACGGGGTACATATACACAATGGAGTATTTCTTATCCATAAATAAGAATAAAATTTATGTCACTTGCTGGTAAATGGATGGAACTTGAGACTACTATACTTAGTGAAATAAGCCAATACCAAAAAACCCAAAGGCCAAAAGTTCTCTCTGATCCTAAATAGAATCAGATGTAGCCCATGTATGTAAAAAATACACTCTACTGTCATACATATCTAAAAAAATAAAATAAAACCTGGTGCTGAAAAAAAAAATTAAAAATAAGAACAGCGATAAAAAGCTTTAACCTAACACACACATTTAGTAATGGAAAGAGATGACTAAAATTCAGTGGTCTGGACACACTAAAGCAAGACTAGAAATAAATGAAGAAACTCTTACAGAATTATGAAATATCACATTCAGACAATATCAACAACAATCAAAATAATTGTAAACAAATTACAAAACCACTAGACACAATTCATAGACTACTTTTATGAATCACTGGTACACATAATGGAGAAGAGGTACAGGCTACAGGCAATGAAAGCTTTCTCAGTGAATAAAATAAACTATTTCTTATATCTTGTGAAAGTTATGGACATCCAGGTATAAGATTTTAGAATACCAAATGGACATGGCCCGAAAAGAACTTCTCCAAATCATAGTCTATAAAAAGGTACACTGAAATCTATAATAAGGGCCAAAGCAATTATAAACACATCAGAAAAATATTAGATTTCTGAGTAGAAATTTTAAGGCCCAGGAAATGGTATATTTCAAACCCCAAATAAAAATGTTAAAAAAGAAACAAAGACAATAATTGTAAAATGGATGGAAAGGATGGTCATCGTGTTAAGGTGAAAAAATCAGAAACAAAACCCCAATTATCACATTCTCTCCCTAACATGTGGAATCTGGGAAGAAAATAAGAATGACTAGAAAATGATGGAGGGAACATTAAGGAAGAGGGAAGGTAACTGGGGATGAAAAAGGGAGTAGAGGGGAAAATGGAAGTAAGGACAGTGGTCAGGATTCAAGTATTGTATATGTGTGTATATAAATATCACTGTGAAATTCACTAATGTAGGCACTCAATAGGAGCTGATATTAACAGTTGACAGGAACACCTGGTTTTACAACAAGTCCAATCTGCTATCATGTGACCATATACGAAACAGAATGTATAATTTAAAAATATTCTTACTTCTGCAAAGACATAAAATTTCAGGGTCAAAATTAATGTAAAATTTTTTCAGACAATATCATTTAGATGATAAATTTCTTATAGTTAATTATTAAGATATCCTGGATTCTATATGAGCAAGAAAGATATAAAAATATGAATGGAATTTGAACATTTAAATTTTTCCACTCTTCTTTTTTGATCAAACATTCTTACTCTTATTTACACAGGGCATGAACACCAAGAGTAACTCATTTTTTAAGTCTTACCTGGATTGAAATTTACTGATGTTCTAGATTGTGCTTTCATGTATTGAAGAATTAAATTCCTGTTTCTATATTTGAAAAAAGTAATAAAATTGGTATTTTAACACTCATATGAAAACACTGACCAAATATAATTCAATACTTAATAATGTTTTAGATCTAGTATCAGAACTTTTTCATATGCTCTCCTAATCTGTATGCCCTATAAACATTTTGTTAACTTGAAAATTATTTGTACAATGTTTGTTTTTTTCTGTTTTGTGAGATGGTATTTCATGATGATGGTCAGGCTGATCTTAAATACCTGGGCTCAAGCAATTGTCCTGCCTCAGGCTCTTAAGTAGCTGGGGTAAATGCATGTGTTACTGCACCCATAGCTTGAAGTTAAAGAAGAAAAAAGATGAAATGATCATTAATTGAGAACAGGACAGGTAAATATATTAACTAGTGTAGCTTGAACTCAGAAAATGCCCTGTCTCTGTAAAAAATAGGTTTTTGTTCTTGCACAACTTCTTTCTCTTAGGCTTAAGGCCTTTTAAAAAATAAGGGTTGTATCACTTTAGTTCACCAGGTTGTTATGGAGATTTACTAAGATAATATTGAAACATGTTAAGCAAAATAGTAAAATAATGGCATACTTAACTACTTACAATCTCAGATAGAACTAATGTGCATTTTTCATAGGTTCTAATATTCAAAAGTTAAAATTATTTTAAAAAATGCTTGAGTCCTAATTTTCATGATCAATTGGGCTCTTCTTTGTGCTTTATAACTCAAAGCAAATCAACAATTAATTTATAACTATTTATAAATATCTCCTTAAATTAGAGAATTTAATCATCCCCTTCTGTGAGACTAATCAATAATAACAAAGGCAAGAAATTAACAAATGCCAAAAACTTGGACTACTACTATTTCTTCTCTACCTAGTTGAACAGAATCAGCAGATAAGTGTAGCTACATTTCCATGTTGATCTCCAACTGACTTGGAACACAAAATTTTCTTTAACACAATGGATACTGAGGAGTCATGATGGGGCTTAGTTCTCTTAGATTCAATGAATCTGCTTAATCTATTCCTTTTGAGGCAGACCTTAATAAATGCTGAAAACTTTAGGCAGTGATTCCAACAGCTTGGAAATTTCCATTACTTGGGAAAACTACTAGAAGTGCCAATCTAAATTGGCACTCACCATGGAAAACAGTGATGTGGAACCCCCTGCAGTCAAAGGAAATCTATTTCAAGGGATGGAGGGATTTGGGGCACAGATCTGTTAGCCAAGATGACAGAAAACTCTGATCTCTTCCAGAGATTACTTGAAGCTTTACTTGAAGCTTTCTAATAGATTTGAATGATTTTAATTTTATGACAGAAAAGACAAAGTCCTAAAAGGATAATGCACCAGAAAGGGCAAGGCTAATATGGGGATTCCACATAAGGTTCCTAAAAGGGGGACAGGGTCAGAGTGCTTAGTATTTGTTGGCCAAAGCTAGAGGCCAAGCTGTCAAAGCAGAGTGCTTCTGCTTGGAAACAACTGTTGAATAAAAAAGCATAAGTGCATGAGAACTAAAAAGAGTGTTGAGTCTAAGTGTGGGTTACCATGAAGACTCAGGGGTTGGATCAGTCAGGATATTTTGAAATAAAAGCTCTTCACCACCAGACTGCAGGGCCAGGTCTGGCAGAAACACCACAGCAACAGAACTGACAGAGACAAAGGAACAATTTAAAAATCTATTTATTCCCCTCCATCTGACTACAGAATTATCTTCCTTACACTTCAAGGATATCATTAGGTCCTTGATAAATTAAAGGGGGATGGTAAAATAGCTAACTTCAGCTAAACAGGGAATTTCAAGACCCAAATAGCAAATTATAAAATCATAGGTGTGATACTATCTGTCCCTGTGAGGAGGGGTTATGCTTCAAATGAATTAGATAATGCTGGAAACCCTAAGGATAAAGGTTTACAAAGTCCTAAGATATTAGCTAGTGGTATATCTCAGTGGTAGGAAAATTTCCCAGCATGCATGAGAAAAAAAAGAAAGGAGAGGGGAAGAGAGAGGAGAGAACAAACCTTGAAGGTGACTCATGCACACATCACTACTTATTTTTTTAAAAATAACTAATCCATTTTAATTATGTATATATGACAGTAGAGTGAAATTTGATTCATTGGACACAACTGCAACAACTTTCATTTCTGATTTTACAGGATGTACCATTGCATCATGTATGCAGTCATACCTGTACCAAGGTAATAATGTCTATCTCACTCCACCATCTTTCTTGCCTCCATTACCCCTCCATCCTTCTCTTTGCCCATTCAAAATATCATCACTGCTTCTTGGCTAGACTTTGAAGGGTTTCTGACTAATGAACTGTCCTAACTCACTACGGTTCCATACATAGTAATGCTATGAAATCTATTGTGGATATACATCTAATTTTGATTAGTATTGTAATGTAAATACTTACGCAGTATTTCCACTAGCAATGGCATAAGACAAGGCAATCTCTCCACAATTATCTGAAGCAGACACATTAACACCACATTGAAGAAGCAGCTCAGCTATGTGTGTTGATTTATGTTCCACAGCCAACATGAGGGCTGTTCTAAAATAAGAGAGATAACTTCAAATTTAGGTATTTTAATAAGTTTATTTAAAAAGCCATTGTAATACATTTTACCAATTTGACATCTAGCTTTACATACACTAACAGACATATACATCTTGGAAGATCAACTCTTTATCTTTCTAAATCATTTGTAAGTCTAAAAGGAAACAAACACATAAAAAATAAATCACGTGTCCCAAAAGGGGAGAGTTACAAACTTAAAATCCTTCAATGAACATTAATTATGATGAGGTCATTCATCTGGAGTTGGCAAAGATTTCAATGAATAAAGCTCCATTTCTTTCTTAGAGTGATGTAATATATTGTAACTCACAGTCAGCCAAAGGTCAAGGAATAAAAAAGGTATTTGCAGGTATAACATAATAACAGTAGCACTGGTGATAATAATAATAATTGTTGCTTCAGTCATTCACTCTGAGAAGCATTTGCCAGGCATTGAAATCAATGCTACATGTATAATCTTGCAACCAGATTTCAAGCATATGTTACACTCTTTTTCATTATAAATGTTCAAAATTTGTTAAGACTAATTAGACATCACTTAGGAAAAACCTGAAATCAATATTCTACAAATTAAGTAATTTAAAGCAAATAGTCATATAAAGGAAAAAATAATTTTCAATGTCTATCTATACTCAACACAGCATTTCCAAAAGAAAACTATACCAGGAGAAGATGAAATATTACAGAAAATTTAAAAAGTTCAATACTGAATAAAAGCACAAACTAAAAGTCTATATTTTACAAAACTAACATGAAAACTCTAGCTAACACAAGATTATGTGATCAACAAAATCAAATAGTAATCATCAGCCAATAATTATAAGGGCATGTGAATCATACTACATACTCTTATTTGTGTTGCTCAGTTTGAATAATTGCTTTTCTCCTTAATTTTAGTTTATGTTAACAAATTTCACTCTATTCCAATGATTATGTCATTCCCATTAATTTAATATTTTTAACTTGAGTGATTTTACTACAATATTAACCTTTTTCCAAAAAATATAAAGTACTATACCTTCCCTTATCATCAACTTCATGTATGTTTGCTTTATTCTTAATAAAAAATTCTACCATCATCTGTCTGTTTTTCTTTATGGCGAGTAAAAGTGGTGTTTGGCCACTCTGAAAAACAACAAATATAGTTTATTCACAAAATTACTACTTTTCAACTGAAGTTAACCTTACACAATACTGTATGAACATAAGCATATAATAATAATGTAAATTAAGAGTAGCTACTCTCTTCTCTTCCCATTCTGCTTCCATACGTGCTGCTCTTTCATTTTGAGATGCCTCTCCTCTGCCTAGAGTGGCCACATGAACTCCAGAATTTCTAAAACTGCTTCATACATTTACTGTTTCCATGGATCTTTGCCGCTGTCAAGCATTCATCATGGCATCTTGGAGTTATGTAACATTCACCCTCCTCAACCAAGAGTATCTTTAGGACATAAACTGTATTTTATATCCCAATAGCCCCATTCCCTAATACATATTAGTAAAGGATATAAGTATTATATTTCATTAACAAGCCAAATTCTCAACTCACTAGTAGGGTGTATAAATCATATTCTGAAGAACGTCTACTTTTCCAGAAATACCAAGCTGCATAGAAAAGATTCCGTGTTTTACTGTTAGAGAAAATTTACACAACTGTGCATTGTATGTCCAGTAGTACAGAAATAGCTTTTCCGTTGCTTAACACCTACTTGACACTGATTTTTTATTGGAGATATTCACATGTGAACAATTGAAGTTACAGGAATATATTTCTGAGAGCTTTCCAGCGACATGAAAGTTTTCTCCATGTTATACAAGTCCACTTGATTCTTTTTTATTTATGAAATCAGAATCCCAGATTCCAATATAAGGAATTTCTGCTTAAAATTGATAGAGTCTGAGTAAACTATGTTTCTTTTTCATAATTGTTCCTGTGTCTTCTCTTATTATAAGTTGAAAGATATTTATCTTACATGTCAGAAAGTTCAATACAAAAATATATTATTTTTATGCAATTGGAGAAAATTTTTCCAACTAATCCACTGAGAGGGGATTAACAAAGAGAAATAACCAACTCAAAAAAAAAAAAAAAAAAACAAACACAGAGCTGGGATTATGGCTCAGTGGTAAAGCACTCACCTAGTACATGTGAGGCTCTGGGTTTGATCCTCAGCAGCACATAAAATAAATAAAATCAATGTATTGTGTCCAATAAGAATTAAAATATAAATATTTTTAAAAACTCCAAACAAACAAAAAAACCACCCAGTCAATAACTGAGCAAAAGACCTAAACAGAAATTTCTCAAAAGAAACACAAATGTCCAAACTATATATAAAAAAAGTCTTCTACATCTCTAGCAATTATGTTAATGCACATAAAAACTACACTAAGACTTTATCTTACTCCAGCCACAATGGTAATTATCAAGAACACAAACAGTAATATATACTGGTAAGAATGTGGGGCTGGGGATGTGGCTCAAGCGGTAGCGCACTCGCCAGGCATGCGTGTGGCCCGGGTTCGATCCTCAGGACCACATACAAAGATGTTGTGTTCACTGAAAATGAAAAAAATAATAATAATAAATATTAATTCTCTCTCTTTCTCTCTCTCTCTCTCTCTCTCTCCCTGGTTAGAAAAAAGAATGTGGGGGTAAGGCACACGTTTACACTGTTGGTGGGACTACATACTAGTACAACCACCCTGGAAAACAGTTTGGAGATTCCCCAAAATCTAAGAAGGGAACCACAACATGAAACAGCTATCCCATGACTCAGTATTTTCCCAAAATTAGTAAAACAAAATTTTACGTGTAACTGTATATTAATACAGTCACATGTGTGTTTACAGTAGCACAATTCACAACAGGTAAATTATGAAATTAACCCAAGTACCTGTGAATGGATGAAAGGATTAAGAAATTCTGGTGCACATACATACAATGGAGTATTACTCAGCCATAAAAATACATTATGTCATTTGTTGGTAAATGAGTTGGTATCCAAGAATATCATGCTAAGTGAAATAAGTCAAATAAGAAACTCAAAGGTAAAATGTTTCATATGTGGAAGCTGGAGTTAATTAAAGAAAAAGAAATGAAGAACAGAATATCAAAAGATGTAAAGAAGATCATTAGTGTAGAAAAAGAAGATTGAGAGGCACAGAGATAATGAAAAAGGGAAGGCAATGAAGAAGGAAATCTTTAAAATTCATGTTATATGCATATATAAATATACCACAGGTAATTGCATCCTTATGTATAAGTAAAAAGAATCAACCAAATATAAATAAATAGGTGAAAGGAGGTCCAGGAGAATAGGAGGGGGAGAATGGAGGAGGAGGGGTAGACAGATGGAAAAGAGGGAATCAATGACTCAACTGGAATTCCATGCATGTAAGATTTTTGGGGAATGAATTCAACTACTATGTAAAACTATAAACTCTAATAAAAATAACATTGAAAATGTATTCTTACTTGTAATGACAATCCTGGTAACATAATGCTTGGTTATTTTCCAAAATTCTTTTTATTCTCATCCACTTTAATTGCTACTTAAAGTTACTTATAATTTTAGGCAAAATTTAATTCAGAAATTTTGTGTATCATCAAGATTTATGCTGATCTACATAGATTACTTGTAGCATCATGAAAGGCACTAAACATTTGCATTTTTAAGGAACAAAGCTGAAGACTGATACATAGTATAGCTGGCGAAATCCATGAGTTATCTACTTCTAGCAATAATTTATCCATTCTAGCAATGAGTGACCTAATCAGCCTTTCAAAAATTCCAGTGGGAACATGATTTTCATAGTATATATAGAGAAAACTATTTAACTTCCAAATTCTAAATTCAAACAATTAATCCCATTTGAAAGAGATTCATAATATATTATGTAGTCCATATTCTTGTATATCAGTAGAAAACACCATGAAATCTTTATCACACTATATTAAAAAAGAGGAGTTGTAACCTCATTTATAGAGGCAAAGTAGGTGATTGGAGTAAGTGCTGCAGTTGCCAGAAGCAAACTGAAGAACATGTGTGCCCAGCATGTGGGAGGCAAACCCTGCACACCACACCACACAGTACTATGGCTCAAGGGGACCGCATCAGGTTCCTTCACAGAAGCTTGAAGTTCAGATTTCTGCATGAGTCTCTTGAATTCTAAGTGTGGATTCAACTGATGGAGGCAAACTAAATACACACATGAGCTACAAAAGAAGGAGGAAGAATACGAGGAGAACTTCCAACATTTGCTAGTATTTTAATAAAAAGAAAATTTGCTTATAATCAGTATTTTTTAACGTGCATTACTGTTAATTTTAAGAAAAATTTTAAATATTTTGAAAATAATAGTGATTGATGTATATACCGTGTTTTTGGCTTCAATATCTGCGTTGGATGAAAGCAGTTTTGTTGCTATTAATGTGTTCCTATAAAAGATAACATAGTGGAGCGAAGTTTCACCCTTGTTGTTGTGAATATTTGGATTGGCACCATGTTCTAGAAGAATAATTGCACATTCCTCTTCCTCATATTGTAGGGCCTGTTGGTTTTAACCAAGAAATAGATTGTAAATTTTGGAAATCCAAGAAAAATATTTCATGTTTTACTCATTAGTTATAACTAAATGGCATTAACCAATTTTTCTTCTAAGCATTTCATCAAATTCATTTCCTGCAAAACCACTGGTATATTTACCTTCATCAATGGTGTGTTGCCATCACTGTCACACAAGTCGACATTGCATTTCCTCTTCACTAGAAGAGCCACCACTGCTGGATTGCCATAGGCACAGGCATAATGTAGAGGGGTTCTGTGCAAGTAAGAAGCTTTATTAGGAATTCATAAGGTACCTTTTGAAATATACAACTATTTATGCAATTATAAACATTAAATAGCTCATAATTCCTCTATTTTCTTATGAAGAAGGTACAATATTTAGTAGCTGTCAATACTTATTTTATTAATGAATGATCAGCCTATGCCACTGACATTTTCTTCTTATTTCTTGTTTCTGATACTGCTGGGGATTGTACCCTGGGTTACTCAACTAATGAGTCATATCCTAAGCACATTTTTATTATATAAACAATTTTGATGCAGGGTCTCACTAAGTTGCCCACTATGGTCTTAAACTTCCAATGCTCTTGCCTCAGCATCCTAAGTCACTGGAATCATGGGTATGTGTGACTGTGCCTTGTTCCATTGATTTTACTTATTTTTGTTTGCTTTGTTTTCATATTGCTGGGGATAGAACCCAGGCCCGAAGCATTCTAGGTAAGGAAGGGCTCTACCACAGAACCACATCCCCAGAGCAGAGCAGCCCACTTGCCTAGAAAGAAGATGGACTTGAGATTTAGCTCATCTTCAGTTTGAATTCTACTTTAGACTCTGTGATGTACTAGTTATCCCAGAGTCTTACTCTCCCTCAATTTCCTAAAAAAGTAAGGATTAAAATGAGTATCTCCCTGAATACTACCAGGATGCTTAATGGAGAATCTATGTAAAACATCTGAAGATTTTGTAGCACCAGCAACAGCTCCATAATTGGTAGCTATTGTAATCAATATTATTGCTTTTTATCAACTAAGAGTATTTCAATTAATAAGTTAGTAGTATTGTAGTGATTTTTAAAAATATATTTTAAAAACTATGTATTTCAGTGAGTCTAAGATGACTTTTTTTCTTATCATTTTAACAACACTGACAATGGAATCCCACTAATAATTCGGGCTGCATTACAACTATAATTGGCAGCATTTAAATTTTTCTTCATAAACAAAATAAAGAACCATCATAATTCATGATGCCTCATCTTAAGTGAAATGTGAGACAAACAATAGATTTATGGCAGTTCTCATGACATGGATGGCATTTAAATTCAGTTTTAAAAGTATGATAGGTAAAGTAGGCTGAATAATAACAGTAAAAGGCCAAACCGAAAGCAAACTTAATGCCAAAGGAAAAAGAACCCAAATGAATTAGTATGGTTAAATTAATTCAGTATATATATATGGGATTTATACATGAATCAGGTATTTTCAATGTTCAGTATTTAATACTGTCTTAATTTTTCACAAGGGACGTTTACAATTTCTTACCTCCATTAATGCATGATTGAAAAGGAGAACTGTTTCATTTGAAATTGAGTCCTATCACGTCAGTTTTAATTAACTGGTCACACCTAGAAAGTTTTTATGTAAGAGTTCTCTGAGATAGTAGAATATGTCAAATACAAAATAAGTAGCTGTGCAGTTCTTGCCCATTAAAAACGTATTCATTTTATGAGTACAAATGAATAGACTTAAAGAATAATTCTTTAATGCTTTACTTTATAAAAGTTTCACTTAAAAATACTAAAGTTGAGATGTTTAGTATTTTTATGTGAAACTTTTATAAAGTAAAGCAATATTTTTTCAGGACTAATAATCTTTTATACTTGCTCTCTTCTATTCTCACCAAAACAAAATTATTAACCTATAATTGCATATGTAAAATAAAATATACATATATAAGAAATGTATGTATAGTAATATCTACAATAGATGAAATGCACTATAGGACATCTATATAGAAATGTACTAGAAGAAAACATAAATGCTTTCTTCATGTTGGCAAAGGCGTTCTAAGAAATAATGAATTTGAAAGAAGACTTCTTTTTTTCCTACCTCTCTTTTTAAAACTTATTATATGTTGATGATGATGACAATGTTATTGTTGTTGTTTTGCTGGGGATTGCACCCTTACCCTTTGCTTTGCCATGCAAGAAATGCTCTAACACTGAGCTACATTTCCAACCTTGGAATTCTAATTTAATCAGATAAAATACTCTAATTTTACAGATGCTCAAGTGACAGTGACATATGAACATAGAAAAAATATTTATGTCCTTGGCAACAGAAGGAATTTCAGTCTAACAAATGAAATAAATTTCTCAGCTACAATATTTTGAAGATGAAGAGTAGTGGTATTGGGCTGTTGATTATGGCTTGAGCTGTTCATTGCTCCTCAAATAGATGATTTAATGATAACTGCTGTGCCACATTTAAAACTGTGCATGCCACTACCTACCAATTCCATTTTACTCTTCTTCCAGATATTTGAGTATTCTTTTTATCCTGTTCCAGTCACTTATCTTTTGGTCATTGGCAAACAAGTAATTTGTGAAAGTTAATAATGTATTTTGATACACAGAATGGCAAGTCTTTGTTCATTGCAAACATTCTCTTAGTGTCATCATGACCCTAAATGACTGCGTGTGGAACTAAAAAATGTACTGATATTTTTATTTGTTTTTTGTGAAATTGATAACCACAGAGAGAGCTCACATTTGGGGTCAATGAGTATTCTAATGCACAAACCACAAGCAGGACCTACCTTTGATACTCTTAGTCCCTTCAGAACAGAGTAGGGCAAGCTACAGTAGGGCAGCAGAAGGCAGCCCTGTACAGACTAAGCACCCTTTGTGTGCTATTCCCTTGGCCCTGGTGACTGAGAGCTTGCACTGCCTGGATGCTCTCAACCAATGCTCTACTCTCCATGCTTGTACAGATACACAGTAACGGATAACTACAGGAAAGGGTACTGGAACAGTGGAATCAGCAATTTTGGAATTTTGTGTGAGAAGCTTTTGGCAGATGCTTTTTCACTTTAGTCTAAAGTGATAACAAAATTGAAAAAGTATGCTGTGTTTGGTGTTTTGGAAAGTGTGAAAGCTGCCAGTGAACTCTAGTGTCCTCTGTGGAAAGGTAGTTAAAGGTAGTTAACTTCACTAACTGAAGTTAATGAAGTATTTGCAGATGATCAAGATGACACCAAGTTATCCTAAGAATTTCACAAATTAGTGAGTGAAGCATGGGAGAAATAAGTAAAATCTTATTTTTAGAGGTGGAAGACACACCCCTAAATATACTAGTGTGAAGGAATTTTAAAAATATAAAAAAGAAGAAAGAACATAATGCCATCTTCCCAATTCAGAGTTCTTGTGAGGCTCTTGGGACACAACAGGTAATAGATTGCATCTGAAAATTTTTCAATGCTTTTGAAAATGTGTACATTAAAAGCTGTTGTGTGTATTTATTTTTTTAAAAAAATCAGTGACCTTATAGGGAAATTTTAAGTGTCTGGGAAACCAGTTAAAAATTTGGTTTTGTTTAGCTGCCCATTAGAAGTCCTGGGTACTGAACTTCCAAGGTGTGCAGGTCCTGGATATTGAGGACTCCACAGGATATTAAAGTCAAATATTCTGGTGAAAGGAGAACTGGTATCCTTTCTGCTCTGCTCCCATTGGCACAGCCTGGATGGTGCAGCAGGCTTCAATTCCATCAGCCCATTGGTCCCTTACCCCTCAGTCCCTGGCCTCCCAGACCCTATTACCTATTTTTATGATCGGTGCTATCAACATGACATCCACGTCCCAGATAACGTTTAATTCTTCCCAGTTCACAATTTTTGGCAGCCTGGTGGATCTTCCCAAGAGGGTTATATCCGAAAAACTTGATTCCCAGGCTTATATAAACAAACTTTCTCCAGGCTCTATCCATCCTAAAGACAATTAGGTAACAACCTCTGTCAGGTGGCCTACCAAAGCAGGTCTGCCATTACCTATCTGCCAACCAATTGGCAAAATAGTCGTTGCCAGGTGACACTGATAAACACAAATGCACATTCCACAATCTGCATGGCCCTAGGTGATTGGCTCCTGGAAGGTCCGCCCCCTGTACTGTGATCAGCGCCTGGCTATTCTGTACAGACCCCACCAAGAACCGGGTGGAACTCCCCTGAGACCCCTCAAGACCCATACAGTGAGTGAGATGCCCCACCAGAATCAGGTGGGCCTCAATGGCGGGCAGGTGAGAACCCCCCATACCCAGACCTGGGTGGGCAGGACTCATCCTCTCTGCCATTGCACAGCTGCCTATGTCCACAGCAGGAAACAAATACTGCACTCTTCCTATTACTTTATTCAGTAAATGGCAGAAAAGGAGATCCCTGACTTAAGATGTCCATTAAAAAAATCTGGAAAAATTCAGGAATGCATTTAATTTAAAGCAACAGATTAGAAGAAAACAACAGAATAACTGCGCCAAAAGCAATTTTAGTGTCACTCTGCTGCATCATCCACTCCCTGACATAGCTCTGCTCAACACAAAGAGGGAGTAACCAGCCCACCAGTTCCACTCAAAAGCAAAAGGAGAATAGTGTAACAACCATCACCCTAGGCTTTCCAGTGTAGTACCAAAATGTCCTGATTCGGTTTCTCCCGACCCAGATTACTGAGCAGAGAAGAAGAGATGAGCTATTTGGAGATGACCTGAAACAAAGAAGAAGTGGTGCAACACATGGATCAACTTGCAGCTGAAGAAATCATGGTCCCCAGTGGCTACTCTGCCCAGAACCCCCACAACCTCTGCACTGTCTCCTTCTGTAAACAACTCTAGCCTTCATTTCTGGCGTTCCCTCAGGGTTTGCCATTACATACTTCAGGTGCTTGCTCCAAACAGACTGCAGTAGTTTTGCCACTGAGGAAACCAACAGCCACAGAGGAACCCTGCATCTTTCCCTACTACAAAAAGCCTCAAAGGTGTTTGCATTCACAGTCTCCAAGCACCTGTACCACTACCTCTAGATTCTGCTTACCCAAGGTAACCTCAGCTATAGTTGCCACAAATCCAGACCCAAGGTCCCCAAACAGCCTTTTCCTGTGCAAGAGAACATGAAGGCTGCAGCCCATACTGGAGGCACAATCCCATGTGATGGGTGTACACCTGCAGCCATATCCATGCACACTGCCAGATGTTGGACTGGCAGTTGCACATGCACAATACCACTTCCAACACCTGTCATGAGCCACTGCTCGCCATATTTAGCAGCCTCTGAAGTTACATACACATGTGTCACCAGCTCTGTTTCATGGTGATATTAACATATGTAAGCACCCAGAGTCCCATTAACCATCCCCACCACCATGTAGCTTTGCCTGAAGAGAGTTGTTCTGTGCCACTGCACACGTTTCTCCTCAGTTCCACTCACAAAAAAATAGTGCATGTTTACAGCCATCCTCAACACCTCCATGTCCCTGCCACCATACTTCAATTCACAGGTGAGGTTTCTAGCTTTATGCATCCATGATTAGGCCCCAGATCTGTAGATACACAGCAGCCAGGCAAAGTTCTGGTCCTTCCCTGAAGCCCTATGTGTCTACAATCAGATCTGATCTTACAGTCCTGTGCTTTAACAAACTAGGTCCCACCTCATAGGCACTCTTTGCCAGCCCTGGCTTCTGTCCTTGGTCCTAGCTTTTCCTTACTACTTCTCTGCCCACAGGTAGCCTGTCTACATTGCACATGCCTGCAGCTGACACTGCACCGAAGTGTGCACACTGCCTGGCCCATATGTCTTTCACCTTTTCTAGTCTTCTCTGCATGGATCTAGAGGCACTATCTATGACCCAGCTAGTCCTCATAGCAACTCTAGATTTCCCATAGCTCTAGCCACCAATGACCATGAAGGTTCTCATGTTACCAACAGTTGTGCCTGCTAAAAGAGAAGCAATGCATCCTTCAACCTCAGATAACAAAGATGTTGCTCCAGGCCACTAGACCAGTGCTATACTAGGTCAGCATGTCCTCCCATACTGCTCTGCAGGAAAAAGCTTTCCCATCCTCAAATAAGTCCTTAAGTCTGGAAGAAGTAATGGTTTCTTAAAATGTGCATGCACCTTTTCAAGCTACTAGGGTCAAGAAGAATCAGAGAAACGTGGTAACACAAGGAACACAAAAAGTCTTCATTAAATGAATGGTCCAACAAAATTAGAGACCTTGATATAATGAAAATGGGAGAACAACATAACAGTTGGGTTAAAACAAAATCAGTTCAATGAAGAAAGTTTATACGAGGAGCCAACCCATGACACCCACCCTGATTGAGGCACAGATGACTTCCTATTCCTCTTAGAATGAAGTTCAAAATACTCACCATGGTCCACAGTCCCCATGACCAGGCAATGATCTCCGTAATCCTTTTGTACCCTCCCTTGATCTTGCTCCCTCCCCTCAGGGCCTGTGGCATTATTTCATATCCCTGCACTTAATCCAGTGACTCTAGTAGCACCTTGCTCCTACTTTTCCTGCCATCACAGGATAATGAAGCCCTCACTCAGAAGCAAGCCAGTCTTGGAACCGTGAACACTGAATGCCTAGTTTGTGTCCTTTACAGAGCCTTCTTTATTGTATTTATTGTACTTAATTTGTTTTACCCCTAAATATTAACTGAAATAAAGGAGACCAGACATACTATCTTGGACACTGTTCTAACCTACATAACTGACTTGCACTTTATCTTCCAGGACTCGTCAAATTTGCAAAATGAGTGAATAGATGCATGGAGACACTCATGGACTCTCTGCTTCACTAGGCTTTCAGGTCAGGACCTCCACATACGGCCCACATCAGCCAGTATCCCTCAATCTCCCTTGATAAGCTTTTTCATTAGCAAAAATAATTTTGGCAAGTCATTTTTTTAAAGAGATAAGCACCATACTCAGGTTCTCATACATGCTAAAGCACTCTACCACTAAGCCATATACCCAACACCTGGGTCAATGCTTTTAAACAAAACAAGATTCCTATAAAATGGTCTGGTGTTGGGGGGGGGGGGTTGAGGTGACAATTGGAGGGAGCCACATATGTAACACAGAGTTTTTGTGGCAGATGAAAGGCCTTGTGAGGACCACACTGCGTACTCTTTGCACTGCTGAGGTTTGGGGAAACCTTTCTGTACCATGCCCATCCAAAAAGAAAAACCTGCCAGCCTAGCTTTTTCAGAACTAAATAGAAAACATTAATCAGACAGACTGAACAGACATCTATGGACTATTTAATCCATCAACAATAAATTCATTTGCTTCTCCATGAAACAATGACCATTCTTTGAAATAGTTCATATTTTCAGGCGTGGTGGAGCACACCTGTAATCCCAGGAGCTCAGGAATCTAAGACACAAGGATTGCAAGTTCAAAGCCAGCCTCAGCAAACAAAAGGTGCTAAGCAATTCAGTGAGATCCTGTATCTAAATAAGGCTGGGGATGTGGCTCAATTGTCAAGTGCCTCTGAGTTCAATCCCTCGAACCAAAAAAAAAAAAAAAATCATATTTTTGAGTACAAGGTAAATACAAGAAATAGAGATAACTTCTTGTACCCTATAAGATCAAAAATGAAAGAAATAAGAAGTTAATGACAAGAAACAAACCTTTTAATGCCTGGAGGTTAAAATATACAACTCTGGATTAGGATAGGATTACAGATACAATCAGGGGAGAAAAAATTTCAGAAATAAATGGGAACAGGGATACAATACGTCAAAATTCATTGGGTTATTAACACCCATAAATAATTTATGTACGTATATATCAATGGCAAATGAACTGAAAGAGAAATTTAAAAAATATCCCATTCAAAATAGCCTCAGAAAACAATAGAATACTTTGGAATATATATAAGAAAAGGTATGAAATAGTTCTACAATGAAAACTACAGAATACAGGAGAAAGAAATTAAAGACCTTTGAAGATGGACAGATCTCCCAGGCCCTAATTCTGCCTATCTTAGGCAGAATTAATATTGTCAAATTAACCATACTACCAAAGTGCTTTGCAGATTCAATGCAATTCCTATAAAAATACCAATGAGTTCCTTTGTAGAAATAGAAAAATCACCCATAAAACTCATTTGGAAATATTAGAGAATCAGAATAGGCAAAGCAGTCATTAGCAAGAAAAGTGATACAGGAGGCATCACAATCAGTACCAGAACCATGGTAAAGAAGAGAAGACACAGAGAAAAACCCACATAAGTACAGTTATCTAATACTATAAAACAGCACCAAAAACAAACACTGAAGAAAAGATATCATTTTCAACAAATGGTGCTGGGAAAACTTGAAATACACATGTAGCAAAATGAAATTAAACCCCTACTTCTCACCCTGCACACAACTCAAAGTGGATCAAGGACTTAGGCATTAGAACATAGAGACCCTGCAACTAACTGAAGAAAAAGTAAGCTTAGGAACTTACTTTCTTAACAACACCAGTACAGCACAAGAAGTAAAATCAAGAATCAATAAATGGGATGGAATCAAAGAAGCAGCCTTTAAAATTCTTCTCAGCTCAAGAAACAATAATATGAAGAGAAAGCCTACTGAACAGTAGAAAATCCTTACCACCTGCACCTCAGTTTCAGCATTAATCTCCAGGATATATGAAGAACTCAAAAACTTTATACTACTATTAATAATAATATTAATAATAACAACAACAATAACAACCACCCAATCAATAAATGGACTAAGGATCTGAACAGACACTGCACAGCAGAAAAAAATACCATCATCAAATATATGAAAAAATGTTCATCTTTAGTAATTATAAAAATGCAAGTCAAATCTACACTGAGATTTCATCTCACTTCAGTCAGAATGGCAATTATCAGGAATTCAAGCAACCATAAATGTTGGGGGGATGTAGGAAAAAAGGTTCATTCATACCTTGCTGGTGGGAAGGCAAATTTTCAATTTATCATTATGGAAAGCAGCATGGAGATTCCTCAGAAAACTTGGAATTGACCCAGTTATCCCACTTCTCAGTTCATACCCAAAGGATTTAAAGTCAGAATACTACAGTGATGCAGCCACATCAATGTGATAGCTAAACTATGCAACCTGTCTAAGTGCCTTTCAACAGATGAATGAATAAAGAAAATGTGGTATACATACAAACCAGATATTACTCAGCCTTAAATAAGAATGAAATTATGGAATTTGGTGGTAAAAGAATGGAGCTGGAGAATATCATGCCTAACAAAATTAACTAATCCCAAAGAACCAAAGGCTGAATGTTTTCACTGAATTTCAGATGCTAATTGACAATAAGGGTTGGGGTTCCTAGGGACGAACAGAGGTACTGTGGATAAGGCAGAGGGGAGTGAAGGGAGGGGGAAAGGAATGGAGGTAGGAAGAATAGCAGAATGGATCTGACATAATTACCCTATGTGCATATATGACTACATGACCAGTGTGAGCCTACGTCATGTACAACCAGAAGAATGAGAAGTTATGCTCCATTTATGTATGATGTGTCAAAGAGCATTCCACTGCCATGTACAACTAAATAGAATGAATAAAAAATGTTTTTAGGTGCTCAGGAAAAATGAAACACATATCAAATAACTGTAAAAGATTAAAAGGTGTATCAAAGATGAAATCAGAATTAGAAATCACCTAATCCAATCCACCTATTTCATTAATGAAAAACCTTATTATAATACTAACATATCCCCAACCAGAAAAAAATGAGAAAGTCAAATAATTATCAGAATTATACTACATACAGAATTATAGTTCACATGTGAAAAATACTGTGATACATACAAGAAGAATAAAATTTTATAAGATGAAGGCAATCCTCATACTGCAGACATTTTCTGGCTTAAAATTGGCACCCACGCTTCTCAAGGAAAAAAGATGATGGACATGGAGTCAAACTAATGGAGTTCCCTCCACAGCCATCTGTTTCCTTCTCTGGCTTAGTATCCTTCATCCTTACCGCAAGTTATACTATTCCACCACAAGGATGAAAGATCACCCAAAGGAACATGGCAGGCACACATGAGGAACACTAAAATTGGAGGCGAATGAGAAAGGAGGGCTGCGCTATTACTATCATCAATATGATGGACTAACACTAGCTTCCCTGTGTGCCTAATGCTAAGAATTCAAAAAGAAGTTAGATAATATGAAACTTTATTCAGCCATAAAATAAATGAAATTATGTCATCTGCAGGAAAATGGGTGGAGACCATAATATTAAACAAAATAAGTCAAATGTAGAAGATCAAAGATCACATGCTTTCTCTCATATGTGCAAGCTAGAATGGAAAAAGAAATAGAAAGGTGTGGGGGATGATCTCAGGAAAATCAAAGGGAGATAATTAAAGAAAAAGACCAACGGTTGAGAGGTAGGCAGGGAGGGAAGAAGTGCTGGGAAGCAATATTGGCCAAATTATATTGTTAAATTTTGTGCATGTATAAATATATAACACAAATCCTTGTTATGCACAATTATAATGCACAAATTTTAAAACTGTTGAAAAAAAATAATAGCCAGTGTGAACTGATTGTTTCAGCTTAAAAATCTACAAATATCTATAATCATTTTATGATGCTCTGTCTTTTGGAAGCCCTATTACATACGTACACATGTATGTATAAGTTTTCTGCATATTTATATTACTGTACTAAACATAGACATAGATAGATAGATAGACAGATAGATAGATTATGACACTCAAGACTTACAAAAGAACTCAACCTATTCATAAGCAGGGTGAGCCCCTGACCTTCTAAATGTGGACCCACTTAACTAAAGACAGCATGATTTATGCTCTTTATATATGGCTTGTGGTTTTCTAACTTAAGTGCTTTTTGTTTGGGTCCTTTATTTATTTTAACCCCAATTTGATATCCCTACAGATATATTCATGTTCTAAAACAGAAAGGGATAGACAACCTGTCCAATATTAAAAGTAAAAAATATTGAATACCAAATAAAAATGCTATTATATATTTTCCAGCATCCAAAATAGTGCTAAATGCGAAAATAGGTTCCAAGGAAAAACTTTCTGAATAACAAAGGAATAAGAATCAAAAAATAGAAAACTATAAAAGTAACCTTACCCATATACCTTATAAAGGCAATATAAAATGACTTACGTACATATCATAATATAGAATTTATGGTAGCTTATAATTATAGGTATTTAGTTATATGAGCATTTACTCCCTGCTGAAGAGCATTTATGGTTCAAGGACAGATCCTCTGTTTCTACACTAATATCAATCATTCTTCCAACCATAGGAAAGTTCATTACTGAATTCTCATTCTGTGTCATATGGTCAAGTATTAATGAAAGACAAGGGAATACCGTTCAACTGTAATTGAGATGCTCATATATTTTTAAGAATTTCATTAAATTCATGTCACTCTACTAAAATCATTTTTAAAGAATGGTTTATAAGTATGAAGAAGGAGTGATTCAAAATCTTATTTTATTACATCTACAATAGAAACATACCTTGATGTTTTTGATTCAGATACATGGTCAAATGTTTATATTTTCCATTGGGTAGAGTTATTTAATTTTCCATACAAATTCACAAAACATTTGCTTACTGTACCCTGTCAGAAAATATATTTAGAGGTAAAAGTATCTGTTATTTAAAAACTGTGTAGTGATTATGGCTCTCAAAATATCAGTGGAAAACATACTTATGATTTGTCTTGAGAAAAATATCACTTAATATTAAAACAACAGTTGCAAGATAATAATTGGAACAGCTCAGTGAAATTTCCCACAGGTGGTTAACAAGTCACAATATATACACACCAATATAGCTGAGAAGGATATGAGTTGGTTCCAAAATGCATTTATAACTTGAAGCTTTTAATTTAAATTTTCCTTCTCTTCAAATCAAGTAGCCCAGCCTGAAGAACTCTCCAAATCATTTGAGATAAGCTTATGCATATTAAATAAGAATATATCCTGGAGGATCTAATGGATCAAATTTATAGTCTCAATCAATTTTTTCCAATTTGACTTTGAAGAGAAACTCAACATTGAAGCAAAACCAGTATAAATGAAAATGTAAATCTTAATATATAAAATTGAGATACATTAAGTTCCACTTCAAAATAGCCTTAAAACCTGGAAAAGAATAAACTGAAAAAAAACAAAAGCTCAAAATTTTGATTAAAAACTATCTCCTTCCCTGTTAATAATTATCTATTGACTAGCAAACTGTACTGCAGGAACTTCCACATATCCAAACAGAGCTACCAAAGAGGCACATATTGATAATGGTCCATGAGCAGAATGCTGATGTCACCAGCAGCAGAGTTGATGTTCCTGGAAAATGGGGTGCATGGTGTTAGCCAAAGACCAATCACCAGACAATTCTACTTTTTCAAAAATACAAAGACCCCATCCATTCACAGCATCTACTTCCTTGGTCAGAACAACTTCCTGTTCTCTCAACCCCAAACCTCAATACATGAGTAAGTCAGACTAGCACTAAGCATCTGTTTCTTTCTTTTTTTAAAAAATTTTTTTTTACTTGTAGTTGCACACAATACCTTTATTTCACTTATTTATTTTTATGTGGTGCTGAGGATCGAACCCAGGGTCTCACATGTGCAAGGCGAGTGCTCTACCGCTGAGCCACAACCCCAGCCCCTATGCATCTGTTTCTTAACAACACTGATCTTAGATATTGGTCTTTCCTTTTTCTCTTTCTACTTGTGATTTTTGAGAAGGTCCACTTCACGGTGCTGATCAACCACACTTGCTTCAGGCATACACCTGAGCTCCCAGAGAAGCAACCTGTGAAATTTGAGGAAGGGGCCTACACTGCAGGGTCTCTTAGAAGATCCAGACACTATTCTAGCTCCTGTGATATCTTGCTTCTCAATTGCTGGGCCTCCCTGATCCAAGCCAGCTGCCAGCATTGAGGGTTCCTTCTTCCCTTCAAGCACAAAAATGGAAGAGGCTTTGCTCCTGGAGTTGTAGGTCTCACCAAGATAGGATCCTCCATCTTGGCATGCTGTGGTTTTGGGGGGTTCAGGGTACAAGTGCAACACACTGGCATTTACACCAGGACACCTGGATATTCAGCTTTTCAGTGGCAAGGTAGTTTTTAAGATGGGTGAGCTTAAAACATTGAATGGGACAGACAGCAAAGTTACTGAGTACTCAGCTTGCACAACTTGATGACAAATGTCAGTGGAAAGACACTGTTTATTGGCAAAAGTAAAATAAAATTCAAAGTACCAGAAGAGATATAAAAAGAGCTTTGGGCAAGGTAAGCTTGTTTTAAATTATAGGAGCCACTGGTATACAAAACAATGAAACCCTACCAACCAGCTATGACCTATTGACTATGGTGAAAAAGTCACAAGTTTGCAGGAGACTCATTGAGGAAAAAAAAAGTGCTAAATGTTTTTCAGAACCTGGATTTCATATTTGGTATTTCAATATGCTTAATAACAAAAGGAAGTTTCTCTCTAACCAATGCCCACAATCAGTCACCATAAAATACTTCCTCCTCCATGTAATAACCCTACCTCACCCCCAGGTACAGGCCCTACATCCTTGAGGACACACATCCTTACTGGTGTGTGTCCCCAGGCTTGGCATTCTCTAATCTCTTCAAAGATCAATCAGCCAATGTCCAGACCCAAACTGCTACTCCTCAGCCAGTTGCCCCTGCACTGCCTCCCACTGCTTCCCCTCCCAGGACTCCCAGCCTAATCCCAAGAACCCTGTCCTGACAGGGCCCTGCATTCTATCAATTCCCCTTTCTGGAAGCTCCCACTGCCTCCCACTTTCCTGCTGCTCACTAATACCTAGACACACATCCCAGGGCTTCCAGGCATCCAAAGCACTGTGGTGCATGTAGAAGGCAGGTGGTCCTCTCGGTAGCAATATTCAGGAGCACACTTCCCCATCATGTAGGCCACAACTAACCTCCAATTTGCATCATTCCCCTGGAGTCAAGCAGAATCCAGATTGGGGGGCTCTCTTCCATCCTTAAGCATTGGTGATGGTGTCTGCCAAGTGGATGTTGAACAACAGCCCACACTGCCTTTCTTCTCAACTGCAAACCAGTGCCTCCTAGCTTGCAGCAGGGTCTTCAAGTGTCTCCAATCCACTGATTCATGGTCAGCCTCAGATTCTCTCTCCAGCACCTGCAAGATCACACTTGGTTTGAGTGTGAGAACTGATGTTTCTAGGAGTCATTCCCTTAGCATTGGAGCACCATTCTTCCCATTATACTTGGTGTCCCATCCCATCAACACAACCTGTCATACAAAGAAATGGAATTTAGAGTGCAACCCTATCAGGAAATACTCTTCACAAGAAACCAGTTCACTGACTTGAGGCTCGTAAAACTTCTCCTACTCAGCAAGCAAGCCCTGAAAACTACCAGGCCAAGGATCAGAGGCAATGGTGCTGCTATTTCCATACACTTCTAATACCAAACACAGTGTGTTACTAAGCATTCAGACAACAGGGATACATTTATCAAAACTGAGCACAAACAGAATGAGCTAAAATAACCATGTTAATATATTTAACTACCACGAATATGTACAACTCTGGTACATCTAAGTTTCTACTGGTCAAAATATAAACATCATTTACAAAAGAAGGAGAGAGAAAATAAGAACTTCACTCACACTCAACTTTTTTTAGGTTTACATGCAGAAGGAAACTGGAAGCAAGAAAGATAAGGAAAGGAAAGGCAATGTCCTCACCATTATTACAGTACTAACAGATAAAGGCTAAACTAAAACAATTCTAGACTCTTCTACCTAGAAAACATACACACAAATCTCAATATATAGCTAATTTTTTCTCAACATATAATGATTTTCTGTTCAGAGATATCTTGAAGGATCATACTGCAGTATCCTTTTTCTTTCCTACTTGAGAATGTCATGGTCCCCCTCAGGCTCAAAATACTTTTGAGTACTTAATTGCACATGTGTGAATTCTATTTGGACTAAAAGTCATCTCATCACGCACTTCAAAAAGGATCTACAGTGGTCTAAATGTCTGTATAGACATTGGGGACCATGTTAATAAACAACATTGGACAGCTACTCTGCTTACTGGGAAAGACCAAATAAAAGTCAAGAAAGAAGTACACAAAATGTTTCTGACAACATTAAGTTGTGCATGGATGTGGAAATCTTTAGCATACAAAAGAGTGGACTGCTACCATTCAGTTGAACTGGGATGAACGATCAGTGAAGAAGAAAATAACCACTCCTGAGACTAATCAGGTGAAGTACAGACCTGCACTAAAAACCTGCAAGTTCTTCTTCAGAGGAAACACAACCACTGTCAGCTCAGGTTCTGAACCTTGACTTCAAATGACACCGCTTCAGGACACTTATTTATGTAAGAAATCTCTCCTTTATTCCAGTCCAAGTGTGCTTCCCACACCCTGAAGCCCTCCCAGTTCCCAAGCTTGGCATGTATCACCTCTGAAAAGCTGCTGCCCCCAACAAACACCCAGCCTCCACTTCCTCTGCTCTGCACAGAACCCCTGAACAGGCTTCAATGGTCTCCCCTCCCCCATCTCCTTCTCACCCCAACCTTCCTCAGCAACACTGTGCTGGTCCCCTGGAACTTCTTTTGACAAAGAATGAAATACCTCCCACTCCCCTTGGTCACCCTAGAGCCTTCCCTACCTGCTGCTGGATGCCCTTCCAGGATGGGGTTGGGCTGGTAGGTGATGTCATCCAGGATGGTACAGAAGACTCCAGGTACCACAGGCCAGCCTCTTGGGAATGTAACCCTGCTTACATGAAGCAAAAAGTTTTTAATTCTTACTGAATTGAGATTAAATGTCATTTGTATTTACCTTGGCTCCCCATCCAGAATCTGCTAAAAGTTTACCTCCTGTTTTTCCATGAGCTTTTCTTGTCATTTACATCGTTCCTCTTCTATCCATAATAAAGTACATATGAAAAAAGGTTCATTTTCAGAAAAATTCAAAAGCTTGTACATTTCTTTAAATTAAAAGTTTTTTTAATCTATACTGTATATTTCATCATATGCTGGCCTGGTCAACAATTATCCTTCCATATTTAGTACTTTAGAGCTAAGTTTTTAAACAGTGTGATAACAGAAAAGGGTGGGATGGTATTCCATGTACTTATATTTTTGTGAGTGTTTAAACATTTTAATAACAATATATTAAAAAATAAAAATAAGGACTGCTTCTGTGTAACAGTTGCCACCCTTATCCAGGTGCAGTGGTGTATACTTGTCACCTCATCTATTCAGTAGGCCGAGACAGAATATCTCAACTTTGAGGCAAGTTTCAACAACTTAATGAGAGATTGGAACAAAAATGTTTTTAAAATTAAAAATATATAAGTTCAGTTGTATGGTAAAGTGCCTCTGGATTCATTAAAAAATATCAATGAAAAAGGTGGGGAGGGGCTGGGCATGTGGCTCAAGTGGTAGCGCGCTCACCTGGCATGTCTGCGGCCCGGGTTCGATCCTCAGAACTAACTTTAGTGTCCACCGAGAACTAAAAAATAAATATTAAAAAATTATCTCTCTCTCTCTCTCTCTCTCTCTCTCTCTCTCTCTCTCTCTCACACACACACTCTCTCTTTAAAAAAAGAAAAAGAAAAAATGTGGGGAGGACATCACCACTGGGAGCTGTCCTAGGTAGTTACTTCAGCTTTCCTCCTGTGCACCCCCACAGAGTTACACCCTCTCTTCCACCCAGGTTTCTAAATTTTGGAGAGAAGCTGTGGCTAACTGATTAAGATGTGAACTGCTGTATAATGTTCCTTTAGATTTACAAAACCCAGAACATCTGGTGATTCTCAGATAAAATCAGAATGTGTCATGCCTCTTCTTAGTCTTTAGCTATATACCAACACAAAACAAGCAAATTTCTGTGACATTTACCATGCAGAAAGAAATATGTTGATTCAAAAAAAGTATAGGTACTAGCCCCAGAAAGTCAAGCTCCATGCTTATGGTCCATTCAGAAAGAAAGAAAAGGAAACACATCCTCAATGACAAAAGTTCTGCTTAAAGAAATCTCTCCCACTGCCTCACAATCCCATCTTTCTCTCCCTATAAATATCCTTTGTGTCCCTGAGATTCCCAAGAGGACACTATGAGGATGACAGCACCCTCCCTCTACCAGTGTGCTGGATCTTCAGTAAACCTGATTTCTTTCCCACTAATTCACATCTCCTGACTACTGGTTTTCCAGTAATGAGGAGCCTGGACCTGGATCTGGTAACACCTGGAGTCTGCCAGTCTTCTCTATCACTGATGATGACTCCAAATTCCTTTTTAAAAACTCCCTTTTACATCATGTCTATAGGTTCATGTTTCAACAAATGATTCTTTTCTATTTTCAAAGTAGCCCTTTTATACAGATAATGGTTTGTGAAGAAACACTGATTATGGAGTGCTTACACCCTGTAGCAACTCTTCAGGGTGCTAGTGATCAAAAGGTACAGCAAGGCATTGTATTTACTTCCATAAGTTCTCAACAAGCTCACAAAATGCTCACACACCATTTACAGAGTGTAAATAATCATGAGCCCTCATACCTCTTGATGCACCACCTCTAGGGTGTAGGAGACCATCTTTATCTTCTCCCTGAAGCAACGGATCATTTTACCAACCAATCTGGAACCTCACACTTCAAAATGAACTTCCAACATTCTTATTACTCCTAGGAGGGTACTATTTGCCAGTTGTTGGACAAAGGTCAGGTGCCTCCCAGGATACTAGTTTTGTTTTCATCATGTGCTCTGAATGAAGGATGTTGAACAATTCAGATAGTGGTGTTTTAACCATCTCCTAACCTCTTATCTTTTGATATAAAAGGCACTGCATGCACCACAAACTTTTATTCAACTACCCACTGATTGATCTTTATTAAGTGTGATCATTTCAAAGTTAATCAGTGGAATTATGTTAACCAGTGGAGAAATTCACAGAGAGAGGGGCCCTGTCTAGTTATAAACCTGTTACTCTGAAGCACAATAAAATTATTCCCAGATATAAGGTACAGGAGAGAAGACCCTTTTTACTTACTCTTCCATATGCTTGTGGTCTTACGATTTTGCTTCTCTTATCTGTTCCTGTGTCTTTTTTATGCATTTTCTTCTTTACATTTTTCTTCTGATGTCAAAATGGAAAAAAAGGGGAATAAAGCAGGCAAAACAAATGACAGTTTGTAATAATACATATTTTATATACATATATATATATATATATATATATATCAATTGAAACGAGAATACAGGCTTACTTCTGAGTTCTTTGAGTTCTTTCACTGACTGTTCTAACATCCTTCAGCTATATCTGTCAACTTTTGAATGAGGCAATTTGTTGTTTTTTTTAATATTACAAGCAGAGCCTCTCTCCCTACCTCACCCACCCCAAACATCTGTATTTAGAAAATCAATGATGAATCCTAAACAATATTTTAAATTGTCAACATCTAATACTGACAAAGACGACATAATGCTAAACCATCATACTATCTGGGCCAGTGGGTTTTAATAAGAATGTCTTATTATCTCTATTCAAATAAACTGAATTCATTAGATTTTTGGGCCTGTTACTACAGCTTGGCTCAGGGAAAACACAAATATCAGTGCAGAACTAGGTTTCTATCTGTACTCTATGACTTACTGAAACTGGGATTTGGCTAAAGGGCCTACATTTTATGAACCTACTTCCATGATTTTAAATAGGATTATCACTGCCTTTATCTCTTAAAGGTATTATGACTCTTTAAATGAGCGTGACACACATGTAATTTATATTTTGCTTTCCATGTATCATTTATTATTGAATTGCTTCAAGAAGGACATGAGTTGCCCATTTACAAATCTTCTTTACAGCAAAGAAAACAATCAAGCATGTGAAGAGAACCTACAATGGGAGAAAAATTGTTGCCACCTGAACATCAGGTTCAGCATTCATCTCAAGGATATATAAAGAAATCAGAAAACTTAACACTGTAAAAACAAGCATTCCAATCACCAAATGGGCAAAGGAACTGAACAGGCACATCACAGGAGAAATGCAAATGGCCAACAAATATATGAAATAAATGTTCAACATCACTACAAATTAGAAAAATGCAAATTAAAACTACAGGGGCATTCTGTCTCACTCCAATTGGAATGACAATTATCAAGAATACAAGTAATAATAAATGTTGGAGAGGATGTGGGAAAAAGGTTCACTCATACGTTGCTGGTTGGACTGCAAATTGGTGCAACCAGTACTTGAAAGCAGTATGGAGATTCCTCAGAAAACTTGTAATGGAGCCACCATTTGACCAAGTTATCCCACTTCTCAGTATAAACCTAAAGGACATAAAATCAGCATAATAGACCCTATCAACCAAAGGCCAAATAATCTTAATGATATGTGGATACTAACAAATAATCAGGGGGGAGAAGGAAGGATACATATTGATTGGATTAGACAGATGGGAATAAAAGAAGGTAGGGGAAATGGGAATAGAAAAGACAGAATGAATCAGACATAACTTTCCTATGTTCGTCTATGAATACACACACACAGTGAAGCCCCATATCATGTTACAACCATAAGAATGGGATCCTAATTAGAGTAAGTTATATGCTATACTCTATGTGTATATAATATTTCAGAATTCACTCTACTGTCATTTATATATCTAAATAGTGAAGAAAAATATTTTTTTAATTCCATAGTATAAACCCGCATAGCATGTTCAATGAAATTCTAGTAATCTAAATTTAGAAGAGTAATATTGCAACTTTGGGGATAATTGATGAGTAAATTTGAGCATTGTTATATTATGAATCAATTCCTGCTCTAAGATTCTCAAAGAGGCAGCTACTAAAAGATTTGAAGTCCTTTGTAGTACTCTGGGACTATTTCTGGGAAGCAGTCTCATGTCTACACATGTCTCATTCTTCCTTCTCCCTCCTGATTATTTGTTAGTATCCACATATCATAAAGATTATTTGGCCTTTGGTTCTTTCAATGGACAGGTGGACCCATGCTACAGCTACACTGTGACTACAACCTTGTGTGTTCCATGTGCTTCTGGCTGGAGCACAACTTTACTGAGCTTCATATCCTAGTTTATTCAGTGTGAGTGATGCCTTTGTGTACCTCACAGTGCTGCCATGGGAAATACAGGGAATAGGGCACATTAAGTTCTCAATACGTGCTCTGGGTTGAATAGTCATGTCCTTCCCAGCGTATCAGCTTATTACCTCATCTGGAAATGAGGTTTTTGCACATAAAAATGTTGTATGAGTCCATAGTCAATTAGAGTGGGCTATAATCTAATGATTCATGACCTTAGAAGAGGAAATTTGGACAAGTATACCTGTGCAGAGAGAACAACATGTGATAATCCTGACAGAAAAAGGAAAGATGAATCTATACGTCAAGGTATGCCAAGGATTTCCTACAACTACTGAAAGCTAGAGGAGACAAGGAAAAATCCTCCCCTAGACCTTCCAGAGCAGATACCTTATAATAATTCAGTTTGGACTCCTAGACTCCACAACTGTGGTACAATAAATTGATTTTTTTGGACACCCAGTAAGTATTATTTTTCAGAGTAGTCCTAGGAACCCAAAAGGGCCCATGTTTGGCTCCTCCTTGACACTCAGTAGAGGAGTTAGTCCCAGACTGGTAGCTTCCTTTCATAAAAGGGAAAAAGAGGAATCCCATTGTCATCAGCAACATCCTGTGTCCACAAAGTCCTGGATAAAATATCATGAAAATGCAGTGTGGAATTCTAAGAGTAAACGATGTTCTAAAATTCACATGGAAATCAACAATCCAAAAGATGAGATTCTAAAAACTGATATGTAGACAGTGGCTGAAGTACAGAGATGGAGGTTGCAGTCTTCAGGGAAAAAAATCTGAAACTGTGGAAGGCCCATGAGACTGGAAGATCCCACGTGCTCCAATTTATCATGGACATATACAGGTGTGATCTAAGTAGGAGCTACAGTAGGTTTCTCTGTAGGGCACTGGGAAAAGAGGTAGGGAAAGAAGGTGAAGACTGGACCCAAGGAGGACCTTATGTCACCTTCACTGCCTCTGAAATTTCTAGACCAGGGCTATCAGTTGGAAGTGTTTAGACCAGGAACTTTAGCAAACCCTGGGTGCTTGTAAGGAATAAAGAAGGGCCACCCCGGGCCCTGAGTCAGACACTCTGAGTTGAGGCCCAGAAGACTGAGTTTGAGTGAGCTCTCCAAGTGACTGTCATGTACCCTACTTGAGATGTACTGTTGTAGTCTTGAACAGATGGCCTGGGGTGAAAGTGTCAATTTTATTCTCCATAAGGACACCTGGGAATTACAGAATCATACCAATAGCTTTTCTCTTCCAAGCTTCTGACCCTTCATCCTAGTCTCTCTTAAAATCAAATATCCAAAAGAATATATGGTTATATATACACAATAGAACATTACTCTGCCTTAAAGAAAAATCAAATTAAGGCATTTGGCAATACATTGATGGAACTAGGGACTATCAAGCTAAGTGAAATACATCAGTCCCAAAAACCAAAGGCCAAATATTTTCTTTTATATGTGGGTGCTAATACACAATAAGGGACAGGGAGGAAATAATCAAAGCTCATTGGAGTAGACAAAGAGGAATGAAGGTAAGAGACCAGCATGATAATAGGAAAGACATGAGAATGAATTGAACATAACTTTCCTATGTTTATATATGAATTCATGACCAGTGAAATTCCACACCATGTACAACCACAAGAATGGGATCCTAATTAGAATAAGGTATATCTCATCCATATATAATATCTCCAAATGTACTCTACTGTCACATATATCTAAAAAGAAGAAATAAAAAAGGAGTAAAAGGACCTGGGGGAGGGAAGGAAAAAAAGGGAAACACTGGGGTATAATATTGCTTATTTTTATATTAGATTCACATGTGAATATGTAACAATAAATCCATTGTCCTGTAATACTATAATGCATTTACAAAAACATGAAAAAAATTAAAAAGTGGATAGTGGCACATGAACCTAATTGGAAAATCATGCCTTGGTTCAATTCCCAATTCCAAAAAAAATTTAAGTACATATATGTGTACATATATACATATGCGCACACACATGCACACACACACACACATATACAAAATTTGCTGTATAAACAAATTTAAGTACAAAAATACCATGATATAATCAGTAGATTCAGAAAAGCCTGTTCACAACACTCAGCACCCACTCAGGTTAAAAACACCAGAGGGACTAGTGATAGAAGGAGAAACCAAATGCCAACATCAAACTGAACTAAAAAACATTGAAACATTTTTTCTAAAAACAAAAACAAAACAAGGAAGTAAATTTTCACCACTCCTTGAATCCCCAGCAAGAGCAAACAGGCAAGAGAAGAAACTAATTTCATACACATAGGAAAAAGAAGTACTGTTGCCTCTGTTTACTGATGACATGAACATTTTACTTAGATGATTTAAAATGCTCCATCAGAAAATTTATAGTGCTGATAACAAATCTACTAAAAGAGATGATACAAGAAAATAATACATAAATCAATTGCAGTCCTATAAGCAATAGCAAACCCTCTTCAAAACAATTGAGAAAAATGTCTCATTCAAAAAACCCTAAAGAAAATACTTTGGAAAATATCTAACTTAGGAGATGAAAAACCTCAACAATGAAAATTATAAAATGGTGAAGTAAAACAAATCGAAGACAATCTTAAGAACTGGAAATACTTTCAATATTCTTGAAAAAGCAAAATTAATATTATCCCAATGGTCATACTACCTTAACCAGTGAACAGACTCAGTACAATCCCAATCAAAATATCAATGACATCCTTCACAACACAGACATTCTTCATAACACACAGACAAAACACATTTCTCAAATTCATTTTGACACAGAAGTGACATAGAACATCCAAATGTATCCTGAACCAGAAGAGTGATGCTGAGATCTTCACAGTACCAGATATCCAATTATATCACAGAGCTTTACTAAAAAAAAAAAAAAAAGAACAGCATTACATTGGCACCAAAACAGACCTGAAGATGAATGGAAAAGAAAACACAGACAAACCCACATAGATAAAGTGACCTGATATGCGACAAAGGGGCCAAAAATATATGTTGAAGAAAACAGAGGGAGCCGCCCCCCACCCCCCTCGCCTGCCAGGTAGGGGAAGGGTGACCACCGACAGAAAAGGCCCAGTGGCCCGCGGCGGGACAGAGCTTCCAATCACTCCTGCAAGGTAGGCGGGCCTGCGACCCACCGGCAGAAGAGGAGGAGCCGCCTGCTGAGAGGCTGAGCCGCCCCCTCCCCCTGCGCCGGCATAGTAGAGGGAACTGGGACCAAACACAGAGCACGCCCAGCGGCCTGCTGAGGGGCAGAGCCGCCCCCCACCCCCCTCGCCTGCCAGGTAGGGGAAGGGTGACCACCGACAGAAAAGGCCCAGTGGCCCGCGGCGGGACAGACCTTCCAATCACTCCTGCAAGGTAGGCGGGCCTGCGACCCACCGGCAGAAGAGGAGCAGCCGCCTGCTGAGAGGCTGAGCCGCCCCCTCCCCCTGCGCCGGCATAGTAGAGGGAACTGGGACCAAACACAGAGCAGGCCCAGCGGCCTGCTGAGGGGCAGAGCCGCCCCCCACCCCCCTCGCCTGCCAGGTAGGGGAAGGGTGACCACCGACAGAAAAGGCCCAGTGGCCCGCGGCGGGACAGACCTTCCAATCACTCCTGCAAGGTAGGCGGGCCTGCGACCCACCAGCAGAAGAGGAGCAGCCGCCTGCTGAGAGGCTGAGCCGCCCCCTCCCCCTGCGCCGGCATAGTAGAGGGAACTGGGACCAAACACAGAGCAGACCCAGCGGCCTGCTGAGGGGCAGAGCCGCCCCCCACCCCCCGCGCCTGCCAGGGAGGGGAAGGGTGACCACCGACAGAAAAGGCCCAGTGGCCCGCGGCAGGACAGAGCTTCCAATCACTCCTGCAAGGTAGGCGGGCCTGCGACCCACCGGCAGAAGAGGAGCAGCCGCCTGCTGAGAGGCTGAGCCGCCCCCTCCCCCTGCGCCGGCATAGTAGAGGGAACTGGGACCAAACACAGAGCAGGCCCAGCGGCCTGCTGAGGGGCAGAGCCGCCCCCCACCCCCCTCGCCTGCCAGGTAGGGGAAGGGTGACCACCGACAGAAAAGGCCCAGTGGCCCGCGGCGGGACAGACCTTCCAATCACTCCTGCAAGGTAGGCGGGCCTGCGACCCACCGGCAGAAGAGGAGCAGCCGCCTGCTGAGAGGCTGAGCCGCCCCCTCCCCCTGCGCCGGCATAGTAGAGGGAACTGGGACCAAACACAGAGCAGGCCCAGCGGCCTGCTGAGGGGCAGAGCCGCCCCCCACCCCCCTCGCCTGCCAGGGAGGGGAAGGGTGACCACCGACAGAAAAGGCCCAGTGGCCCGCGGCAGGACAGAGCTTCCAATCACTCCTACAAGGTAGGCGGGCCTGCGACCCACCGGCAGAAGAGGAGCAGCCGCCTGCTGAGAGGCTGAGCCGCCCCCTCCCCCTGCGCCGGCATAGTAGAGGGAACTGGGACCAAACACAGAGCAGGCCCAGCGGCCTGCTGAGGGGCAGAGCCGCCCCCCACCCCCCTCGCCTGCCAGGGAGGGGAAGGGTGACCACCGACAGAAAAGGCCCAGTGGCCCGCGGCAGGACAGAGCTTCCAATCACTCCTGCAAGGTAGGCGGGCCTGCGACCCACCGGCAGAAGAGGAGGAGCCGCCTGCTGAGAGGCTGAGCCGCCCCCTCCCCCTGCACCGGCATAGTAGAGGGAACTGGGACCAAACACAGAGCAGGCCCAGCGGCCTGCTGAGGGGCAGAGCCGCCCCCCACCCCCCTCGCCTGCCAGGTAGGGGAAGGGTGACCACCGACAGAAAAGGCCCAGTGGCCCGCGGCGGGACAGACCTTCCAATCACTCCTGCAAGGTAGGCGGGCCTGCGACCCACCAGCAGAAGAGGAGCAGCGGCCTGCTGAGAGGCAGAGCCGCCCACTCCCCCCCGCGCCTGCAAGGTAGTCGGAACTGAGACCACCATCAGAACAGGTCAGACCTGCAACCGAGAGACAGAACAGGCCCAGTGGCCTGAGGAAGGGTAGAGCCGCCCCCCCCCCCACGCCTGCAAAGTAGGCGGACCTGCGACCCACTGGCACTACAGCCCCAGAGGCCTGCAGAGGGGCAGTGCCGCTGCCTGCGCCTGCAAAGTAGGCAGAACTGCGACCACCGACAGAACAAGCCTAGCGGCCCGCAGAGGGACAGAGCTGCCGCCCGCGCCTGCAAGGTCGGCGGACCTGCTACCAACTGGCAGAGCAGGCCCAGCGGCCTGCCGGCGTGGTAGGCACATTGCCCCAATTGGAGGAGGGGCAGAGCCGCCGCCCGCGCCTGCGAGGGAGACTTTGCAACTATACAAGACCAATATAAATATATAGGGGGAAAATTCAATAGCACAACAGTTTCACCAAGAAGAAAGGAACGCGAACAGTATGAAGAGACAAGGAAAGAAAGGACCACAAGCATTGCAGGTCAACTCAACGTTAGAAGAGGTAATAGCTGCAGCAGATGGAATGTCAGATAAAGAATTCAGGATATACATGCTTCAGATAATCTGGAGTCTCAAGGAAGACATCAGACAGCAAAATCAGACAATGAAAGATCACTTCAACAATGAATTACATAAACAAATCCAAGAAGCAAAAGATCAACTATACAGGGAAATAGAGGTTATAAAAAACAAACAAACAGAAATCCTAGAAATGCAGGAAGCAATAAGCCAACTTAAAAACTCAATTGAGAATACTACCAGCAGAGTAGAACACTTAGAAGACAGAACATCAGACAATGAAGATAAAGTATTTCAACTTGAAAAGAACATAGACACCTCAGCAAGACTGTTAAGAAACCATGAGCAGAACATCCAAGAAATATGGGATAACATCAAGAGACCAAATTTAAGAGTCATTGGGATACAGGAAGGAACAGAGTTTCAAACCAAAGGAATGAGCAATCTATTCAATGAAATAATTCGAGAAAACTTCCCAGACTTGAAGAATGAGACAGAACCCCAAATCCTAGAAGCCTACAGGACGCCGAATGTGCAAAATCATAAGAGACCCACACCTAGACACATTATAATGAAGATGCCCAACATACAGAATAAGGAGAGAATTTTAAAAGCTACAAGAGAAAGGAAGCAGATCACATTTAGGGGTAAGCCAATCAGGATAACAGCTGATCTTTCAACACAGACTCTGAAAGCTAGAAGATCCTGGAATAACATATTTCAAACACTGAAAGAAAATGGGTTCCAACCAAGAATTGTGTTTCCAGCGAAATTAAGCTTCAGGATGGAAGATGAAATTAAAACCTTCCACGATAAACAAAAGTTAAAAGAATTTGCAGCTAGAAAACCATCTCTTCAAAACATCCTTGGCAAAACATTACAGGAAGAGGAAATGGAAAATAACAATGAAAACCAACAGTGGGAGGTAGGACACTAAAGGGGGGAAAATAATCAAAGTGGAAAACAAACCATGTTTAGTAACATAAATAAACAAATATGGCTGGAAGAACAACCCATATCTCAATAATAACCCTAAATGTTAATGGCTTAAACTCACCAATCAAGAGACACAGGCTAGTAGAATGGATCACAAAACAAGACCCAACAATATGCTGCCTACAGGAGACGCATTTGATAGGAAAAGACATACATAGGCTGAAGGTGAAAGGTTGGGAAAAATCATATCACTCATATGGACTTCGGAAACAAGCAGGAGTATCCATACTCATATCAAATAAAATAGATTTTAAGCCAAAGTTAATCAAAAGGGATAAAGAGGGACACTACATACTGCTCAAGGGAACCATACACCAACAAGACATAACAATCATAAATATATATGCCCCAAACAATGGGGCAGCTATGTTCATCAAACAAACTCTTCTCAAGTTCAAGAGTCTAATAGACCACCATACAATAATCATGGGAGACTTCAACACACCTCTATCACCACTGGACAGATCTTCCAAACAAAAGTTGAATAAGGAAACTATAGAACTCAATAACACAATTAATAACCTAGACTTAATTGACATATATAGAATATACCACCCAACATCAAGCAGTTACACTTTTTTCTCAGCAGCACATGGATCCTTCTCAAAAATAGATCATATATTACGTCACAGGGAAACTCTTAGACAATACAAAGGAGTAGAGATAATACCATGCATCCTATCTGATCATAATGGAATGGAACTGAAAATCAACGATAAAAGAAGGAAGGAAAAAGAATACATCACTTGGAGAATGAACAATAGGTTACTGAATGATCAATGGGTTATAGAAGACATCAAGGAGGAAATTAAAAAATTCTTAGAGATTAATGAAAACACAGACACAACATATCGGAATCTATGGGACACATTGAAAGCAGTTCTAAGAGGAAAATTCATTGCTTGGAGTTCATTCCTTAAAAAAAGAAAAAACCAACAAATAAATGATCTCATACTTCATCTCAAAATCCTAGAAAAAGAAGAGCAAAACAACAGCAAAAGAAGTAGAAGGCAAGAAATAATTAAAATCAGAGCTGAAATTAATGAAATCGAAACAAAAGAAACAATTGAAAAAATTGACAAAACTAAAAGTTGGTTCTTTGAAAAAATAAACAAAATCGACAGACCCTTAGCCATGCTAGCGAAGAGAAGAAGAGAGAGAACTCAAATCACTAACATACGGGATGAAAGAGGCAATATCACAACAGACACTTCAGAAATACAGAAGATAATCAAAAATTATTTTGAATCCTTATACTCCAATAAATTAGAAGATAGTGAAGGCATAGATAAATTTCTTAAGTCATATGATCTGCCCAGATTGAGTCAGGAGGATATAGACAACCTAAACAGACCAATATCAATTGAGGAAATAGAAGAAACCATCAAAAGACTACCAACTAAGAAAAGCCCAGGACCGGATGGGTATACAGCAGAGTTTTACAAAACCTTTAAAGAGGAACTAATACCAATACTTTTCAAGCTACTTCGGGAAATAGAAAAAGAGGGAGAACTTCCAAATTCATTCTACGAGGCCAACATCACCCTGATACCTAAACCAGACAAAGACACTTCAAAGAAAGAAAACTACAGACCAATATCTCTAATGAACCTAGATGCAAAAATCCTCAATAAAATTCTGGCGAATCGGATACAAAAACATATCAAAAAAATTGTGCACCATGATCAAGTAGGATTCATCCCTGGGATGCAAGGCTGGTTCAATATACGGAAATCAATAAATGTTATTCACCACATCAATAGACTTAAAAATAAGAACCATATGATCATCTCGATAGATGCGGAAAAAGCATTCGACAAAGTACAGCATCCCTTTATGTTCAAAACTCTAGAAAAACTAGGGATAACAGGAACATACCTCAATATTGTAAAAGCAATCTATGCTAAGCCTCAGGCTAGCATCATTCTGAATGGAGAAAAATCGAAGGCATTCCCTCTAAAATCTGGAACAAGACAGGGATGCCCTCTCTCACCACTTCTGTTCAACATAGTTCTCGAAACACTGGCCAGAGCAATTAGACAGACGAAAGAAATTAAAGGCATCAAAATAGGAAAAGAAGAACTTAAACTATCACTATTTGCAGATGATATGATTCTATACCTAGCAGACCCAAAAGGCTCTACAAAGAAACTATTAGAGCTAATAAATGAATTCAGCAAAGTGGCAGGATATAAAATCAACACGCATAAATCAAAGGCATTCCTGTATATCAGCGACAAATCCTCTGAAATGGAAATGAGGACAACCACTCCATTCACAATATCTTCAAAAAAAATAAAATACTTGGGAATCAACCTAACAAAAGAGGTGAAAGACTTATACAATGAAAACTACAGAACCCTAAAGAGAGAAATAGAAGAAGATCTTAGAAGATGGAAAAATATACCCTGTTCATGGATAGGCAGAACTAACATCATCAAAATGGCGATATTACCAAAAGTTCTCTATAGGTTTAATGCAATGCCAATCAAAATCCCAACAGCATTTCTTGTAGAAATAGAGAAAGCAATCATGAAATTCATATGGAAAAATAAAAGACCCAGAATAGCAAAAACAATGCTAAGCAGGAAATGTGAATCAGGCGGTATAGCGATACCAGACTTCAAACTATATTACAGAGCAATAGTAACAAAAACAGCATGGTACTGGTACCAAAACAGGCGGGTGGACCAATGGTACAGAATAGAGGACACAGAAACCAATCCACAAAACTACAACTATCTTATATTTGATAAAGGGTCTAAAAGCATGCAATGGAGGAAGGATAGCATCTTCAACAAATGGTGCTGGGAAAACTGGAAATCCATATGCAACAAAATGAAACTGAATCCCTTTCTCTCGCCATGCACAAAAGTTAATTCAAAATGGATCAAGGAGCTTGATATCAAATCAGAGACACGCCGTCTGATAGAAGAAAAAGTTGGCTACGAACTACATACGGTGGGGTCGGGCTCCAAATTCCTCAATAGGACACCCATAGCACAAAAGTTAATAACTAGAATCAACAAATGGGACTTACTCAAACTAAAAAGTTTTTTCTCAGCAAAAGATACAATAAGAGAGGTAAATAGAGAGCCTACATCCTGGGAACAAATCTTTACTCCTCACACTTCAGATAGAGCCCTAATATCCAGAGTATACAAAGAACTCAAAAAATTAGACAATAAGAGAACAAACAACCCAATCAACAAATGGGCCAAGGACCTGAACAGACACTTCTCAGAGGAGGACATACAATCAATCAACAAGTACATGAAAAAATGCTCACCATCTCTAGCAGTCAGAGAAATGCAAATCAAAACCACCCTAAGATACCATCTCACTCCAGTTAGATTGGCAGCCATTATGAAGTCAAACAACAACAAGTGCTGGCGAGGATGTGGGGAAAAGGGTACACTTGTACATTGCTGGTGGGACTGCAAATTGGTGCAGCCAATTTGGAAAGCAGTATGGAGATTTCTTGGAAAGCTGGGAATGGAGCCACCATTTGACCCAGCTATTCCCCTTCTCGGTCTATTCCCTTAAGACCTAAAAAGAGCATGCTACAGGGACACTGCTACATCGATGTTCATAGCAGCACAATTCACAATAGCTAGACTGTGGAACCAACCTAGATGCCCTTCAATGGATGAATGGATAAAAAAAATGTGGCATTTATACACAGTGGAGTATTACTCTGCATTAAAAAATGACAAAATCATAGAATTTACAGGGAAATGGATGGCATTAGAGCAGATTATGCTAAGTGAAGCTAGCCAATCCCTAAAAAACAAATGCCAAATGTCTTCTTTGATATAAGGAGAGTAACTAAGAACAGAGTAGGGTCGAAGAGCATGAGAAGAAGATTAACATTAAACAGGGATGAGAGGTGGGAGGGAAAGGGAGAGAGAAGGGAAAAAGCATGGAAACGGAAGGAGACCCTCAGAGTTATACAAAAGTACATACAAGAGGAAGTGAGGGGAAGGGGAAAAATAATACAAGGGGGACAAACGAATGTCAGTAGAGGGGGCAGAGAGAGAAGAGGGGAGGGGAGGGGAGGGGAGGGGTGATAGTAGAGGATAGGAAAGGCAGCAGAATACAACAGACACTAGTATGCAATATGTAAAACAATGGATGTGTAACTGATGTGATTCTGCAATCTGTATATGGGGTAAAAATGGGAGCTCATAACCCACTTGAATCAAATTGTGAAATATGATATATCAAGAACTATGTAATGTTTTGAACAGCCAACAATAAAAAATTAAAAAAAAAAAAAAGAAAACAGAAACACTTTAACAAGTGGTGCTATGAATACTAGATATTCATATGTGAAAAACATAAAACTTGATCCCTATCACCCTGCATAAAAGCCAATTCCAAGTGTATCAAAGACCTAGGAATTAAACCAGAAACTCTACAGTTGCTTAAAGAAAATGTGGCCCAACACTCCAACATATTGACAAAATCATCAACTTAACAAGACCTCTAAAGCACACAAAATAAAACTAACAGTCAATAAATGAGATGAAATCAAATTTCAAAACTTCTGCACAACAAAGGAAACAAGAATGTAAACAAAGAGCTTACCAATGTGATAAAATATTTTCATCTGTTCCTCAGGAAATTAATATACAGAATAATTAAAAAACCTAAAAATATTAAACCCCAATTACTAAACGAAACAGGCACAAAATCTAAAACAGACATTGCTTAAAAGAAAAAAATACAAGTGGTGTGTGTGTGTGTGTGTGTGTGTGTGTGTAAATATACATAAAACATCTTTAGGAATCAGGGAAATGACAATCAAAACTACAAGGAAGAGAAAGTCTGTTATAATGTCCTTGCTCTTTCCCTATACTTCAATAAAACTATTAGATTCAAAAAAAAAACTGCATGGAGATTTTATCTCACTCCACTCAAAATATCAATTATCAAGAATATTGTGCAGAGACCCACATATCAGACAGAACATTTGGGGGGAAAGGAAGAATAAAGTTTATTGGATTAGACATAGAAGGATGAAGGGAAAGGAGAGGATGGGAATAGGAAAAATAGTAGAATGAAACAGACATAACTTTCCTATGTACTTATATGAATTACACAGCCTGTTTAACTCTACAGTATATATAGCACAAGAATGGAAATTTATAGTACATGTATGTATAATATGTCAAAATACACTTTACTGTACATACACCTGAAAATAAATTTAAAAAAGAAAAAAAGAATAATTCATGGGGAAATGCAGTGTTGGTAGGACTTCAAATTAGTACTTGAAAACTGGATGAACAGCCCTTTCAAAACTTGGAATAGAACTACCATCTGACCCAGTTGTCTCATTCCTTGGTATATACCCAAATATCTGAAATCAGCATACTATAGAAACACAGGCACATCAGTGCTTATAGCAACACAATTCATAATAACCTAATTACAGAACCAGCCATCAAACCCATCAACAGAGTCATGGATAAAGAATACATGGTATATATACACAATGAAGTTTTACTTCGTCATTAAGAAGAATTAAATTATGGCACTAGGTGGAAAATTGATGAAATGAGAACACAAATCTAAGTGAAATAAGCCATACTCAGGAAGCCAAAGGTCAAATATTTCCCCTCATATGTAAATACTCGACCACATAATGGAAAAGAGGGCATTCAACAAAAATAGCAGAGATATCTGTGGAAGGGGTTACATGGAAGGCATGGAGGACAAACAGAGGGATGAACAGTAGAATGAAACAAACTAAACTCTCTTTGTACATCTATGAATAAAGCACGGAGAATTTCAATGTTGTGTATGTCTATAATGCAGTAATTTAAAAATCTATAAATAAATAGATGTTAAACCAACAGAAGCCAGACTCATTGTTCTCTCTTTCACTCTTCCTCTAATTTTTCTTTTACTTTTATTTCTTCTCTTCCCCCTCATAAATAATGAACAATATGTTGTCTATGGATCAGCCCTATTTTGAAATCGCAAGTCTTTGTCTCCCTAATATATTCTTCTTTACTCTTAATTATCTCTATTTTTAACTTCTCTTACCACTGGTTAGTTTGTATAATGTCAGACCCCACCACTAATGCAATAGAAGCAGTTAAAACACTGGAAGTCATAGGTAATACCAATTGTTTGAGTTTTTGATGGACATAATTCATGATTAACTACTATCTTTAATGATAGAAATTGCTGACCCTACAATTTCTATTTATTGTGTCAATCAACATTGTACATGTCATAATAGGAACGAAGTACTTAATTTAATCCTATATGTTATATGCATAGGTTTTTGCAGTTATTTGACTTCCCTTAATCTCTGAGGCACTGGAAAATTACAGGATAACTAAAAGCTGGTAGAGTAGAAACCCCACTGTTTCAGATCCATTTGAATAGATGGGTTGATACATAAACAATATGAAAAAAACAAGAGAAGAAAACATCCAAAACAGAATGATTCAACAATAGACTCTACTGATACTGCAGTGTAGGAAATGTCAAGGAATAAATTTAGAAAGTTCAAAGATAAGAAGACATAAAAGGTAAAAAATGAGGTAAGGATTGGAATCAGAGAGAAAATATTAGAAGTGAAAGATCATGTCAAGAAGGAGATATAGATTTTGAAGAAGGATAATTTGGAAACTCTTGAAATTGAAGAATCAATAAACCAAATTAAAAATTTAATGGAAAGCATTACCAACAGACTACATCATTTGATTTGGTTTATAATCAGATTTGGTTTATAATCTAACACCTTAAAATATAAAAATCTTAAGTGTGCTCATCAGATTCTCTTATTTCAGGGCTCACAAAAAATACTATTTGACTAAACTTTTTTGAGAAAATTGAATTATAAATTTGGAGAATGCATATGACTTTAATTGGATACATTCAGCTATTCAGCATTGAAAAATAATTTAAATAATACATATTTTACAAGAATATTGCAACTTGAAAACCCAAAATGTTTAGGATATTTAAACAATACCACAAATATCATAAATGTTATTATTTGTAGTTACTCAATGGGTCATAAGATAAAAGTGGCCGAAGTGTATTTAAGCTTTCCCGTAAAATGAATGTTATGCTACAATGTAGCTCACATTTAAGAAATTATACTTGAATGAAAGTCACATTATAATATGAATAGCCTATTATAGACTTTTTTATTAAATAAAAATGTTTTCCTTGAGTGATGTCTGAAATTTTTCAGAATATAAAGCCCCAGACCTCACTTCCTCACAAATATTGACACACAAAGATTATGGTCCAGTGATCCCATAAGAACATTGCATAAGCCAGTTATGAAATTGGGGTATTCCAGGAATACACAGTTTTATTTAAAGAGGTAAAAAAAGGCCATTTCCATTCACTTGCTATCAACCCCATGCCCAACCCAGCAAGACAAACATAATTCATGACTACTTTCTTAGGAGGAAGGGTGGATATGCTTCCAATATTATAGGTGTTGTTTAGGGAGAGACAGATGTCTGAGGAAATGATTTGTCTCACTTGTCTCAAGGCTCATATGAGGAAATTTCTTACTTTCAATACCTGAGTTGGGCTGAGAACCAGAGAGAGGGCTCAAAAGGATTGTCTAAGCATTAGACTCTACCGTACAGCAATGAGACACCAGGGGGAGGAAGAGAATACAAGACTTTCTTAAAGAAACCAGCTAACCTAATTCAGAAATCATTTTTCAAGTCCGGAAAAGAACCACTCCCATAAAAGATCCAAGGGGCTTCCAAAATTTCTGGCTAATTTGTGAAACTTGTCCCCCCCATACAAAACTGATTCACAAAGTCTGGAAGAGGTAGCTGTTTCTTCAAATGAAAAAACAAAACAAAAAATTATAACAGAAATAACAAGACACATGAAGAAACACAGAAACACAAATAAATCAAATGAGATAACTCTACAAAGACCAATCCTAAGACTTTGAAGGTCTATGAAAAATTTCATGAAATGAAAAATAGTCCTTGTAAAACTACCTACATGTGTTATCAGAGAACAGCAGAAAACTACACAAAATGGCTGGGATTGTGGCTCATTGGTAGAGCACTCACCTAGCACACAGGAAGTCCTCGGTTCAATCCTCAGCACCACATTAAAAAAATAAAATAAAGATATTGTGTCCAACTACAACTAAAAAATAAATATTAAAAAATGACACAAAATCAGGAAAATGCATGTAAAGTGTAAAAATGCCAACATGACAGTATTTAAATAAAACAATAATTGAAATAAAATATTTACTTGAAGTGTTCAGTAACAGACTTGATCAAGCACAAGAGTGACTCATTGAACTCAAATACAGGCTTTTTGAAATTATTGATTGAAACAAAAAGAAAATTAAAAATATAAAATTTTAAATGTGAAGAAACTCTAAGGGACTTATGACACAACATCACAAGGACAAATATGTGTTTTGCATGTATCTCTAAAGAAGAGAAAGAGAAGGGTGAGTAGAACTCATTTGAAAAAATAAAAGACATTTTTTTTTCAATTCTGAGAAAGAAAATGGATACCCAAATTCAAGAAACTCAAAGAAAAATAATTAAGATGAATCCACAAAGGACCCAAAGTGAGGAAAATTGTAACTATCAAAATTTAAAAATAAAGATTTTTGATGGTTGGGGCTGTGGCTCAGCAGAAGCACACTTGCCTGGCAAGTGTGAGGCACTGGGTTTGATTCCCATCACCTCATATGAATAAATAAATAAAAGTCTGTTCAATTCTCAGCACCATATATAAATAAATAAATAAAGTCTATCAGCAACTGGAAAATAAATAAATAAGTAAATAAAATGAAAATAAAAAATTTTGAATACAAGAAGTGAAGAGTGATTTATCTCCTAAGATGGAGCTTTCAGAAAAACATCAGCAGATTTTTTGGAAGAAAACTTTAGGTCAGATATGATGTATTAATTTTTCAAAGAAAAAGGATGCACACACACAAACTAAAAACAATTTAACAACTGAGAAGAGAGCACCAGCAATAATTTCCTTTAAAAATTAAGAAAAAATAACAACTTTTTGGCAAAAAAATAAAAGCTGAGTGAGTTAATTACCACTAGACTTCCTTTTTGGAATTGCTACAGGGAGTCTTTCAAGTGGAAACAAAAGAATGGTATAACAAAAAAAGCAAATGATCATATAAATATTCTAGGAAAGGAAAATATGCAAATACTGATTCTTTTTATTTATCAGAAAACATTATTATATTTCTCATCACTGACAGCATAAAATATGTTAATTTGAATACAAAACCTATATAAAATTATTTCTCCTTTTTTAAATTTGTTTCTTTTTACATACACATGACCCTAGGATGTATTTTAACATATTATGCATATATGGAGTGCAAACCATTCCAATTTTTATCCCATTCTTGTGCAGGTATACTGCTCATGTGTTCATATACACATTCAAAAATCATGTGCAATTCATTCTACTCTTTTTCTTCTTCCCACCCCTCCCTTCATTCCCTTTTGTCCAATTCAGTGACTTCCTATACTTCCCCTCCCTTGTTATGGGTTAGCATCCACATCTCAGAGAGAACATTTGGCCTTTGTTTTTTTTGAGACTGGTTTATATCACTTAGCATGACAGCTTCAGTCCCATCAATTAACAAGCAAATGCCATATGTTCATTCTCCTTGAGGCTGAGTAATATTCCATTGTGTATATATACCATACTTTCTTCATCGATTCATCTGTTAAAGAGTACCTAGGTTGTTCCAACAATGTGAATTGTTAATATTACTCTATTACACACTTAAAATGGCTAAGATGTTATTTTAAAGGAATTACTATTTGATTTTTTAAGTATCATTTAAGAAAATTTATTCCTAACTGAAAATTATGGATTTAAAATACCAGCATATTTTAATACAAAACAACTATTTACATATCTAACTTAAGAATGTTCAAATGGAATTACAAAATGGGATACTTAATAGAGTTTGGGACTGTAAAATAAAATAGGCAATAAGCCTGTCACTCTTGTAAGTTGTTTATTTTAAATTATAATTTGAACAAAATTAATCTGTCAGTCTATAATAATGGCTAAGAATGGTAAAATCCATTATGTTTTTATTACTTGCAGTAAACATGAAGGAATTAATGTTGCCCCTTAAACAATATGCTTGAAGGACTTATATATAAGATAATGGGAACGAAGGGACCTGTGAGAACAGAAGCAGATTGGAGTGAGGCAGCTTCAAGCTGACAAAAATTGAAGAGGATTAATGGTTATCACCAAAGCTAGGAAGAGGAACGGATGGATTTTATCCAGAGTCTCAGAAGGAGCACAGCCTTGCTCACACCTTGATTTCAGATTCTGACAGCTAGAAAATTGAGAGAATAAATGTCTGTTGTTAGCTACACAGTTTGTGGTATTTTGTTATGTAACTTCCAGGAAACTTACATAGCCCCATTCAGGGCTGCTCTGTCACATAACTCTTAACCACACATGGGCAGAAATAATAAATAAACCATAAAGAAATTACAAATTGAAAAAATAATTTTGGATTTTAAAAAAATAACATTTACCTACTATTACTACTACTACTAGAAACACTTTCAGTTATTGCCAAGAGTTACCATGGAATCTGGATAGAATAAGTATGTAATTAGATATTGTGAAAATTTTGACTAGTACAATGTGGATTTAGGTATTTTCATTGTTATTTTGGACTCATGTGCAAAAATAAAAAGAGCTCAAATATTTGAAAATATATATAGATATGAATTTGAATTCTAATTTTAGTACCTTGCTATTTTTTTAAATATTTATTTTATTAGGTGTAGATGGACACAACACAATGCCTTTATTTTTATGTGGTGCTGAGGATCGAACCCAGGTCCTGCCCATGCTAGGCGAGCGCTCTACCGCTGAGCCACAATCCCAGCCCCAACCTTGCCATTTTGTAACACAACAGGTAGTTTTTAAATTAATTTAGAAATCATAGTTTTCTTTATTTCTATTAGTTTATGCTGTATTGAGAGAAATACATCCATTTTACCTTGCCGATTTAGAATTTAGTGTAAGGAAATCTGAAAGAACTCCCTAGATACTTCTGTTCTAGAACATCAAAACATTGCTTTATATTGTGTATATATATACATATATATATATATATATATACTAAAATATTTACATATATGATTATATGTATTTAATGTGTACATAATTCAGTGTTCTTTGAAAATTGCATATTATACATTGTAAGCTAACAAAAAAAGTATTTTTATTACTTTTCACAAAAATCCACCTTTTCTTATAGATGCACATCTGAAAATAAGATGGAAGTAGGTATAAATATGCACTTTTGTTTTAAAATGCCATTTTTAGGGAAAAATATAAACTAGACTGATCTCTTATTAATATTGAATTAGCATAATATTTATAAAAATGTTTTAAGGATTATACAAAGTTTACTAAAGTTTTCACTGTGATGAGACAGGAATAATATTTCTGCAAAATAGTTGAAATTCTAATGTTATATTTATTGTAGGAAAATTATATATTAATTACATTTCTAAGATGGCAGATAAAAAACTACATAAAAATTACTGTCATCCTTAATTAAATGTGCATTCATTCTGAACTTTATTGAGATGCTTATGCAGTTCTACTAAAGAAACAGGTGTTAATGTCATAGAGAAAAATTTACCTACAGCTTGTTCTTCTGCTGCAAGGTGCTTAATGTCATTCCTGTAAGAACTTGAACACCAATGTGTTCTACTGTTTAACTTACAATGCATGTACTCATCCATAAGATGTCACACGTATTTTTCTGTAACTTCTGGCAAGATTTTTAGAAATGAAGTTAATAGTATAAAAATTTCAAGTTCTACAATTAATTTATTAGATTTATTTTCAAAAAAATTAGAAATTTTCTAGTTATCCATTTTTATTCTGATATAATAGACCTGCTACCTTGTGTCCACACTATAATGCTTTACTGTAGTATAATGATACAGTTAAATATTTTATAGAACTACTCATTTTTATTTTCCAGGTATCTCTATTATGAATAGTTATACTTGATGCACACTTATGCATCCTTTACAAATGTTTTTGTTAAATTTAAATTATTTAAGTATTATCCTTTATAGCTTAAATTTATAACTTATTTTTTAATTAAAAATATCCTGAGTGTTTATTTTTTTCTCAAAAACAATAACAGTGCTATTTATTTCAGTGAAGTGTTGTAACATTTTTTCAAATACCTTAGATCACTTTTTCAAATTATTCTCAGAAATACTGATGCAGATATTTTAAAAAATTTTATTTTTACCTTATATCTGACTGCTGATACTGAGGATTTTTAGTATACTATTCCCTTAACAAAGATGTGCAACATGAATTTCTTTTATTTTTAGTATTTATTTTCAGTGCATAAAAGCATGTTAAGTTCTAAGTTGCAAGGAGAAAATAACTGACAGATTCTTCATTAAGTCTCAATAACAAAGAGAAGATGATGCCACTAAAACATGATTCATCTTACTTCTGCCAGTCTCTTCAGCAGTTAAAATTGGGAAAACAATCACCCATATTGAAGAATCACTGGAAGGACTAAATTAGAGAACTTCTATAATATGTTTAGCTTATCAACTAACAAAAAGAATTCATTATCACTATATTTATGTTAGTTTCTTTTTCGTTTGTATTTTTATCCTAAAGGTACATCTGAAGTAATGTGACAAGAGTAAATATTTTTAGAAAGAAATTTCTGATGTAAGTGAAAATAATAGGAAAAGCTACAGAAGATAGGTGTCATGAAGACAACTGGGGGAGGGGCTCTGAGTAATAACATTTCAAATAGCTGCAGTTGAATGTGTTCCAAGAATGTCACCCAACAGTGTATGAACAATGCATTAAATTTTTCAAACATCTGTGTGGAAAAGGAAACATTCGTCACCAACTGATTTATGACAAACCAAACCCAGAAAGATTAGCTGTCACTATTTAGATCACAGAAAATTAATGATACTGTCAGGGATTAAATCTCTCTGATACTTCAACACTGTTGTGATATGACGACAAGGGACCACAAGATAGATGACAGTGGCAAGAGTCGCCGCTATTTTTGTTGGGCACTGTCTACATGGCAGCTTGTCTCCACGTCATTTATTTAAAACTAATGGAAATTATAAACAAGCTGCTATATTTATTGCTACCTTTTAGATAGAGAAATAGGAACAGAAAAAAAAGTAAATTGCCTCAGTTCCCAAATAGCAAATGGTTCAAATCTTGATGACTTGTCATGACAGAACACCCATCTTGGAGTCCTTTGTAGAGGACAAGGTGACTTTTTCTCCCTTGTCATATAAAAAGAAATAATATCAAATTGCCTTTTCAATCTCCAATCAAACATGTTAATAAATAAATGGATAAACATATAGATAGACTCATATCAATCAGAGAAAGAGAGAGAAAAATAAACATTTTCCAAAGTCCTTGTTATTATTTTCATAGATCATTATTTGCCACTCACACCCCAGCTTCAGTAAGCCTCCAGATTAGGATTCTTAAGCCATATTTATGATTAAATGTTTTATATCATCAAAGAATGGTGGCCAAACCATGCCCACTATACACTAGATATAACTAGCTGACAACTAGTTATTAACAAAAAGAAATATAAATAACTAAAGGAACATACCAATTTTTCAGTAATTTAAAATTATCAAAATAAATCCCATAAGTCATAAATATTATGATTAGGACAAAATAACCTTATCTTTTTGTTTGTTCTACCTAAATAAAAAAAAACAACCTTTAATGTGTTATCTTATAAAATACACATTCATTTCATGAAATTGTTATCAACTAATTGGTTCTTTTTTTCATTTATTTTTATTCATTTATTTTCTAACACTGGAGATTGAACCCAGGGATGCACTACCACTGAGCAAGATCCCCAACATTTTATTTCAGTGAAGCAGATGAAACCATTTTTGAGAAAGGATCTCACAGAGTTGCCGAGGCTGCCCTTGAACTTGCAATCCTCCTGTTTAATTGTCATTATGTCCTATATTTTCAAATTAATGTTATTCTCTGGTATGTATATAACTCTGTATTACAACAAGTACTGTGATTAAGACCTTTAAAAATTTCAACATTGAAATATAGAGATATTACCTCCCATTACATGTATTCTAATAAAATGAAAAAAAATCACAATGTAAAAAACATACAAAGAGTTGAAAACATTTGTCTCAAACTTTAAAGATCATGTAACATACTGGAGAATACATTATAAATTTTCTAAACAATTTATTTATGTAGCTATAGTATATGAGAAAAGGAGGTGGTGATAGTTTATACTTTGCAAAGAGTGAAAAAAAACTAAGATAAAACTAATAAAAGAAAAACAAAATGGAAATATAGCTGTTATTTTGGACTTCTCAAATGCATTTAATATTGATGATCTTCTCACTGTGTACTGATATTATCTGATCAATATCTGATATTAAAAGATCAATTACAAAATAAAGAATGTACCAGCAGATAATACTTTTTCAATTTTCATTTTTCTGTTTATTATCAGATATTTCATTTTTCTGTTTATAAACTATTTATATCAGATACTTCATTTTTAAGTTCAAATTTTATAGCAAAATTATACCAGAGTTTCCATACAAATTACAAATATATTTACCTAACATAAAAAGTCTTTCTGTCCTTCTCTCTCCCCTCTCTCTCTATACATACACACACACACACAGTCATACACGTTTATGCACACAAACATAAACACACACAGAAATATTCAGAAAATTCTGCTTTAGCTGGAAAACATTATTAATAAGAAATAAAGGGTTTTTGTATAAGATGTATTGAAAAATATAATTTGTGTTAGGAAATAAAGGGAAAAATGCCAAGATATGATAATTTAAAAATTTGATGCTCAATGGTAAACATAGATTATTATATGTTTAATGGAATTGTTTTACTTCTCTTCATTTTGTTATCACCTTTGTAGAATATTTTTGTTTATGTGGTTCATAAATACATAACTTAAGAAAAAGTGTTGATGAAATAAAAATAGATTATGCATGTCAAAATATTTTTACATACTAAATGTAAATCTTGAGGAGTCTATGATGAAAGTTAAGCAGAATACCTCAATAAATTAATACATTATGTCTACTAGAAATCCTTACAATGCCAGCAAAAAAGAAAAGATTAACAAAAAGAATTTTATTTAAATAATGCAGCAGCCCTCCATGGCCGACATCGAGCCCCGCGATGTGGAGAGTTTGTGGATCACTAGGCAATGCTGAGCTGACGTGGATCTGGGGCAAACAGTCAGGGCCCCTCAGAACACACGCACCGAGCCTGGATCGGCTGCATTCAAGTTCGCCTTCTTCTCATGACTCAGCACTAACGATCCCGCTGAAATAACTGGTCGGCCTGTCTGAACCTACAGAGGTAAAAGCCAACCGAGCCTTCATAGGCAGTGGCCACAGGATTGAAACGGGGCTTGGGAAAGACAGTGAGGACCCACCCATTGCATTGGTCACCCAGCAAAGGGAACGAACGGTCACCATTTGCATGGGATACCACCATGGCAGAGAACTGACGTCCCGGGCAGAGGAGATAACTTCATTGAAACCAAAGGCACATCAAAAAAATTGTGCACCATAATCAAGTAGGATTCATCCCTGGGATGCAAGGATGGTACAATATACGGAAATCAATAAATGTTATTCACCACATCAATAGACTTAAAGATAAGAACCATATGATCATCTCAATAGACGCAGAAAAAGCATTCGACAAAGTACAGCATCCCTTTATGTTCAAAACATTAGAAAAACTAGGGATAACAGGAACTTACCTTGACATTGTAAAAGCTATCTATGCTAAGCCTCAGGCTAGCATCATTCTGAATGGAGAAAAATTGAAGGCATTCCCTCTAAAATCTGGAACAAGACAGGGATGCCCTCTCTCACCACTTCTGTTCAACATAGTTCTCGAAACACTGGCCAGAGCAATTAGACAGAAGAAAGAAATTAAAGGCATAAAAATAGGAAAAGAAGAACTTAAATTATCACTATTTGCGGAAAACATGATTCTATACCTAGAAGACCCAAAAGAGTCTACAAAAAAACTACTAGAACTAATAAATGAATTCAGCAAAGTGGCAGGATATAAAATCAACATGCATAAATCAAAGGCATTTCTGTATATCAGCGACAAAACTTCTGAAACGGAAATGAGGAAAAACACTTCATTCACAATATCCTCAAAAAAAATAAAATACTTGGGAATCAACCTAACAAAAGAGGTGAAAGATTTATACAATGAAAACTACAGAACCCTAAAAAAAGAAGTAGAAGAAGATCTCAGAAGATGGAAAAATATACCCTATTCATGGATAAGCAGAACTAACATCATCAAAATGGCGATATTACCAAAAGTTCTCTATAGGTTTAATGCAATGCCAATCAAAATCCCAACGGCATTTCTTGTCGAAATAGATAAAGCAATCATGAAATTCATATGGAAAAATAAAAGACCCAGAATAGCAAAAGCAATTCTAAGCAGGAAGTGTGAATCAGGCGGTATAGCGATACCAGATTTCAAACTATATTACAGAGCAATAGTAACAAAAACAGCATGGTACTGGTACCAAAACAGGCGGGTGGACCAATGGTACAGAATAGAGGACACAGAGACTAATCCACAAAGCTACAACTATCTTATATTTGATAAAGGAGCTAAAAGCATGCAATGGAGGAAGGATAGCATCTTCAACAAATGGTGCTGGGAAAACTGGAAATCCATATGCAACAAAATGAAACTGAATCCCCTCCTCTCGCCATGCACAAAAGTTAACTCAAAGTGGATCAAGGAGCTAGATATCAAATCAGAGACTCTGCGTCTGATAGAAGAAAAAGTTGGCTCCGATCTACATATTGTGGGGTCGGGCTCCAAATTCCTTAATAGGACACCCATAGCACAAGAGTTAATAACTAGAATCAACAAATGGGACTTACTTAAACTGAAAAGTTTTTTTCTCAGCAAGAGAAACAATAAGAGAGGTAAATAGGGAGCCTACATCATGGGAACAAATTTTTACTCCTCACACTTCAGATAGAGCCCTAATATCCAGAGTATACAAAGAACTCAAAAAATTAGACAATAAGAGAACAAACAACCCAATCAACAAATGGGCCAAGGACCTGAACAGACACTTCTCAGAGGAGAACATACAATCAATCAACAAGTACATGAAAAAATGCTCACCATCTCTAGTAGTCAGAGAAATGCAAATCAAAACCACCCTAAGATACCATCTCACTCCAGTAAGATTGGCAGCCATTATGAAGTCAAACAACAACAAGTGCTGGCGAGGATGAGGGGAAAAGGGTACTCCTGCACATTGCTGGTGGGACTGCAAACTGGTGCGGCCAATTTGGAAAGCAGTATGGAGATTCCTGGGAAAGCTGGGAATGGAACCACCATTTGACCCAGCTATTGCCCTTCTCGGACTATTCCCTGAAGACCTTAAAAGAGCGTACTACAGGGATACTGCCACATCGATGTTCATAGCAGCACAATTCACAATTGCTAGACTGTGGAACCAACCCAGATGCCCTTCAATAGATGAATGGATTAAAAAAAATGTGGCATTTATACACCATGGAGTATTACGCAGCACTAAAAAATGACAAAATCATGGAATTTGCAGGGAAATGGATGGCACTAGAGCAGATTATACTTAGTGAAGCTAGCCAATCCCTAAAAAACAAATACCAAATGTCTTCTTTGATATAATGAGAGCACCTAAGAACAGAGCAGGGAGGAAGAGCAGGAAGAAAAGATTAACATTAAACAGAGACATGAGGTGGGAGGGAAAGGGAGAGAAAAGGGAAATTGCATGGTAATGGAGGGAGACCCTCATTGTTATACAAAATTTCATATAAGAGGTTGTGAGGGGGATGGGAAAATAATCAAGGAGAGAAATGAATTACAGTAGATGGGGTAGAGAGAGAAGATGGGAGGGGAGGGGAGGGGAGGGGGGGATAGTAGAGGATAGGAAAGGTAGCAGAATACAACAGTTACTAATAGGGCATTATGTAAAAATGTGGATGTGTAACTGATGTGATTCTGCAATCTGTATTTGGGGTAAAATTGGGAGTTCATAACCAACTTGAATCTAATGTATGAAATATGATATGTCAAGAGCTTTGTAATGTTTTGAACAACCAATAAAAAAAAGAGTGTGTTTATGGGAAAGGAAAAGAAAAAAAATAAATAAATAATGCAGCAATAGTGATGTGTGACTTTTCTTAACTTTAGCACCAAATAAAAGCCAAATATTTTTAGACCTTACATGGATATATATGACTAGGTTGATTATTTTTCTTAAGTGCTAGAAAAATAGACATTTTAATTATTAGTAATATCTTAATTTATATCATCATTATTGATATTATTTTTGAATAATCTCAAATTATTCTTTATTCATGACTCATGTGGCTATTTTATTTATTCTTGCATCTCAATACATAAATTCAATGGTATCTATGAAATTCTCCATTTTTATAATATTGTCTGTGGCTGGGGATATAGCTCAGTTGGTAGGGTGCTTTCCTCACATGCACAAGGCCCTAGATTCAATCCCTTGGGATATAAAGGTAAAATTGAGGTACTATTAACAAATATGGTAAAGTAAAAATGACAAATCAATTTTATAATAACACAGTAAACACTTAAAATTAAGTATACTGGAATAAACTATGTAAATTATTGAGAAAGTCAAAGATATTGTTGTATAAAAATCTAGTAAAGTTCCAGACAGAAACTGTCATTGTGTGTTTGAGAAACAGTTGTAAAAACTTTTTATTTACATGACAGTATTGAGGACAGTGAGATAACGGTTTGGCTATGTAGATATTTTCATACTTGGAAAGCCATAATATTAGGGAAATATTGGGATAAATGTGGTAGGCAAGACACAAAAACCATTTTTGAAGAGTGTGATGGTTGGAATGTAGTTAGTTCAGTTATTATAGAAGAAAGTATGGAGAGTCCTCCAAAAACTAAAAATAGAGCTACCACATAATCTTGAAATTCCACTATTGGGGGTACACAAAAAGGAATGAAATGAGCATGGCAAAGAAACACCTGCACTACCCTACTGATTGCAGCACTGTTCATAATAGCCAGGAAATGAAAACAACAGATGTGCCCATAAACTGACAAATGGATAAAGAAAATGTGATATATACAAAGAAATATTATTTGACCACAGAATTAAAAGAAGTCCTGTCATACACAACCACAGAGATAAACATGGAGGACATTAAGTTAAATAAAATAATCCAGGCACAGAAAAGCAAATATTACCTGATTCCACTTATATGTGAATTCTACAAAAGTCAATCTCATAGATGTTGAGAGAATAGTTGTTACCAGAAGCTGGGAAGAGTGTAGAGGGTGGGAGAATGGAGAGAGATTGGTCAACCAGAACACCATTACAGTTAGGATGAATAAGTTCTTGTGTTCTATGGCAGAGGAGGGTGAATATAGCATTGAATAACTGAAACTAGGTAGAAAGGAGGATATTTAAAATATATTTACAATAAAAAAATGATAAAAGTTGAGATAGATATCACCCAGGAATCAAAGTAATTACATTGTACATACTAATATGTACTTATGAGGTGTTAAACAATATAAATTTTGAGAGAAGAAATATTGCCTGGGACGTCAGAATAAATGAGCAGAAAAGCCAGGCACTGTGGTGCACACCTGTAATGTCCGTGAGTTTAGAGACTGAGATAGGAGGATGCCCTCTAGGGAAGAATACAGGTGATTTGGATAAGGCAGAGGGGAGTGAAGGGGGTGGAGGAGGGTAAGAGGGTAGGAAGAAGAGTGGAATGAATTAGACATTATTAACCTATATACATATATTATTACATGACCAGTGTGAATCTACATCATGTACAACCAAAAGAATGAGAAGTTATACTCCATTTATGTATGTCAAACTACATTTTATTCTCAATTATAACTCATATGAACAAATAAAACAATCAAGTATGCATCCCTTTTCTCCACTTATACCATCATCATTCTAAACCAAACCACTAGCTGGGGCTTGGAGGCCCTGGGATATGTCATAGAACTGCCGTGGGAAACCAAAATTTACACATTTAGTTTCCTCATGAGAGCCCTCATTTGCATTTGGAGGTATTCTAAATAGCAAAAACTATGAAATGAACTTATACAAATATAATCAACACTCAGAAAGGTGTTCTACATAATTGAAAATCAAAAGTGACAGGATTTCAAAGCATACACACACACACATATATATATATGTTGAGGTGTAGCCACAACCCCAGCCCAGGAATTCAGGGATACATATTTTAATGGAAATATGTAAGCTTGGTTGCATCTGCTACACTTAAAAACACTTCTAAGAAATGATACTCCTCATATATTCTCAATCCCACTGTGAAATCCCAAAAGTAAAAAAGAATTAATTATAATAGTGCTGGTTAATGTTAATATTCTTAATTGCCTACTTTGATGCTAACTTGTAAAACCCCTAAGTAAAACCTCGTTATGACAAATGACCTTGTGGTAAAAATAAAAATTAACCCTAACTTTGCTACCAGCTTCTTTTATCAGAATGGTGATCATAATAAATTCCCACCTATAGAACATGAACAGAGGCTCAAACATATCGAATGATGAAGTGAAAAAATAGAAAACCTTTTTTTACTAAAACTGGTTCTATGAACAAAAATATTGACATGAAATATGTGTGTTACTATAAAGACATGTACTTACAAAATGCATGTCTCAACAGAGCAAAATGTTACCAGAAGACAAATGCCTTAAAAACCTGACCATTTCAACTACAGTTTATCTCCCATTTTAAGACAAAAACAACTGATAATTAAATTTCCATGAAGCTTGAGTAACACACACTGGACCAAATACACATCAAAGTATTTCAGAATGAATATACCCTTTGCACAGCAAAAAGGGAAATGCCAATGGATGAGTAATTGTACTTACTGGGAAATAGTGAACTAAAAAGCAAAGTAAATGAGGACTTACAAAAATGGTTTCCATAAAAATGATTGATTTAAAATATGAAAGTCATTGATGTATAAACAATGAATCATTACAAATCACCTAACTGTAATAAAATATAAGGTACGAGAAAAACATATAAATTATATGTACAGAATGTAGAGAATAGACTTACACTGAAAACTTGCAATTTACTCTTTTGGGGGGACAAACAAAAGAAAACACTGGCAGATAAAGTTGAGAACACAGCTTTTAAAATGATACACCATACACACAGCTTTACAAATGATACATGTGTACGCCCATTTAAACCAGGTGTTCCACTTTCTCCCTTTAACATCCTCCCATTCAGGCCAGCCCCCAACCAAAGTTTCCCTTCACACTTACTCCCCCAACAAGGTCCCACTACTGAAGCCAGGTACCGGCCCTAAAACCTCCACCACACAAACTCAGCTGCCTCCAGGAGCACCCAGGAACAGCACCCAAGTGCCTCTGCCCCACTGCCCTGCAACCTCTGCCACACCCACTCAGCTCCTGCCAAGAGCACCCAGGAACAGCACACTAACTCCTATGCCCCACTTCCCCACCTCAACAGGCCTTATTAGCACTAGTGCCCCCTCCAGGCACTCCCTCACAGCAGGCACCCACTACCCCACCTAGCTGCCAGTCCCCCTGCACCTCTCCAGCCAGGGATGAGCCCCCAGAGGCCTCACGACGTGTGTCTGCCCCAGTCATCACCTTGCAGCCACAGGCACTGAGTGCCCCCTCCCCACACACTACCCCACCTAGCCTCTGGTCCCAGGACACCTCTCCTGCAAGGGTCCAACCCCCCACAGGCCTCAGAAAGAGGCTCCTCTCCAGGAACCACCTCAGAGGGGCCAGCACAGCATGCCCCCTCCACACACACTACCCCACCCAGCTCTAACTCATCCAGCTCCAGTCCCCAATGCCTCTCCAGCCAGGGCTGCGCCCGTCCCCAGGCCTCAGCATGAGCACCCCCTCAAGTAACTGCCTCCCAGAGACAGGCACAGTGTGCCCCATCACCACACATTACCCACCGAACTCCTTCACCACCCAGCTCCGGTCCTCTAAAACCTCTCCTCCCAGGGCCATATGCCACATACCACTGGGGACACTGGAGTCCTCCCTACCTGAGACTGTCCTCATAAGTCCACAAAGACCAACCGGAGGTGGTGATGAGGGCCATGCTGCCCCTGTGGGAGGCCCAACATCCTCACCCATGAATGAGAAAGGACGGCAAGGACACCTTCCCAGAGGGTGACATAGTTTAGGGGCAAGACTGGAGAAGCCCAGGCAGCCATCAGTAGAAAGGATCTCTGTGATTTGAAGGCCCCAGCTTCTCCACAATCTGCATTACACTTTTAGGCTGCCCAGAAATCCACTGTGCAGACGCAGTTTGGGATAAGTCCCTGCATGAATCAGTGAATGTGTGCAAACTGCATGCACATGTGTGTCGAGGGCAGGGCTATGTGCAGGGATGTTCCCAGGCCCTACCTCACAGTTATAGAAACAGTTCAGCCCTCCCAAGGTACTACCTCACCCAGCTCTTGTCCCCTAAGACCTCTCCAGCCAGGGTTGTGCCCCTACAAGCCTCAGGACGACTGCCCCCTCCAGCTACCCCCTAGCAAGAACAGGCACAGTGCACCTCTCCCCACAAAAGTTCCTACCCCACCAAGCTCCACCCCATTCAGCTCTGGTCTCCCAATAACTCTCCAGCCAGGACTGCACCCCCACAGGCCTCAGCACAAGCACCCACTGTAGGCATTGCATTGCAGCGACAGGCACAGCAAGTACCCTCCCCATGTACTACCCCATCCAGTTCCTTGTGCCCTAACACCTCTTCAGTGAGGGCCTTGTACCCACAGGCCTCAGCAAGAGCGCCCCCTCCAGGCATCTCCTCACAGGTACAAACACAGTGTGCCCCCTCCCCACCAACTACCTCACCCAGCTCTGTTCCCCTGAAGCCTCTTCAGCCAGGGCGGTGCCCCCAAAAGGCCTCAGCATGAGCATCCTCTCCAGGCACCACTTTACAGAAACAGCGTGCCCCCTCCTCACACACTACCACACCTAGCACCTACCCCATCCAGTCTGGACCCCCAACACCTCTCCAGCCAGGGCCATATGCCACACATTGCTGAGGACACTGGAGGTCTCCACACCTAAGCTCTGCTCCCAAGTTCAGCAGGAAGGATCTCAGGTACTTGAGGAACATGCTTCTCCACTGTCTACTGGTCACTTCTGATGCCTGGAAACTCAGAGCACAGAAACAGTTTGCAATATGCCCGCCCAAGCTTGTGTGCCCCATGCACTCGCTTGTGTGTTGAGGGTGGGGCTTTGCCCAGGAATGTTACCAGGTAATGAATGCCTAGTGGCAACAGGCACAGTGAGCCTCCTCCCCAGACACTACCCCACCCAGCTCAGGTCCCCTAAGATCTCCAGCCAGGACCCTTCCCCCACAAGCCTCAGCATGGTCACCCCTTCAGTCACTGCCTCTCAGGGACAGCACAGGGCATTCCCTCCCCTCCATTATCCCACCCAGCTCCTACCCCACAGAGCTCCTACCTCACCCACCTCCTACCCCACCCTGCTCCTTGTTCCCTAAGAACTATCCAGCAAGGTTCCTATCCCAAACAGGACTCAGCAGGATCGGCGCATCCATGAACCTCCTTACAGGGAGAGAGACACACTTTGCCTCTTCTCCATGCATTATTACCCAGCTCTGGTCCCATGACGCCGCTCCAGCCAGTGCTGCACCCCACAAACTGCTGGACACACTGGTGCCCTCCCTACCTGAGGCTCTCCGCCGGGATCCACAATGTCCAACAGGAGCACAGTGGTGAGCGCCAGGTTGCCTTTGTGGGAAGCCTCACATCCTCACCAGGAACCGCAAAGTGGAAAGCCGGAAGGGACTTCATCCCAGAGGGCGACAAAGCTTCTTGGCAAGGAGCAGAGCAGGCCAGGCAGCCTTCGGAAGGTAGGTCCTCAGCTACTTGAAGACACGTGCTTCTCCACCATCTGCCTGAAACTTCTAGGCCTCAGGAAACCCACTGCGCAGAAGTAGTTCGCAGTGCGTCTGTGCATGCGTGCGTACGTGCGTGCGTGCGTGAGTCGAGCGTGCGCGCGTCTTGCGTTCGTGCGTGTGCGCATCATGCATTCACTTATGAGTTGACAGCAGGGCTGTGCCCAACAATATAGAGGTGGGGCCATGTGGTGTGCAGGGAGGGTGAGCTGGAAGCAGAGTTCCCGGGAGGATGGCTTGTGTTGCAGGAGGGGGCGCTGCAGAACTTGCCCAGGAGGTGGCGTAGGGTGCCGGTTCCTTGTCTGGGCCAGAGTGTAGGAGGCAGTGCAGGAATGTTGTGTCATCCCCCCCTCCCCTGCAGTAGCGCTTGAGGTTGGGGTCCATGCACAACTTTTGCTGTTTGGAGCCAACCAAGGGAGTTGTCAGAGCCCTCCTGGCTTCAACTTGTGGGAGGACTGGAGTTCTGGCCAATGCGGTGCTCAGGAAATATCAATATTCATAAAAATGTATGTGTTGTGATATGTATAATAACATATATAAGCATGCAGGTTGTGACACAGGAAAGAGTCAAATGTTAGTCAAGTGATTAAAAGTTCTGTAAATATGGCGATGCAAGAATATATCTCATAAAATATGGGTAGTAATATAAATGCAAATTTAATATTGATACATATTATGATTACATATGTGAAATACACATAAAATTTCATATTGGTATACAAGATTTTAAATAAAATTTGGTTTAAGTACTGAGGTAAGGTAAGTTTTTATGTAAAATGTTTTTAAGTTAGGGTTAAAGAATTAACATACATATGAGGATATATGAATATTCATTAGAATGTACATGTGAAATTCTGTATGAAAACAGATACATACATGTTCTGACAAAGGGAATAATAAAATGTGAGTCATGTGTTTACATATTTTATAAATATGGGAAATGAAATGATATATACTATAAAGGATTTATTGTTATAAAATATGTATACTAGATATTGAAAATTGAGTTAGAAGTAAAAATACCCTTTAATATTGATATAGATGTACATGGATTTATATAAAAATTGGTTAATATGTAGAGGTAAGGTTAGGGTTAGTATGAAATTTTGGTTTTGAGTTAATGTTAGGATTAAAAAATTAGCATGTATATGTGGAAATATCAATAGTCCTAAGAATCTACATGAAAATATGTACAAAACATATATAAATATACATGTTGTGACACAGAGAAGTGTAAAATATCAGTCATATGACTACACTTCCTGTATATAGGGTGATTGGAGGATATATACTATAAATGATATATATTAATATATAAGCAGATTTAAATTTGATAATTAAAAATGGAAGTCAAAATACATTTTAAAATTTATATTGGTGTATTTTGATTCAAGTCAAATTTGACTTAGATATAGAGATAATGTAAAGGCAATATAAATTTTGGTTTGAGTTAGGATTAGGATATAGAATGGACAAATATGCTGGAAAATATCTGTATTCACATGACTGACATGTAAAAAAAAAAAAACATAAAAGATACATGTCCTGACACAAGGGAGAGTGTTTTGTAAATAATGTGATTAGACATTTTGTAAATATGGAGTTAGAAATAGATACCCTATAAATGATATAGTGATATGTATGTAAATTTATTACTGAAAATTGAAAATAGAAGTCAAAGTACACTCTAAAATTCTTATTGGTGTATAAAGGTTGAAGTAAAATTTTCCTTTCTTATAGAAGTAATATAAGGATCAATATAAAATTTTGGATTGTGTTAAGGTTTTAGTGAAAAAATGAATATTTGAATTGGGAAATATCCATATTCATAAGAATATACTGTGAAATTATGTTTCATAACATATATAAACACACATGTTGTGACACAGGCATGAGTAAAATGTAAGTCATGTGATTACAAATTTGGTAAACATGGGGATGAAGAATATATCCTATAAACAATATATACCAGTATATATGCAAATTTAATATTGATAATTGAACATATAAGTTAAAATACACGTAAAATTTTATCATAGTTTACATGCTTTTAATAAAATTTGGTTTAGTAATTGAGATAAGTTAAGTGTTTACATAAAATGTTGGTTTGAGTTAGGGTTATAATTAGCAAGTGTTTGTGGAAATATGAATATTTCTAACAATACACCTATGAAATTATTTACAAAAACATACATGTAGTAATACAAGGAAGAATTAAAAAGTGAGCCATGTAATTTCACATTTTGTAATGATGGGAATGCAAGGATACATATCCCATAAAAGATGTAGCATAATACAAATGCAAATTTAACATTGATAATTGAAAATAGAAGTCAGAATACACTTTAAAATTCATATTCTTGCCAGTCACCGTGGTGAACACCTGTAATTCCAGCCACTCTGAAGGCTGAAATGGGAGGATTATGAGTTTCAAGACAGCCCCAGCAGCAGCAAGGTGCTAAACAATCCTGTCTCTATATGTAATTTGGTTTACATATAGAGGTAAAATAAGGGTTAATATAATCCTTGTTTGTGTTAGGATTAGGGGTAAAGACTGAATATGTATATCAGGAAATATAAGTATTCATAAAATTGTAAAAGTGAAAATATGAATGAAAACATAGACACGTCTTCTGACACAATGAAGAGTAAAATGTTGAGTCATGTGATTACATGTTAGAAGTCAAATAAGTATCAATTCAAATTAATTTAATCAGATTCCCTATTTTGTTTCTCAAATTCATTCCAATCTATACAGCAGAAATATTAAATGTTTATAAAACATACTTAATTTGAAATGCTTTCAATACAAAACAATTCAATCACAAAACAATGCATTATGGTCTCATCAGTACATTTATAAAACACTGTAATGAAAAACTAACAGTTGCAAATAAGTAGATGATATACACTATAGAAATGTTCATCCAACTAATGACTTTAGACACAAAGAACACACACTGTCAATTAGTGTTATTCTTTCAATTTTACTACATGAGACAATAAACCAAATGTTCAAGTTCTAGTAGTTGTAATAAAATTAAGCTACTTTCTAAAATAGATATAAAAGTACTTAAGTTTGGGCTGCAGTTGTATCTCAGTGGTAGAGCACTTGCCTAGCATGAGTGAGGCACTGGGTTCTATCCTCAGCACCATCTACAACTAAAAAATATATAAATTAAAATGTTTTTAAAAGCATTCAAGTTTTTAGAAATTTTTGACTTTCCAGTTGGCAACAGGACCACAATGTGCCAATAGAGCAAATCAGGAGTAAGGCATGTAGACCCCCATCCTGTTTCAAATCTGGTGTTACTGTAGATTACTGTAGAATACTGGGATTCTTACAAGAATCTCACATAAAGCCCAAGAACATATTCAATACAAAACTACCCTATGTACTTTGGGTTTTTTTGTTTTGTATTTTTAAGCAGCAATCAGACTTTTAACCTAATAAGAGAATCATTTTAGAAGTCATAATAGCTGGGATAGGTGTGGTGGGGCACAAGTGTAACTCAAAAACTCAGGAGGAAGAGGTATGAGGATGGTAAGCTTGAGGTCAGGCTAGGCAACTTACCAAGAACCTGTCTCAAAATTAAAAATAAAAAGGACTGTGGCTGGGGTTAGGTGGTAAAGAACCTTTGAGTTCAACCCCCAGTTTAACAACAACAACAAAATCCCACAGTGGCATTCATCTTTCTTTTCCAATGAAAGGGTAAAGTACAAGGGGTCACCACAACTTGTTACAGACTAAAATCCAACTAGTAATTCCAACACCACCTGCTGTTCTAGCAGGGAAGGCTACCAGGTGGTCTAGTGGTGTTATCCATTTCCTCAGCACAACAGTCACAGGGGCAGAATAATACTTCCAAATGAGTGACATCATCAAGGTAGCTTGCAATGTATAGAAAGCAACACTTAAAAATCATTTTATCTTGGCTAGTTGAGCAGTCCGTGCTTTCACATAAGTCTTGAGCTGGTCCACCATCTTGTTGATCTTCCATTCCAGCCTGGCATATCTGGCAAACTCATCCATCTTGTTGACCATGGAGAACTCTTGCTTCATATCCTGGATCTCTGCCCTCATCTGCGGCTGTGGCTCTGCATCATTCTGCAGCACTCTGGACATGAAGGAGGACAAGGTCAGAAGGAGGATCAGAAGGACATTGCATCCAAACAGGAAGCAGAGGGAGGACCAGCAGGCACGTCCAGCTGTGGGACTTGGTCAAGTTCTTCCAATCTTCCCAGATACTCCCTGCAGCCCAGGCACCTCTAACAGAAGCTCCAAGGGGACCTCATCAATAGGCACACCCGCAACTGTGCAGTGACTCCCACTAGCCCTGCTTTCTTGAATGAGGTTTGTAAAATTTATTCCTACACACATTATATTTTTGATGCTTTCTTTAATTGTTATAGCCCAACTTAGATTATGGATCAGCCCAATAAGCACCCTATAAAATGGAGGATATTAATAGATAAGACAAGATTAGATAATAGGATAAATAATGTTAAGTTATCCTGACTGTACTTAAAAGAATTTAGCCTTTGGCTGGAGTTGTGGCTAAGTGGTACAGCACTTACCTAGCATTTGTAAGACACTGGGTTCAATTCTCAGCATCCCATATAAATAAAGTCCATTGACAACTTAAAAACAAAACAAAACAAAACCTTGCCTAAGTGACTCCATTTGGAAGTTCCAAAATGTAACCTTAGTTATATAACTTATTTCTTGTAAAAGTTGTTTATTTTTGTACTGCATGTGTTTGGAACAAGGATGTGGTTATATGCATTGGGTGGCTGATTGTTAACTTTAGCTTCTGTGTCCTCCTTGCTTGCTTGCATCTACATTTTCGAGAATGTTGATTTTCCCCTTATAAACCCCATAGAACTTGCACCCCGTACTATTCCTGGCAGAAACAGTTTGGGTCCATCAGGGAGCAGTCGCCAGCTAGCTAAATAAAGACTCTCCAATTTGGAAAAAAATCAGTTGAGAGTGTTTTCCGAGCTATAGACCCACAACAGAATAGTATCTTTTTTTTAATCTCTATTTATGAACATACACTTCTACCATATATAAATTGATTTTTATTTGTATGTTGATCTTGAATCCTGCAATTTTACTATTACTTCCAGACATTTTTAAAAGATTCAGTGATTTTTACTATAAATGTTCATGTTTTCTGCAAATAAAGTTAATTTATTTTTAAATTTTTCATTAGTATGATTTTTAGTGTTTACCCCCCCCCCCTTAACTGAGTACATCAACAGACTCTTTAGTAGCAAACCAAAAGAAATGATATGTACAAAACCCCGTTTGTTTCTGAGGATTTGGTTAAGTATTCGGTCTATTGTCATTAAGTATTGTGTTTCTGATAAGTTTTTAATAGATTCCCTGTGTCAGACTGAGGCACTTACTTTCTATTCCTAGTTTGCTAAAATTTTAAACAGAAGTTGATATTGGGTTACTAGGAAATATTTTTCTACACTTATTGATTTTACGAATATATATGTGTATATGTATATGCATATTACATATATATGTCATTTTATATCATTGATATGAAATTGCATTGATCAATTTTGGAATGTTAAATCAACTTTGCATCTCTATGAAAAACTTTGGTATGATATATTAACCTATTTCGTATATTGTTGAATTTTCTTTGCCAAGTTTTGCTTAGAATTTTTGCATCCAAGATCATTGTGTGGGGGGGGTGGGGTGGGAGTGTTGGGGGGAATCATTAGGGGATTAGTGATCTTAGTTTGTAATAATATTCTCTTGCAATGCTCATTCCTGTTTTTTGTTTTTCATGAGAATAATACTGGACCCATTAAGTGAGTTGAAAAGCACTTCATCTTCTTTATAGTTTTGTGTAAAATTTTATTACTTCTTCCTTTTGTAATTGGAATTCAATATTTTTGCCACTTGAGATTGGATTGGTATTGGTAGAAGGGTTTTTAACTAAAATTTCTATTTCTTTTATAGATACAAGACAATTGACCAAATCTATTTCTTCTTGAGTAAGTTTTGGTTTATTTTGAACTTTGTAAGAATTTATTCATTTTATAATAGTTGTCAAATTTATTGGCATAAAGTAATTCATCAAATTTTCTGATTCTTTTTTTTGAGGGAAATGTGGTTGAGTGCTTGTTTGTAGATATTCTGTCCATGGAAATAGACATGGAAGCATTTCCCCTGGTGAGCAAATTCCCAGGGGTGTTAACTGGTGCCCTGATTCCCACAATTGGCATACCCAGCCTCCTCCCTGTGAGGTAATTAGACAACTAAGCAGTCACTATCTATTTATAATCCCACTAGAACTAACTATAGATCCTGTTTCCTTGTAAATAAGAAGTTCTAGGTTGCTTGTGGTGATTCAGCATGACATAAGTCTGTCTACATGAAAGTATGGTTGTCACAGAATTTAAAATGTGACTCCTATCTGAAGTTGAGGGTTGGTAACCAGAAGTAAACTTGAAACACTAGAAGACATTAGCCTAATCCTGGGTAGTCTTGAGAAAAATAGATGTGTCTCTTTTTACCTGACTTTCAAACCTACATACTCACAGATTATCAAAATACAGACAGTCTGGGACTTAGAATAGTTTGACTTATGATTTTTTTCAGCTTTATGATGATGCAAAAACCATATACATTTGGTAGAAATCATACTTTGAAATTTTAATTTTGATCTTCTCCTTGCCATGCAGGTTTATTGCAAATGCTGTCTTAGTACTAGGCAGCAGCAGCCAGCTTTGTCTCCTAGTCAGCCCTGTGATCACAGGGGAAACAACAAACACTAACACCTTGCAGTGTTCTGTGAGTTCAGTGGGTTTTTTGGATACAGGCATTTGATAAATTAAATGAGATATTCAATGCTTTATTATAAAATGGGTTTTATACTAAAGGCTAAGGTACATGTTCTGAGCATGCTTAACTTAGGTGAGGGTAAGTTATAATGTTCTGTAGATAAATTAGGTTTGTTAAACAAATTTTCAACTGTGATATTTTCAACTTATGGCAGGTTTACTGGGAGGTAATATCATTGTAATTTGAGGAATACCTATAATTTAAGATATATTTCTCCCCCTTCTGTCAGAGCAAGTACCTCAGATGGAGTCTACTTGTTTTAGATGCAACCTCCTATACCTGTAGAGTATATCTTTGAACATTGGGAATAATTTTTCATTTGAGCATTAATGACAATTTGAACTCAACTTGAACCAGGGCATGTCACTCCATGAATGTTAAATATGGAAGGAATGTCTTGCTTATTGGTCTGAAAAGCTGGGAGTGAAAATAAATTTTCTTTTTCCTTTTATAAACCAAAAGTTCTTGACCACCAGCATGCTGAGTTCCCTTGAGAACTGAACTGAAGGCACTAATTCAGTCAGTGTTTTGCCTATATCTTGATTCATTTAGCATTACAATCTGTATGCAATATTAGCTGGAACTGTTGTTTTCTCATGGATACAGGTTACCGTGTGTGTGCACGCGCGCATGCATTCGTGTATGTGTATACACACATATTTATATATTTGTGTATACATATGAATATATACATATATGTGTGTGTGTGCGCATATATATATATATAGCTTTTTTGTTGGCCAAAACTATTATTAAACACTTTTTTTCTTTTGTTTTGGGAGGGTGGCACTGTAGACTGTGAACCCAGGGCCTTGCACATGCCAAGAAAGTGCTCTGTACTGAGCTACACTTCCATCCAGGTTGAATGGCTTTTAAACTTCTACAATGCAATATGTACTATTTTCTCCAATTAAACAAAATAAAAGCAAATCTCTCCTGATATTTGATGCTTAAATTTGATATAGATGAAAAATAAGACTGATTACAAATTTTTTACCACATTTTTAAGTTAGAAGCATTACATGGAAAGACTACAAGAAATTTTTTTTTCCATTTAGAGTTCTTCTCCTAGCTCTAGGGTTACACAGTTTCTTTCTGAATTCTATTTCAGAGTTAATGTCATCAAATATATTTTAAACATCTAACCTAAATACTCTTATTCTTGTTTTAGCTCTTCTAACTCTCTAGAGCAGGATCTATGATTTTGGGGGGGTCACATTAGAAATATGACGTACGTAAGAGAATTATGAGTCCCCCAAACCAAGTCACTAGTGAGAGATCAAGCAGAAAGGAGAAAGCTGGTTTGAAGGTCATTTGTAGGACTTTATGTGCTCATTGGACAAGGAATACTAAAATATGATAATTAGATGTAAATTGAACTTCAACAGGAAGTAAGACCATATTTTATTTGGAGATTATCTCTCCACTGGGCTATTAAATGACATCTGGCTGGGCATGGTGGTGCATGCCTATAATCCTAGCAACTTGGGAGGCTGAGGTAGGAGGACATGAATTCAAAGCCAACTTCAGCAAAAGTAAGATATTAAGCAACTCAATGAGAGCATAACTCTAAATAAAAATAATACAAAATAAAGCTGGGAAGTGGCTCAGTGGTTGAGTGCCCCTGAGTTCAATCCCTAATCCTTGCCCCAAAAAATAAAAAATAAAAGATAAATAACTTCTGTTCCTATCCTTATAAAACTGTAACCAAGGAGTGAGATAGCTGGGTCAAATGGTGGTTTCATTCCAAATTTTCTAAGGAATCTCCATATTGCTTTCCAGAGTGGTTGCACCCATTTGCATTCAGTCCTGCAAGCAATGTATGAGTGTACCTTTTTCCCACTTCCTCACCGACACTTATTGTTTGTATTCTTGATAATTGCCATTCTGACTAGAGTGAGATGAAATCTTAGAGGAGTTTTGATTTGCATTTCTCTAGTTACTAGAGGTGTTGAACATTTCTTCATATATTTGTTGATCGACTGTATATCAGCTCCTTAGCCCATTTATTATTGGGTTATTTGTTTATTTTTTTGGTGTTGAGTTCTTTATATATCTTTATATATCCTGGAGATTAGTGCTCTATCTCATGTGTGTGGCAAAGACTTTCTCCCACTCTGTAGGCTTTCTCTTCAGATTATTGATTGTTTCCTTTGCTGAGAGGAAGCTTTATAGTTTGACTCTGTCCTATGTATTGATACTTGATTTACATTATTGTGCTTTTAGGCAAAAAAAAAAAAAACTTCATTCTTCATACATACCAGAAACATATTTGAGGTTTACAAAAGAGAACTGTCCTTTTTTGTGCCTGATTACTAAATATTGTGCTGTTGTTAAAATGTCCTTTGGCGGAAGTTGGTCACATGCTCAACTTAGATTCAAAGCCGAGATGTAGTCTGTGCCTGTGTATGGAAAGATCTGCAGTGTCACATCACAAGGGTGTGAAAGGATGGAGTGGAAATGTGTATCTGCCTATGGTCATTGTAAGCAGTTTATATCCTGGTCATGTATGAAATCAATCTTATGATTTTGTGAGAAGCAAAACATTTTTCTGATAAAGAGAAGCATTGAAAATGTACCTGTCACGAATGCATGAGAATTGGTAGCATGTACTGCACTTACTGACTTGTGGTTGAAAGTTAGTTGACCTTGAGAATAGACTCCACAGTCTTTGGTCCTGTTGAAATGTTTCTGTTGACTGTTATCCTTCATCTTTTCCTTTACTATACTAGTGTGAGATGGACATTTTATTATGACTGAATGTGGAAACAGAAGTGTGTCTATACTTCTTTAGGTGTTTGCCAAGCTACTGTGAACATGGGGGGTAAATGTTCCCAGTCTTGGGACACTTACTTGCACCTACACTCACATTCGCTATGTGGGAACCACCTGCCATTCCTGTAAGTTCCACTACCCACTGACTCTCCTTTCTGTTCTAATGTCCCATTCATTATTTGGTACATATGTGTTTGTGTCTGTGCACCTATGTACCAGAAAATAAGAAGCAATAGTTTTTCACAGACTCATTTTTGGCTGGTTTAATTTGATCAATTTTATTTCCCAATGATATTAAAGTAGCTTCAAAAATTAATAGTATCAAATACAACAGCATAGGGAGAAAAAAAGTTTAAAAAAAAAAGAACCAGCAAATGGAAAATAAGTGTAGTAAAATAAAATACAATGGGAAGTTAAAAATAAATAAACTGCAACCAGAACACACAGTGGGATATCTTGTTCTATTCCTCAATCTGAGCACACAGACAAGGTGTGGCCAGGATGTCAACATGAAGTTGAATGAGGAACACCTCAGAAGTACCAGATAGGGTGCAAATGTGGCAGTAGCTCTCGATGATGAAGAGAAAACAGGTAAACTTTCAGATCCTGTCCAGTATTGCTCTTGTTTGATGGCGAAGGAGATGGAAAGAATTAACACATCTGCAGAATTTACCGTATGCCTGCCCAGTTTTAGTCCTCTGCATATTTTAACTCCTTGAATCCTCAAAACAAGCATAGGAGGTAAAGTCATTATTACTTACACTTTGCACATGAGGGAGGAAGGAGGCTGAAGAGATTGACAGCAACTCATAGATCTGAACCTGGAGCCAGGGCTGCCACCCTGGCTGCCACCCATCTTCTTCCTCAAGAATTATTCTGTCAGTTTTCAAGCTAACAAAACTTTATTGACCACTAATTATTAGCTTCTAGAAGCATATGACAGAGCCCCTGAAATACTCATGTTTTTCTAATTATTGACTTTTATTCTGTTCGCTTTAGAATTTTTTTTTATTTCTTTGTTTTAAATTTGTGTATCAGTCCTGATGTTTGGAGTCCTGTCTCTACAGCACTTCCCCTCTTCTTTGGTCTTTAGAGGAGGAGCATGACATTTCAAGACTGCCTCCTTCAGTTCCTCCTGCTGGGGGAATACCACCATTGTACCATTAAAAACCCTTCCATGGACCTGGTGCATTAGTACATACCTGTAAGAGAATAAGACAAGATGACACTAAGTTCAAGGCCAGCCTTGGCAACTGAACAAGAGCCACAACAACTTAGTGAGATCCTATCTCAAAATAAAACTATACAGGACTGGAGATATAGCTTAGTGGTGGAACACTTTTCTAGTATGTATAAGGCCCTGGGTTTAATACCCAGAACTGGGGGGAGAAACCGAACTATCCCATGTGAATGAATTCTATTCCCATATAAACTGTGAGATGTAATGCAGAGAATGTATCATCATAAATCTAACTTTGTAGGAACTGAATCCCAGGAATCTAGTGTCAGTTTGGAATGAGACCCCTGGGTTTCCAAATGTGGGAGTTCCACAGAGAAGCAAAAGAAGGTGACTCACCCCACTACATATCCAGTGATCAGTTCCATTTGTATGTCCACTTACTTTTACTTTTCTAGGTAAGAATTTGCTAAGGAAATCCTCACTTAAAAGGGACTGGACATCTGATCTCGGAAACTTTGGGCTAAGGATATGGCCACAGTCGCAGAGTTAGAACTAAGATGGTTTCTTTTACTCACAGCCTCTCCCATCACAGTAGAAAAGTGTCTTAGACAAAGCAGATACCTACTAAATGTGTTTGTTATCAGTAGCTGATCTAAACATAATTCCATGTAACACTGAGGAAAAATGAAAACTTGACTGATAAATGTGAAGGATCTTCCCTCTATGGCCCATGATTTGGTTTGTTAACTGATTCAATTGTGATTCTTCTAATGGTATACCAAAATAAAGTTGGATAATGCCAAATCAAAACCAAGTGATCATGGAGCCATTATTTTTTGGTGGAGTACAGGACAGGGATTGGAGTTCCAAGTATAAAATTAATGCATACATAAATTCCCATTTAGATTATTTTTTCCCAATCATTCTTCCTCTCCCTTTGTTCTTATAGGCAATTTGAACCCCAGCCCAAATGTGTGCATGCATCACTCTGGGCTATTTTCCTAGGTGGTTATTAGCATGTTTCTTTACTCATAGAATGTAAGTGGCCAAAATTCAAGCATGATGGGGGAGAATCCATGTTTTCTGTACTTCCATCAGTTGGAGATGGTATTAGTTGGACTCCTGATTTGGAGTTCTCTGATTTGACACATTGGATCATTCCTTTGTCCTCCTTATTCTGTGAGATAAAGAGAAAAGTAATTTCTATACACATCCCTGGGTCATTCTTAACTATTTGAAATGAGGGGAATATATATAATGTTAAACTATATATATGTTATAGTTATATATGTTATATATGTGTACATATATAATATATGCAGATGCATATATTTATGCATATATAAATACACAGTACTAAATAAATACATACTATGTGTGTGTGTGGATGTATGTTTATATTGTATATATACACATCTGCATAAACATACAGAGAGACAGGGAGAGCAGTCACTGTGGAATGGCCTAAGTTTGTATTCTAGTCCTACTAGGATCTCTTGTCTTGATGTCACTTGCATAACCACTGCCCAAGTCTGTCTGTGTGGACACCTCATCTGATGCTTTTGGCAGCTATGGCCTGCATTTGAGGTTTTCCAAAGTGTTTCCTGGCAGCTATGGCCTGCATTTGAGGTTTTCCAAAGTGTTTTCCCATCAAGGCAATGTGTGACCCACACAGGAAATGTCATAGGTTGACTATTCATTTAAAATTATGCTAAATATTAATTAGGTTCACTATCTGGAGATTTTAATCACTTGCCTTGTACATAGCAAAACATTTATTGGTTGTGAATCAGGATAAATTAAAATGAAAAAGAGACAAAAATATTTTTTTATTTCATTTTTTGATAATCATTTGCAAAGCATTTAAGAAAGTATCGTTTTAAAATGAACTTAAAAATGGCATGAAGAGTTGCTAATGTGTACAGTTCAACTCATTGGAAAATTTGTTTTAACATATAAATTGTTTTAAGTAAGCAAAAGGTGTAATTACTGAGTAAAGTGTAAAAAAAATCAATCATCATTAGATAATAACAGTATTTAGGCAGGTTAAGCCAATGCACTTGAGATCCTTGGACTAGACTAGAATAAGTCTAATTTGCTTGATTTTGAAAATAAGGATATGTAGGATTCTGATCACAGTGATACCCCAAATCTTTCACTCTGTGCCTCTGAATCTTCCTGCTGCATAATTGAGATGAAAGGACACTGTCCTAGAGAAGATGTGACCAAGAATAATGCAGGATGAGTCTTGTAGGAGAAAAGTTCCACTCCATGAGCAACATGGAGGGGCCCATTTTCTCAAAGCCCTCTGTAACACTGTGTCTTCTTTGTGTCCCTGTACAAGTGGTCATCTGAAGTCTACAAGCACAGCAGAAATTCTTCAGGCCTCTACTACATTGATTCAGATGGAAGTGGCCCTCTGGGACCAGCTCTTGTGACAGGTATGTTAAGCTCTTCTGTAGTAGTTAAATTCCTATGAGTGTTTGGTGTGTGCAAAACCAAAATTAAGAAAGTCAAGCATTTACTTAGTTGACATGCTTGTTTAGATGTGCATTGTGATTACAATGTAATGGCCAAGAAATATTAAGAAAATGTTGGAAAACAGTTAAAATGTGGTATTGAAGGACAGTTTGGGTGGGTATTTTATTATTGGTCAGAAAGTTTACTTTTGTTACTGTTGTTTTGATGCCAACACTTTGAATGCTTTGGTTAATAATCCACTAATATTCCTTTAAATATTACCTTGTATTTGATGTTCTCCTTTTAAAGTTTTTTCTTTGCCTCTGAGAGTTGACAATTTGATTGCCATCTGTTTTTGTTTGTATTTCTTTGGATTCATGATATCATGACACATTGAATTTTTTGAATTTCAATATTCATTTTCTCCCCCATATTTAGGAAGTTTATAACCACTATTTCTTTTTTTTAAGAGAGAGAGAGAGAGAGAGAATTTTTTAATATTTATTTTTTAGTTTTTTGGTGGACACAACATCTTTATTTTATTTGTATATGGTGCTGAGGATCGAACTCAGTGCCACGCGCATGCCAGGCGAGCGCACTACCACTTGAGCCACATCCCCAGCCCACCATTATTTCTCTAAATAAAAAAAAATGTGGTGTTCAAAAGGTTGTGTCCTTATTTTCTGCAAATGTCCTTTCCTTGTAAAATAATAACTGATACATCTTTGCTTACTAGTCTAAAAGGAAAAAGGATAAATGAGTTTTATTACATCAATAAATGTGAAAGACTTCAGTGAATCTTTACTATTTTTTTTCTATAGTGATGGAATGGAGATGGAGCTTGCAGCTTCACATGTGCTAGGCAAATGCTTTACAGCTGAACTTCATTCTGAGCCCTCTATTCACTTTCTAGATTAATGAAAATGTCCTCTTTACTTTCTTTTGAACCTTTCTAAAATATTTTATTTCATTCTCTGGATTTATTGAGGTATAACTGACAAATAAAGTGATATGTACTTAAAATATACAACCAGACATTTTGAAATGTGTAAACATGGTGAAATGCTTGCCCTTGTTAAGCAATTAGCATAGTTATCACCTTATACCTTTTATAATTCTTTATTTCATTCTTTCTTTTCTTTGGTGAGACAATTGAGAATTACTCTCTTAGTAAATAGCATCTAAACACTACAATGCTGTTATTATAGTCACCATACTGCAGATTACATTATCAGAGCTAATTTATTCTTCATATCTGAAACTTTGTACTCTTTGACCAACATCTCTCCATTTCCCCCTTGCTCACGCCTGGAAACTGCCACTCTACTCTGAGTGTCTTATTTAGATTCACATAAGCACATGAATTTTTCTGGAAGATAATAAATGTTTCTAAATCATACATACTTCATGTAACCATGTATTCATGTGCAACAATGAGTAAGTAATACCTAGAGAACCAGTTATAAAATAATTGTGTGGTAGAGAGCAATAAATATATGTTGTACAAAAATTCTTCACTCTTCCTATTTGACATCTGCTTCTATAAGTACAGGAGCTCAGAAGGACTAAATTATCAAGTCTAGTGGATGACAACTAACCTAACTTAATTGGTGTGAGCCATTGCCTCTTTGAACGTACAGTTCTTGTCCATTCCTCTGTAACTGTATCTGTGTGTTCTTCTCCTCCTCAAAATTCTTTTTTTAAAGAGAGAGAGATTTTTTAATATTTAATTTTTATTTTATTTTATTTTTTTAAATTTTTTTAATATTTTTTTTTTTTTAGTTTTTGGTGAACCCAACATCTTTATTTTATTTTTTATGTGGTGCTGAGGATCGAACTCAGTACCCTGCGCACACCAGGCGAGCGCGTTACCGCTTGAGCCACATCCCCAGCCCCTAATATTTAATTTTTAGTTTTCAGAGGACAGAACATCTTTATTTGTATGTGGTGCTGAGGATCGAACCCAGTGCTGCACACATGCCAGGCGAGCGCGCTACCGCTTGAACCACATCCCCAGCCCCTCAAAATTCTTTCACCAACCAAAAAGGAACAACCCTTCTTTGGGGAGATGTTTCTGTACTACCCTAGTGGTATAGAAACAGGTATTTTAACCTCTGCAGAATTTGACACTGCACATTCTGAGATAATGTTCAGAAAAATATCAACTCTAGGTGATACTAAGGTAATTATAAGTTAGCTATAATTTGGTATTCCTGTTATTACTACTATTTACTGCCCTGATAAAGTTGCAATTTTGTTTTGCTGTTCTTTCTTCCAACAACAACAACAAAAAAAAAAAAAAAATGCCACAGCCTTACCATGAAATGAGACTGTTGAACAACAAAGTACAAATGCTCAGAACCTGGCTAGGTTGCCTTAATAGTATAACATGTCTAGAATGATAACTTTGGATCTTTAGGTGCCTCTTGACCCAGTCTCTTCATTTACTAAACATGGAAATTGAGGCTCAGAGAAATTCATATTTTCTTTTCTAAGATTATAGATAATAAGCCATACTTTTCTATTGACAAAGACATGGTGTTCTGTCCATATCTAATTTTATAAGTGTATACACAGTATTCTCTATCAACAAATGGTTTTGCTATAATGCCATATGGAAAGTTGAAATTCAAAGGGTGACACTAATAATAATACCATCTGATGTTAACTGAGAATTTGGGATATGCCAGGCCTGGAAAGAGATCAAGCACATATGAGACTGTCTCAAGAAAGCAGAAATCCTTCTAAGTGTAAAAGTAGACAATCACATGTATGAATGACCAGACCCTCATAATTTTTTTCAAAGTGAAATAACTAACCTTTGAATGTCCATGGAAATGAGGCTGTACTGAACAGAAAGCTTTTCAGGAGAGAGCTGATGAGTGATAGTGATATCTAGGTGCATCTCATAGCATCTACCTGTGCTGAAAATATTCAGGTAAATCATGGAAAATCTCAAGACTCCAGAATTATGACAAGAAGGGCAGTCCTTGAATGGCCCTAATATAAATACTAATTTAGAAGGACCCCACGTGTGGGGACATGACAGGTGTCACCCCTGTGCTTTCCCAGGGCTCTGGGGTCAGAGCTGGGATCTGAAGGCTATCACTTAGAGCCTGAAAGCTATCACTAAGAGCTGATACCCTTCAACTCAGTAAGGCACAGATACCAAATCATTCTTGGCTTTGATAAATGGACAATGTGGTGGGGCCCAGTAGCTCTGAGATTTAGGACAGAGACAGGAGTGGGTTGACCAGTGTCTTTATGTGAACATGAATGTACATGATCTAGTTCAATTTTCTGTTTCCTCCTGGAGTTTTGTCATATGAAATATAGGATAGGGCTTAGTTGGAGAAGATACCTAGGAAGTCCTCAGACCTCTGCCATCTTTGAACATCTTTACTAATTCAGAAAGCTCAGTGACTAGCCCTAGGTTGCCCAGAAATGTGTGGTGGAGTTGAATTATTTTGTTAAGTTGGGTGAGTAAATTTTTCTAGGCCTCCATTTTCTCATCTGTAGAGTAAGAGTTAAGCTGAATAAAGGATATCAGCTGGTGTGGGGCTGTATTTCTCAAAGGCACAATACTGGGACCAACTTTTCCTTATAGATACAGGATAGCTGCTAGTGATTTTATTATCGAGTCTCTGTTAATGATTCTGAGCGCAAGTTTTTGACCAGTTCTTCATCTTAAGATAGAATATGACAAGTTACATCATCTGAACACACTGCTGTCCTAGCCTTCTCTAAACTTGTACACACCTTCTCCATCAGAGGAAATGTAGGCAGGTGGCTTCATTTCCAAAGAGGTAATGTGTAGAAATATATTGGGCTTCTTTTTTATATACCTTTTTTTGAATCAATTCCCAAAGTGACAGAATCAATTTCCAAGATTGACAGATCCATCAATTTTAAAGACATCGTATTTTTTTAATGAAATATTTCTTCTTTCTTTTGCGGGAGGTATACATGAGCATAGCAGGTATGCTTTGAATGTATGTTTGTCTGAATGCATAAAATAAACATGTTTCTTTGTCATTAAGCCACTTTTTTTCCTGTAAATGTTCCTTACATAACTCGAAGGTTTATTACTCGGTGTAGAAAGTTTCAAAAATTGGAAAGCAGACATACTTTAGCAGAATAAACAGAAACCAATGGATGTTGTATGATACAGGATCAGTGTTGTTATTTATATCTGGCTTAATCAAACCAAACCATCAAGTTAAATTAGCTGCAAGTTTATTTGCCTGAACTTTAGAGAGTGGATTAGGAGCCGCCAGTGGTCATCCTGTATGAGTGCAGATGAAAGGGGCTCCAGTGAGTTGGAGGAACATGTTTTCATGTGGTGGGATTTGAGGATAGTTCAAAAATCCTTTAAAAATTTGTTCACAGTTACAATCAGTTTCTTCAGTCTTAATTTGCTATTCAGACTACAGAGCAGCTATTTGTTGTTCTAAGGTGTTTTTCTCTTTAATTATTTGGTCTGTTTGCTCATCCTTGAAAACTAAGAACAAATTATGTGATCTCAAAGTTCTCTGATAGGTAATATTTTTTTGAGATTTGTGAAAGTAATGTGTTGTGGAAATGGTGTGTCTTACTTGGGGTCTTTTAAATAATATCACTAGAAAGGGAAATCATTTAAATTATGATTTTTTTCAGAAGAATAGTTTGAGAGATTATTATCAGTCTTCTCCTCTTCTGTATGAAGGTATTTTTAACATTTTAACCATGCAAGATCATAAATCTTTCGCACTGACCACTAGTCTGTATGATATGTTTAGGCACATCATTTTTTATATGTCAAAAACCATGCAACTAAATGACAGTATGGCATTGTAATTGATGAGCTCCTAAGCCTCACACAGTCTTCTCCCTATTTTCTTTTACACTGGTAAATCCTTCTGCAGGTGGGGTAGGTAATCACAGAAACTAAATGCCTAGCTCACTTAATACAAATTGCCCAGTGAAAATATGATTAAAGGGGAAAAAAGTAACTATGGAATTCAAGTGGCTATGGGAATGTTCACAGCCTCCTTTAGCCAAGAGAGAGAGAGTGAGATAACCTCTTAAGTCTTTTTTCTAATGCAATTGAATATAAAATGGACATTAGTCCTGCTAAGTTCAGTTTATTCCAGTTCTTACTAGTTTTTGGATATTTTGTAACCTTGCTCTTCACAGGCTTTGAGCCAAAGTTCTTTGCCCTGGCCATTGGAGTTCTTGGATTTCTGATTGTATCTGCTGCATTTTAGGCCTGTGTAAACAGCAGTGTTGCTGAAAGATTTGTCCCTTGCTACATGGTATGGAAGATGAGCCAGGCATTGGGTCTCCACAGCAGGGGCAGTGTCCTGTGGGGACTTATCAGAGGGATCCTTGCAATATTGTTTTGGTGTTTTAATCTTGTTCATGTAGAAGTGATAGCATTACATTTGTTCATATAGCAGCACAAACTCTGCACAGCTATTTTGTGTCTTCAGTAACTTGGAATGTTTCTATACAGAGAAAAATTCATCATTTTACCAAGTTCACATTACATAGAAGTGGTCATGTGACTTGGTATTATAGACAAGAGTTAAGGCAACTTCAAGTCTCCTTTATACCACTGAAATATAGTTCCTTTATACTGTGTAAGCTTTTATAGGTTTATGATATAAGATGAATTGGGGGGAAAGTGAGAGAAGTCAAAAGTTTTTTCTTCTGTAAATATTTTGGAAGGCATTTTAATTTTTTCTAATTGTTTTCATTAAATGAAACAAGAAATATACAGGTAATATAACAGAAATCTGTCAGAACTTTGCAGCTGACGTTTGTGTCCCTATGGTTATTACCAGGAATAGATATATTAGATGTTCAAATGTCTCATGTATTTTAGTGTTGGCCACAGAATGAGTTGCTGATAGCTTTTTGGTCAGTTTTAGTCAAAAATATTTATTTTAGGGCTGGAGCTGTAGCTAAGTGGTAGAACACTTTCCTAGTATCCACAAGACCCTGAGATTAATTCAGCACCTCAAAATAATTACTTTATATTGTGTTTCATGATCATATAGCCTTTTTGTTCCTTAGATGTATCTGTTATACATATATTTGATTATTCCAGAAAAAAGATACTCACTTCAGAAAGGACTATGATTATTCAAAAGATAAATATTCATAATTTGTGGTATTAGATCACAGAAATTCAGAAATGGACCCTTTTGTAATGTTGACTAAATTGTCAAACAGATTTCACCAAAGATAATTACTGCAAATATATGGTAATGTAAATTTCAAATTTTAATATTGGTATCTTAAGAATTCCAGTTATGTTGATCTTAATCTCAAAGAGATCTGGTGATTAAAAAACCTTAATTAGGATAAGAGATGCCTCTGATGTTTATACTCATTTCATCCTAGTCATGTTCTGCTTCCTCCCTCCCCACCCCTTTCTGCCCACAAGACCCTGAATGGACTTGAGTGCAGCATAATGGCTCCCACCTGAGTCAAAATCTCTCATGGGAGAAAGCCCACAGCCTGTGATTTTCAATTACATGGCTTGCAGGGACCAACTCCAGGCTGTAATTAACCAGGTGGAGCACTGCCAACAGGAGCTGGTTTTCCACTGCAGGAAATCAAGACTTTCAGCTCACCTTGGTAAGTCATCAGCCATTGCAGACTTTACTTCCCAGGAGCTTTCAGGAAGCAGCTGTAGATTCATGAGACTCCTGTATCCACAGCACGAAGGTCACAGCCTGGAAAGAGCAAAAATGCTTTTGCCTGGGGACAAAGAGCCAGGGCAATAGTTGCTCCTCTTTTCTGAAAGCTGTGAGTGGTCTGAAGTTTCTTCCCAGCCTCATTTGGGGAACTGAGTAATAAAGACCTTCTGATAAGGCCCTTGGTATGCAGTGTTCATGCACTATGAGGGGCAGTGTTGCCTCTCTTGTGTTTTATCTCAGAAAATATTGCTTACAGAATGGCTTAGTTATTTGAAGGTGATTATTCCATGAGATTCTCTCTCAGACTGAATGCAATTAGTGTTCTGGATACTTGGTAATTAGAGAACAGAGTTAGTGTTGTATAGTTCTTTCAGGACTCCAGGTAATTCTGTGGATGCCTGATTATTTATTTTTAGTCTAGCCTGTAAAATTCTATTATGAGTTTTATATCTTCTTTCTTTGAAGCCATCCAATTTGTGAATATGTCAAACCCTGCTGCCTTGATGAAACCTCATTGGTTTTCTGGAGGCTGGTCTGTGTTCTCTGAGGTCATATTTAAAGTCTGTTACTCAGCAGCTTGAGTTTGGTGTATCCTAGGATCTTTATGAATTTTTAGAAGATACCCATCTCTCTAAGATTTAGTAGTGTAGCATCTATAAAGCATGTGAAGTAAATGCTGCTTATTCACAGCTCTGCAGTGTGTTGGATTTATAGTTACTGCTGGGAGTCTTAGTACTTATTGTTAGTTCTGAGAGGCTTAGTACTTATTGTTAGTCAATTGCTACCACATAGATCACTGAACTAAGATTGTATATTCCCAGAAGAATGAGAAAGTTGGCTCCTCGAGAATAAATCAATGCTATAGAACAATCAAAGTTGGGTCACTTAAACAGAGAAAATGAGGTAAATTGAGTAGTTTTTTTTCTGACTATTAGTTAACAAATAACAGTCAAAAAGAAAAAAATCACCCAGTGAGTCAGGGAGTCAAATTCATGTGTCTCCCACATGTAATCTATTCCATAAGTGGAGCAGTGCCCAGATAGGTAAAGAATTACTGCATGAAGGACCAGTGTGTTCCTAGTGATTTGCAAGTGTTTGTTTGATTGTTATCATTTCTATGTACATATTTAAAACAACAAGAGTGACAACCAAGTATTTTGTTGGGCTTAGGAGAAAATATAGACAGAGAAAAGAATTTTAAATTTGTTAAAGAAAATAAAGGCAGTACATTATACACACTCAAAATACATGAATTTTTTACATGCTGTCTTTGGAGAATTTTTAATAGACACTTAATTCAAACAAATTCAGTTACAGACCCATGTATCTCCAGAAGCTCTAAACTAGAGATAAGATAGGCAGCTACTATAGCCTAAAATTCCTTCAAATCCCTGCACTAATTGGCTTTGTATCATCAATCAATGTAAATAGGTGTGCAGAACATTGGATGCTACTCTTGTTCAGAAGGAGTAATGTCAACCAAAGTCTTCAACTGGAGCCTTCCTTAGAATGCTGCAGAGTGAGAACACCACAGGATGACTGTGATATAGGGAGCAAATAATGTCAGGATAGATGGGCAGATGACATTCAAAATATAGTTCCATTTTATTTCCAGAAATTTTTATGAAACAAATTCTCAGGAAGTATTGGAAAAACAATACCTTGAATAATCACAAGAGGAGACTCAGGAACAGCAAGACTACAGCCATAATTTAGCGATTTTTTTTTTTTTTTTTTTTTGCGCAACTGGCCTAGAGAGGAAAGGTTGGGCACCAAGAAGGTGAATCTTTATTAAGATTCCAAATAAAGAGCCAAGCCATGCCATAAAGGAAAAAGAATTAAAAAGAAAAAAAAATGTGTCTCTATGCAATTTTTAACACACAATAGGGAATGTCAGTGTTATAAAGATGCTTTTTGTCTTCCAGCATCTTCCAGGTCTCTGTTTTAGAGTTTCAGGGGCACAACCATGGGTGGCTGAAGAGGAAGTGTGACAGTGTTGACACAGTGGAATAGTATTTAATCGCCACATTGTGAAGAGAATCAACTCAGGGCCAACATACTTGAGGAAGTAGAGCAGTATTCCTTGTCCATTGATACCTTTCCTATTTCTCTTCATTTCAGCCTCTGATTCCTTTTGATATCTTTTTAAATTATTCTCCATAGAAATCCTCTTGGTGAAATAAATCTTGAATGGAGTCAAAGGCATTCTGTACCTTTAAAAACATTCATTAATTCTTAATTTATAAATAAAATGATGAACTCCAATATAAACACAAAATTGTTCATTTGTATATAAGGATTTCTTTGCTGTTCAATCTATGAAAGAATAAATATGGAATAATTATGTTTTTAAAATAGAACTTTAGAACATATATACCAAATATGTGTTAAAATATCTGCTCCCTAGCGATAAGTTTGCAGCACATTTTAAAAAAGGAAAAAGGTGGTTGGTACTGATTCTTTGCACATGCTTCAGCCACTGGTCCACAACAAAGATGTTGTGTCTGCCAAAAACTAAAAAATAAATATTAAAAAAATTCTGTCTCTCTCCCTCTTTAAAAAAAATTGACTAAAAAAAATAAAAATAAAGGTATTTTGTCCATCTACAACTACAATATTAAAAATAAAAAAATAAATGCTATCATACTTAACATATTTGCATATGTTAAAGGCCACACTATACATATTAAGTTATTTCATGATAATACATTATTAATATAACATTAATAACTAAATACCACAGGTATATAACATGGATTTTGTTATGTACAGTATAAAAAACCACAAGGCAGCCACATTATCCATTTTTTAAGCTATAATATGGATATTATATCAGTATTGAGGGCCACAAGGCAGCAAGCTTTAATGTTTTTGATGCTGTATTGTGGATTTCATGAGTATAAAGTCCATAGGGCAGCTATGATGTCATTTTTATGTGCTATAATTTGGATAACATCTCAGTATGAAAGGCCACAATGCAGCAATTTTATTGGTTTTTGATGCTAATTTAATTTGATGCTAGTACTGAAGAGCACAGTCCTGTAAACAAATTGTTATTTTAGTACGAATGTCTACAAAACATCTCTTTTCTTAAATTTGGATGCTATAACATGAATATTATATTAACATTAAAGGCCTAAGGGAAGCTATAGTATTAATTTAACTTGCTTCATATTGATAACAAAGTACTACTAAAACCAGGATAAGTTATTAAATTATTTTTATTTGCTAAAATATGAATATTTCATCAATATCAAAGCCATAGAGAAGGTATTGTATTAGTTTAGATTCTGTAGTTTGGATACTATATTAATATTAAAGACCACAGGAGATCCATAATAATATATTTAGAGGTCACAGTATGAATATTATATTAATACTATAGCCATATTCTAGCAGTTACATTAGTTTATAGTACTATAGTATGGATATCATGTTAGTATTAAGGTCCACAGGCAGGTATTACATTAATTTTATATACCACAATATGGATTTAATATTATATAATATGAAAGGCCAAGAGTACATGTTATATTAGTGTTAGATGCTACTACATGAATATTACACAAGTACTACAGGTCACCATGTGGTTATTATATTAGTATTAGTGGCCAAAGTGTGGACATTATATTAATCTCAAAGTGAACAAGGAAGCTATTAAACTAGTGTTAGATGCTTCAGTATGGATATTGTATTAGCATTAGAGGCCACAGTGTGGACATTATATTAACATTAAAGACAATATGGCAGCTGTTATATTAGTGCTCAAGGTCATCTATGGACATTGTACTAGTATCACAGGCCACCTATGGACACATTAGCATCAAAGTTCACTAGAGATAATGCATTAGCATTAGAGACTGCATATGGATGACACATTGGCATTATATCACCACCATATCTGCTAAGAGCCAAGTATATGATGCATGGCATTTTTAGTCTAAAGGTGACGCCAGCTAGCCATTGAGATGATATGATTATGTTAAGATTTGCATTCATATGGATATTGGACTCCTGCTGTTCACCTAGGCCGGCTACGGGACTCCTGGAGAGTTCCCATTGGTTGGGGAAGTACAGTAGGAGGGAGTTCCGGGGGAGGAGCTCTCTCTGCGGGTCCGGGAGGAGGCCGCGTGGGTGGAAAAAATCTTCCCAGGCGGTACCAGACATTGGCGGCAGTTTCAAAAAATAAACTTTGTTCCTGCTTGAGTGGCTCGTGATTTTGTGCCCAGCCAGACTGCGGCACATATCCATATTATTACACAGCCAAGTCTGGGAAGGTGGTGTGCACCTTCTGGTAGTCACTGGAGCTCAGCACAGGATGCTGCAGTTCAGTGGTACACATGAACTCCATTCTAGCATTCCTGAGAAATGAATGATATTCAATACTGTATTTGGTTTATTTAAGACCATGATTTTGTAAATTCAAACTGAAATGAAATGTATTACCCATGATTTTTCAAATAGTGGTGTTTGAACAAGTTTTTGAAAACTAGATTAAATGAATTAATGTATACACAAACTGAAATTCCTACAAAAATTGACTCATAATAGCCCAAAAGTAAAATTTGAGAAAACTGAAAAATTTCTAGAAGAAAATCTATGTAATCTTAGACTTAGTGATGAAGGTGTTCTGGTACTAAGGATCAAATACAGGCCCACATACATGCTGGACAAGCTCTCTAATACTGAGCTACATCCCCAGCACTTGGTGATGAGTTTCAAGTCACAATACCAAAAGAAAATGGATAGAAGAAAAATATTGATAACATGGACTTTATAAAAGTATTTACTATTAAATATTTATTTAAGTGGGGGTGTTGCGTGCCTATAATACCAAGTTCTCAAAAGGCTGAGGTAGGAGTATTGAAAATTTGAGGCCAGACTGGGATGGATTGTAGCTCAGTGGTAGAACATGTGCCTAGCATGTTTGAGGACCTGGATTAAATCCCCAGCACTACAAACAAAAAAATTAAACTTTTTATATTCCATGAGAAAGAGAACAAAAAGAAAAGTCATGCAGGGACATAGTCATATCAATGTTTATAGCAGCACAATTCACAATAGCTAAACTGTGGAAACAACCTAGATGCCCTTCAGTAGATGAATGGATTTTAAAAATGTGGCATATTTACACAACGGAATATTACTCATCAATAAAAGAGAATAAAATCATGGCATTTGCAGGTAAATGGATGCAGTTGGAGAAGATAATGCTAAGTGAAGTAAGCCAATCCCAAAAAAATAAATGATGAATGTTTTCTGATATAAGGTGACTGAATCATAGTTGGGTGGGGAGAAGGAGCATGGGAGGAATAGACCAACTCTAGACATGGCAGAGGGGTGGGAGGTGAAGGGAGGGGGCAGGGGGTTAGCAATGATGGTGGAATGTGATGAACATCATTATCCAAAGTACATGTATGAAGACATGAATTGGTGTGAACATACTTTATATACAGAGATATGAAAAATTATGTTCTATATATATAATAAGAATTCTGATGCATTCTGCTGTCATGTATTTAAAAAATAAAAGCAATTTTAAAAAAGATTAAAGGGGCTGGGGATGTGGCTCAAGCAGTAACGTGCTTGCCTGGCATGTGCGGGGTGCTGGGTTCGATCCTCAGCACAACATTAAAAATAAAATAAAGATGGTGTGTCCACCAAAAACTGAAAAATAAATATTAAAAAAATTCTCTCTCTCTCTCTCTCTCTCTCTCTCTCTCTCTCAATAAAAACAAGTCACAGATATATTATTTACAAAACACATTTCTGAAATGGAATTTTTATTCAAAATACACAAAGAATTGTTAAAAGCCAACAACTAAAAACCCAAATAAAATTGGCAAATATCTGAACAGACACATGACTAAAGAAAATACAAAGATGGCAATAGTTATTCAAAATGATGTTCAGCATTACATATCATTAGAGAATTACAAATTAAAATAATATGGAGTAGCATGGCATAGCTATTAGAATAGCTACACTCCAAGAAATGGCAGTGCATCAACAGCTGCAGGATGCAGGACACCAGCACTTTCAGGCATTTCTGGGAGAATATGTGGAACAGCCACTTTGGAGGGCAGTGTACCAGGTCTTTCCAAAGCAAAAGAATTCTAATCTATGACCCAAAATTTTGCCGATAAATTATCTGCATTTAAATAAGTACTCTGAAAAATCATGTCCAAAAAAAACAGGATGTCATTATGCACAGCAGCTCTGCTGATGCCAATCAGATCAAAAATCAGAATGTCCCTCCATAGCTGAATGCACAATCAACATAGAATGTAAAGAATGAACCGTGAACCTACACAGAGACACATATGAATCCTAGCTGGTGTGCTACTAAGTGAAATAAATCAGGCTGAAGAGGTATGACCCACCTTTTTTGACATTCTAGAAAAGTCAGAATTACAGTCAGGATATGCACAGAATGAGGCCCAAGAGGGTTCCTAGTGCAGGAGCCTCTGTCCACATGGAGTTGGGGCACACAACCTTCCCTGTGCATGGAAGTGTTCAGCAACTCAAAAACTCCATAAGTCACTTTTTTTAGAGAATTTGGTGAAAAAAATGAATTAAATCATGTAGATATGATGTATTATTAACTTAATCTCCAGATTCTTTCCCCAAAGGATGGGGCAGGGGACTGAAAGTTCCAAGCTTTTAATCATTGCTTGGTCTTTCTCATGACCATCCTACAACCTGACGCTGCCCTAGATCCCAATAAGAATCCTTATTAGAGCAGAAGATCCTTCTCCCACCCAGGAGATTCTAGGCAGTTTAGGAGTTTTGTGTAAGGAACCAAAGTCAAAGTACAAATGTTAAGACAAAAGATTATTTTCATACCCTTATTACTTGGGGAATATGAAGGTTTTAGGAGCTCTGCACCAAGAACTGAGGACAGAAACCAAATGTGTGTTTCTTATTATGTCAAAATAGTACATATAAGTCATAAAAACTATAATATAATAACCTATAGTATGGAACAATAATGAATTAATTGCTCGTAACTGAAGGATGAATTAATTAAATGGCAGAAGCTAGGAGCCAGGTTTCTCACAGCTGGAGTGAAAAGTTACAGATAAGCAAGGAGTGAAGGCACAGTGATCTATATCATAATGGATAAAAATCCACTTACTGCAGATAAGTATAAACTCATGTTTATCTTAGTACAAACACAGATGGTTCCATATAAACAAATTTATAATGGGGGGGGGGGGTATAGATTATAACACACATACACTTCCTTGCATTGTCAGTTGTGAGGGTCAAGATACAATGAGCACATTCAGCTGCCAGATCAAAGCTTTTAATATCACTTTCTAATACAAGGAGCCAGGGCTCTTTACAGAAGTGGCTGATACTAGAGCTGAGACAGTAATACATGAGTAAGGGTAATCTTCAAGTATAAGAGAGGAATTTGGGTCAAAAACAGAAAATATGTTAAAAGACAACAGGAGGCAATGTAAAAAACTCCCAATGGCTAAAGCAGGAATGAATTGAGCAACAAAATACTAAAGAATTTGATAATAAACAACAGCTTAAAGTAACTATCCAGACATCTACACTGGACTGAACACATAAACAAATGGGGTCACCTAGAAACCTCTTGTGCAAAAAAATTCCAAATGATTGAGGTAGATGCTTATCCATCAAAGAGGTGGAGCTAACTCCCTATTCCATAAGTATGGACACTGCATAGTGATTTCCTCCAGAAAACACAGATAATGAGGAATGTAGAGAACAGTACCTTCACAGTGAGAAACTAGTGAAAGATACAACCTCAGCCAATTGAGACAATCAGAGCTAACATGACATTCACCTTGAGGGCATGAGATAACAAAGCAGTTCTCCACCTCTCTGACCTGCTTCCCCCAACCCACAAGCCCAGTCTAAATATAAAAAAATAAGGAAACCCCAATGGAGAACAATCTTAAAAAATACCTGACAGGTTTTCCTCAACACTAGCAAGGTCATTAGAACAAGGAAGGTGAGAGAAACCGTCACCCAAGAAGAGTTATGGAGACATGATGTCATGTGAGGTCCTGGATGGGGTCCTGGAACAGGAAGCAGCAGAACTGAGAATCCAAAGGAAATACAACTTCAGTTAGCAGTAACATACCAGTATTTGTTCTTCAGGAAAAATCATCTAAGATGTTAACACATCCAAGATAGTACACATAAGTCATAAAAAGGGAAAAACCAGTTGAAGCTACTGGGGAAATCTCTGCACTTTGAATTTCTGTATAAAGACAAAACCACTCTACGGGCTGGGGTTGTGGCTCAGTGGGAGAGCTCTTGCTCAGCACAGGAGAAGCCCTGGGTTTGATCCTCAGCACCACATAAAAATAAATAAGTAAAATAAAAGTATATTTAAAAAAAAGATAAAACTACTCTAAAATAAAGCCTTAAGACATGGTCATATTTTTTCAAACATCTACTTGTTTGATTATTTATACAGTTAATTACAGGTAACTGACACTCAGCCAGTTCTATATTTTATTACGAACACAAAATTAAATAATTTATGATGACACAAAATTAAATGATTCAAATATTTAATTCAAGATATGTGCCTGTTTTATATGTTTTATGTTGAACTAATAACACAAACTTATTGAAGTAATGTGCAAACTTATTATATTTTTATACTTCCACTAGGTCCTGGGTGTGCCTTCTAAAAACCTGATCACTTTAGAGAAAAAAAAAATAACATTTTAGACACTATTTCAACTTATGGCTAAACTTTCTCAAAAGAATGACTGTTTAAAAAAAAAGTTCCAAGGGCTGGGGATATAGCTCAGTTGGTAGAGTGCTTGCCTTGCATGTACAAGGCCCTGGGTTCAATCCCCAGCACCTCCAAAAAAAAAATTGGGGGCTGGGGATGTGGCTCAAGCGGTAGTGTGCTCACCTGGCATGCGTGTGGCCCGGGTTCAATCCTCAACACCACATACAAACAAAAATGTTGTGTCCGCCGAAAACCAAAATAAATAAATAAATATTAAAAATTCTCTCTCTCTCTCTCTCTCTCTCTCTCTCTCTCTCTCTCTCTCTGTCACTTTCTCCAATGATAAATTGGCTCACTGTGACTTTGGATCCCTTATCCCAAAGAATCCTTGTCTTTATTTTGTTTCTATTCATACTCTTGGGCATAATAGAATCAAATAATTGCCACTGGGACAAATAGTCAAAGAAAAGAAAAAGGCAAATGGAAATTGCAACCACCACTAGTGATGCCTCCCAAGCAGAAGAGTTTAAAAGGACACCAGCATCCATCTCTTCCATGATGTTCTGCAGGAAGTGGTGAGCCCAGAGGAGGAGCCCAGGAGTGACCTTAGATGCTGCTATGCTGTGGGAAAACACTGTACCTTCTAGAAACCACAAAGAACTGTATACCCAAACTCTTGTATGATTCCAAATTTAGTTTAATTTCTAAGTGATTTTATCATCTCTATATCCTATCATGAAGCTAATGATAATTAAGCTTTGGGGCTTAGTAAAAGAGTGCTTGCCCAGCATGTAGGAGACCCTGGGTTCAACCCCTAGCACCACCAAAAAAAAAAAATGAATGAATGAATTTTTGCCTCATTTATATACAAATAAAAAATGAATAATCACTGCTCCTTGGAAACATGTTGACCTAAAACACAGTTCAGACTATCAGAATCAAAATACTCTTCTTACTATTGTGAACTAGCACAGATAGCACAGCTAGACTATCATGAACAGCAGTGTCACATAGTAAAGTATGTTCACATTAAGCAAAGCATCAAAACAAAATAAAAGCTTTATTAATATTGAAAAAAGAAAAATGAACATAGTTTAGCTTATGAAATTATTAATACTTTGGAAACTTATTATACTAATATCAAAATCCTCCAAGACAAGCCAAACACTTTGACACACACCTGGAACCCCGGGTACTTGGGACACTAAGGCAGAAGGATCACAAATTTGAGGCCCTCCTGGGCAATTTAGCAAGAAAAAGGGCTTGGAATGTATGTAGCTAAATGCTTGCCTAACATGTGCAAGGCCCTGGGTTCAATCCCCAGTGTCAAAAAATTCTCAAGACAGACATCTGATCACAGACAATCATAGCAGGTGTAGAACAGAGCAGAAACCATTATGTCAATCTCCTCAAAATAATTAAACTAAATTAAATTAAACTGGGAAGACATGGAGGATTTCCTCCTAACTAAAGACATTGCAAAATGATACTAAAATAAGAAAATTACAAATCAATCAATTAGAATAAAAAAGCTTGGACTGGTACTTAGAGATCTCCAGATGGAAAAGACCCCAGTATCACCAGGGTTTACAGCTAAGTGTTACTTGACCTTCAGCAAATTCTGATTTTATTTCAAATGTTTATGATCTAGAGAAAAGAGAAAGAGGTGACTTAGCTAAATTAAGTTTATAGTATATCAAAGCCTGATACAATCAAGACATTTCATTCAATGTAAGATGTCAAAAATGTTTATACAACAGACATTACAAACATACTGCCAATTAGTTCACTGAGGGTGGCAGCAAGGGTAGGGGTGGCAGCGGGGGTGCCCCCTTGTCTTGGCCCAACAGAGCTGGACCTAGAGGAGGGGTGGGGTCTAAATGAGGGGAAGATTATAGGGGGGTGGGGTCAAGAGAAGAGGTGGGCCTGGAAGAGGGCAGGACCTGAAGGAGGGGTGGGAGGGTCAGGTCCTAGAGAAGGGGTGGAGTCTGGAGGAGGGTGAGGCCTGGAAAAGTGAAGGGTCTGGCAAAGTGCCAGGGGCCTGAATAACAGCAGAGCCTGGAAGAGGGACAGGGTCTGGAGGCGGTGGGTCTGGAGGGATTCTGTAAGAGGAGGCTGGAGGAGGGTCAGAGGGACCACAGATGGTGAGGAGCAGCGGCCTTGATGGTTCCTAGCTCAGAGCCCTTCAATCTACAGCCTTCCATCACCATATCCCACCCAAGGGAAACAAGCTGGAGCTGGGTGGAGGCAGTGACAGCCTGCCTGACCAGCCACCCACCATCACACTAGTCACCAGCAGCCACCCTGAATCTGGAGACAGTAGACCCTGAGCCATCCACCACCTCTACCTGCTCTCTACCAGCTGGTCTAAAAGTGCTATGGAAGTGTCAGGTATTCATTACATAATGCTAAGAGGAGAGGAGCCAGATATGGTGGCCCATCTATAATACCAGCTGCTAGGGAAGCTGAGGAAGGAGGATTGCAAATTTGAGCCAGCCTGAGCAATTTACCAAGATCATGTCTCAAAGAAGAATCAGGGATGTTCACTGGTAGAGCATTTACCTAGGATACATGAAATCCTGGGCCCAATTCTCAATACTGCAAAAGAAAGAGAATGCATTGTTTTTTAAGCCCATTTCCTTTTATTCTACCTTCTATGTCATTTTAATATGTTTTTAAACTATTTTATTTATTTACTGTTTTAATGTGGTGCTAAGGATTGAACCCAGTGCCTCACACATGCTAGGCAAGTGTTTGCCACTGAGCTACAGCCCCAGCCCATGTTAATACAGTTTCATGTTCATGAACAATGAACTATTTGGGAAAAGCTATAGAGCTCTTAAAAACTAAAATGTAAAGTACTATTTGTTATAGATCAATCAATCCAACATAAAGAATTTATAAAATTAAGGTGTAAGTCAGTGGAAAAGCTTGATTGGGCTCACAGAAAGCTGACTTTGGCACAGACACCAAGTTCCTTAACAAGACCCATAAAGTTCAAAAAATAAAACTGACAGTAAGTGGGAAAACTTCAAATTATAAAGCTGCTGCCCAGCAAAGGAAACAGGAGCAAGAAGAGAGCCCTTTGGAAATAGAATAAAATCTCTGCCAGCTACTCTTCAATAAGGGATTACTATTCAGAATGGATAAAGAACCCAACACACTTAATAAAAAATTAATAACTCAATAAATGGGCAAAAGAACTAAACAGACACTTCTCAAAAGAATAGCCAACAAATATATGCATTTTTGTTCTAACTAAAAATAAAAAATGTTCTAACCAAAAATTCACTGAGATTTCATCTCACTCCAGTTATAATGGCAAACATCAAGACTACTAATAATAAGTGCTGGTGAGGATGTAGGGGAAAAGTACACTCACATGTTCGTGGGACTGTAGACTAGTGCAACAACTCTGGAAAGCAATATTGAGATTCCTCAAAACACTAGGAATAGAACCACAATATGACCCAGCTATCCCACTCCTAAGTATTTATCCAAAAGAACTAAAATCAGCATACTATAGTGATATGGGCACATTAATGCTTATAGTAGCACAATTCACAATAGCCAAGTTATGGAACCAGCCCAGGTAGGTGTTCATCAACACAGGAACAGATAAAGAAAATGTAGTGTATATACACAATGGAGTTTACTTAGACATAATGAATTAAATTACAGCATTTGCTGGTAAATGGATGGAACTGAAAAACATCATGCTCAGTGAAATAAGCCAGACTCAGAAAGGGTCAAATGTGTTGTCTCATATGCAGAAACTAGAGAGAAATAAGGAAATATAAAAGGGTATGATCCCATGAAGATAGAAGATAGGTCAGTGGAGTAGACAAAGGGGATAGAGGAGGAGGAAGAAGGAGGGATGGGAAAGGGAGGAACTGAGGAACAAAATTAATCAAATGATTCTATGTACATGCATAAACAGGCCACAATGAATTTCACCTTCATGTATATCTATATAGCACCAATCTAACAAAACAATAAATATATAGAATGAATACCAGTAAAGGAGGGGGAAAGGAGAGGGAGAAAGAGAAGAAAGTACAAGTATTAGGGATGAAATGGAGCAAATTATAGTTCATGCATGTATGCATACATCAAAATGAACCCCACTATTATGTATAACTAAAATCTGCTAATAAAAACATTTTTACAAGAGGGAAAATATACAATTAAACTGACTTTATCAACCAAAAAAAAATGTGGTGTTTGGTTCCATGAAAGCCTTGAAATAAATTTTTAATAAATTCTGACTGTGTTAGAAATAATATATTTACTTAAATAACTTTGTGGGTTTAATATATTTACTTTTATATTTTTTCAATATTTTTTCCTGCTACTTTAATACTGCAAGACAAAAAGAACCATTAAACCATTAAGAAAACAAGTAATGCAGTGTGCTGGGGCCCCCCCTCTCATCAAGATCAGGACCCTCCCTGAGAGTTCCTCCTTCCTCCCTGCCAGGTTCCCCAGAAACCACCCCTGGATCACTATGTTAAGATGATGAGGGTAACAGCCTGAGGAAGGAGCACTTCTGCACAGTGAGCCTGGATGAAATAGTGAAGGAAAAAGTGAGATTAACAGACAGGGTGCCCTTAGGTCTCAGGCCCAGGACAAAGCTCTCTCCACATCCTCTCTACCTTTACATAACCTGCCACCTGTTCATCCAGAAGCTTCTAGAACATATTCCTGAGGCTGGTCTGAGGAGAAGGGAGCTCTCTGTGGCAGGGAAAGAGGCATTCTTAGAGACATGACCAAGGAGGCTCCTGAAGCAAGGTGTCTCCCTCAGGTTGCTCTGAGAAGAAAACCCTGGACATCCTAGAAACAGGTCACACAGGGGTCCTGAAGCCAGGTACCTCTCTAAGACTGCTCTGAAAATAGGGGAGCTCCAGGCATCCTTAGAGACAGGACCCACAAGGGTCCCCAAACCAGGAACCTCCCTAAAACTGCTCTGAGCATAGAGGAGCCCTAGATGTTCCTAGAAACATGACCCATGACCCACCAGGGTCCCAAGGCTAGGTGCCTCCCTCAGGCTTCTCTGAGCAGAGGGGAGCTCTGGGTGTCCCTACAGACATGATCCACAAGAGTCTCCGGGCCAAGCACCTCTCTCAGGCTGCTCCAAGGAGAGGGGAGCTCCAGGCATCACTACAGACAGGATCCACAAGGGTCCCCAGGCTAGGCAGTTCCCTCAGGCTGTTCTGAGGAGAAGGGAGCTCCAGGCATCCCTAGAGACATGACCCATGAGGGTCCCCAGGCCAGGCATCTGCCTCAAGCTGCTCTGAGGAGAGGGGAGCTCCAGGAGTCCCTAGGGACAGGACCCACGAGGGTCCCCAGGCCAGTCGCCTCCCTCAGGCTGATCTGAGGGGAGGGGAGCTACAAGCATCCCTAGAGACAGGACCCACAAGGGTAACCAGGCCGGGCACCTCCCCCAGGCTGCTCTGAGGAGGGGGGAGCTCCGGGCCTCCCTAGAGACTTGACACACACGAGGGTCCCCGGGCCGGGAGTCTCCCTCAGGCAGCTCTGAGGAGAGGGCAGCTTCAGACATCCCTAGAGACAGGACCCATGATGGTCCCCAGGCCAGGTGTCTGCCTCAGGCTGCTCTGAGGAGAGGGGAGCTCCTGGTGTCCCTAGAGACAGGACCCACGAGGGTCCCCAGGCTGCTCTGAGAAGGGAGTTTGCCCCTCCGTGTGGGGTGACGCATCATGTCAATGAGCCGGGGCGCTCCAGGGTTGGTCCTTAGGAGGGAGCCAGATCTTGACCCAGAAGGAAGGGGATCAAAGATGGCAGTGTGGCCACGCCCCATCGGCCACGCCCCCGTCGGCCACGCCCAATGCAGCTGCTCATTGGCATTTCTGCTCCTGGCTCCAGGGTGAATCTCAGCTCCCTCTTCCACCCTCAGCTGTTACTAAATAAAATTTGTTTCCACTGCTGTAATTAGGTCTGGCTGTGTTATCTGTGGCCCATGAGGAGTGGAATCTCAGGAGAGGAGAAAAGAGTATTGTAAGGACAAATGAGGCAAGGCACTGAAGATAGCAGGAAATAGTTTTATTTGGCTGCAGCCAGGGTCAGAGGGCACAGCTTTTGCTATAATCAATAAATCCCCTGAACCCTGAGTTCAGGGAGTTTCAGAGTTTTATACCCAGCGTGTAAGGGGAGGGGCTCAGAAGTTCACAGTCTGCAGAAGTTCACATAAAAGCAGCTTTTTCTTTCACTGTTCTTGGCAAGTTAACTCTTCAAGGACAACACTTGAGAAGGGGAGAGCTTTTTCTTGAAAGAATTCCCCACGCAAAGACACTTGGCCGGGAGAATTCCAATTTTATTGCAAAAAGCTGTGTGCTTATATAGAACTAAGGGGGAGATGATAGGGCTTAGATAAATGGCAGGCAACCCATTTATTGGCAAGTTCTTTCAGATATCAGCTCCGGAGCCCAGGAATTAGTTCTCATTGGGGCTAAGATTCCCTGCCAGCAAGATTTGAAATTGGCGCCTGCGGGAGAGTTCACACGGGTGGGAACTTTTCGCGCCATTGCAGAAAAGAAGAAGGTAGGAAGAAGAGGTCCTTTAGGCGCCATGTTGGGGTTTTTCTCTGGGGTATGGCTGCCATTTATACTTTTCCCAACACTTCTCCCCTTTCTTTCCTCCCCCTGCCAGCTGTTACCATGGAGCCCATTTGTAACTTATCTTAAAAATGTAGACATCTTTTGAAGCCCCAGCTAAAGGCCAGAGGCCTTGATTGCACATTTCTTCAAAGTACTATACTGGATATGTTTGTGAAAATCTAGTAAGGGGGTGTCCAGCACCTGAAGTTCTGGTATCTTCTTGGCCAGTGGCCAAGTAAACAGGGCGACATGAAAATAGGAAGTTTATCTACAATGGACTCTTTTGCAGGGACTCTTTTGCTGACAGTCTTAAAATCAGCCATGGTGAAGAGGGCTTTTCTGAGGAGAAAGGGGGTGCCACTTCAAGAGAGTCCGGAGAGCCCCTCTCCACACCCCAGCCCTGCACTCCACGAGGCCAAGCACTGCTGCAGCCAGCAACCAGGCCTGCAGTGGTGCTGACAGATGCAGGTGACACTTCACTCATGTGCCCAAGGACAGAAGGCCAGAAACACACCACCACAGAGGTTCTTGGGAAGTGTAGTCTTTGAGACAGAGCAACATAGCCAGAGACTGTCCCATTTTAGAATCAGAGGTTTTAAGAAAAGCTGTTACATCCCAGCCCAGGGTGACCATTGTAGGGGGTTAGGAGAACCTAAACTCAGACCAAGCCCCCAGAAGCTTCTGGGAGCTGCAGGCAGCATCCACCTGCTCTGGAACATTCTAGATAATTCAGTCTCTCTTGCTTTCCCAGGTCTCACCATGGATGCCTCCGGGAGCTGCAGTCTACACATTCAGAGTTCCCAGGGATCCTGGACAGTATAATCTAGTGCTTTGCCCACCCAGTCTTTGTCCTGCAGGACCATGGAAGCTGTGTGCCTCACGCTGGCCCAGGCAGTGGTGGTAGAGTCTGGTGTTCTACCCATGCAGTCCTCACCCCAGAAGCCTAGGGGCTGCAAGTAGCACATTCACCCTCATACACCCAGAATTCTGGGTCTTCCAATTGTAGTTCTCATTGCTCTGAGGCTTTTTTTTTTTTAAGCACATGTTTTTTTTTCTTTTCTCCCTTCTCCTCCTCCCTAACAAGATTAGGGAAACAATGTTATCTTTTTCTTCCCCTAGTTAATTGCCCTTGAACACACCCACTATAGGAAGGAGATGCCTGCTAAGGATCTGGGAAGTGAACAGCTCCGAAATTAACAAGTGAATCCTAACAAGCCATCAGGGTGGCCACTCCCCATAGGAGCACAGAGGCTGAGAAGGGCTTCCTGCTTCCATCCAATCTCTTGCCATTACCAGGAGGTCCAGTTGAGCCAAGACTCAGCTCCAGGGACTTTAGTCCATTTCCCCCAAAATGAACATGATGTAGCTAGTGTAGTCATAGTTCTAGAACTTTCATGACTGAGCCTGTGGCGTGCCGGGAATAGAAGAGTGCTCCTCATGCAGTTCGTGCCTCTGACCATGACCAGCTGTTAGGATGGCCTTAGGCCTGAGCCTAAGCAACTCCATTTTAAAAACACCAGTTTGAAACCTGCAGTCTCACCAGGCAGCACCCACAGATCCCTCCAGCATGGCCTCAAACAAGTTACTTCCCTTCACCTGATAAACAGAGTGAAGCCCCTGGCTTCTGATCAGGCTGTTCTGCCTGATCAGAGGGAAAGGCGAGAAGATCAGGGTGGAGACCACCAGACCAGATGTTTCTGACCCCAGGGTAAATGATGTCACTGAGAAATCTAGTGGTAGCTGATAAGAATTAAAAGGGGGATCAAAAGCCCCCAAATTTAATATAAAAGATAGAGCAAATGAACAGGGATTCAGCCAGCCAGAACAAGGATGCACTCAAGTTGGAGAGTCACTTGGTCTGGACCCTGGTGAGAGCCACAACTTCTCCCTATGACCCTCTCCTCAACTGGTCATCCACTCCACGCCAGGAAAAGCCTGTCTTGGTTCCGGACCTGGTCACCGCGGTCTGAGTGAGTGTGCATTTGCTGGACTGAAAGCCTAAGGCTTAAGACATTTGAACTTAGCATGCTGAGGAAATGTCTGTCATTAGCTTATCATGATTAAGTGTGTTTTGCAGTGCTCAGAATTAATCTAGAATTGTTTGCTGTGAATGAATTAATTAATCTAGAATTGTTTGCCATGAATTGATTATTGCAGTGCTTAGCATTAAGGATTGTCATTTTCTTGATTAAGAACCTATAGAGTAAAATTATATTGAGTAATTTGAGTGACTAAAGCATTGAAAGGGGCAGAAGCGCATGGACATTCTTTATTTCTCCCCTCAACTGCATAAGTTGCAATTGTGCCCCCTCGTGACACCAGCTCCCTCAAAGGTATCTCCCTGATGGGACTCTGCACCCTGCTGGCTGCAGGAAGGTCCACAGGCCAAAGCTGGGATGTGCCACAGACTTTGTGTGTTTTCTGAGAGGGCCGAGGGCTGGCACCTCCTGTTAGCAGCCCAAGGCACAGTAGTCACTGCCTTCACCCTGGGAGTCTGGGGGAGCTGGCCTGGTGGGGTACCCAAAGGCCCAATCCTCCTATTACAGGCAGGCAGTTGACTGTTCTCCTAACTCCACACATCCTGCTAGTTGCATACCCACTGAGCCCAAGGCTTCTGAGAGGCTAGGACCAATGCCCTCCTCCTTCCCCCAGGCTTGAGGATTGCCTGAAGCATGCAAAGTCATAGGTGAGCAGTGTGATGGCCATCCAGATACTGGACTGTGAGGCTTCTTGCAGGTGTTGACACAGTCCTGAATCAGCTGTGAGCTGGCTCCCTGGGTCCCTATCCAGGTCTGGAGAAAGAGTATAGGGAGGAGGGAAGGGCTTAGGCAGCAGGTTCAGAGCTCACTCTGGGGCAGCTACTTTATCCTGGGCAGGCCCAGCCTTCTTCCTTCTCCAGGAAGCTCTCCTGCCATCCACATCCATAGGCCAAGAGCACCTGTGCCCAGAACATACATCAGCTTGGCATTGGCACAAGACCTTGAGTGCTCCCTCAGTGCTCCCCAACCTTGAGCCCTGTGCTCACAGCAGCCTGAACCAGGGTAAAGATGATGATAGGTGCTATGGACAAAGCTAACCTCTGAGAGCACACTGCAGTGCTTTCCAGAAGCTACAGAACCTAGGCACCCCCTACTGAACCCCACTTACACACAAGGCAGGAAATGCAGTCAAGATCCTCTCTGGGACCACTGGAAGCCCTTACCTCCAAAATGAATCTGTTCCCTCAGTAGAACAAGGAGCTTCCACCAAATGCACCACACACTACACACCACACCCTCCATCTGCTTCCTGGAGATCTGACTTGTAGCACCATACCTATACCCCCACCCCACCCCTGGAGTCTGAATAATGCCTGGCAACTGCTATGGTTCTGCAGTGAAGGGGTCAGTGCCTGTCACTGGGATGGCACAGTCCAAGGGCCAAACACTTCTGCCTATTCAGCCTGTCCTCTTGACAGGACACCTCCCTGAGCTCTTGACAGTCACATCCACTGGCTTGGGGAAGAGAAGGATTCCCTCCAGAGCCAAGTGCCCAGTTTTGATCTACAACTTATACTCTTGGACAACAGAAAACTGGACTCCCTATTGAGAGGAAAAGGGGTGTTTTTGCATACTAAGCTGGAGACAGTGTGAAGGGGACATCCCTGTCCACAGGGTGGAGCAAGACCCTGGCACATCAGGAGGAGAGACCCTGAGGAAGAGCAGGATCAGCTTGGCCTGGACCCTGGGGAAGGAAAATAACACTGAGAGGGAAAGACAGAGACCACCATGGGAGGTTTTCCTCTCCCCACCTCCTCTTAGGGAGCATGAGCTGCCAACCCATCAGCGATGGGGAGGGGGGGGGCTACAAAGATGATCTGATGTGGCCCTCCAGGTTGCTCTCACCTCCCTATGGCCTGTGGGAGCCCAACAGGCCCACAGCGGGAAAATACACGGTACAATCATGTGCAGTGGTACCAGGGAGTTACCCAGGGGCCCAGAAGGGGCCAGGCACTTCATGGTGTCCACCAAAGAAGGAGTCAGGGGTCCTGTTAGGGCCACATAGGGAGTACAAGACCCTTCCCCAGAGCCACAGGACAAAGACCTTTGGGAGGGAGGAGGTGAAAAGAAGGAAAGAGATGGGGTGAGTGCAGACAGCCCACAATATGCACCTTGAACTGAACATTTCCCTCAGTAGCAGAGCAGACAGATTAGTCCGGAGAAAGTTTAGTTTTCCCCTCAAGAATGGAACTGGAGCTGGGGCTGGGCTAGGGCTCAGCTCACCTTCCCTGACCTACCAGGGCCTAGCCCCTGGGTTTCACCTCAGGTGTCACCACTCAAGTCCCAGCCTCTCTGCCTAAGACACTGGCAACTCCCTCCATGGTGTTCTGTCTCCTCACCCTCGCTCAGTCAAATTACCCATATCTCAGTGGTCCATTCTAAACACATGAATCAATTGGCATGGCATCACATGCTGCGCTTTTCCAGTGCTCTAAGGAGAAGCTGACATCCTCTCCATCCCCTTCTGCCCTTTGTAAAACCCTCTCATTCTTTTCACCATTTGTCTGCAGCTGGACAGTCTCCTCCCCAGTCCCAGATAAGTCTCCTGTGACCTCATAACCTTATATGTGATACATAAGGTGTGGGGGCTTATCTTGCTCTCTGAGGCATCTGCCAGGACTGAGAAGAGGGTCCTGTGCAGCTCAGTTGCCCAAAATAGCACTTCCATACAACATGTGAACAGATGAGAAAACCAAGGAAAATCCCCAGTGCCAGGAGACAAGGACCTCAGGTTCCTGAGTTTCAGGGACTCTGTGTCTGTCCACAGTTGGTGGAGACTAAGCTGGCTACATGTTCAGCTTTACCACAGCACCCCCTTTTCTCCTCTCCCCTGTCAACTTGGGGACACACAATGGCCCAGTATGGACACTTGAAAATCCTACTACATTAAGGACCAGACAGTGGAGAGGGAAGGAAAGGAGGAGGGGGGTTGGCCCTGTGTCCCAGACACCGCATACCTACACATGCACAGACTGATATGCCCACACACATGCACACACACTAAAACATGCATGCACTAAGACATTCACATGTACGTACTCACGTGCACATGCTAAGACATTGTGTGTGCATGCACTGATAGACAAGTGTAAAGGCTCATGCACACACAGTAGCCACCTACCTGGGTGACAGCTTGAACAGGAGGTAGGTCAGGCCAGTCAGAAGGAGAAAGCAGGCACAGCAATAAAAGTGCTGTCTAGCCAGCTCAGGATAGGACCAGGAGGCCTGTAGGCAGGAAAGAAGAGATTCCCCCCAAGCCCACCTGACAAAGGGCCCCTATCAGTTCCCTGGGCCAGAGGAAAGAATTTGGGATGGCCTCAGAGGTTAGTGCAAAGCCTGATGAAGTCCCTGGGATGAGTCTCACCCTCAGCCCACCCCTCCATCTGCCACATCGCTGGTGGTCAGGTCGTTGAGCCTTCCCAGCACCACTGTGCACAAGGGTCAGCCTCACCCTCACTAAGGAGACTGAGTACTAGCCTGGCTTAGAGTTCCAGATCACACTCACTCCCAGTGGTAGCCACTAGATGCAGGCTCATGCTCAGGGTACGTTTCCCCTTGCACATCTCAGACTGCAGGAGAAGGGGCCTCGGGGTGGAGTGGAGAGGTGGGATGGACAGAAGAGTGGAGGTCAAGGCTGTGGAGGAGCAGCAGCCATGTGGACCCACCTCCTCACTGGGGCAAGGGGAAGCACGTAGATTGGCTCCATTCACCCCACTGGCCCCCATGATGCTCCTCCTCAGTCACGTCGTCCTCCAGCATGGCCATCCACACACGCAGCCTGGCCACACACGTAGACCCAGGGTCCAACTTGTTGGCTTCAAGGATGAGCCAAGTCATCCCCACAATGCAGTCCTTGTGCCAGGCCAGTTGCAGAGCCAGAGGCAGTGAGCAGGCACTTAGGTGTGGGGCTGGGTCCAGCTGGAGAGTACACACAGCAGGCCAATCACACACACACACACACACACACACACACATGTGAACACTCACACACAGACACACACCTGCTCACAAAACACAGGCACACACACAACTACAGGCACATTTCACACTCACATGCTCAGACACCCACCGCAGTGCACACACACATGTAGACACAAAGCACAGGCACACTCATGTACAGTCACAAACACACAAACACATCCACACATATGCATTCTCATGCCCTATTGTGAGTGTGTGTGTGTGCGTGTGCATACACACACACACACACACTGGCATACTTGTGTACATAGGGATGATGCATATACACACACTTCAGCTTCTGACCCCCTCCCCATCTCACTATTCACTGCAGTCACTCTGGGAGAGAAAAGACCCTGGGAACCAGCCAAAGTGTTACCTCCCAGGCCTCTTCCTGTCTCTTGAGGGTCAGCTTATAGCTGAGAAGCATGGTCATATGCCCCAGGGCAGGACTGATGGTCCAGGTCAGAACACAGGAGCAAGAGCTGATGTTGCTGTGCAGGTTAGAGGGAGGGTCCAGCTTTATTGAAACAGAATGGATATGTGAGGCCTTCAGGACACTGAGATCTGGAGCACTAAGATTCCTGAGATGCATGGTGAAGCCTCTCTCAGACCAGGGGAGTCACCGGAAGACAGGGATAGAACAACTATCCTAGCCCCTGTAGCAAGGTGGTTTCCCAATGCTGCTCCTCTTTCCTTCATACTCTGCTTCTAGACTCCTTCCTGCTCCGACTGGAGTGCATTCCTAGTGATGTGAACCCAACTCAGCCCCCACCTCAGCTGGCTCTGCATCTTCATCCTCTGCCCAAACCCTGGCCCTGCAGTAAGTAGCCCATGGCCATCCCCTCCCAGGATCATCTGCTTCCAACCCCAGGTCTCCCTTGGCAAGGATTCAAGACCACAGGGGTCACAGGCTGAGGGTCTTGCCCTCACCCACCAAGCAGCAAGACTGGCCCTGGGAAGGCACCCCTGCTCACCATGTCTCCTAGGCAGGTACTGTGGGTCCACCAGGCTGACCTGCTCCTTGCCAGAGACACAGCAGTGGGGAGTGATGGTGAAGTTGTCAGAGGGCAAGAGCACCTCCTCAGGGGGCAGCTCCAAGGTGCAGGCACTGCCCTGGAAGATGCATTTGTGCTTGCTTCCAGGTGCCGGGTTGCTGGGAAGGCCAGGCATCAACACCAGGGTGAGCTGCTTCCAGGGGGGCTCTACTTCCACCCCAACCTTCCCACTCAACTGGTGAAGAGGAGCCAGGGGCCAGAGCCAAGGCACATGTGTGGGAAGACAAGTGGCAATTGATCCTGAAGATGTTATTGGTGAGGCAGGTGAAGGTTCCAATCCATGACCCTGGGGATGGGACCATTGGAGCCTGCACCAGGTGCTTCAGGGCAGAGCTGAGGCAGGGGCAAGGGAGGGTCTGACAGCTGAATCCTAACAAGGCAGTCTCCAGAGAATGACAAAGGAGAATCTGTCAAAGGCATGTCTGGGGGACCTGTGGGCAATGGGCTCAGTCCATGCACACAGGGAAATCAAGACCAAGATTAGGGCACAAGAAGCCTAGGGTCAATGGGACCCCAGATGACAGGTCCTAGCAATCTGGGCCCTCACTATTCCCCAGGAATTCTCCCACTTCCAGCCCCTAGATCTCCAGCTGCCCCACCAGACACCAGTGCCCAGTACTCACTTCCTCCTTCATCAGGGACAGAAACTCCCCAGCAGGCACAGGTACATAGCAGGAGCCAGTTTCCCAGATCTCAAATCAAGGCCTCACTCTCCAAGGTCCAACCTGCAGGGGACTAGACTGAGAGGCCTTTTCTAGGCACCCCGCTCTGGGTGGGAAGTTCCATGGGAATCTACCTAGCAGAGGCACTGAATGGAACACTACCTTCACCATCACCATTTCCCATGAAAGAGACCAGGCACCTGTAAAGAATAACAATAGCAAAGAGGAAACAGAGACAAGATGCAGAGGCAGGGAAGGTGGCAGAGTGGCTGGGAGACCAAGCAGCCAAACTTTCTTTATAATCAATAGGTTATATTAGGTCATTAATACCATAACCACATTATTGTTTAGAGTATCAGTAAGGTTGCTTATTTTGTAATTACACTTCACAGTTATAATATGCAATGTTAGGAGCTTTGTGCAGTTCTCAAGAAAGTCTATTGTCTGAAGTTACTGTTAGGCAGGCAGATCCAGGAGCAGCGGAGCTTGGTGAAACATTGTAGTTATCAAGCAAGTAAATGTCTTTATTCCCAGGAGTTATGTGCCTAAGATTAAGGTAGAACTGATAAGACTCCAGCATAGAGGGCATTACTATAGCAACTGGGCATACTATGCCTTTGCACAGAAACTTTCCTAGGCACCAAGCATGCCACAGCCCTGAAGTCATCAGGAATCCCAATCCTAAACACAGGACTCCTACAGCTCCCTTTTTTTTTTTGTTTTTTAAGGCCTTTTTGGATTAATAATATTTGTTTTTTGCTTAATGCTGGTGGAGTCAAAAAATAATAGGGTAGACATTGAGAACAGCAAGCACAACATAACAATCCCAGCATTAGTAAATATCCACCTATGAATAATTGTTTGACCCAAGTAAAGTTGGGTAACCATGAAGTAAGCCAATCTAATAAATCTAAATCTCCATTATCTTGTCAGACTTCAGCAATGATATCTTTAAAGTAATCTAACTTCTTTGAAATAGAATTACTGTTATCACTTAAATTAAAGCAACACATATTATTGAATTCCTGACATCCTTATAATGTAATAATAAAAAATAATCAATTGTAGCCTGATTATCAAGTATGGTTTGATGGTGTTGTTTTGTTCTACATTAAGCATATTAATTGCCATAGAGAGATGATTTTTTATCATAGCACAGGCCAGTTTTTTAGTTGTTTTGGAAGCCCTAACAGCTAGTCCAGGGATACTCACTAAGGAAAATGTTAAGTTTTGCCTTAGAGAGAAGGTTTACTGAATTATCACAGTTTTTATCAAGGGGAATAGACCTTTATAGATACATTGCACTGGATGGTGGCCTATTAAATCCTATGGGGATAGTAAGAACACAGTCTGCTAAGACAACAATGAATACCATGAGATATTTTTGTAGGTATATAACAATTTTAGCCAAGTAAACCCAGATATTATTGAATTTTGGAAGTCAAGGAGTCTGACTGTACTGAATTTCCACAGCTAGGGTACAACAACAGAACAATGTTATCATAAGACTAAAGCATTTACAGAATTTTGTTTGAGTTTAGCAATCAAAGAAGTAATAAGTCTTCTGGAGTACATTTTAACCCCATTTGAGACAACAACTGTGGAGCTGATGTTAGACCAGGATGCAAAGAAAAGACCACTGACTCCAGTTAAAATCAAATTAAAGCAAGCTTATTATTTCCACTGGCTGGGCTGCCTCTCTCACCAAAAACCATGGGAACAAGACAGCACTGCAGCTTTCTTCCAGCCCAGCTTTATACTCTACTCACTTCCTCCCTCATCAGGGACAGAAATTCCCCAGGAGGCACAGATACTCAGCAGGAGCCAGTTGCCCAGAAAGTTACACAAAGGGGGTTACAGATAACAAAACTCTAAAGAGCATAATACAAAGGCTAGTTTACATTTTTGCTGGCCCTGAGATCAGAATTTATGAAGGTCATTATAGCCTCAGAGAGGGTCATTATCTGGCTAGGGAAGGCCAAGATTTGTGAGGCATCACTAAAGTTTAGAGAGAGCTGTTATCTGGTCAGAGAGAGCCAGGCATGGGTGAGTTCAAGGCACAGGCAGGCATTCCAAGCAAGTTCGGAATTTGTAGTAATTTATAGTAAAGCCAAAATTAGCTTTTCATGGCTTTGTGGCAAGATGTCTCCCAATTTTAAGAGGGAATCAGGCTGGGTCTATCACTGATGTTAATGATTTTATATCCCCCCAAGTCACTGGAAGTCTAGTATCTTGGGATCCTCTTTCAGTATATTGTTTATTTTGAGGAGAGTGATCATGTGGGATTCTCCTCATCCACAATCAAACAGAACTTGGGAATCAGGTTCCTGATCTCCATTTATAATTGATAAGTCTCACACATCAAGCTAGAATCCAAACTGGTCCTGTTGGTGTAAGCATAGCAGTCTATCCTTTCCCCTGTGTGATCAGAGGCATAGGATCTTGTTGTCCTTTGTCTGGTAGAAACCTATATATTACATAAATTTTTGGTGATGGCTGTTTGGGAATAAAATGTCTATACAAAACAGATAACCAATTGTGATAACCAATATAAACTTTGTATTGCATGTTGAGTGCATTAACTATAAATAAAACAACATCTAAAGCATTATTAATATGAGAGAGGCTAGATCCCCTTTCTTTCCTTTTTTTAAGGCAAGTTTTAAGAGTACGATGTGTTTGTTTAACCAAAGCCTGTCTGGTAGGATTATGACAAATTTTATGATTTAAAATTATATTTTATTGATTACAAAATTATGTAAAAGCATGAGATATACATGTAGGGCATATCCATTTTTAAATGAATAGGCTTGTCCATGGTGGCAAAACAAAGTAATAAATGATAAATGTAAATAGATACCTCATTAGACTTTTGGGCACCAGCCCAGATGAACTTAGAAAGAGCATCAATAAAAATGTGAAGAAAGGAGTAAGGAGTCTGTGGTTGTGGCTCAGTGGTAGAGTGCTTGCCTAGCACATGCAGGGCACTGGGTTCTATCCTCAACACCACATAAAAATAAAATAAAGATATTGTGTCCAACACAACTAAAGTAAAATATTTTTTAAGAAAGAAAGAAGTAAGAATGAAAAAGAGGGAAATGGGTAAAATTCATTTGTCAAAGTGTATTAGAACATAGGACTTGTGTATTTACAGAGTTTTACATGGGGTCCCGAAAAGTGGGGACAGTTGTTGACTGTAGCATGAACTGTTAAGAAGAGATGGAAAACATTTTTATTAGTGATCAAGCATTTTGATGAAGAAATCCATAGGATTTTACAGTATCTGAAGATAAAGGACAAAGGGATTTTACAGCTTTATCTGTATGAGCATTACCTTCCATCAAATGTCCAGGAATCGTGGTGTGGCTATGTATATGAGAGAGGAAGATAGAAGGCATATGACACTGTAAAATAGTTTAAAGGGTTAAAAAAAGAGATAGTAAGTTGGAATCCAAATGAGGGCATAATATAGATATACAAATACGAGGAACAATTTTAGTTATAGAATGAGAATCTGTAATAATGTTTAAAGTAGTAGAAAATAGTCTCAGTGCCAGGACAATTGTAGCTAACTCAACCTGCTGTGGAGAGATTTGAGGTAGGGTATAATAATTAGTCAATTTATCATTAATACGAACAGATATTACTTTTCTTTGTTTACTTTTATCTGTATACACCTTTAATCCATCTACAAGAGGAATGTAGAAATTAAGGAAGAAAAGAAATGTATAACCTTGTTGTAGGTACAGATGAGGCAAGGCACCGAAGATAGCATGAAACAGTTTTATTTAGCTGCAACCAGGTTCAGAGGGCACAGCTGCTGCTGTAATCAATCAATCCCCTGAACCCCAAGTTTAGGTAGTTTTAGAATTTTATACCCAGCATATAAGGGGAGGGGCTCAGAAGTTTACAGTCTGCAGAAGTTCACATAAAAGCAGTTTTTTCCTTTCTTTCACTATTTGTGCAAGTTTCAAGAACAACACCTGAGAAGGGGAGAGCTTCTTCTCTATATTTCTTCCCAGCCAGTGGCCAAGTAAAACAGGGCAAAACGAAAATTGGAAGTTTACCTACATTAAACCCTTTAAAGAGACTCTTTTCCTGACAGTCCTAAAATCAGCCATGGTGAAGATTTCTGGAGAAGCCCAGTTAAGACTTTTCTATGGAGAAAGGGTGTGCCACTACAACCTGATATAACAAAGATAATTGTCCATCATGAAGCATGTGGAAATCAATTGGTGCTAAAAAATGTGTTAATACAAGGGCTGGGGTTGTGGCTCAGCAGTAGCATGCTTGCCTAGCATGTGTGAGGCACTGGGTTAGATTCTCAGCACCACTTACAAATAAGTGATTATAAAAGTCCATCAACAACGAAAAAAAATTTTTTTAAATGTGTAAATACAACTTGATAGTAGAGAAAAAATTTAAGTATTGGAGATATAATGTGTTTTCATAAGTAAGGAATAAAACATGAATGTCCATGTCTATTAAGTATAAAATTTAGTATGGTCATCATACTAAATTAATTGAGTATACATGTCAGTAAAAGTCAAAATATCATAGACACCATTTGACCCAGCTATCCCACTCCTTGGTCTGTACTCAAAGAACTTAAAATCAGCATACTATTACAGCCACATCAATGTTCATAGCAGCTCAATTCACAATAACTAAACTGTGGAAGCAAAGTAGATGCCCCTCAATAGATGAATGGATAAAGAAACTGTGGTATGCATACACAATGGAACATTCTCAACATTCAAAGAGAATAAAATTATGGCATTTGCAGGTTAACGGATGGAGTTGGAAAATATCATGCTAAGCAAAGTAAGCCAATCTCAAAAAACCAAAGGCTGAATGTTCTCTCTAATAAGTGAATGCTGATCCATAATGGGGTCAGGGGAGGCATGAGAAAAATGGAGGAACTGTGATTGGGCAAAGGGGAGGGAAGGTGGTGAGGGTGCATGGGGGCAGAAAAAAATGGTGGAATGAGTGGACATCATTACCCTAGGTACATGTATGACTGTATATATGGTATGATGATACATCATGTACAACCAGAGAAATAAAAAGTTGTACTGTAATTGTGTACAATGAATCAAAATGCATTCTTCTGCCATATATACCTAATTGAAATAAATAAATTAATTAAAAAATTGGCTAAGAGTTACAAGTGTGGATTATGACTGCATGAGCCTTAGAAAATAAGAGTGTACAGCAGCCAACACATGAGCTGTCAAACAGTGTTAGGCGTGTGTTCATATGTACAGAGTTATGTATAGCAATCGCTTTACTTAAGTGGACATGTAATTGACTCACCTTTTCATTATTTAGCAATTTTGTACAAAAATAGTAATTAATTTGTAAACCCTACCAGAATATTTCCTAGCTGGTTTGTAGTTTTTTTAAGAATGTCACCTTGTTTTTGTATTTCATGTGGTTCTTGTTTTCATATGTGTGGATCTATAAATAGAATTGCAGTGTTTAAAGCTTTAGCTTTTGGGAAAGAGGAAGGAAGAACTCTGCATGCCAGGGCCAAGAGGGGGTGCAGAGCATCTGGAGGAAGGGGCCGTACGGAGCAGGTCAGGTGGTATGCGTCAGGGTGAGGGGGTTTCTTCATATGGGGTATGCCATTTTGTAAAAAAGGAAGTATTTCTCCCAAGACTTGGAGTAGGCAAATTACAATCAGTTTAGCTTTGTGTTCTACGCTAGTTTACAAAAGAAAACATGTAATATAATGTTAAAAAGAAAACACCAACAACACAAAAGCTTTTATGATGGATTTTGTAAATAGATTCAATACGGGTGACCTGTTCTCTAGCTGTGATCTTACCACTTCAAATAGATGTAATTTGAATAAATTTTGTATGGTAGAGGATCATTAAAATGATTTTTTTAAGAGTTCAAAAAAAGAGAGCACCCTAAGAAGACCCATCTCTGACAGCCACCTGGGAGCTCTCCTCTGCACTAAGCTCTGTTCTTGGACCATTCAGCTCTTACTAATTCAATCCTTTTCACCCCATGAGCAGGGAAGTGACTTGCATAGTCATCTAGCTTTGTCCTGAAGCCTGAGCTCTTCAAAAGAATCAAATGTTTTATATTGAGGTAATTTCAGTTACACACCAAGTTAGAAATGGCGATGAGAGACCTCTGTGCCCTTTACCCAGCCTTCCCTGTTGACCTCTTGAAACCCTGTGTTGTGGCCTCATCAGGTGCTCACAGCTGCAGTCAGGATGCAGAAGGCCTCCAGTGCTGAGGGCCACTCCTGTCTTCCTCTTGTTGTCACCTTTGCCCCTCACCAGCCTTGCCACATCCTTAACCGCTGACAGCCTTGATGCTGCCCTCCGCTGTATCATCTGATCATCTCACCGGTGTTGCTTGACTAGACTCAGGCAGTGTGTAAGCTTTTGTATTTTTTAGTGTGAATTTCTGAGGAATCATCCAAACTCCTGTGTGTTGACAATTTATTTTTCTTTGCTAAGTGTTGTCCTGGGCCTTGGATGCACTAGTCTCTTGGCTTGACCATTTGCTCACTCATCTTAGTTCAGGAATCCCCAGGATGTTGAATGACCTCCCTTTATATTATATTCTCTTTAATCAAGTCTTCTCAATTCTTTTGCCATTCTCTGAAAGGACTGTCTGTTTTCATCATTGTAGAGTTTTAAGAATACCTTAAACACTCAAGGTAGTAGTCCTTTGCTCAAAGTGTGGTTTGCATTTTCTTTTTCTTTCTTTTTAATGTGGAGATACTGTGGATTAAACCTGGGGCACTTTATCACTGATCTACATCCCAGTCCTTTATATTTATTATTATTATTTTTTGAGACGGGGAGTCTCACTAAGAGCTGAGGCTGAGGTGATCCTCCTGTCTTAGCCTCCTGAGTAGCTGGGAAGACAGGCATGGCCACTTGCTTGCATTTTCTCTCATTCTCTAACTTGTCTTTTTATTTTTATTTATTTTATATATTTATTTATTTATTTATTTATTTTTGGTATTGGGGATGGAACCCAGGGGCACTTAACCACTAGCCACATTCCAAGCCTCCTTTTTTAGTATTTTATTTTGAAACAGGGTCTCAATAAATTTCTTAGTGTCTCACTAACTTGCTGAGGCTGGCTTTGAACTCATGATCCTCCTGTCTCAGTTTTCAGAGCCACTGGGATTACAGGCAAGCATCACCACGCCCAGCTGTAACTTGTCTTTTTATCCACTGAACTGGTTGAGCAGAAGTTTACCAGTTTATTAATTTTTCCTAAGTAGACACAGACCATCTAACAAGTCTGTGGCTTCTAGAAGGTGGCAGAGAGGACAGGGATTCTCCGTGAGCTGAGACAGCCCTCAGGTTCTCTTTGGAGGGAGAGCAGGTACCAGCTGAAACCAGATGTCAGGAGAACCTTTTGCCCTCCCTGTGCTCAAAAAGGAAACAAAGAAATGTGGATCACAATGAAGCAAAAGGTGTTCAGTGATATCTCCTCAGACCCTTCGATCCCACCTCCACTTCCCAGGGCACCACCTTCTTCCTCCCTCAGCCCTCACACTTGCTTCCTGTGGGGCATCCTCAGGGAAACCCTCCTGGGTCCTCCTCTGTCCAGCCTCTGTAGTTAGTCTTGGCCCTCTTTCCTCTGTGATGACTGTTGATGTACATTCCAGGGCTCCTCTACACCCACCTAACAGAAGACAGGTGTGGGGGGAGTGGTGATTCATATTTGGGTTTTGATAATAGGTTTCTTTAAGGAATGCTAAGACCACTAGGCTCCTCTCCAGCCTGCACCTCCTCAGGCTCACTAGGGAGAAGCTCCTTCTACCACACATCAAGCCCCTCTGGCCCACTCTTTGGAGCTAGACTTGAAACCTGCTTTGAGCTCAAATTAAACCTTGTTCCTAATGTGAACTTCTCCTCAGTTGAGGTGCTGCTGTTGGGGAGTCCAATTTGCCAGAAATGTCTCTCTTGCTTTTCCTGGCTTGTCTCATTCAGACCATTCACTTTCTGTTCATCTAAAATTATATACAAATCACCATATTCATTAACAACACGTGAAACTTTCTTACAGAATTCTAAAACAAAGGTAAAGAAGCTCCTTATCCTGATGACACAAGATTGCAAAATAATTATATTGAATTGTGGGACTTTGTCCTTACTGAAGGAATGGCAAAAAAAAAGTAACTTAATAAATAATAACATATGATGTTTGCCTTTGTTGCTCTAAGTTGTTCTATTCTTTAAAAGATGCAGATACACTTAGTTAAAACATTAACCTACTGGTTAGCTGTGAGTTTTAACAGAGTTCTTTTCATCTACCATTTCTTTTGTCTATTTGTTTGCTTTAGTTTTTTCTTATGATGACAACAGAGGTGATCTCCTCTACTTCACTGCTTTTTCAGATATGGAATGGAAGAATTCCAGGATTACCTGCTGTTGGGATGCATGCACAGTTCACTTGTCTGCCATCTGACCACAAAAGGATTGGTATCTGTGTTTGTTTAGTCTTTATTCCTCCAGGGGAAAGGGGATAGACATCTAGGGGGCTGTACAAGCACAAATTGCCTTCTTCCCTACTCTAGAAGATTGCTTCCTCCAAAGACCTAATTTTACCTGAATTAACCATAAAGGGTACAGAAATCTGCAGTATGTTTCCTGATGGAACTAAACGACTTGGTTCTACAATCCACGCTGTGCCCTTCATCTTTGAAATGTATGTCTTTCTGGTACTTCAGATCAGTAGCCCTGGAACTTCCCCTTAGTTTCAGGCACATGCACCCAGCTTGGTAACTCACTGCTTTGGCAGACTTTTCTTTTGTGCTTAAAGGTTCAACTGCCTCTGCTTTGATAGAAAATGGAATGTCCTATACAAATTAATTGTGTTCATTATTCTAGGATTATATCCACAAAGAGAAAGGCAAATGGCTAACTAGAAATAAAACTCCCACACAAAATCTGAGCCTTTAGCCACCTGGCCTCTAGTTGTCAACTTGAGCCAAGGGCCAGCCCTTTGCATGCTCTTGTGCCAGCTCTCCTCAGTCACGTGGGTTCTGATGCCACCTGAGGCTTGATTCTTGGTCTCTCTTTGCAGTTCCATATCAATTCTCTAAGTCCTTGTAATGACCATTATTTAAATATTTGTTTTAAGCTGCTGATTTCCAAATTTGTTTCTTCAATACAATGACCATTCTCAAGTCTAGATTTTATATCCATCTATTGTAGCATGTATCACATTTAGAAAATAGTTATCTCAAAATTAAACTAAAGCAAACAAATAATTATCTCCTTAAAACTGTCTTCTCCTTAGACCTTTCCTAAAATAACACCTTAGAAAATAGTCATCTCAAAAAAGCTCAAGTAAATAAATAATAACCCCCTTGAAGCTGCCTTCTTTTTAGACCTTTCCTATTTTTTTTTCTTTTTCTTATCCAGGTAAAATATTATTTGTGTTCTTAATACCAAATATAAATGTATTTAATTTCAGTCTCAACAAAATGTAAGCTCTATTGAGAGATTCATTTGTTTAATTTACTACTGTTGTTCCCACAATTATAAAAAGGATGGTGTTTATGAGAGATCAACAACAAGTACTGAAAAATTCAGCACATAAATGAATGCTTGAAAAAGAGGCTATGAAGATGGAGGAAAAAAGAAAAAGTGAGAATTTACAAAAAGTACCTAACCAATCAAAATGTCAAGAAGATCCATATGGGGGGTGGGGGTTTGGGAAAATTGAATGAAGTATACATTATGAGAACATAAACATGGGTGTACATGAGAGAGTACTCCTTGGAGACTGTACAAAGGAAGGGGCTGACACACAAGCCCCGCTTCCTTAGGATTGGGACCTGAGGAAACACAGATGAAAACAGCTCAACGTGGCATCCTGCGCAGCATGCACTGACTGACCTGGGAGGCACTGGTGCGGGGCTTCGCCTACTGTCCACGGCCCAGCACCTTGCTCCAGCTTGAAGATCACCTCAGGTTTTGCAACGCAGTGCCCTGTTAACAGAAAACAGTGAAAGATTTGTGCCAGGCTGCTTGTCAGGTGCACTTAGGAATGACACAGCCTCTCAGGAGCTGTGCAACGATGAGTGTCTCACTCACATTCTTAGGGTCTGGAACAGTGTACTGGGGCAGAATTAAACAGCTGGAGAAAGAATTCAAGGGATGATTTTTAAGAAAACTGAGGAGACAGAAGAATACAGATGGACAATAAAAGAAGTTAGAAACACACGTTATGATATGTAGAAGAAATTGGACAAAGACATAGATGAAATAAAAAAAGAACCAATCAGAAATCAGAGGAAATAAAGAAAGAATTCAGTTAATTAAATACAAAATTACAGTTCAAAGTTTCAATAACAGAACTAAAGAATCAGAAGAAAGAATTTCTAGGGATGAAGACAGGTTTTGATATAATCTTGTCAGCTAAAAAGAATATAAATTTAAAAGAATGAAGAAAGCCTTTAAAATTTAGGGGACATCATAAAGCAAGGAAACATTTTCATTATAGGTGTTTCCAAAGAGAAAGGAAAAGATATTTTCTAAACTTATTAAATGAAATAAATGCTGAAAGCTTTCAAATTATGATAAAGATGTGAACATCCAAGGCTAGGAAGATCAAAGAATTTTAATAAATTTGACCAAAAAAGATCCTCTCCAAGGTATATTGAAATCAATCTGTTGGTAGAGTACTTGTCTAGCACATGTGAGGCACTGGGTTCAATCCTCAGCACCACATAAAAATAAGTAAATATGCATTAAATAAAATAATTTGAGATAAGCAAATAACCAAAGGATCAATAAAATGAAGAGTTGATTTTTAAAAATAAAATACAATTTACAAACCTTTAATTATACTAACCAGGAGAAAAGATCCAAATAAATAAAGCAATAATGGAAAAAACAGATGTTACAACTAATACAACAGCTGAAGATCCCTAGGGAATATCTTGAAAAACCACACACTCATAATTGGAAAATCCAGAAATGAATGAATTTCCAGACACACTTAACAACCAAAATTGAACCATAAGGACCTAGAAACCTTAACAGAACAGATGTACATCAGGAACAGACTTCCAACAAACTAAAGCCCAGGGGCAAATGGCTTCACTCCTAAATTTTATCAAAAGTTTACAGAACAACTGTCAATTCTTCTCAAATTATTTGGAAATATTGAAATAAAGGAAAAATCTTCCAAATGTATCCTATGAGACCAGCATTGCCCTAATATCAAAACCTGCACAAGGAACACAAATAGCCTGATGACCATAGATTTAAAATTCTCAGTAAAACACTAGCAAATTCAATCCATCAGCACAGCACAAGGTTTAAAAATCATGACCCCATGTGAACCACAGGAATGGAAGATGGTTCAATATATGAAAGTCGATACATGTAATTTCATTGCATAATTATTATGGTCTGTAACAGTGTACTGGGGCAGAATGAAGGATTAAAAATCATATATCTTGCTGGACATGGTGGCAGCCTATAATCTCAGCAACTTGTAAGGCAGAGGCAGGAGGGTCTTGAGTTCAAAGCCAGCCTCAGCAATTGAGTGAGGCCCTAAACAACTCAGCAAGACCCTGTCTCTAAATAAAATACCAAAAAAAGGGTCTGGGAATGCAGCTGTGTGGTTATGTGCCCCTGGGTTCAGTCCTCAGCACCAAAAAAACTCATATATGTCAACAGACCCAGAAAAGGTATTTGATAAAATTCAACACAGTTCTATTATAAAAACCCTTGAAAAGCTAGAGATAAACGTAATGTTCCTGAACACAGAGGCTGCATATTAAATCCTAACCCACATCATACTGAACAGGGAAAGCCTCAGATTGTTTCTGGCAGGATCTGGAAGAAGGCAAGGTGTTGGCTTCCATTGTTCTTCAAACAGGACTGAACACATTTACTCAAACAGTAAGAAGAGAGAAAGAAAGAAAGGGCATCCAAGTAGGAAAGGAGGAGGTTAACTAATTATTAGCAAACACCATGAATTTGTATACAGAAAAAACAGAGATTTGTATACAAAAATTCCTCCAAAATAAAAAAAACTATTAGAACTGATAAATGAATGCAGGAACTGATAATGAATGCAGTGGTATCCTCAGTTGGAAAGTACAAAGTCAACAAACAAATATCAGTAGCCTTATTATACATCAAAAACAGAATTGTTGAGAAAGAAAACATGAAAGAAATCTCAATTACAATAGTTAATTTTAAAAAAACTACCTTGGAATAAATTTAATGAAAGAAGTGAATGATCTCTACAACAAAAACTTCAAAACAGTGATGAAAATAAATTAAGGAGGACACACAAAAGAAATACATCCTATTTTCATGTATTGGAAGAATTAATATTGCTAAAACCCTTAATACCCAAAGCAATTGACATATTCAATGTAATCCTCATATAACTTTTCTTCACATAGCTAGAAAAATAGTCTTAAACATCATATGGAAGCACAAAAGACCTCAAATAGTCAAAGCACACTTAAGCAAAAACAACAAAGCTAGAATCATTCTAATATCTGTCTTCAAAACAAACTACAAAGGGATAATAATCAAAACAGCATGGTGGGTTGGGGTTGTAGCTCAGTGATAGATAAGAGTATTTATAGCAGGTGTGAAGCACTGGGTTCACTCTTCACCACAAAAAAATAAATAAATAAAATAAAGATATTGTGTCCATCTACAACTAAAAATATTAAACCACAGCATGGTACTGGCATAAACAGACTCCAGACCAATGGAACATAACAGAAACCAATATTAAACCATTATTAAGATATATATATATATATAATCTCCAACTGATTTTCAGCAAAGTAGCAAGAACATATGTTTAGAAAGTAAGCTCATCAATAATTGTGGGAAACTGATCATCCATATGCAATGTTAGACCCCATTCTCACCATACAGAGAAATCAACAAAGTGGATCAAACACTTAATACCTAAGACCTGAAATGATTAAACTACTAGAGGAAAATACCAGTGAAACACAGGCATTGATCTTGCAAAAAAAAAAAAAAAAAAAAAAACAACAAAAGCAAAAATTAACCAATGGAGTTTACAAACTAAACACTGTAAAGAAAATATTTGCAAAATGACAAGGGATTGCCTTCTGGAAAATATAAGAATCTCAGACGTTTCTCAAGAGAACTGCAGAAGAACTTTTAAAATGTATTATCTACAGTGAAAGTTCTTATGTGTATTTAATGCAGGAATGCATTTAATATTAAGAACTATCCAGAGTGGAAGCTCAAACTATCTAGAGTAAAAATTTAACCTACAGAATGGGAGAAAATATTTGCAAACTATCTGAAAAGGGATTAACTTCTGGAAAAAATAAGGAACTCAATTCAATGGCAAAAAAAAAAAAAAAAATCATATAGTTAAAAACCGGACAAATAACCTGAACAGGCATTCTCAAGAGGACACACAAATACCCATGAGCACAGGAATAAATGTTCAACACCATAATTACCAGGTGAAAGATCAGAACCTAAACAAGCCATCATGACACCACTTTTAGGTGCTCATTATTAAGACACAGAACAAAAAGCTGGCCAGGAGGCACTAAGAGGAAAACCTCCACACTGGTTCTAAAAGTGCAAACTGGTGCAGCCACTATGAGAAATAGTCTGCAGATCCCTAAAACCTAGAAACAGAATGACCATATTTATAGCAGTATGGTGTATATGTATTCAGGGAAAACTCATTCCTTGTTTTGAAGAGGAACCTGCACTTGCACATTTACTGTGGCACTGCTTACAAAATCCATGATAGGTTATCAACTCTGATGTCCATCTTAGATGAATGGGCAAAGAAATTGTGATATGTATGCACACGGGACTGTTATTCAGTTTTTTAAAAATGCATTTGCAGCAACATGAATGGAACTGGAGGACATTTATGTAAAGTAAAATAAGTCAGGCACAGAAAAACAAATACTGCATATTCTCATTTATTAGTGGAAGCTAAAGTTTATCTCAAAGATACAGAGAATGGTGGTTACTGGAGCATGGAAAGGTTGTGTGGGAGGGAGAGTGGAGAAGAGATGGTAATGCATGTGGTGGTGCACCTGCATAGGAGGAATAATTTTAATATTCTGCAGCAGAGCAGCATAATTAAAAGAGCAGAGCAGCTCTTTAAATATTTCAAAATATCTATTAGCTTTTAAATGTTCCCAATACAAACCTGCCTATTACTGATAATTTGTGTAATTCACTATATACATGTACTGAAATGCCATACTTCGCCCCATAAATATGTGCAATTACTATGTGTCAGTTAAAAATATATAAGATACGCTTGGAAAGGCTGTGTGGGAGGGAGAGTGGAGAAGAGATGGTAATGCATGTGGTGGTAATTACAGGTGCACCTGTAACAGGAGGTGGTGCATACCTGTAATTCCAGCAGCTTGGGGGGCTAAGGTAGGAGGATCACAAGTTCAAAGCCAGCCTCAGCAAAAACAAGGCACTAAGCAACTCAGTGAGACCCTGTCTTTGAATAAAATTCAATAAAAAGGAAGTTGGGGGACTGGGATGGTGGGGGGCACTAGGGATGTGGCTCAGTGGTCAAGTACCCCTGAGTTCAATTCCTGGTACCCAAAATTAAAATAAATAAATAAATAGATAGATAGATAGATAAAATAAGATAATAGTAGTATTAAAATTTAAAAATGATTCCTCTAAATACTGACAATGAAATTGCTTCTAATAAGATCACTGGGGCATTTCACTCACCCAAGGACACCAGGCTGCTATAGGTCTCCAGCATCACATCCCTATAGAAGGTTCTCTGAGCCTCCTCCAGGTCCTGCCACTCCTCCCAAGTGAAGTCCACAGACACGTACTTGAAGGACACCATCCCCTGTAATGGAACATGTCTCCTCAACCCAAGCCCTCCACCCTGGGTCAGAACAGAAATACAGAATTCACTATTGTGTGAATGTGTGTCTTACATATGTCTTTTATAAGATACAGCTTGATTTGTATTATGGGAGAGGAAAATACCAATAAAAATACCTTGTCTTTGTATTAATTTGGTAATCCTACACCACTATTATAGAATTTCCTTTATAGATTTAGAAGTGTCCTTGTTCACAGCAGAAACATGATGAAAAAAGTTCTTTTCCTAAAAATAGATAAATCTAGTGTAAAGACTTCAATATGAACACATACTTGAAATACTGTGTTAAATAAACTAAGCCACATATTTGTAGTAAGATAGGGTGGGGAAGAAGAGGAAAAGCAGATTGTTCCATGTTCCCAGCATGTATTTCACTTAGATGAATGTGTCCTGGCCCTGGAATCAGACTGTGAAATTACAAAGAACCCACGCCAGGCTAACGGAACTACAGTGGTGTCAGTCTAGGTGAGGCTGCCTAGGCTGTGACATGTGGTAAAGGCAGCAAGTGTGTCGGGGACTGACAACCTAGTGATGTGAATATAAATGTTTTGCCTAATTCCAACAGTTAAAATCTCATGTGCTCACTCTTCTTAGAAACTACTGATAGATTATAAAGTACTCTCACAGTGGGGGATGGAGGGGTTGGGGTTGTGGCTGGGGTTGTGGCTCAATGGTAGAATGCTTGCTTAGCATGTGTGAGTCACTGGGTTCGATTCTCAGCACCGCATATAAACAAATGAATAAAATAAAGGTCCATCAACATCTAAAATTTTTTAATTAAAATACTCTCACAGGCAGTCTTGTATTTTCATTCTAGATTAAACAGATCTGCATTTTTGAAATGTTCCCCTAAAGAGAATGGAAAAACTTAATAGTTGAGAGTCAGAGAAGAAACTGGTGACACATGACCACCTATACCAGGGAACAGAGCATTAAGAATGCAGCATAGAGAACTCACCCTAGAAAAAGAAAAAAGAAAGGAAAAAGTAGAAATAGAACACGGTACTAATTTTAGCTTGGAAGTAAATGCCTACTGCAAAAATAGGCATTTACTTCCAAGCTATCTGTACAAGCAGCTGTGTAGACCCAGACTGGAAAACACAACAATGGCCATGATGGGCAGTCTGACCTCAGACATGCTATGTTCGAAGTCCCTGTGATCAGATGTGTAGGGGTGCCCACCTGGTAAGTGGATGCATGGTCCACAACTCAGAAGAGAGGTCAAAGGTAAATATAAAAATTCAGAAAGCAGCAAGACCTCAGGGACTGCTGAAGCCATCTAAGTGGATGAAATGGCTTGGAGAAAACCTAGAAGTTGAAAGAAGAATTTGGTGGGAAGATAAAGACATGAGAACTGCAGAAGAACATTTAAAATGTATTTCTGCATTAAAGCCAAGTTCAATATTAAGAAATAAATTAATGTATTTCATCATACACATAGCACTGTGGAAAACCAAATGTCACCCATTATAGACTCTGAGGAAGTGTCTTTAAAAATAATATCCCACTTATAATGAGCACCTTCAATATGATGGCATGACCTGAATGTGAACATATGTGTCTTAGACCCAAGGCAGCATGACAGTTCAAGTGGACACAGGGAGGAGAAGCATTCTCCATCATCACAGCACTGAGTGCTACTTGAGAGGCATTCATACAAACAAAAAGGGAAAAACAAAAGTGAAGATTGTAAAAGAATCTCCTGAAAAGTGACTCAAAATAGTAATATTCAATAAAGTAGAAGACTATATATACCACATATTAAAGTCTTTATTTATGTACAACATCCATAAAATAATAAAAACATCAAAAAGAAAAATCTTCCAGCAAGACAACAAAAGGTAGGCAAGTGGATGAGAGGAGAATAAAAATGGAAGATGAAAAAAAGCAAATTAAAAAGACATTCATAAACAGTAAAATTGTTCATAGGGATATCAGTGTTCCCTAAGCCAGTCACTGTGATTATCTCATATAAACTACACACTTGTAGATGCAAACAAGTTGATTCAAAGTTGCTATGAGAAAGTAAGCAGGCAAACACAGATAATGTATGATAAGCAATCTTTGTGTCCCTTCCTGCATCAGCGGCTGGGACTCCAAGACAAATACCACAGACTGAGCTGCTCCAGTGGAACTTGGTTCTGGCAGTTCTACAGGCTGGGAACCCAGGTCCAGCAGCCAGCTGATTCAGTTCCTGGTGTGGTCTCCTCCTGGCTTACACATATCCTTTCCTGGAAGAAGAGAGAGAATTCCATCTCCTTTCAACACCATCAATCCTATAACCCACTTTGAGGACTTCATTTTACCATAACTATCTCCCAAATGACATCTCCGTGAGAAATGGAAAGTCTGTTGGTCCATTTTCAAAATACAGTATTTAGCCTTGAATATAAATTCGGGAGGTAAGAAAAGCAGCAGGAGAGAACAGAATGGAAAGTTACAAGCAGGTAACACTAGAGTGTGGACAATTCACAGTCCCTTTACAGATAGGAGGTGAGGGGAAAGGGCCTGCTGAAACAACAAAGAGGTAAACTGCAAGATGCACTCACCTTAAGAAGGCTTTCCAGCTACAAGAGAACAAAGGGAGGTGGGGGACAATTAAAGATGCATTTCTTTAAAAAACTCAATCGGAGACAGTAAAACCTAGGTGATGGCATACCCCACAGTAGGGGTGCAGGGGCAAGGAGGGGCTTGTGTACTAAGGGATAAAATGCTTATTGCAACTGCTCTGGGTGTGCCTGCTCCCTCAGACACCAGATCCTGCAAGATCATCATTAAAGTCTTGCTTTCTCCACACCTTTGTCTCTCAATCCATTCTTTGGGTTTGGACAGGTGAGTGTGTTTCTCACAATCTCCAAATACAATCATATTTGGGTTTAGAATAAGCTTCCCACATAGAGGGGGGCTGGTGGGGGTGGGGCACGATTCTTACATAGTATTAACTGTGGTGGTTTTCTATGACAAAGGATTACAGATCCCCTCACAGTGAAACTCAAAGATCATTTATAATCTTCCATTTGCCTTGGTTGGCCAATGGTGTATAAATGGAAGTGATACATGCTAAGCTATGGCTTGATGTGAAATGTCCCCCCAAAATTCATATGTTGAGGGCTTTGTCCCTAGTTCAGCAGCATTCAGAGGTGAGGTCTTTGGGAGGTGATAGGATCGTGAGGGTTCTGCCTCATCAAAGGATTAATCCATACATAGATTCATAATGTGAGAAACAGAAAGTTTGGTGGTCCACTTTCAGAACATAGTACTAAGCCTTAATTGGTAAGATCCAATTGTACCCATTTTAACTTTAGCCCTTCCCTTTGCCCACCCCAATTTTAAAATTAGCCAACTGATAGAGTATAACCCAGACCTCCTCCTATCAGGGCAAGGGGGGACACTGTTGGGAGTCTCCCTGAGAACTCCCTGGACCTTTCAAACATGGCGGTGGGCAAATTGCCAGTGGGCGGCTAGAACTCCCTGGACCTTTTAGATAAAGAGCCCCTAATGCAACATGGCGGCAGGCAAGTTGCCAGTGGGCGGATAACAAGTTGTTTTGAAAATTTTCTAATTGGTCCTCCCGTCTTCCGTGATCATGGACAGCTCGTGCCCCCCATGAATCTTATGCAGGGTGGACGTGCGTGCACCATAGGTGATGATCTGACCTTTACTATGATTGGCCCCGGGAGCTTCCTGGTTTAAGATAACTCTCACTTTCTATATAAGCTAGAACCAGCTTGCAGTAAAGTACTTCATCTTTGTCACTGCTATCTGTGTGTGTGCATTTTAATCTCCGACGACGAACCTTGGCCTTTCAGACACTGTGTCAGGGATAAAAGCAGGCGGACTGCCCGCCCAGCACTTGACCACCAGGTTTGGTGGCACACCCTTCTGGCAGGAGTAGAGTCTGCCATGCCCATCTACATGCCTGAATTCTTGTGGCACCTCAGTGTTTCTAGCAATGACACATGGGCTGCTGGAAAGTAGTAAAACCTTAACAGGTGGGGTAGTTGGGGAGGCAGGTCACTGAGGGTATAACCATGAAGAGTATCTTCTGTCTCTGTGCTTTCTCTCTGCTTCCCAGTCACCCTGAGGTGAGCAGCTCAGCTCAAGCATGTACTCCCACCATGACACTGACTCACCAAAGGCCCAGAAACAACAAAGCCAAGTGAACTACAATTAAAAAAAATAAATATTTTTGTTTAAAAAAGAATTTTTATGGCTTTTTTTTTTTGGTTTGTTTGCATGCTGGGGATGAAACACATAAACTCATAGGCTATAGGCAAAACCACTATACCACTAAGTTACATCCCCAGCCCAGAATAAGTAGTTTTGTTATTATTTTTTAACCTTTATTTTATTTATTTATTTTTATGTGGTGCTGAGAATCGAACCCAGGGCCTCGCACGTGCTAAGCGAGCACTCTACCACTGAGCCACAGCCCCAGTCCCTTGTTATTTTTTGTGAATAATTTTGTACAATTTTGGCATCACTTCACTATTGACTCAAAATGAGATGAGAAATGCATCTACTATTCATGTTTTAGAGCACTGGGGAAGAACTAATATTACATCTCCCAGTGTTTGGTAGCATCCTCCAGTGTACTATAACAGGGACATGAGACTTCTTGGTGTGCAGCCGATAATTATTGCTGATGAAACCCTCTGTACTTGTGATAGGTCTCTTCACATTATTTTCTATCTTGTGTCTAGTCTGTGTTTCCAGATACTGGCCCATTTCATGTGAATTACCTAATACAATGACATAATCACACTGTTCATATTACTTTTCTCTAAATATAATCTTGTTTTTCTAAGGGAGATAGTAACATCTCCTGTGTAATATCTGAATTTACCTGAGTCTTCTATTTTTCCCTGGTGTTTTGCCTTTTGAAAAAGCTGAGAGGTAAAAGGTATTTATGAATTTTGTCATCTTAACCTTATTTATTATCCATTGTTCTCTTAATTTGAATTTTTTTCTTTCTTTTTTTTCCTGATTTATCACCTGGAGTCACATTAACACATTACAGCTTCACTGCCACCCAACTTCTTTGTATTCTAATTAGCAAATATGTTACATTTCCATATGGTATAGGAAGAAGAGTATGTTTTATTTGTAATTTCATACTATTGCTTTCTAGCTCAGTTAAGAGTAAAAAGAAGAAACTGAGCGTTACACTGCCTTTTACATCTTCATACATCCTGGAACCATTCCCAATGAATGCACATGACTGGCTGTTGCTGCTGTTGCTCTGTTTAGCAATTTCCTGTCATTTTGCTGGGGGTTGGGGGTAGATCCACAGAGCTCTTCACAGGGCATGCTGGAAGTCCTAGAATTGCACAAGCTGACTGACCTGGGAACTATGTTTGTAATGGACACTAGGCAGTGATGCATCAACTCGTAAACAAAGTTAAACTGAACCAAGTGATGGTAACCTCTGAATAGTTCTGTTACTACCTGTGAGCTTAGCGGGCTTTGCACATGCTGTGATGATCTGGGTGGCTAAAACTTAAGTTTTTTGCTTTGCTTTAAATTCTCCAATTGTCATTCTCATGTTCACAGGGAAATGCTGAAACTGTCTGAAAATAATTCACAAAACTGTTAAATATCATAAAATTCTGCAACTGCTAGTTGATATACCATATGGTTAGTAGAAAATGCTAAAAGGTGTGCTGCAGCACATGCAGATGTGTGCTTTCTCCTACAAGTGTCCCTTCCCTGTGTGCCACATAGCCCTAAGTGCGAGTGTTCAGTTGTGCCAACTTAAAACTGAAGATCTGTAGGAAGAAGTCACATCGGGTACAGCCTCAGCACCAGCTACAGCAACAGGACCGTGATTCTTCTACTAACCATTCCAGCTGCTGCTCTACTTGAGAGAGTGCTGCCAGCCTTGAGGAGTTAAGAGGAAAGCGAGACTTGCAGTGGGGTTTGAATGCCACTTTTAAAGAGCACAGGTCTTCTGATGGCCCCAGCTCTGCCCCTCAGCCCAGCTGCTGATTTGGAGGACAGACCCCATACACAGGGACACAGCCCCAATTAATTTAAGCCTTGACTCTTGATTCTTCTGCCCCAAGTATTTCCCAAGTCCAAGAGAGCTCACTTGGCTCATTCACAGGGAAGTCAATGTGGCTGATGGCAACTGCCACATGAGAGGCAGAGGTGTCAGCTTCCCATGGCTCAGGGGATCACTGAGATGCCTGCAACCTGGACCCTCAGGGACTATTCAGAACCCAGATTTCTCACAGTGGTCCCCAACTCAGCAGCACACCTTTCACTGCCTTTTCCTCCCTTCCTGTCTCACTTTTCCTACTTCCTTGCACCTCCTCTTTGAGATTACTTTCAAAAATACCCTCCTTACACACACTTCTACCTCAGGTCTTATAGAGTATTTGCTCAGTAAAAGGTGACTCTGATGATTCAGTCCTAATCCCCAGGGAAATGTCTGGCTCAGTTTCCTCCACTGCATTTGTGGCTCTTTTGATTAGTAGATGTTATTTCTGAGCAGCATGCTCAGCTCTTGGAATATCATTTTCTTCATTTCTCAGTTAAAAATAAGGACTTATACTACATGATGTTGTGAAGATAGAAAGAGGTGTATGATACATCTTCTGATATAGTAGATGATGTATGTATGTTCTATTAAATTTTTAGTTTTTTGCTTTTTCACATTGTTATCAAACTTTCAACCAATGTTGCTAAATCAAATGGATATAAACGAAGAAAAATAAAATTCTGTCCCTATATACCTCACAAAATAATCATAGATTGAAGGCAAGAAATAATTAAAATCAGAGCTGAAAACAATGAAATCGAAACAAAAGAAACAACTGAAAAAATTGACAAAACTAAAAGTTGGTTCTTTGAAAAAATAAATAAGATTGACAGACCCTTAGCCATGCTAATGTAGAGAAAAAGAGAGAGAACCCAAATTACTAGCATACTGGACGAAAAAGGCAATATCACAACAGGCACTACAGAAATATATAAGATAATTAGAAATTATTTTGAAATGTTATACTCTAATAAAATAGAAGATAGTGAAGGCATCAATAAATTCATTAAGACATATGATCTGCCCAGACTGAGTCAGGAAGATATATACAACATAACAGACCAATATCAAGTGAGGAAATAGATGAAGCCATCAAAATATTACCAACCAAGAAAAGCCCAAAATGATATACAGCTGAGTTTTACAAGACCTTTAAAGAAGAACTAATACCAATACTCTACAATCTATTTCAGGAAATAGAAAAAGAGGGAATACTTCCAAATTCATTCTACGAGGCCAATATCACCCTGATTCCAAAACCAGACAAAGACACCTCAAAGAAAGAAAACTTCAGACAAATATCTCTAATGAACATAGATGCAAAAATCCTCAATAAAATTCTGGCAAGTCTAATACAAAAACATATCAAAAAGATCATGCACCATGATCAAGTGGGATTCATCCCAGGGATGCAAGGATGGTTCAACATACGGAAATCAATAAATGTAATTCATCACATCAATAGACTTAAAGGTAAGAACCATATGATCATCTTGATAGACACAGAAAAAGCATTTGACAAAATACAGTACCCCTTTATGTTCAAAACACTAGAAAAACTAGAGATAACAAGAACTTACCTCAACATTGTAAAGGCTATGTACGCTAAGCCTCAGGCCAACATCATTCTAAATGGAGAAGAACTGAAGGCATTCCCTCTAAAATCTGTAACAAGACAGGGATGCCCTCTCTCACCACTTCTATTCAACATAGTTCTTGAGACACTGGCCAGAGCAATTAGACAGATGAAAGAAATTAAAGGAATAACTTTAGGAAAAGAAGAACTTAAATTAGCACTATTTGCTGATGATATGATTTACTTAGAAGACCCAAAAGACTCCACCAGGAAACTTCTAGAACTAGTAAATGAATTCAGCAAAGTGGCAGGATATAAAATCAACACCCATAAATCAAAGGCATTTCTGTATATCAGTGACAAATCCTCTGAAAAGAAACTGAGGAAAACTACCCCATTCACAATATGCTCAAAAAAATAAAATAAAATAAAATATTTGGGAATCAACTTAACAAAAGAGGTAAAAGATCTATACAATGAAAACTACAGAACCCTAAAGAGAGAAATAGAAGAAGTCCTTAGAAGATGGAAAGATCTACTTTGCTCATGGATAGGCAGAGTTAATATTATTAAAATGACCATACTACCAAAAGCACTATACAGATTCAATGCAATTCTGATCAAAATCCCAATGGCATTCCTCATAGAAATAGAAAAAGCAATCATGAAATTCATCTGGAAGAATAAGAGACCCAGAATAGCTAAAGCAATTCTAAGCAGGAAGAGTGAAACAGGTGGTATCGCTATATCAGACCTTAAACTATACTGCAAAGCAATAGTAACAAAAACAGCATGTTACTGGCACCAAAACAGGTTGGTAGACCAATGGTATAGAATAGAGGACACAGAGACTAATCCACAAAATTAAAACTATCTTATATTAGATAAAGGTGCCAAAAGCATGCTCTGGAGAAAGGATAGCATCTTCAACAAAAAACTGGAAATCCATATGCAACAAAATGAAATTGAATCCCTTTCTCTCACCATGCACAAAAGTTAACTCAAAATAGATCAAGGACCTAGGAATTAGACCAGAGACTCTGCATCTAATAGAAGAAAAAGTAGACCCTAATCTTCATCATGTGGATTTAGGCCCCAACTTCCTTAATAAGACTCCTATAGCACAAGAATTAAAACCAAGAATCAACAAATGGGATGGATTCAAACTAAAAAGTTTCTTCTCAGCAAAAGAAATAATCTGTGAGATGAATAGAGAGCCTACATCCTGGGAACATATTTTTACCCCTCACACATCTAGGGTATATAAAGAGCTCAACAAGATAAGCACCAAAAAAATAAATAATCCAATCAATAAATGGGCCAAGGACCTGAACAGACACTTCTCAGAAAAGGACAATCAATCAACAAATATATGAAAAAATGCTCATCATCTCTAGCAATCAGAGAAATGCAAATCAAAACTACTCTAAGATACCATCTCACCCCAGTAAGAATGGCAGCCATTTTGAAGACAAACAACAAGTGTTGGCAAGGATGTGGGGAAAAAGGTACACTCATACACTGCTGGTGGGACTGCAAATTAGTGCAGCCAATATGGAAAGCAGTATGGAGATTTCTTGGAAAACTGGGAATGGAACCACCATTTGACCCAGCTATTCCTTTTCTCAGACTATACCCAAAGGACCTAAAAATAACATACTACAGGGACATAGCCATATCAATGTTTACAGCAGCACAATTCACAATACTTAAACTGTGGAGCCAACCTAGATGTCCTTCAGTGGATTAATGGATAAAAAAATGTGGCATTTATACACAATGGAATATTACTCAGCACTAAAAAATAACAAGACCATGGCATCTGCAGGGAAATGGATGGCATTAGAGCAGATTATGCTAAGTGAAGTTAGCCAATCCCTAAAAAACAAATGCTGAATGTCTTCTCTGATATAAGGGGGGGGGGCGGAGGACTCAAAATGGGATAGGGAGGAAGACCATGAGAAGAAGATTACCACTAAATAGGGAAGAGAGGTGGGAGGGAAAGGGAAGGAGAAGGGGAATTACATGGAAAATGGAAGGAAACCCTCATCGTTGTACAGAATACATGTATGATGATGTGAGGGGGAAAAAAAGAAGTGTGTCACATTAGATTGGGTAGACAGAAGTGATGGGAGGAGAGGGGAGGGGAAGGGGGGATAGGAAAGTCAGCAGAATAAAATAGACACTAGTATTGCTGTGTGTATATACGTGACTGTATGACCAATGTGATTCTACAACCTGTACACTCAGAAAAATGAGAAATTATACCCCATTTGATTCAAAAAAAAAAAAAAAAGAACTCAATCTACTTTATTACTGCATAGGCAAGGTTTTTTTTAATGATATTTATTTATTTATTTTGCATTACAATTCTTAATATACCATTATACAATAATTTATCATCTCTCTGATTATATATAAGGTATGTATATCCTGTTACTGGGCAGACTCATCTGAGGGTCACATAACCCAATGAGCTAGCAACACGCTTAGGAGTGGCGACCCATGGACTAAAAGGTCAATGGCAGAAAAACAGCAGGAAAGGAACAGCTGAGCGCACAAGGGAAGCCAGGTTACCATGGTGATAAGGCTGAGCATGGGTTGTGTGCCAACTGCAATATCTGGGTTCAGCACTCAGAGTATGAGTTCCTAACATAGGCTGCTTTCCAACTTATGGGCCCAACAAGGTCATATCAACTTATTAATTATGTGAATGTACATATTATTCACAAATGGAAAGAATGTAGTGAATATTATTTTTAAAGTTCCCATAGCTTTTCTGATCTTTGGTCTTGTGAGGCAGTAGCATGAACTTTGAACTGGGAAGCAATACCCTAAGGCAGCAATATCCAACACAAATAAAATGGGAGGCACTAGTATTCACATTAAAATACTAAAAGAAAAGATAAAGTTGATTGTAATAACAATACATCCAAAATATTATCATTATAGTATCAATATGTAATTATTGTGAAGTAAATATACTTTTGCTATAAATCTTCAAAGTTCACTCTATTTTAAGCCTCCTGCACATGTCAGATCAGAGCAGTCACATTCCAGCTTTGAAAGCTGACTCCTCCCCTGAACTCAGGGAAGTGCAGGACTTGAAGCTCCATTTCATGCCACAGGTGATGAAACACTTTTACCTACCAATATTTCTCCTCAGGGTCAAGAACAGGGAGAGACAATGCCCTGACAGATGGCAGGGAACTCCACCTGGAAGCCTCCAAAGGTATATCATTCTACCCATTTTCTGCTGGGCCAAGGCCCATCCCTCTTGCAGAGATGGGAGAGCAAACAAGGGAAGAGGAGGGAATCTCATGTCTTTAGATCTTCCCAAAGCCTTGACCTCCAGAGTTTAAACAGATTAAAGCAAACTTATTTTGCAGTTCAGCCTTGGACTTAATTGTCAGGCTACCAATGTGTGTTTCTCCTATAGCATGGGGTACTGTATAAGCTTAAGCCAAATCACATGCATGCAGTTCTACATGTATGTCTGTGTAACTCAACAGTATCTACCAAAAGATTGAACTTTAAATTATGGAAACAGGAAATGACCTTGGCAATGTGCTTTTACTGCTGCTTCCATCAAGAGACAGAGTCTGTTTACCAAACCTTATTTCTGGGATGGCCTTATTTGCTACAACTCATACAAAGCTGTGATGACAAAAGTGTAACAGTATGGTACCAGGGCTCAAAATGTCTCGAATGCTTTATCTTTTTCTTTTAGAACCCTGCAATCCATGAGAACGATCCCACATTGGCCTACTGGAGGATGAGATATCAAGGGGAAAATAGGTATCCCAGATGACAGCCAGATCACACTCTGAAGCTGAGCCATCTAGCCAGCCATCAGCTAACCACATACAGGAGGAGGAGCCCAGTTGAGCTCAGTATAAATTGCTGACCACTGGTTATAAGCTAATATATTTTTGGATGACCTATCATCTAGTGATAGATAAACTAATAGCCAGTGATAGGAAGGATGCTAATATTCAGTGACATGTTGATCACAAGTTGTCTGGCAAACAGTGGGTGTCTTATAGATTTTCTGTTCCCTCACCTGTGGTATGAAATAGAGGTCAAGCCCTTCACCTCCCTGAGGTCAGGGAGTTATAGCTCAAAAAGTTGGAATGTAGCTGCTCGGCTGGACAGTGCTAGAGCCTTACAACAATGTGAGATTTGAAGACTTAGTAGCAAGACTTAGTATATAGATGTCACAATAATTTTATGTTAATAACAATGATAATATTTTGGATTAAAATATGACAATTTCATCCCTTTTTGGTACTAGGGATTGAACTCAGCTGCACTCAACCACTGAGCCACATCCTCTACCCTATTTTGTATTTGATTTAGAGTCAAGTTCTCACTGAGTTGCTTAGTGCCTCACCATTGCTGAGGCTGGCTTTGAACTCGAAATCCTCCTGCCTCAGCCTCCGGGGCAGCTGGGATTACAGGCATGCGCCACCACGTCCGGCAATCCTCTTAATTTTTAATACAAAAATCCAAGAAAATTTTAAATTATTTGTATTGCACATAGTTTCCTTAAGTGACTGTTTCCTTCAAGTTCCTCCTCACAAGAATAGACACCAAAGTTACAGGAAATTTAAAAATTATTTTCATTGTACTCTGTCCATTTGTGAATAACATATACATACACATACAATTGATAAATGGAGATGATCTTACATACAAGGTTAAAAATGCAAATGTACCTGCATAGTAGGGGGAATGGAAAGATCCAGCAAAGAACGTTATTTTGGCCTCATTCAGCTGAAGGTTATCCATTCCCTCTCACTCAGGGTATAAGAAGGCGGGGTCTCAAGCTCTATCCAATCAGGGACACGTGCATGAGGACTGTCCAATCAAGTACATTTCTAGAAAGGAGAAGACAGGATTTCCTAACCTCGCGGATCTTGGTTCCGGGATTCCGCCATATTGGAACCCGTTCTTCCGCCAGGGAGGCCTCGGAGGCTCTGCCCGGCCCCAGTCGCCCTGTCATCCATCCCGAGTGCGCGAGCCTCCCCGGAAGCCGGATATGGTGAGTGTGCGGCGGAGTTCTGAGACCGGCGGCGCCAGTCGGGAACCGCGCGCTGGCTGTGGCGGGACCCGCCTCCGGGCGGAGAGCCCAGCCTCCTGCAGGCCGAGTCCTCCGGGGCGACCCGGGCATTACCCGCGGCCGTGGGTGGGCTGGGCGGCAGCCGCAACCCAGGGCTCCGGTCCCTCTCTGCGTGGCGACTTCGGCCCCACTGGAGCCCTCTGTGCAGTTGGGAGTTGTCCTCTCAGGCTGTGGGGTGAGCTGGGCAGCAGCTTGAACCGTGGTCTCTGGTCCGGTCTCTGCGTGGAGACTTCAGCCCTGCTGGAGCCCTCCCAGGCGGATGTGAGCCTGCAGCCCCGTGTGTCTCCCTCTATACACTGTGGGGAGGACAGGATGAGGGAGAATCTTCACTTTGTGTGTGGGGTTCCTGTGTTAGAGGACCTCTGGTCCTTAGGGTTCCCTTCTTTACCCCTGAGAGATCTTGCTTTTCTACAGAACTTGAAGATACTACCTCTGATATGTTCAATATCTTTAAATTTTTGTTTAATGAATTTGGGTTTCCTTTACTCTCGTTTTGTAAAATTTGCCTGTGCTTTTGCTTTTTTTATTTCTTTTTTTTTTTTTTTAATTTTAAAACATGCCCGTGTTTTTGTTTTTGAATCTGGCCAAGTTGCTTGTGAGCCTTGCTGTGTTACTGATGCAGGCCTGGAACTTAATGATCCTCCTGGCTCAGCTTCCTCTAGTTGCTGGAATTACAGGGTACACCACCAGGCTACATTTTGCTTTTAAATCTGTGGAATTTTTGTGTTATGATATAGGAACCAATTATTATTATTATTATTTTGATTGGCAGTGCTGAGAAATATTGAGGTATAACAGAGAGCTACCCTTCCAGGACCTCTGAAATAAAATTGGCTTCCGGATAAAATTCTCATATGGATTAAGTGCAGATATGTTGTAAAGTAGGAGAGTGACTCTTAGGCCGGCAAGATTAAACTCTGCCACTGGATAAAGGGGATCTGTTTGAAAATCAAAGTATGTGGTACCAAAGTCGGAAAGTCTTAGAGGAAAATGTAACATTGCCCATCCCAACACATAGAAGAAGATGGGCTGGCTTAGTGAGTTCACCATCTGGAACTGAGGCAGGGGAAGGTGGAACAGGCAGTACCTGACCATTGGATGCATTGTTCTAACTCAGCATTTTTTTTAAACACCTTTATTTCACTTATTTATTTTTATGTGGTGCTGAGGATCGAACCCAGGGTCTCGCATGTGCGAGGCGAGCGCTCTACCGCTGAGCCACAACCCCAGCCCTAACTCAGCATTTTCTAAAATTGCAGGTAGAGTTGACTCTGGGGAGCTGATGATTACTTATAATTGAAATAGAACACAATGCAAAATAATACATCAGAGAACTTCACACGTTCAAAGATAAGCTTTATTTTGTTTGAATGTCTTTGAAATTTTCAAGGATGTATAGGTGTGTACTAGGATGATATAAAATGTATTTCTTACCATGGGCTGCCTTCCAAAAATACCTTGAGCCTCAAATTGCTACTAACTCATTTTCCCTATGAACTGCCTTCATTGTGTTGTCCCTTGTTTACAATACACACATCTGCCTACGAGAAGGAAAGGGCCAGTCTTAATGAGTCTCATTTCTTCCCATGCCTGTGTGTGTATATTCGATATCTTCTTGTATGTCCTGTGCTGCAGTAGCCCACTGCTTCACAGCGCCAGGCCTAGAATAAAGATCTCAGCATCAGTGTATCTGCCCATATTATTCCGACAGAATCGGTGGGGGTGGAGTTACTATGAATTAAAAGTTGAAGATGGGTTGAACGAAGAGGAGACTAGGGTACCTAAAACTACAGAGGCAACTAAGGCCAATTCAGATGTCCAGCCAAAAGTGCTGGCTCCAACTATAGCAGGAGCTTTTTGTTCTCTTTATTCCAGAACCTCCTATTTCATCGCCTTCCCCTCAACTCTGACTGTGCCTCTCCTTTCCTTCCCCTAAACCTTCCTACCCCCTGCTTTGACCTCATGTGTGGTTCACATGCAGCATTGGAACTCCAGGAATTGCAGGCTGGGATCCGAATCCTTCAGTCTATTCAGAGCCCAGATTCTGGTTCTTCCTTCTCACTTTTGGGTTGTCAGACTGTCTCCCATCTCCTTTACTTCCACATTCAGTTTTTCTGCTTGTCATTATGTGGCCCCCAGGATGGTGATTTCAGGTAGAGTTAATGATCACCTTGGGGCAAATATTAAGAAGGCACTAAGCAGTTAAGAAGGAAATGATGATCAAGCAGAGGTTAGAGTTTCTCCACTTGCTTTTAAAAGGTTGAAGGGGGCACTTATGCTTTCTTATAAAATCACCTCTGTACAAATTGAAGTTGAATTTACATGACTCTTTTTCCTAGTGCAATAGTATATTACAGATTAAAACCATTCTTTGCCAATTTAATGACATCTGCTTTATCTTTCACAGAGGATTATTTTATCACCTGTTTACAGGCTGGGAGAAGGGACTATTGGATTGCTTTGAGAATGCAGAGGTTTCCCGGTAGGGGTCCAACGTTCATGCTAAGTATTGAAAATGTTATCATTTCACCCAGTTTCCACATCTCCAAGCTCCCTGAGAGTTTGGCAGGACCAGAGGACTAGCCATGTCCAATGAATCACTCCAAGGGAAGCAGGAATGTACCAGTATCCAAGCTGGATCATGATTCAGTGTTATAGGCTGGGGCCTTCTGCAATACTTAGGAAGCACCAAGTGCCCCCTTTCAAAACCTGATTCTTGTGGTCAAGTCAAGAAAGATTTCAGACATGTCACTCAGAGTAACAGGTATAAGTTTAATAAGGGTGGGAAAAAGTAAAGGACACACACTCAAGGGAGAAAGTTGGGTCCTCTCAGAAAGGAAAGGGACAGAGTGCCTCTCCTTCCCTCCAGTTTTATTGGGGGTTCCGGGAAGTTTCCAGAGAATCCTACCCACCCAGGTTTACCTCTTGACTTTTGACTAAGCAAGATGACAGCAGAGTTTCAAGTCCACACTGCCATGACAATTCTGGGTCACTTTGTCCTATGCTGACCAATTCTAATCGGAACCTGTTCTTACAGATTTTATGGTTAAGGGCAATTATTCTTAGCTTCCTGAGTTCTGGGATCTGATCTGTGTGTAGGTCACAAAAGCCTCCCCCTTCAAGCTAACTTTTGTTATTTTCAGCATTTGGGGGCCTGCATATAACAGGTAGTTTGCTGAGGAAGATAATAATACTCTCAACTTGAGCCAGGCAGGGCTATAGTAAATTGCTTCATAGGAAAGAAAGCATGTGGGCATCAGCAGTGGACCCAGTTTATAGAATTAAGCCTTTAACTTCTTGTTCCCAGTGCTCATGTTTGTCTGTTCCCTATCAACACCACTACCAGCATAGGTTCCTCTGTCAGTCAGGGAAGCACCATATACTCCAAGTTGCTCTACCTGAGGAGTCAGTCCTCTGAAGCCACTAAGAGGGCATTATTTTTTAATGGATAATAATTGGGTCAAATTGGGTAGGTCTTACAATTGCCTTAGCTTTGCAGAGCACATGGAAGAGAGCATGGAGACATGCTGATGTGACATGATGAAAGTGTTTGTTTCACAGAGATGACCACAAAAACTCGCAGTGCAGAGTTTCTGAGAGAAGGTTTAGGAGGGAATAATATACGCACAGAGTTAACTGACATGTATATACCCTGGCGTTTGAAGTAGATACGGTGTTCCACATGGGTTGTATGGGGAAGAACATGGGTATGCAAAGGATAACAGGGGTAACAACTGGGATGATCTCGGGCTTAATGGAGCTGGGTAAGGCTCCAGGGTCTGGTAAGAAACACAAGTATGGCCCTCAATCCCGACATGGTTCCGTCCTCTGCTCTCTTGTCTGGGTTTGCCTGTGTCCAATGAGCTCATCTGGTTTGGGATCTCTTAAATTTTCCCTGTGCAGGATATCAGAGGCAGTGTACGTGGCTGTCTTCTCCCCATGTCTCACTCTTTTGGGTCTTCCACCACCTACTCTATTCTGCAGTTCCAAGGTCCCCTCCCTTCCATCATTCTCCTGTGCATGGAGCTGCTTTTCCTAGTTCTGGCAAGCACTGGATGAGGACAGGTTCACTGGAGGCTCTGCCACGTATGTGGGGTTGGAAAAGCTCGCCTGTCTTCACACTTGAGGGCTCCCTCAAAACTTAGAGAAAGCAAGCACAGGTCACCATAAGCTAGACCAATCTCTTATACAGCCTCTGGAAAGAGTGCGGTCGTGTTAACACTGGTTTAGTGCAGCATCACTCATCCAGATGCACATCAGCCACCCCAACGAGAGTGTAAGTTTCTGTTACTTTAACCGTTGTGTTTGTGATGGTTTCTCTCAACAGCAGAAGAAAACCCAGCTTCCTTGCATCTTAAATCTGTGTGACCATTTGCATCATGCCAATATAGCCAATATCAAGTGGTAGCAGTCAAAACTGTGCAAATCTGGAAAACTATTCTGTCAGCAACAGCTTGACAAGGTGACCAATTCAGTCTGATTGTAGAAGTCACGTACTGTGATTCTTTCCTCCTTAGCAGCAACCTTGGAATGTAAGGTACCTGGTATACTTTGTGGCTGCATGTGGAGATATTCTCTTTGTTTTAAAGTACTTCTGATAACTGTTGCCTAAACAGATCTTTTCTAAGCTAATAGGCATGCATTATTATCTACAGTTAAACAATTCTGGTTTACATATGGGGAAGGATATTACTATCAGAAATTTCATACTTACTCTTGTAATTCGTTTTGGGGATGGGGTGATCTTTATAGCTCCTGTCTTCTCTTGATAGTTGCACAGTTTGCTGCCTGGTTGTTCTGTCATCTCATGTGTCAGGTGAATGTGTCAGCCTTAGAGTCCTGTCCTCCCTTTTTCTGGCTTATAGGGGCTAGTGTCGGGCTGAGGTTCCCACCAATATCTTGGAATTGGTTAAAGTAAGGGATGTTGTGATTTGCTTTGTTCTCTTGGTGTCTTAGTTTCGTTTTTCCTCCAAAGAGACCTGAGGTAGAAGTGTGTGTAAGGAGGGCTGAGAATGTAGCTCTGTGGTAGAGCTCCTCTAGGTACAATCCATAGAATGAAAGGGAGGGGGAATCGGAAGAGAAGGAGAAAAAATATAGAGAGAGATGAAAATACTTAAAAAACATAAGTGAACAGAACCCATCAACATATGACGATAAATATATACTGTCACCTAGTTTGTTCATCCCTGGAATATTCGATGGATTAGTATCCAAAAATCATTTAATATAATAGTCTATCAGTACAGTTTTTAACATATCACCTCAGTAGAGGGAGACAACAGGATGACAAAATTCAAAACCTATCATGATGATTCAACAATGTAGGAAGAAAAGGTACTACTCAAGCTGAAAATGACCTCATAAAATTCCATAATCAGTATTACACTTTATGGTGAAATCTTTATATTTTTTTTAAATTAAAATTAATTAGAATTAGGGGCTGGGGATTTGGCTCAAGCAGTAGCGCGCTCTCCTGGCATGCGTGCGGCCCGGGTTCAATCCTCAGCACCACATACAAAAACAAAGATGTTGTGTCTGCCGAAAATTAAAAAATAAATATTAAAAATTCTCTCTCTCTCTCTCTCTCTCTCTCTTTTAAAAAAAAAGAAATTAATTAGAATTCAAACCAAAGATCCAGCAAGTTTTTTTTTTTTTTTTAAGTTGTAGATGGACGTAACTTTATTTTTATGTGGTGCTGAGAATCAAACTCAGTGCCTCACACCTGCTAGGCAAGCACTTTGCCACTGAGCCACAACCCCAGCCCCCTTTATATTTGTTTTCTAAGATTACAAAAGATAAACACATGCTCTCACATCTGTTCTTAATTGTACTGGAGTAGTAGCCAGGACAAGAGGAAAATAATTCTAAGATATATAGACTGGAAAAAGAGTACTAGGATCACATATGTGCAGGTAACAAGTTTAACAAAGTAACAAGACACATAATCAATGTATGATATCAGTTGTTTCTGTACACAAATAAAGAACAACCCAAAAACTTAGTTTGGGAAATAATTCCAGTTATAATGATATCAAAAAGAAAATACTTAGGAATAATTTTTTTAAAAGATGTGAGAACTTGAACTTGAATAATAGAACCTGTGGCTTGTGCTGAGAGCACCTGGTATCCTCCCTGAGCCACCATGTCTTGCCTCTGAGGACTTCTCCTTTGTAGAGTAATGAGAGGGGTTGTATTATTATCCTTTCTGTTATTACAAACTGGCTCAGGGTGAGGTCTGCACACATAAGTGTATTGCCATCTCCAATTCTGTCAATAGAAGAACCAGGCCCACTAAGTAAAGGAACAACATCCCATATCCCAGAGGTGCTGCCAACTCCCCTCACCAAATGCCATATACCTGTTTAAAAGATCCCCGGGTACCATACCCATAGATGCTTAAGAGAGAGATCCAGGATCCACAGCTCTGAGGAAGGGAGATGAGAATTTCAAAGTATGAGGACAGAAGCCTTTGAGAGGATCCAGGCTGGGTTCCCTAGATCTATGGAAGAGTTGGGGTCATTTTAATCAAGGGAGACAGAAGCATGTGAACAATGTAGTGCATATATAGGAAAAGAGCCAGCCAGGGACAGACATTATGCAAGAGTCAAGCCTCTCACACCCCTCCCACAAACCTCATTCCCCTTTCACTAAATACCACTCAATGTGCACATCACCTCCGACTGCTCAAGCTGGGCTTTTCCCTGCTTGAGGAGAAACTTCATTGTCAGTGGAACTCTGAGAAACCCCATGTCCTTGTCTAGTTTGTAGCAGAAGCCACAGAAGGAATAGTTAGGGTAAATAATGTAGACACTGGAAGTTTAAACATGCAGGTGGACTGTGGAACACAGCCATATTACCCTGCCATTTATTCCATTATTTTCACAAGAGCAGTTTTTCTAACTGTATTATAATCCAAGGAAAACTCAAATTAGTGGGTTTGGTAGAGATTTGCCATTTTCTTGTTTGTTAGCAAATCTAACATTTTTCATGTTTTGGCATGCATCTGTAAAAAGTAAACATGGGTTCTGTGGTAGTGATACTAATATGAGTACTAAAACAAAGCTGGTTTTTAATGTCATTAAGTGTCTCAACATCCAGATTTCCTTATTACTATTGCAACATCCCAGGGTGTTAAACCAGATTTAATAAGGAATAATAATTCCACCTGGCTGTTACATGAATAATTGACCCTTCTTGGTTTATTAGGACCTGGTTTCCTACTAACAGGACACTCTATTGGGAAGATAACAAAACTTCCTGTTCCTAATGGAAGAGCTCGGAGTTTTGTAGGAAATACGGTGATATCTCTGGGAGAGGTCCAGGAGGGAGGAGGACTCTTCCAGGTTCCTTCTGTGTATGTGCAACTCTGTTCAGTCTACCATCTTCTGCACAGAAATTTTTTACTGTGTGGCTCTCCCTAGGATTCTCTGCAGACCAAATTGAATTCTGTGTCCCTGAAGATAGGTGAAAGTTGGAAGACAAGCCAGGGGCTCCGAGGAACCCTAGGGTTTCAGATAGCTGTCAGGAAGGGTGACATTGGTGTGGGATTTTCAGGTCTGGGGATGATGAAGTTGCAGCTGCACATGTTTCAAATTAGTGTTTTGCCAGAAAACAGTTCTGGGAGCATGCTTCCAGACATACAAAGTCTGGCTCAGAAACTCTGGAATAGTGTGGTTGAGTCCAAGATGAGGATGATGATGGGGTTTTGAGCCTGGAAGGTGTGCAGTGTGAGTTCACATTCTAGCTCTGCCACTGCAGGGTCTTCTCATAACCTGACTGACACTCAGTTCACCCATATGTAAGATGAGTGTATTTTTATTACTAGTGAATGCCACTGAATTCCCAGAGAAGCAGTTGTGAAGTGTCCTAAGCAAAGTTAGTATTTGTGGGAGTTTTATTGTTGTTTTTGTACTAGGGATCAAACCCAGGGCCTCGTATATGCCAGGCAAACACTCTATCACTGAACTATATGCCAGCCCATCATGTGATTTATTAATGTCTCTGGCAAGAAAATTTTGAATCTAATCCCGCATTTCATAGCCTGCCTAGCTCTCCTGGTGTGAGTTTACGGAGTTCATAGAAGACCTTGTTTCCAGGGACAGGGAGTTCTACAAGGCATATTGGGGTACTGGATGGTGGCCCTGTTTTTCTTTGGAACAAAGTACTCCTTGTGTAGTATGAGGTAGGAGGCCTCATGAATAGAAATTCCACCCTAAAGAATATCCTTGCAACTTGAATCCTCTCTCTAGCAGCCCAGGCAAAGGAGATTAAGAAAAGAGAAGGTCCTGCTTTGATGTGGACCAAATAATTATTGATAGTACCACCTAGTGTGAATAAGATTTGAGCAATACTACCTCATCCAGAGGCTATCAGAGACAGGATGCTATTTGGAAGTTCTGGATAACTTTCAGAAGAGCAATTTAAGGTGGGCTGTGACCATTAGGGAAGGGCCTAGCAAATATTGCTTATTCTTGGGACAGTGAGGGTATGCCTGGGGTGGAGGGACAGCCTGTCCTGTTTGGCAAATCCTATCTACATTGCTCCATAACACTTCTATAACTTTACTCTGTCCTCTTTATGTACAGAATTAAGTTCCCAAACCTCATCTTCACCACATTGTTCTCTAGACTTAGTGGTGTTCCCTATATCCTGGTGGTTCTTCCTAGTAATTCAGGAAGTTTGCCAGCATCTTGCTGGCTGATGAGAAAGGTAGAGAAAGTTGGATTTGTGGTAGTAAGTGAACAGTACCAGGTCTCATGTTTTGTAGGTGTCGGGCATCTTGGCTTTTTGACTAGTGTTACCTATTTTGCCACAATGAAGTAAAAGCTGTTGTTTTTGAGATCAGTTTCAGCAATTTAAAACAAATTTTATTTTAGAAGATTTTTGCCTTGAACATGCTTATCCTTTTAATCCCAGTGGTTTTCTGTGAATTGTATGAACCCAAGAAGATAATACAGATTTTTTTTAACTTAATGCCTGTAATCTATTCTTGAAATTCATGAGTGCTACAGCCAATAGGGGCCTATTTTTTCATTATTTAAAATGGGAAATTAAGCACAATTGCTTTTACTTCTAGTTTCTTAAAACAGTACACTAGCAACACATAAGTGATAAGATCACAATATAAAAATGTAGACATGATTGCCAGTTTCTCTGTTTGATTCCCATGGCCTCAGTGCCTAAGTCTTGCTGAGGTCTCTCTGGTTAATATTTATTGTGCTTATGAAATCACTCATGTGTGATTGTGAAGTTCTTTTAATTATTTTTGGCATATCATTAAATTATTTCTCACTGCTCTACCAGTATGTTAAAAACATTGAATACGGGGCTGGGGATGTGGCTCCAGCGGTAGCGCACTCGGCTGGCATGCGTGCGGCCCGGGTTCGATCCTCAGCACCACATACAAACAAAGATGTTGTGTCCGCCGAGAACTAAACAATAAATATTAAAATTCTCTCCCTCTCTCTCTTTAAAAAAAAAAAAAAAACAACAACATTGATTACTATAAGATTACAGGTATCTGTTCGTTACATAATGTATCACCAAAATTTTTCTGGGCTTAAAAACAAAATGGAAGCCTGTCATTTGTTCATGATTCTGTGCATCAACATTTTGTGCTAGATGCATCTGGGCAATGCTTTTGCTGGTGTTGACTGGGATCCCTAATGAAGCATTAGTCATCTTGTCCCTTAAACGACTGGCTCCTTGAAGATGGCTTTACTCTTGTCTGCTGGTTTGTGCTGGCCATATGTATCCAACAGATTAGCTCCAGGCTCCTTCACAAAATGTCAGGCAGGATTCTAAGAAGGCAAATTTTTTTCAAAAAGAATTTTTATCACATTTATTATTGTCCCATTGGCCAGAGCAACTGAAATGGTGAAGCCCAGAGTCATTGTGGAAGGGTTATAATATGGAGATGAAGATGCATGGAGACACACCCTAGGAGTGGTACTCAAAAAAGTGTACTATAGCAGATGCACAATATTCCCATGCTGTCTTTCGGAAAAGACAATAGGTTGTAAGATGCATGCTTTCTATGAAATTTAAATATGTAAAATTAAGAGATGTTCTAGCAGAAACACTAATACAGAGTGCTACATTATCCATCTGTATTGTTGGGAAAACAGTTAACACTGCCTAAGTTTTGTTGTGTAACTTAAATTTTAGTGATTACATAGTGTTTCTTTCTTTAGTTTCATTAAACATTCATCCTTAAAATTTTACATTATTTCTTCATGTTAACATTATTACTAAATCAATGGCAAATGAGTATTTTCATTAACCTAAGGATAAATTGTATGTTTAATCTCTACCAATAATAGAATTGCTAGTGTTCCTTTAACAAGATATTTTCAATAATTCTCACATATAAGGGACTACATTCATAAAAGGAGGCTTTCTTGTTATTGGTTTTTAGATTTTTTTTTTTTCTTTTCCACCAGCTACTGTGTAGAGATCTTTGTACAACAGAACCTAGGATCAAGGCACACCAACTCTCATGATTCCTTCCATTCACCTTGTCTTCCAACTGTAATTCCGTAGTCTCCTGTCTGTCTCCAGGAACAAAGAAAATGAATACCACTGTGGTAAGTTATATTCCTCAGCTTGTTTTAGTGTATTTTAGGAGCTTTTACTCCTTAATTCAAATGGGATTAGAATCAAATAAATTTAACATCACAAAGAAGATAAAAGTTGATATGTTGATAGAGCCAGATTATAAAACCTTGGAGCCATCTGAACTTCATGCAACTTGGTTTCTGATCTTTCTGATACCATGGCCAAAAGACCTATTTTATATGGCTGGAATTGACACTAAGAGGAGAACACGCTAAATTCTCCTGGTATATGTAATCTAAAACAGAGGCTTGCGTAGATGTTGACAGTGCTTCACTGCCAGACTGCAGTCACAGCATTCTGCCGTATTAGAGAATCTAGTGCTAAAACAAATCAATTAAAACAGTTTTCTGGAGTTGCTAAAACCATGTGGTCCCACACAGCTTTGGAAGACCTAGAATGTGTGGAGGACAGAGTCTGGTACAGGGCTTTAAATAACTGCCAGTACATTGCTACATTGTCTGTGTATGTAAGTCATAATGCAGAGTGTCCAAAGTTGTCTTTTCTGATAAATGCGTCTAGTGCTCATTTGCACTCTAACCTACCCTTCCTTAGTCTTAGTTCAGTTTTTCAAAAGTTCACCAGGAACTTAAATGGTAGTCAACTCCATAGCTGTTCTTGTATCTGCCTTATTCAAGTCTTCTGTCATGACCTTACTCGTGCTTTTTTCTTCTTTTCCCTGAATTCTGTTTTTTTCTCATTAACAAAGATTATCGAGGTGTTTTGTCCTGTTCCTCATTCACCTACTCTGCCATTCTTGTCTTATTGAGCCCTGTGGTATTAGAAGTACCAGGGTACCTCAAGGAATCAGACACATACTCAGAAGTAGCTGGGCAAGGCAAACTTTACTTCTGCAGAAGTGTGTGCTACTGACCAAAGTCCAATAAGCAAGCACAACTTGGTGGGCAGTCCACCTGTTTTTATCCCTAATGCAGTACTGCTCCTTGCTCTGGCAGGAGGAGCTCGGGGTCATGATCTATGCAATTGTGGTTAATTTTAAAATTGGGGAAGGTAAAGAGAAGGGTTAAGTTAAAATGGCTATGATTGGATACAGATTGGGAAGCTCCAGGTATTTAGATAGATAGGCTACAAGTTGCCTTTCTTATACCAGTTTACATTTAAGGCTAAATACTGTATTCTAAAAATGGACCCCTGGACTCGTATTTTGCACACTGGTTTGAGACTCCTACATATTTCTCTGTTGCGTGGACCTCTTCCCCAGCCTTTAAAGCAATGGTTCACTTACTTGAGGGCCCCTCAGGCTCTATGAATCTTAAGTGAAACCACATCCTCCATTCTTCCCTTCTATATGGTATTTCCATCAGCTACACCTGAAACATCAAAGGGAACTTTGCCCTGGTTCCTCCCGCCCCTCTCTGGTCTTGGAGTCATCAGTTGTCAAATCCAACTGTTTTTGTTTCTTGTTAAATTTTTATCTTAGTGCCTGTAGTGCACTAAATTAGGCCTAAATAGGAGATATTAGTCTAAACAGATATAGTAGTAGCCTTTTTTACACTGGAAATGTCACTGTTATGAAGACATGAATAGGTGTGCTTGCTTAGTGACGAGGTTGGACTCTCCTGGGCTGTGCTAATAGCAAGCAGGTGTGGTGAGGTCTAGGAGTACGCACTTAGTGGGTACAGTTTCAGTGAGAGTCGAGAGAAAGATACACAGAGAATAAACAGGGAGCAGTTCTTAATAATACCTTCCTTTTGTTTTTATATCATTATTGTTTTTCTGGTTTTAGGGATTAAACCCAGGATCTCAGACATTCTGGAAAAGCTCTCTATCACTGAGCTACAATCCAGCCCTTTTTAAAAATTTTATTTTGAGACAGGGTCTCCCTAAATTCTCAGACTGACCTTGAACTTGGCAATCTTCTGCCCAGGCTTCTGAGCAAATAGGATTTGAGGTAATGTGTCTCCACATTCAGCTAATTTTTCAGCTTTTATCGTGGAAAGAATCTTGCTTTATATTAAATGCCTTGTCTACATCTGTTGATGATCATATGGTTTGTCTTTCATTCTGTTGATGTTATATATCACACTCATTGATTTGCATATATCAGACCATACTGCATTCCTGAGTGTAATCTCACTTGATAATGGTGAGTCATCTTTTGTTTGTTTATTTTGTGGTGCTGGGGATTGAACCCAGGGCCTTGTGCATTCGAGGCAGGCACTTTACCAACTGAGCTATATCCTCAGCTGGTGAGTCATCTTTTAATGGGCTTTTGGATTATGGTTGCTAGTATTTTGTGAAGGATTTTGTTTATTAAGGATATTGGCTTGTAGTTTTTATGGTTTGTGAGCTCACGCACACAAACAGTTAAGTTTTGCTGTGCTTAGCAATACAAGGAGTTCTGTGAGAAAGTATGAACTCTTTGAACTGTGTCCTTGTTGCTGTCTTAAGATAGGAAAAAAAATGTTCTGCCAAGTGTAAAATTTTTATGTATATATATATATATATATATATATATATATATATATATATATATATATGTGTGTGTGTGTGTGTGTTTGCCTAGAAATAACTAATCACAAATTAATTGATAAAAATATGGAACACTATGATCATAAACAAAGTTTTCCTAAAAATGTTTATCCATGCTTATAAGGATTAAGCTGAAAAAAGGATGTTTTTTCTTTCCCCTTGTTTTAATTAACAGTGCTGTATAAAAAAAAAAAAGTAAAGATGGTACTCATTTTCTACTAAATACATATGTGTACGTGTGTCTTTCTTAAGCATCTCTGCTGTACCAAAAATTACAAATTGTCAACGAGTCTGATAATGGTTGTGTCCTCATCTAGTTTTGGTGTTCTCTCCAGGTATGCTGGTCTTATAGAATATGCTTAGAAGAATTCCTCCTGGTTTTATTTTGAGAATAATGTAAGGAAAGTGATATTAGTTCTTGAAAGTCAGTGCTGAAGCCATCTGATCCGAGCTCTTCTTTGATGAGAGACTTCACTGATTCAGTCTCATTACTTGTTTAGGTCTGTTTAGATTTTGTGTTTTTCCTGATTTAGTCTTGGTAAGATGTATGTGTCTAGGATTTTGTCTGTTTCTTCTAGGCCATCATATTTTTTAGTGTATAGTTATTTTTAATAATCTCTGGTGATCTTTTGTGTTTCTGCATTGTCAGTTGTAATGGTCCCTTTTTACCTCTGATCTTATTTGTGTCATCTTTCTTTTTTCCTTAGTCTATGGGATTGACAATGTTGTTTATCTTCTCAAAGAACAAGTCTTTGTTTCATTTGTTTTTTATATTCTTTTTTTTTTTCTTTCTAATTTCTTGAGATGCAATGATAAGTTGTTTAGTTGAGGTCTTTCCACTTTTTGCTGTGGGCATTGATTGCTATAAACTTCCCTCAGTACTGCTTTTCTTGTACCCCATAGATTTTTGTATGTTGTGTCTCCATTTTCATTTGTTTCTAGAAACTTACAAATTTCTTCTTGAGCTAATGTTTGTTCTGAAGTAAGTTGTATAATTTCCATGTATTTGCATAGCATTCCAAGTTTTTCTTATTATTTCTTTATAGTTTTATTACATTGTGGTTACTTGGTATAATTCTAGTGTTTAAAAAATGTGCTGAGACTTGTTTTGTGGACTTTGATGTAATTGGTCCTTGAGAATGTTCCATGCACTGCTGAGAAAAAAATGTGTTTTCTGCAGCTGTTGGGAGAAATGATCTATAGATGCCTGGTGTGTGCATTTGGGTGTGCACATTATGCAGGCACCACCTGAAGTTAGAAGCTTTAGCAATACAGACCCTTTTTCTTACATCCCTGTGGACAGTGATAGAGGGAAGTTTTGCAGAGGGCAGAGCTTTGGGCACTGTGCCTGGTGGTACATTTTGCTTGAAAGGAAATAAGGCCAGTGTGCTGCTATATACCACTAGCTGCAGCTAGTGGTTTGGTTGCATGATCAGGGACTTGGAAGCAACATGTGTTAGTCATCTATTTGTCACTATGACAGAATACCTGAGAAAGCCAACAGAAAGACTAAGAAAAAATAAAGGGTTAGGGTTAGGGTTAGAGGTTTCACTCCATGCTCAGCTGGTTCCCTCATTTCTGAGCATGAGGTGATGTGGTACATTATGGTACAAAAGTGTGGTAGAGCAAATCTGCTCACCCCATGGCATCTGGGAGACGGTGAGAGAGGACAGGGCAAGTTAAAGTCCCCAAGGGTACAACCCCAAGGACCCATTTCCTTAAGCCAAGCCCCACCCACCTCCTATACTTTACACAATTTATGTTTACATTGGACTACTTCCAGCATGGAAGGGTCAGCACTTGGTTCTTACTGGAATAGTCAATATGCTGGGTATGGATTCTGTATATAACACTCTGCCAAACTACCATCGGTGGACTTAGCAAATGCTCACAGTTATGGTTTATTGTTATGAAAGGATCCACTAAAATTGACAAGAGACCAGCACATATAAGAGTCCTTTTGCATGAGCTTCAGATTATTTTCTGTCAGTGGAAGCCTGTTGTCTTTGGCTCTTTCTCCAAACAACAGTGTCCTGTAACAGCCATGGGATAGTAACAAGAAGGCCATCGTACCCAGGCCCATTTCAAAGTCTTTTTAGGATTCAATCACATTAACACCTTAGTCTCCAGTACATTCAGAGTTCAAGCTGATATCACATGACTCAAGGCCTGTCCCCACAGATCACATTGTATGCTTGGACTGTCTGTGTGTCCAAAGGCTTAAGGTGAACAAACATTCATACCAGCCAAGATACTCAGGGACAGAGAGAAATTCCCCGGATCTGGGCAAAGGCAGAACCTTTCTTTGGGAACAGTTCTTCACTATATAGTTTGTGACCTGTAGACAGGGCTTCTTGGTTCAGCAGGTTCTCAATTTTCATCACATTTGGAAAATGTTTCCTGTGGTTGGATCCATGGGTGCAAGGCACACAGACACAGAAAACTCCCTCTCTCAAGGTAGAACCATGAGGTTGGTCATGTTCTCCCTACTTCACAGACTGTGACCTTTTTAAGCTGTTGGAATTTTGTTAATTCTTTTAGGTGAAAAAAATGCATTGCAGTGTATTTTTAATTTGTGTTTTCAATTTTTGTCAGAATTTGAGCATGTCTTCATACTTTCAAAACTTCATATCTATGGAGGGTGGGGAGTGCCATGTCAGTTTGGGCTCCTTACTTTTCATTGAAATGCTCACTCTTTCTCTGTTTTTTATTATGAACATAATACTAATTACGGGGAAGGTAGGTTTTATGTGATGTGGCTTGTTTTTCTTTTGGCTTTGCTGTTTGTTTTTCCTTTTGTCATAAGAAGAAATGTTTTTATATTTATACTCAGGTTTCTCAGTTTTTAGTTGATGCTGATAAAATATCCTTTCCTAACTGAAGATAAAAAGCAGAGTCATTTCATCATGTAATTCTTTTACTTTTTTATGCACTTACTAAATACAGGTACCACTTATTAAAGTGCTTATCTGTTCATCCCATGGATTCCCTGTGAGTTTGAGTTGTCATCCATACACTAGAATGGTCTTCTCTAATTGTTGCTTTTTTTGTGGGTTTTTAGAATATCAGGGGCAGTGACCTAGGTTGTGTTTTGGTAATCGCAAATTATCGAAGGATCACACATTTCCTGTGTGCATCAAATCTCTGTGGCTATGACAGCTCGACAGAATGGTGTTTCTGGAGCATTCTGACCATAATGACTGGAAGGAAAAGAGCAATGAATTAAACACCAGCTTTTACTGCTCATCAGAAGTGACAGTTCACTTCTACTGACATTTCCTCGGCCCAGTGTGAGGTTTCTCTCCTTGCCAGAGTTCCTTCATCATGAAAGTGAGAATATACAGTCTTTTCTCAAAAACAGCAATGAAAAACATATGGGCTGGCATCACAACATCTGGAATTCCTCTCTTACACGTTTTTCACTTCCTCTTTTTGTCACAGACACCCCTGTAGTCCCAACTGTTCAGCACTTTGCACTGAAAGTCCAGGATCTCTGACTGAGGCCATGTCACCCAAATGTGAGCTATCATGTTCCAGGGACTTGTGACCTAAAAAGAAAAGTTGCAGTCTACTCTGTACCTAGTATACGAAGGTGGTGGGTGGGCAGGACAACAATAAACTGGAGGGGGGAACCACTAGAGACATCTCCATGGCATTTGAAACCCTGGGTTGAGTCCCCTCTACCAAGAGTGGACACCTTACTTCATGAGGCCTGGATTCTGCACCCAGGGACTCCCAGACACTCTTCTTCATGGCAGCTCTCTCTGCTTCTGTAATTCTTCTGTCACCCAGTTTGGTCTGTCTTGATGAATGCCTTTAAATCTGTTATGTTCAAAGGTAGGGTGCCTTTTAGTTTTGGGTTTGGTTTTAGTTTTTTGGAACCCAGGGGCACTTTAACACTGAGCTATATCCCCAGTCTTTTTATTTTTTATTTTGAGACAGGGTCTCACTGAGTTGCTAACGATAGTCTAGAACTTCTGATCCTCTTGCCTCAGCCTCCAAGTCACTGGGATTACAGGTGTGCACCTCTGCACCCAGCTCGGGTGCCCTTTAGACATACTTACTGTTCATATCATTAAAAAACCTTTTGGGGGGCTGGGGATATGGCTCAAGTGGTGGCGTGCTCACCTGGCATGCGTGAAGCACTGGGTTCGATCCTCAGCATCACATAGAAATAAAGACATTGTGTCCACCTAAAGCTAAAAAATTTTTAAAACTTTAAAAATTTTTTTAAAAGCCTTTTTGCCTTAACCCACCATCAATTTTTCTTCAGTTTGATTGGTTTGGTGGTAGTTTTGTTTTTTGGTACTGGGGATTGAACCTGAGGTGCTTTACCACTGAGCTGCCTCCCCCACCCTTTTAAATTTTGAGATAGGGTTTCCATAAGTTGCCTAGACTGGCCTTGAACTTGCATCCTCCTGCCTCAGCTGTACCTCAGAGTAACTGGGGCCACATACATGCTCCACTATGCCAGGTTGACTGTTTTTATGATGTTATGACTCTTAGAAAGCATAGATAGATTTATGTCTTTATCATTTCACCTATTTCTGGGTTTTTGTTTGTTTGTTTGTTTGTTTTTGAGATTTGGCTTTGTGGGGTTTTTCCCCCAACGTTAATGTGTTTTTTTCAGCCTCAGTTTTCCTAGGAGGACTTCATTCTAAATCTGTTCCATTTTACCTCTGGAGGTAAATTTAATCTATTCATAGGTCTTAACAATGTCATAAAATAATTTTTTACTTATCATGAAGAGATTTGTTACATTTTGAAGGCATTTGTGTATGTTTTTCTGTGAGAACTATTAGAGACAACCTTAAAAGTTTTTTATATAGTAAAATAAGAAATGAAAAACACTTTCAGAGTTTTGGAATCTTACATGTCCTCACATTTCTAATAGTTCCTTATTCTTTTTTATTCCTGCCTTTTCTGTGGCTTTTTCTTTCATGAATTCGGCATTATGGTATTTTCCTAAATAATGAAAGTAACTGAAATATACTGCTATCATTCTACTTTTCAGCCTATTTTCCTTGAGCTGTAGGTAAACACATGACTTAGTAATATATTGCATAGTTGCTGTCATTCTAAGTAAGTTCATGAGTGACAGCTGCTTAAGTAGCACTGTGGGTAGGTAGTGAGCCACTTGGTACTGTTTTAGCCCCTTCAATTAGCTTTAAGAAAGCATGGATCACCAGCTTTGTCTTGGTCATTGTCATTGTTCATGGTGTTGGTTTTGTTTTGTTGTGGTGTTAATATTTCTAGGTAGATTAGAAGCAAATGTTTCTTTTTGACTTATAGTTCCTATGCTTGAAGGGTCAGAGAAGTGTTTGTTGCTCTTTGCTTCAGAGTACCAGAGAGAGGATTATTTCTTTTTGTAGCATTGTTAGCCCTCAGGAAAGAGGGAGATAGTAGAGACCTGTGTGTGGCTCCTACAACTTCTGAGATCACATTTCACCTCATCCAAATGCCTTTGATCAGCTAAAAGCAAGTGAGGAAATACAAGCCTGCTTGAATTTCACTGCAAGAGGGTACTTAAACTTTTTTCAAAGAAAGGTATAACAATGCAATGGATGAAGTGTGTCCCCAAGGAATTTATATGATGAAGCCTGCTCCTAAAGCCTAATGTTACTTCATTTGGAGATGAGGCTTTTAGGAGGTAACTGTGGCTTAATGAGGCCATCAGTGCTGGCCCTAACCTCATAGGACTGGTGACCTCCACTGTGTGAAGATACATCAAGAAGGTAGCTGTGTAAGCCAGGGAGTGGATGGGGATACCTTCTCAGGACTAAACACTGGCCCTTGGATCCTAGGCTTCCTGAGGGTGAAATTACTCAGAGAACCTAAGAGAGGGTTAAGGAAAAGATAAAGACGTTAACAGCAGCAAGACCTCAGGGACAGCTGAAGCCACCTGAATGGGTAAAATGGCTCAGAGAGAACCTGAGAGACTGAAAGAAGAATGGAAACCTGATGGAACCTATGGGAACATGAACAGCAAGGAAGGGAGAAAAACATGCCATGAAAACTGAAGATTTATAAATATGTGTTCTGGGAATTAAGAAAAGGTCAATATTAAGAAGTCAATTAATGTATTTTATTGTATTCATCATTCTATAGAAAAAAATCCTATGATCCACATAGATATGCAGAAGGTATCTAAAAAATAAGACCCTCAATAACAGAACTCAGGACATTCTTTTAACATGATAAATGTAAATCTCCAGGCCTAAAAGGCAGCATGACCAGGGAAGCAAGAAAGGGTGAAGTTGCTGCTTCACTATGACTATTTTCCACTGTAGGAAAAGTACTAATTAACTTAAATGAAAAGAGAAACTCAAAAATGAGAAAGATTATGATGATACCCTTGTAATTTATACCTAAAAACAAAAAAGAGTATCCTCAAAACTATTCCAGTAAGAACATTCAATAAATTAACATTCAACAAGATAATAACAACAACAACAAAAGAATAGGAACTGGGATCAGATAATCAGATAGCTTGGTTTGGGGAGATGGGATCAGGTAACCATGTAGCTTGTTGGAAATCTTAAGCAAAATTTTGAAACATTCAGTAGGAATTCTGGCATAAATCTTTTATTTATTCATTTGTTTGTTCACTTGCGCTGGGGATCGAACCCAGGATCCTAGCCACGTACTCTATCCTGGCCTCTGAATCTGAATCTTTTATAATAAATCTGCCATTTTTGAAAATCACACAAGAAAAATATGTTCCATATTTAAAAATGAAATGAAAATGTAAATAATTGAACTTTATTCAACCTACCACTGTTAACATTTTGGTATTTTATGTGCTATATATAAATATAGATAGAAATTTATAGATTTGGATATAGAATAAGGTGGAATCATACTACACAGAAAGACACCTAAATATATAATTTCCTGATTAAAAGGAATTTGAATTTTAGAAATCTTGAATCATTTTGCCAAATTGTCTCTCAGAAAACTTGTACCACTTTGTACTTGGGTGAGAAATAACATTTCTCATTTCAACCAGTGGTTTTCAGGGGGAATTCCCTTTGTGTTTTGAGATCTATCATTTTTAACTTCTATCATATTTCCACCAAAAATCCTCCTTGGACATCTTTCAATAATAGAGGAGATAAAACCTAAGTCTCAAGAGCTTTCAGTCTAGAAGATGGATTTTGAAGCCGCCTTCTTTTTTGCAATTTGTTTATTAAATCATCATTAGAAAAAAAAATCCTCATGTTCAAGAGAACATTAATACAATAACAGAAACACCAAAGCAAAAAAAAAACCAAAAACTTAGCAATGCATTTAAGAAGAAAAATATATGAGTATATGAAAGGGAAAAAAGTAAAGGATGCAAAACAGAACTGAGCAAATGAAAAGACTACCATATTCATGGACAGTAAAATTATACATCGTAAGGACATCCATTCTCCCTAAGCCAGTAACCTAGTTTTAACATTATATTAATGGAAGCATCATGTTCTCAGGTATAGATAGGTTGATTTAAAACCTGTTATGGAAAAATAGTGTGAGATAGGTCCTACTTATGCCCTCCCAACCCAGTCTCCAGCGGGCTGAGACACCATGACAAACACGACTACATCTTAAAAAACACAACTTTTGTCTCCCAGTTCTTTCTGAGCCATTCCACCCACTCCAGAGGCTTTAGCTGCCCTGTAGTCACTGTTTCCTGAATCTTTATCCTCACTTTAAATCTCTCCTCTGAGCTCTAGAGCCAGTATTCACTTGCCAGTTGGCCTTCCCCACATGTCGATGCAGAGACTTGAACACTGTGCTCACATTTCATCCCATCTTAGTCATTATCTCTTCCCTCAATTTTAGTTTACACTCAGCTCCTTTCTAGCTGTTGCCCAGACACCTTGGAAGTAGACTCCCATTTCCACTCTAGGCATAACAAATAAGCACCAAATTCTACTCCTGATTCTGTTTTTGTGTCCCCACACCCGCACTGCCCAGCTCTCCCTTGAGTCCTTCTGCATTCTCCTTTCACCACACACCTTTTCAGGTAACTTACAACTTTTTACTGACCCCTCATTATTTACATGCTGTGTAAGAAGTGGGTGATGCTCACTTTTATGTGGACACTAGTATATCTTTTGAATTTGGGAGGGAAATATGACTATGTACTTTAATTTGTAAGTGATTTGCCAACAGTGGGCACATGAAATTTAAGGCGTTGGAATGGTGCTAGGGGTTGAAATGCAAAAGCACCCTGTTGTGAGTTATCTGAACACATTTCACTGGTCAACTCACACAGGAATATTCACCTGTATATGTTGTTGTTTGTAGTTCCATTAACCTGCATGTTTTGTGGCTTTCACATCTTGACTTCTGTTGCTTCATATTCATGAGAATTCAGATAGAAGATATAACAGTGAAGTTCAACCTGGTAACAATCTGGTTTTGTCATTTTCTATTTCTTTATCGCCCTGTTCTATGCCGAACATGTGGCTTAGTTCAACTAACACATTATCCCTAATATGTGTTTATGTCTTCAGACTGGATTCAGCTCTTTTCAGGAGTAGAATCGTATTCATCCTGTTCTTGCTAGGAAAAAAAGAATAGTTATGAATCTATAAGAATTCTTTAATAGTATTTTTTTTAATTACAAGACAGGGTCTCACTAATTTGCAGAGGCTAGCTTTGAACTTGGCAGTTCACCTGCCTCAGCCTCCCAAATTGCTAGGATTACAGGTGTGCACCACCACACACAACATAAGTTGCATCTTACCTAAGATACTTGTTCACACACAAGAGTGAGCTCCATATTCCTTTTCTGACCCAGGGTGGAAGGCTTGGGCTAAAGAGACATGTACCATTACAGGGGATGGTGTCCTTCGAGGATGTGTCCGTGGACTTCACCTGGGAGGAGTGGCAGGACCTGGATGATGCTCAGAGGATCCTCTACAGGGATGTGATGCTGGAGACCTACAGAAGCCTGGTGTCCTTGGGTGAGTGAAATGCCCTGGTAATCTTACTAGAAGCATTTTCTTTGTCAGCAAATATAGGAATCATTTTTAAGTTTTAATATTACTATTATGTGTTTTTAACTGACATAGTAATTGCACATGTTTATGGGGTAGAGTGTGACATTTCAATACAGGTATATAGTGTGTAATGATCAGATCAGGGTAATTGGCAAGTTCATCACTCACATATATATCACTTCTTTATATTGGGATCATTTAAAATTCTTTTTACTATCTTTTTTTTATTTTTATTTTTAGTTATAGATAGATACAATACCTTTGTTTTATGTATTTTTATGTGGTGCTAAGTTTTGAACCCAGTGCCTTAAGCGTGATAGGCAAACACTCTACTCCTGAGCCACAATTCCAGCCCTTTACTAGCTATTTCGAAATGTTCAGTTAATTGTTGTCAACCATAGTTGTTCTTCTATGCTACAGAATATTAGAAGTTATTCCTCCTATCCTAAAGCAACCCTGAACATACTAACCCACCTTCTTTCCCCTGTACCCTTCCCATGCTCTGGTAAACACAGTTCTCTCCACACATGCCAGAATATGCAGGATTTGTTTTTCTCCTCCTGACTAATTTTAGTTAACATAATGTTCTTTAGTTACATTCATGTTGCTACAAATGATGGAATTTTGTTTTCTAAATGTGTATGTGTACCGAGTTTTCTTTATCCTTTCATCTGTCCATGCATACCGAAGTTGATCCTCATCATGGCTTTTGTGAATAGTACTGCAGTAAATGTGCTAAGCATAGTTTCAGCCACGCGACCAGCACGCTAGCTTCATAATAGAGGTTCGAAGCATAAAAATTAACTAGTGAGTTTTAAAATTAAAGAGACATAATTCTCATTTCCTTATTTGCCCAGCCCAGAGACAGCTCCTCCTAGCTCCTGCCTCCAGCCACCTAATGTGGTGGTGAGGTTAACATGAGAGGCCAGCGAGAGAGAGGGAACATGCCAGGGAGTGAGCTTTTATTGGGGAACAAAAAATTCAAGGGAAAATTCCATCCAGTGAAGGTCGAGGGGTCCAAGGTAAGGGTCATTGATTGGTCTTCGGATCAGTGGTCAGGCACACCCTCCACACGGACAAGCCCTCACACCTGGGACAGGGTGGGGAAGGCTCTGACACAGCTGTGTCTAAGCACCTCTCATCCAGCCAGGGAGGTAACTCAAATCACGTGCGAGAATGGCTTCCCACAATAGTTTTCTCTTCAAAGCACTGGGTTCGCCTCCTTTGGCTATGGGTAACTGACTGTATCATGTGGTAGTTCTATTTCTAATTTTTTGAGAAAACTTCCTACTGGTTTTCATAGCATCTCTCTTTCTCATTCCCACCCACAGCATGGGAGAGCACTTCTTCCTCTGTATCCTACAGGCCTGTGTTACATTGTATCATTTTGATAATAGCCAGCTGACTGCTGACTGCTGACTGCAGACTGCAGTGCATTAATGCCTCCTCCGGGTTCTGATTAGAGACCTGGAGGTTTAGTCATATACTTGTGGATTGTTTGTGTCCTCTTTTGAGAATGCCTATTCTGGTCATCTGTTCAGTTTTTAATTGGTTTATTTCTCTGCTGTTGAATTCCTCATATATTCCAGAAATTAATGTTTTTGGGGTAAATGGTAAATATTTTCTGCATTAGATGCATTGACTATACACTCTGCTAATTGTTTTTTTGTCAGAAGCCTTTTAGTTTGACATAATCTTTTGTTGTTGTTGTTTTGGTGCTGGGGATTGAATTTAGGGACAATTGACCACTGAGCCATATCCCCAGCCCTATTTTGTATTTTATTTAGAGACAGGATCTCACTGAGTTGCTTAGCACCTTGCCATTGCCGAGGCTGGCTTTAAGCTCAGAATCCTTCTGCCTCAACCTCCTGAGCTGCTGGGATTACAGGCATGCACCACTGCACTCAACCTACTTTGATATAATCTAATTTATCAGTTTTTGCTATTTTTGTCTGTGCTTTTGGGGTCATGTCAAAAAAATTTTTTGCATAGGGCTTGCTGGTGCATGCCTTAGTCCCAGCATTCAGGAGGATAAAGTGGAAGAGTCAGTCCAGCCCAGGAGTTTTGAGACCAGCCTGTGCAAACATAACAAGATCCCATATCAAAAAACAAAAACTTTGCTTTGATCAATGTCCTGAAGTGAAATCCCCTGTTTTCCCTTTGCAGTTTCATAATTTCAAGTCTTAATATTGAAGTTTTTAATATGTTTTGTGTTGATTTCTTTATGTGGTGAGAGGTGGGGTCTAATATCTTCCATCGTCACGTGGATATCCAGTTTTCCGAGCATTTACTGAAGAAAGCTTCCTTTCTCAATATATGCTTATGCTGCCCCTCGTGTAAATCAGTTGGCTGTAAATATATAGATTTACTATTGGTTTCTCTCTCATGTTCCATTGGCCTATTTGTCTTTTCTTATGCCAGTATCCTGATGTATTTGTTATTGTCACTTTGTGGTGTGTTTTGAAGACAGCTTTTATACTAATTCCAGATTTGTTCATTTTGTTCATAATTGCTTTTACTATTCAGGATCTTTTGTGCATCCATATAAAGTTTAGAACTCTTTTTTCCCAGTAAATGCTCTCCCAATTTATAACACTGGTTTGTCCTTCTCTGCGCATGTGCGCGCACACGCGCGCACGTGTTTGTCTTTAATTTCTTTCAGTATTTCATAATTTTCACATAGAGATTCATCAGTTGCTTGGTAAAATTTATTCTAAATGTTTTATTTTTCAGTAGCTATTATGAATGGGATTGTTTTCTTGTTTTTTAATCTCAGCAATTTCATTATTGTATTTTAAAAACTACAGATTTTTATGTTGATTTTGTTCCCTGAAATCATACTGAATTCATTTATTTATTCTAACAGTTTTTTTTGTTGGAATCTTTAGGTTTTCCTGTAAATACAAAATCATGTCATTTGTATATAAGGACAGTTTGACCTCCTTTCTGATCTGCATGCCCTTTATTTTGTTCACTTGTCTTATTTCCAGTACTATGTTAAATAATTGTGGTAAAAGTAGACCCTTTTCTTACTACATATTTTAGAGGAAACAATTTTAGGTTTTCCCCATTCATTAAGATGTAGGCTGGGGCTGGAGTTGTAGCTCAGTGGCAGAGCACTTGCCTAGCATGTGAGGCACTGGGTTTGACTCTCAGGACCAGACAAAAATAAATAATGAATTGGGGGTGGGGATGTGGCTCAAGCGGTAGCACGCTTGCCTGGCATGTGTGCGGCCCGGGTTTGATCCTCAGCACCACATACAAACAAAGATGTTGTGTCCGCCGAAAACTAAAAAATAAATATTAAAAAATTCTCTTCTCTCTCTAAAAAAATAAAATAAAATGAATAAATAAATAATGAATAAATAAAATAAAGGTATTGTGTCCATTAAAGAAATAAAAAGATGTAGGCCATGGGTTTGTCATATTTAGCCCCTATGGCACTAAGGTATATTCCTTCTAAGTTTTTGAGAGTTGTATTAATAAAAGGATGTTGAATTTTATGATCTTCCTTTTTGTGTCTGTTGAGATATGCATATTGTTTTGTGGGGTTTTTTTGCTACCCCCAAGTCTCCTCTCTGCCCCTCCCTCCCCTTTGCCCAAAGTTCCTCCATTCTTCCCATGCCCACCCACACCCTGCCCCATTATGGATGAGCATCCCCTTATCAGAGAGAACATTCGGTCTTTGGGTTTTGGGGGTTGGCTTACTTCAATTAGCATGATATTCTCCAACTCTATCCATTTACTTGCAAATGCCATAATTTTATTCTCTTTTAATGCTGAGAATGTTCCATTGTGTATGTATACCACAGTTTCTTTATCCATTCATCTATTGAAGGGCATCTAAGTTGCTTCCACAGTTTAGCTACTGTGAATTGAGCTGCTATAAATGTTACGTGGCTGCATCACTATAGTATGCTCATTTTAAGTCCTTTGGATATAGACCCAGGAGTGGTATAGATAGCTTAGTCAAATGGTGGTTCCATTCCCAGTGTTTTTAAGGAACCTCCTTACTGCTTTCCAGAGTGGTTACATCAATTTGCAGTGCCACCAGCAACGTATGAGTGTACCTTTTCCCTCACATCCTTGCCAACACTTATTGTTGCTTGTGCATATAGTTTTAATTCTCCATTCTGTTGATATGATGAATTACATTTATGGATTTGCATATATTGAGCCAGTGTTGCATCCTTGGGATAAGTCACATATGATCATGGTGTATGATCTTGTGTCCTCTTTAATTTTATTTGTTAACATTTTGTTGAGAATTGCGTTCATGTTCATCTCCTTGGATTATTGGTCTTTAGTTTTGTTTTTTTGTTGTTGTGTCTTTTGATATCAAGGGTAATGCTGTTCTAATTTATTGAGTTTGGAGGGTTCCCTCCCTTTCAAGACTTAGGAATAACTTTAGAATTCATGTTAGTTCTTCTTTAAAAGTTGACACAATTTACCAGTGAAACTCTCCAGTCCTTCCTGGGCTTTACTTTGTCAGGAGCTTTTTCATTCGGGATTTAGTCTCATTGTGAATTATTAGTCTGTTCAGATTTTTTATGTCTTCGTGGTTCAATTTTGGTAGGTTGTATGTCCAGCAAGTTATCCATATTTTCCAGGTTTTCAATTGGTGTATAGTTGCTAATAGTCCTTTGTGTTTCTGTGATTTCACTTTAAATGTGTTCTTTGTCATGTCTATTGTAATTTATTTGAATCTTCTTTCTTCCTTGGTTAGCTTAGCTAAAAATTTGTCAGTTTCATTTATCTTAAAAAAGAAAAGAAAAACTTTGTTTTATTGGTCCTTTGTATTCTTTTTTTGTTTGTTTTGTCTTCAGTCTCAATTTTTTTTATTTTTGTTTTGTTTTGTATGGATGTAGGTACTTATTGCTGTAAACTTCCCCTTTAGTGGCATTTTTGCTCCATAGTACTGATTTTGTACCCATAGGTTTTGGCTACTGTGTTTTTCAAATTCATTTATCTCAATAAATTCTAAAATTTGCATTTTAATTTCTTTCTTACCAATCAGTCATTCAAAGACTATTTAGTTCCACATATTGGTAAAATTTCTAATGTGTATTTTATTGTCAACATCTGTTTTTTTCCATCATAGTCAGAGAAGGACACATAGCATGATTTTAATTTTTTTTTAATTTGTAGAGACTTATTTTGTCTCCTAACATTTTATCTACCCTAGAGAACATTCAGTATGCTTATGAAAAAAATGTATATCTTTCAGCCATTGGGTGAGATGCTCTGGAAGTGTCTGTAGGTTCATTTTGTCTGTGGCCTGGTTTAACACCAGTATTTCTTTGCTCCTTGATTACCCAGACGACCTGACTGTTGAAGTCCCCATGTATACTGTATTAGCGTCTGCTTCTCCTTTTAGATCTAGTAATGTGTGCGTTATAAATGATTGCTCCAACATGGGGTGTATGTGTCCTTACAGTTGCTGATTCCTTTATCACTGTGTAGTGCATTCTATAATGCAGATTTGATTTAATATGCTTTGTGTGATGCAAGTATAGGTGTATCTTCCTCCAAGTGGTTCCTATTTGCAGAGCATATCCTTCTCCACCCCTTCACTTTCAGTCCCTGTGCTCTGCCCTTGTGAAGTGGTTTTAAGGCAGCATATCATTGCATCTAGTTTTCTTTTTATCCCTTCAGTCATCTCTTGGGAAATTTCTTCTTTTTACACATTCAGGGTTATTACTGATATGTACAGACTTACTCCTGTCATTGTTATTTTCTTTCCTGGTTGTTTTGAATATCCGTTTCATTTCTTCCTCTCTGGTTAATTCTCGTTTGGTGATTTCCTGTATTGATAGGGATTTATTCTTTTTCTTTGTATGCTCTGTACTCTGTGTGTCTTGATGGTAGTTATCATCCTTTCACTTCTAGTGTAGGACTCCTCCTCCCTTAAGCACTTTTGTACATCTGATGGTGAAGAATTCCCTCAGCTTTTGCTTGTCTTGGAAAGTCTTTCTTCTTTATTTCTGAAGGATAGCTTTTCTGGGTACATAGTCTTTTTTTTTTTTTTTTTTTTTTTTTTTTTTTTTAAATTTATTTATTTATTTTAGTTCTCGGCAGACACAACATCTTTGTTGGTATGTTGGTATGTTGGTATGTGGTGCTGAGGATCGAACCCGGGCCGCACGCATACCAGGCGAGCGCGCTACCGCTTGAGCCACATCCCCAGCCCCAAGGGTACATAGTCTTGGCTAGCATTTTTCCCCCCAGAACTTTCAATGTTATCCTGTGAGGTTTCTGTTGAGAATCTACTGCTTCTCTAATGGGGGTCTCTCTTTATTTATTTATTTTTTGTAGGTAACTTGATATTTTTCTCTTGCAGTTTTCACAGTTCCCTTTGTCTTATAGTTTTGACAGTTTTACTATAACATGACTCAAAGGACCATTTTTGCTAAAATTCATAAGGGAGCTTCCTGGACTGAATGCCCATATGTTTCCCAGATTAAAAAGTTTGACAAGTTGTTTCATTGCATATATTTTTTAAATGTCTGTCTATTCTCTGTCTGGAATACCTATAATGCAAATTTTTGCTTTCTTTATGATGACCAAAAGTCTTAAAGGCATTCTTCGTTTTTCTTAACTTTTTCTTTTTAAGATCCGACATGATTATTTTAAAATACCTGTCTCCAAGATCAGAAACTGATTCTTCTTTCTGATCAATTATGCTGTTTACGCTTTTAGATGACTTGTTTGCTTATGTTTTTCCCTTTCTTCTTTCTAATTTTATTGAGTTTTTTTATCTCCCCTGATTTCTGATTGGTTCTTTTTTATTTCATCTATGTCTTTGTCCAATTTCTTCTACATTTCATAACGTGTGTTTCTAACTTCTTTGTATTGTCCATCTGTATTCTTCTGTCTCCTCAGTTTTCTTAAAAATCATTCATTGAATTCTTTCTCCAGCTGTTTAATTCTGCCCCAGTACATTGTTCCAGACCATAATAATGTGAGTGAGATGCTCTCACAAAGTGTTTAGATCAGTCTCATCATTGCACAGCTCCCGAAAGGCAGTGTCATCCCTAAGTGCACCTGACAAGCAGCCTGGCACAAATCTTTCACTGTTTTCTGTTAACAGGGCACTGCGTTGCAAAACCTGAGGTGATCTTCAAGCTGGAGCAAGGTGCTGGGCCGTGGACAGTAGGCGAAGCCTCACACCAGCGCCTCCCAGGTCAGTCAGTGCATGCTACGCAGGGAGACCAGAAGGAGAGCCCCACAGACACCAGCCACGTTGAGCTGTTTTCATCTGTGTTTCCTCAGGTCCCAATCCTGAGGAAGCAGGTCTTGTGCTTCAGCCCCTTCCTTTGTACAGTCTCCAAGGAGTGCTCTCTCATGTACACCCATGTTTATGTTCTCATAATGTGTGCTTCATTAAATTTTCCCAAACCCCCAACCCCCATATGGATCTTGACATTTTGATTGGTTACTTTTCTTTCCTCCAGTTTCATAGCCTACTGTTTCAGGCATTTTATTCACATGATTTCTTTAGCACTTGCTAGTTGATCACTTTATAGGCAGTGTTTTTTTAAACTGTGGGGATAACAACATTAATGAAACAAATGCATCTTCTCTTTACATTTTGTTGAGGAAAAAAATATAACACATGTATATAATATTTGGCAGTAAGAGCCACAAAGAATATTTTATTAGGATAAGAGAAAGAAAAACATGTTGTTATGATTTTAGAAACGTAAAGAGAAGAAAGTTTTAAGGAAATTGTCATCCCTTGGGCTCATTTTGAGATGATGTTTTCCAAGTTTGGTATATAAAACATAGGTAGATGTAAAATCTAGATTTTGAGACTGGTCATGAGTATAATGGAGATACAGATTTGGAAATCAATAGCCTAATGCTAGTATTTACATCATAGTTATTCAGGTTGTCACCTAAGGAATGGATAAGAAAATCAGAAGAGAGGTCCAAGGCTGGAGCCTTGTGCACCACGTCAGGACTCATGAGGTGAGGAACACCCAGCATAAAAGTATGCGAATTGATAGTCCTGGACTGGGAGGACAACCGGGAGACTTTGGGTCTGCAGGCCAAGGGAATCAGGAACTTCATGTTGAAAGGCTTCAGTGTCTGTTGGGAAATGGAATTTGTACTTAGCCTTTACCCTTCATGCTGTGGAAATCATTCAAAGACAATAGATTTGTACAGGAGACTCTCTTTTCTGTGAAAGTAGAAGACAGCTGAACATCCAAACACAAAAGCCTACAGAAGCAGTGAGCTGCCAGCCAGGGTACATGTGCCTGGGACTGGGAGAGGATGCCATTAGTGCTGAGCCAGAAAGGCAGTAGCAACAACTGATACAAACAACATACATTTCAAAGATGGCAGGTTCAGCTTGGTTTACTGAGCCAAATCCTTTATGTTCCAGCAAGAAGATGGATTGGAGCTTCCTGAGAAGCATAGATACATTAGATTAGGAATTAAGTGGAAGCTGTCTTTAGTGTGGGAAGGGTAACTTGAATTCTTAAAACCCCAAAGGTTTCTACTACATTTCCTTAGGGAAAAGTAAAAACTAAAACACAAAGATAGCAGTTCTTTCCTAAACTATATTCCTGCTCAGGTGAGAGACAGATCAGCCATGCCTGCATGATGTAAGTAGCTAACCCAAGAAAACTTGGCCACTAAAAACCTGAAAGAGAAGCACAGCAGGGTGGAATTATATCTACAAATGTTGTAAGAAAGAACTAGAGAAAAAGAACAGAACAAATAACAGATGAAACCAGTGAAACCTTCAGCTAGGCATTCGGTGAGTGTTTTAACCAAATATCTTCCTACATTTCAGAAGAATAAAGTAACCTCAAGCAACAAAGTAACATGATAGATACTAAAATTATTAATTATAATTTTTACATTCATTAGGGCCAAAACACTCATAAATCAACACAGTTATTTTGCAGTTTCACGTCATTAGGATAAGAAGGCACTTCTTTGTGTTTGAATTTCATAGCAAATGCTCATGTGTTTTTCATGAATATTGTTCTTTTTTGTATCATTTTAGATGTCCAGAAAGTGAATGGCCTGAATGAGACCAGCCAGGAAAAGCAAGAGAGGCATTTCTGGCAAATTGTACTCCCCAACAGCAGCACCTCAACTGAGGAGAGGTTCACATTAGGAACAAGGTTTAACTTGAGCTCAAAGCAGGTTTCAAGTCCGGCTCCAAAGAGTGGGCCAGAGGGGCTTAATGTGTGGCAGAAGGAGCTTCTCCCTAGCAAGCCTGAGGAGATGCAGGATGGAGAGGAGCCTAGTGGTCTTAACATTCCTGAGAAGCCCCCCAGGCATCCTGATCAAAGAAGTCTACTAAAGGTTCAAAGTAGGCAGCAGCAGTTCCATCACGGTGGACAGGGGAAATCCTTCACAGTGAAGGCATTGTGGACACTGAAGAAGCTTCATGTGGGAGAGGCCTCCAGCACACTCAGTGGAGGTGGAAAAACCCTGGATAAGGTGGCACTTACTGCCCAAGAGATGACTCAGGTAAGAGAGAAAACTTCAGAATGTAATATGTGTGGGGAAACTTTCTGTAAAAACTCTAAAGTCAATGCACATAAGAAAATACAGAGAAGACTAAAATGTGATGAATGTAGTGGTGGCAAGAAGCTATTGGTTAAGAAGCCATACCTTACGAAACTCCACAGGTCACAATCAGAATCAGAGGGAAAGCCCCATACAGTCAATGAATGTGAGAACTTTTGTCAGAAGACACGACCTACTGGGCACCAGAGGACTCACAGAAGAGCAAGACCCTTTGAAGGTTACGAATATGGAAAGCACTTTCCCCAGAAGTCACACCTCAGCAGGCATCAGGGAACTCCCATAGGGGAGAAGCCCTATGAGTGCAGTATGTGTGGGAAATCCTTTTCCCGGAAGTCCCACCTCAGCAGGCACCAGGGCACACACACAGGCGAGAAACCCTATGGGTGTAAGGAATGCTGGAAGACGTTCTACCATAAGTCGTCCCTCACGATTCATCAGAGAACTCACACAGGTGAGAAGCCCTATGAGTGTAAGAAGTGCAGGAAAAGCTTCTACTGTAAATCAGATCTCACTGTGCATCAGAGGACTCACACGGGTGAGAAGCCCTACACGTGTGAAGCCTGCAGGAAGACTTTCTACTCTAAGTCACACCTCACTGTGCACCAGAGAATTCACACAGGTGACAAGCCTTATGCCTGTAAGGAATGCAGGAAGACTTTCAACCGCAAGTCTAACCTCACCGTGCACCAGAGAACGCACACGGGTGAGAAGCCCTATGAGTGTGATGTGTGCGGGAAAACCTTCTATCAAAAGTCCCACCTCAGCACACACCAGGGAACTCACACAGACGAGAAGCCTTATGAGTGTGAGCACTGCAGGAAGGCTTTCCTTCACAAGTCATCCCTCACTGTGCATCAGAAAACTCACTCGGGCAGCAAGCCGTACACCTGTGAAGAGTGCAGGAAGACATTCCTGCATAAGTCTTCCCTCACCGTCCATCAGAGGGCTCACACAGGCCACAAGCCCTATGTCTGTGAGGATTGCAGGAAGGCTTTCTACTGCAAGTCACACCTCACTGTGCATCGGAGAACCCACACAGGCGAGAAACCCTATGAGTGCGGCGAGTGTGAAAAAGCCTTTCACCAGAAGTCATACCTCAGCAGGCATCAGATGACTCACCAGAATGAGAAGCAGTATGAATGTCAAGAATGCAGGAAAACTTTCTACCGTAAGTCATCCTTCACTGTCCATCAGAGAACACACCTGGGGAAGATGGCACGAATATGATGTATATGGAGAGCTCTTCCACCAGGCATCAGAAAATGCACACAGGGGAATCCTCCCACAGTGAGCAAGTGTGGGGACAGAGTTAGCGAGAAGGCACATGTCAGCAGATGCCAGGGATGCCAGAGAGAGAAGTCCCCGCAGCAGGCTCTGTGGTCCCCAGAATCCAGTTCTCTCTGGGGTGCTCAGCCTCCAGGGGGCGCCTCTCCTGTGTGGGCCCTGGAGCTGAGTTGCACAGCAGAATGTGTACCTGTGACAGTCATTCCCCACAGCCCAGCCCAGCCCAGCCCAGCCCAGAACTTCATCAGGTTCTGCTCCCTGAGTTCTCATGCATCCTGGGCCTCATGTGAGCATGACATACCAGGTGGCTGGCCTTGAGAGCCAGAGATACAGGCACTGGGACTTAAGAGAAATGTAATTTATTGGAGAGAGCAGAGGTCTTTCTACTTGTATCCCAGAATGCTCCATTCTTATTTCACATGAGCAAGAAATACTCTGTTGGACCAGTGCATGAGCTATTTGCATTTCATTGCAAACCCACTGTAGTTAATTCACTTTATAAAGTTTCTGAGAGAAGTTACCTCTCTTTTTATATTGCAAAAATTCCCACATGAGAGAAACCTGTACTGTCACCTTTGATTCCCAAGTCAGCTTATGGAAAATAGGAACAATCATATGGAAAAATAACAAATTGAGAATGTCTTATCAGGCAGGTAACTTTCATGAACACTTTATGAATAAAGTAAACCTTCATACATTTCTTTAACTTGTAAAAGCTTTTAACACACCTGACTTTTTATGTATAAACTTTGTAATGAAGGAAATTATCAGTATATGTAATTTGTATGTTAATTTTCCAATGAAAGTGTTGAATATAGTATTGGAGATTATTTTAAAATATTTGACTATATACCAGAAAATACTGCCTGTCAGAGGGTCCTTATCATTATGTACAGAGTCACTGCAGTTGGAAGGAGGCAAGCAGGTGGCATAGCAAGATCCCATCTCAAAACAAAGAAGCAGATGGATGCTGACTAGGCTTGCATCAGGAATGCCATAGAGGCTACTCAGGGCCTTTCTGAGTTACTGTGGCTGGCTTTGAACTTGTAATTCTCCTTCCTTGGCCTCCTCAGCAGCTGGGATTACAGGAAGGCCTGTGCCACCTCACCCAGCCAGGGGGTCTCTCACATTTCCACTGTCCCTAGACTCCGGGTCCCACTGCTCTCCTTCATTTCCTGAAAGTTAATAAGACTGCTCTGGAAGGCAGGCAGATCTAAGTCCATCAGAAAGCCCCCTGAAGCATTCCTAGTCCCATCCTCACCACCCTCATGCCAGGGTCAGGAGATCAGACAGTGTGAATGAAAAGGCCTTGGACTTGCATCCAGCTTTGGGCTCTGTAGAAGGGACCAGGGAAACTGAAGCCTCAAAGAAACAGTGCCCATACTGTTGTCCACATTGGACCTTCCTGACTTTGGAGTACCCACCTGAGTCTCCTTCCCTGGGCACTGCCTGAGAGGCACACAGCCCAGCTTAGCCGCTGTCCTGTACTTTTTTCCTCAGGCAGCCCTTGATCTTCTCCATGAGGAGAGCAGGCTGGTGTCATGTGCAGGCCCAGCGCTCACAGTGGGCAGGCTTGTGTGGTGTCTGTGAGGCTCAGGGAGGATGTTCCAAGCCCTGAGACCTGAGAGCAGGCTAGTGTTATGTACAGGCCCAGCAATCACAGTGGGCAGGCTGGTGGGGTATCTGTGAGGCTCAGGGAAAAGGTTCCAAGCCCTGAGACCTGAGGGCTCTGTACAGGCTCCCTAACCATCAGGATCCTATCCTGACTCCTGCCACATCGCCCCCAGTCACCTCCACCATGGATCCCAGCCACACCTCACCCAAGTCACCATGAGCCAGCTCGCCCTGCTCCTGCCCAGTTTCTTTGCTGGAGGCACCTCTCCTAGCCACAGCAGAAGGGAAGAGCTGAAGGAGAAAGCTCACCTGCTCTCTTGATCTGGAGGCCTCTCCCCACCTCAAGGCCCTCACCTGCTGCTGCTTTTTCTTCTGGACTGCCTGGGGTTCATCCCTAGGGGGTCCAGGTTGAGGTGCTCCACAACCATGGTCAGAGAAAAGGTAATGAAAATTCCCTGCACTGGTTAGTACTTGACCCTTGACTGTGGGCCCTGGATAAGTGGGTGAGCCAGGTACAGTGATGCTCCCAGATCCAGCACTCGGAGTGTCACCTCAGGCTGTGGCCTGGTCTCTCCAGCCTGACCTCATCTGGAACCTGTGATGTGAACTCACACCTGCCTCACGGTGCCACAGCCCTGAGAGTACCAGTAGCAAGCTCTCTCGCATGTTCTCCCGCCTAAACCTAGTGCCACACGCCATGCCTGCACATCAGGGTCATCAAATACCCATTTTTCAGATGAGAATCAGAGACCTAAAGGAAGATGGTGACTTCCCTCCCCTAGGAGTACATCCCATCTCAGCTATGTTCACCCCATACCCTGGCACCACTAACTACAGTCCCATCCTCTGAGCTCTCGAGGTGTGTGCAGGGCCCAGGAAGGCACAGCCATGGTAGGAGAGGGGCAGGGTGTCCCAGGCAGGATAAATGGCCCCTACTGTCCTCACCCCAAACAATCTTCAGAAGCAGGCCCTGAGGCCATGTTCAACTTCACCTCCTGAGGGAGTTTGCAGAACGGAACACTCCCTCTCCACTCAGGAGGTGCTCTCCCAAAGGGCCTGTTCTCACTGAGGGGGCTGAGCTGAGATTTTACTCTTTGACATGGAAATGTCTTAACATCTGGTCAGGAAGGATCCACTAAGCATGCACAACCTCACAGATACTCTCATAAAACATCTGACAATTGCATTGCTGCTAACGGGTCATCAGTGTAACAGTCCTGGGATGGTTACCCAGCAAGTCACCTGAGAAATGACCAGTGGGACCCTTGTGCTGATTCCTGTATGGAGCAACCTCCCCGCATGTCCTCCTCAGGTGGCCCTCACAGGTGGAGGGGCCAGTGCAGGAAGCATAGGCAGACACTCTGTTTTCCCACTGCAGGCTTGTACACAATGGCTGATGCCCCCCAAGGAGAGGGTTGTGCCCTGTGGATCCTGCCCCTGGGTGTCTGGCACTCCCTCTTCCACTCACTCATTCCGCAGATACTCTCTGCCCTGCTTTGAGTCCAGCACTGTGCTTCCCCAGCCATCCTGACCCCTGTGAGTTTCCCAGGTGAGCTCAGGCCCACTGTGTAAAGGAGGAAGTACGGCCCTGGGGTAGGCAGGGAAGGTGGGCACCAAGAATCACTCATTTTATTGTGTGGGAGGTTCACAATTTCAGGAAGTGTCAGAGATTGATCAAACTGGTGTATAGATTCAACTCCATCCCTAGGAAATCCCAGGGAGGCTTTTTGGTTTTATTATTGCAGACTTTTACGAGTTAATTTTACAATCCATATTACTCCATGATGGCCAGTAACAAGTATTGTCAAGGATGTGCAGACAAGGAGACCCTTGGGGTTTGGGAATGGGAATGGGGGCACTGTGAGCACGCTGTGGAGCCCCAGGTGGTTTGACAGGCAGTTGCCCTGTAAGCAGGCAGCTCCTCGGTTGGACTGCATCCTGGTTGATGGAAAGGGCAGGCACACCTAGATCCTGGGAACACTGAACAGCAGAACTCTTCAAGCAGCCCACAGTGGACGTATTCCAGGGGTTCATGAGCTGAACAGGTGAGTTTATTCCATCCCAGAGGGAACCTGAAGTCTGTCAGCCAAAGGAGAAACTAACTGGTCCACCACAGGGTGGGCTCCTTCAGCTGACAGACTTCAGCTCCCTCTGGGTTGGAATCAAGACCCACCATGTGAATAGACCATAGTGGGTGGGTGGCTGGGCTGACTGTGGGTTTCACGTCCAAGGCAGTTGTGGTTCTCTCCCTCCCTGGGGCAGGAGGCTGGCACTCTCCATGCTGCTTGGTGTTGTTAGGTGGTGTGGGCACCTGCTTCCTCCCTACTATATTCAACTGAAGCAGGCAGAGGACCTCTCACCCCATTTCCTTAGCCCTTGTGGAGGTGGTTTGGTATGAACAGTTCTTCAACTAAAAGTCTTTGGGGAGTTGATCATCAGTCTTAGTGCCATCTTGCTCTGCATCCTCTGACCTATTATTTATTTCCTTCCACTAGTGTTGGGTTGGTTTGCTGTCTCTCCTGGAACTTGAGACCAACATCAGCCTTTTATTTTGTGTCAGGCTTTGTTAATGCACCACGTATGGCTGCATTCTTCCCTCTTGGTACTTCTTTGAGCATTCTGTGAGTTTTCACATGTTGTGTTTCTGTTGTCATTTGTTTCAGCACACTTACAATTTTCCCTTTTTATTTTGTCAATGGCCTGCTATTCATTCAGTAGCATGTTAAGTTTCCATGAATTTCTATAGCTTCTTTTGATGTTTATTTATAGTTTTATTTCATTTTGGTCAGAAAAGATATACAATATGATTTAAATTGTTTTGAATTTCTTGAGTCTTGTTTACTCAGCCTTACCCAATGTTATGTGTTAAAATAAGACCAGGAAGTTCACAATTTTATGAAGTACTGTCATGTTCTCATGATGCCAGCTCCCCCGACTGGGCGGCAAGTCTGTCCTGAGACTTCCCTCCAGCTGGAACGACCCTGGATGACTAGCCAGGTCACAGTTGCTGGGGGCTTGTTGCCCGTTCTGTGTGCTGTCCCTAGTCTCCAAGGCTCCCAAGGTCCAGCCTCTCCCTCCCTCAGCTACAGTTCTCACACAGTCACCTACCTCAAGATGCAGCTTATGCACCTACTACCTTGGTTTTTGGAGGAGGAGGGGAGCTTGCGGTTTCAATTAGGCCATCTTGGAACTTGTGATTTTTAATATGCAGAAATGCTTTTATTTTCTCCTGGATGAGTTCTGAGTTAGTTCCTCAAATTTTCCTCCAGTTCACAAATCTTCTCTTCATCGGTGAAGAAGTCTGCTGCTTAAGTTTCCTATTAGGTTTTAAATTCAGTGAGATTCAAGACCGTGGATTAGATAGAGGAAGGTTTCGTTCCTAGTTGCTCCATGTCTTGGGATTCAAGCAGCATGAATACTGCTGCTCCGTGAGATGGGTGAAAGGAGATATCATTGAAATTCATCAACAGACAATCTTAGAGACTCAGAAACGGGTACACTGAACAAAGGACAAGAAAGAGTACAAGGGAGCCAAGCCAGATGTAGAGCCATGGGGCACTGGTTCACCTCAGAGGAGTGGGCTAGCACACAGAAATATGGGGACTGATTGGCCTGGAAGCACCTGTTGATCAGAAAAGCAGCTGAGCTTAGCTGATCCAGAGCCTACACAGTGAATTGGTCTTTGGAAAGTACTCTCAACCAGCAAGTGGAGAGCTGAGGTGGGGAGCCGCCTGGGCAGACCTTGCTGCAGCCTGCTGCTGAGAGAACCCAGGAGACCAGAGCACACATTCATTCTCCTGAGCACCCACTGTGTGGCCAAGGGTGTACCACGCAAAATGCGAGTGAAGTGGGCACAGAGAAGGTTGTACCCAGGGGCTCAAGTCAGAGACACAGTGGGAAGCCCAACTCACTCTCCCTTTGGGTCTGAGGGCTCCTGTGGCCAGCTGAAGAGAGACGGGAAACTGAAAAGGCAGGTGAGAATGCCCTGGGGGACTAAGCCCAAGGCCTCACTGTGGCCAGCAGAGTGTGGAGGACTGGCTCCCTGCCCCAGGAGTAGGGTTATTGGGGGGGCTCCTGAGATGGAGACCCCAACAGAGATCAGCAACTGCTAGGCCCTAGTGGTGTGTTGATCTAATCTCTCCAAAGGTGGTATCACCCAACAAAGCCCCTGAGACCTCTTCCTCCTCTTTCTCCTCCTCCTTCACTAAGCCCCAGCTGCAGAAATCTCCACTTAGAACTTAGAACACTGTAGCAGCAGCAACACACTGGGAATGTTCTATCTGATCTGTCTAGACAAAGGTCTAATGAAAACAGCCCAGGCCATCCTACCTTATCCTGGACAGAAGGGGAGATGAGAGCCTTTCAACCCACCTCAGCTTCAGGCCACTCCATCTGGCAGCTGGGTGAGCACCAAAAGGGAAGTTAAGAACTCCTAGCTCACCCCCATCTAAACATAGCCCAAGGAAAAATGGAAAGAACAAGGGGCAGAGGCAGTGGTCGATATCCATTCTCATGGAAAACTTTTACCACCTCAGTGGGAAAATTCTTTCATTTTTCATTAAGAATTTTCCTCCTTCTTCTCCTCCTCTTCTTTCCCCTCCTCCTCCTCCTTTTCCTCCTTTTCCTCTTTCCCCTCCTCCTCCCCCTCGTCCTCCTCCTCCTCCTCCTTTCCTCTTTCCCCTATTCCTCCTCCTTTTTCCCCTCCTCCTCCTCCTCCTCCTCCTCCTCCTCCTCCCCTTTCCCCTACTCCACCTCCTCCTCCTTTTTCCCCTCCTCCTCCTCCTCTTTCCCCTATTCCTCCTCCTCCTTTTCCTCTTTCCCCTCCTCCTCCTCCTTTTCCTCTTTCCCCTACTCCTCCTACTCCTCCTCCTATTTCCCCTACTCCTTCTCCTCCTCCTCCTCCTCTTTCCCCTCCTCCTCCTCCTCCTCTTTACTCCTCCTCCTTTTCCTCCTTTTCCTCTTTCCCCTATTCCTCCTACTCCTCCTCCTCTTTCCCCTCCTCCTCCTCCTCCTCCTCTTTCCCCTACTTCTCCTACTCCTCCTCCTCCTCCTCTTCTCCCTCCTCCTCCTCCTCCTCTTCCTCTTTCCCCTACTTCTCCTCTTCCTCTTCCTCCTTTTCCTCTTTCCCCTCCTCCTCCTTCTCCTCCTCTTCCTCTTTCCCCTCTTCCTCCTCTTCCTCTTTCCCCTACTCCTCCTCCTCTTCCTCCTCTTTCCCCTACTTCTCCTCCTCCTCCTCCTCCTCTTCTCCCTCCTCCTCCTCCTCCTCTTCCTCTTTCCCCTACTTCTCCTCTTCCTCTTCCTCCTTTTCCTCTTTCCCCTCCTCCTCCTTCTCCTCCTCTTCCTCTTTCCCCTCTTCCTCCTCTTCCTCTTTCCCCTACTCCTCCTCCTCTTCCTCCTCTTTCCCCTACTTCTCTTCCTCCTCCTCCTTTCCCCTCCTCCTCCTCCTCCTCTTTCCCCTCTTTCTCCTTCTCCTCTTCCTCTTTCCCCTCCTCCTCCTCCTCCTCTTCCTCTTTCCCCTACTCCTCCTCCTCCTTTTCCTCTTTCCCCTCCTCCTCCTCCTTCTCCTCCTCCTCCTTTTCCTCTTTCCCTTACTCCTCCTCCTCCTCCTCTTCCTCTTTCCCCTACTCCTCCTCCTCCTCCTCTTCCTCTTTCCCCTACTCCTCCTCCTCCTTTTCCTCTTTCCCCTCCTCCTCCTCCTCCTCCTTCTCCTCCTCCTCCTTTTCCTCTTTCCCTTACTCCTCCTCCTCCTCCTCTTTCCCCTACTCCTCCTCCTTTTCCTCTTTCCCCTCTTCCTCCTCCTCCTTCTCCTCCTCCTCCTCCTCCTCTTCCTCTTTCCCCTCCTCCTCCTCCTCTTCCTCCTCTTTCTTCTTCACATTTTCTTGCTGTGATGATTGGCTTGTGGATATATATACGCATACATATCTGTTTCTTTTTTTTTTCATTTTTAGTGACAGTTTTCCTTGACTTTTGAAGATTAAAGAATTTTGTTTGTTGGTTTTGCTTTTGATTGCTTGTTTCTCTTATTTCACTTTCTCTCCTTTCTTCTGCTAACAGCCAAATTCTATTCTCTCTTTCTCCCTTTACTTTGCTTTTTTTTTTCTATATTTTAAATTATTATTTGTAGCATCACCTGCTACATATTCTCTACTTTCTCTCTTTTCACATTTTGAACATTCTAAACTTTCTTTTACTTTCCTATCACATTTTATTTTCTCATAATAAACTGTGTTTTAAAAACCTTTTAGAATCATTTGGTTTATGTACCTTCTGCCCCCACCATTCATTTGCAGTTATTAGTATGGTATTTGGCACCAGATGAATGGGGGAAAAATGTAGTGGGTTTATTTAGCCATAAAGAAGAATGAAATTATGCCATTTGCAGGAAAATGGATGGAACTTAAGAACATTATGTTAAACAAAATAAACCAGACTCAATGTCACGTGTTGTCTCTCATCTGTGGATGAGAGGAAGAGGGAAAAGAAAGGTGGGAGAGGGCGGAGATCTCATGAAAATCAAAGGGAGATCAGTGGAACATAGGAAAGGGATACATAAGGGAGGAGGAAAGGGAAACAGAAATACTGGGGGTTGATAATGGCCAAATCGTATTATTGTGTCATGTGCATATATGGATATGTAACAGCAAATCCCACCATTATATGCAACTGTAGTGCACCAATAAAAAAAATAACGATGAAGAATTTAAATCATGAAAAAAATAAAGTCAGTGACGATAAATTTCACTTCTCTAGCCTTTATTTCATATTCATCTTTTGGATATATTTTCTCTTTAACATATGGCTTTGAAAACTCATTTTAATTCTTTAAATTATGTACTTTCTCTGTTAGTTTATCATGATTTATTATTGTTTCTGTTGTCACTGCTGATTTTCTTCTTGCGGGTTTTTCCTTACTGGTTAAATGAGTCTTTAGTAGGTCTTACCTCCCTGCCCTGCTGAGCCAGGTCAGCCCTGGATTATAGATGTGCTTATGGTAGGAACTTTGTGTGTTTGGGGCCTCCAAGTTCTCTCTTTGGGTATCATAGACAGAGATGATTGATAGATACAAAACAGACAATAGGTAGGTAGGCATAGATGATAGGTAGGCAGATGTAGATTTAGGTAAAATACAGGTATAAATGTAGATTTGTAGACACTGGTGATTTTTCGGCTCCTCAGCTTCCGGGTAGCGTGAATCTGAGGCTGGGCCTGGCATTTTCATTTCCCAACCAGGTATCTTTATTTTCCACACAGAATCTTCCTGCCTGCCTCCTAAAGAACTGGAGGAGCTTTCTCTGGTCTCTGCTGTGGGTGGGTGCTGAATGTCCCCCACAGGCCCATATGTTAAAGGTTTGGTCCTGCGTGGCCCTAAGGAGAAGAAGTGGACACTTTAACGGGGCCTCACCCAAGGTCTTTGGTTATTGGGGGCTGCCTGGTAGGATCCAGCCCACTACTCCTACTCCTTCTTTCTATGTCCTGGTGATGAGATGGGCAGCTGACTCGAGGAAGTGTCCACACACCACAGTCATGGTGATGAGCCAGTCTTCTCTCAGGGCATGTTGATGGTTTCAGATGTTTTGCTGTGGTGATAGAAAGGTGATGAACACAGTCACATTCACAGTGTGGACAGTCCATCCTTGGCCTGAGGGTGGTGTAGGTGTCCTTCTTCCAGCTGTCAATCTAATCCTAGCCCAACTTATGATAATGGCAACTGCAACCCGCCTGTCAGACTGTCTGCCTGTCCCACCCAGCCCAGGGATGCTGCAGCCCCTGTCTCTGCACCTGAGTTCCTGCTTCCTGCTCTCAGCTTCATCCTCACTCCTCTGAAGCTGCTTCCCTCTCAGTGTTGACACCTACAGATGGCCCTTGATTTCTTTCAATCTCCACTATGAGTTTTAATGCATTATTTATGAGAGTTTTGCATATTGGGGAAAATGTCCACATCTGTAAAATGAGAACAACAGGGCCATTTTCAAAATCAAGGTGACAGTGCATATAAAATATGGAGCACTATACCTGGCTTGTCACTGATTTCTAATGATAACAATGGCAATGATGACAAAGATGGTGTCATCTCCAGCCCCACCTCTCAGACTGTTTCCTCCATCTCTACCTAACAGACACCTACCTATGATACAGACCAGGTATCCCCCATCAAAGAGACCCCCTACCATAACTGTAGCATATAAGTTTCTCTCTTGATCAACAAGATCTTTACAGATGTTAGCAGGATTTCTGCAGACAGCACTGTGGTTTGAAGGTTCCTTTTCCTTGTAAGTGCCTGGTTTGCAGACTAAAGTTGTGGTGCAGTCTGTCTCAAAGAGAGCTTGTTGCTATGCTACAGATACTATCTGTTTTCTTGGTAAAAACTTGTGAAACCTCTGTCTAGCCTGACCCATTGTCATGTAAACACCCCACTGAATATAAATCCAAAAGAATTTCCAGACTCAGGGTCCAAAGATGCTTAGGTATTAGCCCTTCTGGACTGCTGTGGCTTAAATAAACCTACTCCCTGAAAATTCCTCGGTGTCCCGCCTCATCTGTCCAACATCACCTACTTTTCAGGAGTGTCTTGAAAAATGCCCCTGGACCCTCCCATGAATTAGTCACTGCCCCTGGTTTCTTGCAGCACCTTCTGTGAGCTTGGTCTGTACAGCTTGGACGTTTCTGTGAGACGTGGTAAAGTAAGTCTCTGACATGACACTGACAGCCCAGGGCATACCTGTCAGCCGAGCATGTTCCCCGGGAGCAGGATCTGGTTCGCAGTCTTTGCGCTGCTTCCAAGCCACCCCCAGGGCCTTTTCTCTGCTGGTCTTCACCTGTCCACCTCCTGGTGATTTTCTACTCTTTACTCTGCGAGGCTGGGTTCCTCTCTTTCGCCTACTCCTTTACATTTTCTCTGTGTTTTCTCCTTGTTTTTACCTCACAATGCAAGTGCTATTTCAGGAGGTTATTATCCCTCACCCTGCTTTAAGGACTGGAATAATGGGGACCTTGCAACACTTAAGCTATGAAATGACCTGTCTGGTTTCAACATGCATTTGGCTCAATTGAAGCAATGGTGAGCCATGGTGATAATAAAAACAAAACCAACTCCGATATTGAAAAGTCCTTGAAATACATCCACGTCATTCTTATTTTACATGGGTTTTGCCTTTTTACTTCATGACTCTTACTTTTATTGAGACAGGACATCAGTACATCCATGGTAGGTGCAGTAATTGAAAACAGAGATCCAGGCAGCAAGTGAGATTCCTCATCCTCAGCACCCTTCACTCCAGTCCAGGGAACAGACATTCTCTTGGTGTTAGCTGAAACACAGACAGCCCAGGTTCTTGCAGAAGATTCTGCAGATCCACATTATTTCCATTTCCTTTATTTATCTGAGGCCTATAAAGATTAATATGAAACATTAATTAGTCAAATTGACTACATATAGCTTTTATTACAACCGAATCTTGACTCACAATCAATTCATTGCTTTTGATTCAAAAAGCTGAAGGATGCTTTAGTTTTAAATTTACAAGGACAAGTCTTGGCCAAAGGAAACAGCTGCTAGAAACTCAGCCAGATGTGGCCCTCTGGTGGCTGTGCTTGGGAAATGCGGCTCCCCTCCTCTAGTTGGCAGGGCTCTGTTGAATCCAGCCATTCATTGTGTAGGGTGCCTGTAATCACATCCAACCAAAGACCTAAAGCAGAGTGGTTCAAGAAGAGAATCCTGAGGTGAGTGGACCAGACCTGCTGTCACTATTTCCAGTGTGTGACCACCTACAGAGGAGAGAAAATGCTAGAATTCCTCAAGGACATTACATTCAATGTGCTGAAGAAACATAGGAGGAGCCAGGGCTAAGGAGGAGGGAGAGGAGAGGAGGGGGAGAAAGGGAAGAGGAGGAATAGGAGGAGCCAGGGCTAAGGAGGAGGAAGGAGAGGAGGTGGAGAGGGGGTGAGGGGGAGAGGAGGACCTGAGGCTAGGGGGGAGGAAGAGGAAGAGGGGTCAGAGCTAAGAAGGGGAAGGAGATGGAGGAAGAGGGGCCAGGTTGGAGTGGGGAGGGCTGGAAGAGGATCCAGGATCCCTGCAGAGGGCACCCAGAGAGAGCTCACAGGTCTGTTTAGGGGAAGTTGCTGGGAAGGGTTCTTTTTTCTTTTCTTTCTTTTTTAAAAAATTAATCTCATCTTGAGTGGGTAATCATGTACCTTTTTAAAAATTTTTTTCCTTTTTTGATTTTTTTCCTTATTCTGTTTTATCCCTGTTTTTCTTTTTTAAAAAAAATAGAATTGAAATTCACATAGCATAAAATTAACCACTTAAAGTATAGCATTCCGGGGCATTTATGACACAATGTTTTCTACCACTGTTGTAGGGACAAATGAGGCAAGGCACTGAAGATAGCAGGAAATAGTTTTATTTGGCTGCAGCCAGGTTCAGAGGGCACAGCTTTTGCTGTAATCAATCAATCCCCTGAATCCTGAGTTCAGGTATTTTCAGAGTTTTATACCCAGCATGTAAGGGGAGGGACTCAGAAGTTCACAGTCTGCAGAAGTTTACATAAAAGCAGCTTTTTCTTTCACTGTTTTGGGCAAGTTAACCCTTCAAGAACAACACCTGAGAAGGGGAGAGCTTCTTCTCCCCTTTCTTTCCTCCCCCTGCCAGCTGTTACCATGGAGCCCAGTTGATAACTTATCTTAAAAATGTAGTCATCTCTGTGAAGCCCAGCTCAAGGCCAGAGGCCTTGTTTGCACATTTCTACAAGCTACTTTACTGGATATATTTGTGAAAACTAGTAAGGGGGTGTCCAGCACCTGGAGTACTGGTATCTTATCGGCCAGTGGCCAAGTAAAACAGGGCAACATGAAAATAGGAAGTTTTTCTACATTGAACTCTTTTGTAGAGACTCTTTTGCTGACAGTCCTAAAGTCAACTACGGTGAAGATTTCCAGAGAAGCCCAGTTAAGACTTTTCTGTGGAGAAAGGGGGTGCCACTTTACCATCTCTGATTTCAAAACATTCTCAGCATGCTCAAGTAAAACCTCCAAACCACAAAGCAGCTGCACTCATTTCCACTTCCACCTCCTGCCCAGTCCCAGTCCTTGACACCCAAAATTAATTTTTGTTGGCTTTCTGCCTCTGTCCTTCTCTCTCTCTCCTTCTCCCTCCCTCTCTCCCTCTCACCCCCATGTCCCTCTGTCTCCCTCCCACCCTCCCCCATATCTCTCTCTCCCTCCCTCTGCCTCTGTCCCTCTCCCTTCCTCTCCCTCTCCCTCCCTCCCTCTCTCTCTCACCCTCTCACCCCCAATGTCCCTCTCTCTCCCTTCCACCCTCCCCCTCCCCCATGTCCCTTTCTCTCTCCTTCCCACTCCCTCTCCTTCTCCCTCCCTCTCTCCCTCTCTCCCTTCTCTCCCCCTCTCCCATGTCCCTCTCTCCCTCCCTCTGTGCCCCTCCTCCTCTATCTCCCCCTCCCTCTCTCCTTCCCTCCCTTGCCTCCCCCTCCCTATCTATCTTCTTCTCCCTCCCTCTCTCACTCTCCCTCCTCCCCTTCCTATCTCCCTCTCTCCTCCTCCCTCCCTCCCCTTCCTCCTCTCCCATCTCCCTCTCTCTTCCTCTCCCCCACTCACTGTTTCTCTCCCTCTACTCATCTTCCTCTCGCTCCCTCTCTCCCCTCCCCCTCCCCTTCTCCCTCTCTCTTCCTCTCCCCCTCACTCACTGTTTCTCTTTCCCTCTCTCTCCCTTTCCCTATCTCCCTCTCTCTCCTTCTCTCCTTCCCCCTCCCTCCCTTCCCCCTCTCTCTCCCTCCCTCCCCTTCCCCTCCTTATCTCCCTCTCTCCTTCTCCCTCCCTCTCCTTTCCTCCTCTCCCCATCTCCCTCTGTTTCTTCCTCCCCCCCACCCCCCACCCCCACAACTCTTTCTCCCTGGACTCACCCCTTCTGATCACTTCATGGAGATGGAGTCCCACAGATGATGGTGTTGAGTTTGTGGTCTTCCTGCCTTAGGACTTCAAGCCTGGTACCTAAGACACCTGTGTCTGGGCAGCTTTTGCTGGAGGCTCTGCACCACAGTGAGCCCCTGCTCAGCAAGGAGCACCCTCCCTGGGCCTTCAGACAGATTTCCACTCCATAGAAAGAATGGTTCCCAGTCTCTCTAGATGTTGCTGGCACTTAGCCCTTCACATCTGCTTCTATCACAATTTGCTCTGCTAATCTTGGGAGCACGCTGTGTTTCCTTAAATGTAAAATTTGTAAATGGTATATAAAGTGACACTTATCCCTGGGGTGTCAAGTGATGTTTGGGTGCATGTGTATGCTGTGCCATGTTTGAACCAGGGGAGCAGGTCTTCTCAGTTATTCACCACCCTTTCTGCTAGCTTCTAAGCACCAACTGTGCCTCCCCACCCCTCTGCCCTGCTCTCCCCACAATGGATGCCCTAGGCCCTGAGCTCCCACGTCTGCTTGAGACCCTGCAGGGCTGGTTTTGTGTGCCAGTTCTGGTCACTTGGTATGAGGATCTCTGGTTCCATCCATGTCAACACAGAGGACAGGACCTCTTTCTTAGATGGATGAGTGTCTCCTGTCCTGTGAAGTCTCCACATTTCCTTTAGCCACCCATCTGCTGGATGCCTGGCTGCTTCTAGGTCTGGCTGCCATGAATAGGGCTGCAGGGAGCATGGCAACCTGGTGCCTCTCAGGCATACCATCCCATGTCCTCTACACCTATGTGGAGTGGGTTGATGGATCTCTGGTGCTTCCACTATAGGAACCTCCCTACTGTGCTCCCTAATGACGGCACTGGAGCACTCTAGGTGGTCAGGACCCAAGCCCTCCTTCCCAACTCTGAAGGACAAGTGAGAGAAGTTGCCTGGTGAGAGCCACTCACAGGACCACATAAACAAGGTGTGATCCTTGTGTTTCTACCTGAGAGGGGACAGCTGACTTACAAGAGAAGGTTCCTCCTGAGGAGGTAGGGAGGCATCAGGGGCTTAGACTTTCTCAGCAGTAAGTGAGCACCTCAGAGCCCCTAACACCTCTGTTGGGTGAAACCAGATACGCCCCCCCCTCGATGCCCAGGCAGCCTTCCCAGTGGCTCTTCTCCCACCAAACCTTTCAGGGGTGTGTGAGGCTTGAGGGGAGAACAGGCAGAACAAGGGGGTGGGGGCAGGCCTTACAGCGGTGAAGGGAACCCAGTGAAAGATCTGCAAGCAGCCCAGGGAGGACAGACTCCAGGACACACAGTCTCAGCGACTGGGAAGCAATGAGGAAGGGTGTCTCCAGGGACAATGCCAGAATCAGACCGAGGTCACCATGATCTGGAGAACTTTCCCGAAGGAACTGCAGCCCTCGGCAGCTCTGAAGGTCTCCAGATAACCATGGAGCTTTATCTGAACTCTCTGGCTCTGGAGGTTGGCTGGGCTCCCAGCCTTGGCGATCTGAGCCCCTCCTGAGGGCTCCTGGTGGCCCCAAGCTGGTCCTGCTGGCCATCTTCCAGGGGCCGTACTTGATCTCAGACTCTTCCCTTATCTCCTGCTACCAGCATCTTCATCCACCTTCAGGACTCTTGGCCACACCCCTGCCTGTTGGAATCTGTTGTAGCTGCCAAAAAGGCACAGTTGATTATTTTTGCGAAAAGTAATAAGGGCTCTGCAGAAGCTCTGGAGCTTGGCGCTTCCTCGGGATCTCCAGGCTCTCTCTCTGATCACTACTTGGAGACATTGTCCCTGCCTGGGATTTGCCAAGAACCAGGCTGATCCCCTCAAAGTCACCAAGATGTCCCCAGGAAGCAGGGCAGCTGCATCAGAGCAAGGTGAGTGTCCTCTGTGTAAGGCCCTCCTGGAGTCTTTGCCTCCTCACTCTCTCCCCATGCTCGGGGGGCACAGAGCCCCATGGGCTTTCCTCCAAGGCAAGAGCCAAACTTCGCAGGCCTCCCTGTTCATCCAGACATAAGAGCAGACCCCGTGAGGCTGTGTCAGAATCCGCCCAGGATGACAGAAGGCTTCCACACCCCTGCTCTCCCAGTCAGTTCAGGACAGCCAGCAACAGTGGCTGAACTCCTGTCAGGAGGGACCATGTCCTGCACCCAGCTGTAGAAGTCCTGTAGGACAACAGGCGAAGGGGCTTTGGGGGGGGCGGGCTGTTGTCATCCATCTGACCTCAGATTTGCCTGGTGGGAATTTGGGTTTTTCCACATACCTTCTGGTGATTGGTGGGTGTAAAGAGCTACTTACTGGGTGAAAACCCTCACACGAGCAGGAGAATAAGGCCTGGGATATCTCCATGGCATTCTGCAGGGGGCGCACACAAGAGGAAGGTGATCTCGAGAAGGCGACATGAGAGAAAGGGTCGTTGGCCTGCTTGCTGGCTACATGTGGACCTGATGGACCACCTCTCTCTGCCAGGGCAATTTCCCCTTCTTTCCTATGAGAAGGGGGCTTCTCTCCCTCCACGTTCAATGCACGTCCCACCTCATGTGTCTCTGTCCCCAACAGGGATGGCAAAGACACGCTGTGGACGTGCATCTCTACTGCGCTGCACTGTTGCCTTCCTCTTCCTGCAGCTCCCACCTCCTGGAAATGGTAGGAAGTCTCCCTTGCCAGCTCTGGAGGGCACCAGGAGGGACATTCCCAGGTGGGGACGAGCTGAGGTCTCACTGAGACCCAGGGTGGAGGGACAGGCCAGCTGAGGCCTTGCTGCAGCGCAGGGTTTAGAGGACACTTGCACCCTCAAAGGCCTTGTGGGGTAGGGAGCACCATCTCCCTACACGAGGCCTGACCCCATCCTCGTGGATCTGTCTCCCTAAGGAAGAGCTGATTTCCAAGTCCAAGGGCCTCATGCCCCCGTGCTGGCCCTGGTCGGGGAAGATGCAGAGTTGTCATGTCGACTGGTCCCCAGCATCAGCACTGAAGGCATGGAGCTGAGGTGGTACAGGAACCAGTCCAGCCCAGCTGTACTCGTGCACAGGAATGGGGAGGACGTGCATCAAGAGCAGATGGTGGAGTATCAGGGAAGGACGAGCTTTGTGAGTGACCATGTAGCCAGGGGCGAGGCCACACTGAGGATACATAACGTCACTCTGTTTGACAACGGCACCTATCACTGCCTCTTCAAGGAGGGCACTTCCTCCAACCAGGCCACACTCTGGCTGACGGTGGCAGGTAAGGGCAGCATGTGGCCATCTGCCCTGCTGGGGAGCTTCCTCACACCTGGCCCCAATCCTGGCGGTGTGACCAGAGTCCTACAGCTTGAGAACCTGCTGGACACACAGTCCCAAGCAAGGCCACCCGAGGGTCTGCACATCACTGCGCTTCTCAGGGAACATAGTTCTGGAAGCACAGCTGTTTTCTGATCTTTCCCTTTACTATATTATTGCACTGATAAGAGGGAAAGACGGGGGAGCTGAGGCAGGCTGAGAAGGAGGGCATGGAGGGACAAAGGCATTTGGGGTACAGTTTTCCTGGGTGGCTCAGGGCTGTTCTTTGGAGGCAGGCCAGCAAGCTCCTTCTTGTTCCCTGCACTCACTCACCTGTGTGACACGGGAACCCCTTCTGTCTTGCTGAACTGTCTCTGCCCCACTCTGCTATTTTATCTAGGACAAAGGCGTACCTGTTAGGGATGCGCTTACTTCAGGGAGTGATGGCTTGTGAACAGTTGGTAATACACACTAAAGTCTTCAAGATGTGTTTGAATGGAGCAGCTGTGGTGGCAACGTCCCAACTGATGTTTCTCCTCCAGGGCTGGGCTCAAAGCCCAGAGTGCAAGTGGTGGATGACCAGGGCACAGGTATCCAAGTGAAATGCACCTCAGCGGGCTGGTACCCAGAGCCCTTGGTGGAGTGGAGAGACCTCAGAGGACAGCCAGTGCCTGCTGTGACCAACTTCTCACTGTCGGCCACCACGGGCCTCGTGGCTGTGGTATCCAGGGTGACCGTCCAGAATGGGGCTGTGCAGGGTCTGTCCTGCTCCATTTCCAACCCCCTCCTCCCCAAGAGGAAGGGGGCTGAGAGCTGGCTACCTGGTGAGTGTCTGTTCAGCCCTGACAGCACAGTACTGAGACCTGTGCCAGGACTCCAGGGTTCCAAGTAAGATCTGGTGGGAACTGGTCCCTGTGCACAGCCTGGCAGAACTCTGGGGATGCAGATTTAAGTAATTGCTGAGGATGGGGCAGAGATGGGGTACAGGGAGAGTACCAGGGGAGCTTTGCATTTATGTGGAAACAAGAAGTTTCACCCCCATGTTGTTTTTGTAATTCTTAACTCTTTACAAAATGGGCTATTTTTAGAGCAGTTTTAGCTCACAGCAAAGGTGAGCAGAAAGTGCATAGCTCTTCCATATACCCCCAACATGTGTAGCTTTCTCAATACAAAAGTCCTGCCCCAGAGCAGATTTCATTACCACCCGGCACCCACAATTTACATCTGGGATCACTCATGGAGAGCCCCCCCCATTCTGACCTCAGCACCATGTACGCTAATACAGAACTTCTGTTCTCAGTTCTTATGTCCTCAGCTCCCCTCTCCAGGTCTCCTCTCACAGAGTGGCAACTAGCTCTGTCTCTGGCCCTCGCTGCTCTGGGATTCCTGGTCTCTGGAGTACTCTGCTGTTTAGGGAAGCAGCAAAAGGAAAGTTCCCAGACACTGCTAGAAGAAACAGAGCAAGAAGAAACAGCACAGAGGTCACAAGCCAGCAGTACCAAGGCTGAGCTATCCCACGGTGAGTAGGAGGCTTAGCAAGACACGTGATGCCCCCCAAGCACGGGGCCTCAACACGCAGCCCAGAGCAGAGGCTGTCTGTCCTCAAACCCAGCAGGAACAGAATGATCAGTAGGGATCCCAACTCCAGAGCTACCCATATGATCCACACAGTGGAAACCCTTATCTCTGAAGGAGTCTTCACTACATAATCCGGGCAGCCTGGTTGGTCTTCCCAAATACCCAAGGCTGGGTGATATATGAAGAAAAGTGGTTTCCTTAGCTCCCAGTTCTGGAAGCTGAAAGCTCACTCGGGGCCTGGGGAACCTGTCCCTAGCCTCAGGCTCCTGTGTTGGAAGTAGAGATTGTCCCCTTGCTGGCTGTCAAGGCTGTGTCATGACAGACTGGGGAAGGCTGAAGGGCGGCTGTGGACAGTGGTCCTTGGCAGTGAATGCCTCCCTGTCGTGTCACTAGGCACCAGGCACAGTCTCCAGCTCTCATCTCCAGTGACACTCTGAGAGGAGCCCTGTGAGGCAGACTAGAGGCTGCAGTACCCAAGTTCAGCCCCATTTCATAAGCAGGGCCCCACAGTATAGGGTCTTTTTGTTTCCCTGTGGGTTAGAGAGTGTGACTTCAGGTACAGCCTCCAAACCTCATGCATTTGTAGACCAAAGATCCACCCCTGACCAGCTCCCCACAGGGAGAAGACCCAGAAGCACAGACCTGAGCCCATCTGGCAGGGATGAAAAATGACTAGTGACACCAGGAGACCCTGAAATCAGAGCTAGTCTCAAAGAAAAAGAAAAGGGTAGGATTCTTAGTAGCTTATGGGTCTTGTTTTCTGACCCTCACCCACTCTCACATGACAGAAATAAGAAATTCCAAGGGGGTGGTGAGAGAGGGACACACATGAGGACGTCTCTGGCTTCTGTCTGCTTTCTGATGTTCATCCCCACATGTATACACAGACCACCATGTCTGTGCATGAGTGTATACATATATGTGTGTCCACACATGTGTGTATATGCATGTGTACAAGCATTAGTGCCTGTGTGTGCAGTTTTCATGTGTGCTTGTGTGTTTGTGCACACATATGTGCATGCAGGCGAGTGTGTTCATGTGTGATGCATGTCTTTGGTTTGTGTGTTTGCACATATGTGTTCACATTGGTACCTGCATGAGTGGGTCATGCATGTGAGTGCATGCCTTTGCAATCATGTGTGCATGCATGTGTTATGAAGGTGCACATATGTACGTGTGAATGCACGACGTGTCCATGCATGTGCATCCAATTTCATCTGTGTGCCTGTGTGCACTGTCTTGATGTGTCAGTGTATATGCATGTGTGTGTACATTTGTGTGGTATGTGTATGTGTGTTGTGTATGCATGTGCATGTGTGTATGGATCTGTGAGGTGCATGCTTATGTCTGTGAATGTATTTCTGGATGTTTGTGTGTGTGTATGTGTGTGCATTCATGTGTCTATAAGAGATGCTTACGTCTGTTCCAGAGAGCAGAAGCACTGTGTCAACTGCTGATGCCACATCCTTATAAGTCAGACTTTAGCTGCCCCAGGAGACCTTAGTTCCTTTCTGAGCTCCTGGGAGAGGGAGGTGTGCTGACAAAGGCATCCTGCATGTGGCAGATGCTGGGAGGAGGCTGTTTTTTTAAGACTGGGCACCCAGGGGAGGCCATTACCATGACAGTGGAGAAACAGTGACCTTCCATCTCCGGGCACAATCTCCTTAGTGAGGACTGAAGAGCAGAGAGGTGGGAAGGGAGAGCCAAGGCTGCTGGGCATCAGAGAGTGATTGGAGGACTGGAGACATCTGGGAACTGAGGATGTCCCGCAGATTTCATGATGGCATTTAATAATATTGCATCCATGTTAGTATTCAGGTTTTGGTGTATTGCATTCTCTCTCACTTCTCTGCATTGCTGTCTCTGTCTCTGCATTACCATCTCTGTCTCTCTCACTATCTCTGCATTCCTGTCTCTCTCTCCATCTCTGTCATTCACACACAGACACTAGCCACAAAGGAAGCCCAGGGCACATGTTGGGAACTAGCAGGGCCACACTGGGTGTAGTCGTGCCCACAGCTCCCAGGAACCCTTCGGCTCTGCCTCCCAGTCTGGTGTGCTCCTCTGCCAGGGAACAGGCTGTTTGGACAGGCTTTTGGCACAGGACTGGGACAGTAGTGGGATTCTAGAGCAGGGGACACCCTGATGTAGGAAACAACCCTGGGAGCCCTGGTCTGCAAGGAACATAGGGTGCAGACCCACTGACCCTCTCCTCTTTCCACAGTGAGCCCCTCACTGGACCCTGACACAGCAAGTCCCAAACTCATGGTGTCAGAGGATCAGAAAAGTGTGAAGAGGCTGATCTTCGACCAGTACCTGCTCCCCAACTCCAAGAGATTTGACCAGGACCCCTGTGTCCTGGCCCAAGAGCGGTTCTCGGCTGGGAGATACTACTGGGAAGTTGAGGTGGGAGACAGACAGGCCTGGATTCTGGGGGTTTGCCTGGAGAACTTAGGTCGAGAAGGCTGGATTCCCAAATCCCCCCAGCATGGCATCTGGGCAGTGGAGTTATATAAGAAGAGATTCTGGGCTCTCTCCTATCCAAGGACTCGCCTCTCTCCTTCCCAGCCCCTCCGACAGCTGGGCATCCTCCTAGACTGGGACGCAGGGGAGATTTCCTTCTACAATGCCACCAAGGGGTCCCTGGTCTACAGGTTCTCTGGACTATCTTTTTCTGCCCCCCTGCAGCCATTCTTCTGCCTCTGGACCCATGATCCTAGACCCCTGACCATCTACTCAGTGGCCAGAGAGACCCAGGAAGACACAAGCCCCCCCTGGAAGCCTGCCCTTTCCCCCAGAGGTCCCGGAGACTTCTGCTGAGGGAGAACAGCACCCATGAGCCCTGGCTTCTGCCTCCTGGTGACATCAATCAGATTCTGTGTGCATGAGGGCAGTGTCAGGGCTGGCTTGCTGCCTTTCCCAAATCCCTATGCTTAACTCCTAAGCCCAGGACCTCAGAATGTGACTGCCCTTGCAGATGGGCCTTCAAGAGGAAATCAGTGCCTTCATGTGAGTGGCCCTGATGTCACAGATCTGATGTTCCTGTGAGAAGAGATCGGGACCCAGGCACACGCAGGGGAAAGCCTGTGAGGACTCAGACAGGCGCTCTCACAAGCCACAGATCTGGCCTCAGAAGGAACCAAGCTGCCCACACCCGGTCTCAGACCTCAGCCTCTGGAAGTGAGAGGAAAGGGCTTTCTGCTGTGTAAATCACTCCATCTGCAAACTTTGTGATGGCAGCTCTGCTGTGATAAAACCACACCATTATCAGCTCAGCATTGTCTACTTCTGCCACATACCCGGGGGCATATGTAAAATATCCAGCTCGTGTTGGACAGGTAGTAGTCACACAGTAACTGCCAGCCTTCCCCTCCTGTCCTCCCCCTCCTCCTTCTTCATCATCTTGGCCATTCTTCTCTCCTTCTCCTCCTCTCCTCTCTTCCACCTCTCCCTCCTCACCTCTGCTCCCTACAGCAATCACTCAGACATCTGGTCTACCTCAAGTCCCTTCCTCCCTCTCTGTGAGAAGTCAGAACAAGCCAAAGATTCCTGGGCATTGGTCAGCATTCAGCCAGGACTGGAACCACATAAGCCATTTGGCAGAGAGAGTAGACTAGAAGCAAGTGTCAATGAGGCACTGAAGAACCCAGGAGATCAGAAACAAGGAAACATGGGAGGAACGAGCTGCCAACTACCATGGCTGAGGGCAGAGGGGAGAGAGAACAAAGGAAGGCACAGAGGTGCTGCTCAGGACACCCAGGCCAGTGGGAATGCAGTCTGGCCAGGTGCCATGCTGCTGGGTGGCCCTGAGAGGGACAGGCTCAACTGTGTCTAGCCATGACCCTCCTCCTGCTGCCAGTGGCAAAGCCCACCAGGCAGCAGTGGGGGGTGAGCTTTTGGAGCCCAGCCCACTGTAGGAGGCCTGCCGTGTGCCCTGGGGCTGCTGCAGAGCCAGACACGGGGCTCAAAACAGGGTCTGTTCTTCCCAGTTCTGAAGCCCAACTTTGAAATCAAGGGTCAACAGAGCTGGTTTCCCCTGGAGGCTATGAAGAGAATCCAGGCTGGGCTCATTTGCAGCTTCTGGGGCTGCCAGTCTTCCTTGCCTCATAGAACTGCTGCTCCGAGCGCTGCCTCTTTCGTCACACCACTGACTTCTCCCTGTGTTTCAAATCCCCTGGCCTTTCTCTCAAAAGGACACGTGTCGTTGGCATTAGGACTCACCTCATGCAGGGTCATCTCTTGTTGAGGTTCCTGCCTTCATTACTTCTGCAAAGACGTTTGCAGATGAAGTCCTGTTCTCAGAAGCCAGGGGTCAGGACCTGGACATGTTTGGGGGTCCTGAGTCCACCCAGAGTTCTGGCCAGATGATTGGCACACCGTTCCACGTGTTGGCACCTCCTCAGAATGGCAGGGACGTGTAGTGAGCAAGGGCCCTGAAGGGATCTGTAGATGTTTTGAGACACAAGTTCTTCACACACAAAAAAGGAACTCCTAGTGCTCTAGGTTTGTAATCCAGAGCACAGACGTGGATTACCAGTGGAGAGACCAGACAGTCCAGGGAAGCAGGGGTCCAGACTCAGCCTTTGGGAGAGGCCAGGATTTGTATGGACAGGAATAGGAAGGGTGACATAAAAGTCCATCTCCCTGCCCTCCTCATAGCCCTCTCACTCGACCTCAGGGTAAAGCCTTTCTTAACAATGTTCTTCTCTTATGAGTGTGATGCTTGTATGCAGTGAGTGTGCTGGTTCTAAGGGCACATGCTAGTGGATTTGGTCACAGCATACACTGATGCTATGGCACCATCAAGAGACTAGACATTTCCTCAAGTCTGGTAGAAATGGAGCCCCTCTTCCACTCCCACCCCTGCCAGTCCTGATCTGCCCTCCACAGCTCTAGTTGTCTTTTAATTATCTTTGGTCTCACTTTGGAATATCCATTACATTTAGTGACATCATTCATCCACCAGTTTTCCTGATTTTTCTGACACAGCTACGTGGTGTTCCCTTCACCCCATGCTGGAATTTCATGGAAGCAGACCCTGCGTTTGTCCATTGGACTCCCATGGAAGTCCACTGTCCCCTGTCATACAAGACACCTGTGGCTGCGAGACTTGTAAATAAGAGGCTCCTGAAACTCTCAGTGCAGAGACGGAGGTCCACACAGCATGGTGCTGGCTCTGGGGGACTCTCTGGCCTCATTCTATCTTGGTGGGTGGCATTGAGACAGAAAGAAAGACCACCCACAGGCAGCCAGGAAAAAGGTCTTGGAGAAGAAAAGGGGGAAGAGAGAATTGGGAAGTTGAGCTTCTGACTCCAGCTACTTGTAGCCTCAAGGATAGCTCCTTAGCCCCTAGACAGGACCAGCCATCAATGGTACTTTCTCCTGCAACAGAGCCTCACTCCAATTCATGTGCTGATTAAGGCTTAGAGATCACTTTTCTCCAGATTTGCTGAAGAAGGCAAAATAGAGTTGATTGCCCCCTTTCTGAATCCTCTATTCCACCAATCATCTATAAGGACAGACCAGCCCAGAAAACCAGCCCAGATAGCCGACATCTGTGGACACCCCTCTCTTGGGACCCCTCCCCTTTTGGAGCCCTGCTTGCTTCCTATTTCCCTAATAAATCCTGTTAATTTTCTCTCACCCTTGTGTCTGTGGATTTCATTCTTTGAATTCATGAGACAAAGAACACACCTGACATCCATGTTCCATGTTACAGCATCATACCAGGAGCCATGTGAGAGGAGAGAGGCTCCTGAGACAGGAACCCTGTGGGAAGGGCAGGCTGGCCGCTCTCCAATGGCAACTTGCTCTTGTGGGGCTAGGTCAGTGCAAGCACCCATTTTCCCTTCTGAGGGCTTAGCCCAAGGACCTCAGCATCTTCCACCAGGCCCCACCTCTCCAAGGACCTCTCACCTCCTGGCTCCCACCCTGGAGCCAAGCTTCTAGCACGTGACCCCTGGAGTCACACTCAAACCCTGTCCACAACATAACAACTTCCCTCCCTCAACATAGCCCTTGAGATTCACCCATGCTGTTGCCTGTTGCAGAATAAAATCCATCACATTCATCACTGAGTAGTTTTTTGAGTTGCCATCAGCCATTGGGTATGGTAAGTAACAGCGTCACAGGTCCACATACAGGTTTCTATGCAGATTCATGCTTCACTTCTCTCAAATACTCAGGAGATGACAGTTGACATTTAATTTGACAGGAGATGGCCACGCTGTTTTCCAGCATGGGTGCAGGGCCTTACCTTTTCACTAGCAGGCACCAGAGTCCTGCGTGCTCTGATTCCTGCCTGCACTGCAGTCATGGTGGCCCGGATCTCGACCCTAACTTTACCTGAGACGCTGCATGTGTGATTTGGTCCTCAGTGGGAATGCGGTTTGTTTCCTCTATTGACATCAGGTCTGAGGGCTTGTTCCTGGGCTTATGAAGATCCATATATCCTCTCAGCAGGATGTCTGCTTCCGTTATCTGCCCATGGCTTAGCACTGGGTTCTGTTTCTGCATGACCAGATTATAAGAACTCCTCATGTGTTCTGCATACGAGCCCTTCACTGAATCTGTGTTCTGTAAAATGTTCTGGCACACTGTGGCTTGTCTTTTTGTTTCCTTAATTATTCATCTAGAAAGGTGGGCTGGGGAGGGAAAGGGAAGGTGTTGGTGCAAGAGTATAAACTTTCAGTTATAAAATGCAGAAGCTCTTATCATGGTCTGGACTGGGACTGTCCCCCAAAGTCCCTGTGTGGAAGGCTGCTCCCCTGTGGCAGTGTGCAAGGTGGGCCATGAGGCCTGGGGCCTCGCCTGGGTGGGCCTGTGCATGGCCTCCTGACAGTGGACTACTGGGAGGTGTGGCACCACAGGAGATGGCCTCGCGGATGGAGCAGATCACGGGGTGTGCCTGGAAGGCTGCCTCTTGTCCCCATGCTGCCACTCTCTCTCCGTCCTGATCCAAGCTCAGCAGTCTTGCTCCACCATGTCCTCTGGCCATGATGTGCTGCCTCACCACAAGCCACATGATGGAGCCGGTGACCATGACAAAGACCTCTGACACCATTTCAGTTGTCTATCTCAGGTATTTTGTTAAAGCAATGAAAACTGACCACTGCTCTGGTGGCCTAACATAATGCTGCACAATGACCCTGGTTAATAACAATGTATTGTGTCCTCAAAATTTGCCAAGAAAGTATATCTTAGAACTGTGTGATGTGATAGGTATGTTAATTAGTTTGTGATAATCATTTCATAATTATACATATAAATATATACATATACATCAAATCATTAGTGTGTGTATCTTAAATATATACAATCTTTTTATTTTTTAATTTGTTCTAATTAATTATAGATGACAGCAGAATGCATTTCAACTCATTGTACACAAATGGAGCACAACTTTTCATTTCTCTCGTTGTAGAGTCATTCCATTCGTGCAGTGATACCCATACATAGGGTAATAATGTCTGTCTCATTCCACGTCTTTCCCACCCCCATACTCTGTCCCCTCCCCTCACACCCCTTTGCCCAATCCAAAGTTCCTCCATTCTTCCCTTGATTCCCCCCATATATAATCTTTCCTTGCCAATTGTACCTAAATACATCTGGAAAAATAAAATAAAATTGCACCATATACTGAAAAAAAATGGCAAAAGCCCTTTTGTTACCAAACTCACCTTGGAGGTTCATCTCACATTAAAATCAATGTCTCAGACACTAGCATTGGAGAACAGGAAGGGCGTTAGCGGCCAGAGAGTGGAGAAGAAAGTGCTCTGCTAACCAATTAGCTGCTCAGCTGCAGGTGTGGAAGGCCACAGGTGCAGGAAGGGAGGGACTGGCTAATGGCTCCAGGTGCCCAGGGCCACAGGTGCAGGAATGGCAGGAAAAGGTAGGCTGATGGCTCCAGGTGTCAAGGGGCACAGGTCCAGGACAGGAATGGCAGGCAGCAGCAGGCTGGAAAAGGGAGAATTGTGTCTCTTTTCTGGAACTCTGTACCGCCTCTTTCTCACTCTCGTGGCTTGATGATTTCACTCATGGTGCTGGGGTGTCTTTAGCCTTGAAGTTTAGGGAGAGAGAGCCTGGGCAAGTCTAGGGCAGAACATTTCTGGACAACAGGTCTACATGCAGAGCAGAGCAGAGCAGAGCAGAATCTAACATAAAGGTGACCAAGCACAGGATATGAAGACAGAGAGGCCATGCCCTTTCCTCCCACCTATCAGACAGCACCATACCATGAGGGGTTAGGGTTTTAGCAAAAGAGGCCTCAGGTCCCAAGTAACCACAGCAACCATTATCATTTGAACCCACACTCCAGAGGTGTGGCCTACAGCAAAGCCAGCAGGAGGCCCATGGTGTGCTGCCCAGCAATTCCAGGTCAGCTGAGAGGAGTGACCTGAGATCGTTTGTTCAGGTTTTTCCTTGGCAATACCACCCACCCCCCTTTCTTCTGTTGAGTTACCTGCTTTTGGTGTACTCTTTAAAACTTATTTAATCTGATGTCACAAAGATTTATCCCTGTGTTTTCTTCAAGATATGTTATAGTTTGGGATCTTACATTTAGGCCTGTGGTGAAAGGAAAGTGACTATGACACTCAAAGCGACCAAGAGATCTTTATTGTGGCATTGTCTGATCGACAGGAGAAGGAAGAGAGAGAGAGAGAGAGAGAGAGAGAGAGAGAGAGAGAGAGAGAGCAGTGCGCTCGCAAAGTGAGTGGGGGAAGGGCCCAGCAGGAGGGAGTTTTTATAGCCAAAATCTAATGGGGTCTCTGGGTCTGCAAGCTGCCTTATGGTACAGTGATTGGATCATACAATAGTTGCTAAGGGTGTCATCTTCTGCCTTCAGCCAAACCAGGCAAAGGCCTGATGTAGGTTTCCGTTGCACCAGACAGGTGGAGGTCAAGTGTTCAGCCTTAAGTGGGGTTGAGTGTTCAGCAGCCCACCCAAGCAATAAGAAACCAGATGGGTGGGGGTCGAGTGTTCAGCCCACCCTGCAGCTAACATGTGGTTCATTGTGATTTGATTTTTCCATATACAGTGTGAGGTAAACACCAAAAGACGTTTTTTAAAATACAGCTGTGTACTTCTTCTTTGTTGGAAAGATTGTGGGTTTTGCCACTGCAGCCAGAGGAGACTTTTAAAACTAAACTCTGTATTTTGAGGTAATTAAAAATTGACTTGCAGTTGTAAGAAATAATACAGAGACCCCCTGTGTCCTTTAGCATCTTGCAGAACTGTACAACAATACCCCAACTGAAGGTGTCAACATTCCCACCATCATCAAGATACCTCACATTTCTCATTTCCTAAGATCTTCAGAGCAGTTTTAGGTTTGCAGCAAGGTGAGGAAAAGGTACAGAGAGCCCTGTGCACCCCTTGTCCCTACGTGTGCATAGCCTCCCCAATGGTTCAGCTCCCAGCAGAGTGTCCTTCTGTCAGGGTCAGTAAGCCTGCACTGCACATGGTCCATAGTTGGCCACAGAGCTCCTTCCAAGAGCTGGGCACTCTGTGACCTTGCAGCACGCAGTGCCATGCAGCACCATGCACTCCACCCACTCATCTCTCCCACTCTGTCAGCCCCTGGCAACCACTAATCTTCCCACGACCCGCTGGCTCTTGACCAACACTGGCCCTGGCAGTTTGCAGCCTCTCCAGCAGCTTTCTCCCTTAGCCATGCCTTGGGTGCCCCACCCATCTTCTTATGCTCCAAGGTCACCACTCTGAGTGCTGAAAGAATGCTCCATTATCAGATGCACCCAGCTTTTCCATTCACCTACCAAAGGACATCCTGGTTGCTTTGGAACTTTGACATTATTAAGAAAGTTTCTGTGAACATCTGTGTGCAGATATCCGTGTGGGTAAGTTTTCAGGTCATCTGGTAATCACCAAGGAGCATGGTGCTTGGCTCTCTAAGAAATGGCCAAATTGCCCCCCACAGTGGCTACACCATTTTGAATCCCTCCACCAGTGAATGAGAGTTCCTACTGTCCCCATCCTCCCCAGTACTGGGTGGTGTCAGAGTTCTGGATTTGGGCCATTCTAACACGGATGCAATGCTCTCCCACTGTCCTTTCAATATGCACTTCCCAGGAAGTGATGTTTGAACTTACAAATCCAGCAACGTTCTTCATCTGCCCCTGGCCACTTCTTCCTGCCCCAGGGTGCCCAGCGTCTTCTCAAGGCCTGTGTCCACCATCACACACCTGCTCCACCTCTGAGGACTCTCCTCTCCTTCCCACCTCAGGACATATCTAGGGGCTGCACATGGGGAAGGTCTGACCTCAGTCCACAGCATCCCTCCCATGTCCCTCAGGGAGCCCTCTGGGCTATGTGCTGTCCCAGTGGGCTGCTGTCTCCTTGTGTCCTGGAGTAACCCTGGTGACACTCATCTGTGCAAACACTGACAGGGATCCCCCATTGTGAGAAGATTTGCCTGTGCTGACAGAAACCTGCAGTGTCACAAAGACTTGGGAGGGGTGGGGTGCTGCTGCTATGTGAGCTACAGAATTCTCCGCTGTGAGATGGATCCAAACAACGCTCCATCAAGCAGATGGTTACTCCTCCTCGTCCTTTGCCACGACTGCTCGTTCTTCTTCTGCACACCTCTCTCTTCAGTTGTGTGGGCAGGGTGGGTGTGCTGGATGCAACCAGGCCTTGCTCCTGGTAGGAAAGTGCTCTAACTCTGGACACACAGCCCTTGCTGTGTAGTGCTCCCGTGAATGTCCATACGGGGGCAGCAGCGTCCTGGAAAGCCATGGGAATGGTCCTGCTACCTGAGTCAGTCCGCCCTACCTGTCACTCCAGACCCTCAGCATCAACCACATGCCCATTCTGCAGAGTTGGGTGCAACTCAGCTCTTGTTGGGACAGTCAGGCATCTGGGACCTAAGAATCAGAACACAGAAGATCTTTCTGTAGGTAGCGCCACCGCTACAAGTTAGAAACAGCTGATCACTGAGGTGGAGTTTCTGCTTCAGAGATGTGCCTAGGTTTCTTCAGCAGTCATAAATGGCTCCCAAGAGGAGAACAGTCCAATGAGGCATCTCCAGCCCCTAAGCCCAGGAGTGCCAAGGACAGCTCCCTGCCCCTGGCTACTTAGTGACCTCAGCTCAACTTCCTGGGGCCCTACCTAGAGGCCTCGTTGCCTCTCCCAGCATCCCAGCCCCATGCAGTGACCCAACCCAGCTGGCTCTCCCAGACCAGGCAAAGACAGGTCCCCTGACTGGTGAGGAATCTAATCTCAGCCCTGGCTCCACATATAGCTCCCGATTGAAATGCACAATCTCTTGCACCCTTATATTTTCCAACCTGGTCGTCGAACAAATCATTCAGAACAACAAGCACAAACTACCAAAATCTGCCTCTTAGAGTTCTGTCCATTCATCCCTGACAACTCACAAAATGATAAAATTTCCTATTCTTTATTCTTATTTTTATTTAAAACACTTTATTGAGACATGATTGACAGTTTATTGAGATATGGTATGACAGTTGTGTATATTTAATGCACACAGCTTGCTGTGATTGGGTGGGGATAAGTAAGCACCAATGGAATCATCCCCACCATCAGAGCCATATGCATGTCCCTCTCCTCCAGAAGTGTCCTCCAGAAGTGCCTTCTTAATCATTATTATTGGGGCTTTGTCTGGGTTTTGTTTTCTTTTTTTGTAGGAACTGAATGTAAGATCTACTGTGTTAGAAATTGTAAGCTTGCAGTATAGTATATAGCTATCAGCAGTGTGCTCTACAGTGATTTCAGAACTGACTTGTCCGTACTACTGAAACAGATCCCATTGGTCATCACCTCCCCACTTCCCCAGCCCTCAGCACTGGAAGCCACCATTCTAGTCCACTCTTCTTTAGTCCATGTATAAATGAAATAAAGCATTGGTTTTTCTGTGCCTGGCTTATTCCAGGTTCGTCAGTGCTGACAGGATTCCCTTTTTTGTCTTCAGGACATGTCTGGGGCACCCTGTGCCTACTGGGAGTAACCAGGAGGAGACTTCTCCAGTGGGTAGGGGGCTCTTTCACAGGTTCCCATCCATGGGAAGGTCTTGGGACATGTGGAATCCAGTGGAGGCTACCCTTTAGCCCCACACCCTCTTCTGGGTTATGTCTTGGAGTCTCTCCTGTTTGGGTTCAAATTCCCATGGGAAGAGAGGCTGCCAACCTCTGGACACTCAGGGATGTGTGCCTGAGGCAAGACAGACCCCAATGGTCACTTTGGCATCTCCAGGTCCTGACCAACTCTGGCATAGTTGTCAGACCCCAGCCTGTCAGCAAGGCCCGCTCCATGACAGTCACTGGGCTGAACTATGCCCCCAAATTCCTATGATGAAGTCTCAACCACCCTTGAGAGCAAACAAAGCCTGGACACACACAGCAAGAATTCCTGAAATACTAAAATGCTCAAGAAGTCTTTGAGGAAAAGCCTTCAGCACCCACTCAGAGATGAACTCAAGAATGAATAGGCACAGAAGCCTTTGGACATCACAAACTCACAATTCCCAGTGCAGAACATGCTACCTGCCCCCAAAACATACATGTGGACAGAAGAAACGAGCAACGAGCAAGAGAACCTGAAACAGCCTCCCTTTCTGGCCACCAGGCCACAAGCAGCTCCACGCCCCCTTCCTATAAATTCCCCAGCTACCACCTGATAGGAGAGGCAGATCAGTTGAGCTTTTTGCTCCTGGTCTCTCTGCCAGTCAATCTTGCAATGAAGTCCTTCTTTCTGCAAGAACCAGTGCCATGGTAGGAGCCTATGTGCACATTGTGCTAAGCCCTTGTTCAGTGTCACCAGTACCTGAGAGAGTGGCTCTTTGGAGACAGTGCTCCTGGAGCGTCAGCATAGAAACAGAACCAGCAGGACATATATGAGGATATTTTTTTATGACAATGTGCTCAGACAGTTATGGAGGCAGATAGGTCTTACCACCTGCTGGCTGCAAGCCAGAGACTAGGACAACAGGTGATACCTCTGAACCAGGAGGTCTGCTGGAGTAAGACCCCAGAGTACAAATGTAGCACAGGATATAGAACAGGAGCTTGGGTGTCCCAGGTTACCAGATGGTTAAAATATCAAGTAAAGAGAGCTTTGCCTTCCCACTGTCCTGGGTTCTATTAAGCCTTTAGCAAACTGGATGAGTGTCTGCCACATTGGTGAGGAAGGATCTCTACTCTGTTTCTGATACTTCTGTCCAAAACACTTTCACAGACACCCAGCAATAGTGCTTCACCAGCTGGCTGGGTACCCGGCCTCCAGACAAGTTGACACAAAAAGTTAACCACAGCAGGCCTGGGAGGGTAGGGGATTACATCAGTAACTGCCAGCAAGCAAGCTAGAGGGGGTCCAGAGGACCCCCCTCCCCTTTTTGCTTCTGGCAACATTTCACTTCCCTGTCTCTATGGAGCCTTTCTGGCCCCCTCCCATTCTCTCATTCTGGGTTAAAATATCCAGTGACCTCTGTACACACCTAAGTCGAGTCCAGTTCACATGCGACTCTTTACCACGGCAATAGTATGTTCCTGATGAAACTCTGTCCTGACCACTTCTGTGTGTGGCTTTATCTTCAACAGGGACATCAACCCACCACACCTTAGCAGGCACTCATTCTGAAGAGTCCTCTGATTTCTCGCCCCTCGGATGTTGAGGGTATCTTGTGTCCCCATGACTACTGCAGTCCATCTCACAGGATTCTGAAGCGGGCCATGGCTCTTGCAATCTTGGGAGCGAAGAGCTGTTCATAAGAGAAAGGGTGGTGCTGGTGCTAGCCTGGAAAGTGCACCTGTAAGAAATGCAGGATGGTCCAGTTGCCTGCCCAGATCCTGGTGGAGCTTTAGAAACCTCTGGGTTAATGAAAGATGTGTGTGACAGGAGGAAGAGTATCATCTACGTTAATAAAAAGAGTGAAACTACACTATGCTCACGGTTATGTCATTTTCATTCTCAAAAACAATTATCCCGGTTTTCCCCAGAAACATAAAATGGGCAGTTTGGTATTAATAACATCTGTGAGGACTTTAGAAAGTCCCCCAGGCATGGGCACAAACTCAGCAAGGGGCAGCTACCGTTGAAAACACCAGAACGTCTACCTTCAAAAAGGCTCGCCAAGTCTTCCCGCAAGCTTGCAAGAAAGGTCAGAAAAGGGACTGCAGTTCAGAAACCCTCGGAGAAGATGAGGGTCGGTGTGAACAAGCCCAGCGAGGGCCGCCGGTTTCCCAGTTTTGTTTTGTTTTGGTGTTTTGTTTTGTTTTGTTTTGTTTTTTGTCAACGAAAAAGCGCTGCAGTGCCCGCGCCCTCCAGGGAGGGCGCTAAATACCAAGGGTGCAGCTGGGGCGGCGATCGGACCTCGAGAGGGTGGCTTTCAATCTGGTCCGCTAGTTGCTTATAAAAGGAGGTAAGCACGCCGGACTCCACCGTCATACTTTTCTGTGCATTCTTCGTGAACTGGACTTGGCTGTCTTTAACAGGCCGCAGCCGCAGCTTCCACGTGGAAATGTCCAGGGGACCTTGACGCAGCGCAGAGACTGGCCCAGAGCTTCTTGGCGCAGGACAGCACCCATCCGTGGCCTCCTAGCTGTGTCTTCCGTCCGTAGTCGTCCAGAGTTGGGACGCTAGACTTTGAGGGTTTCTATATATTCAAACTGTGGATTCTGCTATAGGACTTTGAAGTTAACATACCAAAACTATGTGGCTTGGCTTAGAGTGGTTTTTAAGCTGTGTATGCTAAGCACCAGAGTGAATTTCTCGAAGTAGGAGCTGTGGCTAGAGTAGGCGTAGGCAGTGCTCCTTCTCTGGCCATTGTCTGATCATGCGGGTTAAGCCATGGTTGGGCCTGTTTGGAGGTTTTGCAATCCAAAGGAAAAGTGTTCACTACATATGTCATGTAATCAGATGGGTGGAGACTTTTGCACTTAAGTGGAATTGACTTCAGTCACCTGAGGCCACCCACAGGTAGAGATGATCCCTCTGGAATCATCTCACATGTAGGTCTTGAAGATTGAGTCAAAGTCAAAAGCTCTGGCTGGAGCTGGAGCTCTGGGGCAGAGTGCTTGCCTCGCATGAGGCACTGGATTCAGTCCTCTGCACCACATAAAAATGAAGGCATGATGTCCATCTACAACTACAAAAATAAATAAATACATAGATAAATAAATAAACAGTCAAAGGCTCTAAATTAGAGCTATCTGAAAGTTTTGAAATATGCATTTCAGAATCCTACAATTAACAGATTTGAAAACTTCCTGAGCCAGTAAGAGTGTTATTGGGTGTGTACCTGAAGGGGATTTGTGAAGGTGCAAGACTCAAGTGAAATCTGCATACAGTTTGACATGTAACCTTATTGTGCAAAATAAACTAGGTAACTAATGATTTTTATTCCAATAACCAGGAAATCAAGTCATTTCAGACTGGTCAATCAATGTCTGAACAAAAACCACAACTTACTGAAATGTTTATCAACCAAATGTGAACCTTACAAGGAGGTCCTGGGCTGATCTTGACTGTTAAAACAACTGTCTCTTGGTCAGGTGTATGGGAAGTCAGAACCTCGGGTGTGGGATTCACTGAGCTAAGCAGGGGGAGAAGATGTGCCTTCTCCAACTGCCAGCAAGCAGGAGGGGAGAAGCAAGCCACATGTTCTGGTTATATGTGACCTTAATCAGTCATAGAAAAGGGCACTGTGATGATATTTCTCTCTTCTGAAACACTCTTACAGTCTCTCTGAGCTGAGAACCTAGGTGTTTCCCTGATTGCACAACACCCCTAGGAAGGCTAGAATAGCAGACTTCTGGGGTCAAGAGGTAATATGTGGGGACACCATGTCTCAGTAAGAAACCAGGAAGAAATTACAATGTGGGGAAAACAGGAATGCACAGCCTGGGTGATGAATGGCAAGCACATTGTGCAGATATTTCCAGACCACCAGGAATGAGGGTGACCCAAGGATTCAGGAAATTGAGGAGACATTCACAGCTAAAATAGGGCAAATACTTGGAAACTTGCCTGTGCTGTTCTTTATAATTGGAACATCCTCTCCCCATTTCCTCTCACTGTTCTTTTTCTTCATTGAAATTTTTCCCGATATTTCTACATGAGCCAGATGCCTCTTTATATTTCTAGATGTGAGCCAGCTGGCTCTGAAGATTTTGTGCTCTGCTGGGAACCACAGAGTGGATATTAACTGATTTTAAGTTTTGCCTGTTGCTGAGTAACTGTTTGCACCCTACTCTCCCATTTGGACTGAAATTATCACAGTATAGATAATGGTTTGCTGAATGGTTTTTACCCATAGTGCTGAGCACCCTTTTGGGCATAGAGCCAAGATGCCCAATATTGATAATTCAGAATGGAGGCAGGCAGGGCCAGAGAGCACTTCTACATTTCCTGGCACCAGTGCTCCTGCCTTCTCACCCTGTGCCCATGCAAGAACCCGATAGATATCCAAGGGTCCTGACAGCAATTACCAGCTTTTAAAGACTTCAAGTCAATTCCCTTAATAATGTAGGGTTCTTGCCTTGTAGTTAGCGATAGTGCTGATTTGCGTAACTATTCCTCCCTCTAGGCAGCAAATCAAAAGATTCATCTCTTTTCTAGCTATTTAGAGTGAAGCACTGAAACAAGTACCAAAATTGATGGTATTTTTTTGTTTCTAGATTCCCACCATTTCTTGATCTCTCAAACACACAGTAAAGTATGAACTGATTTTTTTGGCTCCTGTGTTGAATGGACCTATCAGGGGCTCCGCCTTTTTTGAAACTGTCTTTCTGACATTGTCTTTTGTTCTTCACTAATTATTCCAGACTTTAATTTCTTAGATGGCTTATACCCTCCTTGGCAAGAGAGATTGGAGATGAAGCTATAATCATAGTGCACATTATAATTGTATATACATGGGACAAAAGTTGTAAGGTTGAATATCAGCTTTCCTCTTAATGTGTGGTATTGCTAATTTGCTAGTATAAAAACAAAATTCCTTGGGCTGGGGATGTAACTTAGTGGTAGACTGCATGTGCCTACCATGCGTGAGGCCCCAGGTTCAATCCTCAAAAATGGGGAAAAAAACCCACACCAATCACAGCCTATGGAACAGAGACTGTGGTAGTGTCAAAGCAACCAGAAATATTAAAATGTTTCTGTCAGTGAGAGAGGGTATGGCATTGAGGGGTGATAGAATTGGGAAGCTAAATGTTTATAAGAGCTGATAATTGAAAAGAGAGGCAACAGCAAATCAGATGGAGATGGCAGGGTTTCACATGGTGAATTTAAAATATGCTTGTCTTTCTCAGTTGAGAGGAAACCTAGAGCAAGTTGTTCTGAGAAGTTGAGCATGTTGGTCCTCCACCAAGAAAATAATTACACATATAAATATAAGATGAACATATTGAGTCAGTGCTCACTATCCTTGGGGGATGAGTCCCAGAACCCCATAGATACTTGGATGCTAACTCCTTCTATAAAATGGCATAGTATTCATCTCCAATCAGTGTAAGAGGTGCACCTTCCAACCTCTAATGGACCAGCCCTTGGGTATAGGGAGGGGCCAGCCCTTCATTAGGGGGGTTCTTCTTCCTTCCATATAAACCACCTAAGAAATTAAAGTCTAGAATAATTAGTGAAGGACAAAAGACAATGTCAGAAAGACAGTTTCAAAAAGGTAGAGCCCCTGATAGGTCCAGTCCACACAGGAGCTGGAGCTAGACAATTATAAAATGTGCCCCATGGTTGACTTAAGGGGGACACATCAAAGGGAGGGATAAGGTTTCAGGGGTGGAGTCTTGCTTCTTGATATCTTACAGTCAGCAGGTTGATTGGCATCTTGGCAGTTCACACCTATCTCAGAGGGGCTGTGCGGCTACAGCAGGTCACCCCATCTCCAGTGCTATGTGGGACTTTTGGCAGAGCTGAGGGGGAAGTTCACCTGCACCAGGCAGTCTATCCCTGTGGGGGTGCCATGGGACATTCCAGTGCCAGACCCATCCCCTCACTGGTTGTGATGCTGATATTCCACATATAACCCACATATGGCTCTTGACACTTAGGGTGTTGTGATACCTTGGGGGAGCCTGATATAAAGCCACCAGCTGCAAATATGCTTCACATAATTCTCTCTGCCATATGACAACCCAGTGGGATTGGTAACTTTATCCCATTTTTACTAAGGCCTGGAAATCTGGTGGAGAGGGGCTGGGGTATGATGGCCATGGGTAAAGAGAACCTAATCTTGGGCCGGGGATGTGGCTCAAGCCGTAACGTGCTGCTTGCCTGGCATGCGTGGGGCACTGGGTTCGATCCTCAGCACCAAATAAAATAAAATAAAGATGTTGTGTCCACTGAAAAATAAATATTAAAAAATTCTCTCTCTCTCTTCTCTCTCTCTCTTTTTAAAGAGAGAGAGAGAGAACCTAATCTTGAGTGACTGTCTTCAGGCCTTGTGCAAGACCAAAGGGTGAAGCCATCATAGGGTAGCATCCCCTGAAACATATATAGGAGTTCCCTATTTCATCATGACAGCTATGGGTTAGTCAAATGAAGTTCCAATCTTAAATTATTTGAGTGTTAAATCCCTTCGAGTTGATTTTTATACAGGGTGAAAGGTAAGGGTCAAGTTTCCATTTTCCCAGCTTATTGAAAGACTGTACTTTCTATAATACGTTTTTGGCAGCTTTGTCAAGAATCAGTTGGCTGTAGATATGTGGGTTGATGACTAGGCTCTTTATTTTGTTCCCATTTGGTCTGTTTTTATTATAACACTATGCTGCTTTGCTTATTTTAGCTTTTTCATATATTTTGAAGTCAGATAGCGTAATGCTTCCTACTCTGTTCTTCTTATTCAGGATTGTTTTTGCTATTAGGTTTTTTTTTTTAACAATTCCATATAAATATTAAGATTGCACAATCTCATTCATATGGAATCTAAAAAAAGTTAATCTCAGAGAAGTTGTGAATAGAATAATGGCTAACAGAGACCAGAAAGAGTAGTGGAGAGGGAGGGATAGGGCAAAGTTGATCAAAGGGTACTAAGTTACAGTTAGGTAGGAGCAGCAAGGATGCACAGTGGGTAACTACTGGTAACCACAAGTACTGTATATTTCAAAAAAAAAGCCAGAAGGATTTTCAATGCTTTTAAATCGCAAATTATGTGTTTGAGGAGATACATATACTTACCCTGACCTGAACACATGTATACATGGATCAAAACATTACAGGATACCCCAGAAATATATACAATTTTGTCAATTAAAAATAAATAATTTTTAAAATGAGTCCTGAATTGCCCTTGAGCAAATCTTTAAGAAATTTTTCCATCTTTCTTGAGTCTTCCCTTCCTTATCTATAAACTATGAGGATTTTGTCATTATCACCTCCAAGACCCCTGGAATTTCATTTATTCAGGCATGAATAAGCATCTTCTACATGCCAAGTGTTATTCTGGCACCAAGGATAGAGCAGAAACAAAATATGCCAAAAACAACAACAACAACAACAACAAAAAAAACAGAGTCCTGTTCTTATTCCATAGGTGGAAATGCTAATAATCAAATCAAACCTGTTTATAAAAGAAGGTGGTATTGCTTATAGCCATGCTCTGGGGAAGGACAGACTTTAAGTTGGTGGTCTAGGAAGATGGCGGATGGCACCTGGCCACCCCACTGCAGGAGATGATGGCAAAGTAAGCCAGGGCAGGAAAGACGGAAGTGAATTGGGGAGGCTTGGGATTCCATAGGATTTCGGGCCTATGGGAGCTGCCCCAAGTGCTCATGGCTAAGAAAAACGTTTGTGCCTCCCACCACCTTCACCACTTATAATAAGCCTTGCCCTTCTGGAATCCATTGCAGTCTTGCTGGGCCTTCTTGCTGTCTCTGGCATATTAACACACCGTGCCCTCCTTTTCTCAGGCTCACTCAATTGCTCTCTGTTCTTAAGGTTTATGAGCTAATTCCCAGGACCAGCTAATAGGTATCTAGAGACTTCTCAGCCACTGTACCTGTTCTGAGCTCGTCAACAGGCTTCCTAGAGGAAGGGAACATTCTGGAAGACTTCAGAGATTTGCTTGGCCAGAGATCAGAGGTCAGCTACAAAGAAGGAGGTTGCCTGAACAGCAATTTCTGTGTCCTGCTAAAAACACTGACCCTTTTGTTCTCATGTGTGCACGTGAACACACCATACACACACACACCCTGGAAACTGGCAAATTTTCATTTTCCCTTTCTCTTCCCAGATTGTGCCCCACTCCTCATAACCAGAACAGACTGTAACAATCCTCAACTGAAATCTGAGAGCGTATCCATGACTGCTAAGACACTGGGGTCAGTTGTGCCAGACTTCACTAGGTCACAGCATTTGAAGGACAGAAAGCTCCAACTATTTAGGATTCCTAGTCATGTAGTTCACAACACATGGGGAAAGGAGGCCAGTTAATCAAAGTTTATGTTCCAGTAGGATCAGGGAACCACAGCAGAATTAAGAGGTTCCATACAGAGGCCTAAGTGAAGCAGGGGGATCCAGCCCCACAGCATCTGGCACTGAGCCCTGTTTGCCGACTGGCTCCTTTCCCCATGTGCCTGTTTCCCAGCTAACTCCCTGCACAGGCTAACACACCACAGACTCTCACATGTGCCTTCCCCTGGGGATGACTTCTGCTCGGGAAAGGATTCCCTCAGCAGGGAAGTGCTGGTGGCCATCCCTGGGCTGCCAGGTCACCTGGGGAAAGGCATTCTACCTACTACAAAGCACCATCCATGCCTGCGGGCACCATAAGGGAAAGGACTGGTTAAGGCACGCAGCTCACAGCTGTGGACTGTTTGGAAAAACAGTTTGGAAAACCTGCTTAGGCCAACAGAGTTTCCCATCTTGCACCTCTCAGGTGCCGACCTCCACGCAAGGACTTCAGAGGAACAATGACCCAAATGAGGTTAAGAGAAACGACATATCAGTGACGCCCCCTTGAAGAGTGTTTCTGAAAAAAGACTCTAGAGTCCGTCAAGGAGTTCAAGAGGGCGGCACGACCGCAGCGGCCCTGTGGTGGCTCTCCGTGTTCTCTCACAGCCGAGATGTCAGACAGCACAGGACGGCAACCTGCGCGATGGTCACGCGCCCTGCAGCTGGAGGCAGGGGCGACAAGATGTCTTTGCGGCCGCTGGGTCCTCGGGTGCTGGAGCGCCAGCGCCCTCACGCTTTAAGCCGCAACAGATGCTGAAGGCCCCGCAGGGAATTAAGCGAGCGCGCGAGGACCACGCCCTTCCGGTGGCGCGCTAAGACCCTAGAGCGAAGAGGCAGAAGGAAACCAGCGTGGCAGAAACTGACCAGGAGCAGCAACTGGCTGCTTACACTGTCAAAAGCGTCGCCACCCAACCGTTATACAGGGCTGTGGATGCTGTACCCACCAATGGGCTGAAGAGGCTCTGCAGCCCTGGAGTCCCATTGGCTGCTCCGTGGAGTTCTTTGTCCAATCAGACAAGACCTGGCAAGTCGCCTCTTTTGCATACAGCCCTGAAGGCCTCAGCTCCGGGCCAGCGAGGTCCGCTGGGCGCCTCCTTGCCTTGGAAGCCTGCGGCTCTTGGGATAGCTAGCTCCCAGCGCTCGAATCTCCGTGCCGCCTGTGCTGGTTGGAAGGCGGAGGAGCCGACGTTTCGCCTCAGCGCGCTCTTTAGGTGCTACCCGCCGAGGTTGGGTAATTGGAACGGGCAGAGTCTGGGGAAAAGGTACACAGAGGTGCGTGCCAGGGTCTTACGGGGGAAAAAATGAATGCTCCCCCTAAAAGCGAGATCTAGGCGCTTGTGTTCCATCTTAGGGGAAAGCAGAGGGGCCGACCAGGGCAGAGTAAAGAACTTTCAGGAAATGGTAAACAGGAATAACCAGAATAGTTCCTGACACTGGAGTTAATACGGCTTCGAATTCTGGTCTCTGTGGTCTGAGTTCACCTTCGCGGAAAATCTGGAGAGGCCTACTGCTTTGATGCCAAGTTCCCCCGGGAGATATGGGGAGTTTGGGGAAAGCTTCTGCCTGCATTTGCGGTTTTCCAAGTGCCTTTTAGCTCAAAGCAGTCACCTTCCCAAGGTGGAGTATGTGGGCAGGGGCATACTGGACTACTCCTGGCTCGAACTCCAAGTTTTGTTTTTTTGTTTTGTTTTGTTATTACCGGGAATTGAACCCAGGTGAGCTTAACCACTGAGCCACATTCCCATCCTTTTTTAAAATTTTATTTAGAGACAGGGTCTCACTGAGTTGCTGAGAGCCTCACTAAGTTGCTGAGGCTGACTTTGAATTGCGATCCTCCTGCCTTTGCCTTTTGAGCCACTGGGATTACAGGTGTGCACCACCACACCTGCTCACACTCCCAAGTTTTATGAGGTATGTCAAGCCTCAGTTTGGCCACATCCCTTTAGGGTTACAGGTGGGTGCTGACTCTACCAGTCGCAATCCTTTGGGTGGGAGACCTGGGCCTAGGTAAGAGGTTCTAAGGGCCAGGGGCTTGAGAGGGTGCAACGGGGGAGGCCAGGCTACTCTGGTGACTGCAAAAGGACAGCACCCTGCAGCCCACCCAGTCTAATGACCAAGGACTCCAAAGCCTAGTACAGAGAGTATCAACCTTATAATTAAGAAAAGAAAGAAATCTTGGAAAGTACCCAGAAGTTGCTTATGCACAGGGAAACATACTGGTCCTAGTCACAAGACAAATTCAGTGGCAGATCCGCATAGAATTGAACTCTTAACAAGACATGCTGTTCTGCAAACAGGAGCCATGAGGCATGTGTCTATTACTAACATGTTACGCTTCCTGACAGTGTTTTTAAAACTTGTCTACTCTTGTTTGTACCAGCAAGGGTCCTATAAAAAGTACTTCAGCATCCTCCTTTGTCCGTTGAGTTTAATTCTGACTGGCTGACTTAATCTCTTAGGCTGTGTCAGTGGCAGCATTTTTAGTTGACATTTCTTCATTTACAAATGGAATACTTATAAATTCAATACTTATTTGCCAAATAGAAGTGTCTTAATAGCACATCCCTCTTAATGAATGAAAATTTAATTATAAACTCAAAGTCCAAAAGATTATCTTTCCAGAGGCAGGGGAAGACTTCAGGGTCTTCAGTCTCCAAACTGAGTGAAAGTCTCTGAGGGAATCAGCCCCTTTACACAGGACACAGGTGCAAGGGGCACCTCCCCCTGCCCACCCCACAATTCATGGGAGCCTCACTTTCACGGTGATGGCAGCTGTCTTCTGCTTATCATGTGCTCCCCCCCACCTTCCCTTGAGAAAATGCTGGGCAGAGGCTAGGGCTGGTCTTTAGGCTGACTTGCTGTCAGGGCAGGGGCAGCTGACCCATCCTGGAGGCCTGACAGAGATCTTCAGAGCTCTCACACACAGCCTCCAGTCTTCTGAGATGAGAAGGATGTGCTCAAGAGCACAGCCTCTTGAGAAGTTCCCAAGGGAAGCTGAGAGCAGTCCATCTGAAATCTGAATGAGGGGCACTGCCAGAAACCCACATGGGTCTTGAATGCTGAACTGGTTTCCTTGCAATGGAGTATTCCAAGTATAGTTGGTCCTCCACCTGTGGGCTCCACATTTGTGTTCAACTAAACACAGATCAAAAACACTCAGGGTGGGAGGGAGTGTACTTAGCAAACATTTTTTTTCTTGTGAGTGTGCCCTTTATAGTACAGTAGAATATTTACACAGCACTTACATTGCATTAAATATTCTGTTATCTAGAGATGATTTAAGGCACACAGGAGGATGTGTGGGATTGATAAACAAAAAGGACTTGAGTACTACCAGTGTCCACAGGTCCTGAAACCCATCCCTGTGGATACAAAAGAAATGTCATGATACAAAAGAACTGTCATATGGCCCAAAACTTTCCCAATATGTATATGATTATAATACTCCAAAAACGTCTATGGTTCTTCTCACCAATTTTGTTCCCAAGATGTGAAAGGGTGCTAGTTACAGAAACCCAAAAAGAAAGGCAGGAACTGGAGCCTGGTGTCCTCCCACACAAAGCAATGAGCATGGACATCCCTGCCCCTCCCCACCCCTTCTCGTATTGATATTCCCATCATCCCCCTCATGACCCCATCCCATTCCCCTATTCCTGTCCCATAGGCAACCAGTCCTCTGGGTTCCACTGTTTCATGTCTGAAGTGTTCTTTTAAGCCATGGGTAGCTGTTATGAGTGCATGTTTTAAGTCTGGTCCCATTTTCATGCTTTCTGCGGTATCCAGCCCCTACCCATGTGGCACACATCTGGCTTATTATTCCCAGGCTGCAGTATCCCTGTGTCCCCATCCCCACTGCACCCTCCACCCCTCCAGCAAAGGGCACTGGATGTCCACCATGCCTGGCCCAAACCAGTACAGGGACACCAAACATGTAAACCTTTGTGGGTGTGTGGCAGTGGATGCCTGTGGAATGTAACACCCAGTGGGGTGGAGACTGCTGGTCCTCAGGTCACTGTACCCTTCATCTGAGGGATGCTGCCAGACACTGGGAGTGACATGCCCTCTGCACCAGCAGCAAAAGCTGGAGGCTGGAGCTGGGCAGCCACTTCCTCATCTCCACCAGCCCCCAGGGAGGAACCATTGTGGGTGCACAATTTGTTACTCAAAAACCGACATGAGTTGAAGCATCCCTCTCCCTGGGAACCTGAGCTTTTGGGGCTTTGTGTATGGACCGTGATGCCACAAAACTTATGCCAAAATCTTCTCCACCCCATGATGGTATTAGGAGGTGAGGCCTTTGGGGGGTGAAGTTATGAGACTGGAACCTCTGATGGGACCAGGGTTCTCACCAGATCAGAGGGAACTCAGGGAGCCCCTGCCACAGGAGGACACAGTGAGAAGGGGCAATTGTGCACTACAAGTAGCCCTCACCAGGTGGGAGTCTGGTCTAAAGACAAGGGAAGGAGGCCCATTCCCCACTGGTGCGGTTGAGGACAAGGCTATCAGCACAGGGAGGCTGCAGGCAGGGGCCCACTCCCCCACAGTGAAAAGGCCAAGGGCCAGATCTAGTGGGGCCTGGTGACAAGAGGGCTAGAAGGTGTGGATAGGGCCAGGGCTTCACTGGGCACAGGCACTGATGTGAACAGGACAGAAGGGAGCCTTCTTCTGAGCAGGAGATGGAGTAGAGTGGAGGTGTTCTTGTGCCAGCCACACTGTGCATTCCTCTCCTGGAGCCAGATGTGGATGTCTCTCAGGTTTATGTGGAGAGGCCTCAGGCCTGGCTGGCAGCGGGCAGCTGGGATGCAGGCTGGAGGCCTTCCCATTAAGCACTGCTTTTTCCAAGATCCAGTTGGCCTTGCTGGAGACGGAGGCCTGAGGATAGGGCCCTGGGAACTCCCTAGTGCTGATCACACATCTTAGGGGTCAGTCAGGGATGTTCATTAGGCTCTTTACCAAGGTCAAATGGTTTTTCTGGGCCAATATTTAGAATCAGGGTGAACCAGTCACTCTTTCCATGACACAAAAAGGCAGTGTGTTCCAGTCTGTTCAGAATTCCTTACATCTGCCACTTGTGAGGGAGGAGAGAGTTTCCACCCCACAGCTGACTTAAGAATTCTGACTTCCACATCCACCCCCAACACCATCAGACTACAGAGACCTCAAGGGGGAAGGCTGCTTTCCCATCACCTCCCACCCCTCATCCCATTCTTCTGACACCCATGAAGCTGTGGCTCCCCTCTGGGCTACCGGGAACCCCACCCTGGATACACAGCCACCCTCGCTATCTGAAGGGTTCCTCACCCCACCATCCCTAGGTGATGTCTGGTCATTGGCCTGCCTATAGCAAGAATCCTGTTAGCTGGGTCCAGCTAGAGCCACTCACCTGTGTCTGTTCCTAGTCACCTTCCAGCCCAGGACACTCCACCTTGGCCATCAGCTTCTACTCACACTCACTGTGCTTGGAGTGGAGCCCCAACTGTCCTCCCCACCAGAAGACCCTGCTGCAGTAAGCCAGTCAGCAATCTCGATGGTGCTGAGTAAAGTCTGCCCTATGTTAACCAGTATCAACGAGTAACTTTTCTCCCCCAGTGGAGACTGGTCAGGGGCAAGAGAAGAGGTCACCCGGACACACAGACCAGAGGAGGAACACATAGCAAACAGGCTGGAGCAAACCCACTTTATTCGGCACCCAGAATCTGGCCCACACAGGTAGGCCGGACTGTCAGCCCACCTGAGGCCAGGGACTTCCTCCCCAAACGGGCCCCACTCACAGCGACCCAGCTACCGACTCGTGCACTGGGGCAAACCTAGCCGCTCTGCATCTGCACACCCTGACCTCCTGTTTTTGCTCACTTGGTCTGGGTTTTGTCACGTGGACTAATCTACACACAATGCTACGGGCAACCACGCTACTGCTACACCACATGTTCTGTCACGAGTTTTGTGAAATCCACCTATCAGAGGAGACAGGAAGCAAGAAGCCAAAGATGAGCAAGGTGGAACATGGGGTGGGCTTGAGGGCTGGCAGAGCCCCCTGTACGCTGGGGAGAATGGGCCTTCCAGGGGTGAGGGGCCAGGAAGGTTCAGGTGTCTGTCAGCACCAAGGGCCACAAGCCAGGAAGGAAGGGGACAGGAAGGGGAAGTGGAGGGCAGAGCTGCCAGGACCCCAAGGGAGGAAGGGCAATCTAGGAAGGGTGGAGAATACTCCACTTACTTTCTCTTCCCCAAGAGCTGTGTCCCTGGTGCTAACCCCTCAATGTGACCTTCCTGGTGTGTCCTAGGGCCCTGCCAAGGCGTCCAGCCCCCTGGAAGGGAAGGAGGTTCACAGAGCAGCCTGCCCTGGGCATGGTGCAGTGCTTGGTGCCCTTGATGCCAGATGCCCACACACCAGGCCCCAAGCCGTAGCCAGCTGGAGAACAGGACCATGGAACCACCAGGCCAGGGCTGGGACACACTGGGGAGTGTGTCCCAAGGCTGGCCTCTGATAAGAACTGGCACATCCCTGAACATACTCACGCCCTGGGGAAAATTGAAATGACACTTTGTTGAGACTTGGAACTAGATGCACACCAAAGGTATGGGCACCTACAATGCTTCACCCCACGCCCAAGCACTGTCGGTGCCAGTGGAGCTGAGGATCCATCCAGGATGGAAGGTGATGCCAGGAAGAGGAACCGAAGGGTGGGGCAGGTGGGGCTGCTGCAGGCCAGCTGTGGAAGGTAGAGCCTTCTGCTCTCACTCTGGGGACCCACCTGCTGGGCCAGTACCATCACTGCAGGGGAGGGGAGAAGGGAAGAGAGTCAGAGGAAGAGACAGGGAGACAGGAAGGAGATAGAGATACACAGAAAGACATAGAGAGACAGTGAGACACAGAGAGACAGACAGCTACTGTCCTGGGCACAACCCACCCAGAACACCAAGCCCCAACCCTGTCTCCCCAAGGCCACAGCCCTTCACCAGGTCACTGCAGCAGCTGGGCTGAGCAGGCTGAGCTCTGCTAGAGGAAAACCAAGAGTTAAGTTAAGAGCAGTTAAGAGCTTCAGGTTCCGGCACAGTAGGCCCAAGTGCAGAGGCCCAGAGGGAGTACTGGGGATCTCAGGCTCAGTCCAGGCCTCAGGGCTGACACCAAGGGGTGTCACAGAGCCCCAGCGTGGGGCCAGCCTCTGATGTTTCCATATCGGTGATACAAACAACCCACCCTCGAAGGCTAGGGATGATGCACTGTGCGCTCCCCAGTGTCAAACTCCCTCACGCCATTGTCCTTGACCACCTCTTCATTCTTGAGGTCCAGCCCAGGAGGCCACAGCCTGGCCAGCCAGGTTATGGCTCTGGGCTTCTCTGAGCCCCCCCAGGGACCTGGGCCTCCTGCTACCCAGCCCCACTGCACATACCTGCAGCAGCATGCTGAGCCCCAGGTTGCGGTGCTTCTTCTCCAGTTCTGACACCGCCTGCAGCAAGGACTGGAACCGCTCGGCTGGGTCAGCCTGCTCATCCTCTGGGACACCCTCATCCTTCCCAGCCTCCTGCAGAAAGTGCTGCTCCTCCTCAGCAAAGAAGGCCCGCAGCTTCTTGTAGTCAGTCAGGGCCTTCTTTCTGCGGTCCATGACATGCCCCTGCAGGGTGGGCAGGTGGCAGAAGGGACCCATCTTCCATGGCCCCCATGAGAAAGTTGTCCCACCCTCCCCAATGCCAGGAGAAATCTGTGCCCTCTAAAAGGAGCTGAGAATACGACACCCCAAGATGGGCTATCCAGACATCGCGAATCAAAGGCCCAGGTGTGACAGACTGTCTGACCTCCACACTCTCAAAGCAGATGAGAATCCACGGCAAAGGTGCCCTCTGCCAGGGTCTGGGCACCTCCCCCAACATTCCGCATGGGAAGGTGGAGGTGGTGGGCCTCAGGAGCCCGCTAGGCTACTTAGGGCCCTGGCCAGGCAGGCACCAGTGCTGGTCTCACAGAACTTCAGTGGTTCCTTGCAAGAGCAAGCTGTCAGGAGGCAAGACTTTCCCAAGAGGATGCTACCCACCACATCACCAGATTTCAAACAGGGGGTTGCTCAATCTGGGTGTCCAGCCCCCAGAAAGGTGAGCTAAGTAAGCTTCTTATCTTTAAAAAGTACTTGGGCTTGAGTATTTTCTTAAAACAAAAAAAGCAGCACACCCTCCCTTTATCAAAGTACTGATGTTCTTATCTTTGAGGATGAAGCCGAGGCTGAGAGGATTCTGTACAGACCTTGTCAAATAACTCATCCCCCTGCCTGCCGACCAATCGGCTGCTTCACAGCCTGCTGTTCTTTATCCATTTTGGTACAGGGATGTTGCGACTCTGCTTCTTGAGATCTTCACTTCCTCCCAACAGCTTCAATGACACATAAAACTCATGCCAATGAATGTGCACGCTCTTCTGTTATCTAAGTTATATCATCTCAACTCTCAAGCCCAGCCTGGGACCCTAGGAGAGCAGGGAATTTTCTCCCTCAATGTCCGTTGGGGACTGGTTCCAAGATGCCCCTCAGGACACAAACTCGTGGGTCTCAAGGGTCTTTTATGAAATGGCATTGTATTTGCATATGACTGACGCTCATCCTCAGACATACTTTATAATACCTAATACAGCCTAAACACTGTGAAGTAGTTTTTCAGCTGTATTGTTCAGGAATAACGACTAGAGACCATCTGCATGCTGGGTACAGATGCACTTTTGATCTGAGCTGGGCAGCATGCAGGTTTCCAGGGGCCCAGCACTGGGCTACATCTGAAGATGAACCGATCCCAGAGCCAAGGAGCCCATGACCTGTGGGCATGTGACCCTCAATGGCCTCAGGACATACACCCACCTTCCTGGTGAGTTTCCCTGCTGCACCTCGCCTGGCACCAGGGGTGAAAGCCATGGGCCACCCTTCAGCCAGTACCTCACCTAGAAACAGGAGCAAAGAAGCTACACTGACTTTACTCAGCCTCACCCACGTCTCCAACCTGGCTCTGGACTCCCACCCTGGCCACCTGTGGTTGAAAAGGGCAAATGCTTCTATGGCTGAGAGAATACAAATGCCAGCAGGACCCTGCTGGCCGGCCAGCATGGTGAGCCACAAAGTCCTTCCTTTGAATTCAGGATTCTCTCAATGCCTCCACCACCCTCTCCTAAATAAAGTCAGATGAAAGTTCCAGGCTGCTGAAACTTGTGGGTCAAACAAGTCCTCTGGGACGGCAGGGTCACTGAGAAGCTGGTGCTCCCAAGGGCCAGACAGCATCACAGCACTCTGCAGTTTGCACTGCTTAGAACACAAAGTGCAGACTGACCCCAGAGGGTGGTGTGCGCTGCCAGAGGTCCAGCAGGCATCATATGCTCCATCTGTCACCTCTCTGCCCACTGTCCAAGGGAGCTGAGTCAGGCTCAGAAGACGATTACCCCACAGTGCAAGCCTGGAAGCAAAGCCACTCTCTGACCTCCTCTCTCACACCTGTCTTCCCAAAGGCAGGGCACAGAAATAGAATTTCTTTTCCTCAATGCAGATCCTAGAAACTAGAACCCATCTTCCCCAAGGCAAGCCATAAAGCCTAAAAATAGTACCCTACTCTTCAGGTTTTTCTGTCTTGGCACTGGTCATAGAGAAATCCTCTGATCTGCCCAGCTCAAAGTAGTTCCTAAGACCCATTTCAGAAGGTCCTTCCCACACTTGGGAGGATGGACACTGCACAAACAGGCCTGCAGGGCTCCCCAGCCTATCACTACTAGCCTAGTAATACTACCTGCACATCCTTTCTGTCTAGACCTATTTCTGCATTGCTGCCCCTGCTACATCACACTTGAGCATAAAAATGGGAAGTTCACACTGGATCTCTTGAGTCTTCAAGCTCAAGGGTACCACATCAGGTGAAGCCAAGATGAAATTAACATGCCATGCTATTTGCCTGCCAGCCTGTCTTTTGATGTGAGAGTATTGGCCACAGCTCTCTATGGTAAACAGGAAGGGATCACCCCTTTATCTCCACCTCGTGCTCTGTGCAGGGAGCAAGGGCTGAGCTGACCCAGAGCAGTGAACACTACCCCTGGACAGGACAGGTGGCCTCTGCCTCAAGGGGCTGGTCATGTCCGAGAGCTTCAGAACCTCTGCAGTCTTCAGAAGTGCTTTGTTTCTACATGATTAAAAAAGTTGTGAAACCTAGAGAAAATGGTCATAGATTTTAATACATATGAAGAAAAGCCACCTAAGAGAGGTCAAGTTAATGTGTAGTTCTGCTGGCAACTGACTGAAAAGAACTATAGTGCTCGGTCACCTTGGGGGACAACAAGGTAAGGCCCCAGAGAGCAGAGGCAAGTGGACTGAATGGTGCATTCCCCAAATTCCATGACCTTGGTCTTCTACCCTCTAGAACTGCAGCAACAAATGTCTGATTTCCAGGCCCCCCAGTTTTTAGTATCTTGTTCTAGCAGCCAGGACACTTACCAAATCACTACACATAAAATGTGGGGGAAAAGTGAATCCCTGTTTGCTTTGGCTAGACTTCACTGGGGAAACATCCTCAAGCATCTAGAAAGCCACCCTGGAGTTCCTACAGTCCACTCAAAGGTTCAGCCAACCAGGCCCAGCAGCTGCCTAGCCTATTCCTGGCACCCAAGTCCACCAAGATCCCAAGCCCACCACCTGCTCCCCACTTGCCTTCCACACAGCAGCCGCCGACTCTGCCTGGCCATGCAGATCCCGGGCATCATTCAAGTCCTTTCTCATGATTTCCACGGACCCCTTGTTCTCCTAGGAGAGAGAAGCTGGTAACTTGGGGATGGGTGGGGCACCAGCTCAGTGCAGGGACCCTCACACCTGCCAATTCCAGAAAGTCTCACTGTCCCAGAATTAATCCCCAAGAACATGGTCTCCAGCAAAAAAAAGAAAAGGGCTGCAGGCGCTAATGAGCAACAGATGCCCTGGCACTTCACCCTCTCAGAAGGAACTGGAACCAGCCAAGGCAGCTCTGGAGGTCATCTTTGAAACCCCACGTTTTTGAACAGGCCCCCCAAGCTGAACTGTGTCCATACCAACAGGCTGCCTGGCCTCTTCTGTGCTCTGCTTGGCCCTTGCTGGGGTCAGTCTGGCCAGGAAGGGGAAGCCAATGGTAAAACTGTCCAGCCACACCACAGGACAGGCCACCTACTCCACACTGGGATTGGAAGGCAGCCATCTGCCCTCATCTCCCACTGTGAATGGGCAGTGACCCTCACATCCCATGCTTGAGGTGTATAGTCCCCAAAGGGGCTGTTAGCAACACTCAGGCTATTATGCAAACACACAAAGCTGACCTGTCTCTTCTCTGCTCAGCAGGAACCAAGCAGAACTGCCTTGGTCCCCAGGGACTTGGCTATCTATTCTCTCAAAAATAGCTCCAGGGCCTCAGGACCCAGCTATGGACAGATTCTGGAGGTGGGTTCTGCTCAATCAAAGGGCCACGAGAGCAAGTGGAGAAGGTTCCAGAACCAGGTTGATAGTAGGAACCTCAAAGGTCTGCAGGATGCACAATGAAAGAAAGACCTAGTCCCCAAGACAGAAATTTTGGGCTCCATCAGCAAGGGGGTTGGATCTAGTGCACTGATGTCCCAAGGCAGTGCAATGATGGGAGGGGTCATCCACTGGGGTGAGATGAGGCCTCTCAGAGCAGGGCCAGCGGTGGGAGTAAGGAGAGGATGCAGAGGATGGGGAAAAGGTCCTGGCCTACAGGTGGAGAATAGGGAGATGAGGCGCTACGCTTCAAGGACCGGGGTTGGGGAGGGAAAATGGCCATCCTCCAAGGTCGTGGATGGAGGGACAGGGAAGGGTCCAGTAATGCCAGTAAAGATTGGGGGAGGGACAGGGCTTCTCACGGACCCAGGAGGGGCACGGAGCTCTGCTGAAACCATGGGGTAGTAAAGAAGGCACAGGGCACTGCAGGGCGCCCTGGGGTGAGCACAGCGCTGGGCACGTGGGGAGCTGAGCACCGCAAGGAGCGGCAAGCCTGGAGGAGACTCTACAGTGACCCCAGAAAAAGGAAATCAGAGCACCGCGGGGACCCCAGAATGGGCAAGACACAAGGTCCCCCAATCCCGGTGCACCTTGCCGCGCAGCGCCTTCCTCCAGCGCGGCTCCCACTCGGGTGGCTCGGGGCCGGCGGCCATGCGGCAGGCGGCACACAGCGGGTCCCCGTCGGCGCGGCACAGCAGCTGCAGGGCGGCCTCGCTGGCCGGTCCGTCGCGCGAGGGCGCCGCGGCCGCCTCCTCCAGCGCCAGCAATCGGCGGCTGAGCGGCGGCCGGCTGGGCTCCACCGCACGCTGCCAGCAGTCGTCGGCGCACTCGGGGCACGGGAAGGGCCCGTCCTCCTCTGCCCAGAAGCGCACCACGCACGCCCGGCAGAAGCGGTGGCCGCAGTCAGCGCGCACGGGCTCCCGGGGCGCGCGCTGGCACAGGGCACAGGCGGCCTCGGCGGGGCCGGCGGGGAGCGCCAGGGCTGCGGGCGGCGGGGCCGGCGAGGGCGCTAGCGGCGAGGGCGCGGGACGGCCGGGGAGCGGCCGGAGAGGGAAAGCGACAGCAGGCCACAGACGAGGACCGGGACCTGGACGACGCTGACGACGCCAACGCCGGGGACGCGCGTGCGGGGCGGGGTCCCCGCAGCCGCGCGCTCCTCCGTCAAGGTCCTGGCAGCGGTGCGCTCCCTCACTGGCGCCCTGGCTCCGCGTTCTCCTCCTGCAGGGTCCCGGCAGCGGTGTATTCCATGCTAAGGATCCTGACGTCGGCGCGTTCCTGAACTACACGAACGAAGATCCCGATAAGCGAAAGCCCGCAGCCCCGGTCTTGGCAGAAGCGCGCCCGAGCCCGGATGCTGGCAGCGGTGCCCGTCTCCCCACAGGCTGTCCCAAGTCCTCAGAATGTGAAATCTTAATAGGACTGTCACTTTTGCATAGACGAATAGTGGGCGAAAGGGAAACAACATATTATCACTTGAAGATTCCATTTTTTAAAAAAGCCTTTTTTGTAAGCTGCTAGGACCTGGGCCACCAGCTCCCTCCCGGGGCTCCACGCCTACGTGTGGGTGGGGGCGAGGCCGGAAAACGACCCTCGTGGGCCCGCCCCCAGAGCGCCCGTCCGCGAGATGTGCCCTTGGTGGACTCGCTCTGCGCGCTCCCTCCTCTAGCGCACGCGCCCCGCGCGGGCCTCTTTACAAGGCATGAGTTCTGCTCCGACCCACCCTGAGCGCATCTGCCTCCAGTGGATGTGTCTTGAGAGCACCTTTCCTGAAGGGCCTTCCTCTCCTGCACCTGTCCTGTGTGCCCCTGTCCTGCCTGCGTCGACCCGCGTGGCCATGCTCCACTTGCCCCTTCCTGCCTAGCCTTTCCTGGGCGGGCCCTCCTCGCCTGCATCGGTTCTCCGCAGACCCGTTTTTTGTGAATAGTCCCTTGTGGACTGCCCTTCGAGGACTTTGCCCGGGCGGGCACTCCTTGCTGCACAGGTCTCCGCATGTACCTGTCCCGCGTGGACATCCTTCCATCCTTCCTGGACTCTTATCCTGCATGGACACTCCTTCCATACACCTGCCCTGCTTAGGACCTTCTTGCGTGGACCAGTCCTGCATGGACGTTAATTGTCAGTTGTCGGGGCCTCTCTTCTGGCCCCCTGGGGAGCCCATCTTGGTGTCCACTGTCTGCCAGGGGCCTGACCCCTGGCATGGAGGATCTGACCGTAAGGAAGCTTTCTGATTCAAGAAGGAAGGATGTCTTTTGTCCTTTTTCAAAACATCAACTTGAGAGAAGCAATCTATTTTTTTTAAACAAACACATTTTTGAAAAGATGTAAATTAGAACTACATACTTTTTAAGTTTTAAAAACGTTAATTTCGGGCTGGGGTTGTGGCTCAGAGGTAGAGCACTTGCCTAGCACATTCGAGGCCCTGGGTTCGATCCTCAGCACCACATAAAAAAATAAATAAAGGTATTGACAACTACAACTAAAAAATAATTTTAAAAAAATTTCTTATTCCATACAAGTGAAAGTTATTCAGATGTATCAGTGTGTCTTTGAGGTGTGTTTTTAAATATGGTGTCCTTTTGCAAAGGCATTACATGAGTAGTTGAAAGTAGTTGAAAAGCAAACTCAAGTTAGTTTTGTGTAGAGTAGTTAGAAGGCTTCCAGTTCAGCCTGGTTTGTCTGTTGAACTGGGAAAGTCTGGAGGTAGCATGAAACCAAGCAAATGCATAAATAAATGTAGTTAAACCAGAAAACTGACAAAAGTCAAATTCCTGAATCAAAGGGACAACTATGAGAGGAATTTTATGTTGTCTGTGAAATTGCCTTTCCAAGAGGTAGAAGCCATTTGTGAATGCCTGTTTCACAGCACCTAACCACAGTGCAGGCATTGCAGTTACCAAGCGAGAAGTGAGGAAAATCTCTGTAGAGGTCCCTAGTTTGGGGAAATATGTGGGAACGCCTTGCTAGTTCTTAACTAGCTCTTCTGGTCGGCATAATATTTAACTTAAAGTATTAACATAAGAGCAAAGAAAAGGAACTTAGTTAAGACTTATTTAAAAAATTGAGTAAGCTGCATTAGAGAGTGTGACAAAAAAATAATAATAATAACCAGGAATGATAATCAAACACAAACAGCAAAACTAGAAAAATCTTAGCCACAAATCTTCATAGTTCATAAATTTGGTAAGGAAGGGTGCAATGGAAAGACATCCCAAGTGGGATTCCCCAGTTCATAGGAAAAACACACACACACACACACACAAATGATTGAATAAATAGGAGAAAAATGTACACACAAAGAAATAGGAAAATAAAATGAGACTCCTTTTTTTACTATTAAGTACACAGACCCCACCAAAAAAGTATCTGATTTTGCAGATACTGCTTCAGGGAGCCATGTGATTGATGAGTTGAGGACATAATGCAGTCAGACTCTCACACAAAATTGTGCTGGATGCTGAGCATCTTTCTTCCCAAGATAATAATTTAAATTGATTCATGTAAAATGTTTGGGGGTTTCATTGAAAACTATAAAAAAAATCTCATAATGTGATAAAGTCTTTTTTTTTTCTGCTGGGGACTGAACCCAGGAGCACTTTGCAACTGAGTTACATCCCCCTCCCCTGTCTTTTTTTTTTTTTGAGACAGGGTCTTGCTAAGTTTCTGAGACTGGTCTCTAATTTATGATCCACCATGCCCAGCTGAAGTGTTTTGTTTTGTTTTGTTTTGAGTTGTAGATGGACACAATGCCTTTATTTTATTTGTTTATTTTTATGTGGTGCTGAGGTTCAAACCCAGTGCCTCACATGTGCTAGGCAAGTGCTCTACTACTGAGCCACAACCTCAGCCCCTGAAGTGTTTTTTGTTTGTTTGGTTGGTTTGGTTTGGTTTGGGTTTTTAGGCAACAGAAAATAGACTATTAGAAGTAAGTTCTAACTACAGAAAGTCATGAAGCCACACCTTAGTCGAGTGATGTGTTTGTGGAGTGCATTTTCTAATGTAGAGGGTAGCCCTAGTGGAAGGTCTGCACACCACGCAGGGGGCCACATTCCACAGAAGACGGTGCACTACAGTGACAGATACACCTGTGGAGACTGGACAGTACAGAGTGAAGAAAGCCAGAGGCAAATGACAGGATGTGGCACTCCTGCAAGTGGAAAACGGGCAATGTGCACACGAAACAGCACACATTTCCCAAGAATTCACCCGAAAAGCATGTCATGGTTGTTCTCCACAACCATGAAGGAAGCTCTGAATCTGCAGATTGAGATTATTTTTTTAATGTAACCTTGTTAACATGTACCATGTAGTTACCCTACAATAGCTACCTCTGTAGTGAGCATGTACAGACTTTTTCTTTTCATTATTCCCTAAACAATACAGCAAGACAACTATTTAATAACATTTACATAGAATTAGATGTTAAGAGTCATTTAGGGATGATTCAAAGTCCACTGGGGATTGTGTAGGTCATGTGCAATTTTATGTAATACTATGCCATTTTATATAAGGGACTTGAGATCTGAGGGCTTTGGGATCCCTGGAGGTACTGGACCCATCTCCATGGGTCCTCTGTGCACAGAGTGGTTGCCAGTGGGTGGTGGGAGAGTGTTGGGAGCAAGGACAGTGGGCACAGCCATATGTTCATGCCCTCAGTATGCAGGGTTTCATCCTTCTTCTCAGGGGTGAAATTGATCAACTTCCCTGTGAAATTGATCAACCACAGATGAAGACTGTTTTTTTAAAAATTGAGTGTGAACATGTACACATTTTGTTCTTACAGTTAAAGGATACAGTACAGCAACTATTTAGGTAGCATTTACATTGTAATGGATATTACAAATCATCTGGAAATTTAAAGTATATAAAAGAATACAAATTACCTGAAAATATTTGCTCTTACATGAAGACTTGAGTGTCCTGGGGTTTGGGTATCCTTAAAGGCCCTGGAACCATCCGCTGCAGGTGTGTACCACAGTGCCCAGCAGATACTGCAGATACTGACAATCTCTACACACATACATAAAATTTGAAATTTCTTTCTGGTTTCTTAATTTGATTTGCATTTAGGCACTCCTAAGCTTGCCTGAGTTACATGGACCACCATGGCCAGATCCAGCATAGTTCTCAAATTGTTACCAAGGGCTGAGAGTGTAGCTCAGTGATAGAGCACTTGCCTAACATGCACAAGGCCCTGGGTTTGAGCCTCAACACCAAAAAAATTAAAACGAACAAACAAACAAACAAAAACCACCCTGCACCAGGCCCATTTTGCCTGCCACAGAGTGTGCCGATCACTGGAATGGCAGGTTGTGAGGCATTTATGAGACAGCCAAGTATGAAGACAGGACATCAAGTTTCCAATCAACCTTCCTTAGGATAGGACTTGAGGATATAAACAGGATAGGGAAGTAGGGTGGTCTAAGGTGTGGGGAAAGATGAGTGGAGACAAGGTCATTGGTCTGCACATATGTAGTCAATCTTTATGGTAGTTCATGGGACATGTGTTCAGAAACAGCCGTGCTAGTGTAACACAAGGTGGAGATTCCAGCTTCCTGATGTCAAAAGTTTCCCATGGGTGTAGAGTAACCTCGGCAACCCTCACTGTCATGACCCACAGGCCAGCGGTACCATCCACAGCAGTCGGTGGGAACTAACAGTGTATTGCCCAGCTGTGTGACCACCAGATTTAGGAGGGGTTTTGCTTTTATTTGGCACTGGAGATTAAACCCAGGGGCACTGAACCACATCCCCAGTCTTTTTCATGTATTAAATTGAGACTCATGAAGTTACTTACAGCCTCACTAAGTTGCTGAGGCTGGCTTCAACTTGCGATCCTCCTACCTCAGCCTCCCAAGCTGTTGGGATTACAGGTATGCGCCACAGTGCCCAGCTAGAATTAGTGATTTTTAAAGTCAACTAAAAGCAAGAAACTACAAACAAGTGAAGCTAGAAAGTTTATTCAGGTTTTCCCATGGTTTAAAAATCCAGGATGCCACAAAAATGGGTTGATTCAATCCACTTCCAGACACATCTCTGTCATATCTGAACAAAGTGGCCCAAATAACATTTCTAGGGAATCAAATTTAAGCTTCAAGTTGATGCATCAGGACTACTGGATGCAGGTGACAGGAGCACACTGGAAACAACAGCACATGGAAAAAAGGAAGGGTTAGACTCCTGAAAGACCATCACAACCCAAGACCTTCAGGTGGAGGGAGCTGTGGGGGCCTGGTAATACCCCCACACACTGGGACATGCACCTCCTCCTCTGCCGCAGCCTGGCTGGGCACAAAATCACGAGCCACTCACACTCTTGTAGATTCAAACAGCAACTCTTTATTCTCGAACTGTCACCGGCACTCTACACGCACGTTCTGGGAAAATTCCACACACTCCACCAGGCTCCGCATACCAAATACTCTCTGAATCCCGCGAGAACTCAACGGGAACTCAAGGAGCAGGCACCCGAGGCAGCAGGATATGCCCTATTCCCAGCAGGATCCACCTTAAACCTGGAACCGACCTATTCTCAGCAGGATCCACACCCTAAACCTGGAACCGCCCTAAACCCGGATCCGCCCTGGTCCTTGAGCAGGGTCACCTTTCTCAAACATTCATGCAATGTCACTGCAAATGACCTGGGTCCAAGGAAGCCCATTTCCACAATGGAGAGTCCTCCCTCTAAGCAACATTGGGTAGGCTGACAAGGAAATTGCCATGCGTCATTCCTACTTGGCTATGGCTCTCAGCACTCCTCCTTCCAATCTCCTCCCCAGGTGGTTGTCTCCCCATAGACACTGGCTATATGGACTTCCATTTACAGTCACCCCAGCCTAGCAAATAAGAGCTCCTATTTTCTAAATGTCTGGCCCCAAAAAAAGGTAGGTGTTGTGCCGTTCATAGCAGTCATCTCCTGTGACCACAGAAAGAGCTTGAGAACTCAGTGCCAGACCTCCCATCTGGGGTGGGGACTAGCACCAACAGACAAAGGGTGGATGCTGGGCATATCTCGACTATGCAGACCTACAACAGTAAACTGTTGTCTGTTGCTGTTACCGCTATTGACCGGTGACGAGTCCTTGCTTCCCCAATGTTGAAGAATAACACCAGAGAAGCACGCCGAGGCAAAGTCAGAGTAGAAAATTAGAAGTTTATTAAAGGACAGCAGAAAAGACTTCTCCCAGAGGAAGAAGGGGACCCAAGAGGTGGAATCTGTTGAAGGGCGAATGTGTTCCCCTTTTTATAGTTTTGCTGATGGAATGTAAGGGGGAAGGGTTGGGACACAGGTGGGCCAAACAAGTAATCTGGGCAGGAAGGACTTCATTATCACTTCTTTGGGATGGGCTATCTCCAAATCTGTTGGGGGCTGTTTCCTGGGTTCCATTAACATTTCTTTGGGGTGGACTTTGACCTAGGGCCTTTCATTAACATTCCATGAGTTGTCCTGCGTTTCCAGAATCATTATCAGCATGGCCTCCATTTTAGATTTCACTCGATATGATATTAGACCCGATTTACCTAACTACACTGACTACCTAATTTTAAATCTGGCTTCATTGCTGTTGAAACAATACCATAGTCTGGAGAGTTATAAAGAAATAACAAAGGTTCATTTGAGCTCATGGTTCTGGTCCAAGGTCAAGAGACTGCATCTGGTGATGCACTTACTGACAGAATCCCAGGGCAACAGAGGATTATCATATACAGAGAACAGGAGAAACCCCACCAAAGTGGATTTTATTGAAGACTCACTCCTAAGATGACTCATTAGTCATCTGTTTTAGTTAGCTTTTTCATCACTTTCACCAAAAGACCCTACAAGAACAACATAGAGGAGGAAACCTTTATTTGGGCTCATAGTTTCAGAGGTCTTAATCCATAGACAGCTGGTTCCACTGCTCTGGGCCCAATGTGAGGCAGAACATCGGGGTGGAAGGGTATGGAGGATGAAGGCAGCTCAGAACATGGCAATCAGGAAGCAGAGAGCTCTGTTAACCAGGGAAAAAATAAAAATCCCAAAGTCACACTCCAAGTGACCCACCTCCTTCAGCCACATCTCACCTGCCTACAAGTGCTGTTCAATTAATCTACCTCAGTGGATTAATACGCTGATAGTTTACGACTTTCATAATCAAATCATTTCACCTCTGAAAATTATTGCATTGTCTAACACACAAGTTTGGGTGGACCCCTCATGTCTAAACCATAGCAATCACTAATCTATTAAAGAAGGACAGACAAATCCAATCAAGAGATCAGAGCCCTAATCCTTCTCAAAGGACCCAGCTTCTACTATTTGCTAATGGTGATTTCAACCTGCACTTCAGTGGGGACAGACCGTATTTAAACCCTAGCAGGAATGAAGGGCAGAGGAAAGGTTGGGAGGGACATGAGGACAGCTAAAGAGTCTGCCAGGTCTAGGAGGCCGCACAGGCCATCCACAGGCATTATCCACATCCAGACACTCTGGAGCTCAGGCTGTCCCAAAATCACTGCCAACAAGTAAGAGAAAGTGCCCCAATCCCAAATGTCACATTGAAAAGGGAGAGAAATGAATTTTTCAAAATAAATGGCTAACTAAAAAAAGATAAATGATGAGTTGACTTTAACACCAGATATAATGAAAATTCCTGACATACTTTCAAACTTTTGACGTTAAAAAACTACATTAAAACCAATTACCAAATTTTGGCATTTTAATAAAAACACCAATTTTCAAAATATTTCAGAAGCAAAAAAAAAAAAATGCCCTTTCCATAAACCAAGAAACAAAAAATCCAAAATATACCTCTGGGGTTTCCAAACACAAAGAAATCAAAAAGACATAATTAAAGGATTGACTAGAACTACTTGGAATTTCCACAAAAAGTACAAAAGTGAAGAAATCACAATGCCTTAACCAGAAGAATTAACGACCCTTATAAAGCACTGACAGGACTCTGAGGGGAAGGAAGGTCAAAGACCCTGAGGGGAGGACTGACAGGACCCTGAGGGGAGGACTGACAGAACCCTGAGGGGAAGGAAGGTCAGGACCCTGAGGGGAAGAGTGACAGGACCCTGAGGGGAGGACTTGAGGGGACCCTGAGGGGAGGACTGACAGGACCCTGAGGGGAGAAGTGACAGGACCCTAATTGGAAGACTGACAGGACCCTAAGTGGAGGACTGACAGGACCCTGAGGGGAATAACTGACAAGGCCCATAGGTTTAGTTTTGACAGGATTCTGGATTTGGGTTGACAATGTCCTCAATGAAGTGCTGATTCTCTGAAAATCGGTAGCTTAAAGTGTACTGCTTGGTACTTTTTCAGTCTTTTAGATGCCATTTATTACTGTCTGACTTCTTTTTGTTTTCTTTTTCTCTATAACTTATAACATGTCTAATTGTTATCCAAGAAAATACTAGGACCCAGAATGCATTAAAGAGCTAGAATTTATTTTCTCGTAATTCTGGTAGTTCAAAATCATGGTGGTTCTTCCTGATGCCTCCTGCTACAAATGAGTGTCCTCCTCCTGAGTCCTATAGTCTTGCTGTGTGTGTGTGTGTGTGTGTGTGTGTGCGCGTGTGTGTGGCATGTGTGTCCTAATATATTCTTGAAAGGACCCCGGTACTATGAGGTTAAAGGTGCTTTTTATTTCCTTTTTAATGGTCATATCTCCAAGTACAAGCTTGTTTTCGGGTGTGGGAAGTCAGGCTAATAGTTATGAATTTCAGTCCTAGCAACCCAGTCCCCCCGGTATATGGGGCCATACTGGGGCAAGGTGGTGAACTTAGGAGGCTATTTGGGGAGCACTTTGAGAGTTTGAACCTGTAGATTCTGAGCTTTGGATGGATTACATCACAGAACTGGACCAGCCCTGGTAGACCTGAGAACATCTGGCAGATCTACTGACAAGCCCTGAAAAGTCACAGGTAGAATCACTGGTGAGGAGGAAGAATACCACCAAATCTACCACAGGTCCTAAACATTTTCCAAAATATATGGAAATCATACAACTGAGTTTCATTTATGATCCCAAGGCAAGCATGCACATCTCTAATCTTGACTGAGGAGCCAGTTAAAACAGAAACAAGAATATGGTTCTGGTTATTTATTCTCTTTTTATTATAAAAGCATGCATGATGTGAGTTTAGAAAAGATGGAGGAAAATGTGAAGGGAATGAAAGCACACAGTAACCTGTCTAGTTCTGAACCAGTATTTTGATTTCCCTTATCAGACTTAGATGTACACTACTGGATCATTTGAGTGCCTATCATATGCAGGAAATAATGGAAGCTTTGAGGAATGGAGGCAGGGGTTAGAGAAACAGCTCATTTCCCAGGAGAGGTGTTGGGGGAGCAAAACCAGCTGATAGGTACTGTGGGAAAGCCGTCTTTTAAGGTAATGCAAGTGTGCCTGTCTTTGTGCTGCTGAGCAGACCAGTGTTTGCACTGGAGTCCAGTAACAAAGGAAGGCAGGGGAGGGAGTAGGAGTCCTGAGAAAGGCCTCAGCTGGAGGCCTGGAGCAGGGGCTTGGAGCAGAAAGGGGCCTTGTGGAAGCTGGAAGGGCCCCTTTCAGTTACATCCTCTAACTTACATTGTGGTAGTCCTTGGGAGAAGCATGCAATGCAGGCTTCCTTACTGCTGTGTTTCAGTTAATGAGTATTATTACCTCATCATTAAATAGTCTTTAAAATGTTCAGTAAATTCATGACATTCATTGTTAAAGTGGGCTGTGATTCAAGGTTGTTTCTATTTTTTTCTTATTATGGATGCTGTTGATGGAGCTTCCTGCCAAGCTCTGTTTCAGCCTTGTTTATTTTATTTTTTTAATATCTTTATTTATTTATTCTTATGTGGTGCTGAAGATCAAACCCAGGGCCTCACGCATGTGAGGCAAGCATTCTACCACTGAGCTACAACCCCATCCCCCCCAGCCATGTTTATTTCCTTAAGAGACTGATGCTTGACAGTGGAATTTCTGGAAGGAAGTATATAATGTAGACACATATTGGAATAGATTGCCATCTTGTTTTTTTCTTTTAAGCAATGTATGAAAGAAAGTGTATGCCTGCACTGCATAGTGTATATTTTATTTTCATCATTTTAATAGGTGAAAAGTGATATCTCATTTTGTTGTTGTTGTTGTTGTTTGGTAACAGGGATTGAACCCAGGGGTGCTTAAACACTGGTATGTGGCCCAGTGGTTAAGCACCCCTGGGTTCAATAAGTTGCTTAGGGCCTGGATAAGTTGCTGAGGTTGGCCTTGAACTTGTGATCCTCCTGTCTCAGCCTCCTGAGCCACTGGTATTTCAGGAGTCCCCCTTTGCACTCAGCTATCATTTTTAATATGCATCCCTTTGATATTAGTGAAGTTAATGTTTTTCATGTTGTCTTTTCATAGTCTAGTTTACTATTCTGTAAAATGTTTTTTTTTCTTTACTAATGTTTTTATTATATTAAGAATATTAATATTTTGTTTGTCTCCTATTGCAAATAATTTTACCCCCAGTTTTGTGTGTGGAAGGTCATATTTTAAAAATTTAAAATAATTTTAAAAATACTTTGAAAGCCTTTTCTCTAGCTGAGAACAATTAATTTTCCCCCAAGTAGTTAATACATTTTCTGACACCATTGGGCCATTTTTTTCTCCGCTGAGTTGTGATGCTATCTTTATTATATATTAAATTCTTGGGGGGTTTTGTTTGTTTGTTTGTTTTTAAGAGGAAACAATATGCTGAGAATAGGCACAGCAGCTCAGGAAGGCGAAGATCTCAGGATGCCCCTGGGGACCTCAGCAAAAAGAACAACCTGCGGTAGAGGGCGCTGCCAGGCTAGCAGGATTGTTCATTTCCCATGCTCTGACTGGCATCTGTCAGGTGCCACGCTGTGTTCTACCTGGAGATGAGGAGGTGATAGGCACACCTTTGCCCTGATGATCCCAGCTGAGTCGGTGTTGCAGCGGGAAAGAGAAAGGCTCAAGCTATGCGTGAATGTACTAGAGCCGGAAGAGGAGCTTGGAGGGGCGGCCCAAGCTGCTGCAGGCTGGCTGGCTTCTGAGAAGGAAAGAAGAATTAAACACACTGCTTCCGGCACATTAACTCACAGCAAGCCCACTGATACCTCATTTTAAAGATGAAGAAGTGGAGGTGCGAAGAAGGTAGAGCAGCTAAATGCCCGAGGTAGAGCAGCTAAATGGCTTCAGCGCAGGACTTCTCGCTGTATATAACGCGTGCAAGGATCTTTGTAAAATGGGATCTGACTCACTCCATTTGGGGGGGGGGGGGCTAAGATTATGTTTTCTAGCCAGTTGTCCAGAAGATGCTGAAATAAGTGAGAAATGGGAATGTGTAACACCTTGTTTCTCTACTGGAAGGCACTGTAGCAGGGGAGGCACCCGGGATGGGTGCCCTAAGCCTGTTACAATGTAACAGTAATCAACAGTAATCGTGCCTGCTCCTGGAGATGTTAGGACACTGGTGAAATCCCACGTCTCAAGCATATAGCAATCTGGTTGACACTTCAGAATTTTCGTGGACAATAATAACAAAACAATATGAAAACCTGACGTTTTATTCTTCTCCACGGTTAAAACTGTCTGGCTACACACTTCCGATGGAAGTTCCTAAGAGCATTCTCAATATTTCCCAAAGAAACGTTTGGATTTGCTCTTGATCCCCCCCCCCCCCCCGCCTCGCTCTTGAATTCTAAAAGAAGTGCATCTCTTTGGTCTTTAGAGGGCTGCGAGAATGAGGAAAATAAACAGTTACTGCAGTGGGAGCTGCCATTTCCTCCGTCTTGCTGGAAAAGCATCAAGCTTTCTCTCTCTAGCTGTTGCCCGCGTATTTGCTTCATAGCAGAGAAAACAGACCCGAGGTTGTCATTTTCCTTTTAGCCAAGCCCAGATACGCAGAGTACCCCAAGATCTCTTCTGGGTTTAAAACAAAGGGTTTGAACAAAGACACACAACCTGAGCGCAGGCGCGCGGCCGATGCGCTTTTGGATTGGTTGAACTATGGTCCAATAGGAAAGAAGAATCGGCATCTCTCATTTACATAAAGTCTTCGTCGCCGCGGCCGCGGCTGCAGGCTATCCAATCAGATGCTAGAGATTTGGAGCCTTCATTTGAATATAAAGATGACAAATAGCCCTGCTCTCCTTACATTACCATCCCAGTCCGTTCTGTCGCCACCTCGTCATGCCGGAGCCTTCTCGCTCGGCTCCGGCCCCCAAGAAGGGCTCCAAGAAAGCCATTACGAAGGCACAGAAGAAGGACGGCAAGAAGCGCAAGCGCGGCCGCAAGGAGAGCTACTCCATCTACGTGTACAAAGTGCTCAAGCAGGTGCACCCCGACACGGGCATCTCGTCCAAGGCCATGGGCATCATGAACTCGTTCGTCAACGACATCTTTGAGCGCATCGCCAGCGAGGCCTCCCGCCTGGCGCACTACAACAAGCGCTCGACCATCACGTCCCGCGAGGTGCAGACGGCCGTGCGCCTGCTGCTGCCCGGGGAGCTGGCCAAGCACGCTGTGTCGGAGGGCACCAAGGCCGTCACCAAGTACACCAGCTCCAAGTGAGGCGCGTCCCTGGCGCCCTGAACCCAAAGGCTCTTTTCAGAGCCACCTCTAAGCTCAAAAAGGAGTGTGCCACCTCCTCTTGTGACCTGTGATCCAATCGGGTGCTGGGGGGAGGGTGCACTGCGCAATGGAGGACATAACTCCTAAGATTGGACCTCTTGTTCCTTACGGCACTTTTTTCTCCCCCCCCCCCCCACCCCAATCCCCTTCCTTCCTTTCTTTCTATGTCTGTTTTGCTTTAAATCAATCAAGTCAGCCTTGGCCATAGGAAGCTGGAACGGTCCAGGCGATGGCACCGGAGGAAATCAGGCTGGGTGGGGAGTGTACCGAGCTCCTCTGGCCCATCCTCTGCCACCCCACACCCCACTCCGTGTCCCCTCGTGCGTGAGGCTGGAGGATGCCTTGGGTGTTTATACCGCCCTGGCTGGAGCGCTTGAAAACATCATTCTTAGCCTTCCCTCCCTCCCTCCCTAGCCTCCATTAACCACCGCGAACGTCTGTGGGAAAGCAAATTGCAGTTGTGTTTCACATAATCAGCACTTTACGTCGCGTTTCAGTTCGGAAACACCACATCTGGTTCATGGGCACCCGCTTCACTCAACTAGGATATCCCAGCAATACCTGTGTTCTTCCATACACATATACACATGGGTTTTCCTCTCCTCCCATAGCAAACGGTGAAAAATCTATTTTATTTCATCCCCAGAAATGTGTGTGTATATATGTGTCTGAATATGAATGTATCTTACAAACATCTGTATATAACTAAGCCTAGCAAACGGTGAAACATCCTTTTTAATAAAGGAGATTTTTAATAAGAAAAATCCAATACGTTATATGCAAAGTAAGTATGATGTCTACTTAATGGTATCAAGTAATAAGCAAGGGATGCAAGTCTAACTGGGACTGAGGTGCACTCTAAAATGGGTGAAATATCCGCGATTTCTCAACCAAGAATACCGAGGGTCTACCCACTCTGGAGACCAGTTTCCATGAATTCGGATTCGCAGCTTGGTTCCCACCAGTGGACAATGGCCTGTCTTACTCCTCACACCACCTCCAATGACAGCCAGGCATTTGTCACTGTTTAACCTCTTAAAGTCTCCTACAGTACATTCGCTTCCTTGTGTTTGTAATTTCTTCTTAAAGAGACAGACAGTTCCTTGTCTCCCTCCAAATTCTTTGCTCTATTCCCAAATTAGCAAATTGGAATTGAAAGATCTAGCTGAGGTGGGGGAAGGGCAGACTCTTCAATGCATTCCAGACTGGATGCCTGCAAAATCCCATTTTTTTCTAGAGCCCTGCTTATTTATTAAAATATTTTATAATAATTTTAAACTGTTTCAGATCCATAGAATGCTTAATTAAGTCCTAGCTCAGCCTCTGGATTTTCAAATATTTGATGTGCACTGTCTTCGTTTAACTAAACCTGATTGTTCTTTTTATCTGTTATATAATAATGTAAGTACAGACATGGGTTCCATAGACAATCTCCCAATTTTCTTGATGACAAAAATCTCAATAGCAGTTCTTTGGCACTCCCTTAACATCCCCAGGCTAGGAGAGAGGAACAAGTCCTGCCCATTCGGGCCCTGGGCCTGCCAGTGTAGCGAATAGAGGCAGTCTATTACTTCAGGCTTTAGTCAGAGTAGTTAGAAAACCTGAAAAATCACTCCATGTTTTGCATTATCTACAACAAAATGTATTCTTGCAGAGTTATATTTGGAAATTACGGTGCTATGTTTTGTTCATTGACTCTCTGGACTAACAATGTTGTCTACTGCTAACACAATCACTCTGCTGGAGACAAGTTTCATTTTATTAAATCTACGCATTCAGCTCTTGAAGGTAGAGAATCACATGGAACTGTGGGCCTAGTTCTAGTGACTATAAATACTCCTTTGAAACAACTCTGGGCTAGGGATGTAGCTTAGTGAAAGAACAATTGCCCAGCACTGCAAGAAATAAATTTAATTAAAAAAAAATATTTTTTAAAGTCTTGACTCTCAATTTAGGTTGTTAGGAGGCTTAGGGTTTGGAGGTCTCAGTCATCTGGCATCTGTTTCATAGTGGAAAGGACTGAATTTAGTTGTTTTCCTCTATTGATCCATTAATATTAATATCTTGAGAGAATTAAGACTATTGACAGGTCCTGCTTACTTTCAATGATGGATCACTGTTTTAAGTTTCAGACTATTACTGAAAGTAAAGAATTGAGTAAAATATCTATGGCAGAATTTCCATTTCTACTGTGTTCATACATACACACACACACACACATATATACATACATATATTTATTTATATATATATATATATATAAAAACATAAAATATCTATGGCAGAATTTCCATTCCTACTGCTTATATATGTGTGTGTGTGTGTGTATATATATATATATATATATATATATATATATATATATACAATTATTTTATATACATATACAAATATATAAAATGATTGAACCCAAAGGTGCTTTACCTCTGAATTATACCCCCGTCCTTTTTATCTTTTGAGACAGGATCTCTCTAAGTTCCCCAAGTGACCTTGAGCTTGCGCTCCCCCTGCCTCCCTCAGTCTTCCAAGTAGCTTAAGATCACAGGTGTGTACTACAAGGCCCAGCAATTTCCTTTTTTTTTTTTTTTTTAGTATGGGGGATTGAACCCAGAGTCGCTGAACCACTAGGCCACATCTGGAACCCTTTTTAATATTTTGTTTAGAGACAGAGTCTTTCTGGGTTGCTTAGGGCCTTGCTGAGGCTGGTTTTGAACTTGTGATCCTCTTGCCTTAGCCTTCAGAGTTGCTCGAATTACAGGCATATGCCACTGTGTTTGACCAATTTCCTTAAGTTTTCTTTTTTTTTTTTTTAAGAGAGAGAGAGAGAGAGAGAAAGAGAATTTTTTAATATTTATTTTTTAGTTTTCGGTGGACACAACGTCTTAAATTTTTAGTGGTGCTAAGGATCATACCCGGGTCCCGCCTGTGCGAGGCGAGCGCTCTACCGCTAAGCCACAATCCCAGCCCCAATTTCCTTAAGTTTTTAAACATAGACAGAATGGAATGGAGGGGAAGCTGTACATTACTAGCACGAGACTACACAAGACCACCTATGCCGAAGGAGGCACAGGTACTTGCAGCAGAAGTCACCAAGAAAAGAACAGAGGAACTACCAGCCATCTCATTAAAGAGCCAGTTTCACTAAACTTTTCTTATTTGCTCATGATCTATCAAAATATACTTGTCTCAGCGGCAGGGTAGAGCATGCCTGTAATCCCAGCTGCTCAGGATGCTGAGGCAGGAGGATTTTTGAGTTTAAAAAAAAGCATGGTGCTAAGCAACTCAGTGAGACCCTGTCTCTAAAATATATACATAAAACTGTGTACTGCCCAGATATTTTCTTTTTTTTGTCATATATATATATATATGTGTGTGTGTGTGTGTGTGTGTGTACTGCCCAGGTATTTTTTTTCTTTTTCTTTTTTTTTTTTTTTTTTGGTACTGAGGATTAAACCCAGGGGCTCTTAACAACCAAGGCACATCCCCAGCTCTTTGTTTTGTATTTTATTTAGAGACAGGGTCTCACTGAGTTACTTAGGGCCTCACTAAGTTGCTAAAGCTGGTTTTGAACTCACTATCCTCCTGCCTCAGCCTCCTGAATTGCTGGGATTATAGGTGAGAGCCACCACACCAGGCCTCTGCTCAGACCAAAGAAATCTTTGGTTATCTAATGTATTCAAATCTTTTCTTGCAAAAAAAAACTTGATTTTTTTTTTTTTTTTTGCAAGAAAAGTAATAGATAAACCATAATACCTATAATTGCTGTAGGGTAAAATCCTGAGGTAGAAGAAAAATGGAAAAATAATGGTTCAGGCAGAAATTAAGCATCTCCTGAAATATCTGGCTGATATAGAATTTGATCATGTATTTTATGAACTGATTATGGTATCAAATTGATGTTCCAATAGGTATATTTAAAATACTGATGTGGCCATTTTGCTTTTTAAAATGTCCGATGTTGGGATGTGCATCCTTGCTACTTGAATTTTTATAAAAATACAGTAGGTGACAACTTTAAAATGTGTGAAATTTCCAAAAATCCTTTTATGTGGACCCAAGCAGGAAAGAGGTGGGGTGGTGATACAGCCATTTTAGGGAGGACCTTGTTGTGGTGACATTTTCTCCCCTGACCCACCAGTCTCCCAGTTTGCATCAGTTCAGACACATGACAGGCTAGGGCCCTGTGGAGACACTTAAAAGAAAAAAGAAAAAAAAAAAAGCGTGTGTTTTACTGAATTTTATTTAAAATTTTCCTTGCTGGAGACAATGGTACAAACTCTCAATACTTCTAATTCTCACAACAGCTCAAAGAATCATTATTAATCCTTTTTTTTTTTCTTTTAATAAATAAGAAAAGTCAAAGCAAGAAAAAGATAAGCCGTGTCCCTTCCAGTATGAAAGCTTCATGCCAAAATGCTTTTCCTGAAGCACAATGGCACTCCTTAAATAAATGCCATGAATGTGAAGAAAAGAATTCAGTTACTAACACTTCACAGAAAATCATGCGGCCAAAAGGGGAGGCAGTTACATTTGCTCAAAACAAGGTAATTCCGTTCCTCTAACCTCCCCCCACCACTAAGGGTGAAAGCTGCTGGCAGCTGTGGTCACTTACTAACCCAGCTCGCGCACAAAGCGCTGCGGTGATCCGCCAGCCTCCACGTCCCTCTCGTCCAGCACACTGTCATTGCAGGATCTTTCCAGGCAAACATCCTACCGGGATGTACTTTGCTTGAGGATAAAGATGTCTGATGCGGGCAGGGATGGAAAGGTGGTATGGCGCCACCGCCAGGCAGCGTTACAACACCCAAGGCCTCCGCAAACTCGTGGTCTGGCGTACCCAAGGTCTCGCCAAGGGAACACAGGGTAGAAGACCGACGCTAGAGCCTTCTGGGGGAAGTGACGCCCCTCATCTGCACGCCTGCTTTTTCGCCAGGGCACCATTTCCACCGTTCCTCTACAATGGGCTGTTACATTCCCACACTCCGCTCACTCACTGGCGGGACGCACCCAGTAACTGGGAATCGCTAAGGTGTATAGGTAAAACATAGGGTTAATAACCCATCACCGTGTTTGAAACCCTTTCTCGACTGTGTGGGTGGCTCTGAAAAGAGCCTTTGGGTTCAGGGCGCCAGGGACGCGCCTCACTTGGAGCTGGTGTACTTGGTGACGGCCTTGGTGCCCTCCGACACAGCGTGCTTGGCCAGCTCCCCGGGCAGCAGCAGGCGCACGGCCGTCTGCACCTCGCGGGACGTGATGGTCGAGCGCTTGTTGTAGTGCGCCAGGCGGGAGGCCTCGCTGGCGATGCGCTCAAAGATGTCGTTGACGAACGAGTTCATGATGCCCATGGCCTTGGACGAGATGCCCGTGTCGGGGTGCACCTGCTTGAGCACTTTGTACACGTAGATGGAGTAGCTCTCCTTGCGGCCGCGCTTGCGCTTCTTGCCGTCCTTCTTCTGCGCTTTGGTCACGGCCTTCTTGGAGCCCTTCTTGGGGGCCGGAGCGGACTTGGAAGGGTCTGGCATGATGGCGGGTCTCCTCTGAAAGACTCCAGAGACGACCACAACAACTCTATTTGTACGCCTTGAATTCAAATGAAGGATCAAGAACTACTCGCTTCTGGTTGGATAGAAAGTCGCCCTACGTCATCGCTCGGAAAGACTTACGCAAATTAGGGGGGGGCGGGAAATGCTGGTGTCCTTTTCTGATTGGCTATTGATGCCATCCTATCAGACGGTGCTTTTTAGCCTACCTCCGGATCGTATATAAGGGCTCGCTGGGGCCTGTAGTCCTGATATCCCCTGTTGTATTTTTCGACTTCTTCTCTGAGTTAGAAATGTCTGGCCGAGGCAAGCAGGGTGGCAAGGCGCGCGCCAAGGCCAAGTCCCGCTCCTCGCGCGCGGGCCTACAGTTCCCTGTGGGCCGCGTGCACCGGCTGCTGCGCAAGGGCAACTACTCAGAGCGCGTGGGAGCCGGCGCCCCGGTGTACCTGGCTGCCGTACTCGAGTACCTGACGGCCGAGATCCTGGAGCTGGCGGGCAACGCGGCCCGTGACAACAAGAAGACGCGAATCATCCCCCGCCACCTGCAGTTGGCCATCCGCAACGACGAGGAGCTCAACAAGCTGCTGGGCCGCGTGACCATTGCGCAGGGCGGCGTCCTGCCCAACATCCAGGCGGTGCTTCTGCCCAAGAAGACAGAGAGTCACCACAAAGCCAAGGGCAAGTGAGGCCCTGCCGCCTGTACGCGCCCCGTGGACACCAAAGGCTCTTTTCAGAGCCACCACTGATTCTAGAAAAGAGCCGCTTTGAGCTCGCAGCCTTTTGGCCTGGGGCGGGGTCCCCTTGGATTCCTTTAAGAGCATTAGTGCGCATTAGTCAAAGCAAAGGGCTCAAACTGGGACCATGGCCCAAGGGAGGGACACGCACGTGCCCGAGGTGGGCGATGGGCTTCTGCTAGAGGCCGGGAAAACCGCCGGACCTGTCCATTTGCTTGCGAATACAATCTCAAACTCGTGGGGCTTTATCCTCTCCTTAAGTGTCCCCAGAATTACCAATGACAGGTACTTGGGATTCCAAAAAAGTCAAGATTGCGTTTTTTTCTCCTAGGGACAATTGGGTCAGTTCATCTGATATTAAGTGTATTACACTTTAATAAAATTTGCCATTTGGAATTCTGATAGGTGAATCTTGGGGTTTCCACTTGGAACGAGAGTGAACCAGTTAAAATAGATAAATTTTAACAAAACAAAGTCCACCAAAATCAGGATCTAATTGAACTGGGATTTCAAAAGGTTTTGGTAAAGGGTTTGTTTGCTAGACCTGTTCTCAATACTGGAAAAGAACCAAGTTGTTGGTCTTGAAGGATGTGTAAACATTTTTAAGGTTTATTCATGAATGGGTAAAAGGAATTAAGTTTTATTTTAAATCTGAGTTGGTCAAACGTTGAAGATTCACTTTTGCTTAAGTCAGAACAAAATTTGTACACTGAATTAGGTTTCTGAGTTTAGCATATTTAAATTTACATTTTAATAAACAGCAAATTAAAACTGCTAGTGACAGATAAAGGAGCACTTGTGTGGACTTTTTGGAAGATTACTTCATTATCTCCACTTTTTATTAAAAAGGAGGACTGGAAAGCTCCAAGCAAATTGGACAGAAATGGCCATTCTAATAGCACCTACCTAATAGAGGGGACTAGGTGAGCTCTGTCATGATCTATCAGGATCCCTTGAATGATGCGTGCCATAAAAATCAAAGCTCAGTAAATGGTACCTTTTTTTCCTTGTTATTACCTGTACTGTTTCTGTTAATTTTATTATAACAATAAATACAAGCCAGCAATGCAATTCAGGAATATTATGTATTATACATTATATAATTTTGCACACAATATGTATTTATCCTACTAAAACTGGATCTGCTCAAACCAGGGCTCTCTAGATACCATCTGTGGAGCTACTCACAAATCTGCTTACCTTTACAAAATATCCCAGTGTGGGAAACTAGTGCATAAAAATTGATAAGGAGCTGCTCTAATAGTATGGTTTTCAGCAATAAAATATTCACAGAAAGTATGTAGTTCATGCAACATGTGTATATGCCCTACTTCAGTAAAACGGGCTGCAAAGACTGATCTTCCAGAGATTCCTCACATGTTTCTAGTGATAGCCTGCAATTCTAACTGTATGTATTCATGACTCTGTGGGTCTCAGTGGCATTTAAGTGGCATTTTTTAATGATTTTGTTTAAATGAATGACAGCGGAATGCATTACAATTCTTATTACATAGATACAGCACAATTTTTCATATCTCTGGTTAAATATAAAGTATGTTGACACCAATTCGTGTCTTCATACATGTACTTTGGATGATGATATCTATCACATTCTACCTTAAGTGGCATTTAACAAGAAACTTTCAGGGACTGGGATGTAGATATTTCAAGTATCACCATGGATTTTCACATCTACATAAAATTACTCAAATGAGTTATTAAGAGGGCAGCAATGGCGGTGGTCTACTCAGGGTAGCTTTTCATCTTTTGCCACTAAAACTGAACCATCCAGTACACAGCAACAAGCCACAGGGCTGTTTATTTTCAATTGATTAAGATTTAATGTAAATGAGTAATTTCATTTGAGCTCTAGCTTTGCATGGCCAGCGGGTACCATGTTAGAAAGCAGAGATAGAAGATGTTTCCATCATCACAAAAAGCTCTGATTGGTCAGCTCCTAAGATCTGGGGATCTATCAGATTATCAGTTTCAGAAATGTAAAGAACTACCTGTCTCTCTAAGAGAACACTTATTAGATTCTTGTAAAAGGAAGAAAGCACCACATGACCAGCAAATCATTTCTAGGAATATGCCCAAGAGAAATGAAAATATGAACCCAACAAACACTTGTACTTAAATGTTCACAGCAGCATTGTTCACACTGTCTGGAAGGCAGAAATAACTGATGAATGGGTCAACAATAGTGACCTTATCCTCACTGTAGAAAATTACTTGTCATTAAAAAGGAATGAAGCACTGATTCATGCTACAACATAGATGAACCTCATACATTGCGCCAATTAAGTCAGACACAAATACACACATATTGTATAATTCCATTTACATGAAGTGTCCAGAACAGGCAAATTCAGAGAGGCAGCAAGCAGATTAGTTGCTTGGAGCTGGAGGAAGGGGAAGAGTAACAGGGACTGCCTAATGGGTACAGGATCCTTGGTGGTGATGAGAATGTTTGGGAACCAGGATGAGATGACAGTTGCACAACACTGTGAATTTCCTGGAACTGTTCAGTTAAAAATGGTTCACCATGCGTCACATGAATTTCACCTCAATTTTAAAAAATCTGATCCTGATAACTGAATGTGTATGAAATAATAAAAAGAACAAGGAGGACCAAAGAAGAGAAAAACAGATAGAGGAGCCCTGGAAGGGCCAGGTACAAGTAGACCAGATGTCTAAAAGGAAGAGGGGTGGGAGGAATGCTTTTTAGGTAGAAGGCTTTCTAGGTGGAATGAAGTAGCGCCGGTGCTGCTCCTGCCATCACCTGGAGACCACTTATAAGGCGGGACATTGAATCATTCTGGGTGGTCACAGCAGATACCTCTGGACGTGCCCATGTGCAGCTCACTTCTGCTGGGCCAGCCCACTTCTGTGTCTGTAGGAGCAAGGAGGCCTCTCCAGGCCCACTGTCCCTGCATACACATCTTCGTCAGGATTAGCTCAGTCCCTCCACACACCTCCCTAGGGCAGGCATTTTATTAAGGAAGTTAAGAAAAAGAAGTATGAGGTTCCAGAAGAAGAATGCAGCCTGGGGCAGACTCAGAGACACCCCTAGAGACAGTTTGTGTCATGTGGGGCTCCAGCCTGGCTTTGCTGTGTCTGTACCCTCTCCAGGTGTGGGTCTGTCCCCCTCCAGCCCTAATGTTAGACTGTTCTGCTGGGTCTGTCCTTGCAGCCTCATCCACATAACCAATAATCTCCTATCTCAAAAATGAAAAGTAAAGCCCACCATAGGAAGCAATTGCACTTCTGGGCACATATCCAATGGAGATGAAGTGTGTGTGTGTGTGTGTGTGTGTGTGTGTGTGTGTGTTCAAGAGACACCTGCACTCCTGTATTTACAGCAGCACTGTTCACAACAGCCAAGATAGACAATCCTCTGTGTGCCCACCAAGGAATGAATAACACTGAAAATGTGATGTCCAGACAGTGGAAGGAACACCATGCAGCCTTTAAAAAGGATGGAACCCTGACATCTTTGACCACATAGATGAACCTAGAGGACATTACAGTTGTCCTCAGTACTCACAGGGGACTGACTTCAGGATCCTGTAGATACCAAACCTTAAGTATGGTCACAACCCTTATATATGATAGCATGCCATTTGTGTCTAACCTAAAATCTTTAAGTTATCTAGGATGACTTCTAGTACATAATAGAATGTAAATGCTATGTAAGTATTTGTTCTGCTGTATGGTTTAAGAAACCGTGACCAGGGCTGGGGTTGTAGCCCAGTAGTAGAACACCTGCCTAGCATGCGTGAGGCACTGGGTTTGATTCTCAGCACTGCATATAAATAACTAAAATAAAGATCCATTGACAACTAAAAAATATTAAAAAGAAATCATGACCTCCCCCCCAAAAAAGACTGTACCCCCCCCCAGCTCCTGCGCACCAAAAAAAGACCACACATTTTTAGGGCAGACACAATTTTAAAAAAATGGTTTTTGATCTTAGATTGGTTGAACCTGCAGATGTGAAGGGCCAGCTGTACACAAGTGGAATACTACTCAGTCGTAGAAAAGAAGGGAATCCTCTTTTCCTGACATGGATGAACCTGGAGGACCTTATGCCAAATGAAAGAAGCCAGGCACAGAAGGACGGCTACCACATGGTCTCTCTTGGACTCTGCTGCTAAGCCATCCCTGATCCTCCAGCTGTGGAATGTAGAAGCCAAACTCCCAGAAGCTGAGCAGAATTGTGGCTATGGGGCTGGAGGGGATGGTGCCAGGGAGATGTTAAAATCCCCCTATGAAGAAAACACTGACCACTCACCTCCTCCCAACTTCTGGGTCCCCATGGGCTCTGACTTATAGTGTCATTTAGCTGACACCAATTCTCCAGAAAGACATCCGGCTGTGTTGAGCTTAGCATCTCCCCTTGGTGCCTCATCTGTCCTGTAGCAGTGATCCTGAGTTGCCTTGGTCCCCAGAAGCCTCTGTGTCCTGGGTATAACTCAGCAAGCCCTGGGCCACACAGCAAGGAGGCTCTCCCTGGCCCAGGAAGAGGTCCACAGCCACACTGATCATGCCTCTAGCCATGCCCCCTTCCCTACAGGTGCCTGCCATCTCACTGCCTGGCTGCAGCTACCCCTGCTCAGGTGGCTGGGATGCCAGGTCCCCCTGCTGCTCAGTCAGGCTCTGGACGTTGGAGGTGGGAGCTGCTTCTCCTGGAGGGCTGCCCTTGGACCCCAGGCCACCTCCCTGGGGCCTGGGCTCTGGCCTCACTCTCAGCCCAGGGCAGAACCCTTCCAGTTGGTGGACAGACTAATGCTGGTTTATGGGCATTTGCTGCCCACTGGAGGAAGACAGTCAGTGATGGTCAAGTGTGGGTCAGCTGGGGGATGAGGGATGGGTCAGCTGGAAGGTCAAGGATAGGTGAAATGGGGGGTCAGGATGAATCAGTTGGGTGTTCAAGGATGTCAGTTGGCAGGTCAGGATTGGTCGGGAGGACTGGTCATGTGGAAGGTCAGGTAGAAGGTTAGGATGGGTCAACTAGGAGATCAGGGATGGGTCAGCTGAGGGATCAGGTATTGGTCAACTGGAGGATGAGGGATGAGTCAGTGGTTAGTTAGTAGTTTGGGCTCAAGGAACCCCAAGGCCCCATCTGGACTCTACACTATCCTTCATGGAACACTGGGGATCGTAATAAGTCATAGGCCAGCTGGGCTGATGTTGAGAGCCATACGCCTGAGGTAGGACTGGCCAGCATTACTGCCACTCACCTCAGGCTCTGGTTGATCCTCCCTGATCCTCCACTTTTCTTGTGGTCTTATCTAGACCATGGCCTCTCCCCAGAGCCAGGCTTCACCTGTGCCACTCACTTCTCCCAGCACCAGAATCACTGAGTCACATCCCATCCCTGCCTTCCCCAGCCCTTAAACAGCTTCACCACCTTCCTGCTCCTCAATTAAGTAAAATAGGCCAGTAAAATATGCCTGTTTTAATCTTCTTGGGTTTCTAAAACAAAATACTATAGGCTGGGTGATTTATAGACAACAGAATTTATTCTCAAGGTTCTGGAGGGCTGAAAGTCCAAGATCAAGTTGTTGACAGACATGGTGTCTGGTGTGACTCTCCTTCAGGGATGGCGCCACCTGCTGTGCCTTCCTGATGCAGGAAGTCCACTCAAGTCTCTTTTGAGGCACTTAGTCCAATTTCTGTTGCTATAACAAAATGGCACAGAGTAACTTATAAAGAATAATTTATGTAGCTCACAATTCTGGGCCATCCATACCATGGTACTGGCATCTACTTGGCATCTGGTGAGGACTTCCTGCTGCACCTTGACCTGGGGAGGGCCTCAGGTGGTCCCCCACAGGTGTGCCAGAGATAGCACACTTTGCTAACAAAGCCACACCCACCTCGACCCACTAGTTCCCTGGTGACAGCAGGGCCTTCCTGACTCTGTCCCTCCACAGACCATGGGGATTGAGTTTGACCTTGGGGATTGAGTTTGCAATGCAGGAGACTTGAGGGCCACCTTCAAACCAGAACCAGCCCTGATGCCATCCCGAGGCTCCATCTCCAAGGCCCTGCCTCCTAACACCATATCTGTGGGGTTAGGCTTCAACACACAAATTTGGAGGGGACACAAACTTTCAAACCACAGCAGGGTCCTTGGCTCATTTTTGCCTTACTAGCTATTGCAGAAACCACCAGAATATCCTACTGGAGTCAACTCTGGACAGTCCAGATGCATGCATGCATTCCTCTCTACTTCAGCTGCTGCTGCCCTGTCTTGAATATTAACTGCACCGGCTGAAGGACAGCCTTCCACATCCCAGTCTCCTCCCTATGGCCATATCCTTTGGAAAAAGGGTCTTTGCAAGTGTAATAAAGTTAAAGAGTTTTAAATGAGGAGATCATCCTGGATCATGAAGCCAACCATAAGTGTCTTTATAACAATGCCCAGAACAAGAGACATAGAAGAGGAAAAGCCCCATACATGGGTTTCTTGCCATTCCCACCACAGTCCCAGCAAGGATTTTTGCAGGCATAAACAAGCTTGTTGTAAAACTTCCTTCAGAGCTAAAACAACCTTGAAGAGGACAACAGAAGAGAGAAGACTCCCTCTGTGGATGTTATGGCTACAGAAGGTGCCGTGTGTTTTATCTGTGGAGGACTCAGAGATCAGTGCAAAGGACACAACACCCAGAGGAGCTACAGTTCAGTACACACAGTGTGCACTGTGCTTGTAAAAGCAGGCAGACAGTCAGCAGGCGAAAGGCAGCCTTGTCAGCAAACGGGACCAGAGCACTGGACATCACAAAGGGGAGAGATGAACTTATACAAATATCAACTCAAAGTGGACTGTGGACTTCAATGAAAAATGAAACTGCCAAAATTGTAGATAAAGAATACAGAAGAAAACTCTCAGAAGGCAGGGCTGGACAACATACTCCTAAATGTGACACGTAGCACATGATCCATAAGAGGAAGCACTGATCATTTGGATGTAATCAAAAGGAAAAAAAATGCTCTGCAAAAAAGGTCAGGTGAAGAAAAGAGCAGGCTTCCTGTAGACCAGATGAAGACACTTGCAAGTTGGACAGCTGGAAGCTTGGGCTCCAGGACATGTGAGGAACCTCCCCAGTTAAAAGAGTTAAAAAAACATACTTGGTTTTTGAACAGGCCAAGCCCTTTCATTTCCTCTTGCCTGACCACTCTGTTGACATGAAGATGGAAGAATTCCCTAGGGTGTGCTACACAGAGATAGGTAGAAGGGAGAGTGTGAGGGTCTCAGAGCAGAAATGGGTGAGGAGACCTAGGCACTGCATGCCCAGGAGGCAGGGAGCAGACAGGAAGCACTAAACGTGGATAAGTCAAGCATGTAGGAGGCACTTAGGCCCTGGGCGTCCAGGTACACTCAAGGGAATAGCACACCTGGGGCATGCAGAACTGCCATACAACCAGGGCAGACCACCCCCCCCCCCCATGCAAGCCACTTTCCCTTTGGCATGGCCAGGGGAGCCTGCCCCCGAGTCACATCTGTGTGCCACGAGTGCAGTACCCTCCTGATCCTCATAACACACTGCCCACAGCAAAGGCTGACAGCAGACAGCAACAGCACCCAGGGACCCCTATGCTCAGTATCAGCGGCAGCACCTCCCCGGACACTTAAGTCCCTTTCCGCTTGCTTCTCATTTTGTGCTTTAAATCTGTTTAGTGACTTGTGCTATTTGGTCTTTTAAGGGGCCTGTGAGCCCTTTTGTGGCATGACCTGTGGCCTTGATGGGACTTCTACAGGTCTCTGGTACTGTGGAGTTTGGGGGCCACTCTAAGACCAGTGAGCCAGGGCACATCCCTTCCACTGATTCCGTTTCCCCCCATCAAGGCACTGTGTGTTGGCCTGACTCCCAGTTCTCCCCACTGCAAAGCTGAGCTCTCAGCAGGCCAAAGAAACACACCTGATGGAGCACTCTGGACAGTGTAGCCCACCAGAGCATCCCTTCAGGTGTGAAGGGTGCAGGGCTCCTCATGCCCACGCAGATGGCACATCACAGGGCTTGTGCTTGTGCACAACACACTCAACATACTCACATGCTCAAACTCTTGTTTCTGGCCTGAGGAACTTTATTACCTTGGGTGGCCTTGAGGACACCCTACTGGGCTGTGCAGCCTCTGAGAAAATGTTCCAGGCTTCTCCAGCTGCCATCATAATAAAGTGTTAAGGTGACCATGGGGTCTTAGACAGCTGCTCTGAGACCTAAACCAGAGAACAGGTGTGAAGGTGAAGAAGTCACCCCGGTGCTCACAGGAGGCAAGAAACCAGCCAGGGACCTTGCTCAGTGCACCCCACAGCAGAGCAGGGAATTGATTCTAGGCCAGCGTCAGGGCAGGGGCAGTTCCCAAGTGGGCCATGTGCTATCAGGGAAAAGAGCTGAGCTGAAGCCCACAGGGTTGTGGGGAGATGGAGGCTTTTTGGTTGTGGCAGTCTGTTGTCAGGCATAGGGTGAAGCTCAGGCCTGGGAAGCAAGGTTCAGGGCTCGGGCAGTTAAAAGAAGATGCAAGGCAGTTGGGATATTGGTCATCTTTATTCAGAGGTGGCAATGGCCCCTAGTCAGGCCAGGGCCCCTAGTCAGGCCAGGGCCCCTGGAGGTCAGGCAATGGAACAGCTGAATGTTACAGAACATACCACATGTCAGTCATACACCCAGGCAGCATTAGTGGGCTTGGGTAAGCTATTTGCTAGCAATCTGGGGAGCCCCTGGAAGCAGGGCTTTGCAACTGTGGAACCTAGGGATGGATGCATTGTTTGGTCTCCAGAGGAGACCAAACATCCATTACCACCCACTTCTCCCTGAGACAGCAACTGCAATCATCGCAAGAGTGGAGACCATCATCGCTGCCTGATAGTTTGCTTTATGCAGCTGCATGAACTGTGTGGACTGACCTGGAGAACTGCCAGAAACTGTGGGTAAATGGCAATCCTGTGCGGATTTGGAGCAGATTCAACAGGAGCTTGGTATGTGTCAGGCAATGTTTAATCTGAATTACCGGGGCCAGGTGATGGAAGATTTACCAGTGGCATGAGAGACTTGGTTCTGCAGCCTGCTCCCCCTGCAACATTGGGTCCTCGATGGCTATTTTAGACCCATATGTTGGTTGCCCCATTTAATGAGGTTACTACCATGATGGCTAGCCTGAGAGAAGCTGAGAGCAGACAGCAGTCCAAAAATGTGTACAGGAAAGGGCCTGTATGCAAGACAAAGGAAGGAAGAAAGGGCCATCAGAGTGTCTTGCATGAAATGAGGGCTGACCTGGCAGCAGGGGTAGATGGCCAGAAGAGACAACCAGCCTAATGTGGTCCTTCTGGAGCTGTGGAAGCAGCTATGCCAAGAGCAGCAACTCATGAGAGTGGGCACAGGTGAGAAGCACCCTCTACTGACATCTATCCACCTAGAGACGCCTGGAACTGACAGCCTGACAGACAGGTGGACACACACTCCTGCAACTTCTCCTCAGATGGCTTGTAGGTGAGGGGGTTCCATCTGGTGTGACTGATGAACAAGTTTCCGTGAGGTTTGATAGACCCATGAGTCTGTGGGCTTGATTCAATGCAACACCTTCATAGGTGAGGAGCACCACCAACAGATTTAGGGGTCTGTGCCTTACTTACTTGGGGTGGTACTGTGCAGGTGCTGGCTGTAGACTGGTACAAACAAGGTGCAGAGCCCCTCTCCTCTGGGTAAACCACTGCTTTGAAGAGTGGAGTGGAAACTCAGAGCTAGGCACGGCCTCAATGGTGCCATTCTGGGCCTTCCAGAGTTCCTGGGAGGGGGGCACAGCCTGCTCTCCACACCCACCTCACTACCCAGGGATGAGTACAATTTCATCACTCACTCCTAGGTTTGAATCCCAGATGAATGGGTGCTGGGAGCACATCTGAGCAGAGCTGAGCCAACCAGGCCCTGCAGCCACCAGCATGCCCCTGGCAGACAGGAAGGGCATGTGAAGCTATGGAAGTCTGCTTTGCAGCAGCACAGCACCCAAAGCTGACTGATTTAGCCCTGTAGTCCCTGATTTGGTTGACTAGAGATATTTAGAAGTCTACAACAAAACTGGCATTACTTTAAAATCCCAGCAGTTCTAGAAAGTGCTTCCCTCTAATCACTCGGCATACAGTTGCTGGAAGGGCTGGGTTTTCATTGTTCAATCACTTTATTTGTGGGCAAAGCTAGGTCTGAATTACCAACATGACAGCAGTAGCCGGTGACTGAGTCGGGGGCAGAGGCCTTGTAGGTGGAATGAGGTCCTCGTGAAGGGGCTTGTAGGCATGGTTCTCTCTTCCCCTCCTTCATCAATAAGGATGCTAGCAGGCATCATCTATGGCCATCTATGGCCAGACACCAAGCCTGTCTGTGCTTCACCTCGGACTTCTTACCCCCAGAACCTCGAAAATGAATTCATGTTTTGTGTAAATTATTTACTCTGTGGCATTTTGATGTTATTTTGTACACATGCCTACACATCCACGAATATGGTGGTGGTTACTGGCTTTGGTCTGGTTTTGCCCCTGGCCCTGACTTATCATTACCATAGCCCTAACATCTAGAACAATGGGAACATCTTCCATCAAATCACCTGACCTTTCTGTTCTTGGTTCCTGGTATAGCTTTAGAGCAATAAATGTGAAACGTGGCTTTTTGTTAGAATCTTGGGTTACCTGAGGCTCAGAAAGCAAATTCCCATTCATTCTCATATTCTTTCTCTCCCCCCCCCCCTTCTACCTTCTTTTTACCTGTTCTTTCTCTCCTGAAGGCAATCTTTCTTCCCCAACCTTGGGTCATAAGAACTAACAGTCACTCTAATCTTTCCCTGACTTTCTGTCTTGAAGCTGCCTTCAAGATCTACCCCATCTGGCAGTGGATCATTTGACCCCTGTTGTAGAGGGGTCCTGCACAATACCCAGGAGGAAGGAATGCTGCAGAGAAGGGCTGTGAGCAATCTGAAAAGACAGGCCTCACTGGGTTTCCCACCCAGTCTCTTTGCCTTAATTCACAACCTTTGTGTTCAGTTACATTTATACATAGTCGTCCCTGCTTCAATCATGTCTGTGCAATGAAGTCTCCATAAAAAAAAAAAAAACAAAGTATAGGGTTCAGAGAGCCTCTGAACACTTGGAAGCTCATAGGAAGGTAAGCATCCACATGTCAGGAGGGTGGAACACCCCAACCCCACAGGACAGAAGCTCCTGCACTGGGGACCTTCTAGAACTCACCCTGTGTATCTCCTCTCATTGATATGGTATCCTTTAAAATACCCTTTATGGTAAACTGGTAAATGTAAGCATTTCCTTAAATTCTGTGAGGACTCAAGGGAAGAATTCCTAGTGATGAACTTGACTATGCTGTAAAATGCCACTGGAACTCAACTTTCTCTATCAAACGCCATGGGGTCAAGCCGACTCTCTCATAAGCTCTGGGTTGGTGCTCAGCCAGTTTTACATGAGATATAAGCAGCCCCCTTAGAGTTGGACATGAGTTGTCTCAGAGTCTGTGGCCCAGCCCTACTCCAACTTTCTAACATGAGCCACACCTAAATGTGAACCTGTTCTGAATGCAGAAACAGACTTCCAGTGGACACAAGGCAAGAGCCTTGAAAAGGTCATTAGCACAAGTTGCCCAATTTATATGACTTATGTCTAAATAATGGCTCAGGGAAATGTAACATCTGATTGGATTAATGTGCACAGTTGAACCAGGCGCTGTCAGTCTAGCTGTCTAATTGGATAAAACAGCGACAGCATGTCAGCCAGTCAGAACCTCCCAATGGACCTCCTGTGCCAGAAAAAAAGCAGGTTATGTGCAGGAATGCCAGTACTTTTAAACATAAGATGACCAATAAATAAGAACCAAGGTGTTCGATAAATTGAAAAGGATTCCCTATCATTACTGAAAACATTTTGCTGATATTGAACAGTTATCTTTTTAAGCAAGCAGTAAACTTTGAATAAAGTAATAACTGAAGCCAGGCATGATGGTGCCTACCTAATTTAATCCCAGAGGTTTGAGAGGCTGAGGCACAAGGACCAGAAGTTTGGGGCCAGCCTCAGCAACTTAGCGAGGCCCTAAGCAACTTAGGGAGACCCTTTCTCAAAATAAAAAATATAAAGGGCTGGAGATGTTGTTCAGTGATTAATTGCCCTGGGTTCAATCCCCCAGTGCCAAAATAATAACAAAAAAAAAAAAAAACCACACCTGACTGATCATGTCTCATCCTGATAAAACAAGACCTCTCCAACAAAAACCCCTGCACCATTGTTGATGACAAAATACATCATTGCCCAAGTGATAAGAAAGTCCAGTTTTAGGGGCTGGGGTTGTGGCTCAGTGGTAGAGTGCTCACCTAACATGTGGAGGCCCTGGATTCGATCCTCAACACCCCATACAAATAAACAAATAAAATAAAGGTAGCGTGTCCATTTACATTTTTTAAAAATTAAATAAATAAATAAAAGGGAAGAAAGTCCAGTATGACCTGGAGCAGAAGCCCCTGGAGGGATAATCTAGTGGTCATGCTGAGGAATACTGGAGATGGAATGTGGACCAGATGGACTCTAAGAAGTTCCAGGGGCCTCAGAAGTTTCAACTTTCAATTTTTTCAATGTCTGGGAAATTGAACTGGAAGCATGGGGTGAGTGACTCATGAGGAAATAGAATGAAGAGTGGCTGAGGGACAGGTCTGAGAATGCTTCACCCTGAGACCCTGGAGGGAGGACTGAGGCGGATCCAAAGCTGGGCAAAAGGGTGACTTGCTTCTCTTGTTTGGATTGATGAGTGAAAACAAGCAGTACAGTTAATCATGTACTGCAAAGCGGGCTTGGGTCAGGGTAGTTAACTGGGTGAAGAAGTGAGTAGGTTTAATTGCTTACACACTAGGTTGAACAGAGTAGCAACTGTGGAGGAAAAGAACTAGAAAGATAAGTATTGGTTTAACAAGATTTGTTTACACACGTTGGTGTGTAGAGCTGAGGTGGGTGACCCACCTCAGCCTCTCAGCCCTGACAAAATGTTACTTTCTTTTTTTTTTCTTCAAAACATTACTTTCTAATATAGTTTTTAATTTGTTTTAAGTGCTGTTAGTTCATATTTTTAACCCCACAGCATCCCTCTCCTCTAGGCCATATGGGGAAAGGAGTTATCTGACCATCATAAGGGATGGGAGATTCCTTTAAACTATGGCTATTTTCCAGATTCCCAGAACTCCCAGAAAAATTCAACATTATCACCATGTAAAAACGCAAAGCACAGTGCTGGCTTCTAGAAGGTTCTTCCCACCTTGGTAGGCGAGGAAAGGGTAGGAACATGGCTGAAAGGAAGTGAAGGAATCCTGGAAAGGAAAGAGACTCAGGGCCACGCACAACCTGATTGGCCCTGACATGCTGCTGCTGTTGCTGGGAGCTTGGAGATCAAACGTGAATATAAGAGGCAGGCAGCCGACCGACGTAGCCCACGGACCAATCAGAATGTAGTCTGTCATCACGCCACCCGGTGGCCAGCCAATGGGAACACAGGAGGTTCTATAAAGGTGGCCTGGCTCCGTAGTTCCAACAGTCAGAGAAAGACAGAAGAAGTACCAGAGCTATGGCTCGAACCAAGCAGACGGCTCGCAAGTCTACCGGTGGCAAGGCACCACGAAAGCAGCTGGCCACCAAGGTGGCTCGCAAGAGTGCACCTGCAACCGGAGGAGTGAAGAAGCCACACCGCTACCGACCAGGCACTGTGGCCTTGCGTGAGATCCGCCGCTACCAGAAGTCTACTGAGCTGCTGATTCGCAAGCTGCCGTTCCAGCGCCTGGTGCGCGAGGTTGCGCAGGATTTCAAGACCGACCTGCGCTTCCAGAGCTCCGCTGTGATGGCTCTGCAGGAGGCTTGCGAGTCCTACCTGGTGGGGCTCTTCGAGGACACCAACCTGTGCGCCATCCACGCCAAGCGCGTCACCATCATGCCCAAAGACATCCAGCTGGCCCGCCGCATCCGCGGGGAACGGGCTTAGGCCCCTAGGGTCACCCACTTCGTGCTCTGTCACCCCAAAGGCTCTTTTCAGAGCCACTCAATAAGTCGGAGAAAGTGGCTGTACCACTCTGGGGTTTCTGGACCACAGGGTTTCCTCTCCTTTTGCTCCCTTCTGTCTCCCCTGTGTAATGTTTAGTTAGGCTGGTTATGTGCATGGGGTAATTCAAACTTACCCAGCCTGCTCCCAGTTGAGTGCCGAGTTTATGAGCTTTGTTTCCAACAAGTTGTCCTGAATCCGACCTTGACGCTGTTCCAGATGGTAGAGCCAGGAACTAGTCTGGGTCAGTGTTACAGGAAGCCCCCCAGGAAGCTCACTGGGATCAGAACACACCACTCTGCAGCACAGCAGGCTCAGGGAAAGCCACTGTCTACACCTGCAGCCCTCTAAATCCAGAGCCAGCGATGCTCACCCAGAACAGGCCATCTACACCCAGAGTCAGACTCTACACAGCCCTGGAGATGCCTAGCCTCACAGGGCTCTGTGGCCCTACTGGTCCCTACTTTCTCTGTGCAGCCCCAGCCTCCACTTCCTCACCTGACCCCTCTACCTCCAGGCATGGGCTTGGTGAGTTTGGGTGGGGAGTGGCTTTGGGGGTCAAATCTATCAGCGGGTACTGAAAAGAACCTCTTCCCACCCCAGGCCCAGGGGACCCGATCCTCTGCACCTAAGCCAGGACCCCAACTCCTGCTCCCACTCTCCACCCCTCAGTAATGACAAGGGAGAGCACCCCCTTCGTCTCCCCACACGTCGCCAGCTCCCTTTTGCTTTGCCACCCTGACCCCGCGCTACACACTCCTCCAAGCGACCTCCAACCCCACTAGGTACCGCTCCCTGCCTCTGCTGCCTGTCCTATTAACCCCTCCCCCTTTCCCCAACGGAGAAGCTTGTGCAGCCTGGGGTCCTCACCTTTTGCATCTTCTCCTAGTAGGGCGCCACCTCCTTGCCCTCCAGGCAGATTTCCTCACCGCACAGCAATCTCTCTATCCTCCCTTGCCCCACCCCCGCCCAGGCTTACCTCCGCTCTCACCCCAACTCGGGCTAGCCAAGCCCTTGCTTCATTCCCTCCCCTTCGAACCCTACCTCGGGCTGGCGAGGCCCAGCCTCTATCTCCTCCCGCTTCCAGCAAGCCCCACCCCATGGCAGAGAGGCCCCGCCTCCATCTCGCTCTCCCTGCAAGTCCCGCCCCGCGGCCCCTGCCCCTTGCTGACCCGCTCGCCCTGCTGACGCCACAAAGCCCCTGTGCCGCACTACCCCGGCGCCCCCAGGCCGGGCGGTCACCCCATGGACTCCGCCGCGCAAACCCAGCCTTTCCCAGCCGCGTGTGTGCGTGCTGGGCCTGGGCGCCGGGCGCAGTGTAGGGCCCTCTTTTGTGAGTACTAGCTCCTCAGAGACTACCTCCCGCCGTGTCTGGTCAAGCCTCTGACTCACCGCCCCGCCGCCCCCCAATGCCATCCTTCCCGCTTCTGCTGGGCTTTTCTGTCCCTGGGGAGGGTCACACTTGGGACCATGGACCAGTCTGTATTCTCAGTTCCTTAGATGAAGCCCAGATGGACAATGGGACATTAGGAGTGTCCAGAACCCTGAGGGCCACCAGAGCTTCAGCCTAAGCCAGACACCCATGTCCACCTTTCCCCTGCCCAGCGGTGTCCCCCTTCGGGCTCCTGAGGACTGGGGGCTGGGAGCTAATGTCACCTGCTCTGCTTACAGAGGGCTCTCTTAAAATTAACGTGGACCCACTTCAGAACATCTGTGGACTCCAGAGACGCCACGGCTTTAGGGATTGCAGAAGAGGGGTAGGAGTGAGCGCTGGGAGCTTAGACAGGTTCAAATCCGTTCTCTCTACTGGCCCCAACAAGGACCCTGTGAGGTAGGGAGGGGAAGGGTCTCCCCATGCATGAGTCCTGCCTCTTCAAATTTGGAAAGGTGCCTGTGTGTTGCATGTGCCCTGTGCATCTGCATGTCTCTGTATGCAAGCATATGTGCACATGTATGTATACCTGTGGGCATGCATGTTTACATATACCTGCGTGTGGTATGTTTTAGTGTATGCATTTGTACACATATACCATGTAGTGCACACGTTTACATGCCTGTGCCTATGTGGTGTGTTTGTGCATTTGTATGTTTTCTATGTGTACGTGTGTTTGTAAATGTGCACATTTGGGGGTATTAGTGTGAGCCCATGTTTGCATACACCTGTGTATGTTTTGTATTCATGTGTGCATGTAAGCACCTGTATTTGTGTGTGTGCGCGCGCGCGTGCACGTGCACGTGCATAGTCATGCACATGCTTGTCTTTTCCACACTACACTTTGCTCCCTAATGGAAAAGCTGTCATCTCCCTGAAGTTCTCCTTCTTTTGTTGTACTGGGGTTTTGTTAAAGAAAAAAAATTATTCTGACAATGTTTAAAAGGCTCTTTATTGGAACATGTTGCAATAGAAGTGTTTCCTTAGTGCAGAAATGGGGCTCCCTCAAAACGCAGCAGAAGCAGGCAGGGACACACTGTGGCTGAGAGGATGGAAGCCATGTAAGGGGAAACTTGGAGGGAGGGGGGCTTCTAGCTAAACTGGCCCAGCAGGGTACCCCTACCCAAAAGGCAGATCAGGATTAGACACCAAAGGAGGGAAGGAGGCCTTGACCAAGTACCCAAGTGGGGCTACTCAGCAGGATTCTCTTTGAAGACTGGGTGGGTAGGCTGAAGATAACCCAGGGCTAGGGTCAGGCTGGAGGATGGGTTGGAGGGGCCCTGTGGCATTTAGCTAAAAAGGGTCCTTGTAGTTTCCAGGAGGCATTTCTACCTGTTATTAAGGAATCTAAAAATAACAGCTGCCGTGTGTGGTGGAACCTATCATCCTAACAACTGAGGAGGCTGAGGCAGGAGAATCGCGAGTTTGAGACCAATCTTAGCATCTTTGTTGAATCCCTCAGCAGCTTAGTGAGACCTTGTTTCAAAAAATAAAAAGGCCTGGGGATGTAGCTCAATGGTAAAGCACTCCAGGTTTAATCCCCAGTATCAAAAATAAATTTTAAAATACAATAAAATGAATCAAACAGCTGTCAACTCCCTAACTGGCTTTCCTCCCTCATCAGGAAGAACAAGGGGGAGGACAAGGGGGAGTCTTGCAATAGCACTTTTGTTTTAGTTCCCTAGTTCAAATAATTCTCAAGTCAGAGTTGTGTCAGGCTCCTGTCCTCATCTATGAAGGGTGACTTTTAGAAGGGGCAGGCAGTGTGTAGAGACAGGGAGCCAGCCCAAGCACCAGGTCTGAGGCCAAGCTGCTATCCAGGAGTTTCACAGAAACCCTCCCTCATACTCCAGGAGACATGGATGCTGTGGAACTTGCCAGGAAGCTGCAGGAGGAGGCCACATGCTCCATTTGCCTAGACTACTTCACAGACCCTGTGATGACCACCTGCGGCCACAACTTCTGCCGCGAGTGCATCCAGACAAGCTGGGAGAAGACTAAAGGCAAGAAGGGGAGAAAGAAGCAGAAGGGCTCCTTCCCCTGCCCAGAGTGCAGGGAGGTGTCCCCTCAGAGGAACCTGCGGCCCAACCGCCTGCTCACCAAGGTGGCTGAGATGGCACGCCAGCACCCTGGGCTCCATAAGCGGGACCTGTGCCAGATGCACCAGGAGCCCCTCAAGCTGTTCTGCCAGGAGGACCAGACTCCCATCTGTGTTGTCTGCAGGGAGGCTCGGGAGCACCGGCTGCACATGGTGCTGCCGGTGGAGGAGGCTGTTCAGGAGTACAAGGTGGGCACCAGGTGGGTGGCATCTGGGGCAGAAGTGTGTTTGTGGATTGGGGCTCAGGAGCAGCACTAACAGCCCCACATGCAGGATCATGTGGTGCAAGTGTCCTCTTGCTCATGGACAAAACGGGTGGTAATCAGGCCTCCATGGTCTGGGCCAACTTAAGCGTGTTGGTGTCCCTGAACACTACAGGACAACTCTCCTGATTTGAGCAAAGAGGGGGAAATTGTAAAAGTTAAAGTCAAAGGGCCTCAGCCTAGAGCAGTCACAGGTGAAGTGGCAGGAGGAGAATGAGTTTCACCAGGCTTGCCTGTGTTGCTTACTCACGGTTCTCACCTCCCACCCCACCAGGAGACCTTTGCTTTTCTCCTGATATAGGGAGAATGTTTTCCACATGGTGGTTTCCTCCCTCTTCAGGAAGAAGAAGGGATGAACCAGAGGGAGTCTTGCAGCTCCACTTTTTTTAGTTCCTTTAGCTCAAATGATGCTTATGGCACAGTTGTGTGTTAGGGTATCAGGCTCTGAGGTGGGGTGCTGGGTGTTGTGCTCAGAGGTGTCAGGGTGTGGGCTCTGAACATCACTGCTGGCTTGTGTGTCATTAGGTGGTGTATCTGAACCCCATGCTTTTCCTTAGGAAGGTCTTTGGAGTCAATGCAGCTCCAGAGACTACAGTTCAGGTTTGGGGCAGAGGTGGGGGAAACACTGACCCCAAGTTCTGTGGTTTTGTGTACCCCACAGTTGAAGTTAGAGGAGGACATGGAGTACCTTCGGGAGGAGATGACCAAGACAGAGAAACTGCAAGCTCAGGAAGAACAGACCTTGGCTGAATGGCAGGTGGGTGCTGGTCCAGGTGGGTCCTGCAGCCCCTCTCCCATCCTTTTTCCATCTCACAGGTCCCCGTGTCTTACCTTTGCTCAATGGGAGATGCTGTGAAAGGCTTCCTCGTCTCCATTGCAAGGCTACAGCATGAGAAAAAAAAAAAAAATCTTTCTACCCTTCTGGGTTTGGTGGCTGGCCCAGGAATTAAACCTACATAAGACAGGTGAACAGGAGGGAAGGAAGACAATTTTTAATTATATAGACATGCAAGGAGTGGGAAGGAGGAGCCTCACACAAAAATTAGATTCAGATGGTAGAACCTTCTAGACCATTTGAAGCTTGTCAGAGGACACATTCCAACACGTTTAAAGATTTTTTTTTAAAGATGGGGTCATGAAATCTCAAAAAAAAATTGATGTTCTGTAATTCAGGCTGGCCTGGCACTCCTGGGCTTAAGTGATCCTCCTGCCTCAGCCTCCCTAGGAGCTGGAATTTCAGGCTATCCCACCAGGCTCAGCTGGTTTATTTCATTCATTCGTTTCAATTGGGTTGAACCCAGGTCCTCACACATACTAAGCAAGAGCCCCACCACCAAGCTACATCCCCAGCCCTTTTTTATTTATTTTTTGAGACTATGTTGCCCAAGTTCAAAGGCAGCAATCCTCCTACCTCAGCTTCCAGAGTAGCTGGGAATACAAGCATGCACCACCACACCTGGCTGGGTTAAAGATCTTAATTTTCTTTATCTCTGATTCTAGAACTGGGCAACACTTTGTTCCACAAAATAGGATAAGTGTGGGCTGAGCCAAGAAGATTGATTTTAAAGACTGAAAAGAGAGAAACACACAAAAAGTGGATCATGATTTGAAAGTCACTTTCCTGGTTAGGCAGGAATTGGGAGACAGGTCAAACAGGAACATAACAGATTAACACCAACTTCGCCACTTTTACTTGATTTTGAGGTGCTGGGGTTGTGCCCAGGCCTGGGGCATGTGAGGCAAGTGCTCTGCTACTGAGCTACATCCCAGGCTCTGGTGGCTGTTGTGTAAGGATCACCGCACGGTTAAGAAGCCTATTGCGGAAGTTAGGCTGCAGTCTCTGTAACCCTGATTTCTCAGGTCTGATAAATAGCTCTAGTGCTGAGAAACCTCAGCATGGGTAACTCCATTCTGACGTTAGCCTGCCTGTTGGGGCCCAGTACAGGAGGCTGTTCCAAAACAATGTCTTCCTGTCATTTTTATGCAACATGCCCAAGTGACCTACTTTAGGTGGCACTTCTGAACCCCGTGAGTAAGAGCACATGGATGTTTGGGTGTAGTCATTGCCCTTAGGTTCAGGGGCAACACCAGTGATGGTATGAGGACCTCTGTCCAAGTCCCTGGTTCAGTGAGGGAGCCAGAAGATATGCAAGGAGCCACCAAGCAGGGCCATTCCGCCTGGAGCCACACCTCGTGGCTGAGTGTGGGCGGTCCCGCACCTGCAGGACAGAGTGAAGGAGAGGAGACAGCGCATCGTGGTGGAGTTTGAGAAGGTGGCCCTCTTCCTGGTGGAAGAAGAGCGGAGGCTCCTCCAGGCTTTGAAGGAGGAGGAGGAGGCAATGGCGGCGAGGCTGCAGGACAGCAAGGCCTGCCTGGACCAGCAGGGCCACTCCCTTGACCTGCTGTTGCTGCAGCTGGAGGACCAAAGCCATCGGGAGCCCCTCCAGATGCTGCAGGTGAGACCAGCAGGGCTGCCGTAGCAAACACAGGTGGAACCTCTTGTATCAGAAATGTGGGGACCCAGGACCATTTCAGACACCAGATCTTTTTGGATGTGGGATTATTTGCATAGACATGAGATATCTTGGGTCAGGACCCCTGTCTAGACAGGAAATGCATTTGTTTTACTAAAGGTGGTTTTATACAGTGTTTTTAGTGCACCTGCATTTTAACTGTGACCTACCCCATGAGGACAGGTATGGAATGTCCTACTGTAGTGTCAGGTCAGCGCTCAGAAAGTTTAAGATTTGGGAGCATTTCAAATTTCAGATTAGCGATGCTTAACCTGTACCAATGGCTTAAAAAACACAAGTTTACTCTCACAGTCCTGAGGCTGAAGTCTGGGGTCGAGGTGTGGGTGGGTTGGCTCCTCCTGAGGCCTCTCCCCTGGGCTTGCAGAGGGCCCTCTGCTCCTTGTCCTCCCCTGGTCATCCTTTGTGTGTCTGTGTCATGATCTCTTATGAGGATACCAGTCAGGTTGGATCAGAGGCCACCCACCCCATTGAATTGTCTCCAAATACAAATGGCCCTGCTAAATGTTTTTGATTCCGACATTTCAATTTTAAGGTGGTGCAAAAGCAACTGCATTCAGTAGAAATGAAGCTTTGCATTTTGAATCTGGGTCTTTTCCGGAGCTGGCAATATCCTGCTTTTTTGATGCTGCTGTGGCAGTAGTGAGCTGTAGCGCTGTCACCCCAGGAGGCCAAGAGTGAGCCAGTCTGCAGCACGCTGCACTGCTCAGCTGGGGTGCTGGCCTGTCAGGTGTGCTAACTGCACTTTCCTCTTATGGAATCTTCAGTTTTCAATGAGTTGATCAGGACATGGCCTCATCACCAGCCTAGGATCATTCCAAGTAAGATCCTGAGACTTAGGACTTCCAACTTATGAGACTGATCCCTTCCAGGCCCGGGATTTGGTCTGGGGCCCCTGGCATCCACGTGGGCAACTGGGGCGGGGACTCGCTGTCACCTTGTAGGGGAGGCACACTGGCTAGCATGTACTGGGACCTTTTGTGGACAAGCACAATCACAGGGCTACAGGAATGTGCTGTGTGCTACAGCCCTTGGCTGTGGCCAAGGGACAACATGTGCTGATGTGTGTGGGTAATGCTCATCGAGTACATGGAGTCACTAGAATCTATGGCAAAAAACATCTCACTGTGGACCTTGAGAACCACCCCCCGCTCACACACACACACACACACACACACACACACACACACACACATTTACAGAACTGAAGCTGGATCATGCAGGACCCCAGGTGTCTGATGTGGGTAGAGGGAGTGTGTTGGGTTAGGTGAAGCATACGGTCTCCTTGTAGGAATAGGAGGGAGGATGGGGGGGGGGGGCTTGATTTCCAGCAGAAAATCACATCCCTGGTCTGCCCCAAAGAAGTGGCCAACAAAAGTGGCCCGCAGATGGAGGGACAGAGGGGAGAGTACAGCTGCAGCCCACGATGGGTCCCACTTGCACACTATCCCCAGCTCTCCTCCTTGTTGTTTGCAGGACATGAAGGACGCCCTGGACAGGTATGCTATGCAGTGCAGTGCAGGTGGTGGCGGAGGTGGGCGAGGGAGGCCTTGGCATGGACCCAGAGGGGACAGCGAGTCTGTGTTCACTGGAGGAAGAAAAACCTGAGCGTGCAGTACCCTGAGGTGGCCCTACCCAGGGCGCTGAAGACTGTGTGCAGGGTTCCCGGGCAGATAGAGATCCTCAAAGGTTTCCAAGGTAAGGGAGCCGAGGCGTGGACCAGATCCATCCCAATCCTGCTGGCAATGCCCAACCCCACCCTCCACCATAGGGCTAGAGCTGCTGATGGGGGTCTTGGGCTGCACTGTGTGGTCAGATTCAGCCCTGCCCTTCCACCTGGTCATCTTACTGGTTGTCATATTTGGATTAAGCTCCCCTTTACCCTCATTTACACATGGCCACCAAGAGTCACATGTCATGGGGGATGGGACCATTAGATAACCCTGACTCACAGCTGGATTCAAGGAGGGGAGGCATTGAGGAGCCAGGGAGAAGTGGGGCCACTCAGCCACAGCCACCATCTGTCCCACCACACCTGGGGCTTGTGCCCTCCCACCTTTGACCTCATGTCTGCCTGGGCCTGTCTACAGAGGATGTACTGCCGGACCCCACCTCCGCATACCCGTATCTCCTCCTATATGAGAGCCGTCAGAGACGTTACCTGAGCCACCTGCCAGAGAGCAGCGCCCCCCAGAGCAAGGACAGGTTTATGGCCTACCCTTGCGCTGTGGGCCAGAAGAGCTTCTCCTCAGGGAGGCACTACTGGGAAGTGGGCATGAACCTCACCGGGGATGCACTCTGGGCACTCGGTGTGTGCAGAGACAATGTGAGCCGCAAGGACAGGGTGCCGAAGTCCCCCGAAAATGGGTTCTGGGTGGTACAGCTGTCTAAGGGGAAGAAGCCCTTGTCCACAGTGCCCCCTGCACCCCCGGTCACACTCATGGGACCTCCCAGCTACATGGGCATCTTCCTGGACTTTGAGGCCGGGGAGGTGTCCTTCTATAGTGTGAATGATGGGTCCCACCTGCACACCTACTCCCAAGCCACCTTTCCCGGACCCCTGCAGCCGTTCTTCTGCTTGGGGACTCCCAAATCGGGCCAGATGGTCATCTCCACAGTGACTCTGTGGGTGAAAGGGTAGGCTCAGGCATGGGGTGGGGCAGAGGCCCTGCGGGGCTACCTGGGTCTCCTCAGAAGCTTGCCATGGCCACCTGCCAGGCTCCTCCCTGTGACTCAGAGTCATCCACTATGCAATCCCTCAAAGTATAACCATGATTAAAGGGGTCAAAATGTTGAGACTTCATTGACAGATGCTTCCAAGGGGGAACTGTGGAAAGAAAGTCAGGGCATTTCCTAGTAACCACTGTGTAAACACCAGCACAACAGCAGTCTAGTGTGTGTGTGTGTGTAGCTGTACTTCACCCCAAATTTACTAACTATTTGTGTCCTGGCTTCCCGGGGCCTTCTTCCGCTATGGGGTCCTTCACCGGGGGAAAAAAGCGGGGGTGGGGTGGTGGATTTGAGAAGGGCTGAGCCCCTAAAAAGCCTCAGCTGACCACCCTATCCTTCTGAACCCTTTAAGTTGCATAAGAAACAAAATCCAAAAACGATAAGGATAATTTGGGGGATTTCTTCTCCCCTTCAGCCAACCCGTTCCTAACAGTCCCTCTCCAAGAACAGTCACCAGCGCCCCCAGAATTCCATACTGCCGATACTCCTGGCCGGGATGAAGGGGTGCCCCTGGAACCACGCAACTCCAGGATGGTTTCTACTGTGGGCGGGAAGGGAGAAGGTCGTGGCACGATACTCTCTTCCACTCCCATCCTAACACTCCCACGGTGGCCCGCCCTGGAACGCGTGCGGAGCCTGGTGCGTCCAACGACACAGGTCCCGGGATGGGCGTCCGAGTTTCCCAGTCCGGAGGTGGCGGTGTGTGCACAGCCCCGCCCTGCACCTGCACGCGCTCCGCACCCCACTCCTGGCCCCGGGAACCCGAGCCGCTGGGACACCGGTCGCAGTGGCTGGTCACCCAAGGACACACCCGAGTCTGTCCGGGCCGCGTGACAGACTACCGCCAATCTGCAGCAAAAGCGGGTGGTTCCAAAAAAAAAAAAAAAAAAAGTCCGTTTCCTGTTTCCGCCGCGGTTCCGCTTCCTGCCGACGTCCCGGAGCCCCACTGCCCCAGCGGCTTGGCGCTCCGGCCCAGGCCGCCCGACCCGGCGGAGAGCGCGCCATGGCCGCCCCTGACCTGTCCACCAACCTCCAAGAGGAGGCCACCTGCGCCATCTGCCTCGACTACTTCACTGACCCTGTGATGACCGACTGCGGCCACAACTTCTGCCGCGAGTGCATCCGGCGCTGCTGGGGTCAGCCCGAAGGCCCGTACGCCTGCCCTGAGTGCCGCGAGTTGTCCCCGCAGAGGAACCTGCGGCCCAACCGCCCGCTCGCCAAGATGGCCGAGATGGCGCGGCGCCTGCACCCGCCATCGCCCGTCCCGCAGGGCGTGTGCGCCGCGCACCGCGAGCCGCTGGCCGCCTTCTGCAGCGACGAGCTGCGCCTGTTGTGCGCGACCTGCGAGCGTTCGGGGGAGCATTGGGCACACCGCGTGCGCCCGCTGCAGGACGCGGCCGACGACCTCAAAGTGCGTCCCTTGTGCGGAGAGGGGCACGGCCTGGCGGGGAGTGGGGGTGGGAGCGCAGCCTGTTCCGGGGCGGGGAAGCTCTAGGCGAAGCCTGTCCTGGTTGGGAGGAGGGCACTGGGTTGCCTGGCCTCTGAGCACAGTCGCGGCTGGGGGACTGAGGGGAGCTGGGCTGGGGTGGTGTCGGGACAGCTAGGAGGCACATCCTATCCCAGCCCTTGGAGAATTGGAACGGCAGTCACGCTGGGTAGGGGACTCAGGAGGCTGCTGACCAGTTCTTGTGAGGATAGTGGGGTTCCTGGTGGCCTCCGGGAGCCGCGGGTCCCTTGTGAAGGAGTCCAAAGCAAGGAAAAAACAGAAGAGAAGGTGTGGGCCTATTGCCCTAGGTGAACTCCTGCTGGCGGACTCAGCGTTGTGGGCAAGTGCAGAGATCTGCCTTGGGGCCACTGCTGGGTCCTGGGGAAGATGAGGGGACAAAGGCATTGTTTACCTGGGTCCTTCCATGACTGCCCTGGATTTCTAGATGGAGTAGTGGGGACCTTTTTTCCATGTGTTGATGGACCTCACCCACCTTCTTTCCTCACGTGTTTCTGGTTTAAACCAAACAAACCCATATTGAAGAGTCTCAGGGCTTCTGGTTTCCTAGGTATTGAAAAGATGGGTCAAAGTTTTTAAAAATTTTGTGCGATGCTGAAAGTGGAATCTGTGCCCTTGGGGATACTAGTCAACCCCCACCCTAGCCCTCAGGCTTCTTGGCTGCATCTTGACAGTTTTGTGCATCTGCTAACCAGTACATCAGGTCTACCTTGAGCTGAGGTTTGGGTCAATACTCAGTTCCATGTCACCATCAGGGCAGGAAAGTGGGGCAGTATGGCCAGCCCACTCCTATAGTGGATGAGTATGTGGATCAAAGTAAACACATCCTTAAGGAGACTTAGAACAACCCAAACTGGAGCCACCAAGTCACTTATTTATAGAACTCGCTGTTCAGTGGTGCACAGAACTAAGAAAAAGTGGAAATGAGAAGTTGGGATCAAGGGCAGAGCAATATAATTATACTGGTCCCAGATCCTTTTGATGATGCTAAGGGCTTGGAGGAAAAGCACTGGAAGTCAAGGGTCCTAGCTGATGCAGGCTGCCTGAACAACCCTGGCCAGGGCAGCTCATGTGTCACCCACATGTACAGCTCCCAGTTCTGCAGGCCAGAAGCCCAAGGTCACAGTGTGGCACATTTCTATCTGGTGAGGGCTGCTTCTGCTTCTGGTTGCCCTGTATACTCACATGGAGAAGGGGTAGAGGGTTACTGGGGTCCCTTTATAAGGGCACTGATCCCATCGTGAGGCTCCCATCTCGTGACCTCATCACTTCTCAGAGACCCCACCTCCCGACACCATCATCTGGGGTGAGGATTCCAATCTCTGAATTTGGGAGATGTACACATGCAGACCACAGCATCTGACTTAGCACAGGTCTTTATGAACCAACAGGTTATAAAGAAGAGAAGGGGAGGGAAGCTTGGAGAGTGAGCTGGGTGCTTCCAGAGCCAGCTTGGTAGAGGGGAGGGAAGGACACTGTCCTTTTCAAGGAACCTGAACACGCAGAGCACTCTGCAGAAGTGAGCAGGGCCTGAGTTAGGGCAACAGGGTTGAGAACCAGACGTCCAGCCCCATGTGAGGAAAAACAACTTGGCCTTGACCATTGATTGATAGGGGAAAAGGGGGTCTCAGCCAGGGTGGTAGAGGAGGATGCTGTCCATGGAATCACACTGTTTTCTGGGCAGGGTTCAGTCTGTGCTCCCAGGAGGAACGTGGGACGAGGTCAGGTGTGAAAGGGCAGATTCCCATGTGCAGGCATGGGCCCTGCCTGGTGTGTCCCAGTGCTTGGATGGGGTCCATGGCTCTGCCTGGTCTGTCTCCCCAGGGGAAGCTGGAGAAGTCCCTGGAGCACCTGCGGAAGCAAATGGAAGATGCCCTGCTGTCCCAGGCCCAAGCAGAGGAGACCTGTGCCTTGTGGCAGGCAGGTGCCAGGCTGTGGGCTCCTGGGAGATGGGTCAGCAGGTGGGGGTGGAGGATCTGGTGGTCATTGCTGTGGCCTGGCCTCACTGGGACCAGGCCAAGGTGGGTGAGGGAGGACTGACTCTGAGAGTCAAGTAGAATGCCTTGGTTGTAGCGGGGTGTCTTGCCCCCCAGCATCCCTGCTGGGGTCCTGGCACACTTGGGATGGTAGATTGCGGGTGGGAGGAATGAAGCATGAGAGGAGGCCCAGGAATAGATTTGGAAGTCAGTGAGGAGCTGGACATGGAGAGACCCCAGGTGGTGTGTTTAGGGATCAAGGATGATGGTGTTGGGCCTTGAAGGTGGATTTGGGGTGAGGGTGGGTCCAGATGGCAGGTTTGGGACCCTGGTGCCAGCAGTGGTCTGGCTTAGTCAGCTGAGCTGTCCTGCTGTCCATCCCCCCGCCCCCGACCCCGCAGAAAATGGTGGAGAGCCAACGGCAGAACGTGCTGGGTGCGTTTGAGCGCCTGCGCCGCCTGCTGGCCGAGGAGGAGCAGCAGCTGCTGCGGAAGCTGGAGGAGGAGGAGCTGGAGGTGCTGCCCCGGCTGCGTGAGGGCGCTGCAAGGCTGGGCCAGCAGAGTGCTCAGCTGGCCACGCTCATCACAGAGCTGGAGGGCCGCTGCCAGCTGCCGGCTCTGGGACTTCTACAGGTGAGCGAGCCCCAGGCTGGCGTGCACATGGCTGGAGACTGGATTCCCCGAGGGGTGGATCTCGAGAGTGCAGGCAGTGTGCGGCAGAGGTGACCCAGGACTCAGGTTGGTCTGTGAGGGCTTGGACCGGCTGTCCCCCGCTGTGAAATGTCGCAGGGCCAAGCGAGGTGCCCAGCCGTTCTCCCACCCCACACCCAGTGTAGAAGAAAGATTGGTTTTTCCTCCCTGCACCCAGATGATCTCTTAGGTGCAGTCTGCCCTTGTATCTGGGAGACACTGAAATCCACCTGGCTGCAGTTCCCTGCCGTGTAATATTGTATATCAGCTGCATGGTCCCCCATGTGTTTAAGTGGTCTCTAGTGACATACAGCACCTGCTGTATGGAAACGCAGGGAAAACGCTGATGTGCCTTCAAGTATGGACATGATTTGTTTTTTTTTTGGAAAAGTTTTCAACTCACTATTGGTTGACTCCGCAGACGCAGAACCGGTGCATGGGGAGGGTCAAGTGCACTCTGCAAGAACCTGCCATTTATCTTCAGTTTTCTCAGGCTCCCCAGGGCAGCTGCTCTGTGGACACAGCAGAGTGGGCTTTGCTTGGCCTGCCCCATGACATGTGTGGCCCTGGAGAACACTCCTGCTCCTCTGCTTCTGGCTGCCCTGGATCACCCTCGCCCATCTTTACCTGGACTCCCCATAGGGGCTCCTGTGTTCTCAGCAGGAAGTCCATGCCCCTTGTCCTCTGTCCCCACCACTGGGCACTTGAGTATCTCCACCCTGGCCTGCTGGCTTAGTCTGTTGTAGCAGAGTACCTGAGATGGTAATTTATGAAAAAGAGGTGTGAAGAGGTTTACTTTGGCTTATAGTCTGGAGGCTGAGAGGCCCAAGGTTGGTGGGTACATCTGGAAACAACCTTCTTGCTGGTGGGGAATCTGCAGACACTCATGATCCAATGCCCTCTGGAAGGCCCCACCTCCTGACACCTAATAGAGTGGTCAAGTTCAATTCCAGTGGGGATGTTTGAACCATGGCAGGTGCTCCCATGTGTTTAGGGAGAGCTGGTTCTGCTCTGAACCTGGCCTTCTCTTGCTGTCTTCCCAAACCAGAACACTTGGCATGCCCTTCCCCACTGTCTTGGTGGCAGGTTAGTTGACCCTAAAAGGCTTGACCATTGCTTTGGGACCTGCTGGTCTTTCCACAGGTTCCATGCCTGAGCCTCCCTGGCTGTCAAGTAGTGGTGACTGCTGAGTGGCCTATGCGGGCTGGAGTCAGGACTCAGTGGACTTTTCTGTAGGAGAGGCCATGGGTGGCCAGCAGGCAGGGCTCTTGCCTTCCATGGGGCAGCCTGCTGGCAAGGAGCTTCCCACTCCAGGTGGCTCTTTCAGGGACAGGGAGAGGTGTCCTGGGGACACTGAACCTGACCCTGTGCCTACCCTGAGCTGCCAGAGGGTTGGAGCCTGTGCAACAGGACTGGCTCAGGAGAAGATGCTGGTCAGTAAAGCAGGGGTCCGCTGTCCAGAAGGCTGAGGAACCCTTGTGGAGGACTGACAGGTTTGTTCCTTAAATTTCTTTAGGTTCTTAAAACTCTTTGTTTTTAGCCAGCAGGTAACAAGCACTCATTCATGGGGTGCAGTGTTGTATCTTGATACTTTGTGTCGTGTATTTTTTTAAGTTGGAGTAACTTGTCTGTCCATCACTAGGTCCAGTTGTCTTTTCTTTGTAGTGAGACCATGGAAAACCTCTCTGCCAGCTACTTCAAAATATTCAGCATGATACTGTGAACCACACTTACCCTCCTGAGATCCTGAACATCAGAATGTCAAGAAGGCTATAGGAGGAAGGGGTGATCAGAAATGGGGGTGCACACGGATTGTGGGGAGAGCCAGGCTTTCACCAGGCAGCCCACCTACGGCCCCCTTCTCCACCTGTCCCCTCTCTTGCTCCTACTTCCCACTTACCTGTTGCCTACCTGTTCCCCTCAGTCAGGAGGTTGCCAGCACCTGGGGAGGGTCACCTATTGCCTCAGGGACAGATGCCCTTCGGTGAAGGGGGAGGACCTTGGTGACTTGAACCCACCCCTGGGTCCCGCTGCCCTCCAGGACTCCTCAGTGGCCTATTTTGTGGTGCAGTGAGTTTCCTAAATGGACGTATCTGTGTCACACCCCTTCCCTAGGGGTACAGATCCCCCCCCCCTTTTGCAGCCCTGCCCAGGCCACATGACCACCAGGACAGCTATGCCCTGCTGCTGTGTGCTCACCAGCCTGCACATGCCCAGGCCCTTGCATGTCTATCTTCCGGCCTGTGCCAGTTGGTCTGCCTGGGGCCTCATGACTCTCCAGGAGTCTCCCTTTCCCGTCCAGGTCTGTGTGACCTGTTGCCCTTAACATTTACCTCCTTGTGTGAGAGAGACTGCCTCTGTCTGCCCCACCTGCAGGGAGCCTGGGACCTGGGCGAGCTGGCCTCCAATAACTGGGTGTGTGACTCACCTGGGGCTGCCACATAAAGTCCAGACTGTGCCTTAAGTGACAGCTTTGTGTTCTCATAACCCTGGAGACTGGAAGTCCATGGTGTCAGCAGGTTGGAAGTGTTGACTCAATTTCTGTGGCTATGAAACACTTGAGGCGGGTACTTCATGAAGAGAGTTGATTGCTTAACTCATGATTTTGGAGGCTGAAAGTCCAAATCACCCAGCATGGCTCTGTGGGGCCCCTTGGAGTGTCACAAAACAGCAGACGTGACAACACTAGCACATCCAGGGGAGAGGCCGCAGGAAGAGGGTCGGGAGGCTCCACCAAGGGTCAGGCCCGCCTTCCAGGTCCACCCTGCCAGCTGCACATACGAGGTCCCCACCCGGGCCCTCAGGAACACACACCATAGCCAGACCGTGGCCGCACACGCCTCCTGGCACCATCTTCCCGTGCCCTCCATGGTCAGCACTCTTGTGTGTCTTGTGTCCTGATCTCTTCTTGTGGGCACATGACCCCCATTGGGTTGGGGCCCACACTAATAACTGTTTCAATTTCACTTCCTCTTAAAAGTCTGTTGAAGGCTGGTCCCCACTGCAGTGTGTGGGGGCTCCTGGGAAGTGGTGGGATCCCGAGGGCTCCGACCTCACTGTGGAGTGATCAGGTGATGGTTTGTCACTGCTGGCATTACAGGGAGGTGCTGGTGAGCGCAGGAGGGAGCCTGGTTGGAGGGCACAGGTCCCCGAGTTTGTACCTGGAAGGGTGTCACTGGTCCCCAGCACTCCCCCACCCCATCTGTCTATCTGCCTGCTTCCCAGCTGCCGTCAATTGACACCTTTCCTCCACCACACCCTTCCATCATGGTGTCCTCTCTCACCCCAGGCCTGAAGTAACGGAGCCACCCAGTGTGACCCAAACCTCTGAGACTGAGCCCAAATGAATCTCTAGGTTGCGTGTGTTGTTTTGTTATGTTTTTTTAGTTGTAGATGAACAAATGCCTTTATTTTGTTTATTTATTTTTATGTGGTGCTGAGGATGGAACCCAGTGCCTCACACATGCAAGGCGAGCGCTTACTGCTGAGCCCCAGCCCTTCTAGGTTATTTCCTGTTGCTGTGATGGGAAGCTGACAAGCATCCTGCTTCTCCAGATACAGTTGTGGTTGGAGGTCCCAGGGGTCAGGACTTCAGCGTTGCATTTGGGGGGCAGAGGGCAGGGGTCTGCCTTGATGTTGAGTATGCTGCTATCACCTGTCAGCCTGAGACACAGGCAAGAGGAGCTAGGGCCCTAGGGGTGGTGGTGCAGAGCTGGAGACCTGAGGTGCCGCAGGGTGGGTTCCTGGTGGCGAGACACCCATACACAGTGCCACCCGTTTCTAGAAGCCTGGACACAGGCCCTGCCAGCCCCTGGCACATGGGGGGGATGGGGGACACACTCTCCTTCATGTTCTCTGCTCAAGTGTCCAGGCCTCTGCCCAGCATCTCATGACACATGCTCAGGATGGTTTTCTGAGCCCAGTGCTGTTTCTGCTGCCCCGGACCAGGTGGCAGGTGTTAGTACTGAGCATGTATTTTTTCTCCTTTTTACAGGACATCAAGGATGCCCTGCGCAGGTATGAGCCCTTGCCTCACCCAGGGCAGGTGGCAGGGGGTGGGGTGGGGCCTACCTGCTGGCCATGTTGGTAAAATGGGCTGCTTCCCACAGGGTTCAGGATGTGAAGCTGCAGCCCCCGGAGGTGGTGCCCATGGAGCTGAGGACCGTATGCAGGGTCCCGGGGCTGGTAGAGACTCTGCGGAGGTTTCGAGGTAGGTAGCTGACCCTGGGAGGGGGCTGCTGAGAGTCCAGGTGACCAGTGAGACCAGCGGTTGGCACACCCAGCCGTCTGCAGTATTCTGGACACCAGCAAGGTGTCCCAGTGACTCAGCTCAGCTCTGACCGTCTCCCTGGAGTTCCACAGACCCCACAGGTTAAAGACTCAGCCTCTTGGCACACAGGTGGCATCCATAGTTCTGACCTGCCTGCTGTAGATCAGAATTCCCATGACCCCTGCCTCACACAAGATAATTTGCCTCAATAGATCACAAAACTCAAGCGAACACTTACTATTACCAGTTAATTATAGAATACAACCAAAAAGCAGGGATGGAAGATATGGGTAGCCCGAGGTTTGGGGAAGGGCGTGGGTGCTCCGTGCCCTCTCCGAGCACCATCCTCCTGACACCTAGGAAGGTTCCAGCCTGGAACTTGCCCCCCCTGCTCAGGGCCCTTCCCAGAGCTCGCTCCTGGCTGGTTTTGGTTGGTCATTGGTCATTGGTGATGAGCTCAGCTCTTCCCCTGCCTAAAGGGCAGTCGGTAGACATGCCTGGACATTCGGTCTTTTGGGCCCTGGACTCCACAGGGCTGTCTAGGACCCACCTGGGCCACGACAGGAGCGCCTCTGTGCTGGGCCCCACCTGGCCTGGAGGTGGACACTCAAAGACTACCTGGCGCACAGAGAGGGGTCTTTATGTCACTCTGGGTGTGGCCTGGTCCAGCAGAGCCCAGTAAGGAAGCTGGGCCAGAGCTCACAGACTCGAATTTGGGATTAAAAGAAGGGAGAAAGCACTCAGGATTTCCTACATTATCTGATGTAGAAATGGGGAGCAGTTTCTAGAACATTCTGAATCATGACTAGAAGTGGCTAGGTGAGGTTTTTCCAGGGAGGTCAATAGCCTCCTGAGGAAAGCTAATCCCTTTAGCAGGCTGTGAGGGTGGATGAACTTGGGTGGACAGCACACAGGTTGATGGGTGGGTTTTGCCAGCAGGGCCCAAGCAAGGGTTGCTGCCTTGGAGACCACCATGCCTGGTGACTTCCAGCTTCTCTCTTCAGGGGATGTGACCCTGGACCCGGACACCGCCAACCCTGAGCTGGTCCTATCTGAGGACAGGAGGAGCGTGCAGCGAGGTGACCTGCGGCAGGCCCTGCCCGACAGCCCTGAGCGCTTTGACCCTGGCCCCTGTGTGCTAGGTCAGGAGCGCTTCACCTCGGGCCGCCACTACTGGGAGGTGGAGGTGGGGGATCGCACCAGCTGGGCCCTGGGCGTGTGTAGAGAGAACGTCAACCGCAAGGAGAAGGGGGAGCTGTCCGCTGGCAATGGTTTCTGGATCCTGGTCTTCCTGGGGAGCTACTTCACCTCCACGGAGCCGGCCTTCTCTCCGCTCCGGGACCCTCCTCGGCGCGTGGGGATCTTTCTGGACTATGAGGCTGGACACCTCTCATTCTACAGCGTGACTGATGGGTCCCTGCTGTTCATCTTCCCGGAGACGACCTTCTCTGGGACACTCAGGCCCCTGTTCTCGCCTCTCTCCAGCAGCCCCACCCCTATGACCATCTGCCAGCTGAAAGGCAGGCCAGGGGACACCCTGGTTCCCCAGTGACTGATGCTCTCAGGGACCTAGTCATGGAGTCTGGGTTTCTCGGCCATGTGGGGACCCTGGAGGAGGGGAGTGTGTCCTGAGTGGTAGGAAGAACATATAGTGCCTTCTGAGTGCTCCAAGCCCTGGCTCTGGGGACTGTATCAGGGTGCAGGTGGGCTGTCCTCCCTGTGGGCCCTCCACAGGCCCCCTGAACCCTCTGTACCAGCGTCTCTGGCCTCGAGTTCCAAGAGCTTGGTGAGCCTGGCTGGAAGTGCACAGTAGGCCCTGTCCTAGCCCCGGAAGCTCCCTGAACCCCAACTCAGTGAAGATGCTGGGCAAGGCCATGGGGAGCCCTCCAGCCCCTAAAGGCTTGGTGCCATGAATTGGAGGGCTCTGGATAGGGATGAGGGGACAGCAGACAGATCCTTCAGGGAGGGGATGGCCTGGGCAGGAAGTGAGGGGACCCGCCTGGTGACAGGTTGTACATGCTCTATATACAGGATGCCTGTTGAGCTGGTAAGTGGCGCTCCAGGTGATATTCCCTGGCTTCACCCTCACACATGCTTCCCTGGCCTAGTGGCCTCCTGCTGGTGGCTGTGCAGGCAACCCCTGTGCACCTCCCCAGGCCTCCTGGCCTGCAACAGGATAGCAGTGACCCCAGGAGAACCCCAGGATTGCCTTTGTATTAGTTGGGATTTTATTCCTGTTTTATTTATTGTGATGACAGTGTTTCCACCCTAAATAAACTTTGACTACAGTTGCCACCTGCTTCTCCTGTGGGTGAAAAATGGGAACCCAATGGGGCCAGGCTCCAGGGACTACCACAGCCAGGACTGACCCTGGGTCCTCCCCAGCTCTCAGGTGTGACCGACCTTGGTGAATGTTTCCCAAGTACCTGTGATTGAGTCCTGGCCCACTCTGCTATTCCTGTTGGACTTCCCTCAGGGGCCTGCTAGGTGCTACTGCACCACCTTGCACCAGATCACAGGCAGTAAGGCAGTGGCCTGGCTTGCCACCTGTCGGCTGACAGTGCTATGAGTGACTGGGATAGGACAGCCACCAGGGGCTTTGGAGGCGGTCCCAGGACAGCCTGGCCATAGGGTGAGAGATATGGGGTACCGGCTCAGAGAGGGAGCTGACCCTGAGGCTCCCGTCTGGAAGTACACATTAGGCCCTGTCCTAGCCCCGGAAGCTTCACAGCCTTCAATCCCGCCCCCTTACCATTGGCCAGCAGCTTCTATGGGTGGGGGTGAGGGGGACACGCAGGCTCTTGCTGGGGCTGGTGGTAGGGCACGCCCAGGTCAGGGCCAGGAGCTGCCCGCTCAGTGGGTTTGTCCTGCTCCACCAGAGGGCGATGGTTTTAAGTGGACCTGACTGGCTCCTGTTTTTTCAGAGCCCCACCCTACTTGCCACTATTCTTTTGGCTCACTTGGGGCTTGTTTTGCTCCTGCACTTGACCTTGGTACCTTGGCCACAGACTCCAGGACGGTGTCCTTGTACCACCCTTGCAACTGTGCTCCTCGGTTCCTCTGCAGCTATGGCTGCCCCCTTCCCTTTTCCTTACGTTTTGGGATGACAGCAGGGCACCACTGGAAGAGGTTCTCCACACGCGTTTCCCAGGAGAAGGGGGCAAGCTGCCACGAGCCAGAGAGTCTCCCAGGGCCTCCTTGGAATCCCTGTAGGGTAAGCAGCTAGGACAGGGCCAGTGGGCCAGAGCTGGCTGGGCCGAGTGGCTCCAGTGGCCTCTGGAGCACGGGACAGTCCCTGATTGTCTATACCTGGCCCTGGGTGACCAAAGCAGGGCTGCCCTGTGCTGTGGGCGAAGGCTCTGGGCCTCTGCAGTGAGATGTGCGGTCTGGACAAGCCCCCTGCTCTCTAACAAGTGGCCAGCCCCACAAGGATGGCAGTCTGTCCCTACTCTGGGCCGCCACAGCACCAGAGGCCCGAGATCACAGAAGAACCCCACGGTGGCTGTGGGCTCTGATGAGAGGCTGCCAAGAGCCAAACTGGAGTCCAGGACACGTGTGGGCCTGCTTGCCAAGATCTGCATCTGCAGGCACCCTGCAGTCCCTGCGTGGAAGCCTGGCCAGCAGCCTGTGCTGCTGCGGAGGGACCTGCAGGAGGTGGGCCTAGGGGTGCTTGGTACCAGTCCCCAGCACCATAGAGGAAGTGGGTGGGAAGGTAGGTCACGGGGGTGTGCCCTTAAAGAGGGCCTGGGGACATCCAGTGTCTGGTGAACAGAGCCCCTCCACCATGCCCCTCTCTCATGATGTACTGTGCTGCCACAGCCCAAAGCAACAGGGCCAAGTGACCTGAAAGCCCAAATAAACCTTTCCTCTCTTTAAGTTGAAGATATTTATTACAGCAACAGAAAGCTAACAGTTTGCCAATGCACATTTTTTTCCCTTATTTTGTACATTGTTCATGGGAGCTATTGAAATCTCTATTACTGTTGAGTTGTCTATTTTTCTCTTTAATTTCAACAGATTTTGCCTTGTAAAGTTTGAGGCTGTTTTATCATGTCTTCTTGATGAATCAATCTTTTATCACTATGTATCCATTTGTTTCTAATTTAGACTTTAATTAACATGTGTTGTGCAACATGCAATGATAAAATCAAGGTGATTAGTGTTTCTGTCTCCTCCAGTATTCACCATGGCTGAGCACTGGGAAGCTAATCGCTGGGGAAAAGTGAAACAGAGCCATGGTGAGTTGTCATCTGCCCCCAGCTTGAGAGGCTGTTGAAGACAGGTGCACTGGCTCCCTGAGCAGGGCCTGCACTGCAGCTGGTGGTGTGGACAGAATGGGAACTGGGCAGCCACTGTGCAGACAGGCCAGAGCCTGGAGCCTCTAGACGGGAGACAATCCGCCAGGCCCCTTGGGGGGACACTGCTCTACTCTGAAGAGTTGTTCTTTGTTTTCTTTAAGTCCATTCTGTTGGTCTAACGGGGTCAGTTCTCTCATGGTTCCCTTTTCCAGGGTTATCATTTTCTGCTTTTAATTCTGAACTGTTTGTGTTATTTGATCTGAAGTGTGTGTATCTTATAGTAAACAACACTGTGTTTGTTTTTTTTTCCATTCAGTGCCAATCTCTGCCTTTTAAAAAATCACATTTAAAAAATTTAATTTCCATGGGCCATGTCTGACTTTCACCTAGAGCACCACGCGCTCTTGCCTGGGTTACGTTGCATGGTTTGCGTACTCTAACCTTTGGCTATTTTCTCTCTATTGCATGTTTTGAGTTTATTGTCCCTTTGCCACTTTTTTTGCATCAAGTAATTGTTTTCTAGTGGTCCACCTTAGTCTTTTTTTTTTTTTTTTCTATTGATGGGGACAAGGCTAGTGATTGCTCTCAGGACTACAATATGAGGGAGATGTAGAAGAGCCTCGGCGTCCAGGGCAAGATGGCGAGGAGGAAGTCGGGGGCAGGTCCAGAACAAAGAGGTCTGGAAAGGGGCTTCTAGGGAGGTCAACTTCCTGGCTGACCAACCAGACAGACACTTCTATACTTGTGCTCCTAAGTGGGGGATCCAATATAAAAACCAAAACAGACACAAGGACACAGGGGACACCAGTCAATAATAGTGAGGAGAGCGTGGGCAGGGGAGGAGATAAGGAAAGGAGGAAATTCCAGAGACCATAAAAAGAACAGGCCAAAACTCCCCACGGACTCCTGACTTGGGGCCCTTCTCTTTGGAGAAGTCTGTGTCCCCTGCTTTTGCATCACCCTGCTGCTTGCTTGCTGACCATGTCCTGCTCTTCAATTCTTTGCTGAACAGAGACAATGAACCCAGCACCCCTACATGTATCTTAATTTATCAGTCCCCCTCAGACCAATACTTAATTTCAGTACAATATTGAAATTATGCTCCATTTTCCTTCCTCCTCTTTGTGTGGACACTCACCCCTCAGTGTCTGCTGGGGTCCTGTCCCTCCTCCTAGATGCTTTGGTCGCCTCTAGATCACGGATGTATGTATGCAGTACAGTTGCTGCTCATTTTCAGATGTTTTAGAACATGGTTGATGGAGTCCTCAGAAGCAAAACCCATGGATAAAACAGTGATAGCTTATTATCCTCGGAATTGTCTTAGGTCTTTTTAAAAAGTCAGCAGAGAATCGTGTTCCTAGGCACCTGTATATTAATCCACATGAGTGTTGTTCTGAGCACTTTTATTTCTTCCTGTAGATCCAAGTGACTGCCTGGTAACTATGTGGTGTCTGTGCCTTCCTCCAGGGTAGCTTCAGACACCATCGTACATATGTTAACCGTTCACGTGTTACCATCCCAGCCTTACAGCTTTATGGTGGTTTTCTTTAAACTCAGCTAAGAGGAAAATATTTCTACATCTACCTAAGCCCTCACCTTCACTGACCATTTCCATTTCTTCATGCAGATCGAGCCAGGGGATTTGTGTCTCTCCCTTCACCATCCGTGACTCTTGCTGCACGTGTGTTGGTTTGGCTGATGGTTCCCCAGGTCTGGGCTCTTTTCAGCTTTAGTCAACCCTTTTTGTCTTCCTTTTTCAGTCTGTAGCCATATTGATGGATATGACTTAGCTTTTCAGCACTGTGACCAAAACACCTAACACAGACAACTGGGGAGTGCAGGATTCAGCTCATATGTTCAGGGGTTCATTCTGTAGTTTGTGTCATTGCTCTGGGCCTAAGGTGAGGCAGGGCATCATGGTGGAAGGGTGTGGCGGAGAAGGCTTCTGAGCTATGGAATCAGGGAAGGAGAGAGAGAGGCCTGGAGAGGATGAACCCTTCAAGGGCAGCCCTGTGACCGACATCCTCCAGCCAGGACCTGAGCCCAGTGATCCACTTAGCCATCCATGGATTCATTCGCCCTGAGGCCTTAGTTCTCATGATCCAGTCTCCCTTAAAGCCCACCTATGTGCACTGGAGACTGAACCCGGAAGCCTGCGGGTCTCTAAGGCCTCAGATGGAAACGGCCACACTGCCTTTGGGAGGACAGCAGAGTGCTCCTGAAGCTGGGAGGGCGGAAGGTCGTGGCAAACCTTCACCTGTGCTGAGACATGAGAAGATGCACAATCTACTGTCCCATGAGCTTCATGAAACAAAAAGTAATACACCTGGAACAGTCAGAACAATGGTATTCAAAGGCAAGGAGGATGTTGACATGTTCCCATCAGGAGTCTCTCTGTCTAGCTCTATCTATATCAATATGCAACGGAAGCAATTTCAAAAAATCAAATTCTTGAGCTGAAAAATACACTCAGTGAAATTAAAAGCATGATAGAAGGCATCACTTGTATAATAGATCAAACAGAAGAGGCAGTGAGCTCAAAGACAGGTCTCTCAAAAAGTCACCAAGGAGAAAGAAGGACAAGAGGAGGGAAGAAAGCTCCTTTTTCAGACTGTAGCCATATTGATGGATATGATGGGAAGTTTGGGGAGGTCCTGAGAGCGCACGTGGCTGACTTGGGTCAGGAAGGACTTGAGAAAGCCATGAGAAAGTGGAGCCAACTCAGAGAAAGAGCAGAAAGCTCCCCAAGTCTAGAGAAGGTTACAAACCCAGGTGCCGAGAGGGCGGGGTCCTGGGTCAGGCAGCTGAACCCAGTCCACCCCAAGACCTGAAAGACAGGAAGGTTCTCCAAGGCGCAGGAAAGTGAGCACAGGTTGGCCTGCAGCAGGGGGCGCACCAGAGCCCAGGCACCACCCGCTGAGAACATTGTGCTCCAGAAATGAAGTGATGCTTCATGTATTTATTGGCCATTCACATTTCTTTGTTGAGAAGTATCTATTTGAATCATTCACCCATTTTTAAATTGGATTTTTTGTTTTTGTTCAATTTTTTTAGTTCCTTATATATTTACATTTTAAATATCTCTATGTAAAGCTATTTATTTTATATATTTAGATGTAAAGCTATCCTTTAGAAATGAAGGAGCAAGAAAGACATCCCAGACAAAAGACAAGAGGATGTATTTCTGCCAGATCTGTTTTATAAGAAATGCTAAAGAAATTTTTTCAAAGTAAAAGTGATGTTACTATATAAGGAGAAAACATGGCAAAGTAGTAATACAAAAATATATAAGGAACTCAAAAATTTTAACAACAAAAGAACAAATAATCCAATTAAAAATGGGTGAATAGACACTTCTCAATGAAGAAATGCAAATGTCCAATAAATATATAAAAAATGCTCAATATCTATGTATCAGCAAAATGCAAATCAAAACCAGTGTGAGACAGCCTTTCACCCCGGCTGGAATGGCTATTATCCAAAACACAAAGTAACAGTGCTAGTGAGGCCATGGACGAGAGGGAGGGGCACACTGTCGGTGGAGCACGGAGGCCCCTCAAAGAAGTCAGAGTGCAGTGCGCATCGCAAGGACGCAGTGAGCTCCTCCAGAGACCCCCACGCTCAGCTCACTGCTGCCCTGTTCACAGTACTGAAGTGTGCATAGGTAAGAAGCCCATGTGCTGGTGAGGGGTCAAGAGGAAGGGATACGTGTGCATAATGAGTACCATGTGGCCACAGAAGAGTGAAATCCTGTCACCTGCAGGAAAATGAGTGGAAGTGGAGGAGGTTAGGTAGCAAAACAAGCCAGACACCGCCATGTCAAGGTGGAAGCAAAAACCACAATGCTGACCTGAAAGTAGATGAGAGGTTCCCAGGGGTCCTGAAGGGCACGGGGCGGGAGTGGACAGAGAGCAGCTGAGTTTCCCTGGTGTGTCACACTGGTGTTAAAGCACCGTACTTAACCCTAGAGGTATGTGCAATTGGTACATGAAGCAAATTAAAATCCAAAGGAAAACATGGGAAGGTATAAAACTCATCGCTAAATTTATCATATGAACAAATTCAGATTGCTCTAATATTGTCAGTGTGGTACATAGACCATTCATGTATCTAGTATGAAGATTCAAAAACAACACACTTCAAAATAATAACTACTCCACTGTGTTAGAAACAGGTAAGATGGAAAGATGTGAACTGGGATCTCAGAGTGGACGTGTGGGGAGGCCTGGAGGGCAGGCGTGGGGTCTGGTGGTCTCCTGTTCTTTGCTCTTTCGTTTTGACAGTGTGTAGCCATCAGCACGTTGGCTACAGGAGTCATGGATTTGCTGGGAGGTGCCCACACGGCACACCCTCCTTCCGCCCTCTCCCCAGCCTACTTTGCCATCCCTGGTCTACTTTCAGGTCATTTTCTTTAAGTTTCCACATAGGAGAGAAAACAGTTCTTGTCTTTTGAGTCTAGATCCTCTGAACACAGCGTTCTCCAGCTCCATCGTTCCCTGCACGTGATGGGATCTCGCTCCTCTTAAAGGCTGAGTACCACTTCATTGAGTGGATAAGCCTCACTTCCACATCCGCCATCCTTGAGGGGATGGGCGGGTCCCCTAGCTGGGCCACGTGAACACGCAGCAGTGAACACGGGAGTGAGGCACCACTTTGCATGACCTTGCCTCCTTCAGATAAGCAACAAAGACTGGGACAGCTGGGTCACGGGCAGTGTGTTCTGAGTCCTCTGAGAGCTGCGGACAGTTCTCCAGGTGGCTGTACTAGTCCACACTCCAGCTGCGGGGACGTGGTGCCCTTTTTTTCTCTGTGCCCTTGCCACATCTGTTATTTTCTGTTCATTTGGTGACGACCACTCCAACTGGGGTGAGAGGGAATCTCACTGAGGTTTTGATTTGCATTTTTCTGGTGACTGCAGGTATTGGAGAGTTTTTTTTTTTTAACGTGTTTATGATCCATTTGTATTTCCGCTTTGAAAAGTGTCTATTCAGATCATTTACCTTTTGGGGGCAGGGGGTTGTGGGATTTTGGTTGGTTGGTTTGTTTTTGGCGCCAGGGATTGAAAGCAGAGGTATTCAACCACTAAGCCACATCCCCAGCCCTTTTTATTTATTATTTTTTGAGACAGGGCCTTGCCAAGTTGCTGAGGCTGGCTTTGAACCATCTACCGTTTTTAGTAGGATTGATTAGTAGGTTTGTTTTGTTTGACATTTAGTTTGTCGGGTTCTTTACAAACTCTGGATATTGATCCTCGTCAATGAATAGCAGGCACATCTTTCCATGGTCATGTAGGTTGCTTTTCACTCTGTGGATTGTTTCCTCTGCTGTGCAGAAGGCTTTTCATCTGACACAACCCCACTAGCCAGTTCTCCCTTTGCTTCCCTGGACTGTCCATCCTGTCCAGGGCATTGCCTTCTGTGCCAGCATCTTGAAGTGTTTCCTCAGAGCTTTTCTCTGGTGGTGTAGGAGTTGGGTGGATCGCTGTGCAGGTGGGCGACGGGGTCTGGTTCCAGTCTTCTCTGTGTGAACACCCTGGCTCCCAGCAACATTTGCTGAGGTTGTTCTTCCTCCAAAGGATGTTCCTGAACCTTGGTCCGAAGGCAGAGGCTGAAACTGTGTGGACTGCTTCTGGGTCCTGCATGTTGCGCCGTGGGTCAGCGTGTCTGTGCTTTGTTAGGCCGTTCGGCTGGGTGTGTCTTGAGCTCAGCTGCTTCTGCTCAGCATTGCTTGGACTCTTTGGGGTCCTTGTGCCGCCCCCTGTGACTTCTAGGATTGCTCTGTCTGGCTCTGTGGAGAATGTCACTGGCTTGGGGGAGTCACATTGAATCTGTAGGCAGCTTTGGGTAACACAGGCATTTAGTAATGCTAATTATTCCGATCCACAGGGTAGGAGGTGGCTTCTTCCATCTCCCTCCTCAGCGTTTGGTTGTTTTCTTGTAGAGGCCTTCTGTGTTCTTATGAGGGTCATTCCTGGGCGTGTGGTGAAGGTGTTCCTGCTCCCGCTGCCTGACAGGGTCACAGCATGGCGGATGCTGCAGCAGGGCCGCGCCATCTGGAAACCAGAACCATGGGGAATGTTGAGGGTTTTGTTTATGATACTCACGATATGGATAACAGGGCATACGTCAATCAATAATAACAGTACGTATCGCCTGAGATTGCAGGAAAATTCCCAGAATGAGACTAAGGATACGATGGAGACATGCCATGAGGTGTGCTTTGGTGTCTTTCAGGATCCAAGCAACGGTGTTATTCCTCAAGAAATTCAAGGGAAGAAGATTGCAAATCGAGGTTCCTGAGAAAAGAACAATTTGTACTAAGCCCCCCCATTCTAAAGCCACAACCTGTACAACATACATTTCCCCCACCAACAGACCCTCTTTTGCCTTACACAGGAATTCATGATGAGAATGGAAAACACATAGTTAATATAAATGGCAAATGGGTTGAGGTGCAAAGCCTGCCCTTTAGTTAAAGATTACAAAGACATAAGAATTAGTGTGCTTTGACCAAGGATCAAGAAAACTCTGTTAAAAAGCAGTTAAATAGGTCATATGAACAAAGGAAATTACCTTGGAAATTAAAAATAAAATAATGTATAATGAACATAGACATATTTTAGAGACACTTCAGAGTAGTAGGCTTTTAAGTAACAGACTTCCACTATTTTAAGTGTGTTTTATTGGAACTTTAGTTTAGAAGTAAGAAAGTTTATCAATAATCATAGGTATGCTTTAAAGTTAAAGGTTAATGAAATAGTTATGGGTATGCTTTAAAGTTAGAATGAATAATAGGTCTGGAGATATGCAGTCTAGTTGCATAACCTAGCACCTAGTGATCGAGGTAAAAACATAAAAGCTTAATCATGATTAGCTAAGGTTACAGAAAAATACTTTAAACAATGTACTCAATATCTTAGGTAATCAATATATGTCAGAAAAGATTGTAACTCTTCAAAAAGCTTTGAGGCTATCCATTAATGACCCGAGAAAAACACCTGTAAAAAAGCTATAAAAATAAAGGCCCCTCTGGGGGCAGCAGATCTTTCTGGAGGCTACTTGTAGCTTGCAACCCGTTGTCCTATCTCTTCTTCTTTCGCTGACGCCACTCCTCCTTCAGGACTCCCGGATTTTTGCTAGGGCTGTATCCCGGAAGGCGTGTGTGTTAGGAGTGGGAGTGCCTCCGGATTTCTTGCCAGGGAGTTCACTGTGGCTGTACGTACAGTGGCTCTTGACTTTCTAATGTTGGGTTAGCACTCTGCTGCTTGGCTGGATTTGCTCATCTGCTCCAAGAGTCTCTGCGCAGACTTCAGGTTTTTCTGTCTAGCATCATATCATCTCCAAACAGGGATAGTTTGACTCTTCCTTTCCTCTTTGCATGCCTTTCATTTATTTCTCTTGCCTGATTGCTCTGAGTGCAACCTCTAGTAATGTACTAGTGCAAAAGTGGTGCGAGTGGACACCCTTGTCTTGCTCCTGATCTTGGGGGAAGTGCTTCCATTCTTCTCTGTTTGTGTGATGTTGGCTGTGGGGCTGTCTCTCGCCTGTTATTCAGGGACTTTGTCATGGAGGGGAGTTAGATTTCATCGAATGTTCTTCCCGGGTCTCTTGAGATGACCACATGAGTCTCACCTTGGTTCCATTTATGTGCTTTATTAAATTTGTTGGTTTGCAGATGTCCTTGTGTACTTGAAATGAAACCAAATTGATCATGTTGTATGACCTTTTTAATGTGCCATTGAATTTGATTTGCAAGTATTTGCTAAGGATTGTTGCCTCTGTGTTTATTGAGTTTATTGGTCTGTAGTTTTCTTTTCCTTCTTTCGTGTGTGTTTGTGTGTGTGTGTGTCCCCAAACATGTAAGTAGCAGAGTACAGTGAGGCTTGGTAGGGTGAGCTTGGAAGGCTTCTTTCCTCCCTTTCTATTTATGGAAAGATCTGAGAAGCAACTCTTCGTACTTCTTTGGACGTTTGGTAAAATCGGAGGTGGAGCCATCTGTGCTGGCTTTTCCTTGCGGGAGACGTCATTGCTGACTCAATCTCACGGCTTGTTCTTGGTCCTCTAAGTTCCTGTGCCCTCTTGATTCAGTTTTGATAGGTCCTGGGTGTCCAGAAATTTGTCCCTTTCTTTTAGGTTTTCCAATTTATTAGCATGTACTTTTTCAAAATGTTCTCTAATGATCCTTTGAACTTCTTTGGTATCAGTTATAACGTCTCCGTTTTCATGTCTAATGCTGTTTATTTGGGTCCTCTCTCTTTTTTGGTTAATTCAATTAAGTATCTGTCAATTTTGTTTATTTTTAAAAGAATGGCTCTTTATTTCATTGCTCCTTTTTGTGGTTTTCTTGGTCTCTATTTCACTGATTTCTGCCCTGATCTTTGATATTTCCTTCTTTCTCCTAACCTTAGGTTGGGCTGAATGGGTCCCGTCATTCTGCTCCTGAGTTGCACTCTTGGGTTGTTCATGTGAAGTCCTTGTGCTTTCTGATGTGGCTCCTCTGCTCGGAACTTGCTCTTGAGACCGACAGTGCTACACTCCACGACCCTGAGTGTGTGGTGCTTCTATCTTCACTTGTTTCCAGCAAACTCTATAATTTCTTTTCTGATTTCTGCCCTATTTGTTGTTCAAGAGCATGTTGTTCCACGTTCCTGTATGGTTTCTAACAATTTTTCTTGTTAGTTTCTAATTTTATTGCATTGCAGTCTGAGAAAATAATGATTTTTTGATTTTTCTGAATTTACTGAGGCCTGTTTTATGGCCCAAGATGTAGGCTGGCCTTGAGAAAGCACCGCAGTCTGATGAGCCTGTATGTCTACAGCTGTTAGACAGAGTGTTCTAGAGTGTCTGTGAGGTCCATGTGGGGTGCGGTGTGCCGTGGAAAGCATTGATATTATTCCAAAGGCAGCTTGAAGACAAAGAATCCTTACAACCACTGAGCAAAGAACCCTCCAGGACTTACAAGGTACTCCTCTGCTCACGCCTCTTAGCAAGAGTCTAGCACAAACACAGGCAGCCTGTGATGGAGCTTTCTCCACAGGGTCACCAAGATGAGAAAGGTGCGGAGTTCCCGCTCTCGGCAAACCTGGCTCTGGAGACTCTGGTCATGACCACAGATTATGTTGGGGTTCTTGTGAAGGGGGCAAAAGCTTGTCCTAGCCAGGAACACCCTAAGGACCCCCATGAAAGGGACCGAACACTCTCGAGTTCTGAGAGTACCCTGGTTTGAACATTTGTCCCGGGCAAACGTGTGCGGCAGAGAGGTGGGCGTTGAGAACATAGGGTCCGCGCCATCCTGAGAGGGTGAGTTCAGCCCCTCTCCTGTTTGCCCTGCCTCCTTCTGCCATGTGGTGATGCAGCAAGCGATCCTGGCTGATGCTGGAGCTCCACTGGAGCCTTCTCCTCCGTCCACGTCACCCACTCCCAGGTGTGCTCTTAGCAACACAAAACAGACCAGATAGGGAGACCATTAGGAGGCGAATGGTCAGGGGCTCACTTCTTCTTCTGGCAGACAGTATCACCTTCTGAGAAAATCTTTAACAGAGCTGGAATTCTCTCTCCCAAATGACTGCTTGGAAGTAAGCAAACCAGGAAAGATCACAAAATACTAGCCTTGCTCCATTCGGACTGTTAGCTGGAGATAGCCAGTTTCCCTGGGAGAAAAGGATATAAGAAGTATGTGATGTATAGCTAAGAGCAAGTTGTGATTCATTAAAAACATTTTGACAAACTCATGTGAGGTTGGAGCTGAGGGCAGAGGTGAGGGTGGGGCTGGTGGCTCATGATGTGGGTGAAGTGAGCACACTTTACTCCTCCATCCTCCTGCCAGGTTTGCACACTGTTTCTTCTTCTCTACGGAGACCAGCGTACTCTGTGGCCACGATGCCATTCCTGACTGCGAGGGCAGGCACCAGCCTGCCGCCAGCACCCTCTGCCTGCCCGCCCACGCCCTCCCTCCTACCCCACAGCCTGCCTGTCTGCCGCCTACCCTGGTCCACATTCCAGGGCTTCTCACCACGGCTCTGTTAGCAACACTGCGTGGGACGCCCTGTGGGATCCCCATCTGTACCCTCTGCCAGCGAACATGATCCAGACCACCACCATTGGCCCAGCTCCTCCTGCTTGGCCCTGTTCAAAGTCCCTTCCATGAGTCACACCGTCCACTGCCTGCTGTTCACATGGTCCCTGAATGTCCCCTCAGTGGTAGCCGGGCTGTTCAGTCTCCCTCCAGCACCTCAGGCTGAGCTTCTCCTTCCTCCCTGAATACTGCTCACTGCCTCCCAGGAGTCACGTCCTTGGGGACTTGTTTTATAACATTAGTGTTGAGGATGTCCTGTTCAGGTTTTAGGTCAAGTGCTGTCCAGCTCTTGCCTGGCACTGTCCAGGCTTCGAGGCCACCTCTGCACCTCCATGGCACCTGCCTCTCCCCAAGAACCCCCAGCCACGAACCTTGGCACCTTGTCCCCTCACTGTCCTGTTGTGCAGAGACCTGTGGTCAGCACTATGCCACTCAGCCATCTGTGTTGACCCGAGCCCACACAAGGGCAGCCGAGCTTCTGCAAGGACCGTCACTTTCCTGCACATGGGTGTTCGTCTTGAGCAGACTCTCCCAGCACCACAGAAATCATTTGTGTGGCTCCAAAAATCCATCAGCTGTGATTCTGTAGTCTGCAGGTTGATGGGCTCGGGGGCACCTTGTTGGGCAGCTTCATCGCCTCAACACAGGTGCTGGCTGTCACTGGGCGGGAGAGGCCCTGCACCTGCAGCCCGTTGGCCAGGACGCTGCTCTGCAGCCAGTGGCTGGGCAAGGACAGGGCAGCCCTTGCTTTTCAGACGCCCTGCCCTGTCTTCTGCCGTCATCCTTGGTTCTGCTCCTGAGAACCCCCTGTCGCTGGGAACTCCATGGTAACGGTGAGCATATGAAAACTGCTGAAAACCGCTTGGTTTCTAAATTAGAGAGTGCGCGTGTGCGTCTGTCTGTCTTCCATACCATCCACTATCTGTCAGTCTAGATATCGATCCATCCATCCATGTCTATATCCACCTGCTCTGTCTTCCACAGCCGCCGACCCATGTGAAGCCCTCAGTCTCTGGTTGAATCTAGGCCTGCACCTGTCTCTGATCTCGGTCTCCTGTATCTGCATCTGTCTACTTTACCACTGCTGTCATCCTGCCATCTCTCTGTATGCATCTCTGTTTCCCTCTACAGTACTCCCCTCTCAACCACAGGTTCACTCTCTGTGGTTTCAGTTACCTGTGGTCAACTGTGGGTTAAAGATAGTAGGTGAAAAATTCCAGGTGAAAAATTCCTAAGTTTTTAGCTGCACACCAGCCTATGTAGTGTGATGAGCTCCCATGGCATGCCCCTGTGCCCTCCTAGGAGATGAAGCATCCTGTGGAACATCTGTGCATCTAGGTCTCGTCCCCATCCAGCTGCCATCTGCCTATCATCTGTATCCACCCATCTAGGTATTGTCTTCATTCACCCATCTATCATCTGTCTAACTCTGCCGTCTTTTTGTCTGTCAATCTACCTACCTACCTGTCATCCGACTATTACCGCTCTCAGCCCAGTTGCCCCATGTTATGGTTTAGATGTGGTGTCCCCCAGAAGCTCAAGTGTCAGACAATGCAAGAAGTATTGGAAGAGAAATGTTTGGGTTATGGCCTTAGACTAATCAGTGAAATGATCTCTAATGGGATTAACTGACATGGTAGGGTGTGGCTGGAAGAGGTGGGAATTGGGGTGTGGCTTTGGGGTATCTATTTGTATCTGACAAGTGGAGACCTCTCTCTGCTTTCTGATCATTGTGAGGTGAGCTGCTTCTCTCTGCCACACTCCTCCCCCATGATGCCCTGCCTCACCTGCAGCTCGGAGGAATGGAGCTGGCTTTCCATGGACTGTGAGCCCAGCCCTCAAATAAACTCTTCCTCCCCTATGGATGTGTCGGTCAGGTCTTTAAGTCACAACAGTGAAAAAGCTGACGGAGGTTCCAGCATCTATATGTGCATGGGACGTGAGGTCTGTGTTGATGTCACACTGACCCCTTGTGATAGAACACAGGGTCTCAGGAGAAGCTGAGGGTCTGTGTTCTCAGTGCTCTTTGTATCTAAGGCCCATGTGGTGACAATGTTCTGCATGGTGACATTTCAAACCTTGAGTTGTCTTTGATGCTCTATGCTTTGTGCTAATCTCATTACTAGTTCAGTGCAGAAAACTGCTTATGCCTAGAATCTGAGGTTCTCCTGACACTGACCCAAGAACTCCTAGAGCTGGGAGAGAACCTGGCTGCCAGACTCCTGCTTCCTCCGTGAGATACTCTTTAAAATTGATTTTTAGTTTGTTTTTCCATTCGACACAGGCATCATTTAGATTGTTCTCTAGAACTTCCAAACGGCTAGCCCTGCTTGCTGGTCATTCTTTCACCGATAGTCACTGACATCATTCCACAGTGGCCAGAACATGTGGCCTCAGCAAGGGAGGATTGTGACCTCTCTGGGGTTCTGCATGTAGCACAAACCTCTTCTGGTCTCACAGTCCTACCTATCTGTCTATCACACAAGTATTTCCAACAATTTTTGCAATACTTGTACAAATCCATTTATTTTTTTCTCTACCTGATCTACTGATTTCTAAACAATGTGGTAAAATCCCCTGATACTGTTGTGGATGCGTCAATTTCACCTTTTATTTTCACCCTGTCTCTTTCCTAGACACTAAGTAGGGAGGCATTACTATTGGGCACCTGCTCCTGCCTGATGGAGGGACACAGGTAGAATGCAGGTGCTGACAGCATTGCCCAGGCCACTGTCTGCCCACACGGGTGTGAGGTCACTGGGTGCAGATGCATTGCACACCCAGACACGGGTCTTGTCCCCAGGACATCTGGTCACCTCATACTTCCCTCTCAGAGCCAGCCAAATCTGACACCTGGACCATGTGTCACTGGAGGGATGCTGTGGGAGGGCTTCTGGCCACGTGCTATTTGGTCTGGGTCAACCTAAGCCTCGAGTGCTGTGTAGGGTAGGTGCTGTCTTCAGTGGCTAATCCCTATTGCCATTTTCGTGCATTGGTCCCAGGCTGTGTTGTATTTGTCCTTACTGGAGAGTTCCATGGGAGGGACATGAAGACCTGACCTGCCTCTGAGACTCCAACCTTGTGTATTTCATACAGTGACTTGGTGGACACACAGGCATTCCCAATGCCCGCATTCTCCCTGCCCGGGGCTGCTGTAGTTCCGGCAGGTTCTTTCTTTCCTCCTAATCTGCTTTGTGCTTTTGACTCAGAATAGAATTTCTGAATGTAATTTACAATACCCAAATGTGCACTCAGGGATGGCTAAGATGAAAATTAATGATAATAACACCAGCGGCCAGGATAGCAGATTGTGATTTTACCAAAATCAAAACTACCACAAGTACCTGATTCACTTCCCTTAGAGCTTCCCCTGTGCATCATCTGGCCTTGGTGATTCAATAGAGGTCATCTCAAAGTCTTCTTTAGTCAACACTGTTTGCTGTGACCTGATGTGGCCAGGGACCCCAAGCCTAGGTGAGTCCATGGGGTCACATCCAGTATGATCTGATGTGGCCAGGGACCCCGAACATAGGCAAGTCCCTGATTTGGTGCAGGGACTCCAAGGTCACTCATGAAGGATGATGAGAAACCTCTTTTCCTTACATATTTCCCAGCCTTGGGTACAGTGATGGAAGACAGACTCAGTGTCCATGCATTGACGCTGGCAGAAATGCAAAGCAGGAGGGAAGTAGGGCAGGACCTATCAGCTTGGTTTTTGAGATGTTCAGGTTTTAGGTCAAGTGTCCTGGCTTCAGTAAGATTGGATGGGTGGCAGTATTCCAGCACAGTGACCTGGAGATAGGGAGGTGGAGGCAGGTTGGACTCATGGCACTGGGCAGTCACTAGGTCCCTGGGATTGTCTGAGACCAAGAGGCTGTCCATGCCTTCCAGCCCAGTGCCCCCAGGAACACAGCTGCGGGTTATCCTTGGTTGCAGTGAAGATTGCCCTTCTCCACCCCAGCATCCACAGCATGCTCAGGAAGCAGGCGTGGAAAGAACCAAGGGACTGGGGCTCATCTGGGTCATCCCAAAGAGCAATTGAGGAGGCAGGTATGTGTTTGCTTGGCTACTGTCAGAGGGCGGGCAGTTGTGATGGTGCCTCCCCACACCCCACCCAAGGGTGACCACACAGCCTGTCGGCAGTGGCTGTTTTGGGCTGGTGTGCTTCAACTGTTCTGAGAAAGAAGTGGGAGGTGGCCTGGTTCTCAGAGGGACCCCGAGGCTGGCATGAGAGAGGGGGTTACATGGGAGAAAAAGACCCCAGGCCAGTTCTGGGATGTTTCCACCGCGCTCCTGCTGGAGCAGGGTGTTGGACATGCCCAGAGTCGCGTATATCGGAGGCTTGGTTCTAGGTGCTGCTCTTGGGAGGCGATGGAGACTTTGGGCTGGTGGGAGGGCATTAGATCATTGGAGTGTTCCCTTCCGGGGGATAGTAGGACCTCTGCTCCCTCCTCTTCCTCTTTGCTTCCTGGCTGATGACCTGAATGGTTTTTCTCCACTGTGATGTGCTGCTTCACCACTGGCCAATCCATCATGGCCTGGATTCTCTAACACGTGAGCCAAATACATTTTATCTCTGTATAAAGTTAATTATCTCAGGTATTTTGTTGTAGTAACTGTCCATCTTTTGGAATGTCAATCTACTTTTCACTATGGCTGAGAGCCAGCAATTGCCACATGCAGGGTGAAAACCCCACAGACTGCTGTGGCGAGCAACTCCCCTCTGCCTCTCTGCGGTTTTGTTCAAGAACTGCCATTGATGCACTGTCCAATGGGCGGAGCTGCATGCATGGGGGAAGGCGATTGGCCAGGGTGTGGGGTCCTGTGATGAAGCAGAACTAAGGCGCCCTAGTATAAACGCACACAAGTGAGGGCTGTGCACCCGACCCCAACAGTGTTGAGAGTGCACGGGTTCCCAGGGAACTGTTCCCAAGCCCGCCTTCCATGGCGGGGGGGGGGGGGGGGGCAGCCACCCGGGGGAGACGGAATACCCTGAGCGGCAGGGGGCCCTGAGTGAGGCAGAAGACACTTCAGTCGGATTCGCACTTTTATTGGTACGTCTGTGCGTTGCGTGGCCCAGCGGAGCGACCCCACACACGCGCTTCTGCAGGGCTGGCACTCAGCGCACCTGGGCCAGGTTGTGCCTCTTGTACAGCAGCGCACGCCGCTTCTCGCGCTCGCGCACGAAGGCGCGCAGCCGTGCAGTGGGGAAGGTCACTGGCGCTGGCCGGGAGGCGGCGGGTCCCTCCTCGGTCAACCAGGGACACTGCAGGCAGCTGGAGGCGCATGGCCGGCCCCTGGGGAGGAGGGAGGGTCGGTGAGCCGGCCAGAGAGCAGCGGGAGAGCGGGGCGGGGCGAGGTGGGGCGGGGCGCTCTGTACCAGGGTTGGGCGCACAGTGCACTGCGCAGGAAGGCCACAGCGCCACCTGACAGCCCTGCGTAGCAGCGGCTCAGCCGGATGAGTCCCTTGCGCAGGCCCTTCTGCAGGTCGCGTGTCCCCTCGCTGCTCACGGGGTACTCAGCGCTCAGCCTGAGAGGACAGGAAGCGCAGGGAGCTCTCCATTACCCTTGATGATTTGGTGCAGGGACTCCAAGGTCACCCGTGAAGGATGATGGGGCATAGGGACTCTGAGGTCATATTTGGATGGCTCCTTGGAGATTCATGGGGGCTCTGAGAGCACCCTCAGACAGATGGGGCCCTGCCCTGCCCATCTAGCACCCCTCTCCCCAGACACATGAAGGGCTCACATGATGAAGGCTGTCACACCAATGGCCCAGATGTCTGTCTGAGGAACAGCCCCGTGGCCTTCCAGGAGCTCCGGAGCTGCAGAGGGGCATGGGTGGGTGGGCACAGAGGGAGGGGCACAGGTGAGAGGTCAGGTAGGTGGGCACCACAGATGGGCACAGGTGGGTGGGCCAGGTAGGTGGGCCCAGGTGTGAGGCTGGAGGGTTGCAGTGGAGTTGAGGGGAGAGTAGACCTGGTAGGGAGGGGGCTTCCTCCTGCCCCCTCAACAGGTCAGACGCCCATGCCTGCCCTCTCACAGTGGCCACACACGCACCCATGGTCTCCAGGTAGTCCTTAAAGTTGTCAGAGGGCAGCACCTTCTCCTGCGTGAGGCTCTGGGCATTGCCCAGGTCCACAACCTTGAGCAGGTTGTACTCAGTGACCATCATGTTTTCAGACCTTAGGTCCAGGTGCAGGATATGCTGGGCATGCAGGTACTGGGTGGCACTCAGCATCTGCCAGAGGTAGTCCTTCACCTCGGATTCTGAGTAGGAGGTCCTGGGGGCAGAGGTGGCTCAGGACAGGCCCGGAGGGGGCATGTGCACAGGGAAGGAGCAGTGGACTGGGAAAGGCACCCAGTTCTGACACAGCTCAGGGTCAGGCATGCGGAGGAGGGTGGCAGGCCTGGCGTTCCCTCCCAGAACCCTGCGTCATCTGCCTGTCCATCCATCCCTCCACCCAGCCTCTGCCCCCACCTCTCAGCCAGGCATGGGAGCAGCTCGGGCCCAGAGCACAGCTCCAGGATGAGCACCAGGTGCCGGGGGCTGAGGTAGGCAGCATGCAGCTGGGCCAGGTGCGGGTGGCGCAGCCTCTTGAGCGCCTCGTATTCCCGAAGCACGGCTGCCCTGTCCTCAGGCCTGTAGGGAACGATCTTGGCGGCCAGGGCCCGCCCGCTGGCCTTCTCCCTGCACTGTCGGACCACGCTGAAGCGGCCCCTGTGAGAGAGACACAGCAGGACCTGAGTGGCCCCCACGCACTCAGAGCAGCAGAGACCAAGCTCAGCAGGGGCAGCAACCAGACACAGGGAAGAGGCTCTGAGCTGAGCATGGGAATGTGGGGGTGGGAGCACGAAGAGCCAGCAGGGCAGCTTGAGGAACCATCCCACCACCCGCTGTCCCCAGAGGCCCCTGCACCTCCGGATCTGCATCTGGAAGGCGAAGTTCCTGGTGCTGGGGAGGGGCGGGGCTGGCCGCCCCTGGCCACTCTCCTCCTCAGAGGCTGTTAGGGAGGGGCAGGTGACAGGTTCAGGAGGATCCCAAGGCAGGCTCTCCCCTCCTCTTCCCTCACTCCTCCTCAGACACCAGACAGTGGCCCTGCCTGAGTGCCCGCTCTGGCCTCTGCTCCCTCAGGTCATTTTGCAGGGGAGAAGGGAACTTGGATTCAGGACACAATAAAGCCCTCATCATAAGTGTGTTTGGGGATACGCATCCTGAGCGGCAGGGCGCTTTCCAGGATGGACCAGGGATCACCATGGCATCACACCACCCTTTCCCAGGCCCACAATAGATACTACTGATCCATCAAACCACTCTTCCACCCAACCCAGACCCAGCACCCAGGAAGTCACTGCCAACTCTTGGGGTGGCACCAGTGGGTGTGGGTGAGTGAAGGGAGCTGAAGGGTGAGGGCCCCAGAATGTGCAGGCTTTGAATGCTGGCTGAGTGCAGGAGCACTCTCTCGAAGGTAGTGGCCACCACAGGGTCCGCAGGCAGGAGGGTGCCTGTTATCTGCCGGCCACCCCATCCACTGGCTGCCCAGGAGTGGCTCACCCAGGTGGCGGGGTCCTCCCAGGAGGACCTGCTCTGAGGGGCTGCTGTAGGGGCCCATTCCTGCCTTGCTGATGCATGCTGTCCGGAAGGTATACAAGCCGCCCCTGGACAGCTTGTTGGTGAGGTAGCAGCAGTCGAAGATGTCAGAGGCCAGGGTGGTCCAGGTACCACCTGGTCACAGATGGAATAAGAGGCAGTTGGGGAGGGAGGAGGAAAGACCTTCCCCAGACACAGAGCAGGCTGTGGGCAAGGGCCCTCCATGCTGACCCTGGGGGCATGCTGAGCTCAGGGGCCCCAGGGAGAGAGGGCAAAGGACCCACACAGTACCTTCTATGCAGCACTGTACGATGTATGTCACAGGGCCATAGGACTCCACGGGCTTCCAGACCAGCAGCACCCTGTCTGTGTAAACCTCCCCAATGTCCGGGCGTGGGGAAGACGAGGGGCGCTCTGCAAGAGGCCACCCATGGTCTGGGTCAGTATCTGACCCCAAGGGCTGATTTCTAGCTGGCCCTGCCTTACCCTCCCTTACTTTCGGCAAACGTTAGGCTCCTAAGCCCACCCTCTCCCAGTGCCATTTGTTTGGGGTGGGTGAGGTCCTAGAAAGCAATGGGAGGAGGGGCGTGCCTCCTTCCCTAGTGGACAGTCAGATGTCCGCCCAGCCCTCCCCACCAGGATCCCTCCTGGCCAGCCCTTCGCCAGGGTATGTTCAGGCCTCGGGAGTGGCCCAGGCTCTGGTAAGGGGGCCTTGCCCTGGTTTCTAAGCTTGGCTGAACACTCCAGTACAGGGCCTGGGGTCAGTCTGCAAGTTCCAGACTGGGCCAGCAGCCGTCTCAACTGCCCACACACCCCAGGCACTGCATACTCAGCTCCTGACTCGACTCTGATGAAGACACAAACAGGATGGGGCTCCTCCCTCCTGCACCACTGGAGGGCAGGGCGGCACCCTCCACAGGGAGCTCCTCCTTCTGGCCAGCGGAGGCCTCCGGCCAGCTCCTGGCAGCAGGGTGCACAGCAGGCTGGAACACTGCCACACTGCTCTCCTTCTTCTTGGGCACGCTGCTCCCCCACCCCTGCCTTCCATCTGTCTCCTGTCAGTCTCCTGCCTCCTGCCAACCCCTGAAGACCCTGGACAGTCCAGAAGGCACCCACAGCAGCCACATGCAATGCCCGGCCCATCAGGACAGGACTGCTTGGTAACTCGGACGCACCTGTGGTCACCTCCTGAACCCCAAATTCCACAGCCCCACAGCTGAGGGAGTGGCCCAGTCCAGCTCATGAAACGAGGCTCAGCACCCCCAGCCCAGCCTCCCTGGCCTGGCAGGGACCTCTAGCAGAGCGCACCCACCTGCCTTCCGGAGTACGCCCGTGGTGGTTGCTGTGCCCAGAGGGTTGCTCACACTGCAGGTATACATGCCCAGGTCCTCAGCAGTCACCACCAAGATGGTCAGCAGCTGGAAGTTCTTCAGGGTGGAGGAGATGAGGAGGTGGCCGCTGCTCTCCAAGAGGGCCCCATCTGTGACAGCACAGAGCCGGTCTGAGTTTCCCCTAGACAGTGAGGGCCCCTGCTGCCCTGCTTGTATCCCAACCCCTTACCTTTACTCCAGGTGGCCTGGGCAGCTGGCTGGGCTAACACCTGGCAAGCCAGTGTCACCGACTGACCCAGGACCACGGTCTCATCTGAGAGCTCCCTCAGGAAGGTTGGTGCTGAGGAGGAAGCAGGAAGAGCCTTCAGAGGGAAGTCCAGGCCAGAAAGTGTGGGCAGGATGCAGCACGGCCTCCTCCTGGAAGCCCTCCAAGATTGCTCAGCCCCCATGCCCAGCCTGCCTCTGGGCTTAAGCCCCTTAGGTGGGTGGGGGCTTGCCCCTCTGGTGTAGGCACCATGGCGGTTGGGAAAGGACCCTGAGACAGTGGAGCCTGCTCACCTTGGTCCCTGCCCTTCAGACCCGACAGCCGTAAGGAAGCCAGGCCTGCCTTCTTTCTGGGGGGCTCCTCCAGGCCTGCAGGAGGAGGGGGGGTCTCAGTAGGGAGGTCTGTCCTCGGGCAGCACCAGCTTCCTCACACTGCCTGTCCTCCCGGCAGGCCCAGGTCTCAGGGACTGGGGTGGTGAAAACAAGCTGGACCTGCTTCCCACCTCCCTCAGCAGTGGGCTGTTGGGGGCTCTAAGGCCTACGGTGCAGGAGGGGGTTGCTTGGGGCCGGGGTCAGGCTGGGGTCAGGAGGGTGGGGGTCACAGAGGCTGCTCTGGAGTTGGGACTTCCAGGCAGCTCAGGGGTCAGGGAAGCTGGGGTCAGCTGTGCCTAGGGTCGAGTTGCTCTGGGATCAGGAGAGACCTGGAGTCAGGAGGGTCTGGGGCCACAGGACTGGGCTCAGAAGGTCTGAGGTCACTGAGGGTGGGCCATAATACTCCTGGGTCAGAGGGTCTACAGTGGGGGAGGCCTGGGTTCCTGGCTGCCCTCTCCCCAGGTGCCCTCCCTGCAGCTGTCTCCAGGATGGCCTCACATGCCCAGTAAGGCAGGTTCAGGTCAGCAGAGGTGCCCCCCGGACTCAGGTAGAGCCGTGGGTGCAGTTGGGAGGTAGGGTCAGCAGCACCAGAGAGGGGCCCAGCAGGACCCTGAGCATGAAAGGGTGAGTGAACCTAAGGGGCAGGGATGTGCCAGGGGATAGGACGAGGAGGAGGTCACCTTCCGGCCTGCCCTTCAGGATCCGGGAGATGTGAGCCATGGAAGCCTTCACCCTCTGGCGCAGCCCCAGTTCCAGGGGTTCCTCCAGCGGCAGACACTTCCCGGGGAACTGGAATAGGCCACGGGAGGGGGACCACTTGCGCTTTCTGCTGGCCGCAGCCTCCCCCAGCAGTGCCTCCAGGTCCTCCGGCTCCTCTGTGATCTCCAGGCCAGCTCGAAGGCCCAGCTCCCCCGGCCAGGGCCACGCAGCTTCAGGGAACTCTGCCAGCTCCTCCCCAGCCTCAGCCTCAGGAGAGGGCGGCTCTGGCTGCTCCCAGGGCTTGGGGACCCTCCTGAAGATCATGAACTCGAATGGGAGATACTTGATGTCATACAGGTCAGAGAGGTTGAGGTAGGCGGGATCCACCTCTGAAATGTCTAAGGACACAGTGTCGGCAGCCTCTGTATCCCCTGACAGGTCCCGGATCTGCACCAGGGACACCTGCCCATCTTGCTCCCACGAGGTCAGCTCTGGGGAAGCCCTCAGGGTAGCCCCTCTGGTCTCAGGCACTGGCCCCAAGTCGGCCTGGGGTTGAGGGCTTCCCACTCCAGCTTCGTCCTGCTCCTCGGAGGACTGGGATACGGCCCAGGCCATCCTGGCCCACAAGGGACCCTGTCCCAGCATGCCCCCTGCATCCCCACCAAAGGCAAAGGTACCATAGCCCGCCACCCCCGCATAGCCCCCACGGTACCCCAGGGAGAACTTCCGGGTGGTGGCCTGCTCCTGAGGCCTTGGTAAGGGGGGTGTTGGGTCAGGGGAATGCTCAGCCTCCTGGGACAGGCTGCCAGTGTCCAGGGAAGGGCTGGACTCCATGCCTGTGGGGCAGGTTGGTTCCAGGGAGCTGGAGGAGCTGGTCCAAGGCCCCCCAGGTCGAGAGATGCTGCCAGGCTCCTTCTTAGAGCCTGGCAGGGAGCTTGTTTGGGCGGGGCAGGGGGGCTCCAGAAGTATCTCCTTGACAGACCCTGGAGGCAAAGAGCCATGAGTTTGTGGTGACAGTGGGCCACAGCCCTTTTGGGGGGCAGAACCCTGCTCAGGGTGACAAGAAGGAGCCTCCTGCCCCAGCCTGGACGACCCCGCTTGCTGAGCAGGCCCTGAGTCTCTAGCAGGTGATGGAGACAGACTGGGCCCTTTCAGGGGCTTCTGGTCTCTCCCACCAGCCTCCCCTGTAGAGGCTGTGGGAGGACACTGTCCTTCACTGCAGGCCTCACTCAAGGGGCTGATGGCACTTGGAGGGTCTTGGTCCAGGGAGTGGCTACGGCCGGGGGTCTCACGGGCACTGGCGCTGGGCAGGCGCAGGGCCGTCTCAAAGGAGGGTGTCTTGGTTATCAGCGCGGCCTGCTCCTCCCTGGCAGCCTCCTCCTCCAGCACGCGGTGCTCCATCAGCGGCTCACGCAGACCAGGCAGGGCCCTGGCGAAGTACCCACCCTTGAGCAGGTGCCGCCTCCGGGCCGCGTGTCGGCGGCCTCCAGGGGCCAGGGCGCCTCGCTCAGGGCCCTCGCCTGCCTGCTGGTAGAACAGGCTGCTGATGACGCTGTGCCGGGGGACGCAGCCGGGGGCTGCCAGGGGCCCTGTGCTTTGCTGTGAGGCTGGTGGGGCCTCTGCCTCCTCCGGCAGGCTGGCAGAGGGCCGCAGGAAGCCCCGTGGGTGCAGCAGCGGGGAATGGGTCACGGGCGAGGATGGCAGTGACTTGGCCCTGGCAAACGGAGCGAGCTCATTGTCCGAGGAGGAGGAGCTGGAGGAGCCGCTGGCTTCTGCCCGCAGGTGCCGGGCCACTCCCAGGGAGGGGCTGTCGGGTGGGCCCCGCAGCAGCTCTGGGATGGAGCGCATCACCAGGATGGACTTGTAGCTCATCAGGGAGCGCTGGGGGCGGCACAGAGCAGTCGCTGGGTGGGGCCGCAGCACCAAGCAGACCCTCTCCCTCCACGTTCCCAGTGGGCCAAAGGGAGGGGACCCAGAGCAGTGGGGACCTCTGCACCAGGCTCTTGGCTTCTGCCTGGCCACGGGTATTCCTCTGCACCTGGCACCCTCATGGCTGAGATCCGCTGAGGTGCCAGGCCCGGGAGTGTGCTAGGCGGGCTTGGGCTTGCGTTTCTGCCCCCGCACTTGTCCCCCTTTCAGAGGACAGCTCACCTGCCAGCGGCTCCTGGCCAGGAGGAACTTGAGCTGCTTGGTGTTTATGAAGTGGGCCTCCTCCGCAGGCATGGATTTCTGGGGTGTGAGGGAGGAGCCACATTGAGGAGAGACCCCGGCGCCCTGATGGGGGCCCCTCCTGGGATGGAGGCCCAGCTGGGCAGGGGCAGGTGGACTTGCCCTCAGCCCTGGGGTCTCATGGGCTCATCCTCTTACTTTGCCCAGACAGGGCAAGGCAAAGGCCAGAGGTCGTAGGGGAGGCCCTGACCCCCTGTGAGGGTCTCAGGATCCCAAGCCTGTCTGAAGGGACAAGTGTCCTCTGAACTGGGGCACAGGGGCCTGGGGGCCACCACCATATGTGCTGATGCAGGCAGGCCCTCGTCCCCCTTGGGTTGGATGTCCCTCCCTGCAGGCCTGGGGTGGAGCCAGGCTGGGCCTACTCACCAGGAACCAGGGGTGGGTGAGGCACTGGGAGGCACTGGGCCGGGCCCTGGAGGGAGAGCAGAGCCCAGGTCAGCCAGGCAGTCAGCTGGCCCTGGGCAGGGCTGGCTGCACCCTGGGCAGGCAAGAGAGGCATGCACTCACCCTGGGGCCCTCTGCAGCGTGGCCTTGAGGAAGTCCTTGGCGTCCTCACTGAGGTGGGCAGCCATGGGGCTGCTCCAGGACACCCGCCCCTCCAGCACGTTCAGCAGGGTGGCACGGTCACTCTCTCCCGCAAACGGGGAGGAGCAGGTCAGGCTGGAAACAGGCAGAGCCTGCCCTCAAACAAAGCCCCTGGGGACCAACTCTAGCACCACTCCCACCCAGCAGTATCTGAGGTTCCCCAGATACTGCCTCAGCTTGGAACACCAATCCAGGCAAAGCCTAAGAGGGTGTCTGGGCTCAGACCAGGGTTGGGGTCCGCACTCAGGCTGGGACAGGGATCAAGGAAGCGTCAGCCTGCATGGGGGCCCTGCTTTAACCTGAGGCTCTCATGGCCAGAGGAGGGTACAGGGCTGAACTTACAAAGGAGACCCAGGCTAGCTTGAAGCAGGGATGTATGCCAAGGCTGGGTGCTGGTTCAACCTGGGGTGGGTACTTGGCCTCAGCCTGAGCTAGGGATCCAGGCTCAACTGGGACAGGAGTCCAGGGAGCCTAGATAGGCACCAGTCTACGTCTGAGGTGGGGACAGGTCTTAGTCTGCAGAGGTCAAGGATCAGTCTGTACCACCAGTATCCTCAGGGCAGCAGTGACCACTATGAGTGGACTCTGGACAAAAATCCCACAGACCCTACAGGGTCAGCTCAGCTCTGCCTAGTGATGACGGGGTGTTTGTGAAGAGCAGTGGGCAGGAGCCTCTTATCAGGGTTGGCTGACTGCCTGTTCCCAAGATAGCTGCCCCTGGGCTCTTGGGTCTCTGGTCTGGGGTGTGGCCAACAGCACACGTGGCCCTCAGGATTCTGCGGAAGGGTTGGCTTTGAAGAGGCAGCTGCCAAGAACAGGCTGTGCTCACCTGAGGTAAGAGATGACCCCCATGGCCCTGCAGAAAGAAAACCCCCCACTGTGAGTCACCCCAGGACTGGCCACAGGCAAGGGGTATGTGGGAGGAGGTATGGGGGATCCCAGGGGTGCAGAAGGAGGCAGAGATTCAGAGAGGACCCTTTGGCTGGCTGCTGGGCTGCCAGATGACTCCCCAGCATGGTCCCAGGAGGGTCACAGTCCTGACTCAGCCTGACCACTCACCAGATGTCCGAAGCCTCGCTTACAGGGGTCTGCTCAATGATCTCGGGGGACACGAACTCTGGAGAGCCGTACTTGCTGTACTGTGGCTCTGAAGGGGTGATTTTTTGGGCAAAGCCAAAGTCGCAGATTTTAATGTCTTCCCGAGCAGGATGCACCATCAGGATATTGGGGGGCTGTCAGAAAGTATTGGGGGAGTCTATGGGGGTTGGGCCACCTGGGGTTTCCGGGCCTCAGGGAGTCATTCAGGGTCCATGAGGCCAAGGTGGGGCATGAGGAGCCCCAGTCAGACTGTCAGAGCAGAGCCCACGGATGAGCTGCCAATTAGCAGTGCATCCAGTCCCTGCAGGACAGCAAGCCCTGTCAAGGAAACTGAACACGGTAGGCCTGCCCCTTCCTATCCTGCAGGCCCAGGGCTCCCCTCTCCCACCCAGGTTCTGGAGGGGCCCGAGGGACAGTACCTTTATGTCCAGGTGGAGGACCCTGTGGCTGTGCAGATAGTGCAGTCCCTCCACCAACTGCTGGAGGTAGACCTTGACCTGTGGCAAAGGCTGTGCTCAGGGAGGGGCCCCGGCCCTCCACCTTGACTCATCCTGCTTGAGTGCCCCAGTCTAGCACCTGGGACAAGCCCACAGGGTAGGTGGCATCCTGAGCCCTAAGTGCCAAAGCCAGAGAAATCCCCACGAACAAGCAAGGTGTGCAGGAAGCCAGGCAATGCAGCTGGGCACAGAGCCCGGGCAGCCAGAGAGGCGGGGCCTGGGCCACATCTGGGGCAGCTGTGTCTGGGTGGGGCTGGGACCCGCATGCAGCTCAGGCCAGTGGCAGGCAGGTGCAGGGTCACCTCGGCTTCTGTCACCACGCTCTTCTTGAAGAGGCGGTCCAGCAGCTCCTCCGATGAGCACCTGGGGCCTGGTCAAGGAAAGCGGCTGAGGCTGGAACCCACCAGGAGGTGGCCAGGACAGGGTTCCTGCGGTCTCAGGGGTGGGGTACTGGTGCTCAGGTTGAGGGGAGGTGCCATGGGCCCCTGGAACCCCAGACAGCATCCAGCCCAGATGAGGGGGGCTGCCTGGGGACTGAGGCCACAGGGCAGTGGTAGGGTGCGGGCACCTGGCCTGTCTGTACAAATCCCTCCTCAGGGGAGAGACAAGAACACAGGAGCAGATCCAGCCACAAGGCCCTCCACACTGAGACCCCAGTCAGGGACCTATGGGCAGTGGGCAAAGACCTGGAGTAACCTGTGTAGGATACTCCTCTCCTGCATCTGAGAGGTCACCCTGGGAGGAGACCCCTGGCCATCTCCACCGAGGACATCTGGACCCTCAGGACCAGCTCAGCCACTGACCCTGCCTGGTGACCCCCATGGACAACCCTCAGAGAGAAAGAACCCCCTGACCAACACCATCACGAGCGGCAGGAACAGGGCTGCTTGTCACACAGCATTGGCCACAGGAAAGTGGGCTGAGGCCGTCACGACCTGCCAGCCCCAGGGAGCATACACTCCTCCAATCCCCAGCCTGGTGGCCACTGCACCCCTCCTTAAACCCCAAGGGGCCAGGAGAAGAAAGGATACAGTTCCAAAATGAGGATGAGGGTCTTCCGGGTCTCAAACTGGTCCAGCAGCCCAGTGACCAGCGGGTGGCTGAGCGTGGCCAGGATATCTCGCTCCTGGTACGCCTGGGCCCGAGTTCTGCTCCGCAGGGGGATGAACTTGGCAGCACAGAATACCTTATTTCCTTTGTGCTGTACCCTTTTCACAAAGCCAAACACGCCTCTGGGGAGGAGGGAGGGGGATCAGGATGGTGACGCTGTGCCACGGGTCCTGGGCATCCCCGGGGCCAGAAGGGCTGGAGTGTACCTGCCAATCTCCTCCTTGACCTCGTAGAAGGAGTGCAGCTTCCTCCGACGGCTCTGCTCTTCTGAATCTGGCTCACTGTCTCCTGTGGTCAGCGCAGAAGGTAGTTAGGACGGCAAAGGCACTGCCCTGGCCCTCGTCCCCAGTACTGTGGGGCTGGCAGGCTGTTCCCTAGGCCTGGGCCTGTGGCCCATGGGAACCTTGAGCCGGGGTCCTTGTGGGGACTGGGGATGCCATGTGGAGACCGAGCGGCCCTGGGCCTGGGAGGCTCTGCGGCTTACCCCCATGGACCAGCAGCTCCGCCTTGCAGAGCACCTGGCCAGCAGCATTGTGTGCGAGACAGGTGTAGACACCTGCATCTTGCTGGACCACATCCTTCAGTAGCAGGCAGTGAGTGGTGCCATCCTTCTGCTGGCTCAGTCGGGCACTGTCCTCCAGTTGGACACCGTCCTGAAACACCAGCAGGCCAGGACGCCATCAGCCCATCCCAGCACCAGGCCCACCTGCCCTTCCCTGGCACCTGCTGTGTCAGCCCCAGGTCCAGCCTCATGCCCAGCCATGATGGGCTTGGGGATTGCAGGAGGGGCCGCACAGCTAGGATCGTGTGGTGCGGTTTTCGCACACACATGCACACACAGGTGCCTCCAGCCTCTGAGGGCCCCACCCTGCCTCCCTGGGCCAGCTCTTACCTTGTACCATGTCACAGTGGGCTGTGGGTGCCCCTCAATGACAGCCTCAAACTGTGCCGTACCACCCGCCTGGACCTGCACGTCTTCAATGGTCACCTGCATGGTTGGGGGCCCTGGGACGAGGTGGAAAGGGGGACATGGGGAGGGATTCCCAGGCTGCACAGACCATACATGTGGTCAGTGAGGCTCTGAGTACACCCCAGGGCAACAGGCAACAGGGCCCCCTGGTAACTGGGAAGTTCTTCCTTCCATCCAACCACTGTCTCCCTGCTTTGCCCTCAGCTGGCCCAGCAGTCAGGAGGACAGTCAAGCCAAGGCAGGCAGAACATGCTAGGGGGCAGTGGCTCTCTCCAGGACTGGGTCCCGCAGACACCGGATCTGTAGTGCCTGCCTCTCCTGGAGGAGAGCTCCAGCCCCCACCCCATTGTGGCATAAGAGAAGGGGTGGGGAATCTGGGCTGAAGCAGGCGGGGACCTAGAGGGCCCCTCCACCCTCCAAGCAACTGCCCCCAGCCCAGGCACTGCAGGGCCACCCTCACATCATGCCCTGACCCCTGACCCCCATACTTGAACTTGTAGCACTGGTGTCGACGGGCTGGTACACATAGGTCCTTTGTGTGGTCTCTGTGACTACATGGCTGTGGACATCCCAGAGCATGTGCCCGGCACCTGCCCCTGGCCAGGCAGCACCCTCCACCCTGGAATCACAGAGCTAGGTGAGCTTCTGCTGGCTAGAGGTGACAAGATGGGGTCCTAGGCTTTCCCCACATGCGGGGGGATGAGGTGTGCAGATGGAAGACCCTGGTCCTTGCTGTGGGGGCTTCCTGCACCTCCTGCCCTGAGGTTGGCCTTCTTCCCTGCCTACTGGCTTGGCCTGGGGCAGTCAAGGAGTGCACAGGAGGCCACAGGACCACCCCATTACCTCTGCGGGCCACATGGCCAGAGCGGATGGACCTGCCCACCCATGAGCTGTCCTTGGCAGGACTGCCCCCATCTCATGACTCAGTTAGCTGGGGGAGGTTACCGGATGGGGATGGTCCGTCCCTGGGCCCCAGAACCAGTCACCGTCTCCTGCTCCAGGACTTCCCGGATGAGAGGTTGTGGCACCTCTGGGGTCTCAGCTGCTGGGAGATGAGGAGCCTCGTGAGACAGAGCTGGGCTAGGGCTCAAGGGACCCTCCTCGGCCCTGCACTGCCCAACAGTCCCCCACATCACCAGGCCAGGGTGTGTGTATGCTCAGCAAGACCACTGCTTGCAGGGACCTGGGGGCCATGGGTGAGATTGTCCCCAAAGCCCAGGTTCAGCCCATGGCTCAGCATGTGCATGCTGGCTGGGGTCCATTCTGCAGGCACCTGCCCCACCAGGGACACCCACTTCAGTGTCCCTGCCCAGCAGCTAGGCTGCCATCCAGGGAACATTCTGACAGCATAGGTCAGTGACCCAGGAAAGTGGCTATATCCCACGCTATGGGTGCCATAGGGTCTGGCAGCTTCCTACGGGCAGGAGAGACTGCAGGTGACGTCACCCAGCACTAGAAGTTGTATTGTGGCCACAGCACACAGACAAGGCCCACTCTATCAGTGGCCAGGGACAAAAGAGAGGATAGCCTAACAGACTGGCTAGAAAAGTAGGGCTTAGGGTGACCAGGTGGTGGTGCCCTTGGGGAGGCTCTCCAGGGCCCCGAGGCTGGCTGCAGGTGAACTGAGACATCTCAGGCTGGAGCCAGCACTGGGGTGGGCAGGGAGGGGCAATGTGCTGGGCCGCCAAGGACAGGGCTGGATGGAGGCTGAACTTAGGGGAACCCCTCCATTTTCAAGCAGGACACAGGGAATGAGTGGAGGGAAAGGGAGCCCAGGATGGGAAGGGGCTCGGCTTGCTCCCCAAAGCAGCAGCAGGGAAAGTGAACACCAGCACCAAGGCAGGCCAAGCAACACCAGGGGTTTGCTCCATCACCTCATTCCTGGACACCAGAACTCTGTGGCCACTCTGATCCAGCAGCCTCCCACAGAGATGCCATCCCTAGCCTTTGCCTTTCCATCCCCTGTGGGCACCAATCTGTCACAGCTGGTGGTGGTGACAGACGAGACGAAGCTGCCTTACTCTTGGTCCTCAGAGGGACACTGGGCCAGACCTGCACCTAACTGACACCATGCTGAGGACGCTGGGGTGGCCATGTGCAAATTCAGAGCCCGAGGACATTCCTTGGCCAGGACAGGGTCAGCACGGGATGTGTCCTTGCAGCCAGTTCCCTGCAGGGCTTACCAGGTGTGCCCAAAGCTTCTGGGGCCTGGGGGCCAGCCTCCTGAAATGCCAGTGGTTCCCTGGGGCCAGGGGTGGGGCTGGCAAAGTCCCCTGCAGAAGGGCCTGGAGCCTCAGGGCCCAGCAGTCTCTGCAGCACAGATGGGACTTCCTGGTCGGCTCCAAGAGAGGGCTGGGCGGAGCCCTCCTGGGTAACACCTATGAAGAGGTGGGTCAGCAGCAGATAGTAAGGCCCAGGGTCTGGTGTGGCCTGACCCCAGGTAGGGGCCTCCAGAGACAGCCCAGTGGGCTGACCCCCAGATGGCCCCTCCCACCTGCTTCACTCACCCACCTGCTCAGGAGGCTGTGAGGGGTGGAGGCTTGGCACAGAGAGAGAAGCCCAGAACCCACATTGGGGACAGCTACTTCCTCCTCTGGAGCTCAGGCCTGTCCTCTCCCAGGTGCCCCATGGAGAACTCCTCCTCCTGGGCCAGGGGACCGGGAACCCACTCTTCACCCTTCATGTGCCCAAATCCCAGCACACACTTCATCCCAAGGCTGGCTGTCCTGCAAGGCGGACTCTGAGCCCCAGCTCTAAACCTGATACCATGTCAAGGTCCAGGGAATCATGGGGATGGTGTCCAGGTGGCTAGAGCCATTGGCCCCCCTCCTGGGGACAGACCCACTGCCCTATCCTTACCCAACTCCATCTGCATAGTAGCCATCCACCCTCCACTTACAGCTAGTCCAGGCCATGCTACCCTTCCCTGGCCCCTTCCACCTATCCCTGAAGGACTCCCCAGGCCCCTGCCCTTCCCACCTGCCAACCATCTGCAGCCTGAGGATGCTGACCACTCCCATCCCCAGAAGGTCCCTGCCCAGAGCCTTCCCCAGCCCTCCTGAGCCCCTGCCCAGGAGGGGCACCCAAGATGGAGAGGCAGCTCCAGGATGCCCTCTGTGGGGTCAGGAACCCACCCTCCCCTTCCCCATCCAAGAGGTCAGTGGATCCCTGGAAAGCCTCAGGGTTGGAGCTTAGCAGAGAGTGGTTCCCACCCCTCTGACAAATGCTAGGTTGTCCTGGGTCACCTTAGCTGGGGACAAAGGGGTAAACCTCTAGATGCCGAGAACTTGGGACCACCATATCACACCCCCACACCACATCTGTCCTGACACTAGCCTCAGCTGCCAGGTAGAGGAAAGCCTGCTCTGCTCCTGGTGGGCCAGAGGGACAATTATGGGTGATTCTGGTCATATCATGTGTCCACAGGACCAGCCCCACAGCCCCTGCCTGGGAATAAGACAGGCCCATGTGCTGCCACAGCCCATCTGGGCACACAGGAGCCAATACAGGGCACCCATGTGGCTCCCAGCTTGACCCCGGAGTGAAGGAACAAGGGAAGTTGGTCTAGGCCCAACCAGGGCTATGGGTGGAGGGGATCCCGGGGTACTGAGTGCGAGAGCCAGAGGAGCAGAGAGGAGGCGCAGACTGGTTTATTGCTCTATCAGCCAGAATACAGGTGCACTTCCCAACACAGACCCTGTGTCCACCCTGCAGAGCCGCTGGTGGCCACTAGGCCCTGGGTGTGGCTTTGGGGGTCTGGGTCCCATCCCTAGCCTGGGGACAGGCAAGGCTGTGCCCAGTGGGAGCAGGACACAGGCCCAAGTCCACATCTGTGTCCAGAGCCTGGAGGCTCCTGCAGGCTAGAAGGGACAACCCAGAGCTTGGTCTCTGAGCTGCCCCTGGCCAGGGCTCTCTTGAAGGACTTCAGTGCATCCAGCATTGTAGGCACTGTGGTCCTCTTTGTTGAGGACCAAAGTCCAGTGAGGTAGGAAGGGCCCAGGACAGAGGGCATGGCAGGCTGAGCCCCGAGCTCAGAAGAGCAGCGCATTGAGCACAGGTGACTGAGGTGAGCTGGGGTTCCCGAGCAGGTGCTGCTGCCCAGCAGGGTGCAGGCCCCATGCTGCGAGGATGGCACAGTAAGAGTGCCCTGGCCTCCCTGTCTGGCCAGGGTATGTGGCCTCAGCCCTGGGAGGGGCCAGGGGCCTCATCTCCATCTGGGCGAATATGCAGAGTGACAGTCTCTCCCACAGTCCCCAAGCTGACCATCTGGGTGGAAACCTCCGTCTTGAAGCTGCTCTGCCTGCCGTCTGTAGAGTGCTGGACCCGGGTGCAGGAGGAGGTCCAAGGAGCGCTGCCCACAGGCCCAGCTCGGGCCCCTCGCATGTGGAAGGACAGGTCCTCAGGGCTGTGGACCTGGGATCCTGTCCTGAAGAAGCCAGGTGGACCCACATGTCTGGGTGGGCGCCCCACGTTGAGCAGGATGGGCTGCCCCACAGTGGGCTCACTGATCTCTCTCTGGAGCACGGAGACCTCACAGGGCATGTCGTCGGAGGTGCTGCTTGCTGGGCCACGGCAGCCAAAGGTCTCCCCTGCCTGGGGCACGTAATCTTCCAGGTCAGCCAGGGTCAGCACACGACCGTTGTGTGTGAGGATCTTGGGGTCACGGCTGCAAAGGCCATCCGTGTCCTGGGGCTCCTCCACCACAAAAGGGCTCTCCCCATCACCCTCTACTCCTGCCCACTCCGTGCTGCTGTCCCTGAGGGAAGCCCCAGTCTCCTCTGGCTCAGGGCTGACTGCTCCGGAAGCAGCCCAGTCCACACTGCCCCCAGCATCCACATGGAAGACGAGGGGCTCCCCAATGCGGACCACAGCTGGACCCTGGGCATGGGGCTCCTGGTCCAGCTGCTTGTTGTTGGAGTTGTTGGCGTTGGGGTCCCCACCTGGCGTCCCACCAGGCAGTGTGAAGAGCAGTGCCCCCATGCCTCTGGGCACCTCCCTGGCGGGAGACACAGCCTGAGGACCCGACTTCTTCACTCGGACTTCAACAGTCTCTTCAACCTCCACCCATTTGGGCTGGGGCCCTGTGCCCCCTGGCAGGGCTCCGGAGGGGGCCTCAGCCTCCGTCACGTACAGTGTGGGCACAGTGGGCTTCCGGCCTGGCTCTGTCTCAGGCCTGTGAGGCTGCCTGGACCCCGGCAGGAACAGCAGGTCAGGGGCCAACAGAACTGGCCTCTGTGGGCTGGTGGAGCGGCGGGAAGGCGAGCGGGAGGGGGACTTGCTGGGGGACCGTCGTGGGCCACGGGGACTCTTCACCACGGTGGTGATGGTCTCCTCTCTGGTAGGGGAGAGGGCCCAAGAAGAGATGGGCACAGAGATCTGCAGCCTCACCCAGCTCCAAGCCATCAGCACATGCCAGAGACCAAGTTAAGGTACAAACAGGTGAGGAGGGTGAGTGTGCAAACTCCTACACATGCTCTTCAGCCCCACCTGCAGAGTCCCTGGCAGGAAGCCAAGGAAACCAAGCACCGTGTTTCACATGGCTAAGCTCGAGTTCTGCTCTGCTCAAGACATGTGGAGGCACCTAGCAGGCCCGCGCTACATCACCCAAGCTGAAGCCTCTGGATACCAGGACCGCACTGTCTCCCCGTCCCCTCTTCAGCAGGCTTTCTGCTCTGTACCTCAGGCAGGGTGCCCAGCCTGCTGCCAGGAAGTGCCCGCATGCCGTGAAGTCCTTGGCAAGTGACAGGCTGCTGGCCTGCGGCCTGTGCTCCTGGCCTCTGGATCTAAGGCCAGTGAGGCCCCAGCAGGCCAAGGGGAAGACTGGCTGAACACTGAGCTCCAGATGGCCGTGTCCCCCGCCTGGCTGGCAGCTCCCAAGGTGGGAGGGGCAGAGCTCAAGGCCAATAGCTCAGGAGTGCATGCTGGGAGGGACAGCGACTCTGCAGCCCTGGCCTGTCTCAGCAAGGGCCCTCGGTGGTCCTGATCCCCTTTACAGGCATGGACAGGGGGAAAGGCTCAAAAATGCCCAGATCCAAGGGTCAGCAATGCACTGGTTAGTCCAGGTCCTCCTCTGCTGCCAGTGATCCTGGCTCTAGCAGGAGCTGAGGTAAAGTGGGCCATGAGCAGGGAGCAGGCTCCGGCTGAGGGAGGTGCTCAGCTGAGGATCTACCCATGGTCAGGACTTGGTGCTTTGACCAAGGCACTGCCTATCTCTCTCTCTCTCTCAGCATTTATTTTTATTTCTTGCTCTAACTTCGGGGCTCCAGGAAGAGTTGCTCCCAGGGACGGGCCCAGAGACACATGGGCACCCTCAAGGTGCACAGCAGTGATGAACCCTACATTCCCCATCCCTTGTCCAGGAGGAAGGGAATCTCCTACTCCACTGACTGGAGGGGAGGTTGAGGCTCCTGGTGGCCTATTGAGGGCCAAAGCTGAGGGGGCACAGCCTTCTCTGCAGGATGAAGGTGGGTACTTCCCAGAATGTTTCTGATCCCCAGTCCCCCTCAGGTCGCCTCTGAAGCTTCCCAAATGGGATCTGGCTCCATCTCTACAATGCTCCCCCTGTGGAGGGAAGGGAGCAATAACCTGTCTGAGGCCCTAGAACACCTGCTTGTACCCAGGATGGCACTCTACCACCCAACTGTTCCCATCTGTTGGGTGGCACAGTAGGAGAAGACTACTTTCGGGGAGAAGGGAGGTCAGGGAAGAGCTAACCCAAGGCCTCATCAATTCTGATGACAGAATTCTTCTGCAGCACAGCCACCTTCAGGCCCTTCTGGTGGCTGCTCAGCCCCTGGGGAATGGAGGTTTCTATCCTGGAGCATCCCAGCCTGTAACCTATAAAAACCTCAGCCAGTCCTGCCTACAGCTCCCCACACCTCCACCTGCATACCTCCTCTGCAAGTCTTCAGGACTGTCCAGGTCATAAGCAAGCCTATGTTCTGTGGGTTCACCCAGCTCTGATCCCCCAAGTCAGATCACCAACATGCACAGATTTTCTACAGCATGAAGGTACTGAAGGACAAAGAGCCCACAGGCATGGTTCTGAGGAAATGGGCTCTCAGCTGACTTCTGGGAGCCACCCTAAGCCTCCTCACTTCCCTGAACCTCGGTTAGGCTTGGGTTAGGCTAAAATTCCTTCATTTAAAAAAATTTTTTTAGTTGTAAATGGATCTTTTTATTTTATTTATATATTTATGTGCAGTGCTGTGGATCAAACCCAGGGCCTCACACATGCCAGGCAAGTGCTCTACCACTGAGCCACAATTCTAGCCCCTAAAATTCATTTCTTAAGCTACACTAGACACTTCAAGTGCTCAACAGACACACGTGGCTAGTGGCTGCCACACTGGGCAGTGTAGACAGAATACTCTCACCACTGCAGCAAGTTCTGTTGGATGATACCGTCCCAGACCTGGGGTACCAAGGGATAAGAGTCTGTCTCTAGCCTTCTGAGGAAGTGGCTCAGTCCCAGCCCCACCCTAGTGGTGCGACTCTGGTAAGCCATTGTGATTTGTGCAGAGCAAGAGAGCCATGACGTGTGCAGGGACCTGAGGCCACGGCTGTGTGAGAAATCTGCAAGGCACTGGTGGCCAGAAGTGAGCAAGGCTGTTAGTGCAGCCACTGCAAGTGGCCAGGACACACAGCAAGGCCCAGGAAGGTTAGTGGCATGCAGGGCACTGCAGTCCGAGGACGGGTTAGGAACACGCCTGCACTTACATGATGACGGTTTTCTTGGGGACTTTAGTCGCCTGCTCAGTGACTACAAAGAAAACAGTCAGAATAGCAAGGGTTACAGAGAAGCCAGTGCCTGGGGCTGACTCCCTGATGGCACTGCAGTGCAGCCACCTGCTGGGCTTAGGAGCACTGGCCATGTGTCCCTGGGCAGCCTGTCTCAGCTAGGAGGTCCAGTTTCCTCAGCTACCAGACGGGTGACAGCATCTGCCCCGAGGGGCTGGGGTGTGACAGCAGGCACCCCAAGGATAGCCCACTCTCTCTCCTGAGCGCCACAGGGGCTGTGGGGAGGAGAACGAGCTGGCATCTGTTGCCCACTCAGAGGGCCCAGGCTTTTCCTCATGCTGACATAAGCCTGTGAATTCCTCAAACATGTAGCCCAACATAGCCCTGAGGCCTAGGGAAAGGGAAGAGTAGCCTGTGGCCATTCAGTAGGCCACCAGCCACAATGGGACCAGGATGGTTGATGCCTTTGCCACAAAACGAGCTCAAGTCCAAAAGGTGTCTCCAGGGGAGAGGGACACAAGAGACCTGAATGTGGACATCTGAACCCCATGCATGTGGTGAGTGTCTCCAGGGGAGCGGGCACCAGAGGCCTGCATGTGGCACATCTGAACCCCGTGCATGTGGGGGTGTCTCCAGGGGAGGGGGCACCAGAGTGCTGCACATGGCACATCTGAGCCCCATGCATGTGGTGGGTGCCTGAGGTCTGAGTGTGAAGGGCAGCTGTCCCCAACTGCGTGGCCTTTCCTCGTTTTCCCAGCTGTTGCCCTTACCAAAGCCAGCCCATGGGGCCTATGCTTCCATCTTGCTGCTGGGGACTGGAGTTCCAGAGAGGATGGAACTCATCTGGAACCAGGCAGCACCTACTCCCAACCACCTTGAGCCTCTTCCCTTGGCCTCTGGGCAGGCCTGGGCTTGACTACTGCAGGCCATCTCCAGGCTCAGCAGCCCTCTCACTGCTCAACGGGAAGATGGAGGAGGTGGCCAGCAAGGCCAAGTGGCTTGTACTGGGACATGGTCCCACATCTCCTGGACCAGGGGACTTTCTGCTTCACTGCACTGCAACACTGAGACAGGCTTTCCCTAGGCAACTTATGGCATTTCAAGCTTGTCTCAGATGATGAGCACAAGAATTAGACACTGTCTGTGTGTGTGTGCATTGGAGGTCACACTGGCTACGTTTGTGTGCCTGTACATGGATGTACCTTGCATACAAATGTGCACATAGGTGTACTTGTCTGCACACATATGCATGCTGACACACTGCACACACATTCACACACACAAGTGTGTATACATGTATGTGCACATCAGCACATGTACATGTGTATGCTCAGGTATGTGTGTTTATATGTGTGCATTGCTTGCACAGGCTGTGCTCAGGCATGTGTGCATTTATATGTGTGCATTGCTTGCACAGACTGTGTTCAGGTGTGTGTGTGCATTTATATGTGTGCATTGCTTGTACAGGCTGTGCTCAGGCAAGTGTGTTTATATGTGTGCATTGCTTGCACAGACTGTGTTCAAGCGTGTGTGTGGATTTATATGTGTGCATTGCTTGCACAGGCTGTGCTCAGGCATGTGTGTGTTTATATGCGTGCATTGTTTGCACAGGCTATGCTCAGGTATGTGTGCATTTATATGTGTGCATTGCTTGCACAGGCTGTGTTCAGGTATGTGTGTGCGTTTATATGTGTGCATTGTTTGCACAGGCTGTGTTCAGGCAAGTGCGTTTATATGTGTGCATTGTTTGCACAGGCTGTGCTCAGGCAAGTGTGTTTATATGTGTGCATTGTTTGCACAGGCTGTGCTCAGGCATGTGTGCTTATATGTGTGCATTGCTTGCACAGGCTGTGCTCAGGCAGTGTGTGTGTGTTTATATGTGTGCATTGTTTTCACAGGCATGTGTGCTTATATGCGTGCATTGCTTGCACAGGCTGTGCTCAGGCAAGTGTGTGCTTATATGTGTGCACTGCTTGCACAGGCTGTGCTCAGGCGTGTGTGTGTTTATATGTGTTCATTGTTTGCACAGGCATGTGTGCTTATATGTGTGCATTGCTTGCACAGGCTGTGCTCAGGCATGTGTGTGTTTATATGTGTGCTTTGCTTGCACAGGCTATGCTCAGGCATGTGTGTGTTTATATGTGTGAATTGTTTGCACAGGCTTTTCTACAGGGAAGTGGCTGATGGCGGGAATAGGAATCTAGTCAGGAAGCTGTATGTATTTAGACTAAGTTGGGCACAAAGAGGGACAACCTGTGTGCCATCTGAAGGCAAGCTCCTGTGCACAGAAGGACAGGAAAGCCAGGGCCTCCACCTGGGTCCTCCCTGGCAGGGACCCGGCTTACTGCTCCATCTTGCTGAACCAGGACACCTTGGGTTGCTAAGCTGGCACTTTATTCATGGTCCCCAATTGCCCCAGACCACCTGTGGGCCCCAGTGAGTCTGCCGTTACAGGAGGGCTGCAGCCGTGCAAAGCAGCATCCTGGCCTAGTGCAGACACTCAAGCCAGGTCAGTGCCACCGACAGGGGACAGCCAGGGCCCCTCTGGCTGTGGAGCCACTGGTTAAGACAAAGCAGCAGGACAGGATTAGGAAGCAGGAGGCACAGGGCTCTGATTGCATGGCCTTCGAGAACCAGCGCTCAGTGATGTGCCTGGCCCCAGTGGGCTCTGGAGGCCTGCTCTTCACGCTGACACCCGCCTTCTTCCAGAAAGGGACCCATCGTGACCAACAAGAGAACAGCTGCAGAGGACACTCCTGCCCCAGTGAGAAGGGCACGTCCCCAACCATGAGACACGCAATGCAGAGGAAGTGGACGAGCCGGTGGCGGCAAAAGCATATATGCATGGTGATGCTGTCCCCGGGTTGTGGGACAGTATTAAGTCACGGGTCCCCAGGAACACAGGTCCAATATGGCAGGTGAGGGTCACAAGCCCTCACACAGGGACTTGCCCTTGGAGAAAGAGTCCATGAGGGCCATGGGGGCTTCGAAGTTCCTAGGGTTGGGATCTAGGGCGTTGGCTGGCCCAGTCCTCTGAAGGTCCAGAAGGACAGAGACCCTGTGTGTTGGTCCTTGGGATGGACAGACTGCAGTGGGAACACTCCACAGGAGCCTGTGCTCAGGAATTGGACGACACATTTTCCAACCACCCTCTTGTGGAAGCTGTGGCTCCACCAACATGGGTCCAGCCTCTGCTCGATGGTTCTAGGGACAAGGACTCCCCACCTGCCAAGGCAGCCCTTCGAGGGGGACAACTCCACCTGGGAGCCAAGACATATAACAGTGGCCCTCCTCCCATCCTGGTGGCCTGGGCACTGGCTCACCCAGATGGGGCCTTGTAGGAGTGACTTGTTGTGACCCTGGGAGTGACCTAGGCCAGGGCAAGGACACTAAACCACAAATGCTCAGGCCTCTCCAAGGCCAATTCAGCCTGGTGGGAAAGGGCCACACCAATATCTGACTCTCCACTCATCAGTTTAGCCCTCAGTGGAAACGCCCTTCCTCAGACGTCCTACTGTCCTGCCCTCTGCCCTCAGTGTAGACGCCCTTCCCCAGACGTCCTACTGTCCTGCCCTCTGCCCACAGTGTAGACGCCCTTCCCCAGACATCCTACTGTCCTGCCTCTGCCCTCAGTTTAGACGCCCCTTCCCCAGACATCCTACTGTCCTGCCCTCTGTCCTCAGTGGAGACGCCCTTCCCCAGACGTCCTACTGTCCTGCCCTCTGCGCTCAGTGGAGACGCCCTTCCCCAGACGTCCTACTGTCCTGCCCTCTGCCCTCAGTGGAGACGCCCTTCCCCAGACGTCCTACTGTCCTGCCCTCTGCCCACAGTGTAGACGCCCTTCCCCAGATGTCCTACTGTCCTGCCCTCTGCGCTCAGTGTAGACGCCCTTCCCCAGACGTCCTACTGTCCTGCCTCTGCCCTCAGTGTAGACGCCCTTCCCCAGACGTCCTACTGTCCTGCCCTCTGCCCACAGTGTAGACGCCCTTCCCCAGACATCCTACTGTCCTGCCTCTGCCCTCAGTTTAGACGCCCCTTCCCCAGACATCCTACTGTCCTGCCCTCTGCCCACAGTGTAGACGCCCTTCCCCAGACGTCCTACTGTCCTGCCTCTGCCCTCAGTTTAGACGCCCCTTCCCCAGACATCCTACTGTCCTGCCCTCTGCCCACAGTGTAGACGCCCTTCCCCAGACGTCCTACTGTCCTGCCCTCTGCCCACAGTGTAGACGCCCTTCCCCAGACGTCCTACTGTCCTGCCCTCTGCGCTCAGTGTAGACGCCCTTCCCCAGACGTCCTACTGTCCTGCCCTCTGCCCTCAGTGGAGACGCCCTTCCCCAGACGTCCTACTGTGCTGCCCTCTGCCCTCAGTGTAGACGCCCTTCCCCAGACGTCCTACTGTCCTGCCTCTGCCCTCAGTTTAGACGCCCCTTCCCCAGACATCCTACTGTCCTGCCCTCTGCCCACAGTGTAGACGCCCTTCCCCAGACGTCCTACTGTCCTGCCTCTGCCCTCAGTTTAGACGCCCCTTCCCCAGACATCCTACTGTCCTGCCCTCTGCCCACAGTGTAGACGCCCTTCCCCAGACGTCCTACTGTCCTGCCTCTGCCCTCAGTTTAGACGCCCCTTCCCCAGACATCCTACTGTCCTGCCCTCTGCCCACAGTGTAGACGCCCTTCCCCAGACGTCCTACTGTCCTGCCCTCTGCCCTCAGTGGAGATGCCCTTCCCCAGACGTCCTACTGTCCTGCCCTCTGCGCTCAGTGGAGACGCCCTTCCCCAGACATCCTACTGTCCTGCCCTCTGTCCTCAGTGGAGACGCCCTTCCCCAGACATCCTACTGTCCTGCCCTCTGCCCTCAGTGGAGATGCCCTTCCCCAGACGTCCTACTGTCCTGCCCTCTGCCCACAGTGTAGACGCCCTTCCCCAGACGTCCTACTGTCCTGCCCTCTGCGCTCAGTGTAGACGCCCTTCCCCAGACGTCCTACTGTCCTGCCCTCTGCCCTCAGTGGAGACGCCCTTCCCCAGACATCCTACTGTCCTGCCCTCTGCCCACAGTGTAGACGCCCTTCCCCAGACGTCCTACTGTCCTGCCCTCTGCGCTCAGTGTAGACGCCCTTCCCCAGACGTCCTACTGTCCTGCCCTCTGCCCTCAGTGGAGACGCCCTTCCCCAGACGTCCTACTGTCCTGCCCTCTGCCCTCAGTGTAGACACCCTTCCCCAGACGTCCTACTGTCCTGCCCTCTGCCCTCAGTGGAGATGCCCTTCCCCAGACGTCCTACTGTCCTGCCCTCTGCGCTCAGTGGAGACGCCCTTCCCCAGACATCCTACTGTCCTGCCCTCTGTCCTCAGTGGAGACGCCCTTCCCCAGACATCCTACTGTCCTGCCCTCTGCCCTCAGTGGAGATGCCCTTCCCCAGATGTCCTACTGTCTTGCCCTCTGCCCTCAGGGGAAAACCCCCTTCTCTAGAAGTACAGCCCATCCCAGCTGCTGCCTGCAGGAGGCCTGTGTGACCACTGCCAGGCAGGCTCCCCTGGGTCAGAGGTGACTCCGTGGGTTTTCCTGCAGGCCAGGGGCAGGGCTCACACTTCCCCACCACAGAGCAGCCTCTCCAGCGCTCACTCCGGGTTCTTGGCCACCTCCACCTGCCCCACAGGTGCTGAGACCAGGTGGCCTGCAGCCTCTGGGCTCCTCCCCACAGCCTCCTCTTCTCGCCAGGTCATCTGCCCAAGATGCCTGCCCAGCCACCCCCGCAGGAAGTGCACCTGCTCTGAGACATGGTAGGTCTGCTGCCCCCAGTCCTGGCTGGCTGTGCAGCTGTGACAAAAGGCTCAAGCCTGAGGACCCACCTAGGCAGCATGGGCAACAGGCTTGGTGGCACCTACCTTCTACGGCAGCCACAGTCTGCTCCCTGTGGCGCTGCTCCCGGGCCGGCAGCACAGGGCTCTGCATGTATAGCTCCCCACCACCACGAGTGGAGCCAAGCCGGTTCACCAGCTGCAAGATGGACAGAAACCACTCAGGACCCCTATCCTCAAGGGACCTAGCTGTCTCTCGTCCACTCTGGTGGTCTTTAGTTTCAGGTCCCCACTGAGACTGTGTCCCCCAAAGGGGACAGGGCTCCCAGCCAGGGCCTTGCCCAGGCATCTTGCACTGTGCAGATGGCTGCTGGCCGTGTGTGGCTCTGAGCCCCTGAAGTGCAGAGCTGGCTGGGTCTCCCTGCCTCCTGGAACTTGCATGTGGGGCCCACATGCAGGAGGCTGGCCTCTAGACAAGAGCCAGAGACTGGAGCCTGGGGCTCTCAGGGGCCCTGTAGCGGGCACACACCTGCTCAATGTCACTGTGTGCCAGGACAGGCCCTGAAGACCAGAGGCTCAGACTGGGCCTTGCCTTCAGGAGCCCCAGCCTTGGGCCTCTGGACAGTGAACAGGGACAGGGCAGCTCTTCCCTTTGTAGGGTCCCACCTATGTGACACCAGGCAAAGGTAGAAACTAACACTACTTTTTACATAAATGGATGAAAGTTGAAGTCAGCACTGGGTTCCCTAGAAAGGCAAAAACCAAAGGGCTTCTTTGAGAGGGTGGGAACAATGGCAGGTGGCAGGGCTCAGCCTCCTGTGGAAGAGGAGCAAGGCCAGACACGGTGTGGTGGGTTGGGGATGATGGGTGACAGTGGCCTGGTGTCCCCGGGCCTGTGCCAAGGGCCCAGGCCCTTCCCTTGTCAAGCCCCAGTGGACAGCTGGCCATGAGGCCCCTTGCCCACCCATCTTACCTCGCATTCATAGTGTCCCAGGTCATCCTTGCCAGCTGCTCTGACCACAAGCACCAGCAGGCCGCTGCGGGGCTCACTCAGCATCTGGTACTTGTTGCCCGCAGTCAGCAGGGCCCCATCTTTGTACCACCTAGAACCCATCCCAAGAGTCCATGAGGCAGGGTGTGACATTCCCTGTACTGCAGACCCGCTGCCCTGGCCCAGATTCTACAGTGCTTGGTGAACCCACCCTCTGGATGCCCACATCCAGCTTGGCCATGCTTTCTTGTGGCAGAGGCCCCATGCCCACTGGGTCTCAGCCCCACAATGCCCACTCTTCAGTGATCAGACAGTCACTGTGCCCAGCCCCGTACAGCTGCACAACCCTTGTATTGCAGACAGGAGCCTGAAGCCCCTCCCCTGGTGCCCCACCATGTGCTGGCCCACCTGATCTGAGGGTGTGGGGCGCCTTCGATGGTGCAGGTGAGCTGGGCATCCTCTCCCTCCACAAAGGGCGAGGCCCGGACCTTGTTCACAAACCGTGGGGGGACTGCAGGGTGGAGAGAGACAGGGAGCCACTCTGATGGAGCTGGGGGTGTCCGAGCCCCCACGTTCCTTCCTGAGCCCTAAGTGAGCCTATGACCACATAGGGCTTCCACCTGCACATGCCTGCCTGCCTGCCCTTCCCTCCCACCCACACCCAGTCCCTCATCACAGCAAGCAGAGGGATGGAGGGCCCTTCCACCCATCCACCAGAGCCACGTGGTGGGCTTGGTCAGGGTGTCTCCCTGCCCCGCAGGCCTCCAGGCTCACCTTGCACCAGGATCTTTCCCAGGGTGCTGGCACTGCCAGCGGCACTGGCCGCAAAGCACATGTACTGGCCAGAGTCGACCCCAGTCAGGTTGTCCAGGATAAGGGTGCAGGAGCCATCTGGGTCTTCGATGAGGATGTGGTGAGGATCCACTTCCACTGGCTTCCCATCTAGAAAGGAGGAGTGAGAGCTGTCGTCGGGGCAGGGACCTTGTAAGCCTGCCCTGGTGGATGAGGGGCTGGGGCTGGCCTGCACCTCTCTGGGTCTGTCTCTGTTTCTCTTTCTTTCTCTCTCTCCCCTCCCTCCACAGAGGGTGTGGCCCAGACCTCTGTCTCTGTGTCTCTATGTCCACCTTGGACATTAGCTAGATGCAGGGCCAGGTGGAGAGACCTGAACCTGACAGAAGACATCCACATGGACAGCTAAGTCCGTGGTCGCCCCTCCGCCCCAGTGTGACTCCCTGCAGACCTCCCATGTGCTGACCATGCCCAGCTCCCTGGCTATGGGCCCATCCTCACTCAATCCCACCAAGCCTACAGCTACATAATCCACTGCCTAACACCCCTTCCCTCCCACCCACACCTGGTCCCTCATCACAGCGTGCAGAGGGAGGGAGGGCCCTTCTACCCATCCAATCTGCAGGGGGCTTTGAGAAGGAACTCAGATTTCCATGGCTCTGCTGGACACAGGCACCAGGACACCCAGTTGTGGACACGGACCTCTAGGTGCCATGGCGATAATGTCTGCATCTGAACTCTGGCCTGAAACTGCGTGTGACTCTGAGTTCACACATGGTGGACCCTTAGCACTAGCCTTCTGCTCAGGGGGAGCCAGGCATCCTGCTGGTCTTCCTGAGGCCACTCTTCTGGCTAGTGCAATGTGCCCTTGTTGACCCAGGGGCTGCTGCAAGTGGCATGGCCATTTAGTTTGACAGTTAACCAGCTAAGCTGGGACAGCTCCACGCAAAGACCTGGCAGTAGAGCGTGGACACCACACACCAACTTCCCAGCCTTTGTGTGGCTGGCAGAGGAAGTGCCAGGCCTTGGTATAGCACAGAGGCAGCCAAGGTAATGAGAAGATGAATCACCACTTGATGTCCTTGTATGGCCAGCAGAAATGGCCAAAGGGAGCTGGCCGCTAGAGTGATCACCACCAGCTCTATCCACTTGCTGCCCCCATGGCCCCAGGTGGTAGGCACATACATAGGTCGTGCAAGCCCAGCAGCTCCGGATGGGGTGGCTCCGAATGGGGTGCCCTGGGAGCGCTCCCCTCCTGAGAGGTGGGGCCCAGCAGAAGTGAATTCAGTCACTGAGGGCACTGACTTGGGAAGGGATGGGTGCTGGTCTCCAGAGGTCAGCAAGCTGCTATAAAAGCCAGCCTGGTCCTGAGCCCCTCTCTGTCACTGCAACTGCTCCTTCCCCCTAGCAAGACTCCCAAGAAGTCATGAGACCACCAAGGGGAACCCCACCAGATGGCACCATGCCCTTTGGACTTTCAATCTGCAAACAATCTCTTCACTTTATAAGTAACCCAGACTCAGGTGTCTTGTTGGCACATCAGGAAATGAACCAAGACACGTCACACGTTCCTGAGACAGACCGTTTTGCGGCTAGAGTCCTTGATGAGTGAAGCGTCCCCTGGGTCTGGGACTTATCCCCTTCCAGACATGGCTGTCAGACACCACTTTTGAAAATCAGCATGCAGTGGGGCTTTGGAGGAAACAAGATGCCCAATCCAGTGAGGCCTTGTGATCTTCCACTCAGGGATAGGCCAATTGGACTCCCTGAGGAACAAGAGATAAGGGCTTCCCAGCCGCATTCATCAAAAGGAAGGGAGCTTTGTGAATGAGTGAACGTCCCCCAAAGGCAGGGTGGGCTCCACTCTCTACTCCACTCCCTGATGCAAGGCAGCTGACTCCATGAGAATCTGGGTCCAGGGGTCTCCACTCATGGGCTTGGGTTTGCATGGTCTAGCTAAACTGACACTGACACGGCAGCTCGCCAGCCTCATCACCCAGGAAAGGGAAGCTGGACTCATTCATTGTTTTGGGGGCTGGCCAGAGCTCTGGGCACTCCTGGGCCCTCTCTGCCTGGCTGCCCTTCCTTGCTGGCTTCCTGGGATCCTTCCCATCTCTCTGGCTCGCCGGCTCTTCACTTATGTTCCTCACCTCTCTGACTCTGTGAATCCCACATCCCAAGCCTTGAAGCCGGAACCTCATCTCTTCACGCTCATTCCACATTCAAACTGACTACAGTCTCAGTCTCTCTCTCTCTCTGGCACCAGGGATTGAACCCAAGGGCCTGAATCACATCCCCAGCCCTTTCTACATTTTATTTAGAGACAGGGTCTTACTAAGTTGCTTAGGGCCTCGCTAGGTTTCTGAGGCTGCTTTGAACTTGCATCTTCCTGCCTCAGTCTCCTGAGCTGCTGGGATTGTTTTGGGGGCTGTGCACTAGATCTGACCTATAGTTTCAGACACACTGTATGCCAAGGACCCGCCTGCCATCTCTCACCTCCAGCCAGACATCTCTCCTAAGCTCTAGATTTATTCTCAAGCTATCCCCTCCATAACCACCTGGAGCCCTATGGGCACCTGGATTCTTCAAAACCTCACAAATCTGTGTTTCTTTCCTCCCTGCCCAGCTCAGAATGTACTGGCCTGCCTCCCTGTGGGTCTTCTCCACCTCTGTGAATAGGACCAGTGGCCTCTGCTGTCCACAACCCCCTGTGCTGCTTCCTGGATCCCATCTCTCTTCCACACACCCCATGCAACCCATCAGCAAATCTGGCTGGCTCTGCCTTCAAAATGCATCCAGGATGCAACCATGGCCACCACCAACATGATGCCATGTCCCTAAGCAGGCCCTTGGCACTTACAGCCAAGGTGACAGATGACAGATCTGAACTATGCCCCCTGCTGCTCACAACACCATGGGGTTTCCATGTAGTCAACGCTCCATGCTGCCCAAAGGAATCATGTTGATCCCTAGCACCAGCAAGGTGCCTCAGGACCCGAGAACAGTCTGCCAGGGAAGAGCCTCGGATTTTCTGGAACCTTGGGCCACAACAGATCGGCTAGCCTAGGGGTTTGTGGCTCAGGGCCAGACTGGACACTCTATTTTACAATGGCATTCATAGAGAAGGCTCTGGGCCATGCTAGCCTCTACACCAACTGGGAGATTCCTGGTGGGTGACCCGGGCCACGCTGGCATCTATGTCAATGAGGAGATTCTTAGTAGGTGACCTGGGCCACACTGGCATCTATGCCAACAATGAGATTCTTGGGGGGATTCTCAGGCCATTCTGTGTCTATGTCATTGAGGAGATTTCTAGTAGGTTGCCGCAGCCCGGCTGGCTGGGCAAAATAACCCGGGGGTGACGAATAACTTGTGTAAGTTGATACAGCAGGAGTAGGAGCCCTTTATTGCAGGACAGGAGCAGTATTTATACATTCCACACAGCTTATCTAATTAGCATAAACTAGATACAGCAGTCAACCAATCAGGAATCTCCACACTTAATGGCTTGCTTTTGTTACTTCTCAAACCACTCCCTCTGGCATTTTGCCAGGCACCATCCAGACTTGTTTACGAACTCTAACATGCCCCTGGCAAAATGCCAGGTGTTATTTTGACTTGTTTACAGACTCTTAACAACGACTTCAAAGCTGTTGCTGTTTCTGCTACTACAGCTTAGGCTAGCTGCCTGCAGAACTTACCTGGACTGTGATTTACCTGGACTGTGAGTTAATCTATTTGAGACACTGCTTTACCTGGACTGAGACAACAAACTGTAATCTACAACAAATTGTAACTCGGTATCTTTGCAAATGGTGTCATTGCTGGTATAATTTTTCCAAGGGCTTCTTGCATGGAGCCATCAATTGGCTTGGTATTGTGACATTTTGTATCCTCCCTTTCTGTTTGTAGCAGGTTATTTATGGTGTTTCTGTAAAAACCACTATGGTCCTTATTTAAATTAAACAAAAGGGGGAATTGTTAAGAGTCTGTAAACAAGTCAAAATAACACCTGGCATTTTGCCAGGGGCATGTTAGAGTTCGTAAACAAGTCTGGATGGTGCCTGGCAAAATGCCAGAGGGAGTGGTTTGAGAAGTAACAAAAGCAAGCCATTAAGTGTGGAGATTCCTGATTGGTTGACTGCTGTATCTAGTTTATGCTAATTAGATAAGCTGTGTGGAATGTATAGATACTGCTCCTGTCCTGCAATAAACGGCTCCTACTCCTGCTGTATCAACTTACACAAGTTATTCGTCACCCCCCAGGTTATTTTGCCCAGCCAGCTGGGCTGCGGCAGTAGGTGACCCAGGCCATGCCAGTGTCTATGCCAACGACGAGATTCCTAGTAGGTGACCCAGGCCATGCTGTGTCTACACCAATGAACAGATTCCTGGAGGATGCTCCAGGCCACGATGGCATCTATGCCAATGATGAGATTCCTGGTGGGTGACCAGGGCAATGCTGGCATCTCTAACAATAATGAGATTCCTGATGAATGCTCTAGGCCAAGCCAGCATCTACGCCAACAAGATTCCTAGTAGGTGACCCAGGCCATGCTGGCATCTACGCCAATGACAAAATTCCTGTGGGTGACCTGGGCCATGCTGGTGTCTACACCTTTGATGAGATTCCCAGTGGATGACTAGGGCCACGCTGGTGTCTATGGCAACAACGAGATTCCTGGGCCACACTGGCATCTACACCAATGAGGAGATTCCTGATGGATGACCCAGGCCACACTAACAATGAGCTTCCTAGTGGAGCTCCATGCTGACTTCTATGCTAACGTGAGATTCATAGTGGGCTTCAGGCCATTCATCTTGACTTCAGGAGGACTAGAGCCTGAGGTCAGCTACATGAGTGGTCAGCCATGCAGGTCTGACAGAGTCCCAGTGACAAATGCTGATGTCAAGTCTCATTAAGCCTCCTGGTTGGCATAGGTCTGTTTGTGTTCTCAGGTGTCACTGGGAGGAGAAGATGCTCTTCCTCACTGCACTGGGAGTGGACGGCTGGCAGCTCATAAGTAGTGACACTGGACCCTCCCAAAGTGCTCTTCTTTTTTCTCAGGGGCTGCAGTCTCGTCTTTATGCTGAAGTAAACCCTAACCCTGAGCATAATAGCTCTGAACTCCAAGACCTTCTGGTGAATCACTGAACCTGAAGGTAACCTTGGGGACCAGTGAACTGGACGTCAGAAGTGAGAGTGGTCTTGGGACCCCAAGCCTGTGGCAGTGTCAAGTGAGACGGGCCTGGGAGACACCTGACCTCCCTTGACCTTGGCAGCTCCCATCCCTGAGCCACGTAAGGCCTGTGCTCCGTGACCCTGAAGGTGCAGTGTGATAAGCACCCTTCCTGGCCCATTAAGCTCACAGGCCTCTCCTGCACCCAGGTGCCTGCTTGTGGCCTCCTCTGTGGTCCTGGTGCTCTCTCGGCTGCCCTCAGGCACGTCTGTCTCGGCCCTGTGCTGACTCCTCACCCTGCTCATTCCCCCGGGTGGCCATGGCACCACCTGACTTACCTGTTCACTGTCCATCCCCAGGATGTTTGCCCTTGAACAGGCCTGGATTGTCTCTTGTTCCCCATGCCCAGCCCACTGACCAGACCCCATGCTGTCCTCAGCCCCTGTGCAGCCCACCCCTGGTGGGGGTTCCTGTGAAGGGTCAGTCTGTAGGCCCTGGCAGGTACCTTTGTACCAGCTGACAGTGGGTTTTGGTGTGCCAGTCACGCGGCAAGCCAGCTTTACTGTTTCCCCCAGCTCAGCCGTGCAGTCAGCCAGTTCCTCTTCAAATTCCGGTGGACCTGAGGACACACGTGGGGGTCTGAGGACTCTGAGGGTGGGATGTCAGGCCTATGTCCCCTGGGTGCATCCTGACAAGTTGCCCCCAACAACAGCAGTGGCCGCATATCCAAGGGCCTGGTTACTGGCTAAGCTGGGTGTGGCTGCACGAGGCAGGGACAGACCAGGGTGCAAGACCATCACACCCAAACATGACCTGGTCAGATGCCCCAAGTCTGGAGCTATGCCGTGTCCCCACTACATCCCTTTGTGTCCCTCATTTGGGTCAGGGTCAGCTCAACTCCTGCTCTGGGGCTCCCTGGGAGGCCAAAGCCACCGCTCCCTCAGCTAGATCTGACCAAGGGGAGAACCAAGACACCAGTGCAGAAAGCAACCCATGCCCACGTGCCTGGCATGGGTGCAGCCAGCTGGGCATCTAAGTGATGTTCAGGTCCCCACCCCAGCACAGCACCAGGGACACTCACGCCACACAGGCAGGGCCAGGCGCTGCTGGATGCCGCTGATCTCCTTCACCCAGGAGTGCTTGATGATGACTGTGCGCGCCTGCAGCAGGTACTTGCGCACAGAGTCCTCCCGTTCATGCCACACCTCGAAGGCACGGTCGTCCCCTTCCACCTGGTCATTCAGGTCGATGCTGCTTAGCTGTTGAGGGGTGCAACATTAGTGGGAGGACAGAGCTAAGCATCCCCAGACAGACAGGGTCCAGTAGGACCATGCCCAGGTCACCCCAGAACAATGGCAAGTTCTGCTCCAGTGGCCACCCTGGAGCCCAGGAACAGGGAAACCTCCACCGGCCTGCATGACACCCCCAGCCCCTGGCACCACAGACCTTCATCATATTCCGGAACACATAGCTGAAGGTGTCGGTGCGCGAGTCTCGTCGGGGCTTGCAGATCACCAGGTGGTTCCGGAACAGGAAGACGTGGCGATTGTGGCCCTTCCAAGGCATGCGGGCCCCTGGTGCGCCCTCCCACACAATGAAGTGGCCCTGGGGTGTGAGTAGATGCGGTTGGACTGTGGTTGCCTGGCCCATCCCTGGGCGCAGACCCCAGGGTCATCTATGAGCCCAGCACCCACCAAAGCCACACCCAACCACATGGCAGCAGACGCAAGTCCCCCCACCTGGCGGATGGGCTCCCCCAGGGCCTCCAGGGTGCCAGGGTAGTTCTCCATGAGGGACACGTGCAGCTTGTTCTCGGCACGCTGGGGCAGCGCCGACACGACTGCGTAGGCCTGCTCCAGAAGGGCGCAGTTCTGCCGGTTCCGGGCCTTGTTGCGGATCAGCTCCTGAGGCGGACCAAGGGTCAGGACCCAGACCGCTTCAGCCCCGAGGCCCGGCCTGGACATTCAGGGCTGGGGCAGGACAGGGCTGCCCACCTTGAGCAGAGCCTGGTACTTCTGCACCCGCTCCACCGGTTGCTCCAGGTAGTGCTGCAGTGGGGGTGGGGGTGGCTGCGAGGGGTCCCCAGCAGACAGCATCTCCTCAGCGCATTTCTGTAGGCACCACAGGGCGGGTTTCGGGCAAGAAGGCACAGCCCCAGTGAGGGCATCCTGACAGTATAGGACATCCCAGGGGTACTCTCACACCTGGCCCTGAACCTGGGTAATGGCTGTGTTACCATCTAGCTGGTGGCAAGCACAGGACTTGGGCAGTGAAGTGGCCAGCCCAGGAGCACAGAGCTACAAGGCTCAAGGGGCCCTGGGGACTGAGGGGAGAGATAAGGGAATATGAACTAAGGCCATGAGCACAGGATAAGGGCTAAGCCTCAGGGGACTTTCAGGTCAGTGAGTTTTCTGGTGGGAGTCAAGGCTAGCACTAGGCCTGGGAGCAGCCAGGGAGGGGCCCGGTGGCCAACGCCATGGAACCAGGCACGGGCACCTTGTAGAACTCCTGGACGGGCATGCTGACAACCACGGACTCTGCCTGCACACGGCCCACCAGGAACTCCAGGTACTTCTCAAAGGCTTCCTGGTTCTTGATGAAGCACATGGCCACATCATCATCTGTGTCACAGCGCTGCAGGTCCTGCAAGAAGCTGCCACAGAGAGGGACAGGGTCAGGGACAGGGTCAGGCACAGCTCACAGCCCAGTCCTGGGCCCTCTCCTTGAGAGGCTATGGTTCTTGCCCAGGAGTGGGTTCTGGGCCTGTGAGATTGAGTATACTAAGCTGGGTGCGCAGACACGTGGGCACGTACAGAAGTGCATGGGTATGTACACTTGCCCACGAGTGTGCAGATGTGTAGTATGTGTGCATGTGTACGTGGGTACATGCATGTGCATGTGTGTGGGTGCATGTGTGCATGCATGTGACTGTGCATGTATACACAAGTGTGCAGATGTGGCCATGCATGTGTGGCATGTGTGTATAGTATGTGTGCATGTGTTTACCTGAATGTGTGTGTGTGGATGTCCATATGGCACACACGTGCACTCAAATGCCTGTGTGAGTGTGCAAGAGTGCACATGCATAGAGATCAGCATGCGTGTGAGTGCATATATCTATGTGTATCCAGCATGTATGCATATTTTTTGTACAGGATTCACATATGTATGTGTGCACACATGTACACTATGTGCACATGCATATCAAGCACATGTGCATGCACATTTGAGGCTGGGTGCGTGAGCATATGTGGTGTGCACATGGGACTTCCTGTGTGCCCGTGTGCATTCATGTGCATGCACATGGGCCTGTGTTAGTGCTCATGGGTGGCAGGAATTCTGCAGCCTTCAATCCATATGGCGAGCATCTGTCACTGGGGCATCACACAAGTGGGATGTGCCCATGGGTAAATCGAGCTCCTACCCCAGCTGCTGCATGTCACCCTCCACGAGGCCTGACCCACAGCTGTGCATGCACCTCACATGCATGTGTGTGGCCTTGCCTACCTGCTGTGGAAGTGACTGATGTCCTGCACATTGCGAAAAATGACTGCTTTCTGGCTGGCTACGGCTGCTGGCGCTCGGGGAGCACGGTCCAGTTGCTGTATGTAGTGGCTTTGGAGGAACTGAAGCTCACCCACGAAGGTCTGCTCTGAGCTCAGCAGCTCCTGGATGACAGAGCTGGCAGAAGGGTGGCATCAGGGGGGCCCAGCAGCTGTCCTGCTCCCACTGTCCCTACTCTCCACATGGGGATTAGGGACACATGGAGAGCTTGCTCCCTCGCACTGCAGTTAAACGGGGTGCCTGTGATCAGAAGCCTGTCACCCAGCTTCAGAAAGGGTAGGTGGTAGAGCAAGGGTACCACCTCTTCCCCAAGAAGTCCTCCCGCATGAGACTCTGGGAGGGCACAGCTGCAGAAACCAGGGGCAGGACCGTGACCTAAGGAGGCTCACACAGCTTCAGCAAGCACAGGTCCCCCATGAAGAAGCAGGGCAGAACCCCAGCTGGCCCTTGAGGCCCAGCAGCCAGCTGTGGCTCCACCCTCAGCCCTCCCCAACACATACCTCAGCCTGGTCTTGTACTCATCCTCGGACACGGCCTCGGGGAATTCGGGGGCCTCACTGGGCCCCCACTCAGGAGACAGCTGTTGAGAGACAGGAGTTTGTCCCAGGGCACCAGTTTGTTCCACCTCCTCTGTGGCCACCGGGCTCCTGTCCCTTACTTCCAGGGTTCTCTGGCCAAGGGCCAGGATCCCAGGGCCTTGGCACCCTCCCCAGACTACCATACCTTGAGCCTCTTGTCCAGGTAGGCTGGTGACACCCAGCCTTGCCTGGAGGGGCTGGACTTGGTGGGCTTGGTGCGCACAAGCCAGCGCAGCGGGTGGGCTGAGTCCAAGACCTCCACATACTGGCCTTCCCGCAGTGTGATGGCGTCCTGCTCGGCCCCCAGGGGCAGGTAGTCGGCCGTGGCCACGTAGATATCAAAGATCTGATAAAGAGAAAGGGGCCTAAGTCCCGGGGCCAGAGGGGTGAGGCCTGCCAAGGCCCCCCATGGCCCCCCACCTCTGAGGAGGGAGAGGTTCTCCCAACCCCCTAAAACCCCCAAGAGCACAGAGGGGAGGGTGCTGAGTCCAGGGGCCGAGGAGGTACCCAGTCCGGGGCCACAGGGGAGGAGCCCCCAGGGTCACTCTGCACAGGTGCTGGCTCCTGCCCACGTGGATGGGCGCCTAGACTGTGGTTGCTCACAGCGCCTTGCTGCCCACTGCCCCCTGCAACCCAAGAGGTGGTGGGGCTCTGGAGACAGAGGCACACTCTCCACAGATGGCAGTGAGAGTGACATCAGAGGTAGTGCTCTGCAGGAACCCACGTGCAGAGACCCTGCCCTCTGCTCCAACCTCTGGTGTGCCTTGGTGTCTCTGGGGGTGACGCCCCTCCCTGGGTGGCACCCGGCCCTTGCAGCCCCACATTGTCTCTTCAGCAGGTTAGGCCCCAAGCCCTGCTCCCAAGGGTTCCAGCCCACTCACCTCTCCTCGGGAGTCCCCGTCCTCTGACTCCGAGGATGACTCCTGGACGCTGGAGGAGGGCCGCGACCGGCCATGCCGGGGGGAGGCGGACGGAGTCTTGGACTCCTCATCACTGTCACCTCCAGGCACCTGCAGCTTGGCTGGGCGAACACAAGGGTTGTGATGTCCCTGGAAGGCTGTCCCCCTACTGCCTACCACCAGCCAGTCTCCAGGGCTCCCAGGCACAGAGTCCTGGCCAGGCCCCATGCGAGGACACAGGGTCCCAGCCTCCCCTGGGGACCCTGGATGCCCATCCTGGCCCCCTCACCCTGTGTGATCTTGGCCGACACCATCTCAGTGATCTGGGAGGTGAGTTTCTGTAGGAATTCCTCTGTGCCCACCTCAGTGAGGGACAGGTGGCCGTGGGCCTCCTCAGCCACCAGGGCCTCCCCTGGAGGAGCAAACACAACACTGTGTGGTCATGCTTCCCCCAAAAGTTCACCGCAATTCCCCTAGGGGATGATGGTGAGCAGGAGACCAGGCCCTGGCAGGGAGACCATGAGGTGGTGCCAGCAGGAAGAGACCAGTGGGGTCAGCAGGATGCAGAGCCTGTGACCAGGGATGAGAATGAAGGGAACAAGTTTGAACAGAAGAGGCAGCAAGTGGCCAGAGAACGGCAAGCACAGCTAAGGGGCAGCAGGTGGCAGGCAGGGCTGCAGGCAGATGGTGAGGGAGCTGAGGACAGGGCTGGGCAGGATCCAGCCTGGCATCAGGCTTGAGGTGGGATTGGGGCCGTTGGGGCTGAGGTGACTTTGTGGCTCTTCTTAACATCTGAAACCCAAACCTCCACATAGCCCACTGGGCATGGGCCCCCTGACCACAGAGGTTAGAAACAGCTCTGACTACAACCAGAGCTGGGAGCTAGCCATGAGAGGGCAGGGACCTGCCCAGAACCCAGGCTGCTCAGGTTCAAAGGGCGGCCTCCCCTGCACCCAACCCAGGCATACCTTTCCTCTGCCCAGCAAGGCCGGTGAGACCAGCAGACTCTGACATCTGTGCTGAGATGGCTTGGGTGGTCCTGAGGGGAGGAGGGGTGTCCTGCAAGCCCAGCTTGGACCCCACCACTCTGCTCCCCATAGAGGGGGGCCTAGGGGCCAGGACACCACAATCAGGGGCTCCACACCAGAAGGGGTCCATAAAAACTTCATTTTATAGTGTGGAAAAGCTGCACAGGGAAGGGGTGACCACCCACAGGGCTACACCACCCTAGCCCACTGGGTAAGTCAGTCAGGGTGCCCACTTACCCCTGTAGGAAGGTAGAAATGAGAGCCTCCTTCATCTTCTCCTGCTCCTCCTCCTTGGGCACTGTCCAGAGAGCCAGGGGAGCTGTCAGGACCAGTCCTGCACTCCGACACCTTGAGTCCTGGGCTGTGACCTCTACCCAGGACATCTAGACCACCCTGGGGGCCCTGCCTGCACTGTCCCTAAGAAGCCCTGGCAAGGGTCTGTGCCTAAGCCCACCTCCCTGTCCATTCTCAGCGCTTGGTCACCCATGGGGTTGGGGGACAGGCCTGCCCTCCAAGCACCATCCTTCAGAGGGGCTGAACAGAGGGCTCTGGGCAGGGCCTGCAGACCATCTGTGCACCATCCGGGCAGGTCTGAGGTTCCAGGCCAAACTGGCCTGCACCACTGGGCCCAGACTGCTCTTGGGTTCTGCAGGAGAAGGATCACAGGTGGGTGAAGGCCATACATCCCAAGCTGGTCCCTCAGCACACCCAGGCTCCCTACTCACGGCCTGAGACTTGCAGGCTGGCAGAGCAGAGGGCCTGGCCAGCAGCGTTGGTGGCAATGCACGTGTAGGTGCCCTGGTGTTGCCGGCCCACATCTAGCAGGACCAGGCTGTGCTGCTGGGCAGAGCTGGCCATAGTGTAGCCTGGGGTGTTAGGGCCAATCCACAGCACGCCTCTCTCGGCCTCCTCTTTGAGCCAGTGTATGGTGGGGGCCGGGCATCCTGTGGGCAGGAGAGGGCTCAGTGGGTACACAGCCCCACTGGCTATGGGCCTCCAGAAGAGGGTGCTTGGCCTGAGTGATATGAGGGTTGGAGCAGGAGGCCATGCAGGGTGGCATGGGCGGCCTGTGGGAGGGTGACATGGGCGACCCATGGGAGGGTGGCATGGGGGCCCTGGGGGTGCTCTTTCTCTGGGGAGTGAGGATGCCCACCTTCCACCTTCACCGAGAACGTGATGCTGGAGCCCCTCTTCACTTTCTTGGGGGTGAACCTCTCCAGGATGCGGGGTGGCACCAATTGCTCACACACATCTGGGAGAGCAAGGACAGCCATGGGGACACCTGGCACCCCTCCTTCAGCTCCCACGTCCTGATGTCCTTGTTCTGGGAACCCCAGGTAGTTCTCTGTGGCCCCAGAGAGCCCTCTTCCTGCACCTCCACCACTACCAGGCCCAGGGCTGGTCCACTCTGGCCTCACGCCCACAATCCACCCAGTCTCTATCTGCCCACAGGGCCATCTCACCTGATGCTGACTTCTCTTCTGGTTCATCGGGGCCTGAAAAGTGCAGAGGGAGTCAGATGTGCAGCACGCATAGATTCCCCTGCTTCCCTACACATGGGAAGGTCCTGGTCCTACTGCCCAGTGGGGGGACCTGCGCATGGCCCCACCCATGGTCAAAGGTCCATTACCCTGCCTGAAACCTTGGCTGGGAGGCCAAGGAACTCACACTCCAGTGTACATCCGTGTGACATCCCCACCCTCCCTGTGCCCACTGGGAGTCTGGGGCCCCGCCTGGAACCACATGGGCACTGGGAGATGGCAGCTGGGGCTGCACCCTGAGAGGCAAGAGGAGGACCCAGCAATAGTCTCTCCGCAGGACCAGTGTGGGTGAAACTGGGAGTCAGCTCTCAGTGCTCAGAACGTTTGGGAAAATAAGGACACAGGAGTTTTCTTGTCAGAGCTGCCACTGGGGCTTTGTGCAGGTCTGCTGGGCCCAGTGTTCATCCGCTTCCCCCAAGAGCCTGCCCATCACTCAGGGCATCCAAGCCCCACTGGGCACCCGCTCCTGTGGGGCAATTCTGCCATCTGTGCCACTGTGCACAGGGGCAATGGGCTGGGCCCCGGCCTGATGGGGGCCTGGCATGCAGTACATGTGGCACTGCTCACTCCTTCAGGGCACACACCTCGGACCAGCAGCCGGGCAGATGAGTAGGCAGCACCAACAGCATTGCTGATATAGGCCGCATACTGGCCAGCATCCTCCCGGGTGACAGAGACGATCTCCAGGGTGTGCAGTGTCTTCTTGTCAGCCATGCGAATGTGGGCAGACGCAGACAGGGGCTGGCCGTCTTTGAACCAGTACAATCTGGGGACTGGGTAGCCTACCCCATGGAGGAGAGTGGTCAGCACAGGACCATTCTCAATGGTCACTATACTCTTTCGATGGGAGACAGACAAAGGCCCAGAAAAGAGGTTGCTCAGAGGCCAGCGAGCCTCTGGTATGGGGAATGGGGTGGCAGCCTCCTGTTGCCCAGCAGCAGGCACACATGACCTCCTGACCTCCACTGGTCAGGCCCTTCCCACGTGTGACCAACGGGAGACAGCTCCTGGCCTCCCTCCAGCTACGGTGCCCACTCCCCAGCACCTCACCTTTCACCTTGAGCTGAAATTTGGCCAGGCGTGTACCAGGGGTCACCTGGAGGTCCCTCAGCTCCTCCACCACCTGGGGCAGCTGCCCCTCATCTGATTCGGTTCCCTCTTGCTCCCGGCTGGCAAAAAAGACAAATAAGAGGGTAGCCATAAAGTGGAGCAGGCTGAGGGGCCAGGCGGGAGGGCCCACGGGGTGAAGATCAGAGGCGGATGGGTTTGAGGTTCCCTGTCTGCTGAGTGGAGGGGCAGAGGGACAGAAACGGCCAGGGTCTGACTGAAAGCTGCAGGCTTGGGACAGTCGATCTAAGCCACCCAGCCCAGATCACCACTTCCCGGGAGGCCCTGGGCTGCTGTCTGTGTGGCCCCACCTAGACAGGTATCCCTGGGCACTGAAGTAGGATGAGGTCTCCGTGGCGTCTGCGGCAGTGTCGTAGTCTGTGCTGGTCACTGGGGAGGAAAAGTGAGTGGAGGAGGCTCAGGACTCTGGGATTTCAGGGGGACGCGCCCTCCTGGGCCTGCCCACTCCTGCTGTTCCCAGCCTCATTCTTCCACACCCATAACTAACTGCAAGCCTCTTAGGCCCAGCACAAAATGTCATATGACCTGAGTCTCCAGGAACAGCAGACAGGGACAGTGGCAGAACCTTCTGGTTCCATCCCACCAGGGCACGAGAGGTTGGAGACACAAGCCTCAAAACCAAGAGAAAGAGACTTGGATTTCTGGCCAAGAAGGGGCAACAAGCTGGACTTCCGCCACTGTGGGCCAAGCAAGAGTCCCCAGAGTGCCCATGCTCCAGCAACTTCCCGTCCTTGAACCAGCGTCCTACCCCAGCAGGATGGTTGGGAGGTGTGGCCCTGGGCCTGGGGCCAGTGGGAGCTGAATGGCAGCTGCGCCTCAGCCAAGGACCCGAGATCCCTGGCCCTTCTTGCCACGTTCTCAGTGACATTCAGGTAAAATTGGGGGACTTTACAAGATTTCTTAGATAATAAAATGGAAGAAAATAGTCTTTTACAAATGGTGTTGAGCAAGAGTGAACTTGGAGCCTTACCTCACACTCACAAATTCCCTCCAAGGGAACCAAAGACCTCAACTTAAGAGCTACCACAAAGTTTCCAGAAGAAAGCACACATGTGGGTCTTTATGTCTCACATTCAGGCAGCACTTGCATAAGTGTGGCAAAGCCCAAGCAGGCAAGAAAGAGCAGAGACCCTAGCCTTCATCAGGCCAGACACGGTGCCCTCAAGAAAGGGAAAGACCGAGGTCATGCCTCTGATGCAGCCCGGAATCAGGAACACGTGAAGAGCTCTTTCAGCTCTGGAAGGAGACCAGCCATCAGCGCACACTATGCCACGGCTCCAAGCATGCCTGTGTGCAGGGGAACCTCCACCACGACCCCACACACACCAGCAGCAGCTCTGCGGCCAGGGCACCCGCCAGCTGCATGTCCTCTAGCCCAGCTCAGCTCTGACCCTGTTTGTCTGGGGCCAGGTCAGGCCCCAAGACAACCTGCTTCAGAGGCCAGTCAGAAGCCCAGGCTCCTCGCTGGGGTGGACCCAATGGCTATAAATCAGGACCCATGGCCTCCCTGGGGCAGGAGTAACCTGCCATGGCAGCTCACAGAAGCCAACCAAGGGTCCTGTTGCCTAGGCTGAAGGTGTCTTAAGGACACCTCAGGAGCAGCCAGATGTGAGATCATGTCGGGCAAGGTGTGGTGGGCACAGCCCCTGCCAGCACCTCTGTTTCCATCAGGCCGAAGTTCCCTGAGGCCCACAGCCTGGGCACCCTACTCCAGCCGTGTCACACGCCATCCCCAGTGGATGGGGTGGGGCCCTTTCCAGGCTTCCTGTCAAAGCTTGGTCTTCCTGGCCGGCCTGCCCACCAAGGCTACAGGGACCCTGCAAGAGTCACCTCATTAGAACAACAGAAACCCTCAACACCCAGGAGATCCCAGGCCCATGAGCACCATCAGGAATCCAAACAAAGAGCAAGTGTCCTGATACTCAGTGGCAGCAGCTACCCGCACGCCCAAGCGTCTCCTGAGGGCTCCTGCAACAATAGCCAGGGCTCCAGAGCAGCCCCAAGGCAATGGCTGAGCAGCTGGGCTCCCCTGGCTCCTCTTCCACACCTTCCTGGTCTCCCCAGCCTGGACGCCTTCGGCAGACACAAGAGACCTCCACCCTCCACCATTGGGCTCCCGGGGGGAACTGTGGCCTTGAGCTTGGCTCCAGGGAAGTCTCCACCAGCTTAAGACCTGAAGGCCCTAACTCCTGTCTGGTCTGAGACCAGAGCCCTGGATCACTCTTCCAGCCCTGCTCAGGAGACTCTCATCCCCACCCTGGTAACACAGACCCCCAGAGTGCACTCACGCTCCACTCGGAGCTCAGCCTTGGTGGAGGAGACGCCCACGCTGTTCTCTGCCAGACAGCGGTAGACGCCCATGTCTGCGGGCACCACAGCAGTGATGATGAGCTGGTGGCCACCCTGCTGGTCCTCATTGATCATGTAGTGATCATCCTCCTCCAGCAACTTCCCGTCCTTGAACCAGCGAACACTGGGCACAGGTTGGCCCGTCACCACGCAGTCGAAGCTCACGGGGTACCCATCCTGCACCTCCTGGTTCTGCAGCTCCGTCAGGAACACGGGGGCTAGAACAGCAGGTGGGGCATGCAGCATGTTAGCCTGGGCATGCCACTCACACCTGTGGCCACAGACACACCGATCACACCAGCTGGGTGGTCTGACATGCGTGAGCTGCCCGGCAACAGGCCATGTGGGAGCACCTGCAGACCTGACGTGACACAGACCCTGAAGCTTGCCTGCTAGGCTTAGCCCTCTCCCCAGCTCTCTAAAAGCCTCTCCTGCTGCCCAGGCCACCAGGAGGCAAGAGGGATGAAGCGCTAGACAGGGATGGGAAGAGCAGTAACTGCGGAAGGCTGAGGGCTGGTAGGGATCTGGGGTGTAGGAGAGCAACTTCTGGGCATGCCAGGGTAACTGATCCCAGCTACCTCCTGTCCCTGCAGAGATGCAGGCACAGTGGCGTGGCTGATAAGTAACTCAGTGGGTGAAATGGAAGTGGAGTGCCTTGTGGAAGTGGGTGCCTGTCCTATACGGGTTATATCTCCAAGACTCCTTGGGAAAAAATAAATAAAACTCTCCAGAAAGTAAGTATTCACTTTCCCATTTTGCCCACATGAAAGCCGAGGCTCTGATAGACTGTGTGGCTTCCCTAAGCGCACACAGCTAATAAGAGGCAGAGCTGAGATTCAAATTCAGCTCTGTTCAATGAGTCGGGACTTTTTACACCTCGGAGGCTGCACTTGCAGAGTGCTGGAGCCCAGGTAACCCCTGGACCTCTCAGCTGGTGCTGGCCACTGCTGGCCTCACTCCTCCTCTACCCCCTTGGACTCCAGCTCCCGACCCAACTCTGTGGAGCAGTTGGACTCACCGGCATCAGAAGTCAGCTGAGTGGACACTGGCTCCGGAGGTGCTGCAGGGGCAGGGGCCACCTTGCCAATGCGCATCTCCACCCCCCTGGGCCCCTGCTCCACCAGGCTGATCTCCACCCCGATGCCCATGGTGGTGAACATCTCTCGGAAGCAGGTGACTGCCCTGTGAGCTTCGGCCAGGGCCTCGAAACGGATGCAGACAAAATTCTCATCCTCGCGGTAGGTCTGCCAGTCCGCAGGCTGCTCTGGCTCCCCGGGACCCTCGTCAGCGCTGAGAAACAGCTCCTCGTCAGAAACCTCCGCTGGGCCTTTGGTGCGGAAGAGCCGGTGCAGACGCCGGGCAGCGCGGTGGAAGGCGTCGTCCAGCTCGCCCCCGGAGGAGCTCTCGGCCTCACTCTCGGTGCCACTGACCACCACACAGGCGCTGTGGCTCACACAGCCAAACTTGTTGCTCACCTGACAGGTGTAGCGACCAGTGTCGGCACGGCCCAGGCCAGTGACCAGAAGGGTGCACGTCCCATCCGCGAGCTGGTCGATGTGGTGGTGCCGCCCGTCAGTGAGCTCTACGCCGTCTTTCAGCCAGCATGCTCGCACATCAGCCTTGCTGGCTACCACACACTCCAGCCTCAGGGCATCCCCCACCTGGGCCTCAGTGTCCCCAAATGTGTGGGAGAATACGGGTCCTTCCTGCTGCTTCATCTCCTTCCGGACCTTGTAGCCCTTAAAGGCAGCCTGAATCTTCACTGCTGCCTTGTCCATGGAGGGGTCGCCCAGATCCTCAGCACTCAGACCGATCGGTGGTGGGTGCACCTGGGCTGGGTGCTCCTGCTTCTTCTGTGGTTCCACAGAGGAGGGTGCTGGGGCCCTGGCCTGTGGGCACAGAGCACAGTATCACAGTGAGACCGGGGCCCCGAGGCCAGACACATAAGACCAGGGCCCAGCACTGATCTCCGGACGGCTATCCATTCTGCCTCTCAGGCCCTGGCAACTGTGCCAGCCTCATGGAGTATGAGGTACCTGCTGGCTCTTGTTGCTATCACAAAGCAAGCCCAACTCCCTGAAATCACTCTATACAGTCCCCAGTGGGGACTGATGGGTAACGAGGAACACCAGAGAGACTGGCCCCAGCTTTATAGGAAAAGGATTTAGCAGTAGATGGATGATGCACGGGTGGAGAAATCTGTGGAAGGAGGGACAAGCACGTGGGTGGTAGTGGCAAGGGTAAAACACTGGGCCTCCCCTTGCAAGCCAAGCAGAGGCTCACCTTGCTGACCAGGGGTGAGACCCCAGGCCGCCCAGCCTTCTTGAGGTAAGTAACCAGGGAAGGTGTGCCTGCCCGGGACTCGTCGTCAGAGCTGGTGTGCGAGAGGTCAGCCTCTCCAGTGCGTGCCAGCTCATCAGCTGTGGAGTAGCCCTCAGAGAGGTCAGGGGCCACCTCCTCCACCTCCTGCCGTAGGTGATGCACGCGGCCATCCTCCTCTGGAAGCTCACTGATGGAGTCCAGCGTGGGTTCACGGCTCATGCGACGCTTCCTGGCCAGGGCCTCCCACAGCAGGTGCAGGTCACCCTCCTGGGCTGCCTCAGGGGGCAGGCTGGGCTGTGTGGGAGCCTCGTCCCCAGAGCCAGGGGTCAGCACCACTGAGGAGAGCAGGAGGGTATCACCGGAGCTTTGACCCCAAGCCCATCACTGGACCTCTGTTCCCCACTTGGCACCTGGTTTTACCAGGTCTAGAAGCACCGAGCCTCAGTCTTCCCTCCCTATGTCAGTTCACCTCCTGCATAGACAATGTGGTGACCAGAACAGAAAATGGCTCTGCACAGTGAGCCTGGGCCTAGAATCACAGGCCCACACTGCAGGGGTGGGACACATGCACAGGGAATGCACCTGGATCAGGCTCAGAGGTGGGGCACTGACAGCCTCCAGGGAGAAAGTGATGGGGAGGGACAGGCCACCTCCTTCCACATTCAAGGTTTCCCAGCCCAAAACCTAGTACTCACCCTGGAAGGTGGCAGCCTCCATGGAGGCCAGGGCGTGGGCAGGGCCACAGCGGTACTCGCCCTGGTCTTCTGCCCTGAAGCCCTTGATCACCAGTGTCTGCTGCCGACCCCGGGAAAGGACCTCAAAGTGCCCACTGGGTTGGATGCACTCCGTCCCCTTGTGCCAGACAACCTCGCCGGCCTCAGCTGCCACCTCCACCTCCAGACAGACATCCTCTCCGGCCACCACCTGCCGGCTCACAGGGGTAGGGGGCGGGGGAGGTACAGGCTCCACTGGTTCTGCTGGGGAACAGTGTCCACGGAGGACAGGCCACATCAGGTGTGGGGGCATTCCAGGGTCCAGACCTCACCCTGCCAACTCTTCCCTCCACTTTGGAGAAGCTGGCCATTATCCAGGACCAAGATGGCTACTCACCCAGCCTGACCATCTGGGGCAGGTGCACAGGCTCCCCAGCACCTGCAGGGCCCACAGCAGCCACTCGGAAACGGTAGGTCTCCCCAGGAGTCAGTCCATCCACCACACACTCAGGCCCAGGCACTAGCTCGTGGCACAAACGCCACTGGCCCTTGGACCCCTCCTTCATCTCTACCCGATAGCCACACAGACCCCCTCCACCATCGCTTGTGGGAGCCACCCAGGACAGCGTCACGGAGTGGCCACTGCGACCCACCACTTCGGCATCCTCTGGGGGATCAGGGAGGCCTGCAGAGAAGAAGAGTAGGTCAGTGTATTCACTGGGACTTGCGGGCCCCCTCCAGCAACCCCTGAGGTCCGGTTTGGACACAGTGTAGGCACTGGGCAGATCACCTCCCTGAGCCCTGGTAGCAAGGGATGCTGATACGTTTCTCTACCATCGTGAGACCATACCCAGAGCCCACTCTGAGTGGGGGGCCAGTGAGAGCCCCCAGCACGTATGGATTGGCAACCTTGCTCCTCCTGCCCACCCCTCCAGGGCCCAGCTTGGACCTCTCCTAGGTACAAAGCAGGGGAAGGTAGGTGGTGATCTGGGGACCATGGCCTCAGGGGGTACTCAGGGTTGAGCCAGGACTCATCTGATCAACAGCAGCCCTGAGACTTTAGTGACCTGGCCCACACACCTGCAGGAGAAGCCACCTAGGAATGGAGGGAGCATCCTAAGACTCTGAGGGTGGGACAGATTCATAGCAGGACCCAGCCCAGGATGGTCATCCACCCTGGTGTCAGGAGTGTGACCCAATCTGCAGAGAAGGGACACAGTCAACCACCCACCCAACACCGAAAGTCGAGCTGAGGTCACTGCGTCTCGGGCAGCAAAGGTGACCTCCCCAGCGTGGTGTAGCTGTGCATTGCGTAGCAGCAGGGTGTGGTGGCTGCCGTCAGCTGTGATGGTCCAGTCGTCGTCAGGCTGTACCGCAGTTCCGTTGATGTACCAGGTGGCTTCGCCCACCGGCAGGGCCTCGCTGAGCACGCAGGTGAAGCGAGCCTGTGCGCCAGCTCGCACCACCACATCCTTGGGGGCCTCCAGGACTTCCAGGCGCCAGCCTGCAGTCAGGGGTGGAATGAATGCGGGTGTGTAGGAGGGTCCAGAGAGGGCAAGCCTAGCATGGCCCACTGGGTCTCCCACTGAGTGGGAGTGGACAGAGACCCCATCTCCACCAGCTCTCCCTACCTGCAGAGCCCCACACTGGAGGGGCCTGGGAGACACACGCCCTGCATTGGAAGCTGCACTCCAGTCCTGGGAGCGCTGCCCAGCCCCTGGAGGAGTCTTGGAGACCCCCTTCGGGCTCCCCACATCTCACTCCATTCCCTAGCCGCAGGGCTTATCTCAAAGACTGATGTCCTGCCTCCAGGCAACTCTCCAGGCCCTGCCCTCTCCCAGGTGTTCACAGACGGCAGACTCACACCACCCAGCCGGCTCAGTCACAGGCATAGACAAAACCTGTCCTCGTGTCCCAATAGCATGCCTGGCCCTGCTGCTGCGCAGGTACACTCCCCCCATGGCCCTGCTGATGGAGGCCTCCCCGGTCCTCGGCCCCTGTCCCCACTCCCTCTCGGGTTCTCTTGGCCATGGTTCCCCCAGAAGCACAAGCTCAGCAGCAGCATGCCCTGATCCGGCAGCGGTGCAGGGCCCCAGTACTCTCCCAGAGGCCACCAGCCCAGGTGGAGGACTCTCCTGCAAGCTGCTCCTGTCCCAGGCCCCATCCTCCATCCCCCTGAGTGAGCAGCCCAGACAACTCTTTTTGGAGGTAGGGTGGGAGTTCCCAAGGAGCAACTTCCCTTCTGGTGGGAGAGTCCTGGAAGCCACCTTGGGCTGCCCAGAAAGTGGCCCAACCTCCTGTAGGAGGGGTCTCACCCACCTCCACCCCGCCAGCTCTCATTGCCATTACCTCTGACGGTGAGGAAAGCAGAGGTGACCATGTCCCCAGCCAGGAAAGTCACCCGACAACTGTCCTGTGGCCTCAGGTTTTTGAGCAGCAGTAGGTGTCGCAGGCCGTTCTCGAAATATACCACCTCCGCGTTCTCCGAGGTGCGCACGGGCTCATCGTCCAACAGCCAGGTGTGGGCAGCCACCTCAGGCCGGGACAGCTGGCACTCAAACAAGGCCTCCCCGCCCTCAGGCACATCCACATTCTCCAGGCCCCGGACCACGGTGTTCTTGGCTGTAGGGAGAGCAAGGCTCAGGGACTGCTGACCTCACTGTCCCTTGGGAGAGCCAGCAGCTTCAGGAGGGCGGCACCCAGGCCTGTAGGGTTCCCTCCACACCCTGCCCACCCTTTGGGCCCCTCACATCAACAGTGGTCTCCTGACCATAGGAAACTCACAGGTGTTCACAGACTGCAGACTCACACCACCCAGCCAGCTCAGTCACAGGCATGGACACAACCCTGTCCTCGTGTCCCAAAAGCCCTCCTGGCCCTGCTACTGCTCAGGTACACTCCCCCCATAGCCCTGCTGATGGAGGCCTCCCTGGTCCTCGGCCCCTGTCCCCCCTCCTTTTCAGGTTCTCTTGGCCATGGTTCCTCCCAGAAGCAGAAGCTCAGCAGCAGCATGCCCTGATCCGGCAGCAGTGCAGGCCCAGGGCAGGTTGCCTGCCACCTCCCCGGCCTGTTCCCACTATGTAGGTCCCCTGCAGTGCGGAGCTGGCTGTTGCTGCCTGCCACTCCACCATTGCTGCATGGCCAGAGCCACGCCAAAGCCGTGCTGGACCTGGGCTGCCCGCCAGGTGGCCTCACCTTGCACTTGTAGCAGTGCCACCACGCGAGTGCCTGCGGCCTCACAAGAATAGATGCCACTGTCACAGGGCAGGGCCGGCCTGAAGGTCAGCCTGGCCACAGTCCAGTCCTGCTCTATGATGACACGGTGCCCATCTGCGTGTACCTCCCGCTCGTCCATCTTCCACGTGGCCTGCACCGGCCGTGAGTATTGGCAGAGGAGTTCGGCAGAGCCACCCTCCTCCACTGCCAGGTCCTGCATGGCACTGACCACCTCCACCGTAGGATCTGTCGGCCAACACGCCGGACACGCATCAGCCCTGAGAAACAGCACCACCATGGCCCACCCACCCCACTCAGTGTTAGTGGCTTCAGCGGCTGCAAGCATGGAGCTTCATGGTGACAGTTTAGCAGAGCTGCCTGGCATGTGGCTAGGAAGGGAACCCACACCGCAGCCCAGAGCCCTCCACCAGACACACCTCACCCATGAGCATAGTGCCTAGGCTTCACCTCTGTCCAGGCAGAGCTCCCCTGGCCCCACATACCTGCTGGCCCCCAGAAACATACGCCACTGGAAAGGCTCCTCTGGATGCCCTAGGGCCTGCCCCAGAACCCAGAGCCCCTGCCCTGCTTGCCCCTCCCAGGGGCCTTGCTGCCCACCCAGGGCCCCCATTCCATCTCCATTTGTTGAAATCTCAACACATTTTACATGACAGCACACAGCAGGCACCAGGCAGAGCTGTTGGGAAGGGGCTAGGGAGACCCTGGCAGCTGCTACTCTCCCTGTCTGGCCAGCTCCTCCCCAGAAGGGCACGGATCTCAGCTGAGCTCACAGCAGAGGAGCAGATGTGAGCAGGGATAGGTAGGCCAGGGCCAAGGGCATGGGCCTCTCCTCAGAAGCCCAAAAAGGCCCCTGAAGGGACTGGCCCCCGTGGCTGGTGATGTGCAGCTAACTAGGTGATTGGTGGCCAAGCAGGCGGCAATGCACTGGCCCTACCTGGCAGGTGGCAGTGGACCTAGCCTCCAGCTAGATCTCCCATTCAAAAGTAAGAGCTGCCCACTGTGCCTCCTGGGGTGCCCAGGGTAGGTGGCACATGTAGAGTGATGCCCAGCCTCTGGCTCTGGGGACAGTCCCCACCCTCAGTGCCCATCCTCCCCCTTTCCCCAGGAGCCCGCAGGAAGCATGTGGCAGCGGGAGCAGAAGCACCAGCATGGGGAAATCCCCAGTGGTCAATACCTTTGACCAACAACTTGGCTGTGGAGACCAGGGGCCCTGTGCGGAAGGTGACGGTGCCTGAGTCGGCCACCCCTAGGCCCGAGAGTGTGAGGGAATGAAAGGTCCCATCACGCACAGTGATGGCACTTTGGGGGCTGTCCTGTAGCAAGGTGCCATCCAGCCACCAGCGGGCCTCTGGCCCACCCGCACGAGACACCTCACAGGAGAACGTGGCCACCTCCCCTGCGAAGACGTCCACACTCTGCAGGCCACGGACCAGGCACAGTGCAGCCTCTGCATAAGAGGGCAAGAAGGAGGGCTGGGTCCATCACTTAGAGGCCACCTGGGGCTACTGGTGCAGGTGTGTCCTATGATAGCAGGTTTTATCTTTATGCCCAGTTCCTGGCCCAGAGCTCCTAACCCAGCAGAATCTCCTGAAAATGCTGCAGGTCCCTTCGTTATACATAACAGGCTCTTTTTTTCTTTTAATCACACCTGAGATTATGTTAATGAGGTGACTCAGGCCCAGCCCTGAGATAGCTTCAGGAAAGGACTGGTCACCAAGAAGATCAAGTGATTACAGGGTTACAAGGCTCAGCCCCATCCTCTGAGAAAGCAGGGTGGTTGGACATCAATCTCCATAAGACAAACTCTTAACAAGACCAGATGAGCTTCCACAGTGCTGAACACAGGCTGGGAGGGCAGCGTGGAGAGGACATGGAATCTGTGTCCTTTCCCATTCTTGTCTTTCACCTGGCTGTCCCTGAGCGGGATCCTCTGCAACAAGCTATCCAAGGTGAGTGTGTCCCTGACTTCTGTGAGTTGTCCTAGCAAACTGGTCAAGCATGAGGAGAGGACAGTGGGAGCCCTCACTTGAAGCCACTCAGAAGTTTGGGTAGCAACCTGAGATTTGCCATTGATATCTGAAGCCGGGGAAGCCTATGGACTGAGCCCTTAGCTTGCAGGGTCTGTGCTAAATCTGGGTAGATAGTGTCAGAACTGAATCACAAGACACCCAGTGGGTGTCCACTGGAGAACTGCTTATGTCTGTTGGGAGTGTCTGGTCAAATGTTCTAGGTTGAGGAAGCATGACAGGAAGAGAATAGTGACCGTTCTCTAGAACAGATGTCGGAAATGGGATGTGCTGGCCTAGTTCTGAGGTTCACTGGTGTGGGGCCACCCTGGGGCCTGCTGGCACCATCCAGACCAAAAGGATGACCTGAGCCCTGGGGTCTAGAAATCCACCCTCATCACAGAGGGAGGCACAGAGGCCACCACGGAGAGCCCAGCTCACACCCCATCAGAACACTACAGGTTTCACCCGGAGGAGGCCATGCCATCCCTGATCATCAGGAGGGCAGACAAGCCCCAAGCCCCATGACTGGGGCTCCTTCCAGTGCGGATGCCTCGTCTGACCCAGGTTAGGGCAGGAAGCAGAGGCCCCAGCACCTGCTTCTCCCCAGGGGTGGTGGCTGGCCTCAGAAGGGGACCTCTCTGTCCTTGGGGGCACCTTCAGTACCAAGAGGGCACCTCATCCAGTTGTCCTCTGAAGTCCCTCAGCCCCAGGGTTCAGGGCCCTGATGCTGGATCCAAATATTCCTGTCCCTGTCACACAGAAGGTCCGAGCTCAGGGCCTTCCCAGATGAATCATGGCTGCCCTCCTGTGTCCTCCACAAAGTCTCCATCCTGTCTACCTCCTGATGGACACTCAGGGTGGTCGGAGGGAGAGGATACCAGCATCCACGTCTAATCCTCCCATCCCCCACAGGACAGCCAGTAGGACCAGACAGAGACTTCTTCCACCACCTGCTGCCTGGGGCCAGGCAGGGAGGATGTCACCGCCACCCTATGCTTCTCTGAGCACTTTCCACGGGCCATCCTGGGGCCTCCTTGTGAAGACAGAGACACTGTTCAGCTTGGTAAGGCCTAGATGCCTTTACCCCATGAGGCGGGCCACATGGGACAGGTGGGAGTCACTGGCAGACACCAGAGCCCCCATGCCCACCCCAGCAAGCCCTCCCTCAGGAGCCTCTCCACACTCCTCCCCATCGATGCAACCCACCAGCACCTGCCTTCCCCAAGCGTACATCTGCACCTCCTTCTCCTGCTCTGCCAGCTCCTGGGTCTTGCCTCCAGCACCAGTTCCCAGGTCTGCCTATCACACCCCTACCTGGACATCCATTCACACACCTAGGCCCAGGGCCCTCCCCCTGAGATCACAGTGAGGTATGCATAATGAGCCATCTTTCCCAGGCAAGGGACACAGAGCCATGTCACCCCCACATAGTCATCGCCCCAGGAACACACAAGGCCCTTCCTGCACTGCTCCCATTCAGGAAACCCATGACACTTCATCTTCATCACTCAACCTAAGGCACTAAGTAGCCTTTCCCAGCCCCCAGGCCACAGAGCTGACCATATCTGTCCATTCTTTAGGTTTTTGGGGAGGAGAGCATGAGATTCAAACATACACTGTCTCCATGTCCAGCTCCTCCAAGCAGATGGGGAATCCCTGAGGGCAAAGCTACCTTTGGACCTCAAGGTCCAGGACTTGACCATGGTAGGGGCTTGCGCAATGGTGAGTAGATAAGTGGTTTGATAGTGGCTGGTAGATGGTTGATGGGTGGATGGATGGATAGTTAATGGGTTAGTGGATGGACAGAATGATAGATGAATGAATGTGTGATAAATGGATGGACAGAGGATGAGTGGAAAGGTATGTGGATAGCTAGATATGGAAGATAGGTAATAGATGAGTGGAAAGTGGAGGGATAGATAGATGGATAATGGGTGCATGAGTGGACAGTGGACAGATGGTGGTAGTAAATGAATGAATGGTAGATGGATGGATGGTTGATAAATAAATGTATGGATAGAGATGGATGGATGGGAGGGTGGATGGAGAGGTGGTTAAGGGGTGGATGGATGAATGGATGATTGGTGTGGACTGATGGGACCAGTCTGAGAACCAGGAATAGGGCAGCAATGGAATGCACTCAAGAGTGACCTGTGGAGTCAAGGTACAATCCAAGTTGAAGATTCCTAAAGTCCTGTTTGCATTCTGGGGCCATGTGCACCATGCCTGAGTCCACACAGGTGTCACGCATGAGCTGTTGCATCCACACCTTTGAGCTTGTGTGGTATGCAAGAGTGTTTCAACATGGATGTGTGTGGGCCCACATGGACCATATCAGAAGGACAGGCATTGGAAGATGATGTCCAGAAGACCCTGTCTCCACCTCAGGGTCCAAGGCAGCAAGGCTCTCCTACAGAGAATACCAATCCTGGCCTGTGTTCCCCCCATACACAGCATTCCTCAAGATCTTCACCAGCCTACCCCACTCCATGACTTGAGGGATCAAGGACTGGAAAATTGCTAAGTCTAGGGTTTCTTCCCCACACCAACACACACACACACACACACACACATACTCACACACACACCAGCTGCCACTAGGCAAGATGCTGTGGTGCCCAGAAAACAGGCATCCACAGGCCAGGACCTAGGTATGGGAGAGAGCTGCCCACCTGTGACTTTCAGCTGGGCTTCTGAGCTGCATGAGCCCACTTGGAAACTGATGGTTCCCGCATCTTCAGGGGTCACCTGAGGACACAGGGAGGAAGATGCTCAGCCCTGGCCAACTCATCCTGACAGGAAGGACTGGTCCATCTAGCCAGCCCCCAGTGATGGGGCTCATCACCTCCCTAACCCGACCCCCTAGCGGAGGGTCTTTCTGAATGGAGCTGGAACCATCCCTGTCCAAGTGGAACAAGTCCCAGAGCCCCACCTTGTGCAGGGTGAGCAAGTGAAGTGTGCCCTGCTCCACGGTGATGTCATTCATCTCATTGGCCTGCAGAGGTACCCCTCCCAAAGCCCAGCGGGCTTCCTGGCTTGCAGCTCTGGACAGCCGGCACCGGAAGTGGGCATCCTGGCCTTCATTCAGCTGCATGTCTTGCAGGGGCTCCAGGATGGTCACCTCTGGGACTAGACACAGGGTAGGCATAGGTGTCAGCCTCTGTGTCCAGGATGCTCCCTTCTTTAGCATAGCTTCCATATCCTGGGGGTCCTCCCTGGTGACCCCACCCCAATTCCTGAAGACAGTACATGGGGGTGTGTTATCAGTCCTTCCTCTAGCCAGGGCTCTGACCAAAGGGAAATGCCAAGATGGCTGAAGGCTGGGGCGGCCAGTCTGCAGTGACCCCTCATGAAAATCAGGAGAGGGAAACTGGAGCTTTAAAACTGGTAAGCTCTGGGAAGCCCACCACTGCCTGCTCACCAGCATGACTCAGTCTTCAGCCCAGAATCATTCCGTCCTGACTGGAGCTACTAAGAAATGGCCAGTTCATAGTCCCTCTCTCTACCAACACCCAAGGTTCCCCAAAGCAGGGACCCTTGCTGTCCACTTCTGTCCCAAACAGAGGCTGGGCCGGGACAGCCTCCCAGGGGCAGTGATAGGGCAGGCCCACCCAGAGCTGGCTACCTCTGACAGTGAGCTGAGCAGAAGATGCATGGCTGCCCACATGGAAGGACACGGTGCCAGCGTCCTCAAGTGTCACACCCTTCAGCTGGAGTGTGTGGATGCAGCCATCCCGAACAGCCACCTCTGTCACCTCGTTGCTCTGCAGTGGCAGGCCCTGGAGGCGCCACTGCACATCTGTGGCCCCAGCCCGTGACACCTCACAGCTGAACTCCACATCCTCGTCAGCCTGCACCTCAGCATCAACCAGGCCCCTCACGATGGTCACCTCAGGCTCTAGTGGGTGGTAAGAAGGGTCCCTTTTCAGGCTGGGCCAGCCCCAGTGCCCCTCTAGAAAGCCTTCCTGGCCACCTAACACTCCTCTGCCTTGTGTGGCATTTGCCAGCTGCTTCACTCAATGAGTCTAGTAACAGCTGGGGCGGCTGTCTCCCCAAGGCCAAGGGTACAGCTCTGGTTGCAGGACAGTGGATAGATGCCCTGTTTGGCTCCAACATTGCTGCAGGCCCAGTCCTGGCCAGGTCACCAGGAAAGTAAGACCCTTCAGGAAGAGCAGGTAGGTGCCAGAAAGGGCCACCAGGCCAGCTCAGGCCAGTCTGCTGCCAGCTGGGGGGCAGGAGGGAGCACAGCCTTCAGTGCTGCAGGCTTCGTGCCTACCCCCATAAAGCCCTTCTCTTGGAGGATCAGAATGGGGGTGGTGTAGGAAGAAGAGAGCCTATAACCTGAGGGACCTCCACCACCCTGTGAGCTGCACTTGTCACAGCCAGGTATGCCCCCAGGGGAGCTGTCAGGAAGACGGTGTGGCACGAGGTCCTGGTTGGCTCACCTCTGACCCTGAGGGAGGCCAAGGTTTTCTGGCCACCCACCACACAGGCATACTCTCCTGTGTCCTTGGCCTCCAGCCCGTGGACCAACAGCTCGCACGTGGCCCCTTGGCACCGCATCTCATATTTGGGGCCCACAGGCAGCTCCACGCCCTCCTTTAGCCACTGCACAGGGGCCCCTGGCTCAGCCTCGCTCAGCTGGCAACAGAGCCGAGCCACACCGCCTGCCTCCTGCTCCACGCTCTGCAGCCGGGTCTTGAACTTGGGCTTGGGGGCTGAGGGACAAGAAAGGAAAGCTTAAGACTGCAGGTTCCCACCTCATGTTCGCCTTGAGCAAGGTGCCTGCCCACCCCTGAGGTATGAGGCTGCTGGGGAAGCACAGGGGCCAGTGGGCAGCTCACAGCGGATGGAAAGAGAGGCTGTGGTCTGCGCCTGACCCGCATCGCAGGTGTAGTCTCCCTCATCTTCCTGCTCCGCCCCGCGCACCAGCAGCTCGGCGGCCGCGCCCTCCTGTACAATCTGGTACTTGGCGCAGGGGAAGAGCTGCAGGGAGCCCTTGCGCCACTCCACGCTCGCTCCCGCCTGGCTCAGCTCGCAGCGCAGGTGCGCTGTAGCTCCCTCATCCACCTCTAAGGCCTGCAGCTCCCGGAGGAACCGCACGGGCGCAGCTGCCGGGCAGGAAAGAGAACATGAGAGCGAGACTCTGAGCATTTAAGACCCAGAACCGTGTAGGTGGAGAACCACATCAGGACAAATCCTGAGTCGGACCCACAAGGCATACCCTTGGGAAACAACTGGGGAATTGCATGGGGCAGAGGCCATACCGGCCAGCAAAGCTACCAGAAAGGGAGAGACCCAGGGAAGCGAGGTCCTGGAGCGGATATAGAGAAGCGGAGCACACGCGAGCTGCTTCGCACAGGGGCAGGACCCCCGCACTGCGGGGAGGGGGCGGGATCACAGCCACCAGGAGGAATTGGGGGACTGCACAGGAAGAGGCGCCCAACGGGTAAGGGAGAGAGAAAGAGGAAAGGTTAGGTGGTGCTCCCTGTCCTGGGGTCTGGGAGGAAGGGCCTTGTCCACAGCCTTGTCCTGTGGTCTTGGGGCGCAGGGAGCAACTGGGCGGTCGGAACCACGAGGTGGGAGGAGCAAGCAAAGTTATTAGGGCAGGTCCGCTCTGCCCCACTGAGCCGGGTCCTCTCTGCTGGGACCCCCCAGGTTGCAGCCTTGAGGGTCAGCGCGGACTCTGCACCCACGCTAGGCTTCGCCCTGTCTTGGTCGCCCACCTGTTACCGTGAGGGTGGCGCTGGTAGCCTGGGAGCCGAAAGCACAACTGTACTCGCCCGCGTCCTCACGGCGCAGGTCCCGCAGCACCAGCTCTGCGGTGCAGCCTCGCTGCTGCAACTCCCGGCGCCCGTCAGCCTGCAGCTCCAGGCCGTTCTTGCTCCAGACCACAGTGGCATTGGGAAGGGACAGCTCGCACTGCAACCTGGCTGTGGAGCCCTCCTCGGCCTGCAGGCACTGCAGGGGCTCCCGGAACACAGCCTGTGGAACTGCAGATGGGGAGGAGGCAGGCTCAAGATCAGGCACACAGCTGGCCAGAGCTGGGGGGCCCAGCTTCTCCCAGCCCCTTGGCCTACCTCCACAGGACGGGTCTATGTAAGGAGGGAGGTGAGAAAGCTGGAGGCAGAGCAGAGATCTGCCACAGGCTTTTCTAATGGCAGCCTCCCCCTCAGGACCTCTAGCCTTGCCAGAGGGCTGTGTCCCCCTTGGACCACCAGAGCAGAGCCAAGTCCAGTCATACAGTCATTTGGCCAGCACAAGACCTTCTCCCACTCCCACCAGACCCCAGGGAAGGGTGATTCTCCCCAAGACCACAGGACAAGGCAATATCCTTCCCAGACTGTGGACAAGGCCCTGTTCCTCCCAGACCCCAGGACAGGGACATGAGTTTCAGATCACAGGGCAGGGCTTTGTGTCTCCCCAGGCCAGACCCTTGGGCATGGCTGAGTCCACGGGAAAGGCCATAATTCCCCATTGCAGGCCAGGCTGTCCCAGTAATCCCCAGGCAGGATTGTCCCTCATGCCCCTGAGATGCTGAGGGGCAGCAGGTGCTGACTGCCTCACATGGACACACTGGCAATCAGGGGCAAGGTGCAGAGCCCAGGCTGGGGAACCTCCCTGGGCATCAGAACCCCTAGGGCCCCCAAATGAAAATCTTGGGCTATAAGTGGCATGCAGAGATTGAGGAGGAATGACAAAAGGTGATTAGGAAAACAAGGTGGGAACTCTGTCCCTCCATGACAGCTGGCCATATGAGGTCCCTGGAAAGACTGGCAAGGCACTAGTACACTGGGCAGTGCTATGACAGAAATCCAAGCAGGACAGAGAAACAGCATGAGACAGAGGGAAAGGGCACCCTCCCTCTGGACAACAGGGGCAGCATGGCCATGGCTGGACACAGAGCAAAGGCAGAAACCCAAACAAGCCCACAGTCATGGGAGGTCTTTACCCCTGACGGTCAGCACGGCCGAGGTCCTCTCCTGCCCACACACGCACGAGTACTCCCCAGCCTCTGCCACAGTCAGGCCCTGGATCTGCAGCTCACACGTGGCCCCCTCCTGCCTCAGCCTGTACCGGTCCCCATCTCTGAGGGTCTCAGACCCCTTCCTCCACTCCACGGGGGCTGCCTTGCTTAGTTCACACCGCAGAGTGGTCGTGGACCCTTCTGTGGCCTCTTGGCTTCTCAGATCTTCTATGAATCTGGCGGGCAGGGCTGGGGAGGGCCAAGCGGTCACTGAGAACATGGGGCCACACACTGCCAGAGGACCATGATGTGGACAGGTGGGTGGTGGCACAGATGAGGAAGGAAGCAAGTAAACACAGAGGAACAGAGTACGCAGTGGGATGGACATGGACACAAGAAGGAGAGATGAAAGAAGCCCAGGGGAGGAAAGGACAGGTGGCCACGGGGCTGCTACAGGAGCTGGGCCATGTGTGGATGCAGGAGGTAGGAGGCGGAGACAGGGTGCAGACACCAGCTGGAGGTTCACATGGCCACACGAGGTCTTTACCCCTGACTGTCAGCGTGGCTGAGGTCCTCTCCTGCCCACATACACACGAGTACTCCCCGGCATCTTCCCGGGCCAGGCCCTGGATCTGCAGCTCACACACAGCCCCGTCCTGCCTCAGGCGGAGTCTGTCCCCACTGGTGAGGGTCTTCACACCCTTCCTCCACTCCACAGGGGCCTCTTTGCTGAGTTCACACTGCAGCATTGCCGTGGCCCCTTCCACAGCCTCTTCATTTCTCAGACCCTTTGTGAACTTGGCGGGCAGGGCTGGTGGCCAGAAAGACATGGATGCTATCATGCTCTCCAGGCACGTGGAGAGGATGGACGTGGACAACAGAAAGGACATGAAATGCAACTGTACATAAGCCCCCTGCTGGGTGTGCTGAGCACCAAGGCCTTCATCTTTCCCCAATGCAGCCTGAGCACATGTGGCCCTGGCCCACTCTGTGGCCTCCGCAGGCCTCCCTGTGAACCTGACGTGCAAGACCAGGGAGGGTCTGAAACACATGAAGAACCCCAGGTGTGCTGGGGAACTTCAGGGGACAGAACATGACAATAATGAGGACAAGAGACAGACTGACAAACCAGCTGGCTACAATCCCATGCAGGGGTAAGAGGGTGTCACAGACCCGGAAGAGAAGGTGGACTGTGTGACAGTTGACATGAGGTCAGTATGTGGACACCAGAACACAGATCTACTCGGCCATGTAGTCTTTACCCCTCACGGTCAACGTGGCTGCTGTCTTCTCCTCCCCGCACACGCACGAGTACTCCCCAGCATCAGTTGTGGCCAGGCCGGAGATCTGCAGCTCACACACAGCCCCGTCCTGCCTCAGGCGGAGTCTGTCCCCACTGGTGAGGGTCTTCACACCCTTCCTCCACTCCACAGGGGCCTCTTTGCTGAGTTCACACCTCAGTGTGGCCGTGGTCCCTTCCATGGCCTCCCTGGACTTCAGATTTTCAGTGAATCGTGCAGGCAGGGCTAGAAAGGATCACATGGACAGAGGCCATCAAACCTTCTGCAGGTTCTGAGGTCAAGACCCGAACATCAAGGAAGGAAAATAAAGCAGGACGGCTGGAGGGTCACAGGAGTGGGAGATCTGTGAGGGTCTGAGTGAGGTCCTGCACGCGCAGGTGGCTGGGAGCAGGGCTCCGTTCCAGGTCCTCCTTCAAGGGCATCTTGCCCACCCACAACTTTTCATTGCTGGGAAGCACACCAGGTGCCTAGAGCTGTGAGCTCACGTCTGTACCACGCGGTGACCCCTCTCCCTGGACCCTGTGGGAGGCCGCTCCCAGTTGTGAGCCTCCCTGCCTCACAAGTGGGATTCTCACTGCAGGCTCCAGCCACACTGTCAGCAGGTCCCACAAGAACTACAAACAGCTTTGGAGCTGGATGGCAGCCAGAGACTGGAAGACTTTTGAGGTATATGCTAGAAAAAGCCCAGCTGGCCAGAAAGAGCCTGACAGAGGAAATACAGACACTAACAGTGCTTCTGGTCAGGACTAGATGGACACAGGGAAACACTCCTGGGGAGTGGAAGAAAGCTGATCCTGGCTATGAAGTGGCACAGAAGTGGCCAGATTGTGCTCCAGTGTTCTGTGGAGGGCAACAGTGGGAAACAGCAGGACCAGATGGATGTCCAGCTGGGAGACAGCTAAGCCAAGTGTGGCAGGGATGGCCTGCTGTCTCCCTATGGCTCACAGGAGAGCGTGAGAAGGCAGAACTGTCCATCAACAAGGAACCAGCCCCGAAGACTTAGAAAACACCTGGATCCACAGTGAAGAGAGTGGGAGATGCCCTGAGAGCGTCAGGCATGGCTGAGCACCTGCTAAGGGGACTCACGGGTGGCTGGTGACCAGGCAGCTCCTCCCTGGGAGCCAAGACTGCCAAGGGTAACAGGAAAGCCCTGCGCAGGACACGCGTGCCAGAGGTGTGACACTCGCCAACCTCGAGGCAGAACAGAGGTCCTGAAGATACACACGTGGTTGGAGACTGGAGATGGGACCCAGGGTGCTCTACCACCACGCCACATCCCTGGCCCTTTTGAGTTTTTATATGAGACAGGGTCCTGCTAAATTGCTTAGGGCCTCACTAAGTTGCCGAGACTGGCCTCAAACTTTCTGTCCTCCTGCCGCAGGTTCCTGTGTCACTCAGATTCAGGCGTGGATCACCATGCCTGGCTGAAAACGTTATAGCAGCAGGAATGCTGGCAGCGTGGACTGCAGGGACAGCAGTCAAGTGAGATGAAGGACGCTGCCACAGGATGAGCACAGCCACTAGCCACACACATGGGCTTCCCCTCCAGCAAAAGACGGCCATGAAGGTGGTCAGAGTGGCAGGAGTACCACTGCCACATGCCTGGAAGAGCACGAGGCTGTCCCCTGCTCGGTTTCAGAGGACCAGCCAGCTCCACTCAGGCTGGGGGCAGACTTCAACCTTGGTAGGTTTGCAGGACAGAGCACCAAGTCAAAGCAGAGTGCTGTCCAGCCTTGAAATCCAGGGAGCTTGGTTCTGCTGTTCCCGACTGTCTGGACTTGTGACCCACATCCTTGTTCCTGCTCCTCTGAGGGTCTGTCCCACACTGGGCCCACCACACTTTGGAAGCACGTGCCTTGCCTGGCTCTAGTCACAGCCAGGGAGGAACTCTGCCCTGAGGTGAGCTGGAATCCAGTCTCAACCTGGGGACATTCAGACGAGACTAGACAAGGTCTGATGCTGGGTGGGGCTAACTCAGTGTATTTTGCATGTGAGAAGGACCTGAACCCTAGGGTCACTGGTGGGTGCCACAGGTTGGAGTCCTAACCTGGCATCTCAGAACATGACTGTTCAAGGAGGAAGAAGGTCATCAGGTGGCCCAAATCCAGGGTGACCAATACCCATAGAGGAAGAGATGAGGACACAGGGGGAAAGATGGCGTCTGCAAGCCCTGGAGTGGCCTCAGGAGGGACCAGCCCTGCTGAGAAGCTGTGATGGATGATGGCCTCCAGAGCTGGGAGAGACATGCCCCTGTCCTCTGAGCCACCCGGTCTGTGGCACCTCCTTAGAGCAGCCTGAGTGGACCAAGGCAGCAGCCCTTCACTACTGCTCCCCAGGTCTCTGCCCTGCACCCCTGGAGTCCACTCTGACTCTGGCCCAGGACATCCCTGGTGCACACCTGGGAGGGACCACCCAGAAGGCTGGCAGGGAATCAGAGGACATCATCAAGAGACACAGGGAAGACACAGACCACCTGATAAGGAGACAGGAGACAGGAGGCACGGGGAAGCCACAGTGGCCATGACCCTTCACGGTCAGCGTGGCTGAGGTCCTCTCCTGCCCTCACATGCACGAGTACCCCCCAGCCACTGCCATAGTCAGGCCCTGGATCTGCAGCTCACACGTGGCCCCCTCCTGCCTCAGCCTGTACAGGTCCCCATCCCTGAGGGTCTCAGACCCCTTCCTCCACTCCACAGGGGCAACCTTGCTCAGCTCACACCGCAGAGTGGCCATGGACCTTTCTGTGGCCTCTTGGCTTCTCACTCCTATGAATTTGGCAGGCAAGGCTGGGGAGGGCCAAGCGATCACTGAGAACATGGGGCAGTCTGGAGGACTCCAAAGGCACATGTGATCCACAAAGAACCACACACATAGCCACACAGTGTGGATGGTGAACTAATGTACAGATGTGGAGGGAAATGGGCAGTGGGGAGGACAACAGCACATGAACAAGAGCAGGAGGACCCCAGGCAGAGGACAGGGCCACAGACCATGCAGGAGCAGTACTACAAATGGAGCAGAAAGTGTCAGTGGACGACACAAAGATGCCAAGCCACAACCCATGAGGACACATTCTTTACCCCTGATGGTCAGCATGGCCGAGGTCCTCTCCTGCCCACACATGCAGGAGTACTCCCCAGCATCTTCCAGAACCAGGCCCCGGATCTGCAGCTCACACAAGGCTCCCTCCTGTCGCAGGCTGTGTCTGTGGCCTTCCCTGAGGGTCTCTGTTCCTTTCCTCCACACCACTGCTGTTTCTTTGCTCAGCTCACACCGCAGAGTGGCCGTGGCCCCTTCCACGGCCTCCTCATTCCTCAGACCCTCTGTGAACCTGGCAGGCAGGGCTGGGGGCCAGAAAGACATGGATGCAATTATGCTCTTTGAGTGCACAGAAGAGACAGGACACAGACAGTACAGAGAGGACGTGAGCCCAGCTGGACATGTCCGGTGCTGGGCTGCTCAGCACCAGCTGTGGGCTGAGGCTTCCCGTGGTCTTGCCCACATGCTTCCCAGCCAGGGTCTATTCCAAGCATCCATGGACCTCATGCCTGGCATGAACGGGACTGGCCTGAGGAGTCCACAAAGAACACCAGGGTCTCTGCAGAACACGTGGGGTAAGACACGGCACTCAGCAAGGGAGACAACCTGGAAACAGTTATAGAAGCACCAGACACAGGCAGCCCAGGGGGTCGGACAGCAGACTGGCTGTCCATTCATGTGGAGGCCAGTGAGATGTGGAAGAGGGCCTCAGCATGAGGACAGGCCCACAGAAGGTCACAGGGCCCAGACGGATGGGCAGGAACATGGGTTGAAAGGGTCATGCTCCTCCACAGTGTCCTCTGTGGCCTGGCCCAGCTCAGATTCTGTACAGCACCAGATTGAAGGGCCTAGCCTGGCCAGCAGCTGCATTCAAACCACACCTGGCCACAACTTCTCTGAAGCTCTCTGTAACAGCTGTTCTCTGATCTTGATAGATGGCTGGAGACATCAACAGCCTGCCTGAAACCCTCCCATAATCACACCCGACTCCATCTTCCAGAGCAAACCAAGAAAAGGAGCACCCTGGCCAGGGAGAGAAGCCCCCACTCTCCTCCTGGAACTGTCACCCTGGAGCATACAGCCACAGGGTCCATGTCCACTGTTCACAGTGCCAGCAAGCTCGTCTCCACAGCAGAATTGACGAGATAACCCACAACTGAACAACGGCCCATCCACGGCAGCACATGGGTAGCCCCCACAGAGAAGGGAGGACAGCTTGGCTCCTGGAGCCCTCCAGCCACCAGCCCAGGTCCGTCCGCCCCAGGGGCTTCAGGGCAACAGTGCCTCGGGGCATCCTAGAAAGTGAAGCACTCTCTGGAAGGGCCCAGGTGGGCTGTGCACCTCTGGTCCTTCCTGGGCCACACCCAGTTCTGGAATTAGCTCTCAGGTGGTCAGCAGGGTCCCACTTCCCAGCCACAGGCAGCGCTCCCTGAGTCGAGGGAGGGAGCATCTTCCCGGCGGCCTCCCTCCAACGTCCTGCAGCAACACGGTGGGCTTTGGTGTGCACATGCTTCTGTCACACCGGGGTCTACCTCTGTGCAGGAACACGTTCCGTCCATGCTCCAACATGTCATGGCACTGGGGCCTCTCCACAGAGGTCACCAACATCTGTGCACATAGTGGGGCCTCCACTATAGGTGGAGGTGAACAGATGGCCATGCCCCGCCCCACAATACACTTTACTGCCCCAGGAGTCCCTCCCTGACTCTTGACATGGGAGCAGAGACAGCAGCATCCTGGGTGAGAGGCCCCTCACAGCTGAGGGAGATCCTTCCCGCCACACTGAACAGACACTGGGGCCCTCACCTGCCCATCAGACGGCCCCAGTGCAGGCAGCTGCCCTGGCTGGAGGGACACCTGTAAGAGTACCCTCCACTTGCTCCTCCTCTGTCTCCCGCCCACACCTTCTCCAGCGTGCACCCCTTGAAGGCCTCCTGCGCCATCTTAATGCTTTGGCCTCACCCACATTCTCCATCTCAGGCTGTGACCCACGGGGCCGGGAAAAGCCCACTCTCTGCTGCTCTGGGTCTGAGCCAGGCCCCACAGTGCAAGTGTGAGAGAAGCCTGAGAGCACACAGCAGCGGAGGACACAGCAGACACAGCACACAGGGAACCTGAGATTGTCTTCAGACACACAGCAGCCAGTGCCTGAGGACACACATGGTCCTTACCCCTGACGGTCAGCGTGGCCGAGGTCCTCTCCTGCCCACACACACACGAGTACTCTCCGCCGTCCTCCTCAACCAGGCCCTGGATCTGCAGCTCACACACAGCCCCCTCCTGCCTCAGGCTCATTCTGTCCCCGTCTGTGAGGGACTCTGTCCCCTTCCTCCAATCCACGGGGGCCGCCTTGCTCAGCTCGCAGCGCAGTGTGGCCGTGGCCCCTTCCGTGGCCTCCCTACTCCTCAGTCTTCCTACGAAGTGGGCGGGCAGAGCTGGGGAGGGTCAGAAAACACAGGGCCTCAGGTTCACTGTGATGTTGGGAGACAGCACGTGACCAGACAAAGGACAAGACGAGCCAGCAGGGTAACAGGGGAGGCCACAGTGACATCAGGGACACTGGCCATGGCCACTGGAGTCTCCTGGTTCATGACAGCCCAGGAAGCAGGAAGGACCCTGTGGTCTACAAGAGGAGGGTGGCACAGACGGGAGGGAAAGGGACAAGCTGATGGAGTGTGGGTCCATACTTGGTACCAAGACACGCCTGCACAGCCACAGTGGTCCTTACCCCTGACGGTCAGAGTGGCCGAGGTCCTCTCCTGCCCACACACACACGAATACTCCCCAGCATCCTCTTCTGCCAGGCCCTGGATCTGCAGCTCACACACAGCCCCCTCCTGCCTCAGGCTCAGTCTGTCCCCATCTGTGAGGGGCTCTGTCCCCTTCCTCCACTCCACAGGGGCCGCTTTGCTCAGCTCGCAGCGCAGCGTGGCTGTGGCCCCTTCCGTGGCCTCCTTATTTCTCAGTTTTCCTATGAACTGGGCAGACAGGGCTGAGGGGACCAAAGACACAGAGAACATCACTTTGTTCTACAGTGGCAAGCAGCCAGTCAGGCTATGTGGGCAAGCAGACAGGCAGAGGTGCTCACCCTTCACAGAGAGTGTTGCTGAGGTCGTCTGGTCCCCGAAGGAGCAGGAATACTTGCCCCCGTCCTGGGGCTGCAGGTCCCGGATGACCAGCTCCAGCACAGCACCCTCCTGGCGCAGGCTGTACTTGCTGCTGGACCTCAGGACATCTTCCCCGTGGCGCCACTCCACGGGCGCCGCCACCGAGGAGAGCACACAGCGCAGCGTGGCGGCACCACCCTCCGGCAGCTCCAAGTCCCTCAGCGCCTCCCGGAACCTAACCGGCCGAGCTGCGGAGAGACGCTCTGCTCACCTCCCTGAGCAGGAACCCCCAGCCACGAGGTTCTCAGCCAGGGTGGGAGTGGTCCCAGCCCTGCTGCCGCACTCCTGAAGGGTCACAGGAGGCAGGCCAGCAGGACAGGCACACGGCAGACCTGCGGCAGACCAGCATGCCCCAAGAAACGGGCGCCGGAGCCTGACCCAGGACCTCCAGACACAGTGTGGGAGGCAGATAATTAGAAGTGGACCCTAATTCCAGACACACACAGAACATGCAGGCGGGTGGCTTCAGAAGGCACCAGCCCTGCGACCTACGACCTCAAGACCCTAAGCCTCCAGGCTGGGAGGTGAGGTCCTGGTTCCCATCTGCCCAGGATGGGGCAGCCCAAGCAATCTGAGGCCAGCCAAGGGGCCACAAAGCCAGGGAGCCAGGAGTGAGGCAGGTCAGCAGCAGGAGGGCAGCCATGCAGTTCAGGCCACCCACCAACATGGACACCCATGCACCCCAGCCCTTGCCTGCCAGGTAGACTGGGAGCCACAGGCACTGAGCTCACCTTGGACCCTGACAATGGAGCTGCTCCAGGCCCCGCCAGCCTCACACTTATATCGACCACCATCCTGCGGAGTGGCACCTGCGATGACCAGCTGGGCACAGCAGCCCTCGTAGCTCAGCTGGCACCGGGCAGATGGCCGCAGCATCTTCCCATCCTTGGTCCAGTGCACGGGGGTGTCAGGAGCAGTGGTCTCACACATGAGGGTCAAGTCCTCGCCTTCTGTGATTGTGGCATCTGTGAGCTCCCGGGAAAAGATGCTCGGCTTCTCTGGGGGAAGAGAAAGGAGCCAAGGGTCCCTGGGGCTGTGGTGTTGCTGCAAGAGGGGCCCCTGCTGCAGATGGTCATCATCCTGTCCATGTCTGCCGCTGCCTCGGGCTGCAGCCACAGACAGGAACGCTGAGGGGACAGGGTGGGCTCTGTGTGGCTCTCGCCCTGGCAGGGAGCAGGCCACCTTGAGACATGCTGACCACGATTCTGAGCATTACCGAGGGGCATTCATCCCAAACAGCCCCAGTACACACACCTGCCTTCCTAGGATCCCCATGCTGAGGACAGCTAGTCTCACGTCACCATGAGTCTGCACCCACGCTCAGACATGACTCAGCTGTCACCTGAGCTGCTGCCCACCCTCCTCAAAGCTGTACCCTGAGCAGCATGAACAGTATGACATCCCCACCCCAAATGGCCCTGGCCTTGAGGTACAAAACCTACCAGTGACCCGCAGGGTGGCCGAGGTCCTCTGGTCACCCGCCTCAAAGTAGATAGTACCCGAGTCCTTGAGCGCCAGCTGCCGCAGGGTGAGCACATGGTACCCCCCAGGCTGGACCACGATTTCATTGAGCTCATTGGCATGCAAGGGTGTCTCGTCCAGGAACCAGCGCACAGGCCCGTGGTCAGCAGGGGCAACACGGCAGCAGAATGTGGCTGAGGAGCCCTCGTGCACTTCCATGTCCTGCAGTTCCTCCGTGATGAGCACCCTCTGCCCTGCAGGGCACAGACAGCCATCAGGGCCTGCTGCCCAGGGAAGTCTGGCTCTCTCCAGACCCAAGGAGGGCTCCCAGCAGCAAGCAAGTGACTGGTTAGCCAGTCTGGGTTGACAACAGGATGCACGTGGGAGCTGAACAGTGCAGAACACTCTGACTCAGGGTGACTTCTGAGTCCCAGTCCCATCTCCCAGCTCAGGTCTGCAAGGCTCTCGACACCATTCTGCCATCCCCAGAAGATAGACCCAGAAAGAACTTCTAGCAAACTTGGCCCTGGATGCCAGCCCAAGATGCCAGGGCCAGGTGAAGGATGGTCAGGAGGGCTGGGACGCACTTGTCCTGATGCTGGTGGTACATCCTGCAACCCCAGGCCACCACAGACCCTTTTAGTTCCAATTTACCTGTCTGCAAAGCAAGAAAAATGGTGGCTCTCACCCAGTACACCAGATGCAAACAAGCCCTCACAACCACTGTGAAAGGCCATTATCCAGGAGGAACGCTCCTTGAGACCCTGGCAAAACCAGAGGTGGAAGTTTCCCCAGGGAAGGCTCCGCCTGCCCATCTCAGATGGGCACATTCTCAACACCTCCCAGTCCTACACCTCACACCCAGCAGCTCAGGAGCAGAAGTCGCTCTGTTCCTTCAGACCACAGCACTGCAGACCAGACCTCTGACAGAACACCTGCACAGCAGTGGCCTCCACCTACGCAGAAACCAGCACCCGCATGGGGTCTCCAAGGCCACCAACTCTGGACCTGGCTATCTTCCTGCTGTGCCCTAAAGCCTTCCCCTGGCCTTAGCTTCCCTGGCACACGTTTAGTTTACCATAGCCCTGCAACGCTCCACTCTTCCGAGTGACATCATTATTCTTTGGAGAATCTCCCTCCACCTGTTTGGACATCTACTGTCACAGACACACTAACAGCTCCACCCTGGGAACACCTGGGCTCCCTGCTGTCAGCATCTGGGTCAGGTTGCCCTTCTGGTGGGCAGGGAGAGGAAAAAAGGTGTGCAGGCCCAGAGCAGAGTGCGCCTGAGCCCTGGAGGAACGTGCAGCAGGCAAGGATGGCTCCAGGGGAAGAAGCCATCGACTCACCCACTGAAAGGCACAGGGAGCCCCCCAGAGGCCCCCAGCTCATCCCCTCTACCTCAGAGATGGAGAGGCTGGGCAGGCCAAGCAGAGCCTCTAGGGTCAGTTTCAATAAGGCCCACCTGAGCCCCCGAGGTGCTGAAAGCCAGGGCACACGTGAGCACTGTGGCTGCACCAGCCACTCACCTTGCACCAGGAGCCGGGCCTGGGACTGGGCCTGCCCAATGTCACAGGTGTAGGTGTCACTGTCCGTCTTCTCCAGGGTGCGGATGGTGAGCCGCAGGGCCAAGCCCTCCTGGCTCAACATGTGCTTCCCCGAGGCCCGCAGCTCTTTGAGGCCCTTGCGCCACGTCACGGTGGATGCTGGGAGCTCCGTCTTGCACTCGAACACGGCCGTGCCCTTCTCCTCCACCTGCAGGTCAACCAGCTCCTCTGTAAACCTGTTGGCCTTTTCTGGGAGAGAAGACAGAAGAGGTGAGTGTAAAGCTTGCATACATCTCAAGCCAGCCTTGTCCCTCCGGCCAGCCGTGGAAGCAGAGCCCTGAGAGAGAGACCTCCCCTGCTCTGAGGCAGGGGTCCTGGGCATGCCAAGGGAGAGCTGCTGTGGGGCCGTGTGGGCACTCACCGTCCACACGGAGTCTGGCTGTGCTCTTGGAAGCGTCCGTCTCACACGTGTATGTGCCAGAGTCCTTGAGAGAGGCTCCATGGACGACCAGCACAGCCTGCGTGCCTTCGCGGAGCAGCTTGTACTTCTGACTCTCACGGATGGCCTTCCCATCCTTCAGCCAGCGCACAGGAGTGCCTGCCCTCGACAGCTCACAAGTGAGCACCACATCCTCCCCCAGCGTGGCCTGCTGGTCTTCTAGGGGCTTCGTGATGTCCACTGGCCTCTCTGAAGGGAGCAAAGGTGTCTACCCAGGAAGCACAGACATGCTCAGCCAGAGGCAGGGGCAGGGGTGGGCATTGGGAGCATCCATCTCAAGACCAACACCACAGAGCTTGGACCCTAGGCCCCAGGAGCCTCCAACACTGACTTGCCAGGAGCCCTGGCCACCAGGGGAAAGCACCCAGCACAGCAGTGCTCAGGCCACTCCTGAAACTCAACACTGAGCCCGCAGTGTGCACCAGGCATGTACACCAAGAGCACAGGCCCAGACATCTGGGAACCTCCCAGCCAAGCATAGACCCTGTGGCCCTGGCTCAAGAGTTGCGGGATGGTAGGGTGAGCCATGTGCATTGGGAACCCCAGCCAGAGGAGCAGTCAGATTAAGACCCGAACCCTGGCCTGGCCCAGGGACACTCGCTCAGAGTGACCCCCTCAGAGGGCCAGAATCTCTCCCAGATCCAACAGGTGCCTCTATGCCCCCACATCCTTTAAAGGAAAGCTCACTGAGGGCTGGGGTCAGTCCCTCAACCACTCCTGGCCACCTGGAGAGGGTCTCAGGCTCAGCAGCCTGGGGGCCTCTGGTGACAAGTCCCCAGCTGGGTTCATCACACTCACCTTTTACGACAAGTGAGGCCTTAGAGGTGAGACCCCGCACAGAGAAGACCACTTCCCCAGCATCGCTGAGCGCAGCTTCTTGGATGGTCAGGGTGTATTTGCGGCCCTGGCGTGCTGCCCGGAAGTGGCCAGAGCTGCCCACTGTCTTCCCACCAACAGTCCACATGGCCAGGTCGCCTGCACTCTCGTGGGACAGGACGCACTCGAAGCTGCAGCTGTCCCCCTCCAGCACCTCCACTGTCTTCAGCCTCTTGGTGATGCCCACGTGCAGGTCTGCAAGCCACAGAGACTCCTCAGGCCAGAGCCAGACACCAGCAGCACTGCCCATGCAAGACCCCAGGCAGGGCTAGCCCCAGCAGGTGGGCTGGCCCCCTGCCCCCAGGCCCAGGACCCATGCGGGGCATGATCACCAAATCATGATGCACCCTTGGCCTGGGGCTGGCCATGACCTGGTGCCTGTGTAGCCAGTGGCTATGAGCTCCAAAGAAGGGGAAGCAAGGACCACCCACGTTTCCCACCACCCACAAACCCCAAGGGAAAAAGGACAGGAGCCTCAGGAGAAGAGCCTTCAGACAGCGTGAGCCCCACTCTGTGACAAACACTCCACCCCCCTCTCCTTTCCTGTCTCATCAGAAACCACCAAGGCTAACCTGGGCCAGCAGCCACAAGATCAGTAACTAGTGGGCCTGCCAACCACACACCGTGGAAACAGAATATGTTAGGGACTGAGTTCAGGATGACCAGACGCTGAACCTGGATAGGGGGGTGCTGGCCTTGCAGTTGGAACCCAACCCTGGCTGAAAAGGATGCACTCAAAAGACCCAAGAGTTCAGGGTTGGGTCTGGCTCCTTAAGAAGGGAAGTGCATGTCATCTGTGTGCAGCTGCCCTCACTGCATGACCAGGCTTTGCCCTTGGCCAGGGAGCCCTTCCTAGGCAGGCCCTGCTCGGACCCTGAATTCTTGGTTTCTGCTCAGAAACCTGCTCCTGCAGCACAAAGCAATGTCTCTGCCCACCTCAGCCCCCAGGCATGTCCAGAGAGTCTCCCATCCCCCTGCCTGTCCACTCTGGGACCTCACAGGACCTCCGCAAGCACCAGCCACTGTGGGAGCTCCCGACTTCTCCCAGCTCTGCAAAGCAGCCCCGGGGTCTTGGAGAGCAGCATGGGCCTCTTGGGATGCAGAAAGACCACCATGTGCCGACCCTTCCCACACCCCACCTTGGCCAGCCCTTGGCCACGCACCATGCACGCTGACCCGGGCCCGGGTCTCCTCACTGCCCACATGGCAGGTGTACAGGCCAGCATCCTCGTGGCTCAGGTCATGCACCACGAGGCCCCGTGTGCCCGCCGTGTGCAGGAAGTCATACTTGTTGCTGGGACCAAGTTCCACGCCATCTTTGCGCCAAACCACACGGGCCTCGGGGTCTGACACTTCGCACTGCAGGGCCAGCGTGCCACACTCCTCCACGGACACATCGTCCAGTGCTTTCAGGAACACCACTGGCTTGGCTGCAGGGAAGATGGGGCTGGTGAGGGAAGCCTGGTACCTGTCCGTGAACAGAGGGGACCCGCAGACCCCACAAGCACAGCTCACCTCGGACAACCAGGCAGGCAGTAGTGGACACCTTGGGGGAGCTGGCGCACACGGTGCCTGCATCAGCCCGCCGGACGCTCTTTAGCACCAGTGTGTGGCGGCGGCCCTCGTGGCTGATCTCGTGGAAGCTGTCGTTGTACAGGGGTGTGCCGTTGAGCGACCACTCCACCTCCTCATCCTCGCGGGACAGCTCACATGAGAGGCACACCCGCTCCTCCTCGGTGGCCTCAGCATCCTGCAGCGGCTGAGTCACTGCCACGTCCCGAGCTAGAAGGCACACACCGGGCCTTAGTGCTGCCCACGGCAACAGCCCACCCCAGGCCCTCCCATGGCCTGCCCACCTCATGTCCTACCTTCCACAGTGACCTCAGCACTGCTCTGAGCATTGCCTGCCTGGCACCGGTAGGTGCCAGCATCAGCAGGGGTGAGCCGGAGAATGCGCAGCTCTGCCATCTGGCCCTCCAGCGTCATCTTGTATTTGTCTGACGGGGCCAGCGGTGTGTCCTCCTTATACCACTGCACGGCCTTAGGGGCCGGCCTGAAGTCACAGGACAGGACCACCGACTGCAACTCACGCCCGGCCTTGGGCTCCAGTGGCCGGGTCAGCACCACCGGGATGTCTACAGCGAATAAGGCAGGGCTGTGGGGCCACAGGACTGGGTGCCCTGGGTCTGAGCTATATTCTTCTGTAGTCTTCTACCCACACCACTGAGTCCACGTTCTGCCCTGCACATCATGACCTGCCCCTCCTCTCCTGCCCCACTCTGCTCCAGACGCCCCTCCCTGTCCCCAAGATACCCTGCACCCCACACACCTACCCATGCATGCCCTGGCCCCACACATCCTGCCCTGCCCTGCCCCAGCGCTTCCACCCTGCTCTGCAGGCCTCTGACCACTGGTTCCCAACCCTGCAGCAGCTCCAGCCAAAATCTCCCATGCCCTGATCCTTCCCCCAACAAACCACTGAGCTGTGTCCACCCGCCACCCCAGGCCCAGGTACCACAAGCACCATGGTGTGCCCAGCCCTTACACACATCCTGCCCACCTTGTCCTGTGTATCCCCACACACCCCCACCTTGTGAGCCCAGGCCATAACTACCCACCACCTGAGCCAGGCCCGCTGGAGGCCCTGAGCCGTGCCCACCTCAGCTCACCTGAGACAACCAGGCGGGCAGAGGAGCGGGACTTGCCAATGGTGAAGTGCACAGGCCCAGTCATAGTGGAGCAGGTCCTCCGCAGGGTCAGCCGGTGCACTGTGCCCTCCTGCTCCAGGCCCACGTTCGCCCCCGCCTGCAGCACAGTCTTGCCCAGAAGCCACTTGGGTGGCTTCACTGAGGGAATGGAAGTCTCACACTCGAACCAGGCAGGAGCAGGCTCCATCACGGTCACATCCTGCAGGCCCCGTATGATGGTGATGGACTGCTCTGTGGGAGAGGAGGTAGTCACGGTGGACCTGGAGGCTGGACCTGTCCACCCCCGCAGGCTCTGAGGTCCTTCCTGAACACAAACCTTCCCCACAGTGCGCTGACACCCCGAGTCTTCACACCCCCTAGGTTGCTCCTCCCTCTACACCCACAACTTCCTGTGTCCACATCCAGCTGCCTGGATGTCCCCAGTCGGGCCACCTCCAGGACTTCCAGCACATATCTTGGGAACCACAGCCACCCCCAAGAACCTGAGAGCTGCCGCTGGCCTGGAACACACCTTCTACAAAGAACTGGGCACTGGTCTTGACATCTCCAGCATCGCATGTGTAAGAGTCCTCGTCCTCTGGCTGCACGTCATTGATGACCAGCTTGCGGTAGAGGCCATCGCTGACCATCTCATACTTGGATCCAGGCTGCAGCTCCTTGCCACCCTTAAACCACCGCACCTGTGCACTGGCCCTGGACACCTGGCACTCGAGCACTCCGCGGTGCTTCTCCATGGCAATCTTGTCCCTCAGCGGGCGGAGGAGGGTCACTGGCAACTCTGCGGGGTGTAGCCAGTGGGTTCAGGGCCCAACCATGAGCACTTTGGCAACAGGCTCCCCCAGCAGGGCTGCTGAAGGACTGGATGCTGCCCCCAACAGCCTGTGCACTTACACCTGAGGCAGCAGGGGCCAGATTGTCCCCATCCAGGCTGGTCTAGGACCAGCTGTGTGCCACAGACCACTGGCACCGTGATCGTGCCCCCCACCACGCCTCACACATCACAGCTGATGTGTACCCTGAATGTGCATGTCCAGCTCCACACACCACAGTCCCAGTGCCCAAGCCCCATCCCACATGCCCCCACCCTGCGCTTACCCCCACCCACAACCTCAGACCCTCCCACCTCTCCTGCCCTGGCAGGCCACATTGCCACCTGCTGGAGTGCACACCCTCCTCTCCAGTGATGGCTGCAACCCAAGGAGGGAGAGTTCACTGAGACCCTGAGTCCTCACACCCCCTAGGTTGCTCCTCCCTCTGCGACCACATCTTCCTGTGAAAGATGTGACACTCCTGTTCCTCCTCCTGACCACTACTGTCCCAGTCCCAGCAAGCGGTCTGGTCTGGGATGGCGGGGCTATCACATACCCCATACACCCCCACACCCCAGTCCCTCCCCTCCACACTCCACTCACCTTTCACTCGGAGGTGAGCTCGCGATTCTGCATTTTCTGCTACAAATTTGATCTCCCCTGCATCTTCTGCCAGGACCCTCCGGTAGATGAGAGTGTATGTCCTTCCTAGGGACAAAAGCCCCCAGCCCTGGAATGAAGGGAGCAGCCTGGGGGCGGGTCCACCCCACCTGCAGCCAGCCTGCCCCACACGCACCTTCCTGGCGAATACGCACAGTGTCACTGGGCCGCAACTTAATCCCCTCTCGGAACCACTGGCCAGGCACCTCGTCATGGGAGACTTCACAGGAGAAACTAGCACCTTCCTTCTCCATCACCTCCACGTCCTCCAGGGGCCGCACAATCTGGACACTGCGGCCTGAGGAGGGAGCAAGACCCAGCCATGCCTGCAGGTACAGTGGCCATCCTGGTGCTCCCACCCAGGGCTCCAGTTTGCTGAGAGCTAAGGGCACAGGCAGCCAAGCACCTGGCTGCAGGCTGCAGGTGCACAAGGAGGCACTCACAACCCTAGGCCCTGCCCTTTCCACCTGTCCAAGCCTCACCTTGCACCTTCAGAGAAGCAGAGCTCTGAGCTTCACCAGTGTCACACACATAGATGCCCTGGTCCCCCATCTCACACCGGTAGATGATGAGGCTTCTGCAGGTACCCTGGGCCACTATGCCCATGGTCTTGCCTGACCGTAGCTCCACACCATCCTGTGGAACCAAGAGGCCTGGTCAGGCACTGGTGGAGGGCAGCTGCCACTGGTGAGAGGCAGGGAGGGCATAAAGGAGTGGGAGAGAAGCACCTTCAGCCAGCGCACATCAACGTTGGGACGGGACAGCTCACACTCCAGGGTCACCTTCTCTTTCTGGGTAGCCACCATGTCCTGCAGTGGGCGGCTGAAGCTCACAGGCAGCTCTGGGAAGATAGGAGGAAGGTGATCAATGGTCTAGAAGGTGCTTCCCAGGCGGGTGATAGGGAGTTCTGGCTGTCTCAAGTCATACATCCTGGTCCTCAATGTCCCCATTGCCTCCCAGGCCACCTTGGGGAAGGAGGCAGGCCTCTCTGGAGTAGGTCCTGCTACCTCCACCCACTCACCAGTGACCATCAGCTGGGCAGACGTGTGCACGCCCTCTGCCTTAAAGGCCACTAGCCCACTGTCCTGTGGCTGCAGCTCCAAGAGTGTGAGAATGTGCGTGGCCCCGTGCACAGCCACATGGCACCTAGGCCCTGGCTGCAGTCGCAGTCCGTCGCGTGTCCAGGTACCCTCCACTTCAGCATGCGACAGCTCCACCTCCATAGTAGCTGTGCCCTGTTCTCTGGCCTCCACTGCCTGTAAGCCCCGAACCAACCGGACCTGGCGCACTGTGGAGATGCAGGAGAGGTGCTAGAGGTCCGCAGTAGCCAGAGCCCTGCCCTTCCACCAGCTAGCATTGGGACCCCAGTGTAGGCACAGCCAGCTTCCCCAGGAGGTGCCAGAGGTGAGCAGAGGCCAGCGGCCAGCGGCCCACACCCCAGGACCTGCCCCTCGGGATAAGGTGGCGCCCCGCCCCTCCCGACGCCCCAGGCCCCAGCCAGCACAGCGCCACTCACTTTCCACAGTGAGCTTGGCCTGCGTCTTGTCGTCTGGTGTCTCACAGCCAAAAAAGCCGCGGTCGGTGAAGCCCACGCTGCGCAGCACCAGGCGGTGGCGTGTGCCCTCCGCCTGGATCTCCACATTCTCCCCCGGCACCAGGACTGCGGCGTTCCGGGTCCACTTCACCTCGGGCCACGGACGCGTCAGCTCCACCTCCAGCGTCACAGAGGTCCGCTCCTCCACGGTCTTCGGCTCCAGCTTCTTCTTGAACAGCACGGGGGCCTCTGGGATGGCGCAAGAGCCAAGGTCATCCTAGACACCCAGGGCCAGCCCACCCATAGCCCAGATGGCCGCACTGCCCCCACCAGGTCCCTGCGTTGCCCAGCCTCCTAGCTTGGAACAACCGTGCCATGCCCTAGTGCCTGGAACTGCCAAGTGTGGCCCAAGGCCAGCAGTATCTGGTCTCCAGCAAATGGGTGGTGCCCATCGGAGCCACTAGAATCCCTGCACTTTACTACAACCAAGAACATGTGCTTGTGTAAAGGAATGAAAAGCAGACTCCAGAAGGCTTCCCCACCCCAGGCTGCTCTGTGAGTGCCCCAGTGCATTTGTCCCCATCACTCCCCCACTTAGGAACCTGCCATGACTCCCACTTTATTTCAGGTGAAGTTCTGGCTCTCAAAGCTTTCCCCGTCTCCTGCCTCTGCCTCTACCAGCTGCCAGCCTCACTCCCTTCACCTTCCCATCACCAGATCAGCTGGGCCCCGACTCCTCCAGGAAGTCTCCCTTGAGTGCCTCAACCTCGGTTGGCCCTTCCCCACCAGATGCATCTGCAGGATGGTATCTTTCCTTCTAGGGAGAAGGCGCCCAGCTCCTCATGTTACCCAAGTCACCTCCGCCTCCTGGTGGACAGGTTCTGTGTCCCCTGAGGTCAGCCAGACTAGCTGGCTGCAGGAACAATACAGCTCCTTGGAACCAGCCTGCAGGGGAGTCTGTGGCAGGGAGCTGCTTGCCCCACAGGTCCCTTTCCCAAGCTCACCTCTGACCCGGAGGGCAGCTGAAGAGGCGGCACCCTCAGACTCCACTGTGACCTGGCCTGCATCCTCCATTGCCACACTAGAGATGGTCAGGCTGCGGCTGGCACCACTCTGCGATATGAGGAACTTCTCACTGGGCTGCAGCTGGATGCCGTCCCGGTGCCATGTGACCACTGCATCGCTGGGGGACACCACACACTGGAAGGTGGCCTCGCAGCCCTCCTCTGCAATCACAGCGCTCAGCCCAGATGTGAACTTGACCACACGGGGCACTGCAAGGGAAGGTCTGCTTGAGGAGGTAGGAGTGTCTCTGTGAAGATCTCCACCCCTTGCACACCTTCTCAGGGAAGTTGCTGGAAGGTGGCCCACTGTCCCATCCCCTTACCATCCCCAGCTTACACCCCCCACCCCACCTAGCATACCACGGACACTGAGCTGGGCGCTGGTGCGGTCATCACGGCTCTCACACACATACTCTCCTGCGTCTTCCTCACGCAGGCCCGACACCATGAGCAAGCGGAGGGTGCCCTCAGCGGCCATCTGGAAGCGCTTGCCCGCCCGCAGCTGCGTGCTCCCACAGTACCACAGCACCTCCGCCTGTGGTGGGCTCAGCTCACAGGCCAGGGTCACCGTGCCACCCAGATCCCCCGTGATGGACTCCAGAGGCCTAGAGAACTTGGCAACCACCTCTGCAAGCACAAAGGGATGTCCGTCAGCTACCTTGTGTACCCCGAGCCCCACGGGGCTCTGCTATGGGTGGCTGCACCAGGTGGGTGCAGCAGGCCCAGTGGTCCTGGAGGAGCTCACCTTCCACCTGCACTGGGAAGTCCTGACTCTCCGTGCCTACCCGGCAACTGTAGACTGCACTGTCAAGCACCTGGGCTCCTCTGACTGTCAGGGTGTGCCTGTCCCCCAGGCTGGTGGCCTGGTGCCGCTTGCTGCGCCGAATCTCCACACCATCCTTGAGCCAAGTCACTGCCGCCACAGAGGGTGTGGCCAGCGTGGCTGTCAGGACGATGTCCTCATGTTCCCTGATCACCAGAGGCTCCCTGCGGCCAGATCTCTCCAGGGCTTGGGACTCAGGTGCTGGCTCTGGGGGAGGTCAGTTGACATGAAGGTGTAGGACTCTCCACACTAGCCCTAACCACTGCCTCTGTTGGGCCAGCACCTAAGGGCCACCATTTAGGGTCCCCAGGGTCATACAGGATGGCCAGAAGGAGTTGCTACCAGGTTGGGGGCCACCAGCTCTGTACCCAAGGTCCTGCCCTTCAGAGAGAAATCCACCCACAAACAGATACCACAGGGAAAAAGGGCAGCTAGCCGTCCAGATCAGGCCTCCCCCACCTGCAGGGAGGGTGGCATCCTCAAAGGCAGCCCAAAGAAACTGTGTGGGTGTCAGAACCCCAAGAGCAGAGACTGACAGGTAGGTACTGGGAGACACAGAGAGAGCCCCAGAAGGGAGAGGGCCAGTGGAGGCCAGGGAGGCCAAGAAGGCCCTCCCATCCTGCCCTTGGAGCACTTGGATAGAGCACTGGCTGCAGAGTCGGTGGCTGGTGGGCGAGTGGTCAGGAGCACAGTCAAGGTCAGAGGCTGCCACAGTGAGAAGTCTAGTGTGGGATGCTCTGCATCAACACTGCTGGCAGTCTTTGGGAGGGTGTCAGCCTGCAGGGACACTCCTGCCAGCCTTTCTGACAGAGGTACTGTGTGCTCAATAGATGCCAAGCCCACAGAGTGCAGAGAGGACCATATGGGTGGGTGGGGCTATGGAGGAAAGGGAAGGGGGCTGCGAATGAGACTGAGGTGCAGCGGGCAGGGTGCCATCCCACAGTGCCCACCTCAGAAGAGCTGGACTGTCAGGACCCCCAGGATCAAAACAAGAGCCAGGATCTGCAGAGGACATTGGGGCCAAGACTTCTGACAGCCAGGCTGGAATCCCAGCATGCAGGGAGACTTAGCATGGATGGAGACTCCAGCTGGGGAGGAGTTATTTCCACCAACTCTGGGCCCTAACAGCTTCCTGCACCTCCTGTGCCCCAGCCTCAATCACAGGAATTATGATAGGGTTGTGGTGGACAGGTACAGGAACCTGGGCAGGAGACCCAGAAATGTGCGGAAATGGCTAGGTGATCTGACCCAAGACTTTCCAGCACCTGGAAGCTCCAGGAAGGGGTCCCTCAAGGGCCCCAACATGCACAAGGCCAGAGAGCCCTGCAGGTAAATATTGATTGCCCCAATTGGTCAGGCAAGCATCCGTCCTGACCAGCCCTGGCAGGATGTCACCCACCTGTGACGTCCAGGCGGAAGGAGACCTTCTGGCCCCCTGCCTCGCAGCTGTACTCCCCAGCGTCCGCCTTGCCTGCCTGCTGCAACACCAGCTGCCGCCTGCAGCCAGAGGCCTCCACGTGCACCTGGGAGCTCTGGCTCAGCTTCTTCCCATCCTTGTACCATGTCACCTCGGTCTGGGCCTGGGCCACCTCGCAGCTCAGAGTGGCGCTAGCCCCCGCCTCGGTCTTCACCTCGCTGTGTGCCAGCTGCTCTTTGGCAAACACCACCTTGGGCTCTGGGTACAGAAGGGAGGAACACAGGTCAGGGACTCTGTCCAGGGCAGGAAGCCACCTGGAGAAAGACATCTGGCTGGACAACTAAGGACAGACCCTCTGCAGGCCACACTAGCTCATGCCCTGGAGAAGCCCTATCACCCTCAGCACAAGGGACCACAGTGTGTGACACAGCCCCCTCCCCTGCTGCATAGGGCTGTTCCAGGTGGGGACTCTCTGACAGGTTCCTGCATAGGCTCCTCCCTGGGGACACTGCACCCCCTGTCAATGACCAGGAAGAGTCTCCCCAGGACCATGCAGGGCATGAGCTCTGGGCAAGGCCCTGGCAGAGCCCAGCTCCTCCTGATCTGAGCATGTTGGCAGCTCCTCTGAAGCCTGGGCCACTCCTGTTAGCCACCAGTGTGTACTCATCCTGGGTGTCAGTCCACAGTTTCCACTCCATGACCAGTAGCAGTGTCCTCTTCCCTTCACTTTCAGCTTCTTTGTATAATGAATGCCTGAGATCTGACCACTGCTATGATGTGAACGTCTTCCCATCTTTCCACAGTGCCTAGAGTCTTCTGATGAGTCAGTGCATTTAGTTCTAATGTGATCAAATATATTGACCTCGCTCTTGTGGTGAGTGCATTTGGGTTCTATGCAGGAAAGCTTTCCTTCCTCAGGTCCTTACAAAGTACACACCATCATCTCAGATGTTTATGGTTTGACTTTTGCACTGAATTCTCCAACCCATCTTGAACTTACCCTATAAGCTGTGAATTACTGGTCTAATTCTTTCAAGTGGTTAAATGTTCAAAGCTCCATTTGTCAAAGTAAGGCAGGAGACACATAGGCAAATAGAAATCTGGACCTCAGAGAATGGGGTCCCACCACCCCAGATTCAAACCCTAGGCTACAGCTGATGGCTTGGGTTCTATTTTGTTTGGGCTCCTAACTGGAAGACTCTACTCGCGCTTGGAACCCACATTTCTTGCTGTTCCCCCAGGTTTCTTGATGACCTCAACATTGGTCAATGCCAAGGAGCTGCTTTGAACCTAGGCAATTCTTCTGTTTTAAAGAATGAGAACAAGACACATTCAAGTTAACAAACACATTACACCATCCCACTGTGGGAATAAGAAGTTAAAATTGCACACTCTGAATTGAGTCATAGGAAGACAACAGTCAAGTGAACTCTCCAGTCAAAGGTTAATTCCTCATCAAAGCAGTATAAAGACTCCTGGACAGAAGACTCCTGGACAGAGGGTCCCACAGTGCCCTTGGGGACCCTCCCATGCTGTGGGAGCTGGCCTTGCTTCTAATAAACCTGCTACCGAGCTCGCACCCAGCATCGTGTGCATACTTCATTCTCAGGTTGTGAGACAGGAACCCTCCAGTGCTCACACAACCCTGTGTTACAGAAGAGCCATCCTTTCTTCACACGTGTGCAGAATGGGAAAAGGTAATGCAGACCGGGTACTGGGACTCCACCTCTGCACAAGTCTGTGTGTGAGCTCACCTCTGCACCCCATCCCAAAACACACTTGCTTAGATGTTGACTGGGACTGAGCATCCCTGATCCTTCCACATATTTCTGTCCATTTATGTATATCTTTGTCATCTCTCAAAAAAGCACACAAGGTCTCTGATGTCTTTTATCAGGCTTGAAATTACTAACAGCACTTTTGAAGCTCTTTCAGATCTTTCATGGGGTCGTTTTCAAATCACTTATTGCTAGTGTGCTGTGACACACTTACTTTATATTGTTTTTATATATGGCACTTGCAATGTCTCAGATCTTACTGAGCCAGTGGTTTAGCTTTTGGACAAATCATACCATCTGTAACCTCCACTTCTTCCTGATTTCACGCCTCTCGTTTCCTCTCCTCCCTAACCGTGCTGTGCACTGCGGCTCCACCTGTGACAGCTGCTGCCTTGGGAGGTTCCTGCTCTCAGAGACACTCTCAGGGTTTCCCTTTGTGAATTTTGTACAATACTATTTACTAAATTGAGAAAGAACCTTCTTCTTACATCTTTTTGCACTGCCTTATAAATCTTAAGACAAAAGAATTTTATAGCATGATTGAGGATACATTTTGTCAAACATTTCTTCTGAATTTACAGTGTCAAATTTTTATCAAATACTTTATTCTGCACTTATATTGGTGAACTACATTTTTTTCAATCAGATATGATGATGTTTCATGTTGATTTCCTGATATTTGTAATGTTAAGCAGACATGTATCCCTGGATGAAGAATTCCATTAGCATTCTGATTCTTTAATATATTACTGAATTCAGCCTGCTAAATCTTTGTTCAGTTGATACTGACAACAGATTGGCCTAAAATATGAATTCCTCCTATTTTTTTGGTTTGGTGTTAGTACCAATGTTACTACTTCTGTAAGTGAGACTTAAAAGTGCACCCCTTTCTATTCTCTACAGGAACCTCCCTGGATACAGGAGAGTTCACTTCCAGAACATGTGGGGACTTCTCCACTGGAGCCACTTGGCTTCTACTGCCCCTTGAAAAGCCGCTTTCCTCCTGGCTTCACTGTTAACAGCCCTGAGAACTATGTAAGCTCTCTATTTCTTCTTGGGTCAGTTTTTATTTAGTCTTCAAGAAACTGGATAATTTATCAAAACTTTTCAAATCTGGTTGCATAAAATAATGTATATGCTTATTAAAATAATGTATCAAAAATAGATATTACAGGGTTTGGTATGTAGACCAAATATGGGTTGAGAATCCCTTTTCCAAAATGCCTGGGCCAAAAGTGCTTTGGATTTCAGATTGAAAAAAAAAAAAGATTTCAAGATCTTTGCAGACAAATGTTGAGCTTTCTTGGGGATGAGACCCAATGCTAACCACAAAATTCATTTATGTTTCATGAAGACCTTAAACACTGAGCCCGAAGGTGATTATACAGTGTTTTTAATAATTTTGTATATGAAGTGAAGCTGTGCAATGTGGAGCCCATGACTTGTGGTGTCATGTCAGCACAAAGCCTCTGCCTTGGGAGCATCTGGGGTTGTAGGTTGGGGATGCTATGTGGTATCCCTGTGGACTATGCCCACACTGACAGGAAGCTCAACTCTCCTAAGAAGCAGGCTCCATGAATCAGCAGGGAACCAGACACAGAGTCCCCAGGAAAAGAGAACAGCCTAGCCAGATAGTAACCTGGCCTCACCAACTGTGCCAAAGCACTATATTGATGAACTACATTTTTTTTAGAACTACGTTCTACTTCTAAGTTGCTAAGTTGAACAACAAGGGGAATTCTGGTCCAGAATATTGGAACTGGGGCTGAGGATGTAGCTCAGAGTAGAGCACTTGTCTATCAAGGCAAGGCCCTGGGTGCCCCAGAACCACAAAAAGAGAGAGAGAGAGAGAGAGAAAATAACACAAAACATGAATTGCTTTGAAAACAGGATTCCAACCTCTCCTGTGAGTAGCACAGCACGTGTCCACAGAGGGGTAGACAGCATGTCCGAGTCCTTGGAAAGAAGGGAAGAGTGTTCCAGAACACCTACACAACTGACCCTCCAGAGCCCATGTCAGCATTGGTCAAATCCTGATCTGGCTGAGTGTCTGGGATTTCCCAGGTTGGTTCAACAAACTCAAATATCTCTTGGCAGGAAGAGCGTGTAGGGGGCTGGGTGAGTCCTGGAGGAACTGTGGTATACTCCAGAGAGTGGGCTTAGCCCTGAGCACCAGGGAAGAGCAGAGTCCAGAAAAGTCTAACACTGCTGGGTCAGGACAGGTTCTGGGAATATGAGATGGACATCACAGGTGGACACGCCAAGTGCAGCACACAGCCATGGCCTCTTCACACACTTCCTCTCACACCCAGTAGCCTAGCCACAGGTGTGAGTTCAGGAGACGTACAGATATGGACATGGATGGAAAATACACCAGGTCACTGTGGGCACTGGCAAGGCTCCCCTTCATCTCCAAACTCAGTGACGGTAGAACCGCAAGAACTCACCTGTGACATCCAGATGGAAGGAGACCCTCTGGCCCCCGGCCTCACAGCTGTACTCCCCAGCGTCCGCCTTGCCCGCCTGCTGCAACACCAGCTGCCGCCTGCAGCCAGAGGCCTCCACGCGCACCCGGGAGCTCTGGCTCAGCTTCTTCCCATCCTTGTACCACGTCACCTCTGTCTGGGACTGGGCCACCTCACAGCTCAGAGTGGCGCAGGCCCCCGCCTCGGCCTTCACCTCGCTACGTGCCGGCTGCTCCTTGGCAAACACTACCTTGGGCTCTGGGTAGAGAGGGGAAGGACACATAGGTCAGGGACTCCAGAAGAGACCCAGCCCTGTCTCACAGCCTGAGCCCACCCCAGGAATGGCTGAGCAGAGTGTCCATCATGAGCAGAACATTGCATGGCCATGCCTAAGTTCTATCCTACGCATGACCCAAGCTGCAAATTCCAAGGCTGGTGGATGGACAGCTGGGCAGCCTGTCCTCATCAGAGCCCTAAGCACTTCCTGATCCACTCTGATCCTGCAGGTAACTACACTGTCACAGCCCACAAGGCCACCACAGCCAGGCCTACCTCCTGATGCCACCACCCTCCCAGTCATTGGGAATAGACCATGACCCTCCTCCTCCCTGGGACCCCAGCCCATCAGTGACTTCCCAGCTCTCCCACCATGCAGGGGGTACAAAAGCAGGGGGAGGCAGACACAGAAGGTAAGTCCACCTGAGCACCAAACCAGAAACCCACATCTTTGTTGGCCACAGCTACCAAAGGAATGCAGGAGACCAGACTGCCAGTGCTAGCCAATCAGCAGAGACCTCAGAGCCTGTGCAAGTCAATCAGCAGAGAGCCAAGTGCCAGCCAATCAGCACAGAGCTCAGTAACAGTGTGGGCCAGTTAGCAGACAGCTCAGTACCAGATGGGGCAAATTAGCAGAGAGCTCAGTGCCAGCCAATCAGCAGACAGCCAAGTGCCACTGTGGGCCAATCAGCAGAAAGCCAAGTGCCAGTGTGAACCAATCAGCAGACAGCCAACTGCCAGCAAATCAGCAGAGAGCTCAATGCCAGTGTGGAAAAAATCTGTAGGGAGCTATGTGCCACTGTGGGCCAATCAGCAGACAGCTGTCTGTCTCTATCCAGAGAGAGCCCAGCACCAGTCTGGCTATCAGGAGCAAGGTTCCCAACCACAGGTGGCACTTTCCCAGGCTGAGAGACAGATCACAGTGGGGAGGGGAGGAGATGAGGAAGCAAGAAGGGATAGACATGCAGGATTCCAAAGGGCCCAAGCAAGGGCTTCTGGAGCTCTGGGCCCAGCAAATAGGAACGGGCAGGTAGAGGGAGCCCCTGCCCCTGCAGGACACGCTCCCCAGCTACAAACAACTCCCAGTGCCCAACTCCACCTAGAGCTGGGCCACAGATGCTGAGGTCCAAGGTCAGGAAGGACACAGGCCTCACAGAGCCTAGGCTACCATAGGTGCCCTAGAGTTACCACCCTCCCTCCGTTCACCCAGCCCCAGCAGCACCCACCTGTGACGTCTAGACGGAAGGAGACCCTCTGGCCGCCAGCCTCGCAGCTGTACTCCCCGGCATCTGCCTTGCCCGCCTGCTGCACCACCAGCTGCCGCCTGCAGCCAGAGGCCTCCACGCGCACCTGGGAGCTCTGGCTCAGCTTCTTCCCATCCTTGTACCATGTCACTTCTGTCTGGGCCTGGGCCACCTCGCAGCTCAGAGTGGCACTCGCCCCCGCCTTGGCCTTCACCTCGCTGCGTGCCAGCTGCTCTTTAGCAAACACCACTTTGGGCTCTGGGGACAGAGGGGAGGGGCACACAGGTCAGGGACTCTGTCCAGGGCAGGAAGCCACCTGAGGAAAGCCATCTGGCTAGACGGCTGGGGACAGACCCTTCTGCAGGCCACACTAGCTTGTGCCCTGTAGAAGCACAGCACCCTCAGCACAAGGGACCACAGTATGTGACACAGCCTGCCCCTGCTGCATGGGGCTGTTGCAGGTGGGAACACTGTGACAGCTCCCTGCACAGGCTCCTCCCTGGGGATTATGCACCTGCCCGTCAGTGACCAGGAAGAGTCTTCCCAGGACCGTGCAGGGCATGAGCTCTGCTGGGTCACCCAGCTCCTGCCTGCTATGAGCCTGACAGCTTCTCCTCTGGTGATGTTCGGCCACTCCTGTGCCTTATCCTGAGGCCCATGTGGCTGAGGCTTTTCCTTTTCTAGCCAATGGTGCTTGGTCTCCCTGCTGAGACTTGTACTCAGTAGTCAGTAGCGTGAGCTCTCCTTCATGTTTGTTCTGGGGCTCATTACATATTTCAATAATAGTCCTTCCTTTCAGGAGACATATGTCGATCTGCCTCTGTGGGCAGCGCCATCATGTCCTGTGTAGGAACCTGTTACCCTGGGGTCATACACGATCTACACCACCTGCTAAGAGCTGGTTCTACTCCAGGTGGGAGTCTGACGCACCCAATTGATGACTGTGTGTGGAGAGAGGGAGACGTCACTTCCATTCTCTTCCATGAAGACCTGTGGCTGAGGTCTCCACACCACTCACCTGGCAGCCATCCTCTTTCTGTGCCCCACACCCTTGCCATGGTAAAAGGTGCTCTGAGGATGCTCAGGTCTCTGGGCTCCATGTGCTGTTCTCCTGACCCTGTCTCTATGCCCTTGTGGTGCCCAGCTGTCTTCTGTACTATGGCTGAAGGGTACGTCTGGGTTTAGACAGATTGAATGTTCTCTCTTTGCTCATGGTACTGTGTCTCCACCTGGCCTTTGGACTCAACTTGACAATCTTCACACTCCCTGAAAAAGAACTCTGTGGATAATCAGGAGCAGACTTCTCTCTGTCTTCTACACGTTTCTCAACACTGACTCGTGTCACCTCTGTGTCCCCCTAACATACTTACTAATTTGTCCTCTGAGGCCTTAAATATGCTTCCTCTGCATGCAGTTACAACCACGGTACTGGGGATGCTATGGTAGTTCTGTTACTTTCTGACTCTCTGCAGCCCATCTACAGACAGAAGGGTTGACCACCGCCTCTGTGGAATCTACGCTCACTTTACCCAAGCTGTGAGTCTCTGTTTGATATTCCTCCTCAGTATCCACATGAGGCTGGACACACTGTCATGTGGCCCTGTTGTCCTTAAAAGGGAAGTGCTCAGAGTTATGCTAAAGGGTGGCGATTGCTGCTGTGGTGCCCTCCACAGAGGACTTAGAAAGCTCCTCTTCTTACCAGGGCAGGGGTTTGCTGCAGTGCTGGGACCTGATAGGCCTCCCACACGCAGGCAAGTGCTCCACCATGGAGCCACACCCCAGCCTAAGAAGGTCTAAACACAAAAGAAAACTAAACTATGTCTCTCAGGCGAGAAGTCAAATTCTACTGCAGCAGCAACTCCTTCCTGAGGGGTCTCTCTGTGTAAACAGCTGCAGTCTCCAAGTCTCTGCTTCTGTAATCAGACTTGCTCAGCAGCTGTGGCAGCTGCTAGGAGATCCAGGAGGGAGCAAGGCCATTTGCATGAGGGAAGTCTTGAAACCCAGGAGTCTGTTTTGTATTAAGATGCTGAGAACAAAGGGGAGAGCTCAGCCTTCGGAGAAGACTCTGTCGAGCCGCACAGGAGCTGAAAGAATCTTGCTCTTTACATCTCCAAGCATAGCTTGTCTCTCTCCAGTGCCATATTTTCTGTAACATTATCGAGCACTCCATTCTCTATTGTGGGAGACCAATCTTGCACTTGACTGAGTCATACGCCCCAGCTGGGTGCTGAGGCACTCAGTCACAGAAATGTGGCAGAGCTTTCCCCACCCTTCTTGGGTCTGAGGGTCGGTGTCTTGTGCATGGGTGTGTCTTGCTACAGCCCCATGGGTGGAGCTATGCTCACCTGTTCCTTTGTAATATAACCCCTTGCCCTGTTTAGGATAGAATCTTCCATGGAAGTGCCTTGTGTGTGTCCCCTTCTCTTACTGTGCCCTTGGCTGTGGCCTACCCAGGTGTCAGTCATCCTGCTGACAGTGGACATCAGGAAGATAGACTCAGACCCCTGAAACCTGACCCCTTGCCTCATTTGAATAGCTTCTCCTTAATAAAAGGGGTCAGCATGTGCTCTCTCTCTCTCTTCCTGCAGACCCTTAAGGTCAGAGGATCTGTCACAGCGACCTCAATGAAAAAGGTATCTGTGTCTCTTGTGTGGTTATTTTGCGCAGTCCAGTCAGCCCACTTTCCCTGGAGTGACCCCTGAGCCTTTTAGTCATGAACTGAAACCCGGCACTCTATCTTCTGAAGGAGACTCATGCCTTTTCTCTCATGGTCTCTTCAAGCCATAATCATACTGATTTGTTGATATTCTGATCAATAAACAACCTTGTGTCCTGGATTCCAATCTTCACCCAGTGTGTACTGTGCTCTCAGTATGGGCCCCATGCAGTTTGCCAGTGTTCTGCACAGGATTTTGGCCCTGGTATCCATCTGAGATGAGCCTGTGATTGCAAAGTTGAATGCACTCTTCACCAGATTTTGATGTCAGTATTATACCATCTATATAAAGTGAGTCAGGGGGCACATATCCCCTTTCTATTCTCTAGAAGGATGATCATGAACAGAGTAGTTTATTTCAAAAATACATGGTATAATTTACCCATGATAAATGAATTTAGCCCTTTTGAGAGATTTTTTAAATTAGACTCCATTGCTTTAAAAAGCTATAGGATTGTTTGAGTTCTCTACTTTTTCTTGTGTAAGTTCTGATGTACTTTTCCAGGAATTGGCTAATTTGTCAATTTTTTTCAAATTTCCTTGCACAAAATCATAAAATGTCACAAATACCTTGACAAGAACACACACAGTGAGCCTGTGTTTGGTGCCCATGGCAACAACCGCTCACACGGGGCACAGGACCAAGCCATCACACGGCAGCTCAGGGCACCTGCCCCCCAGGTGCACCCTGACACAGGGCACTACACCAGTTCCCAGAGCTCTCAGGGGTCAGCAGTGAAGCTAGACACAGGAATCGCCAGAGAGATGCTCAGAAGTCTCTGCCTGGCCAGTCAGGTTGCTGTGGCAGTGACACAGCTCCAACAAAACCCACAGGTGTGCCATAAGCTTCACACTTGTTCCACTTCCATGTTCACAAATTAAACTCCTAAGAGGCACATTGATGCACAGTGCTATAATCAAGAAAGAGAAAAACAAAATTTGCTCTAAAAAGAAGACTCCAAACCTCAGAGGTTTGCCTAAGGAGTGTGTCAACCAATCACTGCTCGTGGCGTATGCAGCACAGGCGTTGCCACAGACTGTGGACTTGCACGATGCCACAGTGGGCACACAGAGAACGTTGAATCCACATGCCAGGAGAGAAGCAGGCCAGACACATAGGCACGATAACCTGTGGGTCAACCCTGAGATAACTCCTAGTATGACCAGAGCTTGGGTTTCCCCTCATCAGGGTCAAAGACACTGAAATCAGAAGCTGGATGTCCCTCACAACCGGGAGAGTGACGCTGGCCTACCTCAGAACTGAAAGCCTGGTAGAGACGCAGTCCTGGACCCGGAGGGATATCAGGACAGCTCTGAGCAGCTGCCAGGCATGACCAAGCCTCTGAGGCACACAGGGCCCTGGTCCTTCCTGTCTTCCCTTCCAGGACCCCCGGCTCAGCCTTAGGCTTGACCATGGAGTGGGGAAGATGGGGTAAGCAGTTGGGGGAAGTCAAGTGGAAAGACCACTGGGTCAGCCATGGGTACAGCCAGTCATCACCTCCAAACAAGCCAACTTAGTGTCCCATAGGAACTCACCTGTGACGTCCAGGCGGAAGGAGACCCTCTGGCCCCCGGCCTCGCAGCTGTACTCCCCAGCGTCCGCCTTGCCCGCCTGCTGCACCACCAGCTGCCGCCTGCAGCCAGAGGCCTCCACGCGCATCTGGGAGCTCTGGCTCAGCTTCTTCCCATCCTTGTACCATGTCACCTCTGTCTGGGCCTGGGCCACCTCGCAGCTCAGGGTGGCACTGGCCCCCGCCTGGGCCTTCACCTCACTGTGTGCCGGCTGCCCCTTGGCAAACACAGCCTTGGGCTCTGGGGACAGAGGGGAGGGACGCACAGGTCAGAGATTGTCCAGGAAGCCACCTGGGGGAGGACAACTGGCTGGACAGCTGAGGACAGACCCTTCTGCAGGCCGCACCAGCTCGTCCCCTGGAGAAGTCCAGCATCCTCAGTACAAGGGAGCACAGTGTGTGACACAGCCTGTACCTGCTGCTTGGGGCTGTACCAGGTGGGAACACTGTGACAGCTCAGACTCCTCCCTGAGGACACAGCACCCACCCCTTAGAGACCAGGAAGAGTCTCCCCAGGACTGTGCAGGGCATGAGCTCTGGGGAGGGTCTGGAAGGGCCAGCCCAATATCCCTCTGGGTGTGTCTACACTGCTCTGGCTCCCACCCACTCTCCTTAGCCCCATGAGGTAGACGCTGCCGATGTCTGCTGCATTGCTGTGTACTGCTCTGGGCTGCTCTGGGCTGCTGTGTCCTGCTCTGGGCTCCCCTGGGCTGCTGTGTCCTGCTGTGGTTTGTTGTGTCCTGCTTGGGGCTACTCGGGGCTGCTGTGTCCTGCTCTGGGCTGCTATGTCCTGCTGTGGGCTGCTGTGTCCTGCTGTGGGCTGCTGTGTCCTGCTGTGGGCTGCTCTGGGCTGCTCTGGGCTGCTCTGGGCTGCTGTGTCCTGCTGTGAACTGCTGTGTCCTGCTGTGTCCTGCTGTGGGCTGCTGTGTCCTGCTCTGGGCTGCCGTGTTCTGCTCTGGGCTGCTGTGGGCTGCTGCGGGCTGCTCTGGGCTGCTGTGTGCTGCTGTGTCCTGCTCTGGGCTGCTGTGTGCTGCTGTGTCCTGCTCTGGGCTGCTGTGTGCTGCTGTGTCCTGCTCTGGGCTGCTGTGTGCTGCTCTGGTCTGCTCTGGGCTTCTCTGGGCTGCTCTGGGCTTCTCTGGGCTGCTCTGGGCTGCTGTGTGCTGCTCTGGGCTACTGTGTCCTGCTGTGGGCTGCTGTGGGCTGCAGTGTCCTGCTGTGGACTGCTCTGGGCTGCTGTGTCCTGCTCTGGGCTGCTATGGGCTATTCTGTGCTGCTGTGTCCTGCTCTGGGCTGCTCTGGGCTGTTCTGGGCTGCTTTGGGCTGCTCTGGGCTACTGTGGGCTGCTCTGGGCTGTTCTGGGCTGCTATGTTCTGCTGTGTCCTACTCTGGGCTGCTGTGTGCTGCTGTGGGCTGCTGTGTGCTGCTGTGTCCTGCTGTGAGCTTCTCTGGGCTGCTCTGGGCTGCTGTGGGCTGCTGTGCACTGCTGTTGTCTGCTATGGTCTGCTCTGGGCTGCTGTGTCCTGCTGTGGGCTGCTCTGGGCTGCTCTGGGCTGCTGTGGGCTGCTGTGGGCTGCTGTGGGCTACTGTGGGCTCTGTAGGCTGCTCTGGGCTGCTCTGGGCTGTTCTGGGCTGCTGTGTCCTGTTGTGGGCTGCTCTGGGCTGGTCCTGCTAAACTATCCTGCCCACTTTCAGTAGCACTGTGTTTTCCAATTCCTTCTTAGCAGCTCTGCATATGATTACCTGCTAGGTTGTGGACAGTCATGGGTCCTGAGTAGGCCCCATCTGAGGGGCTTGCCCTTTCCTCCTATAGAGTGTCTTCTGATGGGGCAGTTTCAGTTTCTCCACAGGTAAATACATCCATTTGCTTAATGGCCAATGCCCTATGTTCTCTCTAAGAAAAGTACAATTAACTTGAAGTCATGGAGAAACACAGGACACCTGCTAAGAGCCCGCCTCACCTCCACTGAGGTCCACCTTGAAGACCTGCTTCACCTCTACGCTGAGGTACAGCCTGTATTGGATTCCTTTTGTGTTGAGTTGGATATCTGATTTTCAATTTTTTTTTTCTAAGTTTAATGGTCTTAGAACTAGTTTGGAAAATAACATCCCTCTCTATACCTCCTGGTAGCACAAGAACAGAGTCATGAAGGAGGAGAGGGACCTGGTTACACTCAGAGCTGTGTCCCTTTTCTTTCCTTTTTTTTTGGGGTGTGTGTGTGTGTGTGTGTGTGTGTGTGTTTGTGTGCATGATGTTAGGCACTGAACCCAGGATCTTGCACATGCTAGGCAAGCACTCTAGCACTGAGCTACATCCCCAATTCGCTTTTTAAAATTATATTTTTTGAGACAGGGTTTTGCTAAGTTGCTGATGCTGGCCTCCAACCTGCCTCCTCCTGCTCCAGCCTCTCCGAGTCCCTGGGGTTACAGGCATGGCCAGCCCACCAGCTACCTAGTTGTTCTGAGCTAACTGCTCAGTTGCCCCTGTCCTCTTGTCTGCTCCTGCCTGCAGCCATGCGGATGTCCGTCTGGTCGCCCGTGCCCTCCAGTTGCTCTCCAGGAGTGGCTCTGCCCATTTGGCCTGTCGATATTCCTACTCCTGGAGAGAAGCAGCAGGCACCTGGACTGTGACTGCGAACCTCTGGCTCTCCCACAGACTGCCTCCATGCACTTAAACCCCTTCTGCTTCCTCTCAAGTGTCTAGTGATGTGCATCTTCACCACGTCTGTGGGCCTGTGTCTGAGAAGACCCGGAACAGTAACGCCACGCTCTTGGCTCCGCGCTAGTTCTTGGAAACTCCACTTCCATCATCTGCTTGCTTAATCGTGTGGGTGAAGAAGAGTCTGTACACTAACACCTGAGCATGGACATTGCCCCTGCTCTCCTCCTGGACACAGTCAACGATATTTCCGGCATTCTGCACTGATAACCCTGTCCTCTGTGAGCCCCAGCACGAGTGTCCGAGCCCCATTCCTTCCCTTTCCAATGCCGACAGCAACCCCTCCCTTGTCCACTCCTGGTCTTGAAGGTGACTCTCTGAAGTCTGCACCACTGGTGTCCCTTTGCCCTCACTTTTCCTACAACCACTCTGTTAAGCTAAGGAGGAATCATCTCATCCAGAGTTTGCTAAGAACTGCATGTTGAATTGTGTCAAACAATCTTCACAACTTCTGATGTCACACTCATCAAATACTGTCACTGCATGCCCAGGATGAGTCATACCCTGTCCCTCAAGCCTGTTAGCACTGGGCCCTGGTGACCACCTGATGTTCCTGGGTGAACCAGGCCTGCACTCCTGCACTTCACATCTCCTAGAGCAGACAATCCCTTCACTTTGCTGGACTCATTGGGCTAACATCAGCAGAGGAGCTTGAACTTCACACTGGCAATATAAGCCTCCTGCTGACCTTGTATGCTTTGGCGTCGATCATGTACTACCTACATAAAATGAGCTAGGGAGTGTACTTCCTCCTTCAGCGTTCTAGAATTTCTATTAACATGGGATAATATTTGGTATGATTTGTTAGCAGAGCCACTGGGCTAAGATAGGGCTCTATAAGATTATTACTATGATCCTACTTCTTTAGAAGATTAGAGGACTGTTCCACTCCCTAGTTTTTCTTGTGTAGGTTTGACATGATCTTCTAGTAATTGATTACTAAGAAAAGGTGCCTTGTTGCCTTGTATAAAATAATGGCTTATCCTCACACCATGACATTTCCAGTGAACTCAGTGGGATTCCCTCGTGTCCACATACACCCACAAAACTTTAATGCAACTGCAGAGCACTGTGCCCATGGTCCTCTCTCTGTGACATTAGACTCCTTCAACAAAGGAAATGAAGCTGCTCCCGGGTTTCCTGCCAACCAGCCAGGGAGAGCAGACACACGGCTTATTAGGGGGATGCGCTGTGCGTTGATGCTCTACCCATCAGCAGCTAAGAGTGTAGAAAATCAATTTTAATGAAGCATGCAGATGTGACTTCATTGGTTTATTCCTTTTCATTTCTGAATTTATAAACCAAGCCATGGAGGGAATGTAGACACTGACTGCTCCAACTTGAGACAAAATGAAAATAGGTCTTATTAAAAGAGACTTTTTGGCCTCCCACCTTCCCAGCAAATGCATCACCCCGCCCTTCATGTTGCACAGACAGTGCAACAAAATTAGGGTCCGTGTGTTTCCCCCATGAACTTGCTTAGAGAGCTTTCAGGTCCATGAGGACAGAGGGAAGAGTGTCCCAGAGCACTGAAAGGGCGACGATCCCAATGGCCTCAGGTCTCTGGACCACCTCAGCCCAAGCAGCAGGTAAAGCCACAGCCCGTAGTGCATAGTTTCCCAGGTGCTGAGAAACGCCCCTCAGCATTAGACCTGGGAGGGCAAGTCTGGTGCAGAAACTTAGCTGTCCACATGGATTGGCCATCGGTACTCACACTAGGATTGAAAACCACAGGTGAGCACGGGGCACGTGGAGACATGGAGTTTGAGGGCAGGAGCACCCAGGAACATCCGCTATATCAGTCTCATCCTCACACACCAGCAAACTCAGAACTCACCTGTGACGTCCAGGCAGAAGGAGACCCTCTGGCCCCCGGCCTCACAGCTGTATTCCCCAGCGTCCGCCTTGCCCGCCTGCTGCAACACCAGCTGCCGCCTGCAGCCAGAGGACTCCACGCGCATCTGGGAGCTCTGGCTCAGCTTCTTCCCATCCTTGAACCATGTCACCTCTGTCTGGGCCTGGGCCACCTCGCAGCTCAGAGTGGCACTCGCCCCCGCCTGGGCCTTCACCTCACTGTGTGCCGGCTGCCCCTTGGCAAATACAGCCTTGGGCTCTGGGACAGAGGGGAAGGACACACAGGTCAGGGACTCCAGAACAGACCCAGTCCTGTCTCACAGCCTGAGCCCACCCCAGGAATGGCCGAGCAGAGTGTCCATCATGAGCAGAACATTGCATGGCTATGACTAAGTTCTATCCTACGCATGACCCAAGCTGCAAACTCCAAGGCTGGTGGGTAGACAGCTGGGCAGCCCGTCCTCATCAGAGTCCTAAGTACTTCCTGATCCACTCTGATTCTGCAGGTAACTGCATTGTCACAGCCCACAAGGCCACCACAGCCAGGCCTACCTCCTGATGCCAACACCCTCCCAGCCATTGGGAATAGACCATGACCCTTCTCCTCCCTGGGACCCCAGCCCATCAGTGGCTTCCCAGTTCTCCCACCATGCAGGGGGCACAAAAGCGGGTGGAGGCGGACACAGCAGGGGAGTCCATCTGAGCATCAAACCAGAAACCCACATCTTTGTTGGCCACAGCTACCAAAGGAATGCAGGAGACCAGAATGCCAGTGCTGGCCAATCAGCAAAGACCTCAGAGCCTGTGCAAGCCAATCAGCATAGAGCTCAGTACCCCTATGGGCCCGTCAGCAGAGTGCTCAGCGCCAGTGTGGACCAACCAAGAGAGAGCTCAGCACTAGGCAGGGAAGAGAGCCCAGCACCAAGTAAGCCATCAAGAGAGAGGCTCTAAGCTCTGTGTGACCCCTTCCCAGGCTCAGGGGCAGGTCACAGTGGGGAGAGGGAGGAGATGGGGGAAGGACAGATGGACATGCAGGATTCCAAAGGGCCCAAACAAGGGCTTCTGGAGCTCTGGGCCCAGCAAGTAGGCATGGGCAGGTACACGCTTCCCAGCCACAGACAACCCCAATGCCCAACTCCACCCAGAGCTGGGCCACAGATGCTGAGGTCCAAGGTCAGGAAGGACATAGGCCTCACAGAGCCTAGGCTGCCACAGGTGCCCTAGAGTTACCGCCCTCCCTCCATTCACCCAGCCCCAGCAGCACCCACCTGTGACGTCTAGACGGAAGGAGACCCTCTGGCCCCCGGCCTCACAGCTGTATTCCCCAGCATCCGCCTTGCCCGCCTGCTGCACCACCAGCTGCCGCCTGCAGCCAGAGGCCTCCACGCGCACCCGGGAGCTCTGGCTCAGCTTCTTCCCATCCTTGTACCACGTCACTTCTGTCTGGGCCTGGGCCACCTCACAGCTCAGAGTGGCGCAGGCCCCCGCCTCAGCCTTCACCTCACTGCGTGCCGGCTGCTCCTTGGCAAATACCACCTTGGGCTCTGGGGACAGAGGGGAGGGACACATGGGTCAGGGACTCTGTCCAGGGTAGGAAGCCACCTGGGGAAGGACATCTGGCTGGGTGGCTGAGTACAGACCCTTCTGCAGGCCACACCAGCTTGTGTCCTGGAGAACCCAGCACCCTCAGCACAAGGGACCATGGTGTGTGACACAGCCTGCTGCATGGAGCTGTTCCAGGTGGGGACTGTGTGACAGCTCCCTGCACAGGCTCCTCCAGGGAGGGACTGCAGGGCCTGATGCTGCACCTGTCCCTCAGTGACCAAGAAGAGTCTCCCCAGAACTGTGCAGAGCATGAGCTCTGGGCAGGACCTGGGAGGGCCCACCTCCTGCCTGCTCTGAGCATGTTGGCAGCTCCTCTGGGGACATATGGGTCACTTCTGGCTCCTGGGTCCTGTCCTGAGGGTAGAGACCTTCTCGTGTTTTTGGCTGTCAGTGGTGCTCCTCTGTTGTTTCAAGGTTCAAGCCTGATGTGCATTTTAAGTTGATGGTTTTTCTTTTAATCTAGGTGCTCTCTTTACATGTGCAAGCTTTTCTGTCCCCCGCAGGATGGCTGTAGACTCCCTCTGTGTGTTGTATGGCTTGGATGTGCTGTCCCCCAACACTCCTGTGCCTTAAGCTGGTTCCTGTGTGCAGTGTGGAGGTCATGGGACTCTTTGGAGGGGACCCAGTGGAAGCTGATGAGCTCAGGGCTTCACCCTCTTGTGTGAATCGAGGTTTGTGGGGAAAGCTGGCTCCTGTAGGTATGGATCAGGTCTCACAAGAGCAGGCCGTCACAAATCTTGGTGTGTCTGGCCCCCTCTGCATGTGGCCAGTCCCCTTCTGCTTCTCTTTGTGGTGCAGCTGGGACCCTCACCAGGAAATGGGCTCCATGCTGTTTGGACCTTCAGCCACCAAAATTGTAAGCCACAGGAACTTCTCAGATATGTTACCCAGCCTGTTGTTGAGATGCAGCAACACCAAGCAAACTGAACCAGAAGCCTCCAAAGTGTCTGAGTCTTTGTTTTAACATAGTCAGATTGTCACTCTTGCTCCGCCGTGATCATGTCTTGTTCTGTTAGAAATCTTTCCTTGGCATGAAGTCTCTAAGCATCTGTGATGTCATCTAAGACCACCGCAGCTCTCCCAGGATCCTGAATCTCTAGTTCTCCTGACTAGCTTTTGTACATGGTGAGAAGTACCAGACAGCTGTGTTTCCATGTGGCTTCATGTCCTAAAAACATTCCCAAGAATGAATACAGTGTTGCCTGTGTGGGGGCCATGCAGAGTCCCGTAGGCACAGCTAGATGCAGGGCTCCTGTGTCTCACACCGTGGACCCGCTGTCTGCTACCGTAGCTTTAGTCAATTCTCAGCGACGGGGGACGCTCAGCTTGCCTGTCAGAGCCTGAGGGCCAGCGTGCTCTGCACCCTGCACCCGGGCCTGCTCCACAGCATGGGGACCCTGCAGGCTGATGATGGTCTGACTCTTCCATGCCCTTATGTCCACTTACTTAGATGTTATTTGGTGTCTCTCAAAAATGTCTGACTTACCCTGAAGAGCCTTTGAATGTCTTGCTTTACACTTAGCATCTTATGTAAACACAAGTGAGAATCCCTGATCCAAAACCAAAATGCTGCAAAATCCAAAACTGTCTGAGCGACTATATGATTGCTCCAGGTGGAAAATCCTACACCAGGAGCCTCATTTCATGCACAAAATCTTCCTAAAATGTTGTGAAAAATTGCCTTCAAGCTATGTGTGGAATGTGTATGAAACAAGTGAATTTCACATTTACACTCAGGTCTCATCCCAAAGATAGCTCATTATGTGTATGCAAATATCCCCAAATCCAAGAAAATCTAAAACCCAAGCACTTCTGGCTTAACATTCTGGATAAGAGGCCTTCATCCTCTACTCTGAGCTTTCATTTTCCACTGCTCGCTGCTCGCCCCCCGCAGAGTGGACTCAAATCTGCACAGGCTACCTTGGTAAGCCACTAACTCCACCTGATCACATATCCTTGGATTTCCGGAACAGAGCCACAGAATTCCACTCAACTCCAACTGCAGTACCTTCAATTCCATTTTCCTCTTCCCATCTGTGCCTTCCCCTCAAGGTCCAGCTCTCGCTGCACGCCAGCTAGCGCTTCCTACTATCCACGTATCCATTTGCTGTAGTGGTCAGGGACCTGGTGGATGGCCTGATGCTGTATCCTTATCGCAGCTGCTCTTTGGGTTCCCCAGTGTTTCACTCTCAGCCAGTGCTGCGTTCCTGGACACTGCCCTGGGGTGGGGGGTGCACCGTCTCCTCCTGGCCACTGCTCCATCACTTTTGCTGGGTGCTGTTGAAGTTGTGGCCTGACATCTCGGAAGATGCATCTCTGTCTTCCACACTTTCCCGGTGTACTGGGCTGTCTACGTCCAACAGGATCGAGAGTGTTTCTTCCTGTTCTGTTCTCTGGAAGACTCTCAAGGAAGGTGGAGTCAGTTCTTTCCAGAACATTTAGCAGAAGAGCTCCTGGACTTACACCCTTCTCTGTGAAAAATATTTCTTATTTTTTTTAAGTTTTAGGACAGTTTGAGTTGTCTATTTCTTCTTGTGTGACATCTTCATATTGTTTCCCAAGAATCTGTCAATTTGTCAAGACTTTCCAAATTTATCACCATAAAAATATCATAAAACAACATCTTGGAGTTCCTTAAATAACATCTTAGAAAGACACACAGGGTGTTGGGGACCCTTACATGATCACAAACCCCTTCTGTTGCTATGCCATGCCATTCTGTTGGGCACCTGGAGGTCTGCTGTGCCACAGCCCACCTGATTGATGTTAAGACTCCACAGTGAAAGGAAAGTAAACTGGGCTCTTAGACTCCCTGTGAGTCAGTCAGGGAGGCAGACACACACGACTCACTAGGAAGTTCTACAACATCAGCTCTGCTCTACCAGCTAGTGGATCCTGCTACAGAAACTCAACTTTAACGAAAACTGATGTAGCTTCAACTAATGTATTCCTTTGCAGTTCTAAATCTGTAAGTCAAATTCCAAAGTAAAATTCTGACATAGAACAGTGCTAACCAAAGACAAAAAGGAAACAAACTTTCCCTTGAGGGCCCACCCTGACTCCAGGGGCAGCCCAGACATGGCTGCCAACCCTCTGCCCACACACACTGCAGGAAGGCCCAGGCCTAGAGGTTGCCCAAAAGTGCACGGAGATCTCTGCCCTATGAGAAAGGGCATAGGAACATCCCAGATACCTAAGGTCAGTCTTGAGATAACACCAAGAGTGACTGTGTCCAAAATTTCCTCTGACCCTACCCAGCATCAATTAAAATGTCCCTCACCAGCAACTACCCATGTGGTGCTGGGGACAGCATTCAGGAGCAGCCAGATCATAGGAGGCAGAGGAACATTCAGCGTTCTCTGGGGAGACACCTGGTCTATCAGGGGTTGCAGGCCAGAGGGAGCCAAACGCAGACAGCAGAGAACATCAGCAGGGGCGGGGCAGCGTTCAGGGTGCTAGTGCACCCCACGCAAAGTTATACTCCAGTGTGAGGGGGTGGGCAGTCCTCCCCCACAACTACCAAGCCCAGCTACATATGAACAAGAAGGGAGGGAGGAGGGGTACGGCTGAGCACAGAAGTCTAACGGAGAGCACAGGGCATGTCACCAAACAAGGCAAGGTGCTGTGCAGGGACTCACCTGTGACATTCAGGCGGAAGGAGACCCTCTGGCCCCCGGCCTCACAGCTGTACTCCCCAGCGTCTGCCTTGCCCGCCTGCTGCACCACCAGCTGCCGCCTGCAGCCAGAGGACTCCACGCGCACCTGGGAGCTCTGGCTCAGCTTCTTCCCATCCTTGTACCACGTCACCTCTGTCTGGGCCTGGGCCACCTCGCAGCTCAGAGTGGCACTCGCCCCCGCCTGGGCCTTCACCTCACTGTGTGCTGGCTGTCCCTTGGCAAACACCACCTTAGGCTCTGGGGACAGAGGGAAGGGACGCACAGGTCAGAGACTCTGTCCAGGACAGGAAGCCACCTGGGGAAGGACATCTGGCTGGACGGCTAGGGCAGACCCTTTGCAGGCTGCACCAGCTCGTACCCTGGGGAAGCCTCAGCACAGTAGAGGCATCCCCTTCTCTGCTCAGAACACACCCAGGACCCACAACAGATGCCTGGACACTGGTACCACAGAGCCCTGTGTGGTTCTGGGTTTCCCCGTACACACAGCATGATGAAGCTTATCTTAAAATTAGGCACAGTAAGAAATTAAAAACAGTGCCTAATAACAAAAGCAAACAATTATGAGAACACATTGTAGTAAAGCCTGTGGTTTGGGGGCCATTACTTTAACATCAGACTGTGACACTCTGACTACCTTGACCACGCCACCTGATGACTGGCCAGGGGGCAGGGCCTCACACAGCATCTACACACTGGGCAAAGGATGGTTCCTATCTGTGGGATGGAACAGGAGGAAAACCTCCCACATTAGGTCAGGGTTTCCCACCAGCTTTGAGTCACAGACCATGGCCACACCATTCACAGGAGGGGAGGCTGCCCCAGAACACCAGAACTCCAACATGCACATATGCCTTGAACAATTCCACACACCCTGCGATGGGTGAAATACCCATTACCCCAGTTGGGAAATTCAGACCTCTCTCACTAGTGAGAACTAGCCGTGGTGCAGATGAGGGCACCAGAGCATCCGACAGAAAGATGCACAGACATGACATCTGGTCCACGTCAGACCACAGGGAGAGCCAGCGTCCTGCACACCAAGGAGACCCTAGAAGGCTCTGGGTAGACTCTGTGGTATGACTGGTCATTGGAGAGTGGAAACCCCACTAGGGGTTCATAAAAAGCCCTCTCCCTGTGAGCCATTCCCAGCCAGCTACTGTCCTCCAGTTAGGAAGATGGAAGCTGGAGAGACGAGATCTAATAGGAAAACATCTCACAGGAATGTCCATCTGGGCCAATAGCCAGTCTCATCACCTCCAAACAGGTACTACAGGACTCACCTGTGACGTCCAGGCGGAAGGAGACCCTCTGGCCCCCGGCCTCACAGCTGTACTCCCCAGCGTCCGCCTTGCCCGCCTGCTGCACCACCAGCTGCCGCCTGCAGCCAGAGGCCTCCACGCGCACCTGGGAGCTCTGGCTCAGCTTCTTCCCATCCTTATACCACGTCACCTCTGTCTGGGCCTGGGCCACCTCACAGCTCAGAGTGGTGCAGGCCCCCGCCTCGGCCTTCACCTCGCTGCGTGCCGGCTGCTCCTTGGCAAATACCACCTTGGGCTCTGGGGACAGAGGGAAAGGACACACAAGTCAGGGACTCCAGAACAGACCCAGCCCTGTCTCACAGCCTGAGCCCACCCCAGGGATGGCCGAGCAGAGTGTCCATCATGAGCAGAACATTGCATGGCCATGCCTAAGTTCTATCCTACTCATGACCCAAGCTGCAAACTCCAAGGCTGGTGGGTGGACAGCTGGGCAGCCTGTCCTCATCAGAGCCCTAAGCACTTCCTGATCCACTCTGATCCTGCAGGTAACTGCACTGTCACAGCCCACAAGGCCACCACAGCCAGGCCTACCTCCTGATGCCACCACACTCCCAGCCATTGGGAATAGACCATGACCCTCCTCCTCCCTGGGACCCCAGCCCATCAGTGGCTTCCCAGCTCTCCCACTATGCAGGGGGCACAAAAGCAGGAGGAGGCAGACACAGCAGCCCCTAGCCTCGCAGCTGTTCTCCCCAGTGTCCGCCTTGCCCACACCAAACCAGAAACCCACATCTTTGTTGGCCACAGCTACCAAAGGAATGCAGGAGACCAGACTGCCAGTGCTGGCCCATCAGCAGAGACCTCAGAGCCTGTGCAAGCCAATCAGCAGAGAGTCAAGTGCCAGCCAATCAGCCCAGAGCTCACTAACAGTGTGCGCCAGTCAGCAGACAGCTCAGTACCAGATGGCGCAAATTAGCACAGAGCTCAGTGCCAGCCAATCAGCAGACAGCCAAGTGCCACTGTGGACCAATCAGCAGACAGCCAAGTGCCAGTGTGAACCAATCTACAGACAGCAAGGTGCCAGTGTGGACCAATCATCAGAGAACTGTCATCCTGAACCAATCAGAAAAAACCCAACACTAGGCAAGTCACTGGGAGAGAGTCCAGCACCAGGTGGGCTATCAGGAAAGAGGCTCTGAGCCCCTTGTGGCCCCTTCCCAGGCTCAGGGACAGGTCACAGTGGGGAGGAGGAGGAGATGGGGGAAGGACAGATGGACATGCAGGATTCCAAAGGGCCCAAGCAAGGGCTTCTGGAGCTCTGGGCCCAGCAAGTAGACTCGGGCAGGTAGAGGGAGCCCCTGCCCCTACAGGACATGGTCTCCAGTATCAAGCAATCCCCAGTGCCCAACTCCACCCAGAGCTTGGCCACAGATGCTGAGGCCCAAGGTCAGGAAGGACATAGGCCTCACAGAGCCTAGGCTGCCACAGGTGCCCTAAAGTTACCACCCTCCCTCCATTCACCCAACCCCAGCAGCACCCACCTGTGACGTCCAGGCGGAAAGAGACCCTCTGGCCCCCGGCCTCGCAGCTGTACTCCCCAGCGTCCGCCTTGCCCGCCTGCTGCACCACCAGCTGCTGCCTGCAGCCAGAGGCCTCCACGCGCACCTGGGAGCTCTGGCTCAGCTTCTTCCCATCCTTGTACCACGTCACCTCTGTCTGGGCCTGGGCCACCTCGCAGCTCAGAGTGGCACTGGCCCCCATCTCAGCCTTCACCTCGCTGCGTGCCAGCTGCTCTTTAGCAAACACCACCTTGGGCTCTGGGGACAGAGGGGAGGGACACACAGGTCAGGGACTCTGTCTATGGCAGGAAGCCACCTGGGGAAGGACATCTGGCTGGAGAGTTGAGGACAGACCCTTCTGCAGGCCACACTAGCTCGTGCCCTGGAGAAGCCCAACACCCTTAGCACAAGGGACCACAGTGTGTGACACAGCCTGCCCCTGCTGCATGGGGCTGTTCCAGGTGGGAACACTGTGACAGCTCCCTGCACAGGCTCCTCCAGGGAGGAACTGCAGGGCCTGATGCTGCACCTGCCCCTCAGTGACCAGGAAGAGTCTCCCCAGGACCATGCTGGGTGTGTGTCTCTTGGCAGGTCCTGGGAGGGCCCAACTGCTGCCTGCTCTGAACTGTGGGCTGCTCCTCAGGGAGCCTAGGCCACTGTGGCTCCTGTGCCCACTGAGGCTGCACAAAGCCAAGCATCTGTGACAGTTACTGGTGCTTTAGGTGTCTGCTCAAGTCTTCTGCCCACTTATCGTGCGGCCCTTCTGTCTTCATTGGAGGTGCTCATGTGTGGGGGTGGTAGAGAGTTGGCTCTTATTTCTTTTGTGATTTCTCAAGGCCTCCGTGCCCTGTTCTGTCTCGCAGGTGTCTTCCTAGGAGCCATGGATTCAGTTATGTTTCATTCAAATAACTTTCTCTTGCCCCAGGGTTAGGGATGAAGTTGGGTAGGCACCTGCCCCCGACGTCTCCATCAACTGTGCGACACACAAGGTGTCTGTGGCTTCAGCTCATGAAGCCCTGACCCCCTGGAACATATGGACCATACCCAGTGTCTTTTCATCTTTCCACGCATTCAAATGGTCCAGTCACTATGAAAACATCATCTTTCTCTACCTCTCACACAAACGCAAGGCAGAAAGAAACAGGAGAGGGCTGGCAATGGCAGGCCTGGTTCTGAGTGCCAAGCAGTGGCTCTGTCTTGACCCCTGGCCTGTATGGAAATGTCCTGTCCACCTCATAGCCTCTCAGTGCCTTTCTGTCCCCTCCAGTGTGTGGTTGCTGCACTTGTCCTTTGTCTCCCACTGGCCCTGCCCCCACATGACCCTTGTTTAGATTTTGATTATTAGTAAATGTCTTTGATTTTTTAAATTAATTTCTATTCATTTATTTAGCCCTGTTGACTGTCATAAAAAAAATTAATTATGCCCCCAAACCTTAAGATCCTTATTAGAGGTAGAACTAGGAATGTGACCGGTTTGATGCGTTGTGAATTATCTGAAGTTTCACTTCTGCTGTCACCTGTGCATGTAGGTAAAGACGTGTTTTCTGCCCGTTGCATCTATATGATGACCGTGCCCAGCGGCACCTCCAACCCCGCAGTTCTGTTGGCTCCTCAACTGATGATCATCACCCGTGAACTCATTTCTACACTCTTACACCTATGCTGTCCACTTTTCTTTCCCCCTGCTCCTGGACAAAGGTGCTGGACAAAGGTGGTGAAAGTGATGGTGGCCTTCCAGGCGCCCCCGACAGGTGCCCTGGTGTTCTGCACCCATCTTCAGCTGAAGAAAGCTCCACTCAACCAGGCTAAGTGCGTCCACTGATCTCTAGATTTATAATGTTCGACTTGGTCCAGCACCTTAGCTGGGAAAGCTGTGCTGGAGCTGGTGCTTCCAGGCTGCCCTCCTGCCTGCTGCTGAGGGGCTGGCCAGTGCTCCACGTCTATCCTTCAGAGTCTGGTGGCTGGTCTGTGCACTGACCCCCACTTTCCTTGTCAGGTTCTGGCCCTGCTGCCCCGTGCTCAGCTTAAAATGACTCACAGAGGCGTCTCCTTGCTCCACTCGTGACGGCAATTTCCACACGTGTGGAATAATTGTTTTCATTAGTATCTCATATATTTTACCAGAAAATTATCAGGCTTAGATCTGGTCACTAATTCCATTTATCTAGAAGCCATAGGACGACTTCAGATTTCTGTACTTTCTATGTCCATTTTCACTGTTTACTAGGAATAAGCCAAATGACCAAGCCTGTCAATCTGTCATCAGAGAGCACACTCCTGGAAGCCAGGAACCAGAGCTGGCGCTACCTACAGGTTAGCTGGCCCTGCAGCCCACCCACCCTGGGACCCTAGAGAGAGGAAGATCACTGAGCTTCTCAGGCTTCTCCACCAAGGCCCGCACACTCCAACCACAGAAGGTGGGCAGCTGCTCGGCCGCTAACGCACTGCAGAGCCTGCTACTGTGGCAGAAGCTGCTCGCTCCTTCTTGTTCCCACATTTCTGCAGGGCAGCTCTGACCTAGTATGGCAATGAAAACTGTGGACAGCACCTGGCATAAGCACCATCAGCCTCAGTGCCAATACCTGGTCCCTCTGGAAACAAGCAACAATGAGGTCCCTTGATGTCACTGCACATAGGAAACAAGATAAAACAGCTCCAGGCCCATGGGAGGAAGGGTCCAAACCAAGAAATCGACCATGAACAGCTCACTCTTGTAGCACCTTAGAGCATGACCTACAGCCAAACTTCCACCTCATTAAAGTTCCGCAATATACAAGTCTCCCTCTGACCAGAGCCAGGTGACACTCGTCCTGAGAGGAAGAGCTCACACACTCAGGTGACAGACATCTTGGAACTCAGGAACCCAAGCACAGACAGAGCCAGAGTCCCAGACACCAAGGAGCACCAGGAAGATGCTGGGTGCTAGGAGGCATGGCCAAGGGTCACTCCATGAGACACCATGTGCACAGCCCTGGGCCCTCTCCCACCTGGCCCACTAGGGCTCCCAGCAAGCACTGGGGACAGGCGACATTGGGAAACTAGACAAAAGAAAGCCACAAACACAGGCAAAAGATCTGCCGAGGTCAAACGCCCTACTCATTGTCACCTTCGTGCAGGTTAACTTGGAACTCAGAGGACTCACCTGTGACATCCAGATGGAAGGAGACCCTCTGGCCCCCAGCCTCGCAGCTGTAATCCCCAGCGTCCGCCTTGCCCGCCTGCTGCAACACCAGCTGCCGCCTGCAGCCAGAGGCCTCCACGCGCACCTGGGAGTTCTGGCTTAGCTTCTTCCCATCCTTGTACCACGTCACCTCTGTCTGGGCCTGGGCCACCTCACAGCTCAGGGTAGCGCTGGCCCCCGCCTGGGCCTTCACCTCACTGTGTGTTGGCTGCCCCTTGGCAAACACAGCCTTGGGCTCTGGGGACAGAGGGAAAGGACACACAGGTCAGGGACTCCAGAACAGACTCAGCCCTGTCTCACAGCCTGAGCCCACCCCAGGGATGGCCAAGCAGAGTATCCATCATGAGCAGAACACTGCATGGTCATACCTAAGTTCTATCCTACACATGACCCAAGCTGCAAACTCCAAAGCTGGTGGGTGGACAGCTGGGCAGCCTGTCCTCATTAGAGCCCTAAGCACTTCCTGATCTACCCTGATCCTGCAGGTAACTGCACTGTCACAGCCCACAAGGCCACCACAGCCAGGCCTACCTCCTGATGCCAACACCCTCCCAGCCATTGGGAATAGACCATGACCCTTCTCCTCCCTGGGACCCCAGCCCATCAGTGGCTTCCCAGCTCTCCCACCATGCAGGGAACACAAAAGCTGGTAGAGGTGGACACAGCAGGGAAGTCCACCTGAGCACCAAACCAGAAACCCACATCTTTGTTGGCCCCAGCTACCAAAGGAATGCAGGAGACCAGAATGCCAGTGCTGGCCAATCGGCAGAGACCTCAGAGCCTGTGCAAGCCAATCAGCATAGAGCTCAGCACCCCTATGGGCTAGTCAGCAGAGAGCTCAGTGCCAGTGTGGACCAATCAAGAGAGACCCCTGCACCAGGCAGAGGGGAGAGCCCAGCACCAAGTAAGCCATCAAGAGAGAGGCTGTAAGCCCCATGTGGTCCCTTCCCAGGCTCAGGGACAGGTCACAGTGGGGAGAAGGAGGAGATGGGGGAAGGAGAGATGGACATGCAGGATTCCAAAGGGCCCAAGCAAGGGCTTCTGGAGCTCTGGGCCCAGCAAGTAGGCACAGGCAGGTAGAGGGAGCCCCTGCCCCTGCAGGACATGCTCCCCAGCCACAAACAACCCCAGTGCCCAACTCCACCCAGAGCTTGGCCACAGATGCTGAGGCCCAAGGTCAGGAAAGACACAGGCCTCACAGAGCCTAGGCTGCCACAGGTGCCCTAGAGTTACCACCCTCCCTCCATTCACCCAACCCCAGCAGCACCCACCTGTGACGTCCAGGCGGAAGGAGACCCTCTGGCCCCCGGCCTCGCAGCTGTACTCCCCAGCGTCCGCCTTGCCCACCTGCTGCACCACCAGCTGCCGCCTGCAGCCAGAGGCCTCCACGCGCACCTGGGAGCTCTGGCTCAGCTTCTTCCCATCCTTGTACCATGTCACCTCTGTCTGGGCCTGGGCCACCTCGCAGCTCAGAGTGGCACTCGCCCCCGCCTGGGCCTTCACCTCACTGCGTGCTGGCTGCCCCTTGGCAAACACAGCCTTGGGCTCTGGGGATAGAGGGGAGGGACGCACAGATCAGGGACACAGCACTGATATCAACCCATCTGACAGGACTAAAGCTTCAAGCTCCGTGAACTGGGTCCTCAACGAAGAGACATCATGTGTCCACTCCCATCAGGCTTGTGTTCACAGAGCATTTCCTGTCTCAGAGGTCAACTTCTCGTGTTGGCCATGTCCTGAGCCAAGCGCGATCTGAAGCTGGAGGGAAGAGGCTGGACCATCAACTCCCGGTCCCTGGTTCACTGTCTGCCTCGGGACAGTGGCTGCATTGGCAGGTCCTGGCTGTTCATTACCACACTCCAGGCTGACACACCTTTGTCCTCTACAAACCAATTGTGCCTTTCACTTCAGTGTGAGCCCACATCAAGGTGTTGGCTCCACAACCTCAGGTGTTCCCATTTCCACCCAACCAGAACACACCAACTAACTACCCAGGGGCTACCCACACAGAAGAACGGGGGCAGCCGCTGCTCTGACCCCTGTAACATGCTGCCAGGGCCTGGCCTCTGGTTGTACAAGGACCAAGTCAGTTGTGCACGTGTAGCAGCAGCACACATGGTGGTCCCGTGGGACCTCACGGCACCCCACTGACAGCCTTTCTCAGAGCAGGCCCACAGCTGAGCATGCTAGGGTTGGTCTCCTTCCTCCAGCACAGTGTCTGTGAGAACCGCCACGTGGCCGCACAGGCAATGGTCTCTGTGCTGGGACAGAGTTGTGCTGCACAGCGCCTCGAGGGATTCCCTTACTCTTGGGGCTTGTTGGGGCTTTTTCCAGGACGGGGATACAATGAGGAAGGCTGCTGTGGACGTCCATGGCAGCACAGGATGTGCATGGCCTTAGGAGACCTCTCAAACAGGGCACCAAGTGGCACTCTCAGCAGTGCGGGCAGCTCCCATCTCCAACCTCCCACAACCTCGAGGGTCTTGAACTGTGTACGTCCCACTCCAACTGAATCATATGCCCCCTCACAGCACTAGTTTCCATCCCTGTCCATTTCGGCATGTAAATATGCTGAAGAGAGTCCACCCGGTGGATGTGGTGTTCACTGACTCACTGGTCTCCACGGCTACCATTTGTGGAGAACTCAGCAGCCACAGAAAACTGCAGACCTCAGCAGATGCTGCCCCAGTCAGACAGAAGGCTGTGCTCCCACAGCACTTTCAGAAGGGGAAGACAAAGGCAGATAAACCATGGACACCAGGACACACTCTCCGTGAGATCAGTCAGGGTGCCATGCTGGAGGAAGGGACCGAGCAGGAGGACACACTCTGTGAGATAAGTCAGGACGCCATGCTGGAGGAGGGGACTGAGCAGGAGGACACACTCTCCATGAGATCAGTCAGGATGCGATGCTGGAGGAGGGGACCAAGCAGGAGGTCCCACACTCCGTGAAATTGGTCAGGATGCCATGCTGGAGGAGGGGATCGAGCAGGAGGACACACTCTCCATGAGATCAGTCAGGATGCGATGCTGGAGGAGGGGACTGAGCAGGAGGACACACACTCTGTGAGATCAGTCAGGACGCCATGCTGGAGGAGAGGACCGAGCAGGAGGACACACTCTCCATGAGATCAGTCAGGATGCGATGCTGGAGGAGGGGACCAAGCAGGAGGTCCCACACTCCGTGAAATAGGTCAGGATGCCATGCTGGAGGAGGGGATCGAGCAGGAGGACACACTCTCCATGACATCAGTCAGGACGTCATGCTGGAGGAGGGGACTGAGCAGGAGGTCCCACACTCTGTGAGATCAGTGAGTGCCCTAAATTGGAGGAGGAGACTGGTGGTGCAGATGCAGAGCCAGGGAACACCATGGTCAGAGTGATATTTGGGGACCCTCAGCCCTGGTGAGTGCCAAGGATCATCCTGCAGCAACAAACATGGCATGAGCAGGAAGGTGGACATGTGCACCTAGCAGTGTGCTTCAGAGCAGTCCAAGGAGTCTGGGTATGAGGAGGCAAAGTCCTGAGGGAGGTATTCTCAGAGGTGTGCTCACACTGGGCCCCTGTTTGTCCTTGCTTCTATGACAGAACAGTGAAAACCCATGCAAAGGGCCAGCTGCAGTGCAGCTCTAAGAAAGAAGGGAGCCAAAGATGCAGGGACTTCTCACACAAATAGAATAAATCTGAGATTGAGGAGCCAAGCCCCCAAGGAAAAGAGCAGTAGAGAATGAAGCCCACTTTTGAGTCATTTCCAATCCAGACTTTGAGGAGTTTGAAGCTGCACGGGGGCAGGAGGCTACAGAGCTGTCATGGTTTGTTTTGTATTGCTAAAATATATGGCTGAGGCCAGATGTTAGAAAAGAAAAGATTATGTAGCTAAGACCTGCAGGTCCAAGGCTATGGTGTGGCACTACTGTAGCTCTAAGGAGGCCTCATGGCATCCCAATAGCAAGAGTATGTGAGGTGTCATTGAGGTACCAGGATTCTTAAAACAACCCTTTCTCACAAGAACCAATGCATCCCAAACATCTTGCCCAACACCTGCAGGTAAGTAATGATCTGGTCACAAAACTGAAAGCCATGACCTGACCTCCTCCACGAGACAGTGTTCATCCGTTCATGAGGGTGGAGCCATCTCATAACAGACCCACCACCTCAAAACACCAGTGCACTAGGTACCAAGCCCACACACAGACATCCGAGATACAACACATCTGAACTACAGCAGAAGAGAAGCAGAAAGCCTCTGACAGTTAGTGTGAACATTTCAGCATCTTGCTTTCCTAAAGAAACAATGGTTACAGCTGATGGTAACCTAGGAAAGGGCCATAACAGTACCCTAATCTTTGGAGAAATCCATGCAGGACTATGCCCAGGATCAGGACAAACCAGAGCTAAAAGACCCTGATCAAACTGCAACTCAGCCTCGAGTCAGAGGATTCTGGAATGTGCCCAAATGGGTCAGTGATCCTCTACCTGCCTAGAAGAGCAAAGAGGAATCCTCTCTCTGAAGCAAGACAAAGTCATCCATATTCAACATCTTTTCTCATATAATGCCAGTTAATTAAAAATTATTTGACATGCCAGAAACTGGCATAATAATTAGCAAACCTCCCCCACCCCCACCCCCCACACACACAAAATGCCATGCTAGAGGAAAGGTGATCTCAGTTATTACAGCTATTGGACAGGCATATAACCATGCTTAGTAGTACTGAAAAAATAAAGATAAGAAAATGAATCAAATCTGGCAACTTACTGGAGATAGAGTTCACTGGCAGAATGTGGGCTTAACATGTATAAGACCCAGGAATTATAGGGTGACTTTCACTACAGAATCTCAAACCTTAGAATCCATAAAAAATTGATGAAGTGGAAATTATGAAGCATAAAATGCAATAACTCAAAGTAAACTCACTTTTGGTGGGACTGACAAACAATTAGATATAGCAGGACATGATATTAGTAAATTGAAAAACAGGTCAAAAGAAAATATCCAGGCTAAAGCAAAGAAAGAAGAATGGATTATGAGGCAAAGAGAAGATATACATGTAAAAAACATGCAAATGTCTAACAGAGCCAAACAGGAGTCCTGAAAGGGGACACACACGGAACAGGACAGCAAAGGCCAAGTACACCCACAGCTGATCAAAGATATAAGCCCACAGATTCAAGATGCTCAGCAACCCCAGCTGGGATAAATACAAAGGAAACCATATAAGTTTCATCAAGGTCATGCTGCAGAAAATCAAAATTGAAATGAAAAAGTCAAAAGTAATAGAAGGAAAAAAAATACCTGACTCTCAAAGGAACCATAATAAACCTGATGTGAAAATATTTCAAAGTACAATATGGAAGCCATGACTTGCCCTCCTCCAGGAGATAGTGTTCATCCATTCATGAGGGTGGAGCCACCTCATAACAGACCCACACCTCAAAACAATGGAATGGCCTCTTTAAATAGGAAAAAAGTAACTACTAAGCTCAATTCACAGTAGCTAAACTATGGAATCAACCTAGGTGCCCTTCAACATATAAATGGATAAAAAAAACTATGGCATATATACAAAATGGAATATTACTCAACCTTAAAGAAGAATGAAATGATGTCATTTGTCAGTAAATGGATGAAATTTTATGCTAAGCAAAATTAGCCAATCACAAAGACCCAAAGGCCAAATGTCTTCCCTGATATGCAGATGCTAGTTCACAATAAGGTTGGGAGGGGTGAGGTAATTTGGACTAGACAGAAGGGAATGAAGGGAGAGCAGGCAGTATACAGGTAGAAATGACAGTAGAAACAATCAGACATAAATACCCTTTGTTCATACATGATTACATACAATCAAAAGAATGAGAAGTTTTATGCCATTTATGTATGATGTGTCAAAATGCATTCTACTGTCATGTATACCTAATTAGAACAAAATAAAAAAAATTAAAAGTCTTCAAAATAAAAAAAATATATATGATAAGTGTCTCTTTCAAAAAAAAAAAAAGTAACTGCTGAACTATAATTTGATACCCAGAGAAAAGATCCCTCAGCATTGAAAGAGATCTTGTTTTCATACAAGCAAAAGGTGGGGACTCTATATCACAGCAGGCCTGCTACATAAATAGGGAAGCCGGAGTTCTTCAAGCACACACACACCCATGATGGTGCAAATCCTTACTAGACAAATCTTAGCCAGTTATAGAGCTTACCTGAGCCTTATCTTAAAATAGGTATAATCATAATCCTTCCACATAGAGTTGTTGTAAAGCGTAAGCAATAAAAAGACAAAACAACAGTCTACAAATTCCAGGTCTTCAGGGTGAATTTCCAGTGGCAGGCCATAGTGGTAGGGAAGCCTTGTGAGAACAGGGGCCAGCAGTAGCACACACCCTAACTTCCTGCACTTATCCCAAGCAACACAAGGAAAAGCCTCAAGAAACCCACCTGTGACGTCCAGGCGGAAGGAGACCTTCTGGCCCCCTGCCTCGCAGCTGTACTCCCCAGCGTCCGCCTTGCCCACCTGCTGCACCACCAGCTGCCGCCTGCAGTCAGAGGCCTCCACATGCACCTGGGAGCTCTGGCTCAGCTTCTTCCCATCCTTGTACCACGTCACCTCTGTCTGGGCCTGGGCCACCTCGCAGCTCAGGGTGGCGCTGGCCCCTGCCTGGGCCTTCACCTCACTGTGTGCCAGTTGCCCCTTAGCAAATACAGCCTTGGGCTCTGGGGACAGAGGGAAAGGACACACAGGTCAGGGACTCCAGAACAGACCCAGCCCTGTCTCATAGCCTGAGCCCACCCCAGGGATGGCCGAGCAGAGTGTCCATCATGAGCAGAACATTGCATGGCCATGCCTAAGTTCTATCCTACTCATGACCCAAGCTGCAAACTCCAAGGCTGGTGGGTGGACAGCTGGGCAGTCTGTCCTCATCAGAGCCCTAAGCACTTCCTGATCCACCCTGATCCTGCAGGTAACTGCACTGTCACAGCCCACAAGGCCACCACAGCCAGGCCTACCTCCTGATGCCACCATCCTCTCAGCCATTGGGAATAGACCATGACCCTTCTCCTCCCTGGGACCCCAGCCCATCAGTGGCTTCCCAGCTCTACCACTACGCAGGGGGCACAAAAGCAGGGGGAGGCGGACACATAAGCCCCCGGCCTCACAGCTGTACTCCCCGGCGTCCGCCTTGCCCGAACCAAACCAGAAACCCACATCTTTGTTGGCCACAGCTACCAAAGGAATGCAGGAGACCGACTGCTGGTGCTGGCCAATCAGCAGAGACCTCAGAGCCTGTGCAAGCCAATCAGCAGAGAGTCAAGTGCCAGCCAATCAGCATAGATCTCAGTAACAGTGTGTGCCAGTCAGCAGATAGCTCAGTACCAGATGGGGCAAATTAGCACAGAGCTCAGTGCCAGCCAATCAGCAGACAGCCAAGTGCCACTGTGGACCAATCAGCAGAAAGCCAAGTGCCAGTGTGAACCAATTTGCAGACAGCCAGGTGCCAGTGTGGACCAATCATCAGAGAACCATCATCCTGAGCCAATCAGAAAAAAAAACAGCACCAGGCAGGTCATTGGGAGAGAGCACAGCACCAGGTGGGTTATCAGGAGAGAGGCTCTGAGCCCCTTGTGGCCCCTTCTCAGGCTCAGGGACAGGTCACAGTGGGGAGAGGATGGAGATGGGGGAAGGACAGATGGACATGCAGGATTCCAAAGGGCCCAAGCAAGGGCTTCTGGAGCTCTGGGCCCAGCAAGTAGGCACGAGCAGGTAGAGGGAGCCCCTGCCCCTGTAGGACATGCTCCCCAGCCACAAACAACCCCAGTGCCCAACTCCACCCAGAGCTTGGCCACAGATGCTTAGGTCCAAGGTCAGGAAGGACATAGGCCTCACAGAGCCTAGGCTGCCACAGGTGCCCTAGATTTACCACCCTCCCTCCATTCACCCAGCCCCAGCAGCACCCACCTGTGACGTCCAGGTGGAAGGAGACCCTCTGGCCCCCGGCCTCGCAGCTGTACTCCCCAGCGTCCTCCTTGCCCACCTGCTGCACCACCAGCTGCCGCCTGCAGCCAGAGGCCTCCACGCGCACCTGGGAGCTCTGGCTCAGCTTCTTCCCATCCTTGAACCATGTCACCTCTGTCTGGGCCTGGGCCACCTCGCAGCTCAGAGTGGCACTGGCCCCCGCCTTGGCCTTCACCTTGCTTTGTGCCTGCTGCCCCTTGGCAAACACAGCCTTGGGCTCTGGGGACAGAGAGTAGGAGAATTCAATTGGTATAAATAAATGAGGGCTCACCTTCTTGTCCTCAAATTCTGGTGCCTGTAGGATCCACTCATTAGCCTAAGTTGGATCTTCTTCCTTATACAATGCACACATTGGTGACTCTTTGGCCATCTTGTGGACGGTAAGCTCTCTGAACATGCTTTCTGAAAATTCTTCGTTTACCTCATTTTTGAATGCAGTTGAGCTGGATTTGGGGCTCACGGCTGACCAGTGACCCTTACAACTTGGAACACAATGTCATCATGTCTCTGCTTCTCGTTGCTGCTGGGAATTCCCTCTCAATGAGGAGAAGCTGACGAACACATGTGTAAGGAAGACCCAGCTTCCCGGACCGACAGGCCCACAGAGAATGAACATAACTGTCCCCTCCTCATGTCCGCCACCTGGAAACCCCCATCCTTTCAATGTCAGGTGCTGACATCCCCTCCTGTGTGACAGTTCCACCAGCATCTCTTGTTGTTCATGAAAAGAGGGTTTCCACACTACAGAAGTCCATCATATTGGTGGGATCAGACACATAGACTGGCTGATTGTACCTCTGCCATCTCACACTTTGTCATCTAATAGAGACTTCTGCCTTAAGGACGCCTCTCTGAGATCTCAACACAAGTGTGCAGAGACTCTCAAGGCCCTGGACTGGATTTTAAAGTCTTTTCTTTTAAGAAATACAACCACGTCCACCTTATGTATGGTTCTGTTGTCATGTCTGCTGAGATTTGAGGGTATCCCCAAGGTCACATGTGCCCTGTGGGTTGGCAGATGGAGGGCCCACCAAGAGTTGGCCTGGGAACCCCAGGGATGGACAGAGCCCAGGAAGACCTGGGGGAACCTGGGGGGATTCTTGGCTCTGGAGGAGGGTGTCACAGAGAGGTGAGCCCACCACACCTCTCTGGCTCCTGTCTGGGGACGTGACCCCTCCTGCTTACGGGCTTCCCTCACATGGTACCACCTCTGGAACCTCCAGAGCCACAAGCCAACAACCTCCTTCACGAAAATGCACCCTGGCCTCAGGGACCGTTTTGGTGTCAAAGACTAGACAGAAATAATGCCCAAGCCTGTCTTCAGAAAAGGTGCAGGAAAGCCCTGTTTTCCTATCCCTCACCCACCACCCCCGGGGACCTGGTGGCCAGGACAGACAGGACCACAACAGAAGGGCTGGAGACCCCACCATCCTCTTAGACTCAGGACACAGTTATGGACAGGGCTTTTGGGGCAACAGTCAGCCTCCACCCACTGGCTCTTCTCCCTACTCCGTCCCTCATGCTCAGAGCCAGGCCCACAGGAGAGCGGTCAAGACACCTGTCCCCACGCAGCCACTGATCTCTGCCACAGCCCACATATCCACACCCAGGTGGCTCTCCCTTCAGCCTCTGTGGCCTGCCCATTTTCTGTGGCATTGCTGCCCTCCTCTCGCCCTTGGCAGAACTCCTTGGCCCCACAACGCTCTCTGAATCCTGCCTGTTCATCTTCCTCCATGAGTGAGACCCCCTAGCTCCCCAAGAGCGGCTCACATCACCCTCTTCCTACATTGATATCCCACATCTCCCACCACCCACCATTGCCCACCACCCAGTGCCCACGAGGTCCCAGCCAGGCAGCAGCTGCCTCTGTGGGTCCCAGGCAGCCCAGGCTGGCTCCTGGACAGGCCCAGTTCTCTGTCATGGCCAAGAAACACAGGAGGCCTCAGTTGCTCTGTGACCTCCAGCCAAAGGCTTCTGTGCAGCCTTGAGCCGCAGCAGGGCCTTGGACTTACAGGGATGGGGGAACTTTGAGGCTCAGCAGGCAGATGGGGATGGGCCCTGGTTCCCGCACTTCATTGGAGTTGCACACCACGAGCTCACAGTGGATACCAGGGGACCCTCAGCCCTGCTCTCTGTTTGCAGCCCTCTCAGCATTGGTCGCTAACCACACTGCACTTTGTTTTTCACTTGGAACCTAATGAGGACATGACAGGATGGTTTGGGCCGTCCCCAGTAAGGACTGGGAACCACACCTTAGGAAAACTCCATATACTGCACCAGCCAGAGAGATCAGCTCTTGGCCTGACCACTGCCAGGTGGAAACTGCACTGTGTCCTTGAGCAGCCTGGACTCCACTGGGGAGAGTGTCTACACCTCGACCTGCCCCTATCCACAGCCCACCCAGGTGCTCCCTGCCCAGCCTTCAGTCCATCTCGGGGAGCCCCTCCTCCTCAGATCTGCCCCTGTCCACAGCACTCCAAGGTGCACGCTGCCCTGCACCCCACCCTGTCTGCAGTCCACCTTGGGGAGCCCCTCCTCCTCAGACCTGCCCCTGTCCACAGCCCTCCCAGGTGCACCCTGCCCTGCACCCCTCCCTGTCTGCAGTCCACCTCGGAGAGCTTCTCCCCCTGATCTCTGCATGTGCTGGAGCCCAGCTCTGCCCCACCCCTGAAGCTCTCTGCAGCCTGGGTTCCTCTCCATCTCCTGATAGCTGCCTGTCCTCAGACCTGGTCTTTCCAAGTTGCAGCACTGCAAAGCCTCCTGCCCTTCTCCCTGTTAATAGTCTAAGTTGTCACCCTCCTTGCCTACCCCCAGGAATCACAAGGCCACTCCCTTTCTTGGCCTCTCCAGTTGCTCCAGGGTTTCCCCCAGAAGAAGGGTCACATGCCTTTCAAATGTACTTCCAGTTCCAAACCTGAGTTGGTGTGTTTTCTGTTCTGTAACAAAATGCCTGAGGCTTCACTGTGTGGAGAAAGGAGCTCTATTTCGCTTATTATCACAGCTTTGGAGGTTGAAGTTCCAAGACTGGGCTACTCCTGATGAGGCACCTTGCTATGTCACATTATGGAGGAAGTGTGGAAGTTAGGAAGGCAAAGAGGTTCTGGGGTCAGGCTCTCCCTTCAGGAACAACCCATCTGGAAACAAAATCACCCTGGGAGGCAGTGCTAACCCTCCTGAGGGACACCCTAGTGCCCAGCCACACCCACCACTCCCACACTCAGGAGCCTGGGGACAAACCCCTCCTAAGGATAGCAAAGCTGTCCTCAAAGTCAGGGCACAATGCCCACAGGCACAGCTGGCTCAGAGCACTGGCCTCTCTGGCCAGCAGGAGGGCGACCCCTGCACATACTGGACCCAGGCCCACTCCCTGCAGTTGCCTTCCTGGCCATTGGAGCCCAGATGGAGACCCAGCTGAGTACCTCCCCGCATTCCCTCAGGGCACAGCACCTGGCTAGTGTCACCTCTTCCTGTGACTTCGCAACCACCTCCAACAAACACCTCCAGACCCAACACGCAAGATGCTGTCTCAGGCTGGAACCGGCCACGTCCTGCTGGTTGACAGCCAAAACCAGACACAGCTCTAGTGCAGGGCTTCCCCACGTCCTCCCTCACGTTCAAGGTTCACCTTACGGAGATTCACAGTGGACCTCAAGGGGAACCCGGACCCTCTGGAACTCCCAACCACTGTGTGTATGTGTGTGTGTGTGTGTGTGCATGCGCGCACACACGTGCATGACTATTCACAAGTGTGTCTTTAAATGTGTGGATGCACGTGTGTCTAAGTGCCTGCATGACCTCATCAATGAGTGTGTTACTGTGCAGTGTGTGGATGAGGGTGTAGATCTGTGCGTGTGTGTTCGAGTATGTATATGTGTTTAAATGTGCTATGTAAATGCGCACATACTATGTGTGCATATATTCACATGTGCTGTGTACTAGTGTGTGGGTGTGGCATGTGTCTGTTATGTGCCTAGTGTGAGGATAAGGCACGCGTGTGTTATGTGAGTGTGTGTGCAGGCATGTATGGTGTGTCGGTCTATGTGTCAGGGAGCACATGCAAGTGTACATGTGGCTGTATGTGTGTTGAAGTGTGTGTGTATGCATGTGTGTAAGTGTGTGCATGGCCACCGGATTGCACAATCTAAGGAACGTAAGGCCCGCTGGACATTCAAACACTCCTCCGCAGTATCAGCAAACAGTGACTTCTGAAAACTCTCTCCTCCTCCAAAGCAATGAAAGTACTAGAGGAAAACAACTGGAATTGACCTTTTCAGAATTCTGAAAATTACCCAAAGGACTGCAGAAGTCTGGGGAGTGTGACTCCAGGCAGACAGCTGAGGCTGGAGACAGCCATCCCCTGCCCGGTCTCTGAGGGGCTTGGAGGCGACAGTCGGGCCAGGCAGGGCCGGTGGGGGCACTGCGGAGACCCGTGGCTGTGCTGCTGCCTGAATGCAGAGCCCTGGAAACTCCACTTGCAGGGCTCTCGTGGTCAAGGTCCCCCAGGGAAGCAGCCTTGCCCCCAGGGGGGTTCACTGGACTCTAGGTGGCCGAGGCAGTGGGGAACAGGGAGCAGAAGAGCCGGAGGGGGCCCGGCTGAAAGGCACCTCCACACGCCTGCCACTCACGCCTGGGGAGAGTGGACTGCACCAAGGGCCCCTAAAGACCAAGCACCTGGGCCTCGGGTCACGGCCCAGCCACACGGGAGGGCACACGGCTTCACAGCAAAGCGCAGCCGACACACTCTGGGCTACGGACCTCGAGAGTCTCCCCCCCACCCCGTGGCATTTCAGACCCACAAGATGCGCCAAGAAGCAGGGAAAGCAGCCATGCAAGATCGCCCCTGGACGGCCCCCACCCGCCTCGGCAGCTGTGAAGCCCACCTCAGTCCACCTCCGGGAGCCCCTCCTCCTCAGTCCTGCTCCTGTCCACAGGAGGACCTGAAGGAGACCACTCCAGGGGCCCAGCCTGGGCGGCCCCCTCCCAACTCAGCAGCTGCACCCGAGAGCACTCCAGAGACGTGAAGGCCCAGGGGGACTCACCCAGAGGGCATCCGCACAAAGAAAGTGCTTTTTAAAGGAACTAATAGATTTGAAAAGTACAAAAGCTGAAGTTATAAAAACACTGCGAGAAGTTCCACATGGCCCATCTGAGCAGGCAGCAGGCGCCAGGGCGCAGGCGGCACAGGAGCCAGGGCGCAGGCGCCCGGGCAGCGGGCCTGGGGAGCGGGTTTCCACCCTTCACACACAGGACCAGGAACAGCTCCACCCAGCCTAGAGGCTCTTCTGCATTACCCAGCAGTCTGGAAGCAGGTGGGAACCAGCTGAGACACACGCCTGGGGAGGCCCCGTGTAGACCGTTTAAAACCCCACAAACAACAGTAAAGGCAACAGCCTGGCTTAAAAGCAGGCAGAGAGATCAAGGTGCATCTCAGTGGTAGAGTTTGCCTAGTGAGCACAGAGCCCTGGGTTCCATTCCCAGCACCACTTCAAAACAAATTAACAAACAAAAAAACAGGCAAAGAGAGCATTCAAGAAGATTTTTTCTTCAAAGAAAATAGCCAATTAGCAAATGAAAGAAAATGTGGCATATATACATAATGGAGTATTACCCAGCCATAAAGAAGAACAACTTGGGCTGGGGTTGTGGCTCAGTGATAGAGAGATCACCAAGCATCTGTGAGGCCCTGGGTTGGATCCTCAGCATCACATAAAGATAAATAAATAAAGGCATTGTGTCCATCTACAACTAAAAAATATTTTTAAAAAAGAACAACTTGACATTCGCCAGTAAATGGATGGATCTAGACACGTCATGCTAAGTGAAAGAAGCCAGTCCCCAAAACCAAAAGTCAGACCTTTTCTCTGATATGTGGAAGCTAACCCACAATAAGTGAGGAGAGGGAGATTAAGAAACAACAGAATAGAAGCCCAGTGGAGTAGACAAGGGGCGAAGGGGAGGGAGGAGAACTGGGGCAAGGAAAGACAGTGGCTGAACCTGACGAACCTTCTTGTGTGCATGTGTGGACATAACACGAGAGTCTCACCTTCCTGTCACCCACAAGAAACTGACTTAGAAACAACCGTAGGTCAACGGCAGAAAGATCAAGAGCAGAAGTGCGAGGGGAAAGAGAGGCGCTGGGACTGAAGAGCAAGAGGGATACCACCCTTTCATATTCATGTCAAAATGGACTCACTGTCGTGTGTGACTAAAAAGGACCGTAAAATAAAATAAAGATGCTCAGTGTCATTAGTCAGTAAGGAAATGCACACTGAAGCACAAGGAACACCACTTCTCACCCAGTGATGGGAAGGCTGTCCGGCAGACAAACAGGCAGACAGCAAGAAGCCTTGGCAACCTGGGGTCCACTCAGCCCGCAGCCCCTCTCTCTTCCCTGGAGGCTGACCCTGCCTTGGTCTTTCAGGGACCAGCCCTGGGCTGCCAGTCAGCAGTGGGCTCAGCAGCGAGCAAGACACAGCCCCTCAGAGACTCCAGGGCCTCAGGAGCGGACACCAGGAACCGGCAGAGACCAAACACACATCTCACACCACCACGAGCTCTTCCTGGCCAGACGGGAAGGAAGGGACAGGAGCTCAGCTCCAACAGCAGCCGGGCTAACCTCTGGCAAGGAAACAGGGCCATGGACCAGACCACCACCGAAGAAACCAAGTTCCTCCCACAACTTGGAAGAGGAACCAGCAGAATGAACCAGCCAGAGACACAAAGCACAGGACCCAGCCACAACATGCCCAGAACTGACAGAATTGTGCGCCACTAAATTCGTGCCATTTTAATCCACTATGTTTGTGACAATTTATTACACAGCACTGGTGTGCACGTGATCACGCACGCACACACATACACACACACACACACACACAAAACTTCATACATACTCATTCCATATTCTTTCTGCTTTTAATGTTAAATGTGATGGCTGGAGCTGTAAAAGCCATCTTGCAACCATAAGACAGCAAGTATCCACCCTCCCCCTGCCCCGAAAAAAAAAAAATTCACAGTGGTAAAAAATTAACATGTAAGTCCTTGGAATAGACTGTCAAAACGTCTCCAATGGGTCTAGCCTCCCTGAGTCCACAGCCTCTACAATGGGATATGCTTCTCCCATCCCAACAGTCTACTCTGTGTCCTTGGGATTAGGCTGGCATTAAGCTTCTCTGACCAACAGAACCATACAAAGTAACATTCTGACCTGCGGAAGGTGGAAGTTTATGAGCTTTGTGGCTCTTCCTGAGCCTGAAGTCAGTCCAGCCAAGGCAGAAAGAAACCAGGGCTCTCCACAGAGAACCCCACCCAGGATGAGAGCTGCTGGGCAGCAGTGACCAGAGGGAGACAGGGCTGCAGACACAGAAACGGCCAGCCATGCCACAGGGGGAAAGAAGTCCCTGTGCAGCGAGCCATTCCACCACAGCCCAACGGAGAGCACCTGTGTTAGGCCAGGGGGACCTGCCACCACAGGCCTAGGTGACCACCATGGCTTCGCTCCAACTGGTGTTCTGGGCCTCTGAGGTTCAGGGTGACCAGTTACTCGGCAGGAGAGGACGAGTTCACACAGGCCCTGGATGGCCCATGATGAGGATATCCCTCCACGCCCATCCCATGTTGTGACCAAAGTGCTTTCATCAACTCACCTGTGACGTCCAGGCGGAAGGAGACCCTCTGGCCCCCAGCCTCGCAGCTGTACTCCCCGGCGTCCGCCTTGCCCGCCTGCTGCAACACCAGCTGCCGCCTGCAGCCAGAGGCCTCCACATGCACCTGGGAGCTCTGGCTCAGCTTCTTCCCATCCTTGTACCACGTCACCTCTGTCTGGGACTGGGCCACCTCACAGCTCAGAGTGGCACTCGTCCCCACCTGGGCCTTCACCTCGCTGTGTGCCAGTTGCCCCTTGGCAAACACAGCCTTGGGCTCTGGGGACAGAGGGAAAGGACACACAGGTCAGGGACTCCAGAACAGATCCAGCCCTGTTTCACAGCCTGAGCCCACCCCAGGGATGGCCGAGCAGAGTGTCCATCATGAGCAGAACATTGCATGGCCATGCCTAAGTTCTATCCTACTCATGACCCAAGCTGCAAATTCCAAGGCTGGTGGGTGGACAGCTGGGCAGCCTGTCCTCATCAGAGCCCTAAGCACTTCCTGATCCACTCTGATTCTGCAGGTAACTGCACTGTCACAGCCCACAAGGCCACCACAGCCAGGCCTACCTCCTGATGCCACCATCCTCCCAGCCATTGGGAATAGACCATGACCCTCCTCCTCCCTGGGACCCCAGCCCATCTGTGGCTTCCCAGGTCTCCCACCATGCAGGGGGCACAAAAGCGGGTGGAGGTGAACACAGCAGGGAAGTCCACCTGAGCACCAAACCAGAAACCCACATCTTTGTTGGCCACAGCTACCAAAGGAATGCAGGAGACCAAACTGCCAGTGCTGGCCAATCGGCAGACATCTCAGAGCCTGTGAAAGCCAATCAGCAGAGAGCCAAGTGCCAGCCAATCAGCATAGAGCTCAGTAACAGTGTGGGCCAATCAGCAGACAGCTCAGTACCAGATGGGGCAAATTAGCAGAGAGCTCAGTGCCAGCCAATCAGTAGACAGCCAAGTGCCACTGTGGACCAATCAACAGAAAGCCAAGTGCTAGTGTGGACCAATCATCAGAGAACTGTCATCCTGAGCCAATCAGGAAAAATCCAGCACCAGGCAGGTCATTGGGAGAGAGCCCAGTACCAGATGGGCTATCAAGGGAAAGGCTCTGAGCCCCTTGTGGCCCCTTCCCAGGCTCAGGGACAGGTCACAGTGGGGAGGAGGAGGAGATGGGGGAAGGACAGATGGATATGCAGGATTCCAAAGGGCCCAAGCAAGGGCTTCTGGAGCTCTGGGCCCAGCAAGTAGGCACAGGCAGGTAGAGGGAGCCCCTGCCCCTGCAGGACATGGTCTCCAGTATCAAGCAATCCCTAGTGCCCAACTCCACCCAGAGCTGGGCCACAGATGCTGAGGCCCAAGGTCAGGAAGGACATAGGCCTCACAGAGCCAAGGCTGCAACAGGTGCCTTAGAGTTACCACCCTCTCTCCATTCACCCAGCCCCAGCAGCACCCACCTGTGACATCCAGACGGAAGGAGACCCTCTGGCCCCTGGCCTCACAGCTGTACTCCCCAGCGTCCGCCTTGCCCGCCTGCTGCACCACCAGCTGCCGCCTGCAGCCAGAGGCCTCCACGCGCACCTGGGAGCTCTGGCTCAGCTTCTTCCCATCCTTGTACCACGTCACCTCTGTCTGGGCCTGGGCCACCTCGCAGCTCAGAGTGGCACTCGCCCCCACCTCAGCCTTCACCTCACTGTGTGCCAGCTGCCCCTTGGCAAACACAGCCTTGGGCTCTGAGGACACACAGGGAGTGATGTTGGTTGTAAGCCCCACCCAAACCTCTGGTTTCCAATTAACAGGCTCTGGACCCCGGGCCAACAGGGCCTGCCATGTGGATCCCTCAGGATACATTTCCCTAAGCAAAGTGGGAGGGGATGCCCCATCTCTCCCCGTGAGACCCTGGTGTGCACATCAAAGTCCCAGGACAGACCTTGCAATAATTGCCGAGATGTCCCTTATAAGCCCAGAGAACGTCTTCCTTGTCCCCAAACTCCTGCCTACCTCTGTAGCACACTCCCCACAGATTGAGTTTGCTCCAGCAGGGAAACCTGACAGCACCTGCCTTCAGCTCTGCATATAGCCAACCAGCCCCTGGCAGTGACAGCTGGTTGTGACTTCTAGTGTGAAGCGTCCAATGCTTGCCTCTAGAGCTGGTGTGCGACTGGCATTGCAGGGCCTCCCTGTCCCTGGGTCCACAAGCTGCACCCGGCCTGGGGTATCCCAGGCTGGGAACCAGAGCCCATCATGGCCACACTGGAGCAAGCCCTCCTGGGGTGGGCTGCCCCAACAGCCTCACAGAGGCCTAAGAATCCCTTATGCATTTGTCCTTGAACTTCCCAGTCTATATCTCTGAGCCCTGGGAGCTTCTAGGAAGGTCAGGGCCTTGGCCAGACCCACCAGACTTAAATCTCAACCTCAGAAGACACTTCACATATCTGTGGGTCCCCTCAGCCCTAGGTTTAAATGGAAAAGGAGGGCTTCAAAATCCTGTGAGCTTCCCAGCCAGAGCCCAGCCCACAAGCACAGAGTAAGCAAGAAGCTTTCAGGACTGCAGAGTGGCCCCCTGCAGGGCAGGCACAATGGGCAGAGGAAACACTCTCCCAAAGCTGGGATAGAGTTCATCTTTTGTTCCTAAATTTCCTTCCTGGTACTTTCTTTTCCATGTTTGGATCCTTCAACCTTCTAAGCATTAGTTTGGCATTTTGTTTTATTTTCCCAAACAGGGAAGAAGCTGCCCCCAACCGCTGGCTCAATAAAGAAGGGTCCAGAAGGTCAGTCACATTATGCTGTGTACAGCAAGATCTGCTCTCCACCCACAGGTATGGGCACAGGTATACATAAGGCACTTACCAGAGACCCGTAGGTGGAAGTCCACAGAGTCCTCACCCACACGGCAGGAGTAGGTGCCCTCATCCTGCCTGCTGACCGAGGCCACTACCAGCCGATGCCAGGTCCCCACATCCTCCTGAGAGAAGCGCTGGCAGGAGCCACCCAGCTCCTTGCCATCTTTAAACCAGCACACGGGGACGTGGGCATCCGCGGTCTCACACTCAAACCTCGCCGAGCCCCCCACCTCAGCATCCACACAGCCGCCCACTGTGTCTTTGCGTAGGAAGGGCGTGAGGCCTGCAGGGTATAGCAGAGGTGGTCAGGGACCACAGGGCTCCTGACCACACACCTGGCACAGAGGCTGCAGGCTGGAGGGCCCAGGCTCACAGACCACACAGAACACTGATTCTGACCCAGATAAGAGGCACCCTGGCCAGCTTGCTGAGTCCCAATCATGGTACTCACTGCTCACCCAAGTGGCCACCCACAGTTATCCCTCCTACAGAGTTGGGCCTGCCCTCCCACCCTCCCCATGCTGCCCTGCTGCCCAGAACCCCTTGCAGCCTGGGGTCAGGGGATGCATGTCCCGCACCACAGTAGGGCCAGGAAGGACGTGGGCCCTGGCTTGCCTTCCCAAGACCCTCACCTTGCACAGATAATTGGTAGGCAACACGGCTCCCGCGGCTGACACACTCGTAGAGGCCAGCATCGTCCTGCCCCACGTCACGCACCAGCAGTGCCCGCCGCCCAGCTGAAGCCTGTTCCTCGTACTTGGGCCCAGGAGGTAACACACGGCCGTCTTTCAGCCACGTCACAGCTGCAGCCTGGTCCGACAGTTCGGCCAGCAGCTGAGCCTCCTCGTGCAGCCGGGCCAGCACCTCTCGAGCGGTCACCGCTGGTGGCTTGTGGGCAGTCAGCCCAGGAGCTGCTGGGGGCCAGGGATGGGTGGACAGAAGGGACCAGGACAATGGAAGGTGGTAAGGGAGGGAGACGGGGGAAAGGAAAAACAAGGTCAGAATGAGGACAGGATGGGGTGGGTGGATGAAGAGGAGGGTGGAGGAAGGAGGCAGGCGGAGAGGCAGGGTCCAGCTGAACCTGCTGTCCACACACACCCTGCCTGGCCTGCCTGCCTCAGTGCCCCACCCCCAGGCCTGCTTCCTCTTGCTGCTGCAGGCTAACTCCACAGGGGCAGCTCTCCCAGGACCCCATGCTGACACCGCCTCAAGGAAACAGGCTCCTGGACCCAGGCCTACCTCGGACCTCCATCCGAATGCTGCTTTCAATGCCGTCAGCCACAAACTTGAGCTGTGCCCCATGCAGGCTGGCGGGCACCTCTCGGATGGTGAGTGTATGCCGGGTGCGATCACAGCGGATCACATACGTGCGGCTGGCCTTCAGAGCCACCCCGTCCAGGAACCATTCACCAGCAGAGGCCACAGTGAGGTCCACAGAGAAGGTGACTTCTCCACCCTCCACTGCTGCCACTGCCTTCAGGGGCGTCCTCACGGCCAGCTGGGGGGCTGTGGTGCAGGCAAGTTAGGAGGGGACCAGGGCAGGTGAGGTCCCTGCCTCCCCTTCCTCTTCCTCCAAAGGCCGGGTATTTGGGCTCAAGTCACAACAGACAGGGAACGAACGAGCCAGAACCACCTGGCAATACCCCAGGATCTCTGAAGCTGGGCAGCACTGAAGCTGCATCCCCTGGGGCTACTGGAGACAGGCAGGCTCCAGGGGACCTGAGTCCTGTCTTGGGTCCCCTCCCTTCTCACTAAGAAGGCCCCAATGTCCCCACCCTCACAAAGAGTCTCTTCAAGGCCTTGCTGGAGGCTGTGCTCTGCTCTGGCCGGGGCAGCCCCCGGTGCCAGGGGTCACTCCTTTCTAGGCAGCTTCACTTACCCAGGTGGATGGTCCCCGGGAACTCCAGGTAGGGACTCTGGCCAAAGCTGTTGACAGCTGACACCCTGAACTGGAAGTCACCCTCCTCAGTCACACCTGTGACGGTGAGCTCAGGTGTGACCACCCACTCATCCTTGTGGCACCGGCTCCAGATGTAGGTGCCCAGCCGCCGCTTCTCCACCAGGTAGCCATCAATGGTCACAGGGCGGTCCCCGTGGGGTGGTGGATACCAGCCAAGGGTCACAGAACTCTCCGTTCTGGCCTTCACCACAGGGTCCACAGGGGGGTGGAGGGGTGGCCTCCTGGGGGCTAGCAAGAGATGGGCCAAGGTTACTAATGGGGTCCCAGAAAAGGAATCACAGAACCTCAGCCCTCCAAAAGACTGGGCCACCAGCCATCAGGGAAGCTGTGGCCTCAGGACCCTACCCCAGACCTGCAGTCTCTGGCTGATACGGAAGAGGCCTCACCTGGAAGGAGGAGGGTGACCCACACCTCCCCCCAGCCTCGTGACAGCCCTGATCAAGAATCAGGAGCCACTGATGGCCATGTGCCCAAGGATTGAGGCAGGGGTCCTAGGGAAGAGGTCATTGCAGTATCACTCAGGGCCTTACCAGACACGCAGAACTGGGTGGAGGTGCGGGAGTCTCCAGCCATGAAGACCACCTCGCCCATGTCTTCCAAGCTGCACTGAAAGATGGTCAGCATGTGGCACGTGCCTTCTGCTGTGATGGCCACTCGGCCACCAGTCACCACCTCCTCCTGGTTCCTCAGCCAGCGCACAGGGCCCTCAGGCACTGCCAGCTCCACGCAAAAAATGGCGGTGTCCCCCTCGCGCACCGCTGTCTTCCGGGGCAGTTTCCGCATCAGGTTCCCTGAGATGGGAAGAGCCCAGGCTAGTCAGCCTTGCCCCTAGCCCTACCGGCGGCCAGCATACTGGCTCGCCGTCGCATTTCCCCATCCTGCCCCTGACTTGCCCCTGCCCACCCCCGCCAGGCCAATCCTCCCACCCCTCCCCAACTTCCCACCCCTTCACTCCAGTCCGGCTCCGTCCCATCAGGTGGTCCCCCCCCCCTCCGCTCTATCCCGTGCCGGGGCCCATCCTCGCCCCTTCTGTGCGCGCCTGCCATGACCCTCCGAGGCCAATCTGCCCTCCCCGCCCTCCGCCGCCTGCCTTGGACAGCGAGCTCCGCCACGGTGCGGCTGCCCTCCGTGGTCTCGCAGATGTACACGGCGTCGTCGTCAGCCGAGACGTTGCGCACTGTCAGCCTGCGCTCGGTGCCCTCCGCCTCGATGCCGTACTTGGCGCTCGCCCACAGCCGCGTCTCCTCCTTGAACCACGCAGTCTCGGTGGTAGGCTGCGGCACCTCGCACTGGAACGTGGCGGACTCCTTCTCCCGCACCTCCAGGTCCTGCAGCCGCCTCTTGAAGGGCACGGTGGGCTCTGTGGAGACTGGCTGGTGAGAGGGGCCGGGAGGATACCGGAGGACAGGAGGCTCCAGAGTGCAGGAGTTGGGATCTGGGAGTTGGGAAGGGGGGGGGGGAGGGACCCAGAATTCGGAGACAGAAGAAGGTGGAGGAGGTGGGAAGGGGTAAAAAGGGTGTAGGATATAGGGTGGCCGGTGGTAGGGGGCCCCAGGGGATGGGGACCAGAAATGGGGAAGAGGCAATGTCGGGGAAGTGGGGTTTGGCAAGGAAAACGTGAAAGACAGGGGGCTAAGTATTAAGGTTCCGGAAATGGTGAGGTTTGGAGGGGTCTCGGCAGGGTAGGGATAAGTGCGTTGGGAGAGGGGCAGGGACTTGGCGGGTTGCGCTGCTGTGGTGGGAAGCGGGTCCTTACAATCAGCAAAGACAGAGGATCTTAGCCCCTGCATTGTGCAAACCAGAAACAAAACCTGTAAAAGGCGAGAGCCACCCAGACTTCCAACTCTGGTCTATATTCCACGACCGACTTGCGCCATTGGGCTACCTATGGCAGCGGCGGCTAGGGCCAAAGGAGGTGGGCACAGGGACCAGGGAGGACCCTTGCCTGCGCGCAGGCAGCTTCTCCCTGGGACCGCCGCCTGGCGCCATGGTCCTCACCTCGCACCACCACCAACACGGAGCTGTAGGTCTGGCCCACGAGGTTGGACGCCGTGCAGGTGTAGAGGCCGCGGTCCGACTGCTTGCAGAACAGAATCTTCAACACGAAGTTCTCTTGCGCGTCCTCATACACCACGTGTCGCCGTCCCTCTGTAACCAGCTGCCCATCCTTCTTCCACACGATCTCAGGCTTGGGCTCACCCGTCACGTAGCAGCTGAGACGCGCGTGTTTGCCCTCTGTCACCGTGCAGGTGCGGGTGCCGGCGCCGGGTGGTGAGGCGGGGACGCCCTCTGCGCGCATGGCTTCACGTCGCTGCTGCAGGTGAGCCAGGAGCGCTGCCGTGGAGGCCCCAGGTGGGCTGGCAGCTTCCGTGTCTGAATCTACCACCAGCGAGGCAGCAGCACTGGCTGCACCCAGCGGGTTCTCTGCCCGCACCTCGTAGGTGCCACCGTCCCGCGGTCGCGCCGCCCGGATGCGCAGCTTGCTCGCCTCGCCTTGCTCCTCTACGCGCACACGGGGGGCGTCAGGTGCACCCAGGCGCCGCCCGTCCTTGGACCAGCTCACAGCCGGTCGTGGCGAGCCGCTCACGCGGCAGCTAAATGTGGCCTCAGCGCCCTCGCGCACACGGATGGACGTAGGCCGTAGCAGAAAGTGTGGTGCCTGCTCAGCACACGCGGCCTCAGCGTCCACCTGCAGGCCCACGGCCGCAAAGGCTTCGCCAATCGCGTTGCGTGCGCGGCACACATACTGCCCGCTATCGCCAAGCGCTAGGTCCAGGATAGTGAGGCGGTATATGTCGCCGTCTTGGGCCAGACGGAAGCGTGCGCCTGCCTCCACCGGCTGCCGGTCCTTCTCCCAGCTTACGTGTGGCGTGGGGTTGCCCACGATCTGGCAGCTCAGTGTGGCGTCCTTGCCCACAGACACGACGAAAGCCTTGGGCCGGGTCAGGAAGCGCGGTGCACCGCTGAAGGAGTGATCCATGGTGGTGGCAATGTTGGGGACCTGTGAAGGAGTGGAAAGAAGGTCCCAGTGGTGTTGGGATGAGCCCCTCGCCATGCCCCACCTACACCCCTCCCTTCCTCAGTGCCACCTGCAGAACCCAGTTTAAGGTGGGGTGCTTCCTCCCCAGGAGTCTCTTCTTGTCCTGCATATTACCCCACCCACCAAGCCTGGCCAGATGGCACCATGGCCCAGCAGTGCAGAGCACTTTAACTGTAAAAGCATCTCCTCTTCCTCCCCCTCCAGCCCCAGTCTCCCCAGTTGAGGTTCCTCCAGCAGCCAGGCAGCCCTGCTTCTCCAGCAGCTTGGCACTTGGCCTCCTGCCTTCCGATAGCTCTCCCCACAGACCTACCCAGTGCACCTGGGCCACTCTGCCATCCCCTGCCATCCCCTGCCACACACTGCTGCTACCAGGGTCTAAAACTCCAATTTGGCTATGTTTCCCTGGCAGTAGGAGGGGGAGGCCAGACAGGCTGGGCCTTAGAGGCCCCCAGTGGGCACCAGTTTTCTGTCTGCTCCCACTGTGGATGCCATTGTGTACCACAGGTGGCAGTTCTCTACACAACCAGCTTTGCTCTGAGCCTCCTCCAGGTGTGCCCACATCCTTTATCCCTTACCTTTTCTGTGGGGTTCCACACATCCCCTTGACCCCATTCTTCAGCAGCAGAAGAAAAGGAAAGGAACCCCCCAGCCGGCCAGGCTCCTCTTAGCCAACAAGCACTCCAAGCCCACTCAGCTGCTCCAGACCCCACACCCTGGCTCACAGTGCTCATCTGCTGCCTGCCCTCCTCATACAAGTCTCTGGCCCAAGTAGGAACAGGGAGATTCGAGAGTGGGACAGTGTACAGTCAGTGACATGGCTGGAAAGGACAGCTGAAGGATCCTGGCCAGCTGGGGCTGGCAAGGTCAGCAATGTCCCCTGGAACAGCCTGGGGTCTCCAGCTAGTCTGGGGCTGTGAGTGGCCTGGTCACTCCACAGATCTGTCATAGCTCTGCCAGCTCTGGGCCTGGAAGGGGTCAGAAGCCTCAGTCAGCCTGAGGCTGAGCCCCAGCCAGCACCCAGTACAAGAGAGGAGACTGCCTGCCTGCACAGGGTCTTGCCTACGAATGACACAGGAGGAAGCACTGACGCTCTCCACCTGGGCAGACACAAGCACCCCACTACCCAGTGGTCGTCACCATGTACCCTGCAGAGCCCCCAGTCTCTTGGCTGGGCTGCCCAGGATGGAGTAGTTGGATCCATGTTCCCAGCAGCCCTCCAGCTCCCAGTGCTCTGATTCAGGTACCTAATCTCCCCTAATCCCCTTCCAGGAGGCTGAGCCTGGACCAGGGCTGGGCTGCAGTTGCTGTCTGCTGACTCACTGTGCAGTCAGCACCTCTGTTTCTCCACCACCTCGGCCAGGCCCCATCTCTCTGGGCCTCGGTAGGATTTGGGTGGGAGTGGGGGTCACCATGCAGCACAAACCAGGACCCCAATGTAGAAGCTGCTGAGGCACCTTTATATGAAAGTACTACTTTGGCATCAGCATCCAAAGACCCTAAGCACCTAGGTCTTAACAGTGCTTCCTGAAATTATATGGTCAATCTGTGGGTTCCCAACCCCCCACCACACCCAGAGCCTGAGCTGCCCACCCAGAGAAGATTGAACAAGCTTGTGCAGGCAGCCAGTCACTGCACAGGTTTAAGGGGACCTGGCCACAGCCCTCAGCAGGTACACAGGTTGACTCTGGCCTAGCAACAGTGGTGGACACCCCAAAGTGTTTGTAGGCTTCTGGGGGACAGTGTCTTGCCCTGTGGTCTGCTCAAGACCTACATTCCAGCCACCAGTATGTTCCGAGTGGTGATTTACCCCAGTAATGACCATGGTGCCCAGGGGTTCATCCAAATATATCAGCTTCAGGGGACCTCAGCCACCCTGCAGGTAGACATCCCCATTGGTCAGCAGGACTAAGGCCAGAGAGAGGCTGCTGCATGCACATGCTCCAGGAAAGGGCAGCTGCTCACCTTCCCAGGCACCCATTCAACAGAGGAGGAAACTGAGGTCCCAAGAAACCCACCCAGGGACACGTGCAGAAGCACCTTCCTCCTGCCTGGTTTGAACTGGGGTCTTAGGAATGTGCTTCCTCATAGACACAGCACAAGCTTCTCAGCAGGGGAAACTGAGGTCAGAATTTTTCCTCTCCGATGTCTATGGGCCACACTGGGTTCCTCAGCCTGCAGAGGGCTTCTCCAGCCTGCAGGACTCTTGGATCCCTCTCCCACCTGGGCTATCCCCAGGAGCCCCTGTAGCTGGCCCCAGCCCACCCATGCTCCTCACCCCACCCCACCCCAGGGAACCCCTCCGAGCGAACTCGCACAGAACTTTGTTATTCTCTGCTCCTTGCAGGGCTGGGCCTGTATTTCCAGGTGAACCTAGAGTGGGAGTGGCTCAGGGACCCTGCAGAGTACCTCATCCCATTCCCAGGAACCCAGCTTACAGGCCCTCTGCCTCCACTGAAACAGATCCAGTGACCTGTGGCCTCTGTGTCCTTTCAGAAGGTATTTCCAAGGGCAGCTCCTGAGCCTGCGCCTCACCTTAGACCCTGGGCCTACTGACCGCCCCCACTCCAGGGGAAATTCTTTCCCGGAATCAAGTGTCAGTGCCCCTCTGGCTGTCCCCTTCACTGAGCCAACAGGCCCAAAATAGCCCCAGCTGTCAGCAGGCATCTATCTCGGTACAGCTGGGGGCAGGGCCGGCCGGACCCCCAGGCAGCTCTGGGGGTCAGACAGCACAGAGGGGCAGTGGGTGCACCCTGCCGACCCCATACCTCCCAGCTCCAGCGGGACAGGCTGCTTCTCCCCCTGTGAGGGCCTGGCACTGAGTTACCAGAGGACTGGGGACTGGAATCCTCTGCTCCCTGCTCAGGAGGGACTTGGCCCAGCTAGACCCCTGGAGTCGCAGTTGCACAGAACTGCGACCTCCACTCAGGAGCCAAGGATGGCGGCTGCCCTCACCACAGCTCTCCTCACCTGTCTCTACGGGAGCTCAGGGTGGCGCCAGGCGGAGGGTACAGGTGGTGCGTCAGGGGCTGCCGGGTCTTGCCTCCTTCCTAGGGCCCAGGACCGACGTGGTTCCCACCCAGCAGCCCACACTCCAGCTGGCCCTCAGACTGGACAGGGACGAAAGGACAGGCAAACGCAGTCAGCTGGAGCAGACTGGGCCCGCCCCACCCCGCCCCCACCATGGAGAGGCCAGCCCAGCCCAGCTCCAAAATAGGCCTGGTGTCACTGTCCCCGATTCAGTTTCCACCTCGGCCCCTGGGAGGCAAAGGGCAGGTGGCCAGGGGCACAGCCAGGGGCAGGAAGATGCCTGTGTCCTCCAGCAATGATGTGGACTCGGGGTTGGCACAGCTGGCCTAGTCCCTCCTCAGAGCAGTGTCTAGAGTCCAGGGGGGAAGGAGCTGGGCAGCAGGACAATTCCAGGAGTCAAGTGGTCAACCCTGAATGAAACCTAGCACTGAGCACCAGAGAGACCCATTACCACCTTGATGGGGACCCAGGATACTCCATAGACCCAGTACCACCCCTAGGGGACCAAGACCACCACAAGTAGACCTAGAACCATCCCCAGGGGACACAGGATTACCCCCCGGGGTACATAGGACTGCCACGATGGGACCCAGAAACATCTCAAGGGGCCCAGGACCACCTCAAGTAGACCCAGCACCACCTCAAGTGGACCAGCACTACCCCAAGGAGCCCAGGACCACTGGGTTGCTCACCACCTGAACTTCTGGGGTCCTGGCAGTGGAACAGGGCAGCCAGGAGCTAGGCACAGGTCCCTGGGTCATATCTACCCTGCTCTGACCACACCTGTGACCCAGCCCACCTTTTATCCTTCCCTACTGTGTTCAACCTGGCTGTCAAGTTGCCTGTTTCAAGTAGACCCAGTAGTGGTCAACCCTGAATGAATGTTGATTACCACCCTCACTCCCACTGAATGTTTCAGTGGGAGTGAGGGTGGTATAAGAACCCAGTCTGCCCAGGGCTGAGGACCTCTTCCAGAGGCAGGGTGCATGCCAACAGAACTCCCTGCCTCGTAGCCCAGGAGGACCCTGCCCACCACCCTCCCCCAAACTCAGAGACAAAGGTAGAATGGACACTGTGCAGCCCTCACCCCCACCCCACAGGGAGAGGATGAATTTTACCTGGCAGCAAGGCACCCAACAGGAGCCAGAGGGGTCACCTGGTGGGAGTCCTGACCCTTCCCCAAGGAGCAGAACCCCCTCGACCTGGTTCTGAAGAAGGTGACTGGGCTCTTCCTGCAGGCTGCACCTGAAGACATGGGGACCCAGGGCAGATGCCAAGGAAGGTCCCATGTGGCCCATACTACACCTTTGCAGAGCTGCTGGAGCCAGAGAAGGGGTGGGTGGTCAGGGGTCTAGAGCTGGGTATGGGGGGCTGCTCAGGCTGCTAGAGGAAAACTCCTGAGCAAAGCCTGCAAAGCAGGAGTGGGGGTAGGGAAGAGGGTGGCCACCAAGAGCCAGGGTGCGGCTGCTCCGCACCTCCAGGCTTCATCCTCCACCCCCAGCTGGTGCCAAGGTCCCATGTCCTTGCCCTCAGCTTCTGGTGAGGAGCCTCTTATGTCCTCACAGGGAAAAAGGAAAGAAAGAGCTTCCTGGGGTCCTGTTAGTCCCACTGAAGAGGCTCCACCTCTCGATCCAAGCACCACCCAAAGCTAGCTCCTAGCACCATCCCCTGGCAGGGAGGCACTCAGCACAGGAATCTGAGGGTGTACCGACTTTCAGGGCACAGCACCAATGAGGGAGGAAAGAACTTGAAGCACAGCTGGAGCCTAAGTGTGAGTGCCTGCACATGGCTGCAGGCATGCATGCATATTCTGACGAGCATGCACACGCTTGCTTGAATGTCTGTGTACATTGTGCTCTGTGCATGCCTGTGTACCTGTATGTGTGCACATGCATGCATTAGAGATAGCTTTGTGAATGTGTGTGTGTTAATGCATGCATGAGTAGCTGCCTGTGGATATGCATGTGTGTGCCTGTGGGTATGTGTGTGGGCATACCTGTGTGTGGAGGCAAGCATGTAAGCATGCCCCACCCTTCCTAGCACAGGGTCACAGGAGGCCAGAGAGGAAGTCCATGCTGAAGGAAAAGAACTGTCTCAGTCCCAGAAACTACCCTCAGCTCCGGACCATCTTCCTAGCTCTCTCACTGGAGTATCGCCAGCCCTGTGGCTTTTTGCCCTGCCCCCCACCACCCTTCCAATGTAGAGGCCCCCTCCTTTTGTTTCATATTTCCTGCCCTGAATTTCCTATTATTTTTGCTTAAACTCTTATTTTAACTGATACATAAAAACTGTTATTATATTGGCATCAAAACAGACAAAAAGACCAATAGAATAGAAGACGAGACAAACCAACATACAGCCATCCAATACTTGACAAAGGGGCCCAAAAAATATGTTGAAAAAAAGATAGTCTTTTCAACAAACGATGCTGGGAAAACTGGAACTCCATCATGAAATTTGGATTCCCATTTTTCACCTGGCACAAAAGTCAAATCAAAATGGATCAAAGACTTAGGAGTTAGACCAGAAACTTCAACTGCTAGAAGAAAACAGTTGACATTCCATAATACAGGTGCAGGCACCACTTCCTTCACAAGACCCTACAGCTCAAGAAATAAAACCAAGAATCAGCAAGTGGTTCGCCATCAAATTAAAAAGACTCTGTTCGGCTAAGGATATGATTAAGAGCAATGAAGAGAGAGCCTACAGAATATGAGACCTTTGCCACCTGCTCCTCAAATAGGCAATTAACATCCAGAATATATGAAGAACTCAAAAACTGAATGCTAAAAAAAAAACATACAATAAATTAATAGGCAAAGGAACTAAACAGAAATTTTTTAAAAGAAGAAACACAAATGGGCAACAAATACATGAAAAATGTTCAATATCTCTAGCAACTGGGGAAATGCAAATCAAAACTACACTGAGCTGGGGTATACACTGTTATAGGTTATACACCTATAACCCCAGTGGCTGGGGAGGCTGAGGCAGGAAGATTGCAAGTTCAAAGCAGCCTCAGCAACTTAGCGAGGCTCTAAGCAACTTAGAGAGACCCTGTCTCTAAATAAAATATAGAAAGGGCTGGGGATGTGGCTCAGTGGTTAAGTGCCCCTGGGTTCAATCCCTGGTACCACAAAACAGCAACAACAAAAAGACTACACTAATATTTCATCTCCATTCCAGTCAGAATGGCAATTATCAAGAATATGAATAATAATAAATGCTGTTGAGGATATTGGGGAAAGGGTGCACTCATACATTGTTGGTGGAACTGCAAATTAGTGCAACCACTCTGGAAAGCAGTATGGAGATTGCTCAAAAAGCTAGGAATGGAACCACCATATGACCCAGCTATCCACTCCTTTGTATTTATCCCAAAGAACCAAAATCAGCTTACTATAGTGACATAGGCACTTTAATGCTTACAGCAGAACAATTCACAATATCCAAGTTATGGAAGCAACCCAGATATCTGTCAATAGGTGAAGATGATCAAGAAAAGGTGTTATATATAGACAACAGAGTTGAACTCAGCCATAAAGAAGAATGAAATAATGGCATTTACCTGTAAATGGGGAAATGAGAAAATCATGCCAAGTGAAATAAGCCAGAATCAGAAAAATCAAGGGTCAACTCTTTTCTTTCAAGTGTGACAACTGGAGCAAAATAAAGGAAGGGTGGTTGGGGAGGGGATTGGATATCGTGAAGATGCAGGAAGATCAGTGGAGTAGGAGACAAGAGGGAGGAAGGACGGAAAGGGGAGGAAACGTGGAATGAGTTTAACAAAATCCTGCCATATGCAGATGTAAATGTATGAAAGGGAACCTCACCTTTATGTATATACAAAAAGTACCAATGACAAATAAATAAAGGAGCGAAAGGAAGATCAGTAGAGGAGAGACTAGGGTAAGGGAGGAAGGGAGGAAAGCAGGGAGGAATGGGGATTGAAATGAAATTCCTTGCATGTATAATCCTGTCAAAATGAACCCAGCTAGTATATAGATCATAACGCTCTAATAAAAGCGTTTTTAAAGTCAACAGAAAATGTGAAGAATTTTAGAAAAAAAGTTATTGTAACTGTAGATATTGAAGGATGTCTGCCCCATGCTTCTTGGAGGAAGGGTATCTGTTCCCCAAGCTCTGGAGCTGTGTGACTTGCCATGCCACCTGGTATGTGGTTCAGCTCACACTCAGTGCTGGACCCAGGGTCCTGCCACACACTTGTGGGAACCCCTTCACCAGACAACAGCCACATCTGGTAAGCAGAGACAGGTGGGTCTGTCCCTTTACATGCCACTTCTCACAAACATGCATGAGGAGGGGCTTTTGAGCATGGCATGCTAGATACACGGGGTGTACTTCAGTGCAGATGGTGCTCCACAAGGTGCTACACCGGACAGAGGAGTCTGCGGGGCCAGGTCTCAGCACTTGCTCCTCATGCCCAGGAGGCAGACCTGGCTCCACAGAGCTGCAGGGGCCACAGAGAGTGACACGAACACCTGACCCATGAGAGAGAAGGCAGAAGGCAGGAGAGAAGGGGCAGGCCAGCCCGGGCTGTGCTGAGAGCTCATCTAGACCATGAGGGTGCAGGATGAATGTGGGTACCTGTCCAACTCTTTCACAGCCCACCTGCTCCTCTGTGCTCCTCCATGTGTGAGTCCTCCTGCTCCACAGCCCACGTCCTCCTCTGTGCTGAGACCTCCTGCTCCATGAACATCTGCTCCTCTATGCTCCCTCATGTGCTAAGTCCTCCTGCTCCACAGCCCACCTCCTCCTCTGGGCTGAGTCCTTCTGCTCCATGACCCACCTGCTCCTCTGTGCTCCTCCATGTGTGAGCCCTCCTGCTCCACAGCCCACCTGCTCCTCTGTGCTCCTCCATGTATCAGTCTTCCTCCATGACCCACATCCTCCTCTGTGCTCCTCCATGTGTGAGTCCTCCTGCTCCATGACCCACCTCCTCCTCTGTGCTTCTCCATGTGTGAGTCCTCCTGCTCCACAGCCCACCTCCTCCTCTGTGCTCCTCCATGTGTGAGCCCTCCTGCTCCTCTGTGCTCCTCCATGTGTGAGACCTCCTGCTCCACCGCCCACCTCCTCCTCTGTGCTGATTCCTCCTGCTCCACAGCCCACCTGCTCTTCTGTGCTCCTCCATGTGTGAGTCCTCCTGCTCCATGACCCACCTCCTCCTCTGTGCTCCTCCATGTGTGAGTCCTCCTGCTCTACAGTCCACCTCCTCCTCTGTGCTCCTCCATGTGTGAGCCCTCCTGCTCCACAGCCCACCTCCTCCTCTGTGCTCCTCCATGTGTGAGTCCTCCTGCTCTACAGTCCACCTCCTCCTCTGTGCTCCTCCATGTGTGAGTCCTCCTGCTCCATGACCCACCTCCTCCTCTGTGCTCCTCAGTGTGTGAGTACTCCTGCTCCACAGCCCACCTGCTCCTCTGTGCTCCTCCATGTGTGAGTCCTCCTGCTCCATGACCCACCTCCTCCTCTGTGCTCCTCAGTGTGTGAGTCCTCCTGCTCCACAGCCCACCTGCTCCTCTGTGCTCCTCCATGTGTGAGACCTCCTCTGTGCTCCTCCATTTATGAGACCTCCTGCTCTACATCCCCCTCCTCCTCTGTGATGTATATGGGTCCTCCTACTCACAGTCCCCATAGTTCCATGTCATTCATATGGAGCAGGACAGAAGGCAACCATGGCCAGGAACAGGAGGAAAGCAGGGCCCCACAAACACCCTGGCCACCAGGGGACAGCCACACTGTCCAGGCTGAAAGACCATGAAGAAAGGACAAAAGCTCTGGGTTGCTAGCCCTCAGAGAACACATCCCTGAGCCCCCAGCTCTTTGCAGGTGGAAACTGGGCCCCGCGGGTTCAGGGAGAGATGTCAGCATAGATACCAACCAGAGCGTGATTCTCCAAAGAATAACGATGTCACTCAGAACAGCGGAGTATTGCAGGGCCTTGATAAACTAAGCATGTGCCAGGGAGGCTGAAGCCAGAAGGCTTTAGGGCACAGCAGGAAGATAGCCAGGTCCAGAGTTGGGGGCCTTGGAGACCCCAGGCAAGTGCTGGCGTCTGCGTAGGTGGAGGCCACCGCTGCGCAGGTGTTCTGTCAGAGGTCTGGTCTGCAGTGCTGTGGTCTGAAAGAAAGGAGAGACTTCTGCTCCTGAGCTGCTGGGTGTGAGGTGCAGGAGCTGGGAGGTGTTGAGAATGTGCCCATCTGAGATGGGCATGCGGAGCCTTCCCTGGGGAAACTTCCACCTCTGGTTTTGCCAAGGTGTCAAAGAGCGTTCCTCCTGGATCATGACCTTTCACAGGGATGAGGAGGGAGCCCAGGGCACAGATGTCCTGGGGAGAGACAGACCAAGCTGAGGAAAGGGAGCCAGAGAATATGTGCACACAGTATCTCAGGTTCAGGGGCAGTAGCCAGAGGGCGTTCAGGTGCCACCAGGGCCCAGGTACAGTGTGGGGGCATTGGGCCAGAGCCCACTGCTATGGAAGGACAGGAGGCCTGGGTGCAGCAGGGGCAGCCTGGGCCAAACAGCAGGGAGCCGGGGCACCACCAGGTGAGCCCATGGTTCACACAAGGGCAGGACATGAGCCAGGACTGAGCTCCAGGAGGGGAGCTGGGCACTTGCAGCTGCTCCAGCCTCTGCTCAGGACCAGCTGATACTGCCAGTCTTCAGACTCCTATCACCACAATGTGTCCCCACAGGGACCCTCATCCAAAAGGCAGAAAGCAGCAATCCCTGACAACATGGCAGGCCAGCAGCAGGACCCAGGAGACGTGGCCAGACTATGGAAAGTAAGGCCTCCTCCACACCCCTCTGCCTGCCTGCAGGGACTCATTCCAGGACCCCCGGATACCAGGATCTACCAATGCTCCAGGCCCACATGGGAAGCAGGGCGCTGTGTTCCTGCACCCCATACTCCCTGGACACATTCCGGGCCCACGTGGGAAGCAGGGTGCTGTGCTCCTGCACCCACACTCCCTGGACATGCCTAGACTCTCACCTAGGTGACTCCTGAGGCCTGATGCAATGTGAGCAGCTGCCACCGCACTGCTCAGAAAGACAGCCAGAGCCAGTGCTATGGGCTCTGTGCACGTCTGCCACCACGTGCAGACCTACCTCTAAAGGAGGGGAGTTGAATGTAGAAGAGACCCCCCAATGCCCATGGCGACTGCGGCCTGTTCACAGTGGCCTAGGAGGGCAGCACCACAGCCCTGCACTGAGTGTCAGGGGAATGTGGAGCCTGATACAGCCAGAGCATGGTGGGCACGTCCAAGGAGATGAGTGGGCAGGAGGGCAGTAACTGTCACTTTGGCCACGTTGCCCTCCAGCCCAGACTGGTGGAAAGGCACACAGGAAGCTCTGGTTAGCGTCTCTTTCTCTTCCCCAGCCTGAGGTCAACATTGTCCACACCCTTGCTAGAGAGTGGACTGGTGTGTGTTCACAATGACGATGAGTATGGGAGCTGACAGTTTTGTGGAGACACTTGGCTGCGTCATTCCAGAACACGCCCACTAGACTCCTGAGCAGGGTCATCATTAGAAGTGGGGTGGGGGGTTGATCTGACAGATCTGTATATTACAAGTTGGGTAATGTTGGAAATACTGGGGACCAGAAATATTCCAGAGTTTTCCTCATATTGTAGAATCTTTGCATAGCCATAGTGAGCTGTCCTAGAGACGAATGGAGTCTGGACACAAGCCCACTTCTGCTTCACACACACACCTTACACACACGTCTGAAGGGGGCTTGGACAGTTCTGAGTGCAGTGTTGGCTGCAGTCCATCTCATGGGCCAGCGAGGCGTGGTCTACTTTGGCATGAAGCTGGCCACAGAGAGGTTCGGCCTGGAGCTGGGTTGGCTCAGGGATGAAGAGCCTGCCTGGGCGGCACACAGCCCAGTTCCATTCCCAGCACCACAAACAGAAAGTTTGGGATTTTGAATTTTTATATTAGGGATGCTTGGTCTGTATTGGAATTTTGAATGGTGAGCACGTATCTCTCTTTTTTTTTTTTTTTTTTTTGCAGAGGAGAGTACCAGGGGTTGAACCCAGGGGCACTTTATCAATGAGCTGCATCCCCAACCCTTTTTTAATTTTATTTTTTATTTTGAGAACCTAGGTTCTCACTAGGTTGCTAGGTTAGCCTTAACCTTGCAACCCTCAGCCAGGCACAGTGGCACACACCTGTAATCCCAGGGGTTAGGGAGGCTGAGGCAGGAAGACTGCAAGTTCAAAGCCAGCCTCAGCAACTTAGTGAGGCCCTGTCTCTAAATAAAATAGTTTAAGAAGGGTTGGGGATGTGGCTCAGTGGTTGATCACCCCTGGGTTCAAACCTTCATACAGAAAAAAAAAAAACCACTTGCGACCCTCTTGCTTCAGCCTTCCAAGTTGCTGGGACCACAGATGTGCACCACTGAGCCCAGCTGAGCACAAAAAATAAAAAGAGAAGGACAAAAACGAGTTCCAGCAAAACAGGAGGTGCTGTAGATAGAGGTCCTCCCTGCCCTCTGTGCATGTGACCCACAGGCACCCCAGAGGTGGAGGGCACAGGGGTGTACCACACAAAGAGGAAAGCCACCGGGGAGAGGGGGAGGGCAGATTCTGAAGAGGCACTCCTTAGAGCCACCGTCAGCTCTTCTGCAAACACAGCCACCAGCCAGGGCACCTCCGTTAGTGGAAGAGCAGAAACAATGGCTGTCCCGGAACCGGGAGTCAGCAGGTGGCAGGAGGTCCCCGTGACAGCATAGCACAGTGCCACGCCCCTGATGCTGGCGTAAAGAGACCCGAAGGGCTGCTGTCTGTAGAGTACAGGTGTGCGCGTGGGCACCGTGCTCCCTGCTCCACTACCGTGCCAGTCAGCCCTCCACCATGGCACAAAGCACCTGACGCAGGCCGACCTCACAAGGAACAAGAGGCTGTTGAGCTCCCACTTCCAGAGGCACACCATCCCTAAGAGCTGTGGGAAGAAGGGTTTGGTACGGTCTGCTACTCCAGGCCTCCTGGGGATCTCGGGGCACACCCACACCACTATGGGGCTACTACCCATCTGCAAAGGAGGAAGGAACACTCACTCAAGAAAGCAGACTCACCCTGAGGCTCCCTAGCCCACCCCACATCTCTGGTCAGCCATGGTCAGCCGGCTGCTCCTCTGCTCCTCTGCTCCTGGCTGGGGTGGGTCTGGCCAAGAGGGTGGGCCACTCCCACACCCCTACCAAGAGCCCAGGTGTCTCACCAGGAGGGCACACATTCCTTGCCCTCCAGCAGGTGGAGGAGGCTGAATTCCTGGCCAGTGCTGAGAGGTCGAGCCGCCCTGCCTCCACGCTGCCACCCTATCGGCTGTGAGAGCAAGGCGCTGTGGCCTACCCAACTCTACTCAAGATCCACCTGACCAAGGAGATCGCCAAAGCTCTCCCGGAGGAAGCAGTCCCATCTGAAGCCATGTGGCAAGGTGCACACCCATTATTGTTCTTGAGAACAGTAGTGGGTGGGACATGGCCCGTGTGTCCCCCAAGGGTCGTGAGCATGTTGCAACAAATGCAATGTTCAAGCCCCGCCCTTAGGTGTTCAGGTGGAAACTGGATGACAAGGGTATTCAGAGAAGGAGCCTTTGGGAGGCCACAGGTTTAGGTAAAGTCATCAAGGTGGTACTCCAGGAAGAGTCCCGGTGGCCTTGGGAGATGGGAGAGACAGCAAAGAGAACTGGGAGCCATACACATGCTCCCTGTCTCCTGGCATTCGAGGCACCACCTCAGGACTCGCCAGCAAGAAGGTCCTCAGCAGACGCAGCCCCTCAACCTTGAGCCACAAGTCATAATAAACATCTTTCCTTTTCAAGTTGCATAGCTTCAGCTATTTTATTATAGTAATAAACAAATACAAGCTCCTTTTGTCCAGATCAACAAGCTCAACCACAGGCAGCTGAGTCACCAGAGACCATAGAAAGATGGTGAGAAAAGCCTCCTGGATCAGAACCAACCTCAGGACTGGGTCAAAACACACGGCTAAGAGATGCCAGAGCAACTCATGCCCTAGAGCACCAGGGATCAAGGAGAGTCAAAGAGAGTCTTCTGAAAACCACAGTCCTCTCGCACAGGTAGTAAGGAACCCATTCCCTGGGGAAGTCACCCTCTCTCTCACCAAAACAGAATCCTTTAAAATGCTCAGCAGAACATTGAAACAAAGGCAACACACTTAAAATTGTCAATGTCATCCAGATCCGTAACCATCACTAAGCCTCATTTAAAATCCTGAGGGATGCTTCAAACAGCCTGCTGTGGGGTTCTGGTGTTCTTGGTGGAAACCCTCCCGACGTGTCCCAGGGTGGACGTCAGCAGCATGGCTGTGAACCTTCCTCTGCCTGTCATGATTTAAAATTAGACATGATGGGGCCACAGCCACCATGGAATGGAGTGACATCTCCACCCAACAGCTGCCATCTCTTCTTGAAATGCTAAGATTAGGACTGCACAGATTCTCAGAGTAGAAGTAAGGGCCACAATTAACAGGGTGACTTAACTGGCAAATGCAGTCCCACTGTGGCTGGAAAGGGGCCCATCTCCCCTTCCACAGCTCTGCCAGAGTGGCTCAGAGCAACCCAGGTCTCCCTAGGAACCGACTCGTGCTCTCTCGGCTGTCACATTCTGGACATCAGCTCTGTCACCCTCCTGCCCCTGTGTTGTGTCACGGCTGTGCTGGGACATACTCTCAGGACCTCCAGGTGGCCACTGCTGGCTCTCCAGGGACCAGGACCAGATCCGCTCCCTGGGGAGCTGAGAGGACAGGTCCAAGCAAGATGAGTGTGCAGAGAAAGCTGTCCTCACAAGCAACAGCCGCTGCTGCCGGCCACCGACAGCTGGCATAATGGTCAGAGAGGAGTCAATGGTGGGACTAGCAGGGCACCACAGGGGACTGCACAAGGCAAACCCTGTGAGTGTGGAGTCCTCCCGAGAAGAGAGCGCCTGGGAGTGACATGAGGCCATTGGGTACTGACACTCTGATCCCATAAACCTTGGCCACAGGCTCACCATAAGGGTGGCGTCCACCTGAGCAGGAGCACAGTGGCTGGGCGCCAGTCTTCCAGGAGGCTGTGTGTGTGCACGGCTGGTGCGGCTGTTGCATGAGGTGTGGGCCAGATTCTCAGGCCCTGAGCGTGAGATCCCTCCATCACCTGGGCTCTTGGCCTTTTTCTTCTGTCAGAGAACACACAGGCCACTGTTCCAACACTGGCAGCTCACGCAGGGCACCTGAACCTGCCAAAAGCTCGGGAGTCTGCGTGCTGAAGCTTGTGCCTCGGGGTTGGCGAATGGGCCGTGAAAGGCGGAGACCGCTGGAATTGAGACAAGGTGATGGACACATGTAGAGGGGACAAGGTGGGTCAGCAAGCACAGAGGCTCGGGGGGGAAGGTGGGTAGATAGGTGGAAGAAGGATACCACAGGTAAGGAACCACTGCCAGGCAGATGGCAGATACGTTGAGGAATGGGTGATGTGAAGACACATAGAGAGATACAACACCATCCATGAGTCACTAAGGTGCACGGGCAGATGGCACATGCTGACAGGTACCTAGCCTCGGCAGATGGGACCCTGAGTCATAGGCAGGTGATATAGTCACAGAGTTGTACAGATGTATGTCTGAATGCTGAGACATGTCCCAAAATGAGCAGACATTGACTGTGGTGACATTTTTGAGGATGGAAATGGGAACAAGTTTTTCCTTCATGTTCAACTATATAGTTAAATTCTATTCAGTTAAAATAATAATAATAGGTGCCAGCTACACTAAGAGCAGAAGTGGCCAAAAAAACACAATGGGTGCCAGTCTAAACATTTCCTGAAATGAAATCTTGAACAGAGCCCAAACCCACAAGGCAGACAGGAACAGCAGTGCCTGGAACTTTGACTCTCACAGCACCATCACAGCATAGCAGGAGAACCTGGGGACCTGTTAAGAGGCACCAGAGCTCTATGTACCTATCTATCTCCTCCGATGATTCTAGAGTCCTCCATGTCCCCTCCATGAGTGTGGAGTCCTCCCGAGGCCACAGGACTCCAAGGCAGAGGGTCCAGTATTTTCATGAAGCAGGTGTTGGAGTTCTGCTCATGAGGACCATTGTCACGTTTTCCCCCTACATTTTTTCAGGGAATATTGATTTTTCTATAGAAGTATGCTTTCATCAACCTAAAATGTACTAATTTAAGTTGAATGCATTAGTAAACGATGACAGATTTCTTCAGTTTTGATACTGACACTTTATCCCACAGAAACCATAGCTCTGGGGTGCACAACTGTTTAAGGGTTGTAATAATTCCTAGCCTGAGTGTGGTGAAACCTGCTCTTGCCCTCTCCAGGGTTCGCAGGCATAAGTCTATACGCGGCTCCCTGACAGGACCAATCAGAGGCAGGACGGAGGAGTGGGTGCCAGGACTCACCTGTGTGAGCCTCGGGCACATAGCCCGCACCGCAGAGCCCCACACCAGCTACAAGAGAGTTACCAGGAGTCCCTGGAAATTCACCAAACTTATTTATAAGCATTGGTATCAAAAAAATCAAGTAAGAAAAAAAATAGATAAGAACCATTTCACAAGTATGCCATTTGCCACAGGACCAAAATTATTCTTTCCTTGTGTAGATCACGTTCTATATTCATACAAAGACAACTGTTTCTAACCTAACAAACTATGCATATTAAAATCAAAAGCTAGTCTAATCTTCTCAGTATCATTCCAATTTTAGTATCTGTGCTACACAAGTGAGCACCCAAAACTATTATCATTATTATTTTGTTGTTATTATTATCATTATTTAGATACCAGGGATTGAACCCAGGGGCACTTAACCACTGAGCCACATCCCCAGTGCTTTATTTTTTATTTTAATACAGGCTCTCACTAAGTTGCTCAGGACCTCTCTAAGTTGCTGAGACGGGCCTTCAACTTGCTATCCTCCTACCTCAGCTACCTGGTTGCTGTGATTACAGGCCTGCAACATTGCATCCAGCCCAAAATTATTTTAAATGATTAAATTTAATATGTAGCAAGAACTGTAGAAGAACAATATGGATATTTTAAAATTAAAGTAGGCCTAAATAAATGGAGAGAAGGGCAATGTTCATGAAATTCAAGAGTCAGTAACACAAACACATCAGCTCTCCCTGGTGTGATCCACCATTTGAGGCAATGCTGGTGGGAACGTGACTGCACATGAGCATGAACGTGGGGGCAGGTTTGGAAAGTCTGGCTCTAAAGAGCACACTGAGAAGCAAGGGCCAAGATACCAAGACACTGTCTGACAGTACCGCACCTTTACTGAGAATCACGCTCAGGGACCAACAAACCTGTGGGACAGCATCAGAACCCAGAACCTGCTCCTGAGTGGCTCAATGTCATCCCATGGCTTGACATCACATGATCAAGTAGAATCTCACTTCCTCCATAGAGACTATCCAGAACAATAAAAAATGATCTTACACTGAAAAAAGAAAACTCTCCTTGTCTCACTCTCGTTGAGTGCATCCATGGCTTCTCATGTTCCTGAATTCCCACTGACCACCCATGAATGCTGCTCTTTGGAGAAGCTTCCTCCCTCCCACCATGTTCCCTCCCTCCACCTCTCCCTCCCTCTGCCTCCCTCTCTCTCCTATCCCCTCTCACCCACCCAAGAGCCTGCAGGAGCAAGCCCCATCTGTGTGGGCTGCGGGAGCTCCACACCTGGAGCTGCCTGCTGGGGGGAGCCCACCGTCTACACTGAATCCCCACCTGGAAGACTGCTGGGTGCACCATCTCTGCTGCCAGCATGACATAGCACTGTATGGAGGGTCTTTTCAAATACTCTGTCACTGTGTCAGAAGCCCCAATCATCATGATTTCCAGTCATGGCTATAGCAGCACTGTTCACAGTGGCCAAGAGGTGGAACCAACCTGGACACCCACCACCTGACTAAACTGGGCAAAGGATTTGAGCAGAACTTTCTCAAATATGAAGCTCAAACAGCCCACAGGCAAGTGACCATTGGGAGTGAAGGCCTGACCAGTGAGACAGCTCCTCTTGCCCATCTGCACAGCCACCATCACAAGGCAGAGGATGCCCAGTGCTGGCGAGGACAGGTGTGGACCTTGTGCACAGGCAGGGAGAGAGAAGCAGGTGCCCACCACGGAGACAGGAGGACGGTTCTCCACACTCACGCTGAGTTGCCACAGGCCGGTGCAGAGAAGGTGGTCTGCATGGTCTGCACCAGCTCAAGCAGCAGTGCTCACAGACACACAGTGGCACATGCTCCTACACTGATGGCATCACCCTGAAACACGCCAGCCACGTGGCTGCACTCACAGGAAGCCCAGGGAGCCTAGCCACTCCCCCAGGTCGGAGTGGAATGCAGGGGGTTGGGGCCCAGGTCTGCACTTCGGGGCAGGGACAGAGCCTCTATCTGAAGGTGAGCCGTGCCAGAGATGGGGGTAGTGACCCTGAAGGGACACCGAACTGTGCACTTGAAGATGGTCACGGCCATGAGTTTTATGTATACTTCCTCCCAGTTTTACAAGCCAGCATGGTACCATAAAGGACACACGAACGCATCCAGAGGACAGCATGGAGAACTGGAGAACGCCCCCTCCGCGCGCAGGACTGATCTGTGGCACAGCTCCAAGCACTCATTGGAAGATATCTGCCTCCACCAAACAGGGATGAGCATCTGGACACCCACGTGGGAAAAGAGAGCCTTGCCTGAAGCCACAGCTGCCACACACTCACACAGAGGGTCAGAGGTGTCAGCGTGGGTCCAGACCCCTGTGTGTCAAGACCTGGGAAACAAAGAAAAGGTACTCACGCTGGAGGCTGTGAAGGAAGGAAGGGCCCTTGCTCTGCTGCCAGGCAGTGTCTGGACCAACCTGACAGAGGCCCAGCCTTCTCAACCTCCTTTCACAGGGCGTGGCCTGACCACCCTGTTATGTTTCAAGAATCTATGTGTAGCCAGGCGCCCTGGTTACATCTGTAACCCAGCCTCTGGGAGAACGAGGGAAGAGTATCACAAGTTAGAGGCCAGCCTAAGAAACTTAGCAAGACCCTGTCTCAAAAAGGGCTGGAGGTGTAACTCAGTGGTGGAGCTGCCAGGTTCGATCCCTAATGTGTATACTCCTTCTCTTTCTGCCTCAACCTCCTTTAATTTGCCCAAAGCTAAAGTGCATCTCTGGTCTCAGCATCCACCCGCAGAAGCAAATCTCTGAGCGTGAAAGGGGATAGCCACCCTAGGCAGCAACCGGACCATGTTTTATAAAATAAAACAAGTGAGGGTCAGACCACCAGCAACTGCACTCCCAGCATTTATCCCAGAGTTGGAAATGTATGTTCACACCCAAATCTGCACGTGGATATCTAGCAGTTTTCTGTGGAATAGCCCCAACCTGCAGACAACCCAAATGCTCAAGGGTGTCTCCATTTGCTCTGCTGGCACATCAGAATACCACAGACCCAGCAGCCTGAACACAGAACTGTGCTCTCTGACCACGGGGGGGCGGGGGGCTGGAAATCCAAGGTCAGGGTAGGGACAGGCTTGCAGACACCACCCTCTCCACCCTCTCACAGCCGCCCTGCGGTCTGCGTCCTGGTCCTCTCACCAGGCACTGGTCCTGTAGGATGAGGACCCACCCCAGTGACCTCACCATACCTTAACACCCTCCTAGGAGGCCCCACCTCAAACACAGCCTCATTCTGAGGTCCTGGGGCTAGGACTTCATCGTGGGAATTTAGGGGCAGAAGTCAGCCCTCATCAAATGGGTGCACTAAACAGACTGTGGTACATGCACTGAAGGAGACGCCACTCCACAGCAAACAGGAAGGAACTGTCCCAGGGGCCTTGCCCTGCTGGATCCCAGGGAATGATGCTGGGCTTGCAAAGGCAGACCTTCTCCAGGTCCATGCTGCCCACGGTTCCTTTCCTACAATGTTTTTGAAGAGGCAACATTTGAGAAAAGGAGGGCAAGTGAGTTGCTGTTAGGGTTGGAGACTGGGGGAGAACGAAGCTGCAGAAAGCCCCTGGGAGGATCCAGTGGTGATGGACGGTTTGCATTTGGTGGGGGACACACCTGCCTCCACTTGTGGCACAGTGCATGAAACTCCACCATTCTCTCCTCCCCTCCAGCTGTCCTGAAGTCTTCTTACCTCACGGGTAACCCCACCGAGCAGCAATACACCAGAACTCCTTCCTCTGGCTACGGCACCGTCCGCTGATTGGATCGTAAGCACCACACACACACTGCACTCCAGAACCATGCCCTACAGTCACATATCAATCACAAACAAATCCTTGAGTACTTTTCAAAAATGCACACGGCTGGGGGTCTAGCTCAGCCATACAGCATATGCATAGCATGCGCAGGCCCTGGGTCGTTAAAAATTAAAACTGGTAATGATAAATTTAAAATTCCATAGAAACAAACACAGGTAAATATGGGGGTGTCTGATAAGGAGCATGGTTTGCATCAAATCCCACGTCTTGACCAGATGCTGCCAGTGGTTTGCAGGTCCCCCTTGAGGAAAACTAGGTAAAGCAGCACAAGGGGGTCCCGTGTCGTTCCCTACAACTATCACTGCAGTAAAAACTTCAGTTAAATCCAGCACCAGGCGTCCCCCACGGCGGCCCTAGAGGAGGTCCTACTTCAGAGCCTGCTTCTTGGTGCCTTCTCCCAAGTGTCTTCCCGCCCACATCTGAGGGTACCTGAGTGCAAAACCACGGCGCCCACAGCCCAGGGCGACAGAGCACATCTGGCCACGCACAGGGCCTGCCTGACACACGCAGGGCCCGCCCCACCATGGGCCCTCCCGCACAAGGCCGTCCCCCTCACAGGGCCCTCCCCCTCATAGGGCCCTCCCACACACAGGACCCTCCCATGCACAGGGGCCCTCCCACGCACAGGGGCCCTCCCACGCATAGGGTCCTCCCACACACAAGGTCTGCCCGCCACAGGGCCCTCCCGCGCATGCGTTCCGACCACACTTCCGTGGCTCCATTGCATTGCAGTGCACACTGTGTGTTGCACTTAGATAGCCGCTCCTGAGTTGGGGAACAGCGAGGCGGGAGGCACCCAGAGCCCATCAGTCTCCAGGCGTGGTGTTCACTAAGGTTCTGGTGCTTGCTGCTACTGGGATTCCTAAGGAAGCTTCCTCTTTTGATTGGCACGTAACAGTGGCACTCAGTCATGGGGGACAGGGCCGTTGAGTGCATGCTCAGGGTAGTGACACCAGCACATCCACTGCCCCCAGCTCCTTCAGTTCCCAGCGGCTGTACACTGGGCCTTCACTGTGCCCCTCCTGGGTTCTGAAATGCACAAGCCACTCTCGGCCAGGTCTGCTGCTCCTCCTGCCCCCCTCCTCCACGCCTGTCACCTACAGTCCCACCCTCCCTTTTCCTCTGACATAAAACACACTCAGTAACCACTAGTTCTCCCCAACACCAAGGGCCAACCTAAGGCTGACAGCACATCAGGGAATTCAGGCAGGGGCTGCAGAGGTGGTAAGGCGCCCAGACCCCTGACGGCCGGCAGCAGGCCAGGGCTCCACCTCGGGAACACAGCCTGGGCCTCCAGGGCCCCCTGGCCCACCCTTCCCCTTCAGCATTCACCAAGCCAGGCCTTCACCCACCTCGATCAGAACAGAAAAACTGCCCGGAGTGGGTGCACCTCAGTGCAGAGCACTGCCTGGCATGCCCAGCCCTGCAGGGTACTGGCGCACTGCCTGAGGACTTCTCGTCCCGACAGGCAGCACGTGCAGTGCTGGTCCTGCCACATTAAACAGCAGAGACAGTCCCAGAGCCTCGTGACGAGGCAGCCGTCCTGAGGACAGCAGGTTGCTTCTGCATTTGTGGAGACACTGTGCAAACCAACCAGGGAGCTGGGCTGTGGGAGAGGTGGCCCACAGTCACCACGAGTGGTGGGGGTTACTTGTTTGTATGTTCACTATGCCACACGCTGGTCCCTTCAGCTCTGTTTACCAATCCACTTTAATAAGAACTACAAGCTTTCCAACGCTCCATGGGGTTCGCACAGAGGGCAGAAAGTCAGCCAGCGAGGCACAGGGACGAGAGACGAGACTGGTCCATTCCTCCAAGTGCCTGGGAGATGCGTCTCCGCCAGGTCCACAGTGCTGGCCATCCCCAGTAGTGCTCAGGCCATGAGCAGCAGCTCCCAGCCTCTCTCTTGCGACTGCCTCGAGGCCAGTCTGAGTGACTGCTCCCAGGCCAAGGGCCTGAGTGACCAGAGAGGTGACCCACTCTCAGGAGGCGCAGGCCAGGACAGGATGACCTCACAACGCCTCAATGTTTATGAGCCAGGCCAGGCCAGGCCCGGCCTCCAGGTGAGGAGTGGAGACTGAATGTCCACAAACAAAGCCATGGGGCTGGCTGGTTCCTCCCCTCGGCCTCCTCAGGCAGCCGTGCAGTTGGGGTCTGCAGGCTTCCCCCAGTGCTGTGTTCCCAGCCAGCATTTCTTTGGAGACGCTCCTTCCTGTCCCCTGGAATTGCCTTTGAGCCACCAAAGGTCACGTGCAGCCACCTCTCTCCTGACCTCTCAGCCCAGCTCTCACTTCTTCCCTGGACCTGTGACTGTCTTCCAGGAGCTTCTCTGTGCTTCACACCCATCGATCCTCAGACACTGCAGTCTCCAGTTCTTCCGGAAACACTTGGGACTGGGTTTGGTGGGTTTTGTGACTCTTGTTTTTCTTGGTACAGGTGATTAAACCCTTGGGCGCTCTACCATGGAGCCACATCCCCAACCCTTTTTATTGTTTAAATGAGATGGGGATGGCTACATTGTTGAGGCTGGCCTCAGATGTGCATCCTCCTGCCTCAGCCTCTGAGTCAACAGGATTACAGGCCATGCCACCATGCCCAGCCTGAGGGTTTTTTACTTTTAGGACCTTGTAGTTCTGGCTTCCCAGGAAAGTGGTGCTTGTTTCTTGTCAGAAATAGATACCCATCCTCCCCTTGCTGGTTCGAGTGGTCAGATTGCTGGCATTACAAGCAAGTGCCACCATGCCTGGCTGGCATATTCTATTTTTATCACTGGAGATTCTCTTGCTTTTCCAAATCCACATGACCATTTAAACAGCCTCTTGCTTCTTTTCTGTTTAATATTTATTTTTTAGCTATAGCTGGACACAACAACTTTATTTCACTTATTCATTTTTATGTGGGGCTGAGGATCGAGCCCAGGGTCTCATACGTGCACTCTACTGCTGAGCCATACCCCAGCCCGCATCTTGCTTCTTACATCTACTTATTTCCCGTAGGCTGATCATAGTTGTGCCTCCTTAGGGGTAGTGTGATGTTTTTGTACGTCTGTGCCCCCCAATGATCCCTCAGGATAGGCAGGTAACCTGGCTGCCCATTTAACTCACTGACCATGCAGGACCTCTGACACACTTTACCTGCGCTGGTCACCTCCAGTGCAACAGTGCTCCTCCAGGTTGCGACTCCCAGGCCTCTCCCTTACTGTCCTGGCCTCTGGTGACCACTATTCTGCTCTGGACTTCAACTTTCTCAAATTTAAATCCCTTATTTTACTTTGTTAAATGAATTTGATATACTTATTGTACGTGTCTGGCTACACTAACACCCTACTCTTGCAGATTGGTTCCACTGCCTGTTGTTCTGCTGGCTCTTGCTCATGGTATCACTCTGTGTGTGTGTGTGTGTGTGTGTGTGTAGCTTTCCCCTGCATGTTTTATCTTAAAGACCTCTTAAAGACCCCTCTGGCTGGGAGAGCCCCCTTCTCCCCTGACAACTCCTACAGGAAAGGCCCTGGGAGCCTCTACTGTGCACACTAACCACCCCCAGGAGGCAGTGTTTCTCCACCTTTTCCCTGCAGTGGGTGATTAGGAATACCCCCCAGCTCCAGACAGGGAGCCCTCTGCAGTGAGGGTCAGGGTATGCCTGCCTTGCCTTCCCAGGAACCTGCAGTCATCACCTGCAGCCTGCCCGTTAACTGCCCTGGTTTTCCCAAGCCCTCCTGTCCCTGGCAGCAGCTCCCGACTGACATCTCAGCAGAGCTCAGTTGGATGAGTAGGACTTCCTAAGGACCACATCTCCTCTCAGCAGTCCATCTGTGAGGCTGGTGTGGAAACGGTTTTCTCCAAAAGGTTTTCACTTGTGTCTGCCTTAAATTATGGCAGTACATTTTTCAGAATTTTGTACTTTTTACAAGACAAACTAAAAAGCAGAGTTGAAAGCCAGCAAAGAGTTTTCCAAGTGTCTGCACCAGCTTTTGTACAGATCAGCACTCCTAAGGCTGGTGTGGCCATCGTAAAGGTCAGGGGCTGTGTGCAGCTGGAGCAGGCCCAGGGCTCTGCATGGAGCTGGGCTGGCTTGTCAACAGGGAAAGCGTGTTTATCGCAAGCACATCCTTTTCTGAATGCTGGGACAAAACACAGCAAACGCCCATTTCTTCAATGCAGCCCAATATTCTGAGATCTCAGCCCTGGAAGGCTCTGAGGACACCAGGGATGAACAGGCAGGAGGGGAGCACCTGTGACCACAGCACATCTGCCTCCTGGCCTCCTCCCCACCAGGAAGCCATCCAGGCCCCTGCCAGGACAGCACAGCCCCTGGGCAGCAAGGAGCCCCGGTGGTTCAAGCTCACTGCATGAAGTCCTGTTCCAGGGGTGCAGATGTGGCTCAGCTTGGCGCTGGGCTCAGTCACATGCCTGGCTGCAAGGCTGCAACCCAAGAGGAACCTGGCCTAGAATCTGCTCAGAGGTTTTAACGTCAGTGTAAATGCAGCCTGCAGGGCTGGAAGGCAGGGACAAAAGGTCAGTCCTTTGCGGGGCCTGAGGCTCCAACAAGCAGAAGTTTCCAGAGAACAGAGTCCTCATCACAGGTAAGGATGGCAGTGGCCTCTGCCCTCTACCAAAATGACCCCCTTCGTGCCCCAGTGCTCAACAAAACTGAAATGCATGTTTCTTCAGACAGAAAAGAGGGAGGACTTGGCTATTTTTATGGTCTTGGCCCTGGGTTCCCCTGGAGGCCTTGTGTGCACATGCTGGGGCCTGGACAGCCTTTGTGTGTCCATGAGGAGTCCATTCCATTACCGTCAGGCTGGTAGCCTGGGCACTTGAAAACATGCCTGGGCATTCGGCAGTTAGCAGCCACAAGCAGCACTGTGGCAGGGTCAGGCTGCCTGTGTCCTTGCCCGAGGAGTCCACCTGTGCTCGCCAGCTGGCAGAGCCCTCATCACCGACTTACCAGTCCGCTGCTGCTGATGACAGCCAGGCCTTCTCCTCCTCTCCCTGTTAGGGTAGGACATGAGGTGTCCCCAAAGCTCATGAAACAATACAGGAATGCCCAAAGGTGAAATGGTTAGACTGAGATGATCATCTGCCGGGCTCATCATCTGAACTGATTCCTGCTCTGGGGGTGGTGACCACGGGCGGGGGCTCTGGCTGGAGGAGGTGGTTCACCAGGGCCTGCCTTGGGGTTGATATTTTTGCCCCTGGTGCCTCCTGTTCTCTCTGCTTCCTGGCTGCTGGGAGCTAAGCAGCTTTCCTCCACCTCGTCCTTCCATCCTTCCATCATGATGTCCCGCCTCTCCTTGGGCCCAGAGCAAGGAATCAGCCGACTGTGAACTGAGACCTCTGAGACCATGAGCACAGTAAGCTCCCTCCTCTAAGTTCTCCTGAGAGGGGTTCTGGTCACAGTGACACAAGTCAACTAACACATGCCCGGCCTCCTCCTGAGCCCCTGTACTCAGGCCAGAGTTCACTCTGAGTCCCAGCCCCCACCCGAGGCGACAGGTTCTAGAGGGCCCTCCACTCACCCAGGCCCACCCCTGGGACTTCCCCAGTCTTTGCAGTGCAGCAGCGCCCGCGACTCCGTGAATTACAGGTTACTTATCTGCTTTTCAGGCGGTGCTGGGGATCTGACCCAGGTCTGCACATGCTGAGCAGGGGTTCCTCCACTGACCTACACTACAAGCCAGATTCAGTTCACCTGCTGTGTCTGCTTATTCTTCAGGGAGAGCTGTTTCCTGTGTCCAGCCCACCAGACCCCCAAAACAAAGAACAGCCTCCTCCCACCCAGAATGAGACAAGACTCCCAAGGCGCTGCTTCAGGTCACACTTTAATAGTCCCTCCGAGGGCTACCCCAGTGGCCAGTCCACTTGGCAACAGAGGGAAGAAGACAGTGGTTCAAACAGGCCATCACTCACCAGCAAGTCGCTCACTGACTGAAAGCACACATATATGTCCCCAAACCTGCAAACAGGTAAGGCGGGAGAAAGCAGCAGCAGCTGGGCCCTGCCCCTCCTGGGGCTTCCGGAGGAGGGGCTGGATTCCCAGTGTGGAGTGAGCAGGGCTCACCTGGCCACCCAAAACCAGAGCTACCTGGCACACACAGGTGCCTGCCTCCTCCAGTGACCCATTCTGGAGGCACACAGGACACATCCCCCACAGTGGGGGACAATGCCAGGGAGCTGCCAGGACTGACAAAGGCTCACGCTCTTGTGCTCACAGACCGTGTGTGAGCTCATCCGGGGCCTGGCCCAGGCAAGGACTCAGCACCGTGCACGGGTGGACGCGGGCTCTCCATCCTGTCCCCAGCATTGAACTCCCCACAGTCAGTTCATGAGTCTGGGACCCTCCACAGGATGCACCCACCTGAAGCCCGGGGCAACCATGCACACTCAGGAACCTCCCCAGGTAGGTGTGCTCAAGTGGCCACCACAGGGAGCACCCACGTTCACCCTGCTCATACCCAAGAGGGCACAGCAGACAGACTGAATACCAGGAACAGAGGCCCCAAGGCGCCCCGTAACTCTAAGGCTTGCAGAGTGGAGGGTGTCTAGGACTACTTGGTGGCCACAGGCCACCAGCCTGGCACGGATGCAGTTACTGCCACCTGATCACTTTCAGAGATCCTGATGTGGAGAGGACCCTTGATTTTCTCCAAACGCAGCAGGGCCAGCCCCACATTCCCCTGGCCAGCCCTGAATTTGCCTGCTGCCTGTCCCGATGCAGTCAGTACTGCAGTGCCGGGGCCCACACCGCCTGCAGGGAGAAGGCCAGTCAGCCGCACAGGGAGGAGCCGCTTGCGGATGACACCCATGTGGTGGGTGCGGGTGGTCAGCTCCTGGCCGATGTAGCAGCCCTTGGTGAAGCTCACGCCATTCATAAAGGCCAGGTTGGACTCCAGAGGCAAAGCCACCCCTGGGGGCAGGTCACGGACCCCCTCAGGGATGCCTGTGGGGATCAGAAACCAGAGATGGGCCTACCAGCACCCTTGCCCTCCCACGGCCCACCACCTGTGCCAACCACCCCCAGCCCCTGTCCTGCCCTCCAGGAGCCCCCAGCTGTCCTACCCTGCTACCCCACAGCCCTGCCCCACTCATACCTTGCTGGTATCGGTGCGTATGATAATCCTGGAGGTCTCCAAGCTGGGCCCGGGGCAGCAGGGCTGGACCCTCCTCCTGGGTAAGGAGCCGCCACCCCATGCATGCAGTCCGGGGATCGCGGGTGAGGATGGCAGTGGCCTCTGCCCTCTCCTGCAGCGGTGCAGTCTGGTCAGCCTGGGGAGAGTTGGGCAGCACCGCCCACACTCGGAGCTCTGGGCGCGGCTCCATTGTAACTTTCCGCCGTATCTTGTACAGTGCAAGGTGCTTCTGCAGTGCGCCCAGCACAGAGCTGTCACACTCCAAGAAGAAGCCTGATGCCTCCTCTGCATACCCGGGGAGCCTGCCAGGAGAGAGGCAGGAGGCTCGAGGGCAGGCAGAAGCACCCGCCCCCAGCCAGCTCACCAAGCACATAGTGAGTAGTAGTGGGCAGAGAATGGTGCCCCAGGCCACGATGGGCTGGGCCTCCAGGGCACAGAGCACCCAGCAGACAAGGATGCCCTGCACACCAACATGCTAAGAGCCATGGCCACAGCCACAAAGGACTGCCCCTCCAGACACATGTCCTCACAGCACACAAGTGACCTGCAGAGACCAATGTGCAGAAAGTCGTGATCCTGGCTGGGTAGGGCTGCAGCCTGCAGTCCAAAGAGGGCCTTGGTCTCAACACCCAGGAAGTGACAAGAGAACCCTGCACACGGCCACCATGGACCATATAGCTCCACAAGAGCACACAGACGCAGTGAGGACCAGCAGGCCAACAGTTGTGACCTGGCCACCCAGGGCTGCACCTGCATAGCACACCCCACGTAGGTACACAGGGGCACTGCGCGAGTAGGTACAGGGAGCCTGGCACCTGTTCTCCCAGGGCTGCTCCTGCACAACAGTACGTGGGAACTGAGAGCCACGCTTCGGTGGGGCCAGACCCATCACAGGCTGCAGAGTGACAACACCCACGGAAAGGCATTGTGCTGAGCAGCTGCTGAGCCAGGATGGGAAAGATGAGACTCGGCCAACTGCCCTGCAGAGAGGCAAGGGGGTGAGCCTCATGGAAGGGACACAGAGGTATCCTGGCTCCAGGAGGTAGAAGGCCGTGGACAGCCAGGACCTGCCTTCTGCAGTCCCAGGAAGACACTGAAGAGCCCAAGAGTCCTGAGGTGGGTCCTGAGGTGGAGGGAGTGAGAGCCAGTGGGGTTCAGCCAGGTGCAGTGTTCTGAGAGGCCACACCCTGCCCATACTCATGCCCATTACCCCAAAGTAAGTCCCAGAAACACGCTAACTTTCACACTGCCCACTGCAAGGGATTTGAACCGCACCACTCAAATAACCCTGGCCAGACAGAAATCAAGGCCACTTAAAGACAGGGACTCATAAAGACTTGCTGGTGGGGAACGGAGACATCCAGGATTCAGCCTGGGTTGCGGAGGTGGACTGAGCCTGAATCCACAGCCCCATGGAAGCCGAGACTCCAGGAGGGGCACAGGAGAGAAGAGCCATAATAAGCAGGTGCCCCAGCCCCTCCCAGGCCAGAGGGCACTAAGTTCTCTCCAGAGAAAGAGCTGTGGGCAGGAATACACTCCACGGCACCATCTCTGGCCTCATCCCACAGTCCAGACACTGCCTGGGCACCCCTTGTCACCTGGCAACAGGCAGGTACTGAACCCTGGCACAGTGAGTCAAAGCAAATACCTCCCAAGCAACATCACAGAATTCAAGGGGTCATCCACGGGAGATGGAAAAGCACACTGTTCACAGGTGTGGATTTAGAATGCCAGTGTGTGACAAGGTTGGCACCACTGGTCACTAGTGAAACTCACGTTGGATACACCTCAAGATTTATGTCACACCACCAAAATGGCCAAAGCAGAGAGAGATGGCAACCTGCATGCCCACAAGGATGTGGAGGAGACGAATGGTCACTCGGCACCTTTGGTCAGAAAGCAAACAGCTGGCAGTTTCTTATGAGACCAAACATGCAGCTGAAGTGGGACAGGAGAAGTAAAAGGCAAGGGACAGGAAGAGAAAGGAACCCTGTGGGGTGCCTCCCTCCTCTCCAGGCTGGGTTTCCTCCCTGCTGGCCACCACCAGACCCCTGATAAATTGGGTACGCCTTGAAGTCACTGCAGGTTCACCCACAGTCTTGACCACCGTGAATCCACTCATTAAGGAAACTGCCCTGGGCACTTGTGATCCACCTGTGCAAGGTACCGACACGTGTGCTTTTAAAACAGATACAACAAAGGGAAATACCATGTTTTAAGAAACCTATGATGGGGGACTGAGGTTGTGGCTCAGCGGCAGAGTGCTCGCCTAGTATGGGTGAGGCCCTGGGTTCGATCCTCAACACCACATAAAACTAAATAAACAAAATAAAGGTATTGTGTCTAACCAAAAAATAAATATTAAAAAAAAAAAAAAGAAACCTACGATGGGGCTGGGGCTGTGGCTCAGTGGTTGAGTGTGGCCTAGTATGCGCAAGGCCCTGGGTTCAATCCTCAGCACCACATAAAAAAAAATAAATAGAAATTATCAAGAATTTTTAAAAAAGAAAAAGAAGCCTATGATGTAGGGTACACTCCAGATGTCATCTACTGACCAGAGAGAGGAGATAGCCTCCACCTAAAGAGCCTGAGAATGGCCATATCACCATGAACAGTCTTGTGATCCCAGGGTGACACCAATCCCACATGCCTTCCCAGGCCCCTTCCTCACAAAAGCTCCTCTAAAACAGCTAGAGACCCCAAGAGGCACCTCTCACTGTTCAGATGGCCTGAATTCTGCTCTGAGAATGTGTACCTTCACCTTACTCTCTAATGAAGTTCTCCCTCTTCGCTGAAATCTGACCTGTCCTCTGCCTCTGGGGAGACCTCCAAACCCCCTCACGAGTGACACCACCACACACAGCTCAGCATCTGCCTCCAGGGTACCTTTCCTGCAGAAATGACAACTGCACACTGAGAACCCAAGAGTTCACAGCAGCCAGCTAACTACTAATTGCCAGAAAGTGAAGGGCAAGGGCCCACGAAACTATAGCCACCTGGCTACAGCAGGCAAGGAGAAGGGACAGTGACCAAGTGGGGAGGCCTGAGAGCCAACCCCAAGGTACTGCAACTGCACATATCCCCCCAGGATGCTCCTGAAATGACAGAGAGATGGGGGGCTGGGGCAGGTGCCCATCCAGAGCAGGAGAGGCCGCCTAGGCATGGAATGTTCTGGATCTGGATCATGGTTGAGCGAATCTACATGGGCGTAAACCCTCAGAGCTGCAATCCTTGACAGATAAGACATCTGGAAAAGCCCAAGGTTGGCTGCCCTCTGCTTCCTGCTTGTGGTCCTTGGCCACAGTTGGGAAACTGGGACCTCTCGCACACAGTGCTTTTGCAGTTCTCTGGGAACCTATAATTATTCCAAACAAAAAACTAAAAAGGAAAGGAGCGGCCTCTAGGTGGGGGATTCACGCTGAGGGAGAAGGCAGCACAAGGGTACTTTCCGTCATGACCCTTTTCACATTATTATGGATTTTACCCAAATGCATGTTTTCATTTTAAAAATCTACAGTAAAGCCAGCAGAAAGACTAAGTGAAACCCGGGAAGCAGCCGTCAGAAGTGGGTATAGAGCCCAGCAAGAAAGGAAGAGCAAGGGCGAGCTGAGGGAAAGTGCAAGGCGGGAGAGTGGCACCAGCAGAGGGAGATGGAGGGCCACAGGTAAGGCCAGTATGGCAAGGTGACCACCTGGCCCACCTCACAGGGCCGGGCATCCTGGCTGCTGGCTGCCAACTGCCCGAGGAGGGACAGGCCGGCTGCCACCTGTGGATGAAGGGTCCAGGTGAGCAGGGGAGACTTCGAGCCCTGCAGGGCAAGAACAGGAGCTGCAGAGGCCGGGGAGGGCCACAGCCGCAGGGCAGGGAGGGGCGAGGGTACAGGAATGGGTCACGGGCTCCACAGCCAACCAGTGTGTCCTGAGCTCCAAGGCAGGTCCCTGGTTCCCAATGGGCTGCAGACACTGGCTTAGCTGCTCTACTTGGCTCAGATGCCCACCCAGGCTGAGTTAACCCCTCCACCTGGTATTTGCTGGGCACCCCCAGCCTCACTACTTCTCATGGGGCCTAGGTTCTGGGGGCAGGGCACTTACACCCAGGTGTGCCTGTGAATGAGAACAACGTAAGTTCCTTTGTACAGCCAAGGCTGGGTTGTGGCCCCAAGTCCTCCCTGCAGCACTGGGACCAGAAGGAGGTCTAGCTCCCTCTGGATTGACGGGGACTGACGGTAGCAGTAGCCTTGAGGTACAGGTGAGCAGGATTGGGGCATCTCTCTCGATCTCAGCACTGTGGCACTGTCTGTCAGGACACTGGACATGCCCACTCAGCTCTGAGGACTACCACCACAGACAGACACTGCCCGGTGTCTCCAGGGGGCAGAACCACAGATGAAATACAGGACATCTGAGTTACATCTGAACTGAAGATCAGCAGGGCGTGAGTCTTAGCACTGTCATCCCTCAGTATCCAAAGGGTCCTTATTTCAAATGGTGCAGACTTTGCACAGAACTCACACACACCTCCCACCTTCAGGTCACCTCGGGTGGTCTGGAATACCTGACACAGCGCACACCCATGTGATGGCTGACACTATGCACCACTGAGGGAACGGAGAGGAGTGGAGTCTGCACACGTTCAACACAGGCCAGGTTACCTTTTCAAACTTTCCACTGAGGTTGGTCAAAACCACATAGCAGAGCCCAGGGAAATGAAAGACCTAGTATGTGAGTATACCCCAAATGCTGCACCCGTGCTCTCCTGAGTCCTGCAGCCCTGCCAGCGTGCAAAGCCCAGGCAGAGGAGGTGGGCTCTGGGCAGGTCTGGCCCAACAGGAGGGCTGCCCCCATGAAGCAGCACCCAGGCATGTACATGCCTCCACTTCTACATGGCCACAGGTGCATCCTGCAGAGGGAGGGCACTGCCACCAGGGCAGAGAAGCCAACCCCCCAAGCCCTACATAGAGGTCTCCTCCTGATCCCATAGAGCCCCGTCTGGAATACCAACTGCCCCTACAAAGGCTGGTGCAGGCCCAGCCTCCACCCCACCTTGCAAGGGAGAGCCTCAAACCACAGGATCCTGAGCAAGGACAAAGGCTCGGGAGTCCTGGGGACTGGGGTGCAGGACACACAGGTGGACAGGGACCAGGTCCTAGACATCCTAATGACGGGCAAGCTGCATGCCCCAGGGGAAACCTATGCAAGGGTCAGGTCCAAGGGTTTGCAATCATTCTTCTCCAAACAAGTCTCTCCTGTTTCTTGGTGCTGGTCTTATGGTGACCAGAGCCCAGATACAGTGGAGACCAGAGACTCAGGCAAAGCTTGTGTCCATGTGGGTCATGGAACCCTGGCCACTTGGGAGGGAGGAGAGAGCCAAGACAAGCCCAAGTTGCGGCTCATCATGTGTACCCACAGGGCAAGGGGACATCTCGATGGAAGACAAACAGGCATGGGATGCCTTCTGACTCCTCTGGGTTCCTTCTGAGAGCAACACTGCCCTAGGACTGAGACTGCACAGGAGTCCCACAGAGTTCAGCACACACTGAGGCCACAGTCCAGTCCTGCCCTCCCAGCCTCCAAGAGAAAGACAGGTCAAAACCACTGACAAAAAAGGCACCAGAGAAAGCTTCAAAATACTGGAGTCTCATCTGGGAGTGGAAGCATGCTGCGCCCCTCCCCTGACTCAGGCAAAGGCAAGGCCCTACTGAAGTGGATGGCACAGGGCATCCATCCTCTGGAGGAGGGCAGTATGTTTCTGGGAATGGGCTGGTTTGTTTTTCTATTCCTGTTAATAAGTATAGTTGCGACTTCTCATATGACCATTAAGTATGAAGGAAAAAACATGACTTTCCAATTGATGCAACTACTTCTAAAGAATCAATCTGTTTGCTCTAAATGCAATGATTCAGCTGTGGAACATAAATTGCTAATGTTTAATGAGAAACCCCCTGTAGGAAAAATAGTCAAGGAAATGTTTGAGAAATTAAATTAAAATCTAGAGAAGAAGAATTAATGTTAAGAAGACAGATTAGTGCTTGGTACTGGGCAACTTGTTCTTGTTCCTGTGCACAATGGTTTGTGCTCTTACTCTTTGTTTGATTAAAATTAGTAGCCTCTCTTTTCAAGTTAACCACTTGCCATAACCGCGGCTGCGGTTCTAGTCAGTAAGTCAAGAAAGAATAGTCAAGGTATAGGCCAATAGTCTGGGAGATTTCTAACTATTACTAAAAGCTAACTAAGCAGAAATAGCTCAAAGCAAACGTGAGCTGAAAATAAAAATGCTTGCTTATGCATAAGCCAAGATACATTCTTCTTATCTAATTGTAGCTACATAAAATTTTGTTTCTTTGAATAATGATTCCTGTTTTGTAACCACAAAGTACTGTGAGCCTGCCAAAATGAAAAGTATATATGATTAGCTTCACAAGTAAAGATTGGGATTCAGCACCTTCACTTTTGTGTATGTGTTGTTTCTTCACCCCCTTAAGCCAACTCCTCACCATCCATTCGTCTCCTGAGACGCCCTGTTGGAGCTGGACTCCAACAGAAACAAAAGACAATGAAGAACTGATATCCAAGGCAGAGACCTTAAAACTCAGCAATCAGCTAACGAAGGCGAAACCCACAGGCATACCACTAGGGAAAGAGGCCTTCTGAAAGGCTGCATCCTGCGTGCCTCCAACTCTGGTCATTCAGAAAAGGCAGAACTACAGCGAGATGCCGAGGAAGGAGGAGCAGAGGCTGAGCACAGAGGTGGCACGCATCGTTCACCCCCACAGAGAGGTCCATCTGTTCGCCCCACAGAGGGTCCAGAAACAAGAACCAGCCCTAGTGCACACGGGCCTGGGGTCACCTGTCTCTCCATTCACGCCAGCAGGTGCTCCCTATGATGCAGATGCAGACAGTGGGTTGTCCAGCCCACCCTCCGCTGGGTGCTCTCGCCTGGGAGACCAGCGCACACTCCCCAGCCCTGAGCATCCCCTCCAGACAGTCCAGTCCATCCTTCCCCCGCTCAGCGCCCCGCCTCTCCCTCAGAGGCCCACCCCTTACGCATCCCCCGCCCCTCCCCAAGTTTACTACCCACGCCCGTGCTCACCCGTACAGGATGACGTCATAAAGCGTGCGCCCCTGAACGTTTAGGAAGTGGGCGTAGGCCGCGCGCACAGGAGGCGTGGCCGCGTGGTCCGGGGAACCCGGAAGCGGCAGCTCATTGGTCAGTAGCCCCAGCAGGAAGGGCGCCGCGTCCGGGCCGCGCACGCGCAGCAGGGAGCGCTCGTCTAGCAGGAAACACGCCCAAGCCGCCCTATCCGTACGGTCCCTGCCAAAACGGCCAGAGCTATGAGCCAGACGGCGCCTCGGGACCGCGTGCAGCCTCCAGCGCCAAGCTGGGCCGCCGCGTCCCGGAGCCGCGCCCCGGAGAAGCGTCGCGACCGCCATCTTGGGCACTAGTGAGGCGGCGGGAGGGCAGGCGCTACAGCGGCCTCTGGCGGCAGCCGCCGGTAGAAAGGGACAGGCGTGTGCGCGGGAGGGGTGTGTCAGGGTGGGGACAGGGGTGTGGCCCCGCGGGCCGAGATAAGGGCGGGGCGTGCGCGAGGGGCGGGGCTGCGTGGGTGGGAAGAACTGCGGTGCCGGCGGGGCGTGTGGGGCGGGGCCTGCGCCTGTCCGTCAGCGCTCTGGCATCGCCCCCGAGTATTGCCAGGCTGGCTCCCCGTCTCCGTGTGGGAGGTTCGTTTCATTGTGGGTCAGAACATAACGCCTAAAATTGGCCTTCTTAACCACTTTTTTAATTGTGGTAACAATGCTTGTCCTGGTAACGGTGTGGGCGTTCAGTTCAGCATGTTCCGCTGCTCTGTAGCCACGCCCATCCCCAGCACTTCTTTCCAGACGGAAGCTCGGTTCCCCCGTGTTCCTCCGTTGGAGTGGGAGGGCTCCAGGGGCTTCCTGGGGTGCAGTCATGCTGTGGCTGCCCTTCGTGTCTGCCTAGTTCTACGTGGCACAGTGGGCTCCGGGTTCATCCCCCCACACACAGGGCTTACTCTGTTGCTCAGGCCCATCTTGCACCTCTGGGCTCGAGCGTCCCACCTGAGTATCTGTGGGTGTCCACCACAGCTGGCAGAATGTTCTTCTTTTGGAAGATGAGTCGTATTCAGCTATATGAGTAGATCTCACTTGGTTCACCTGTTCATCCTTCAGTGGGCCCTTAGCCTGCTTTCAGCTTCTGGCCCCTGTGAACATGGGTGGACAGACAGCTATCTCTTTGAGAACCCACTTTGGATTCTTGGGGGTATGTTCCCAGAGGTGGGATTATTGGGCCATATGATGATGCTAAGTTTTTTGAGAAACTGCCAACCTGTTTCCTAGAGAGCCCTCGTCTGTTTTGGCTACCGTTATAAAGTGCTGCAGCCAGGGTGTGGGGTCTGTCAAACAGTAGTTTTTTGTCTGGACGTTCTTGAGGCCAAATCTCCAGATGTGCCACAGGTCTAGTTTCTGGTGAGGCCGTGTCCTCGAATGGTCATTACTCTATGTATGTGTGTCCTAATCTTTTCTTATGAGGACACCAATCCTGTAGGATTAAGGTCCCGGCAGTGACCACATTTAACCTAACCATGTCCTTTAGGGCCTCATTTCGAAGTCACACTGAGGTCAAGGAGTGCGGTGGCCTGAGGCTCCGTGAATGCCTATTCAGCTGCTACAGCTCAAGAGTAACTTCCTGCAGGCTAGAAGTCCAAGGTCTAGGCAGGGCAGGTTACAGTGAGGGCTGCTGCCTGGAGGGGCAGGGACCTCCTGGGGTCCTTTTATAAGGACTCATCCCATCAAGAGGCTCCCCTCATGACCTCATCATGTCCCAGAGGTCCTACCTCCTGACACCATGGCCTGGGAGAGGATTTCAACCTAGGTGTGGAGAGGTGAGAATGTTCAGTATCCTGTGTTGATACACTCCCAGCTCACGGACACCAAAGGAGTGACAAAAGGAACAGTCATGTGGCTGTCCCCTCTGTTCCTGATGGCCCACTTCTTACTGCCTCTTCCTTCTCCACAGTCTCTCACATTTTGCTCTTTTGTTTGCTGGGCCCTGGGGATGTTGGCTGCAGGCATAGGACTCACCATCTCCATGTGTCTCCCAAGGACAACGACAAGTGCCTATACCTCTAGCCTCTGAGCAGTGACATTGTGGCATGACAGACACCACCTGCCTCTCAGCTACCATCATGCCCCCACTGGTCTCCTTCTAGCCAGTGTCACACATGGTTTGGCTGTGATGGTCATGTCTCTCGCCTCATGGGCCCTCCCCAGGACCACCCATGGCTGAACTTGGGACGCCATGGCAGGAATCACCTGCTGAGGAGCCACAGCCACCCCAGGGCACTTCTTGGGGAAGGGTAAGGGGGCCAGTTGTGGCTCAGTGCAGGGCACCTGTGCATCAGATTGCCCTGGGACCTGCATGCCATCTCCTTTTTCCACAGCTGTCCACTCTGGCCCAGCATGTCAGAGCTCCTTTGAAGGTTTTGTGTTTATGGTCCTGAGCTCCAGGCAGGAGGGATGTTTTGTGCAGCTACTCGCAGTACCTGTTCAGATGACAGCAAGGGAGCCTGTATGGAGGGGCCGTGGTGAAGGCAGAGGAGAGCTGGAGCTCCACGGAGGTGGGTTGGTTGGTAGCTGGAAAAACAACCAGGAGAAGATGCAGGTGAGGGCTCCGACTCGACCCAGTGGCAGGATTCTGCTGTGGGCAGGCCAGGGATGAGAAACCATCAGATGGTGAGGGTGGGGCTTCTAGCTAAAAGTGGAGTTTTCCCCCCAGGACTGGGAACTGAAACCCAAGAGCATTCTACCACTGAGCATACATAGCCCTTTTATTTTGAGACAGAATCTCATTAAGTTGCCCAGGCTAACCTTGAACTTGAGATTCTCCTGCCTCAGACTCCCAAGTAGCTGGGATTACGGCTGTGTGCCGTGAATGCCTATTCTTTACAGGTATGTGCCACCATGTCCAGCTAAAGCTGAATTTTATGAGGTTCTGACTGCAGTTTGGCCAAACAGAGCATCTTTACCGGAACTCGCTGCTGTACCCCAGGTTCCAGGCAGCCCTGGCACATACTGGCACTCAGTTAATACTGGAGGATTAGCAAGTTACCTGCCAAGGCATCTCTACAGAAGACACTTGAGCTTGAGACTCTGGCTGTGATCAGGCCTCAGTCTCTGGACTTTGCCTTCGAGGCCCCTCTGTCTAGCCCAAATCCTATGGGGCTGTGGATCCCTCCCATTTGGGCCTGACCACTGTTGAGGCAGAACCTGGACTGGCAGAGGCCCAGGCAGAAACCCCAAAAGTTCCCCCACCCTGGGGGCCCTTGGGCCACAGGCTTCCTGATTGACAGCAGCCAGGCTGGAATGCACTGCCTGCCCACCGCCCCCTCCTCTTCCCTGGGCTGGAGGGTGACCTGGTACCTCCCTGCCAGCCTCAGTGAGGAGAACGGAAGCCAGGCAGGACAGCACTGGCAGGGGGCAGCACCCAGGGCTGTGGTCACATTCCGCAGCCCTCACGTCAGCCCATCTCTGGCTTCCCACCCATGCAGGGCTAGCAGGAAGGGCACACAGGCAGCTTATCTGGCCTCTCAGAGTTGGTCTGGCCTGCAGCGCCCTCCAGGCCCACCCTGACTGCCAGCCAAGACCCACTGGGCTGTTGAGATACAGGCAATCAGAGAAAATAAGATGGACTTCGCCTTTGGGTGGCCAGGTGTGTGTGGGAGGGAGGCTCCAGGAGACAGGGACTCATCCTGTGGGGCTGGCTTCAGTAGGGGTGTAAGAGCTGGGAAATGGCCGACCTGTGTCCCAGCCCAATTTCCCCAGGTAGCTATGGTTTCCCGTTTTCCTCTTTCTTGGCTTCCTCCCACCCAGGGGAAGGAGGAAGGAGCTGCCCCATTCTGCCTCTGAACCTGGCCCTGTCCAGCCCTGCCCTCTGCGCATTCCAACCTGATCCTGCTCCAGGGCCTGGCCCGTGTCCCAACAACCCCTGGGCAGTGTCCAGGCTTGGCCTGGTGCCCTTGTGGTCATCCCATGCAGTCAGGGAAACTGAGGCATGGGGAGTTTTATCTTCAGTAGCTCGGTGTCTTGCCTTGTGGTACTGGGGAATCAAACCTGGACCTCATGCATGCTGGACAGATGTTCTGCCACCAAGCTATCCCCCACAGCCTTATTTTACTTTTGAGACAGGGTCTGTCCCAGCTGGCCTTGAACTTGCCATCCTCCTACCTCCGCCTCCAGAGGGGCTAGGATGACAGGTGTACCACAGGCGTGGCACCTAGTGACTGTCAGGCAGCAGGTCTATGTGGGTGGGTTTCTTCCCCAGAATGAGGAGGCCAGTAATCTCTGGGCTGCCTCTTGCACCGTTTGAGGCAGCCCTCCTACTAGGGCTCAGGCTCAGGCTGGAGGTCACCGCTCTTCCCAGGTGTGGAGGACATGGCCTTGGAGGTGGGACCTGCAGATCCACGGGAGCCAAGGACAGTGGGGGTGCTCTGGATGGGAAGATGGGGCAACAAGACCTAGTGATCCCCATGAAATGCTCACCAAACTGATGGGCTCAGTGGCCCCTAAGCCCCCAGGTCTCTGGGAGGAGAAGTTATCCCTTGGGGCTCCTTTGTCCACCTCCATGCCATGTGGCTTCCAGCTGGACATAAGCCATCGTACTTGGGCAGCGTCTGAAGTCCTAGCCCTGGGACCTTAGAACGAGGCTGTGTTTGAGGTGGGCCTCCTAGGAGGGTGTTAAGGTATGGTGAGGTCACTGGGGTGGGTCCTCATCCTACAGGACCCAGGGCTACTGCGAGATGGTGGAGAGGAAAGGGTGGGGAGGGAGGTGGAGGCAAGCCCAGGCGGAGGCTGGGGAAGCCTGCCCTGCCTGCACTGTGCCTGGGACCTGGGGATGGAGGAGAAGCAGGTTTTGGCAGCCCAGCAGGCTGAAGCTCCCTTTGCAGCTTCCCTGTCACCTGGGTCCCTCTGAACTGGCTCCAGCAAAGGGGTGTGTACGGGCTGGAGATCTCCAGAGGAGCAAAACCAGCCCGAGATCTGGAGACATCATCTGCTTGGGCTGTGTGACAGTTCCCTCACACGCCCTCGGCTGGGCCACAGGGTGCCCAAGTGCCTGGCCAAACATCACTCTGTAGTTGATGACAGTTATTATATATATCATAAAGAACCAGAGGGCAGGATTCAAAGGCTCAGCACACAAAGACGTTTTATACATTGTAGACATCTAACCCATAACGTGCAATTATTATACGTCAATTAAAAACAAAATTTCAAAAACCATTATTGTGAGTGTCTGGAGAAGTGTTTCCCCACAAGATTAACCTTTGGGTAGAGGAAAGCCAATGGTGGGCCTCATCCAATCAGGTGAAGACTCGAACAGCACTGGTTAAGTTGAGAGAGGGTGAGAGCGATGCCCAATCCCAGGCTTGGCACCATAGTTCCAGCACAGAGACCTTCCTTCGCTAGCAGCAGCTCCTCCAGCAGCACAGCTCCAGATCTGGATGGCCTCTAATGTGGAACTTTCATTAGGAGATGCTGGCAGGTAGCCCCGCTGAAGGAGACACCTGCTCTGGATGGTGTTTTCCTACCCTCTTAGAGACCACATCCAGAATCACCATCCATGACTTCGTGGGGCAGTGCTTAGTTTGGAATGAGGATTCACCTGGGGACAGAGGTCCCCTAGAGCCAGGGTTCATCTGGTGCTGAGCCTAAAGTCAGGGCTCCTGGAGGTGAAGGTCAGCTGGGGCTCAATCAACTAGGCCCCAGAAAGGAAAGGGACTTAGTTAGCATGCACTTGGCGCCTGGCCAGAGTCAGCCAGCCATTAGACTTGGGACTCAGCCAGGGTTTGAACCAGGGACTCCAGAGAGGGGTTTTCAGCCCAGGAAGGTGGGGAGGCAGCTATGTCACCTGGGGTCTGCACCAAGATGGCCCCCTGCTGGGAGTGGCAAACTCTGGCCAGCATTCCAACATCTCCAGCGCCTGAGATGGACTGCCCTGTCCATGAGTGGCAGAGCAACCTTGTGCATGACTGTCCTTTGTTTCCTGACAAGTGTGGCCTCCACTTCCTGGCCCCAGCACACTCCCTGGCACCCAGTGGCACCATCTTGTGTCTGATAATGACCTTCAGGAGCTCCATCTCAGGCCTTGCTCCCTGCTTGTCCCTGGGGAGAGGTCTCCCAGCCAGGCTGGTGCTGAGCTAGGTGCCCCCTGTGGCTGGTAGTGGACACTTGGGCACACGTGCCTGCTTACATGTATGCAGTCACATACATAGCCACAGTGCATGCAGTTACCAGTGTGCATATTAACACAAACTCACTCGTGCTCAGATGTACACAAGTGCACACACCCTGTTGTAAACAAAAGTTAGTTTTATTTTGCTCCCTTAGTTCCAAAGCTGGCTCTGAATTAGGAAGGCAGGCAGAGAGGTCATGGGCAGGCTTCCCAAGACCCCTTCCTCTAGCATAACCCAGCCACAGGTCCCCAACCACTGCTTTGTCAGTCTAGGCAGCAAACCTTAGCTGATACTTTTTGCCATAGAGGCTCAGAGAAGGGGTGGTCCTGTCCATCAAAGGTCCTCTGCAGAGTGTCACCCCAGGAGAACCAGGAACTGGTGCAGGTTGGGGCTGAGCCCAGGACCCTATGCCTGTCCTGGGATTGCTGGAACCAGGGCTCCAGGCTGAAGGTGTGGCAAAGGAACCACATATTGTGGCAGCGAGTGGAAACTGCAGTCCCCAAAATGTCTGTTCCAGGGACTCAGGTGGTCAGTGGGTTGCTGCAAGGGAGCTCAGAGGGAAGGAATGGGAGGCAGGCAGTGGTCATCTCTGAGGGCCCAACAGCTCAGCAGGGGCACGGCCAGTCATTCTGGGGCCCCTGCTTTGCCCACCCTTGGGGGCACACAGGCTTCCTCCTCCCCGTCTTTCAGCCTCAGAGGTGCCCAGACCCTGCCTCCTGTTGGCCTTCAGCCCCTTCTCCTCCCTACAACGTCCCTCCCCAGGCAGGAGAAGCAGCCAGAGCTGCCTTGGGTGCCGCTGTCTTAACAGAATTGAGATCAACTTTCCTCCAGAGCCCCCCACATCAGCAATCCCCGCCAGTATCTTCAGATCCACACAGTGGCCTTTCCGTCCCTGCTGCCGCTACTGCCCTTCTCGGAGCCAGCCCTGGGTTTGGCGCCTGGCCGCTCATGGGCCCCAGGCCGGCCCTGCTCTCCGGCGGTGCCCCCAGACGTGGCGCTGCCGGTTCCAGAAGCCGGTGCGCTGGCTCTGGGTGGCCCCCGGTTGGCCGCGGAGAGCCCAGGGCAGGGCGGGCTATCCCGGTCTCCGCCTGCTGCCGCCCCGTCACGCAGCGCCTGCAAGGCCAGATTAGCCAAATTCTGGTCATGCGCGCGTGCACGCTCAGCAGCACGCACCACCAGGCTGTAGTCGGGCGGGCAGGCCAGGCTGGTGGCCGGGGCCGGGAAGGCACAAGGTGGTGGGCGCGGCCCGGGACCAGGCACCTGCGCTGGTGGACCGCGGCGGCCACGTACGGCGTCCTGCGCGCTACCCAGGCCCAGGTGAGCCATCTCGCAGAGGTTGAGCAACAAACACAGGCAGCTGACCACGTACATGACCAGCAGGAAGACAGTCTTCTCAGTGGGCCGCGACACGAAGCAATCCACCACGTGTGGGCAGGGCTGGCGGCTGCAGGCGAAGAAGGGCCGCACCTCGAAGCCATACAGTAGGTACTGGCCCACCAAGAAAGCCACCTCAAAGGCAGCCCTGACCACCAGTTGGGCCACGTACACGCGCATCAGTCCCTCGCGCTGGATGCGTCGCCGTCCATCGTGTTGCCCGGCTGGACCCGGGCCCCCAGCCGCCTTGCCGTCTACCCCAGCCCCCTTGGTTGCCACCTCATCTGCGCGCTCCTCCTCCGTGTCCTCTCCCGGCCCCTCGGGCAGTCCTGGCTCTTCCTCTTCTTCCTCCTCCAGCCCAAGCATGGGTTCTGCCTCGCCCAGGTCAGTGGGCTCCGGCCATCCAGGCGGTGGCAGGTGCGCCCTGAGAGAGCGCCGGGGACCTGGGCGGCGGCGGAGCGCGCGCCTCCGCTCCTGCTCCGAGGCACGCGCCAGGCGGTGGACTGCGTAGCCCAGGTACATGACGGAGGGCGTTGAGATGACCACGATCTGAAAGACCCAGAAGCGCACATGCGACAGGGGTGCGAAGGCATCGTAGCAGACGTTGTCACAGCCCGGCTGCCGCGTGTTGCAAGTAAACTTAGACTGCTCATCGGAATAGATAGACTCGCCGCCCACAGCAGTCAACACGATGCGGAAGACTACCAGCACGGTGAGCCACACCTTGCCCACGAAGGTGGAGTGGTTGTGGATCTCCTCCAGCAGCCGCGTCAGGAAGCTCCAGCTCATGTTGGTCATGGGCGCGGGCGGGCAGGACCTGTGGGCGTGGGCAGCAGTCAACGACGGCCAGATGGGGGCATCTGGAAACCTGGCACTCAGGGTTCAGTCGAGGGGCCTTGCAGTCGCTCAGCTTACCTATAGCTGGTGACCCAAGCTCACCATCTTGCCTTCCCTGGATGGGAAAGGCATCCCCACCCAGGCCTAAGACCCTGTCCGTGGGACTTAGGGAGAACCTTCCTTGGCAGAGCCACATCTCTTGTTGAGCACCTGCCCATCCCTCTCTCCCCAGAACTTCTCAGGGGAGCTCTGTGGTCAGATCCTGCTGCACCACCTTGCCCCACTCCCTCCTGCTCCCACAGAGTTATGCCCCAGTATCTGAGGGTCTGTTCCAGGACCCAGTCCCCCAAGCCCCCACTACTTCTCCAACTTCCCAGCCTCTGCAGCCCCCAGCCCTAGTAGCCCCATCAACCCCCACAGCCCTGAGTCCCAGCAGCCCTGCCCTTCTCTCTCCATACCCTGCACAGCAGCTCTAGAGATCCTCTGCCTCGATAAAGGACCCCATCCTCTCCAAGCCCCTGCTGGTTCTGCTGCACCTAGCCTGCCAGCTGCCTCTCCCAGCACAGGACCACTGGGGCTCCCCGTGCAGCCCTAGCTCCTTCCCTCTAGACTGTTCCCAGCTAGGGGAACCAAGGAAGCCAGCATCTGTCCAGGTGGGACAATGTCTGGTGAAGCTGAAAACACAATGATGCACAGCCACCTTGGGCAGTGACAGAGACAGCCACATCTATGTGCTCAGAGGGGCTCTGGGGCCTGGTGAGACCCTCATATTTACCCTACCAGGAGTCACTGAAGGGCAGCAGGTGTGGCCTGTTGGGTGGGAATTCCAGGCCACAGGAGGGAGAGGTGAAGCAGCTGAGACCCCACCAAGCAGTGACGCCATGGCCTGGCCATACAGAGGGGAGTCTGGCCAGGCAGAGTTTGCTTATGGACCTGGTGGGGATGTGAGGAGAAAGCCATGGAGGATAAGGACCACGGACAGGGAGGCCATTTTGGAGGGGAGACTGGCATCTGGGTCTGGAATTGAGGGTGCCTGTCAGTGTCTGGGCAGTTGGGGAGGCAGCTGGACCCACGAGAGTTACCAGGTGACTCCTGATAGGGTAAATATGAGGGTCTCACCAGGCCCCTGCGCCAGGCAAACTGCCCCCTACCTCTGGCCTGAGTCCTGCTGTCCCTTCTGCTGGCCAGAGCCAACTGCTGCCAGGCCACAGCTGCCTCACCGCACACAGAGGCACAGTGCATAGTACTGCACACACAGGTGCTCCTGCACACCAACATGCCTGTGCACTTGCACACACATGCACCTGCCCTTCCCCATCCCCTCTCCACGCGTCATCTGTCTGCGTAGCGGGTGAATGCTCTGTGGATAATGATGGCAGCCAGACCCATGGAGCTCCTATCCAGCCTTCCAGAGAGGTGGACAGCTTCACAGAGGAAGTTCACAGACAAAATGCAGAAAACCATGGGTTTGTGCACACCTGTCTTTGCTGTCACCTGAAAGGGCCAGGATGCAAAAACGCCTGAGGATCTGGGGACGCGCCTGGCCCCAGGCTGTTGTCTCTAACTCCAAGTCCCTGAAAGGAAAGAAGCGCTGATGCCAGAGCCAGGGCAGGGACACAGGGTGGCTTTGGAGAGGAGGAGCCTAAACACGAGGCGGGTGCACAGGAGCAAGACACACAGCGGGGCCTGTCGGAGGGAAACCAAGTCAGCTGAAAGCGCTCCTGGTGGCTAAGGCTGCTTGGACTTAGACTGGGCTTAGACCCCTGAGGGCTTCAGTGACGGGTGGAGCCAAGATGAGGAGAGCAGACAGATCCTGCCAGGAGATGCACCTGCCACCAGACCCACCTCCCACCACTGCGGCAGGAAGGACCCTGCCTCCCAGGGTGGCAGAACAGAGGAGTCCCACCGTCGCAGTGATCACTGCTGTCTCTGCCATGACCCAGGCCAGTGCCATGGCCGAGCACTGTATGGGTACCATTTGTGAGATGGGCTCTTCCTCCCCAAACTCACAGCCCCGCAAAGCAGAGAGCTGGAGTCCTCCCCATGGGCCGTACTACAGAATGCCTGGGCGAATTTGTCCAGCATCCCAGGGCAGGGGAACTTCGTGACCTTCACGGAACTTGCATGAACTTCCCAGCTTTCCTGGGAGTCCGCATGTGTTTAAAGTAAAGGACGCACCACAGAGGGGCCAGCCAGTGCAGGGCCTTGGAGCAGGGGAACCCTCCCCCAACACTAGGCCTACAGTGGGATCTGGGAGGGGGTCCACTGGAGGGCCTGGCTCCTCCAAGGGGCGCCCTGGTGTCAGGCCCAAGGCAGGCAGTGAAGAGCATGGTGGTGCGAGGGAGGAGTGACCCCAGCTGGCCCTGTAGCAGTCAGTCAGAGGCCAGGGAAGAGCAGGAGGTGCAGGCTCTGGAGTTTGGAGGAAGGATGTGGGTTCAGGGCAGGAGCAGGGACTCACAGAAGGCTCACAGAGATGACAAGGGTCTAACAGTGGGGTTGGGAGCGCAAATCAGGGCTCACAGGAGTGTGGGGGCCGGGGCTCACTACAGGGCTTGCCTGTGCCCAGCAGCCCTGGGTGTTCCCTAGCCCTGGGCACTCTGAGGCCATCAGGTGGGAGGCTCCCAGTGATAGGGGAGGCATGGAGCTGGTGGAGGGGGTACAGGCAGTGGGGGCTGCCTCTGCGGGGGTCTCTTCCAGGGCAAGTAGGAAAGGCTGCCTGTCAGCAATCTCCAATGTCAGGGCCTGGTCAGCACGCCCAGTCCTGGCACAGTGGGAGACCAGTAGCCCCAGACCTACCAGCAGTAGGATGGGCTTCCCCACCCCACCCCCCCACCCCCACCCCCGAGTCCTGATCACTGGCTCTGAGCTAGGTCCTGGGAAACACCCTCAGGCATCCTCAGGCGTCCACCCCTCTCAGAGTGGGGTGGCTAGGACCGGGCTTCCCCTGCTCTGGTGGCTGCTGGAGGGGCACCCTCAAGTGCTCAGCTCTCCAAGCAGGGGCTGGGTGGGGGACTGTCCCTTGTCCACACATCAGCACCCCTCATGCCTGAGGCCCCAGTCCTGATTGTCCCCTCCCAGGGTCCTCAGAGGTGGCTGTAACACTCACCCACAGCAGCCTCGGCGCCCACCCTACAGGCTGGGCCCTGGCACACCCACCTGAGCTTCGACCATGCATCTCCTGGCGTGCTGGCCCAGAGGGGATGCGCACCCTTAACCACCAGGACCCAACCCTCAGGCCCTGGTGACCTTGGCAGCCCATGGCAGTGAGCCTGCTGCCCCTGTGTGCACGGGCAGGCCACCTTTGGCCTTTCTCTCCTGCCTCCTCGTCCCAGCCTGCTTCCCACGTCTCCAGCCTCCCCTCTCAACCACACAGGTGTGCCGAGGGGTGTGCAGCCCGTGTTTAGGTTCACACCCACTTGAACACTCGTGCAACCACGGGCTCTCAATTCCACACCAGCCAGCACCTCCCTGGGGAAGCCCCCCAGGCCTGGGGGGCAATCCAGCATGTCAGTGGACACTTGAGCTTCTTGGGAGGTGGCCTAGAAATTCAGCCAGACCCCAGCTGCCTGGAGATGCAGGCGTGGGCTGAGGTAACTGCTGCCATCTTGTGGGCCTACTGGCCTGGGACCTGGCACTCCAGGCTGGGGACCCCTCACCCTGGGTACCCTGTAGTGATCATGTGTGCTTCCCCCACCTGCTCTCCTGAGTGGGACAGCTTGCAGCCTGTACCCGAGGGGCCCCACCTGCCGCCATTCCCCACCTGCAGTCGAGCCCCCCCCTGGGTGCTCAGGGAGGCACAGAGCCCCGTGGACCAGGACCCAGGAGGGGAGGGGCCACCCCTTCCTCAGAGATGGAGACCAGGTGGGATGAGGGAAAATCACTGCCCTGCCATTGAGATAGCTGCTGCTGCAGTACAACCTGGAACTGAGTGGCCGGTCCTCCAGAAGTGGGGCTGCTGGCCTGAGTGTGGGTGGGGAAGACAGAGGGATGGGGGTGACAGCCTCCTCCAGAGTCACCAGGGAGACCTCCCACAACTACCGCAGGAAGGACCCCGTTTCACAGGGTGGCAGGACAGAGAAGTTGCACCTTAGCAGTGATCACTTCTAACCATCTCTGCCATGACCCAGGGAGGGTGCTGTGCTGCCCACTCTCACAGGGGTCCACATGCACCCCCTGCACCTTGTCCCTGGACCCACATCCCTCATGCCCCCCCACAGCAGATGCCTGGGCTCATGAGGACCTCCTGTGCAGAAGCTTTGGTGGCCCTAGCGCAACGGTCAGCAGGGCTGTTCTGGACAAGTCCTTCTTCCCCCAGGCCTTAGTACTCCTCCTTGGGACCCTAACATCAACCACCCATCCTTGCCCTAACGCCTTCTTAACAAGCCTGCTCCAGCCACCTCCAGAACCCCACCCACCCTACTCAGCACAAGGTTTGCTATCCTTGCATGACCTGCTCCTTGGCCATATGTCTGTTCTGCTCCCCGCTGAGGCCCTGGGCCCAGCAGGTGAGAGGGGCTTGCTCAAAGGACAGCCAGCCTGCCTGGGGTCCTGAGTGATTAGAGGCTGAGTGCCTCCTGGCAGTGGAGCAGGCCCTGTGGGTGGGACCCCCTGCCTCTGGCTTTCTCAGTCAAGCCAAATAGTGCCCAGGCCCAGCCTCTGAACACACTGCAACTGGCTGGGGGCTCATCAGCTGCAGGCAAGGGGCTCCAGCTGCTGGGGGAGATGCCAAATGCACGCCTTGCTCACCAGGCAGGCCCTGTGCAGCCTGAGGCCCCATCTCCCCCACCCATTGCCCAGAAGCCCCTAAGTGGCCCCTGCTCACAGCTGGGCAAAGATGAACAGACACCCAGAGGGGCCCCTCAGTGCACAATCCAAGCAGTTGCATGCTCCCCAGGATGAGTCCTTCTGTAACCCCCCTACCTCCCCACAGGTCCTGAGGCTAAGCCAGGAGTGGGGTGCAGCAGGGGTGAAGTCACCCTACCTCAGCTGGCTGAGGGGTTCACCGCTAGTTCCTGCTCTGGATGAGTCTGGGGAGGTGGGTGGGGTTCCCAGGCAGAGCCCTACCTTCTCCAGGCTGGGAAATACAAGTCTCAGTGAGCCCTTCCACCTGCCGGACGATGCTGGTCCTTCCCGAGGGTGTGTGGCTGGGCCAGGGCCACCTCTCGCCACCAAGCACAATGGGGGGTGAAGGGGGGGGCCTTCAAGGGCTCCATTGTTCCCCCTGCAGGCCTCAGGGTCTGAATCCCTGATTGTCCCTGGGGGCAGGGTAGCTGGAAAGGCCTGCCTAGGCCCACAGCAGTCCCCGACACTGCACCTAAGGTCCAGGCCTGGCTCTGGCCTGCCTTCCTTGAAACACATCTGGCCTTTTGGACAGGGCCCAAGACGCCTGGTCTCCCTAGCTATTTCCGCCTGGGCTTCCTGCCTGCTTCCCTCTTCCAAATCCTCATCCACCCACATGCCTGGGTCTTGCCCTGAGTGGCTTCACCTGGACACCATAGGCAGGGCTGGGGCTGACCCCCTGCAAATGTGGTGCCCCTCTGCTGGGGCCATTTTCCTGGGCCAACCACACAAGAAGAGGCCCAGCACAGCCAGGGTTCCTGAGGCACACCACTGGGGCCCAGGACAAGATGGATAGCTACCTCTGAGGAGGCATCTCCCTTGGGAGCCCCCAAATCATCCTGGCCTCCAGACCTCAGGGATCTGGAACCTCTATGGAGGCTCTGGGCATCTGCTCCTACACCAGCCCCTAGGACCCTGATCCCACAGCCTCAGCTCCCTGTTCCCTACCTGGATTGTCTCTCTGATGTCCCTAGCTGGCCCAGGAGCAACTGGGAGAACAGGCAGCAGTGGACTCCCAGAGCTGGGCCTGAGCTCCCCAAAGGGACATGCTCAGGAACAGCCCTGGCTGACATTTCCATGACTGGTGGACACTGGGTCAGGTAATGGAGTAGGTGCCAGCAGACACTGTCCTTAGGGCTGGCTGGGTAGGAGTGGAGGGGACCAGGGGTCCCGTGTGGAGGAATGTAGCTGTGGCCTTACTCAGGATCAAGTCCCCACCTCAGGGTGGCAACACTCTAACCCAACAGTCACTTTATTAGGATGTCAGTCCCGCTCCAGCGGGAGGGACAGGGGAAGGGACAGAGACAGCTCAGGGAAGGCAGATGGGGGGCACCTCCAGCCACAGTGAGGGAGGGAGGTGGGCAGCAATCCCACCCCACATGCCAAACACCAGCTGAGGTGCAGAGCTGCCATGTGGCCAGCAAGGAGCAATTGTGCCCACCCCAGTTGGGAAGCCATCCTGGGTGCTGTGTGGATCCTCAGCAGCCCAGACAGATGCAGGGCACGGGAAGCGCCTGTGGGTTGGACAGCTGGTCCTCAGGAATGGCTTGTCCCCTGAGCTTTCTTGATTTCCTGCCCAGGAGGAAGAAAGAAAGGTCAGGGAAGGCTGGGATTGGGGAGGACTGGTCCTCCCATCTGCTGACACCCGGTCTTGTGCCAGTGTGGGTACACCAAGCCTCTCCAGAGTCCACACAGGACGCAGCCTGAGCAGGGGCTGCCCAGGACCAAGGAGGGAGGCCCACCTCAGACAGTGCCTGCTTCAGTGCCGCGTAGGCTTCATCCAGGTTATCATTGATGATCACCAGGTCGAACAGGCCTGGCTCCTTGCCTGGGGATGAGATAGGGTCAGGGACAGGCAGCACCAAACTCATCACCTAGCTGTGTTCCCTTGCTGCTATTCTGCGAGGCAGTCCCAGCATGTCCAGGCTATGGGAGGGACAGACCCCAAGGGCCAGGTGCCAAGCCACACTCTCCTCTCTGCAGAACCCCAGCAGGGGCTCAGTCCTGTCAAGCTCTTGAATCCAAGCTCAAATTCACGACTGTCTCGAGACACTGGTCAGGGCTAGCAGTGCTGGTGATGTGGCTGCCCCACGCCCTTGCAGAGACAGCAGAAGGGCCAAGCAACCCCCACCTGCAGCAAACTGAGCACAGACCAGAGGGAAGAGGATCCGGGTGGAGACGGGGGTGTGAACCTTTAGGGGACCCCAGCTGCACTCACTGCTGTCCATGTCTGCCCGAGCGGCGGCCAGCCGCTTCGCCAGGCTCTCCTCTGTCTCCGTGTTACGCTGGCGCAGCCGTTGCTCCTAGAAAGCAGGCCCATGTGGGGTCAGAGCCTCCTGGGTGCCCGCCCAGCCCTGCCCCGGGCACCCACCAGCACATCCAGTGAAGGAGGCTGCACAGAGATGTAGATGGGGCGAAGGTCTGTCTTCTTGATGTTGCGTACGCCCTGCAGGTCCACGTCCAGCACGCAGATGCGGTTCATGGCCTGCACGGCCCGCACGGCCGCCTTGCTAGGGTCAGAGATGGGCGCAGCCAGAAGCTCAGTGGCACTGCTCTGCTCTGCCAGGCCCCAGGCCTCCAAGACTTTCAGAGGGACTTGGCCCCTCCCCTCCCAGCCTCCCCTGGGCAGCTGCAGGGCCTCACCTGTCCCCAGCACCCCCTGCACTTTCCAGAGCACCCCAAGCACACCCCCACCAGGCCCCTGCCAGCATAGTCACTTGTCCTGCAGCCACATGGGGTTCCTCTTGGTGGGCACTGCCTGACCCCGGGCTTCTGGACAGGCCTGTTTCTGTGCCTCCTCATGTGCTCCCTTACCCACTAGATGGCTCAAGGGCTCCATGGGAGCTGGGGAAGGGCACGCTGCAGCAGGCAGACTGAGTGGAAAGTATCGGAGGGGAAGACTGGAGAGCCCACTGCTGCCATGACATGGGGACCCTGACCCATGGCCCCAGGGGTTTTGGGCCTACCCCATGCACAGCCCACCTTGTCCCATACAGGTTCCCTGAGAACTCAGCATGTTCAATGAAGTCCCCAGCGGCGATGTCATGCTGCATCACCTCCCTGGTCACAAAGTAGTAATCTGGAGAGGAGGAAGGCTGTCTAGAGGTGCCCACCACACGGCCCGGCCAGCATCCCCATCTCCTCGGAGTACTGACAGCCCTCCTTCCATCCTGTGTCCGGGTTGCTCTGTCCTTGTGTCATGTGCCACTGCTTGCACTGTCCCCTCTGTGGGGACTGGAGACTGCCAGGTTCCACAGAGGAGGTGGGGACCCCTGGGCCACACATCAGGCATGGAGTGTCTGGGACATGCTAGAGGAGCACACTGCCAGCACACCACACAGCAGCGGGGCCAAGCTCAGCCTGGGTCAGGTGCCCAGGACACTACTTCTGTAGCTTCCCCCAGGCTGACAAGAGGCACAGGACCTAATCACACCCACCACCCCTGAAGGCAGAGACCCTCTCACAGGTGGGAGACCACTGTGTGCACTGCAGCCAAGAGGCAGGGGATGAGGAGACCTCCCAACACCATGCCAGCTGCAGCCAGGGCCCATGGACTACCCAAGCCAACTCACCTCTGCCGTTCTCCTCACCAGGCCGCGGGTCCCTCGTGGTATCTACAAAAAAGACCCACCACCCACTGAGAGACTCTGGGGCCCACCAGCTCCACAAGTCTTCTCTGGCAGGTATGCTCTGCCCAGGGGCCGCCGCAGGGCTGTGCACCAGACCTGAGGCCTGCACCGCATAGGCAGGAGGCCTTGGCAACCCAGCCCTGCCCTCTGGGGTCCATGGAGACCAGGAGGCTTGCTGCAGACTCAGACCCCAGGAAAGGGGCATAAGCAGAGCACCCCCAGGCTGTGTGTGTGCCTCTGGGGCCTCCAGAGTGGCTCCATGCTGGGGACAACACCCCTAACCTCTGAAGCCCGTATCTTCATGTCCCCAAAGTACTCACGGGACACACTGAAGCCAAAGATGCTGCCGTGCTCCTGGAGCAACCTCTTCAGCAGGGTGCTCTTCCCAGCCCCGGATGGCCCACTCAGCACCACGGGCCTGGGTCCCGACATGCCTGTGCAGGGGCAGGTGCAGGTGTGGGCAGCTGTGCCCTCACCCATGCCAGCACTGGACCACACAGGAGGCAGTGGGGTGAGGGCCTTCCTGTGCAATGTGCACCATGCACAGAAGAGTGCTAATCCAGCAAAGATGGCCACAAGAGCAAGGAGGCCAACAGGGCTCCAGCCCCACCCTTGTGTCTCCCCCAGCTAAGCCTGAGCCAGATGACACTGTCCACTCCAGTTCCATCCTACTCAGGGCTGCCTCCAGGATCCCATCCTGAAACCCCTGCCCCACCCAGGGCTGCCCTACCCAGTGCCACCCCTCTGGGACCCTGAGACCTTTACCCCATGTGGGAACCTAGCTTTGGCTCCTACAGGTGGTACTGCCTGCTGGGTGGCCGGGTCTGAGGTGGGAGTGTTCCTGTCCCCACAAGTGTGGTCTCATTAAGGTCTGCTCAATCCAAGTCTGTTCTGGGAACCTCCCACTAGTCCTGGTCTCTGATGCCAGAGTTTGGGAAGCACTGGCTGCTGGCAGGTGGGGCAGCCCTAAGAGGGGAAGCTGGATGTGGCTAAGGGCTCAACACCTGTGGCAGGAAGGCACTGAGCAGCCTATGCCAAAGGGGAGGTCTGTGGGATCAGCTGAGCCCTACCCCACAGCTCAGCACAATCTTGCACCAGTTTCCTTCCTTATGGATCTGCTGGCACTGCCCTAGGACAGGGACCCTCCCCTAGGATCGACTGAATCCCAGCCCTGACCCCACGGTCTCCCAGCGTTTGACTGCTCCAATTCACCCTCCCACCAACCTGGCCCTGAGCAGGCCTTCTTTCCCTGGGGGACAGCCCCTCCTGTCTCCCTGGGACAGCACCCACCTGCCTGGGGTGCAGCCTCCTTTGTGGTCAGCCTGGGGCAAGACTGCAGTTGCTCTGCACTCAAGGCTGGGGGCTAATCTCTGACAAGCCTGCACCCTGCCCTTCTGACAGCTAAATCCCCTGGACACCCAATCCCGCCCTTCTTAGAACTAGATCCCCTGGGTGCCCAGCCCCACCCTTCTGAGAGCTAAATCCCCAAGTGCCAACCCTGCCCTTCTGAAAGCTAGATCCCAGGGGCCCTTACCCTCACAGGGAAGCCAGCCCCACCCCCATACCGAGGAGGAAGGAAAAGGAAGTTCCTTGCCCTGCCCTACCCTAGCCCATGTGAGCTGAGGGGTGCAAGACCAAGTCTGCCCAGGGCAGCATATGGGTGAGAGTAGGAGGGAGGAAAATCCAGGCAGGATTTTGGGGACTAAAGCTGCCACTCTGTGCTGGCCTGGGCAGAGGGAGACCCTGGAGGCTGTGTAGGAGCTGGAGGGGTTGCCTGGCAACCCAAGCACCTTAGCCCTGGGCTGTTAGCAGCACAGTGCCTGCAGGGACAAGCACCTGTGTGGACAGGCCTGCTTCTTAATCTCCAATGTAGGCCACGAGGTCATCTCAGAGCACCATGCCGGCTCTTCACATACAGGGGCATACGCCACAGGACACTGCCCGCAGGTGCCCCTACAAGGTACACGCACTCAAAACATGCACATCCGCACGTACACACTGAAACGCACACGTTTGTACGTGTTCTTGAGAAGAAACACTCAGGACCGCTTGCGAAATATGCAGGAAGGAGGGATAGGGGAGCCTGGCCCACATCACCAGCAGGTCAGTGACAGACTGCTCTGGCCTGCCTGTCCAAGGTGTCTTCTCACCTGTCACGCTGCTCTGCATGCCACCTTCTCTGGGGCGTCCAGGCAGAGCTCACCCCCAGGCCACCCCTGCTCACCCAGGCCTGCTGCCAGCTGCACATCCTGGCTCCACAGGGTGGCCCTCCCTGCTGCCTACACCAGGCACTCAGGTGGCCACAGGTTGGTGGCCTGCTGCTGCCTGTGGGGGCTCTGCATCTGCTGACTTGGCACATTCAGTTTCTCGTACCCCAGAGTGTCCCAGGACACAGGAGCCCTGTAACCCAGGCCAGCTTCTAGAGCTCCTGGCTCGCGTAAGGGTAACATGGGTTCACGGCAGGGCTCACCCTGGGGTTGTCCAGACTCAGTGCATTCCCCAGCACTGTCCATGCAGTCTGTCTGATTTGCCCCACTCAGCTGGCTTGTCTACAAAGACCGAACGCCCAGAAGGTGACTAACAGGCCACGTATGGCCAGCTGGGCCAAGGGCCTCAAGCTTCAGTATCACCCGACTTCTGTGCCAAATGACACAACTACCAGCACTCCAACAGTTTAGTCACCCTGGTAGCAACCAGGAAGGACCACATAAAAGAACAGGTGGCATGTGGATTCCTAGAAAACAGACACCTTCCCAAAATCCCTGATTTCCACTAACCTAGTCTATGATTCTGGAACCCTCAGGGGTGGAGAGGTGGAGTTGTGAGGAAATCCTGCTTTTCCATTCTTTAGCTACTGAATAAAGCTTGTACTGCTGATGCTCAGCTTTGGTTTTGTTACTGGCTGCCCAAACCTGAATGAGGAAAGGTCTCTACCTTGAAGGTCTCTCCCTCATAGGAAGGGAGCATTTCATCCCTAACAAGTATACGGACTCCTGCAAGCAATCACAGCACAGATACTTTGGTTGCTGAAAAGAGAAAACCACCTGGAAGAATGATGAGTACTACTGTACCAGGAGGAGGAGCACTACTGGAACAGGAGGAGGAGCACTACTGGAACAGGAGGAGGAGCATTACTGTACCAGGAGGAGGAGTACTGCTGTACCAGGAAGAGGAGTACTAGTGTACCAGGAAGAGGAGTACTAGTGTACCAGGAAGAGGAGCACTACTGTACCAGGAAGAGGAGTACTAGTGTACCAGGAAGAGGAGCACTACTGTACCAGGAAGAGGAGTACTAGTGTACCAGGAAGAGGAGCACTACTGTACCAGGAAGAGGAGTACTAGTGTACCAGGAAGAGGAGCACTACTGTACCAGGAACAGCACTGCTGGAACAGGAGGAGGAGCATTAGCGTACCAGGAGTACTACTGTACCAGGAGGAGCACTACTGGAACAGAAGGAGGAATACCACGGAACAGGAGAGGAGTACTACTGTACCAGGAGGAGTAGTACAACCGTATCAGGAGGACAAGCACTGCTGGAACAGGAGGAGGAGCACTACTGGAACAGAAGGAGGAGTACTACTGGAACAGGAGGAGGAACACTACAGAACAGGAGGAGGAGTACTACTGTACCAGGTACTGCGGTATCAGGAAGCTGAGTACTACTGTACCATTAGGAGGAGGCTGTCCCACATTTTGGGAGGATGGGAGTCTGTACCCCATCCCCAGGGCCACTCACCTGTGGGCTGTGGTAGCAGTCAGGGGGACAAATGGATGACAGTGAGGGATAGGGAACAGACAAGCAAAACAGTGAGAATCTGAGATTAAGGCGATAATTTTGTAAACTGGGCCCACTGTGCTTTCTTTTAAAGAGTAATTTACCTGCAGCCCTGCCTGGCTCAAGTCCACAGGATACATTCTCAGCTAACTACCTGCTACCTGCATGAGAAATGCAGGCCCAAAATGTCAAGAAGAACACAAGTTACCCCAAGGGAGACTTCTGTGGCCCCCAGAACACAGGAGATGAAGGATAATTCTCCCAACCATAAAATTGGTAAGAACAGGTTCCAATCAGAATCAGTCAGTATAGCCAAAGTGAACTAGAGTTATCATGATAGCCTGATGTCAACATGCTGTCAAAGGGCTGGGGTTGTGCTCAGTGGTAGAGTGCTCACATAGCACGTGCGAGGCCCCCTTGGTTCAATCCTTAGCACCACGTAAAAATAAATAAAATAAAGGTATTGTGTCCAACTACAACTGAAAAAAAAAAATGCTGTCAAAAGTCAAGAGGTGGACCAGGTTGGGACTGTCTGACAATTTCCCCAGGACTCCAATAAAACTGGAGAGCAGGAGGGGCATGCTGTCCCCTCTCTGAGAGGACCCACTCTCTCCCTTGAGAGTCTCCTTTTCCTTTCCCTTCAATAAACTCATGCCTGCCACTCTGAGGGACATGTCTGGTATCTTCCTGGCACAACCCCAAGAACCGGGTAAGAAGGGACTGCTGCGACTGCCTCAGCTTAGCAGCAGGCCTTGCTCTAACAGAAGCACACTGTGCAGGTGCCCATACCCCTGCATCACAACCAGCTCCATCCCTGCCATGGCCCTGCTGCACTGCGCACCCCAGGCCCAGCTTGCCAGCCTCTTCAGGAGGATGCACCCCACCTGTCCTACCTGGAGGAGAGGCAGGGAGATACAGCTGGAAGACACCAGCTTGGCCTGGCAGACCTGGCACATGTTCTAAGGGCTCCACAGAGTCTCGCCAGGGCACAAGCCACACACTGAGCACCAGGAGCTCACAACCAGGAGTACCTGTCCCTCTTCCACAGGACCACATTGCCCTGGCCAGCCCCACCAGAGGAACCACAGGCTGACAGCAGGCCCAGCTGAGCTGGTGTAGGCCCCTACTGGAACAGTGGGGTGTGTGCGCCTGCGCTGGGGAAGCCGGCACAACTAACGTGGGACACAGCTGTAGCCCCAGGCACCTCCCCTGGGAAGGAAACTGCACAGCTGACTCTCACCCTAGCACCTACCAAGAGCATTGAGCCAAACCACAGGCCAGAGGCAACTTGTTTTGGGGAGACTGTGGAAAGTACTCTGGACCCTTTGCTCTTCGGTTCTTTCAGTTCCAAACTCTGGTCACGAGCCAAAACCCCCACATCTGTAAGAAGTGGCTGAGATACAAGAGAATTCCATAGGAGCTCAGGAGGGACTGTCACCCAGAAGCATTTGCTGGGAACTACTTGAATTGGGCTTCCCTTGTACCAGCAGCCCCGCTCCTCTCCTCCCTACAGCCTGCCCCTAGGACTGGATTCTGCCACAGCTGCCTCCTCCCTTTGCCTTCCAGAAGACACCAAAAGAACGAAGATGTCAGCTCCCTTTAACCCTCTCCTGAGAAACAAGTGGCTTTGGGCACCCAGGTGACATGTCCCAGCTTGAGACCACCCAGCCCTATGGAGCTTCTTCTAAATAAGGTGACACCTAGACCAGGTACAGTAATGCCTGCCTGTAATCCCAGTGAATTGGAGGGTTAGGTAGAAGCATCACAAGTTCAAGGCCAGCCTCAGCAACTTAGTGAGATCCTGTCTCAAAATTAAAATAAAATAAAAAATAAAAGGGCTGGGGATGTAGCTCAGTAGTAAAGTGCTCCTGGGTTAAATACCCATTACCTGCCCCCCCAAAAAACAAAATAAAAAACAAAACAACAACAACCAAAAAAAAAAAAAAAAAAAACCTAGCACCTGGAACAGCCTGAGCATTTTCTGTCTTATCCTCCTACCCAAGTGGGACAGGATCTACCATTGCCTTCAGAGGAAGCCAGAGCAGGGTGGAGCACCCAGCCCTGTACAACTGCCATGCCTTGCTGACACTGCCCTGTTTGAGATTCTCCCCACCAAGAAAAAGGAACAAGGGCAGAACAAGCAAAGAGAATAGAACCAAACAACAGTAGAGTGCAAGGACCCCACGGGGCTGGCCAGTAGCCCTCTTCTGCAGGGGGAGACCCAGCCCAGCACAGGGAGGGTCAGAGAGGAACCTGGAGCTGAGTACAGAGGCACCTTCCTCCTCCACCTGCTTTCCTGGGCTTAACCCCCAACTCCCTCCCTTTCCTTCCTAATGATGTGGGATCATTCTCCTCCCATCCGCTCCTTCTACCTCTTTCTCAAATCATCTCAACATGCTTCCTGACTATTCTGCATGTGCCTGAACAGACAGGGGAAAGTGTGGGGTGGCTGGAGCAAAATGTAATACATTCAAGTTCACAACTTCAGGACATGCTGGTCTTGTTTTTTCCAGCCAAAATCTAGTGCCAGGCCAAGGTTTCCAGAGCCTCAAGGAAAGGCAGTGGCACCACTGGCCAGCATGGCAGGAAATTCTGCTATCAGTGACTGAGACAGGAAAGCCCCAAGTAGCAAATCCCATCCTAACCTGTCCTTCCTGGGGACTGAAGAAGAAAGTTTTCCTGAGTTCCTCAGAGCAAAACATGGTCTGTGAAGTCTAAGAGTGACAGAAAACTCCAGAAAAGCCCACACTGTGGCAGGCAAAGCCCTCTGAAGACCCTGCAAGGGTGAACTTGAAGGACACCCTTCTACAGAAGCAAACTGCGTTCCTTCTCTTCCCTTGACTCTACCCAAGAGTGGCCAGCTATCACCTGGCTTCCACCCTCTCCTCAGGACAGGTACTACATGGCACCTTCACCTGCTCCAAGCATCACCTATAGGAACTCCTGCACTTCTCGCTTGGAGAGCAGGCTATGTATGTTCTCAGTTCTCAGGCTGAGCCCAAACTTGAGTTTCTCCATTTTATGAAGCAGTAGTTTGCCATAAGCTACTCATTTTAAGTGCAAGTGCCAAGATAGAATGACTCCATGCCTTGTTTATACAAGTAAACCACCACCATCTGCCCAATACAACCAACTGTAAGGCACACATTGATAAATAACTTATATATGCCAACTTATCAAACTAAATTAAGGAGCACTTGGACGCATGGACAAACCAAATCACATCAGGAACATCAGACATGGGAGCTTATCCATCTCAGCAGATGCAAACCCCTTCCTTGCTTGAGACCCATAAAAGTAGGAGCCTTGAGACTGAACGGCAGTACCTTGACCCCACCCCCTGGGCACTCATCAACAGCCTTGCTCAGGAAATTCACTAGTGAGGAGCTTCCATTTCCTGTCCCTGTTGGGCTGCAGCAGAGAAGTCTGTCCTGCTGGGATGGCCACACATGGCCCCACTCTAAGCTGACACCGAAACTGCCATCCACCTGGACTCTGACAACTCTGCAGAACTGATTCGTTAAAATTCTTATCTGACCACCTACCTGCAGTGACTGAGCCTTGACTCATGTCTCAGCCTGGGCTCATGATGCAGCACCCTGTAAGCCTGCACTGCCTTGACCCTTCCTCAGTCTTTCTCCTGTGTACACCATTGTGTGATGTGGGACTTGAGTGTTAGACAGGAGGAATTAGGGCTGGATAAAAGACCTCGTATTTTCCTGGATTACGACTTTCAGCGAACCCATTCAAGGAAGGCGTGTCGTTCAACAGATTGACATTGTGGAAAGACATAAACGTGTTTGGCCTGTTAGTGACAGAGCCCCCTCACGACAGCATCCTGTGCCCTGCAGGCTCCATCTCGGCTCAGACCGTGCTTGGGGACAGCTCCGCACCGGCGGCTTCTGGAAGCCAAGAGGAGCCAGGCCCCGTTGCCACAGCCGCGCTCGGGACACTTCTAAGCGCCGGCCTACCCAAAACCCCGCAACGGCCAGCCCGCGAGCCTAGCCGGGGACCTCCGGGGCGGGCGCGGAGCGCGCGGACTGCCGGCGGCTGCAGCTCGGCGCCCGATCCCGCCACGCAAGGTTTTAAGGACCGGCGGGGACGCGTCTGCCAGGCTCCCGAACACGGACAGTCGCCACCGCGGCCCCGGAAAAGCCGCCGCCAGCAGCCCGCACCGCACTCACCGTCCAGAGGTGCCCGGCCCAGGGCGGCCGCCGCCAGCCCGGCCAGCGGGCGCCGCAGCATCGGGGCCGCTGCCACCGCGCCGCCCCTCCCCGCCCGTGAGGCCTACGTCACAGCGCCGCGCCGGCCCCCGCGCGCTTACACGTGGATGCGTCACAGGGCCGCGCCGGCCCCCGCGCGCTTACACGTGGATGCGTCACAGGGCCGCGCCGGCCCCGCCCACGCGGGCCTCCGGCCGCCCGCGCCAACCACCTCCGTGACGTCACATCCCCGCGCCGGCTGCCCTTGCGCTTCGGAGGCCGACTGCACTGGCCGGTTTCTACGCAGCGTCCCCCTGCTGCCCGTGGAGGGCAGGGGCTGGCTCTTCCAGGACGCAGCGTGGGCTCCGAACGGTTAGGGGTCGCGGGCAGAAGAGAGCATCCAGCTGTCGAGGGAGGACCGCGTGGCAGCACGGTCTCGGGTGGGACTGGCCCGTGCTTGCGGCGTGTAAGCCGGGCAGCCTCCGTTCTTACAGGGAAACTAGGTCCTTGTCACCGTTTCGGAACTGACAACGCGGACGAGGGATTGCGAAATAGGAAAGTTTTATTGCAAAGGAGAAACAGAGGACTTTTGTCTCCAGGCTGTGATTCTCCCAGCGAGGGAGGACGGAGGATAGAATAATAATAGTACAAGGGCTTGGCCCCAGATATTATCAGTAGCTATGATTAGTGTCCCTTGGTGTCCTTGAGAGAGCTGTTGCTCCAGTTCCCAGGCTTAAGTTCTTTTACTCTTGTGGGCAGTGACACTTCTGGGCTATGAAGGATACAAATAGATTATCCTGGGACAGAAAAAATGTTAGTTTTATAAAATAAGACACTTGGCGGTGGAGGGGCAAGGTTTACCCTCAGCATGAAGTTGACCCTGGTTACAGTTCTACAGGATGTAAGGAAAGCTCCTCTGCTATTAGCAGGATTGTGGGTTCTGTAAAGTGGGGGCAAGGAGAAAGAAAATAACGGATAGATTAAATTAGGTTGCTTTTTGTAAGGATTATTAAAAGACAAGAGTCTGGCATGACATGTTGAAGTGTGAATATTAGAGAAGCACACCCAGGCAAGCATATAAAGCAGGGTTTATTTAAAAGGGGTACAATAGACTTATCCCAGGAAGGAGAAGGGGGCTATAGCTGGAAGAACCCAGGCGTTTGGCCCTTTTTATATGTCCTAGGCTTCCTTTGTTCTCCTGCCCTCTTCCCCATACCTTTCTCCTTCCTGCCAAGGTGACTAGGCCCAGGAATGCTCCGAGGGATGACCAAAAGGTGGGAAACAGGTGGGCTGAAGGCGGAAGGGCAGCTCTAGACACATTAATTAACAACCTTATAGCTCCCTGTAGGGAGCGGCATTTCCTGGGACAGGTTACCTTAGAACCGTTTGGAGCAGGGACAGGTTCTTGATAAGGGTGGAGGAAGGGCTCTGAAGGAATTAACATTTCAATCTCTCTGGGCAGCCTTCAACTTCCCAGGACTCACTCAAAATTGGCCTGACTCTATCTGACCTGACTTTATTTATCTCTCTATACTGACCTGCCTGTCTAATTCTGGCTTCAATATGATTCTTGAAATTCTAAGTACAGCCTTATCCTGCCAAATAAGAAAGGCAGGTGGGATCAAGGAAAAATTAAGCTGTAAGTGAAAAATCAGCCTCTACCTCAGAGCAAAGCCTGTCCAAGGAAAGGGACATGACCTTTGTCCTTGGAAAGACCCACAGAGCACTCCTAGGCACATTCCCACCCTGCTAAGTTGTTTATCTACAAATGAGATCTGCTGCACCAGGTGTCCCTGACTCAGTCAGGCTAGGTGGGGGCCCATAGCAACCCGCTAGCAGCCACCAATCAGCATGAGACAGGGAAATACCTGGGATGCCAGGTGACCCTCCCAGTAGTTTATGGTGTTGGGAAACCATGTAATTCAGCATGAACACCCCTCTTGGCTTAAACCAATCAGTTCAAATGAATACCCCTTCTGTAGTAACCAATCACCCCTACCCAACCTGTTCCCGCCAGTGAATGTGCTAATCATGTTTTAGAGTTGTTATTTGATTTTCCCGTGGTGTGTGATGATTTGCTAAGAGATGCTATGACGTATGTGGGGGTAGGGACCCCTTCTCCAAAGAATGTATAAAACTGCTGCAAACCCTGGGCTCGGGGCCTCTCAGCGTCACCAGTTGCTGTGTGTGCGTGCAGAGGACCGAGCTAGTGTGCAATAAACACCTCTTTGCTGTTTACATCGATCTTGGTCTCTGGTGGTCTTTTGGGGGTCCTGAATTCGAGCACAACATAAGAGCAGCTTGGAAAGAGCAGCCCAGTGTGAGGCTATCAACTTCGCCAGGTGTGCAGTTTGTCTTTTTGATTATGACATTGGGCAGTTGGGTCAACTTGCTATGACCCACACTTCAGACATGAGATTTGTCTCCAGAAATTTACATGCAGTGTTAAACCACCATGCAAAGAAAGACCACTGACTCCAATTTTAAATCAAACTTGTATTATGTACACAAAGAAAGCTGGCCAGGACTGTCTTTCCAATCAGGGCTAGAGAGCAGCCCCCCAGCTTTCCAGGAACAAGGTTTTACAGCACAAAAAGTTGCAAAGGATGGTGTCTTGAGAACTTACAGCTAACAGGATTTTGAATACAAAGGCAGATAGCAGGTTAGTGATCTACATGGCATGATATTTCAAGGTAGGGAGTAAATTCAGATCCCAACATCAGGATTTATGAGGCACCGATGAGGTTTCAGAGAGGGTTGTTATCTGGTCAGGGGGAGCCAGGATTTGTGAGGTGCCACTAAGGTTTTAGAGAGGGTTAAGTAAAACAGAAATTAACTTTTCATGATTTTGTGATGAGATGGCTCCCAATCTTAGGGTTCATCATCGTTGTCCAGCTCCAGTTTATAGGGCTTTAGGAAGTACCAGATTTCTGTTCTCAGAGACTAAAAGGCTCAGGGTTTACTCCAGTTGAACTGGGCTGCATAAAATAACCACACAAGAGACACAAATACTTTTTACTTTGGGGTCGCTGTGATGGCTCCTCTGACCTTAAGGGTCCCCAGGAAGAGAGAGAGCGAGAGCACGTGCTGACCCCTTTTATTGAGGAGAAGCTATTCAAATGAGGCAAGGGGTTAGGTTTCAGGGGCTGAGTCTATCTTCATGATGTCCACTGTCAGCAGGTTGACTGACATCTGGGCAGGCCACACCCAAGGACACAGTAAGAGAAGGGGACACACACAAGGCACTTCCATGGAAGATTCTATCCTAAACAGGGCAAGGGGTTATATTACAAAGGAACAGGTGAGCATAGCTTCACCCATGGGGCTGTAGCAAGACACACCCAAGCATGAGACACCTACCCGCGGACCCAAGAAAGGTGGGGAAAGCTCTGCCACATTTCTGCGACTGCATGCCTCAGCACCCAGCAGGGGAGTGTGACTCAGTCACGTGCAAGGTTGGTCTCACAAGGAAGGAGCATTCTTGTTCTTGTTGGGAAAGTTCTCAACCAGATCTTGGAGGAAACTAGAACATCCAGTCCAGACTACAGGCAGGCAATAGCAACTTGAAAATGTTGTACAGGGTTATAGTCCAATGACAAGCGTACTATCTTGTTTTTCTTCTAAAACAGTTTTTCACATTAGTTACCCCTACTTCTATCACTCATATATGACTAATCTGTTTGGAAAATAAGTTAGGCCTCATCAACTTGTCCTGATTGTTTATAGAACTGCAGCAAGGACTTCTGATAAGAAATCTCAGATTGAGGGGCTGGGGATGTGGCTCAAGCAGTAGCGCGCTTGCCTGGCATGCATGCGGCCCGGGTTCAATCCTCAGCACCACATACAAAGATGTTGTGTCCGCCGAAAACTAAAAAAAAAAAATAAGTAAATATTTAAAAAATTCTCTCTCTCCTCTCTCTCTTAAAAAAAAAAAGAAAGAAAGAAAGAAAAAGAAAAGAAAAAAGAAATCTCAGATTGGATATTTAAAAACTTCCCAGCACTAGTGAAGCCAGATTTAAAGTTAGGTAGTCAGTGTAGTTAGGTAAATCGGGTCTAATATGGGTCTAATATCAGTGAAATCTAAAATGGAGGCCGTGCGGAGAATGACTCAGGGAAAACACAGGACAACTCATGGAATGTTAATGAAGTCCCGAAAAGGCCCTAGGCCAAAGTCCACCTCAAAGAAAGGTTAATGAACAGCCCCCAGCAAAAAGGTGCTGACTCAGAAGTCCTTCCTGACCAGATTACTTCTTTGGCCCACCTGTGTCCCACCCCTCGGTCCATTCCATCACTGAAAGAACTATAAAAAGGGGAGACAACATCCCTTCCACGGATTCCACCTCTTGGGTCCCCTTCTTCCTCTGGGAGAAGTCTTTTCTGCTGTCCTTTAATAAACTTCTAATTTCTACTCTGACCTTGCCTCGGCGTGCTTCTTTGGTGTTATTCTTCAACATTGGGGAAGCAAGAACTTGTCACCGGTCAACAGCGGTAACACTAGGAAGCCAAAACAAGGCTGATTTCAGATGTTACCTGTAGTACCTATCAATTCGTTTTGTATACATTCTCAAATGTGACATGTGGTGAAAACTTTGTATATAAACAGTATTTCCAATTGTATTTCTATTACAAAGAAAACAATGCTTAATAACTATGCAACTCACTGTATTGCCATAAAAATAAGGATACTCATGATAGACCCAGCCTAATACTCTCTGAAGATTGGGAGCCATCTTGTCACAAAGGCATGAAAAGTTAATTTCGGCTTTACTATAAATTACTGTGATTTCTAAACTTGCTTGGAATGCCTGCCCATGCCTTGAACTCACCCATGCCTGGCTTTCCCTGACCAGATAACAACCCTCTCTGAAACCTTAGTCTAATAAATTCTGGCTTTCCTTGACCAGATAACAACCCTCTCTAAAACCTTAGTGGTGCCTCATCAATTCTGATGTTGGGATCTAAATTTACTTCCTACGTGCTGAACCATTTAGACCATTAACCTACTACCTGCCTTTGTATTATGCTTGTCAAAATTCTATTATTTGTAAGTTCACAAGACACCCCCCCCTCTTTTGTAACTTTTTGTGCTATAAAACTGCATTCCTAGAGAGCTGGGGTACTGTCTTCTATTCCCACAGGTTTCAGGAGAGATAGCCCTGGCCAGTCAGAATTACAAGCTTGCTTTAGTTTGATTTAAATTGGAGTCTTTTCTTTTCGTTGTGGTTTAACATTCATGAGTACTTTCTGAAATCTGAGGGGATCATGTAGGGAGAAAAGCAAAGATTGATTTTTGTTCACAAAGATATACTTTTACCAAATTCTAGCATGCTATAGTTAGCTTAAAAAGAAAAATGCTTTTTAATTTAAGAAATTGTCATCAAATTTAAGTTAACTGACATCTCATAATTGTTCATCCACTGTCACCCATTCATCCAGTCTGGTGTCATGTTTGTTTTTGTGGTGCTGGGATTGAACTCAGAGCCTTGTCAGTGCTACACAAGTTCTCTACCACTGAGCTAAATGCCCTAATATAATTATTGAGTCCAGTTTTTCCATTAGAGTTTTGGAAATCCTTACACAGTCCAAGGTATATCCTTAAAAGTTACCATAACCAGCATTTGTCAGTAACTTTTCCATCCTTTCCACAGTCTCTTTGAAGACACTTTATAATGATAATCACTTGCAAAAAAAAACTTCTAGAAAAGCATAAGAATAAAGCATTTAACTCTGAACAACATGAAGTGGCCATGGTTGGAGATTAGATGAGAGTTCATTACAATAATCATGTAACTGACAGGGAAATTTAGTTATTTCTTGGCCTGCACTTTAACATAAATGGCAGTTGACAACATATCAGACTTTTAGGAATTTTCTGTTTGTTTTGGGTTCTCGCTTGGTTGCTCAGGCTGTTCTCAAACTTGTGGGTTGAAGTTGTGAGAAATAGAGATTTCAGTGATCCATTTTCAGAATATAGTATCCATTTTAACTAGTATCTAGTTAATATAATATTAACTTTATTTTTTATTTTTTTTTGGGGGGGTGGTTTTGTTTTTTGGTTTTTTTATTCTTTAGGGCCAACTGTGAAAGAGGTCAGCAATATATTAACAGCAGCAATGGACAAGGAAGAGCAAAATAGTGGATGAAAGAATCTTGCTGGATGTTTGTTTGTTCATATATTTTGTTTGTTTGTTTGTTATTAGCCAGAAAATTGCAGCTGGCTTATTTGGAAATTTCAGGCACACATCTCATCTCCTTAGATCCTTCACAGATTTAGAATTCAGTCTACCTGAGGGCTTTATAGCCATGTAAGAAAGCTTTCTTTATCTAGCTTGGTGGCAGCCAAAACAGATTCCATGTCATTAAGGATGTCAGACCTCAGAGCTTCCTGAAGACTGGGCATCAACTCCTCTCCTTCTATGTTCATTCCATCTCCTTCCAGTGTTCCAAGGTCCATATTTGTCCCAGGAATGGCTTCAAGGTAGTCTGGGAAACAGTTCTGCTGTGAGGGCAGGGTGCTTTGGTTGGTAGTATCACCTGTATCCATTTCATCAACACTGTTCAGGAAGTCATCTGGGGTTCGAGGGACACTGTAGCTGCTCATGCTTAGTCCATGTCTGTACTCTAATCTCGAGAGTGATAGGTGCCTGCTGCAGTATGGCTGGGCACAAATCACGAGCAACTGAAGCAGGAACAAACTTTATTTTTGAACTCCACCAGCACACTCCACCCACTCTCCCCGGGAATTCTCCCGAATGCCACCCACACGGCTCCTCCAGGAACCACCAACTGCAAATCCCTCCTCCGGCACTTCCCCAACCAATGGGAACTCTCCCAGAATCCCCGCAAGAACTCCAAAGTAGCAGGTGGAGGCAGACAGCAGGGGTCTAATATACACAGTTTAACATAACCATTATCATCTCAATGGCTTGCTGGCATCACCTCACAACCACTCCCAACCACTCCGTTCTGGCAAAAATGCCATGCCTCATTGACTCTGTGGCTCTCAGCATCTCTCTTTCAGTATCTCCCCCCTTCTGTTTAATTAAACAACAAGCATGTGGCTTAGGGACCGTGCCTGTTAGGCTGTCCAATACTACTTATGGTCCTTACCCATCATCGGATGAGCTGACCTCAAGGCGTCAGCCTCTTGTCTTAGGTTGGTACCACTGCAATTGGATCTTACCCGTCACTGACTACCAGTCCAGCATACAGCCATACTTGTGGATAGGCCTATGCACCAGTGGGGGGGGGGTGAGGTTCTTTGCCTCACTTCTGTTGGCCCCCAAATTTGGCCTTTGCACCAGTGGGGGGGTGAGGTTCTTTGTTTCACCTCTGTTGGCCTCCAAATTTTAGACCATCACTAGCCGAAGGGAAGAGGATGCAGAACGCCATGACACCAAGCCAAATGACGGTTCCTTTGGAGAAACTGTACCACCGGTGACACCATCAGCAAAGATACTCCAGCACTACCACAATTCGCTGCACCAACAGATAGTTCACAATGCATACAAGTGATACATAGTCCAGGCAAGTTCTGCAAGCAGTTCAAAGCAGAGGAATCTATCAATATGTCCATTTCCTCTGAAAGTAAATCGACTACTTGATTGAGCATTACTTGTTGAGTTATTATTCATTGATGCATCAGTTTATACAGGTTACTGTGATAGCTGTAGTTTGGTTTTATCTTTGCCTTCATTGGCACTAGGATGAAGATAGGAATTCTGGCGATGATGGCTAAAAAAAATTATGTAACATTCCAACAGGCACAAAGAAAACAATTTTCTGAACAATTTACATTATCCTGAACAGAATTATTAAATATAATGAAAAGGAGAGGTGAAAGTAAACAAACAGATCTGTTAACCTCCTTTTTTGTTCACATATTAAAACAATCCTCAACAGCTGTTTACCCAATTTAAATTAAACCATTTAAATCATGTGAATAAAAAAAAAATTCGGATCCATTTTTTCATGAGTGCTCCTCATATATGATATATGGACATATGCACATACAGACATACAACACAAAACACAAGTGTGCACACATAACATACAACACATAAGACAATAGTAAAGGCCTTGTAGCTTTACACAGGTGAAATCTCCATTGCAATGTTTAAAAACTCCACAGTCAAAAAATAAAACTGATCAGAAAAACATTAACCTAGGTCTGTATGAGCTTAAAAAATAAAATAGAACTTCATGATGTGGGAAAAGGCAATAATAAAATAGATATTGAGAAAAGCATCCTGGTTACCACCTGGGTTTGACTCTTATTTGGATATCCCATCCTTTTTCCTGTAACTTGCATATGGGTCTGAAGGTATTCCCACAAGCAAGCCTCAAGGTTTTTTACATTTGAAATAGGCCTTAATGGTGTTCATTATTCATTAGCCTCCAAATGTGGGAGAATCACTGTCGCAGATGTAAGAATAGCCAAGCTGGAGCTCTGGATATCAGCTGTTATGGATTTGAGTCAAATCATCTTCTTTTTGGTCTGTAGAAATAGCTTTGGTTAGTCTCTCTGGAATCCAAATTGTCTGCTGTTCTCCCAACACTAGGAACTCCAGGGTGCCCATGTAGTCCCGCTCGGTCTTCTGCAGCTCGCTGAGAACGCACACGCGCAGCCGAAGCTGTTTCTCCATGTCCTTGGCGCTCTCAGCTCTCCCCGCTCATGGTCCAATATTAACTTTAATATTGTAGCCATTTTAACTATAGCCCTTCCCTTTGCCCTCCCCAATTTTAAAATTAGCCCATCCTGTGTATTGTAACCCTGGGCTGCTCCTATCAGAGTAAGGGGTAGTGCTATATTAGGGATAAAAATAGGTAGAATCCTGCCCAGGTGTGCTTGTTTGCCAAACTTTGGTAGTGCACCATTCTGCAGAAGCAAAGTTTGCCTTGCCATGCTACTTCTGAGTACCTGTTTGATTCCTTGCAGAACCCAACTTATTTCTAACAATTTTGGCACCCCAACATGGGATCGATGCATTACCTAAAGGGTCTTGGGGACTCCCTCCTATTGCCTTGGAATGGGGAGAGTACTTGTGATCCCTGAGGCTGACAACAGACCCAAAATCAGAAGTGGATGGGCAAGTCCTTTGAGTATAGATCGAGGAGAGGGATAGCTGGGTCAAATGGTGGTTCCATTCCCAATTTTCCAAGGAATCTCCATACTGCCGTCTGTATTGGCTGCACCAATTTGCAGTCCCACCAGCAGTGTATGAGTGTGCCTTTTCCCCCACATCCTCGCCAACCAGTTATTGTTGCATATATTCATAACAGGTGCCATTCTGACTGAAGTGAGATGATATCTTAGAGTGGTTTTGATTTGCATTTCTCTAATTGCTAGCAATGATGAACATTTTTTCATATATTTGTTGATTGATTGTATATCATCTTCTGAGAAGTGTCTGTTCAGGTCCTTGGCCCATTTATTGATTGGGTTATTTGGGGTTTTGATATTTAGCTTTTTGAATTCTTTATATACCCTAGAGATTAGTGCTCTATCTGATGTGTGAGGAGTAAAACTTTGCTTCCAAGATGTAGGCTCTCTGTTCACCTCACCGATTGTTTCTTTTCCTGAGAAGAAACTTTAGTTTGAATCCATCCCATTTATTGATTCTTGGTTTTAATTCTTGTGCTATAGTTGTCTTATTAAGGAAGCTGGGGCCTAATCCCACCTGATGGAGATTAGGGCCTACCTTTTCTTCTATTAGATGCAGAGTCTCTGGTTTAATTCCTAAGTCCTTCATGCACTTGAGTTAAGTTTTGTGCATGGTGAGAGAGAGAAATTTAATTTCATTTAGTTGCATTTGGATTTCCAGTTTTCCCAGCACCATTTGTTGAAGAGACTATCTTTTCTCCCATGCATGTTTTTGGCACCTCTGTCTAATATAAGACAATTGTAATTTCCTGGGTTAGTCTCTGTGTCCTCATTCTGTACCATTGGGACACAGCCACATCAATGTTCATAGCAGCACAGTTCACAAATAGCTAAACTGTGGAACCAACCTGGATGTCCTTCAGTAAATGAATGGATTAAAAAAATGTGGCATATATACACAAGGGAATATTACTCAGCAATCAAAGAGAATAAAATCATGGCATTTGCAGGTAAATGGATGGCATTGGAGAAGATAATGCTAAATGAAGTTAGCCAATCCCCAGAAAACAAATGCTGAATGTTTTATCTGATATAAGGAGGCTGATTCATAGTAGGGTAGGGAGGGAGCATGGGAGGAATAGAAGAACTCTAGATAGGGCAGAGGGGTGGCAGGGAAGGGAGGGGGCAGGGGTTAGCGAGGATGGTGGAATGTAATGGACATTATTATCCAAAGTACACGTATAAAGACACGAATTGGTGTGAACATACCTTATATACAATCAAAGATATGAAAAATTGTGCTCTATATGTAGAAAAAACTGTGCTTAAATATATATATATATATATATATATATATATATATATATATATATATATATATATATATAATAAATATATAGATCAAGGAAAAAAAAAAAAAGAAGTGGATGGGGAATGCAGGGAAAGGGCCCAAGCAGTTACCACAGCAACCTGCTAACTCCACACATGGCCATGGCAGGATAATCTGTTCTTAAGTTCCAGAGAGAAGTACTTCTTGGTGGTTGGGACATCTCAGAGGTTGTGTGAGTGTGACTGAGATGTGAGTGCAAGAAACCACAGGGTGGTGGTGGTGCGATTGAGCCTCTAAGTAAAAAACTCTAGAAAAAGAGGGTTCCAGAAGGGGAAAAGACAACAAAATTCCCCCAGGTAGCCCTCCAGGCATTATGTTAAAATATTAGAAAGATAGTCCTGGGATGAAAGGGAAAAAGAAACCAAAGATGATAAAATACCATTGTTTTATTTGGACTCATTGAGCATGCAGGGAGTTTGTGGTGTGCAGAAATCTCCAGAAATAAATTCTAGGGGGCTGGGATTGTGGCTCAGCGGTAGACCACTTGCCTAGCATGTGCAAGGCCCTGGGTTCCATCCTCAGCACCACATAAAAATAAAATAAAGATATTGTGTCCATCTACAAATAAAAAGTAAAATATTAAAAAAGAGAAAAGAAATTCTAGCCCAGGGACAGGAAAGAAAAATGGAAATCACAGGCCCTTCCCAAATCTGTGATAGATTCTATTTTAATTTCTAGAGGGTTAATCAGTTCACATGATGTAAATAAAACTTAACAAAAAGGATCAATCTAAATGAAAGATGCCTTTGAAATTACTAACCCTTACATTTTTCTAGGGGCCTAGCCAATCAGCATGTTGGTTTCTATAGAATGTTTAAAGTGCAATGTCTATTGCTTCCAAGGATTTTTCTTTGGCAGAAAAAACTGACAGTGTTAACTTTTTTGTTGTTGTTCTTTTTAGATATATATGACAGTAGAGTGACATGCTGTGAATACATGTAGTATAACTTACTCTGATTAGGATCCTGTTCTTGTGGTTGTGCGTGATGTGGAGTTACCATGGTTGTATATTCATATACAAGAATAGGAAAGTTATGTCCAATTAATTCTGTCTTTCCTTCTTTCCCCTTTGTCTAATCCAATAGACTTCTATTTTTCCCTCACCACCCTCCCTTGTTGTGAGTTAGCATCCACATATCAGAGAGAACATGTGGCCTTTGGATTTTGGGATTGACTTATTTCACTTAGCATGATACTCTCCAGTTCCATCCATTTATGGCCAAGAATGCCATAATCTCATTCTTCTTTATGGCTAAGTAATATTCCATTGTGTGTATATACCATGTTTTCTTTATCCATTCATCTGTTAAAGGGCACATGGATTGGCTCCATAGCTTGACTATTGTGAATTGAGCTTCTATAAACACTGATGTGGCTGTATCACTGTAGTATGCTGATTTTAAGTCCTTTGGGTATAAACCGAGGAGTGGGATAACTGGGTTAAATGGTGGTTCCATTCCTAGTTTTCTGAGGAATCTCCATACTGCTTTCCAGAATGGTTGTATCAATTTGCAGTCCCACCAGCAATGTATGAGTGAACCTTTCCCCCCACATCTTCTCCTACATTTATTGTTATTATATTCTTGATAATTGTCATTCTGACTGGAGTGAGATGGAATCTCAGTAGTTTTAATTTGCATTTCTCTAATTTCTAGAGATGTTGAACAATTTTTCATATATATTTTGACCATTCGTATTTCTTCTGTGACATGCTTGTTCAGCCCATTTATTTTGGGGGCTATATGTCATTTTTTTGGTGTTGAGTTTTTGTTGTTGTTGTTGGTTTTTGGTACCAGGGATTGAACTCAGGGGCAGTTGATCACTGAGCCACATCCCTGGCCCTTTTTGTATTTTATTTAGAGACAGGGTCTCACTGAGTTGCTTAGCGCCTCACCATTGCTGAGGCTGGCTTTGAACTCACAATCCTCCTGTCTCCTGAGCCGCTGGAATTACAGGCGTGGGCCTGGCCGGTGTTAAGTTTCTTTGAGTTTTTTTTTTTTATTATTAGTTGTTAATGGAACTTTATTTGTATGTGTATGTGGTGCTGAGAATTGAACCCAGTGCCTCATTCATGCATGCGCACTACTACTGAACCACAGCTCCAGCCCTCTTTGAGTTCTTTATATATCATGGAGATTAAATCTCTGAGGTGCAGGTAGTAAAGATTTTCTCCCATTCTGTGTAGGCTCTCTGTTCACATTTGTGATTGTTTCCTTTTCTGTGAAACTTTTTAGTTGGATACCATCCCATTTATTGATTCCTGATTTTACTTCTTGGGCTTTAGGATCTTATTGAGGAAGTTGGTTCCTAAGCCGACGTGATAGAGAGTTGGGCCTACTCTTTCATTCTAGTAGGCACAAGGTCTGCAGTCTTATGCTTAGGTCCTTGATCCACTTTGAGTTTTGTGCAGAGAGGGGTTCAATTCCATTCTACCATATATGGATTTCCAGTTTTCCCAGCACCATTTGTTGAAGAGACTATCTTTTCTCCACGGTAGGTTTATGGCACCTTTGTAACTAGACTTGTTTAATTCTTGGTTTTCACAGGTAACCCAAGTTAGAAATGGGTAGTTTAACACAGATGGAATTAATCTTCATAAATGGGTTTGTTAGAAGCGACATCTGATTAATTTGAGAAGTTAAAATACTAAAAAAATCAATTAAGTTCAAGTACTCTTGGCTTCTTGAATTCCATGAGGTAACATATTCGGGTCTATTAAATGTGGGGTTTTTTTGTTTGTTTGTTTTGCTTTTGGTTTTGGTACCAGGGATTGAACCCAGGGGCATTTAACCACTGAGCCACACCCCCAGCCCTTTTTTGTATTTTCTTTAGAGACAGGGTCTCTCTAAGTTGCTGAGGCTGGCTTTGAAATCACAATCCTCCTGCCTCAGCCTCCCAAGCCTCTAAGATTACAGGCATGTACTACTGTTCCCAGCTTTTTAAATGTGTTTTTATAAATTAATAAATGGGAAAAAAGTTTAAAATTACTTGTTTCTAGGTCTTAACCTAAAAGCAAGATAATTGAGATTTAAAATTCTAACAGGTATAATTCTATATGCAAAGAGTACAAAAAGTTTCAGCTGTGTTTCAATTAAATTACTGTAAAAAGCTTATTAAAAGCTGGGTGTGGGTGGCACATGCCTGTAATCCAGTGACTTGGGAGGCTGAGGCAGGAAGATTTCGAGTTCAAAGCCAGCCTCAGCAATGGTGAGGCACTAAGCAAATCAGGGAGACCCTGTCTCTAAATAACATACAAAAAAGGGCTGGAGATGTGGCCCAGAGGTTGAGTGCCCCTGAGTTCAATCCCCAGTACCAAAAAAAAAATTATTGAAAAGGAATAATTTGTCTCAATTCTGAAATTTCATGATTGTTTCAGAATTTAAGAAATTTAAGAAAGAGTAAACAACTGGGAAGAAAGAAATAAAAGAAAGTTGTAGGTATGGAAATATATTTTAGTATGGAAAATTAGGAAAAAGAAATGTTCAGGACTTGATCAATGAAGTATGAATGTATGGAAATATCACTGAATGCCTTGATTTGTAGAATTATATGTATTAATTTTAATAAAAAGTGAAAAAAAGTTTCTGGATGAGAAAGTATTTTGTGTAGTAAAATAAACAAGTTGTAGAATGTCTAAGTTGCAAAAGTTTGTGGAACATAAATCTCAAAAAGTTCATGTGTGTGATTGAGTTGACTATCTTAAGTAAAACTTAGTTATAAAGGACATCTATAATTGAGACTCCCCCAACCATTACTGGCTTCTCTGTATATTAGGTGTATTCATGTTCTTCAAGTATACAAGCCTTTTAAAATGTAAACCTTAGAAGAGCATTTTACCAAGTTGTTTAGATGTTCTCTAAACTAAAATTGTCTATATCAATAGTGTCCTTCAGATTTATATAAAAATAACCAGTTTTGTTGGCATTTATGTCGTTTAATGTTTTGTAGCTGGATAAAGGTAACCTATTATCAATAAGTTATATACATAAATTTGTGTTACTCTTTATGCTGGGATAGGAATTTAAGTCATTTTTGGAAGGTAATAAGGAGAATCTGATTTGTTTAAGAGGTCCCTTAGCCTTTCTGTGTGATTCATGTTTCAGATGTAATGTTGTATTATGTCAACTGATATTCAGATAGATTGAGAAAAATCATGTGAGAGCTTTGTAAATGATATTTAAGAAAAGGAAAAGATGAGCTTCAGAAATAAAACACTTTGCTGGGTGCAGTGGCTCATGCCTGTAATCCCAACAGCTTGGGAGGCTGAGGCAGGACAGTGAGTGCAAAGGCAGCCTCAGCAAAAGCGAGGCGCTAAGTAACTCAGTGAGACTCTGACCCATCCTGGTAGATGGGATAACTGATAGAGGAAAGCTAAAGGAGCCAAGAGGCTTCTCACAATTGGGCAGGATATGGCTCATTAGTTGAGTGTCCCTGAGTTCAATCCCCAGTACAAAAAAAAAAAAAGAAAGAAAGAAAGCATTTTGGCTAAGATTTGTCAAGCCCTGCCTCATTTGAGATAAGGCTCCACCTCTCACCCTAGTGCATATGAGAAAGGCTCCAAAGTAGGCCAGAATTAAACACATTTATGTTATGTTCAAGAGGTTGATTTGTTGTTGTTGAGATCTCTAAATAGGGGATAGAATACATAACTAAGTAAAGGTTTAGGGTTATAAAAATTATGTTTCTTGGTTCATAGCTATTATATAAACTATGTTTTTGCTCTTTTTAATTTCATTTTGTATTTTCCTTGTAAAACTTTAAAACTGTTGCCTATGTTTTGCAGAAGCATAATTGTATTAGAACAAACTGAGTTAATCTGAGACAATGAGCCTTCACCTATATCACAAACAGGATATACTACAGACTCCCAACACTAATACTGAAAGCTAAAACCTAGTCCTCCTGCTTTAAGACTGAAGAAACCAGCCCACTAGATGGTAAAAACTGAAACTTAGCGACCAAAGCCAAGAAGTAAAAGGGCCAAGGAAAAAGTAGTCAGTTTTTCACCCTTATCCTCTAAGGTAGCCAGGGCCCAGGGAATGACAGGATGCCTTTAGGGGGGCCTGCCACTCTGACTCGCTGATTAGGGGACTCAAAAGGGAATGGGAAGCTAGGCAGTGTACATTCTGCAAAGAGGGGGGTTATTGGAGAAGGAAATGCCTCTGATGCTCCCAGGGGAAGCCACATGTAGTTGAAAGACTGACCCATCCTGGTAGATGGGATAACTGGTAGAGGAAAGCTAAAGGAGCCAAGAGGCTTCTCACAAGTTATCAAGAGTAATCCCTGACAAGTCAGCTGGCACTAACAGTAGATAGGAAAGAGGTCACTTCTGACCAACTTGGTCTTAGACACCTGGCAGGAGAATGTGACCAAAACACAGCCTGACATTTTTTTTTTAGTATTCTTTTTTTTTTTTAAAGAGAGAGAGAGAGAGAGAGAGAGAGAGAGAGAGAGAGAGAGAATTTTAGTGTTTATTTTTTAGTTGACACAACATCTTTGTATGAGGTGCTGAGGATCGAACCCGGGTCGCACACATGCCAGGTGGGCGCGCTACCGCTTGAGCCACATCCCTAGCCCACAGTCTGACATTTAAAGGATAAAGACAATGGCTCTTTTACTTGAGATGAAAATTTGTGTCAGTCGTCCTGAAAGTGAATATAACTGGGAGGTTGCAAAGGGAGGGTTTTTATACAGAGTGCCTGATAAATATCACAAAAAGCTCTGTCAAAGTCATAAGTTTGTTCTGAGTGAATTTGAGACTTACAAATCTTCCTAACCTCTTGCATAGGTGGACTTGATCTGTGTCTGTTTTGCTTTTGTCTTTTGCTGGTATGCTTATTATGACCTGCTGCTCATACTCCTAGAGTTCACAAGTCATCACTTTCAGCCTCACGATTTGATTTTATTTATTTTTATTTTATTATTATTATTTTAAATTTATTTATTTTGCATTACAATTCTTAATACATCATTATACAATAATTTATCATCTCTCTGATTATATATAAGGTATGTTGATACCAAATTCACATTTTCATACATGTATTTGTATAATGATGAGAGTCTCCTTTCACCCCCCATGTTATTCCCCTTCTCCCTCCCTTTCCCTCCCACCCCTATTCCCTATCTAGAGGTAATCTTCCTCCCTTGCTCTCTCTCCCAACCTCATTTTGAGTCACCCCCCCCCCTTATATCAGAGAAGACATTCAGCATTTGTTTTTTGGGGATTGGCTAACTTCACTTAGCATAATCTTCTCTAATGCCATCCGTTTTCTTGCAAATGCCATGACCTTATTCTTTTTTATTGCTGAGTAATATACGACTTGATTTTAATCAAGACCTGGAAAGAAGACAGGCTTCAACTGAGCTGGAAAGGACCTTACCACCTAAGGGCTCCTGATAACTGGGACAGCTATCTGAACTGATAAAAAGGGGAGAACTCATCACCATGGGCGTTTCCACCTTAAGTAGTTCATAGGTCTAGGGCTGGGGTTGTGGCTCAGTGGTAGAGTACTCACCTTGCACATGTGAAGCACTGGGTTCAATCCTCAGCCCCACATAAGAATAAATAAAGGTATTGTGATATTGTGTCCATATATATATATATATATATATATATATATATATATATATATAATTTTTTTCATATGTCTAGGATGGATGGCAACACCAAAGGGTAGAAGAATAAAAATGAAAACGAGACCAAAAGGAATAAAAAGAAAAAAGGGGAAGTTGTGAGAAGCAGAAAGTCTGGTGGTCCATTTTCAGAATATAGTGTTTAGCCTTAATTGGGATATAAGATCCAATTGTAGCCATTTTAACTCTAGCCCTTCCTTTTGCCCTCCCTAGTTTTAAAATTAGACAATTGTATGGACTGTGACCTGAGCTCCTCCTGTCAGAGCCAGGGGCTGTGCTGTGTTAGGGATAAAAACAGTGACTGCCCATCCAGGTGTGCTTGCTTGCTGGACTTGTTCAGTAGCACATCCTAATGTAGAAGTAAAGTTTGCCTTGCCCAGGCACTTCTGAGCACGAGTCTGATTTCTTGAGGCCTCCCAGTATTTGAAACAGTGATCCTCCCACCTCAGCCTCCTTGGTATCAGAGACGAGGAATATGTACCACCTCCCCCAGCTAGGAATTTCAGGTTTTTTAACAAATTAACATGTCCATACCAACTCAAAGAAGATTTAACACCATTTATTATTTAACAGTGCAGTATAAATAATGTAATATTTCACATATGCCTAATTGGTTTCGTATCTCTTATGGATATTTCAGGAGCTCTCTGGAATATCCCAAAGTTAGTTCCCAGTCAAAAAAGATAACTTATAATTTGATTTTGAGGATTTGTTAACAATGTCCAAAAGCATAAAAACACTTGATCAAAACAGGGTCACAAGTCATTGTGAAATAACAGTAATCCATTTAACTAGCGGGATGATCAAAAAACTTCAACAGGTTACATGATTGTCAACAAACACTCAGCTCTTCTTTGGACTGAAGGTGTAGCTTAGTGGTAGACTCTGCCTTGAATACTCATCTTCAGAACAGCAAAACATAATAACCCCCACCCCAAGTTTAGCTGTTTTAAAGTTGAGAAGACTTACTATAGTAATGGAAGATAACAAAAGATCACACATAGCACAAAAAATTACCTTGATAAAACACAAAAGCAGTGTTTCCTCAGCCATTACTTAACAGGAAAACAAAAACCTGTCACTTTCTTGGCCCAATACTCCAAGAAAACTTTGTCATTTTTAACAGAAAAGACAAAATTCCAGTTTTGCATCAGTGTACTATTAACACTAAAGCTAATTTTCATAAAACCTAATAAATCCACCTTATCCAAGCTTTGATCACACAACATAAAATTTTAACCTTGTATAGCTCTCTTTTTTTAAGATAAAAACATGTGTTTCATAACTTACCTTATCAAACATTTTATTTTCCTTGAACATAGTTGTTTCTTTCCAGTGGCTTAATTACATATAATTTTTAACTCTTGTTAACCTTAATTTCTAGTGAATACTCACAAAAGCTGGTCTTAGATCAATATTCACTATTTCATAATCTACTCAAAACAAATTTTCATGTTTAACAGACCTAAATATATTTAACTTCCCTTTACCATATGAAAATAAGACACCACAGTGTGTCAACTTATTCTTAATAATTTATGTTTTGGTACTTTACTTAGAAATGATCCAGATATTTAATTTCACTTTAAGGTTTCAAGTAACGAAAAGTACTTTTGGGTGGTACTGGGGATAGAACATAGGAGTCCTCTACCACTGAGCCACATTCCTGGCCCTTTTTATTTTGAGACAGAGTCTCATTAAGTTGCCCCAGCTGGCCTTGAATTTGTGATCCTCCTGTCTTGGACTCCCAGTTAGGTGGGATTACAGACACGCAGCAAGGCATCCAGCACTAGAGATCAATTTCACAGAGGCTCCATGTTTTGTGTGTGTGAGTGGTGCTGGGGCCTGGACCCAGACTTTGGGCATGCCAGGGAGGTGCTCTGCCATTGCACTGCATCCTAGCCCTGTAACTTGGTCTTGAGGCTCCTGGACAGCTGGTCAGGTTGAACTGTAGGAGAGCCCTGACTGCGAGGGTAACCAGGCTGTAGCATGCCCTGTGAGCCCCAGAGGAGGTTTCACACTGGCAATGACAGCAGACGAGACTCACCACAGGACTGTATGAGCAAGTACACACAGGAGCCTGAGAGGACACTAGCCCGCACAAAACAACTGGCTGGGTGCCAGAAAGATGAAATTTGGAATCCATTTAAGTTACATTGGTGGCCTTCTCTTACGATGGAATTCCCATTTCTGGGAATTGTGGTGTGTCCCCAAGGTTCATGTGGCCCCCAGGGTGAAAGTGCTAAGGTGGAGGGGCCTCTAAGAGGGGAGGCCTAGTGGGAGGAAGTCAGGTCTTTAATGGGGTTAATGCCTTACCCCCACCTGAGCACATTGTTGCTCTTTTGGGAAGTACTATGAGGGTGGGTGGTTGTGAACCTAAGTCCCTACTCTGCACACTCCTGCCATTGTGACATGTCCACCACAGACTCCTCTCCAGGGCCAAGCAGATGCTGATGTGCCATGGCCTTGAGACTGTGAGCTAAAAAATTTCTTTATAGAAAGTTAACCCAGCCTTGAGTGTTTTGTTATATACCTGCAATTCCAGCTACTCCAGAGGCAGAGGCAGGAGGACCACGAGTTCAAGGCCAGCCTGCACAACATAGTGAGATCCTACCTCAAATAAATAAATAAATAAATAAATAAATAAATAAATAAACAAAGGATGGGTATGTGGCAGTGTTAAGAGCACTTGCTTAGCATTTGCAAGGCCCTGGGTTCACACACACACACACACACACACACACTATCTGAAGGTCTTCCCTGACCTTATGAAACACTGCGAACAAACCCAGGCCAGCAGTAAAACAGGTGTCCAGTACAGGACCTGACACTATAGTCCCCATAGTGCTTGCTAGCAGATCTCTGCCCCATCACTGGGAGCAGCCCTGTGTGGGCAGCTAGCAGTTGCCTTTATAGGCAACGGTGGGAGTGACCCTTGCCTGGGATCTATACAGCGTTCAGCTTATGAGGGCACAGAAGGGTCTGGAGGGCATCTCCCTCCTCACAGCTCTTCCAGTGTTCAGAACCTCCAATTCCCACTCAATGTACTTCAGATATGTGGAGACAGATCTTCGAAGGCCCTCTGCCTGCTGCATGGTATGGACAGAGCCTCCCAGAGATGCTAAGACAGGTCATATATAATCCCACCAATAAAGAGAGCTTCTGCCGGACTCTCCAGGTGGGCTCTCTGAGAGGGGTAGTGTTGGTTTCTGGGCTGTACCTTCATGGCCACCCTGGGGAGCCAGGGCAAGAGGTTAATACTACAGAGACACTGGGTGCTATTTGTGGGGCTCCCAAATATTTCCAGTGGTTACCAGTCTGTTTTGGTACCAGGGATTGAACTCAGGGGTGCTTAACCGAGTCATGCCCCAGCCCTTTTTGAGACAATCTCTCACTAAGTTGCTGAGGCTGGCTTTGAACTTAAAATCCTACTGCCTCAGCCTCCCCAATCACTGGGATTACAGGCATGCACCATCATGCCCAGCAATCAGTCTGTTCTTGAGCATAAAAGTGTGTGCAGAAAAAACAGACCACTGAGGCCTGGGAACTGCCTGGGTAGCCACCAACATGGAGACTTTGTACAAAGTCCCTTCTTAGTGCTCAAATGTCCCACCTGAAGCCAAGAAGCCACCTGGGTGCATATACAACCAGCCAAGGCAGTTTATGCTCTGGTGGTGTCTTTTCATCATCACTGGAGGAATAATTTGTGATGTTACTGTTGAACCTCCAAGTGTTGGCTCTATGATTGAGAAATGTGGGCATCAGAAAAGAGTAGGCTTCTTGGTCTATACAGTAAATGGGCAATACATTATGGTAGGACTTGCATCCCACTTCCTGTTTACAATGGGAAGTTTAGGTTTCATAATCCTGGACTGATGCAATGCACCAACTATTCCAAAACTCAAGATATTTCTTCTGTTCATTGAATTCGCTTGTGTCCTACTAAATTTTTTCATGGCTGGAGTATTCATGAGAATTAAACTGCTGGGGTATCTGATGGGTTCTTTTGAAAGAAATCAGTGGATTCTGGATTTGCTCCTGTAAAGAAGTTTTAAAGGCTGTACCAGTCCTCTGCTATGAAACGTGGCAAAGAATAACAAGAAACAGTGCAAAAATTATCAAATGAAAAAATAGGAAGCATATTAAAGCTTGGGCTAAAATTTCTTGGTATTAGAGACAAGTTTATCAATATTTTTTTTCCCTGACCTATTCTGATGTACCAAAGATGTCTTGATTCAGGTGCCAGTCACAAGCCCAAGCTCCTCACCTCGGCTGACTCACTGGCTGTAAATCAGGGTCCCTGAGCCTCATCAGGCTGGATTAACTTGCTTACGTGGCTCAGGGAGACATGTTTATCACCTTTATATGGAGGCTATTTTAAAGACTACAGATAAACCTCCTGATGAAAAAAAGATACATGGGATTTTGTGTCCCATTGCCACAGGACTTCTGTCCCATTGCCACAGGACTTCTGTCCCCCATACACTCCTGCTGCACCAGAAGCTGATGCTGGGACCATGCTCTTGGGTCTCATAACTAGAGACAAGATGTGATACCGCCAGAAACAAGAACTCATCCCCGACCAGACAGAACAGACCAGGGCAGAGTTCATCACACACCGAACCGTGTACCTAGGCTTGAGCCTCTGAATTTCTAGAAGCTCTGCTGCCTGACTACAAACAGATAAAAGCGCATCCTGACACGCCCATGAAAAGGGGTGGGGGGGGGAGTGAGAGAGAGACACAAATGGGATGGAGTCTCCAGCGTCCAGCCAAGAGTTACGTTCCGTGGAGTGGACGAGTGGGCGGGCGTCATTTCCACCTTCCAGTGAGCCCTGGAACCCGTCCCTTCGGGTTTCTGTGGAGGCGTCGCTGCGTGGCTCTACACCGTGGACGACCATCCAAGCCCATCCACCAACACGGGCTCCGGCCTGCAAACCAGCCTCCTGTCCCCGAAGGGCCCTGCACACCACCCGGGCCTCCAGTCTACGGCCAGGCGGGCGGCGGCCCTTCCCAGAGGCCGCCTTTCTCTCCTGGCCAGCGTCCGTTCCCTCGCCCGGGCCCGCGGGCGGATTCCCGAACCGCAGGACAGCCCAGCAGGTGCTCACTGGCCGGGTATTCAGGGCACCGCAGGCTACGCCCCCCAACTGCACGTTCTGTCAAGCTCACGTCACGACGCCGCGTCCACCAGCCCGGGTCACGTCGCGGCGGCGCACCGGCCCCGCCCACTCGGCCCTCGCCCCGCCTGCGGAACGCGTCACCACCGCGCCGGCCCCGGCCCCGCTCGTCAGTGCGGCCCGACGCACAGTCCGCGGCCGACCGCGGCGACGGCTCCGGGGTTTGGCTGTGCTCAGTCCCTTTCCCGCCTGCGCAGCGGAGTCCGGACGCTGGCCTTTCGGGCCGTCGCTGAGACAGTTGCGACCGCAGGTTGTAGACGGTGCGGCGTGCAAGCCGGGGCGGACCGGGGAGCGGGCGGCGCTGCTCTGTCTTGAGCGCGTTGCTTTGTGTCGGGTGGGAGGGAGACCCGGAGTGGGTAGGGGGCTCGCCCGCTGACTCCCGGGCCGGGGGAGGGAGGTCGTGGGCGTAGCAGGTGAGGAGCGCGGTTTTCATTTTGGAGGCAGCAGGAGCCCTTCCCTTCTTCGAGTAGAAAGGAAGCGCGGAAAGAAATCTGGCGCCCAGAGTGCAGTCTCGAGACTCCGAGTATTGGAAATTCTTGGCCTTTACCTCGGACGCCCGTGCAGACTTCTCTGTGAATTGGGGCAGAGGAAAAGCGGCCTTGGGCTTCCTTTCTCTTCTTTAAGCAGGTATGCTAATCCTCACCTCGCTTTTTGTGAAAATTAGCAGGTGTCTTATCAAGGCCTGAGCCAAGCTCCAAGGTTAGAGCTCTGGCTCTAACCCACCGGAATGGGTGAGCCTGGGCCCTGGCACAGAGTCTGATTCAAGAGCTTCCAGAGTAAAGCTCTGGTAGCTGCTTTTAGGAAAATTAATCACAGGTCATTCTTTTTTTTTTTTTTAACTATTCTATTTGTTCTAATTAGTTATACATGACAGTATAACGCATTTTGACATGTTGTCCACAAATGGAGCACAACTTCTAATTCCTCTGGCTGTACATGGTGCAGAGTCACTCCAGTAGCATAATCATACATGTATATAGAGTAATAACATCTGTCTCATTCTCCCATCTTTCCCATCCCCACAACCCCACCTCTCCCTTCACTCATCTCTCCTCACAGGACATTCCAATTCAAGAATACCAATAAGTTAGTGGGATAGATAGGCAAGTGACTTGGTGATCACTCTTCCCTCTATCCAAGGAATTAACCAACCATAGATTTAAAATATTAAAAACAACATTTGAGTCTGCAATAAACGTTTACCAGTTGGTGTGTTTAGGATCACCGACTTCAAGGAGGAAAGTGGGCCTCCTGAGAAGTCAGTTCCCCAAATTTCATTGAAATCCATTCATCAGACTTTTTTCAGAAAACTCACTTGAAATGCAGGTGCCCACCTGCAACTAACTGCAGTTTACCAATGGCACAGATGATTCAAAGTGAAATTGTGCCTACCAGCTCTGAGAAGTGGTTCTGCTTCATGCTTCAACAGGGAGAACCCCAGTGTGCTCAATTAGAATAAAGTTAGATCCTACAAGTTGAAACTGATTGCACAAACTGCTTCAGTTCTGCACTTGCAAGCTGTTCTCAGCAACTGTGTTGAAGGCACAGTTCAGCCCCAAAATATAAAGTTTGCTAGCAAGAGAGTCCTTTAAGATCAACGGTTTTGAGGAGGTTTCCCTCCCTTAGTATACACTAAATAAAATAGTATATTGCTTATGAGGCATTTTCATTCTATTAGGCTTTATAATGGTCTAAAGTATTTGGGAGCATATGTACAAGTCATATACAAGTACTACCATATGTATGAGGGACCTAAGACCTATGGATATTGGTATCTGCTGAGTGCTCCTAGAATAAATTCTCCACATATACCAAGGAACAACCTGGTATGCATGTCAGACACCTACATGGGTCTGTGACTCATTTCTGGTCAGGATTTTATGAAGAGCAATGAAATAGGAAAGCATTTTTGTAGAACTCTCTCCTTTCCTTGGCTAGCAGGTTACACACCAGGGCCAGTGACTGACCAAGTCCCTGAAGAAGAATGGCGGCTGTGGGCAACCTGCTTGGGTAAGCATGCATTTTCAGGCCCCTCAGGACTTCTGCCATGCCACCTCTCACCAGGACAGGACAATGTTAAGCTGCTTGTCCTCGTCAGCTCATCAGTGCTGGGAGACATGTTCCCTCAATTATCCACTGTTGCCTTTTCCTGGTTGTGGGGCCAGAGCTGTTTCCACTATGGCCTGTAGCTCCTCAAGGACCCCTAGGTGTGGATCACCAAGTGTTGCTGGCATCTCTGGCAGCTGGGGAATTCTCTGTCATGACAACATGATGTCTGGCTTGCCTGACCATGTTGGTACTCTCTGCCCCAGCATTATCCACTGACCAGCTCTTTCATGTTTGTCTGTAGCCTGCTCCAACAGAGTGCTGTGAAGGCAGCTGCCCCTAGGCTCTGCTGCCTGCACACATCTTCCTGGCTGGCTGACAGCAGCAGGGCTGTGCTCACTCGCCTACATCGCCAGGCCTATGCACGCCTCTACCCAGTGCTGCTGGTCAAGCAGGACGGCTCCACCATCCACATCCGCTACAGAGAGCCACGGCACATGCTGACAGTAAGCATCTATCACCAGGTGTTGCTAGGGGCCCTGATGGAGGCTGAACCATGGTGGTGGGACCTCTGGCCACTGAATGATGACAGGTGTAGCATGGTCATTGTAATGCAGTACCAGAGGAGGGGGACAGGTTGCTGGAGGAGAGGAGGATGGTTTAGACCAGAATTCTCTCCATTTACCAGATAGGGTAAGTACGTCACTGTCTTTTAAAAACACCAAATCTGGGGAAATGGAGCAGAAAAAAAAGTCTCCTAATAAAATGAAAGGTTAGTTGGATGCGGTGGTACAGGCTTGTAATCTCAGCATCTCAGGTGGCTGAGGCAGGATCACAAGTTTGAGGTCAGCCTGGGCAACTTTAGCAAGAGTGTCTCAAAAAGGGCAGGGGGTGTAGCTTGGTGGTATAGCGCGCAGGGGGTGTAGCTCGGTGGTATAGCGCGCGTACACACACACACACACACACACACAGAAAAACAAGATTTTAAGGGAGAAAAAAAACAATGTATAAAAATTGGACTGAGGCCAGGTAATGCACACCCTGTATTTCCAGTGGCTTGGGAGGCTGACATAGGAGAACAGTGAGTTCAGAGTCAGTCTCAGCAAAAGTGAGGTGCTAAGCAACTCAGTGAGACCCTGTTTCTAAATAAAATACAAAATAGGACCGGGGATGTGGTTCAGTGGTTGAGTGTCCCTGAGTTCAATCCTTGGTACCAAAAAAAAAAAAAAAAAAAAAAAAATTGGCCTGAGGATATAGCTCATTGGAAGTACAATGGTCTAGCATGCACAAGGACCTAGGTTTGATACTCAGCACTGAAAAAAATAATTAAGTTAGCTTAGTGCAAAAGACACAGGCAACTGTAAGTCTCAGTGGCATCATCTCAGTAGTTCTATTTCTCAGAACAAGGTATGGGGGCACACCTTGGCCTCTCTCCCACTCAGATGCCGTTAGACCTGGATACCCTGTCTCCTGAGGAGCGCCGGACCAGGTTCCGGAAACGAGAGGCTCAGCTCAGACACAAGGAGGAAGAACCAGAGTTTGCTGATGACTTTGACACAGAGCGTTACAGACAGTTTTGGATCAAGACTAAGAAGTGACAGTGGCTTGAAACTGCCCGAGGACAGTCTGAGGATGGAAGGACATCTTTTTGTAAATTGCATGTACCTGAAATCACCACCTCTTGTCAGTGTCTTCCTTTAGGTGTGTGCCCAGCATAATAGCTCATCACCTCTCACAGACTCAAGCTGGATGTGGTGGCTCAGGCCTGTAATCCAAGCAACTCAGGAGGCTAAGGCAGGAGGATGGCAAGTTTGATAGGCTGGGCAATTTAGCAAGACCTTGTCTCAAAGTTGGGAGTGTAGCTCAGTGGCAGAGTGCCTTTGAGTTCAGTCCCCAGTACACACAACAGGGACATACACATAAAAGCTCAGAGCTGGATGGGGCTGTGGGGCTCAGAGCAGATTGGAGGTTTGGGGATGGGTTTAGGTGAAATCTGTGACTTTTAGATAGAGCTACAAAGCCACAGAGCATGTGGGCAGCCAGGGAAGGAAGCATCCAGAAACCATCAGCTCTACCCTTCTAGTCTCAGGAGCACTCAGGGCTGTTGCTCCAGCTGGGTGTTCTGGGAGGCAGAAACTTCTAGGTTGCAGCCTACAGCTGCCTCCCTTCACAGGTGCTCCCTAACACTAGGAGCAGGCACATCCCCAACCTAGCAGCCTCTGTCCCCTGATAGGGGAACCATGCAATGTCCAAAACCAGAATGTCTGCATTTTTGGGTTTGGTTACATACAGCCAAGGCCTGTGAACACATACCTTGTGTTCTGTACTCCTGATATAGGTAAAATCTAACTCTCTCCAGATGCCAACGTGCATCAAGCAAAGGAGGACACAAAAAAGGCTTGTGCCCGTCCTGGGTCATCCCAGGTCCTGGTTCTGCTCATCCTGTCCGTCTTGGGTGCTCTCAGATCCTGATCCTGCTCAAGTCTGTACCTGGCTGTTTCAGGTTTCGGTTCTCATTGTGACTGGTGGCCACTCCTCAAGGTTGCTTAGGCTAATGGCTTTGGACTATAGTTGCCCAGCCACATACCCCCTGTCCCCTCTTGGCCACACTCAGCACACATACTGTGGTCAAACACTATAACTGAGTTTCCACATACACCTGGCCTGGCCCCAGAAGTGGGGCCCTCAGGAGTTGCCTACCTTCTTGAGAGTTCTTTCCTGGGAGCCTGCCAGATGACTTCTCTACACATTACTATGGCCCACACTGCTGCCCAGTGCCCACTGCTTCCTGCTTGCCTCCCCTAGACTGCCCATGCCACAAGCTTCTGCTCCCATGGGATCCATGTATTCTTCAGAACCAGGACACAAGCTCAAGGTTTATCCCAGTGCCTCACTTATTGCCCCTGTAGGTGCTCAGTGCATACGTAGAGTAAATCCATTGGGGCAGGGGGGTGGGGGTGAAGCTGTCTATTTGCGTTCCTATCTGAAAGTACCAGGGACTGGGTAAGAAAAACCACAGGACCCTGGGTGTCTGTTTTTCCCTCACTGAACCTGTAGCTGGAGTGGCCCCCCAAACGGTGGCAGAGTAATTCCCACAAAGGAGTGGCCTCAAATTTCCCAAGATAGGGTTGGTTGGGATCTGTGAGAAAGAAGCACTAACTGCCAGGGTGATGGGTCCACAGCATTTATTAGGAAACTGGTTATAGAGGGCTGCAGTTTATCTTCACAAGGGGCAGCAAGAGGTGGGGATAGGACTGGGGCTGTAGCTCAGTGGCAGAGTGCTTGCCTAGCACGTGAGAGACTGGGTTCCGTCAGCACCGCATAAAAAAGTAAAGGCATGCTGTCCTTCAACTACAAAAAAGCGAGGCAGGATGTCTGCAGCAGGGCTGTGGTGTGCAGTTACACAGGCACGCAGTGTTAGGGGAACTGCTTCAACCAGAGCCGCTTCCTTCGGGGTTTGGGCAACACCCTCAACACTGACGGAACTTTGCGCCTGGGGTCCGTTTGGTTAGGGGCGCCCCCACGCGCCGTGGGCGGGCTTGGGCGCAGTCACCGCCGCCACCGGAGCTCGTGGGACGCTCTGGGTCCTAGTGTAGTGTACACAGTGGCTTTCTTGATGACGGCTGTCGCACAGGCACTGAGTTCGGGTCCGTCCAGCCTCTACACAGGGCGCTCCGGGCCCGGCGGCCGTGAAGGCAGTGCGCAGGCGCGCGAGGCGACAGGGCAAGAAAACGCGCAAGCGAGCGGAGCGGGATTGAGGCTGTGCGGAACTCAGGCTCAGTGAACGACGCAGTGGGCAGGCGCGCGTGGCCGAGTGGGCGTGGCGGCGATTCCGCAAACTGGGACGAGATTCGTGGTAGGGCGGAGTGGAGACGGCCCGGGTGATGCATTGCGCAGGCGCATGCGGCGGCAGGGGCGTGACGTCACGGCGCGCGTCGGGATCGGCAGAGTAGTCCGGTCTGGTGTTCTGCTGCCCCTGCGCCAGGCACGATGTTCGGCTCCAGCCGTGGGGGCGTTCGCGGCGGACAGGACCAGTTCAACTGGGAGGACGTGAAGACCGACAAGCAGAGGGAGAACTACTTGGGCAACTCGCTGATGGCGCCCGTGGGCCGCTGGCAGAAGGGCCGCGACCTCACCTGGTACGCCAAGGATCGTGCACCGCGCGAAGGACCGAGCCGTGAGGAGGAGCTGGCGGCCGTGCGAGAGGCGGAGCGCGAGGCGCTGCTCGCCGCCCTGTGAGTGAGCGGGACTGGAGGGCGGGGCTTAGCTGACCGGGGCGGAGCCGCGAGGAGCTGGGGCCTGGCTTGGCGGGGCGGGTCGCACCCCTGATTCCACCCCTGGCCCTCGTAGTGGCTACAAGAACGTGAGGAAACAGCCCACAGGCCTGAGCAAGGAGGTAAGCCGGGCGCAGGGCCCCGGGGGCCGGCGGGGGTCCGTCAGAATCGGCCGAGTGCCTACCGTCCTCTCCGCACCTGCAGGACTTCGTGGAGATCTGCAAGCGGGAGGGAGGCGACCCCGAGGAGAAGGGTGTGGACCGGCTGCTGGGGCTGGGCAGCGCCAGGTGAGGTGGGTTGGGCGGGGAGGGGGCGGGGCGGGAGTCCAGGGCCTTCCTCACCGCGCTGTCCCCACAGTGGTTCCGCCGGCCGCGTGGCACTGTCCCGGGAGGACAAGGAGGCTGCCAAGCTGGGGCTGTCGGTGTTCACGGTAACCCTACCCCCACCACACACACCGCTTAGTGCTCTGGGAGCCAGGGGGTGCCGCTGGGGAGAGCGTGGGGGTAGGCGGGCCAGGCCCCAACATCCCTGCCTGCCCTCCCCACGGCACTGCTTCCCCCGCAGCATCACCGCGTGGACAGCAGCAGCCCGGGCACCTGTCCAGCTTCCAAGAGGAGGCCACGCGCAGAGGAGGAGGCTGAGCCGAGGTAAGGCAAGGGGCCTGAGTCCCAGCAACTGGAGCTGCCTGTCTCTCATGTGTCCCCTGGGGAGTGTTTGTGGGGCTGCAGTGCTCGCAGTTGGAGACAGAGCCCACTTCACAGCTGGTGGGGGCTTTTCCTGCATAGGCCAGGCGCCAGCAGCCCTTGAAGCTACCCTGGGTTGGTCCCAGGCTGACCTCAGGCCTGCCTGCCAGGAGGCCAGAGGAGCTTGGCAGAGATTGGGGAGCCAAGTGGGTTGATGGGGAGGGCACAACTGTCACTTCAGAAAAGTGGATATCCCACTTAGTTTAGTGGGAGGTGCAGTGGCAGGACCTGAGATACCCCTAGCAGGCACTGTCCTGCAGTGCTTTCTTACCTAACAGGATGTTCCAGTCTATTGGCAGAATGTTACTGTCCAGTTCTTGAAATGTGGCCCAGTGAATGAGGAGCCTCTTAGGCTCCTTTACTACTGTCACAGAGCCACAAACCATGAGTAGGTGCTGGTTTCCACAGTGCAGGAGCATGTGGATTGCTGGTGGGACTGCCCTGGCCCCTCAGCTGGCTGTCTCCTGTACCCAAATGCTAGGCCTCTGACTCTTTTTATATTTACTTTTAAGCACCGAGAGCCACAAGAAAAGCAAGAAGGAGAAGAAAAAAAAGAAAAAGAAAAAACATAAGAAACAGAAGATGAAGAAAGACAAGGAGTCCAAGAAAGAGGCTGATGCCTCTTCCTCATCCCCTTCTCCTGTTCGGTAAGCCCAGAGTCAGCTTGCTCTGCCTTGGGGATCCAGTGCTGGCTGGGGCCTGATGGAGTAGTCAGGAATTCCTGAGCAAGGCCCTGGGGCTCCTGGAATCTAACAGCTGGGTGCCCACCCAGGGTCCTTCCCCTGAATATGTCTGGCTATCTTTGTTTCCTCAGATCTGGGCGCCAAAGGCATGATTCTGACTCCTCTTCCCCTTGCTGCAAGAGGAGGAAGCGGGGACATAGCAGGGACAGTGGAAGGAACCCATCCTACAGACGTCAGGACCGAGGCTCTGATGCTTGAGACTGCAGCTGGGTCAGTGGAGGCCAGAGCCTTGGACCCTGCCCACCACTGTACCTTGTGGGGCATGAGAGGACGACTGGATCCTATGTGTTCTGGGTGCCAGCTCGCTCCTCCCACCCTGTTGGCCTGCTGGACCACCCAGGGAAAGGCCTCCTGTCTGGGTTGAGGCAAAGGCTGTGTACTGTGCCTGCTGGGCCATGTGAGCTGGCTGGCCAATTCAAGAGGAACCTGCTTTGTGGAGACTCTCCAGATTCCTGTGAAGGGAGTCCATAGAACTCAGCGGGTTCTGGGACAACCATCCCTGGTCTTGCCTGCTGCCAGACAAGATCTGCACCTGCCTAAGAGCCTTTTGCAGAGACTAGACTCCTGTGTAGCCATCCAGGCCCATCAGGTTTAGCTAAAACCAAGTGTGGTTATCTCTATTCCTTTTTGTATGGACTCACTCTTTGTACTTTAATAAATACCTTAAAACACAAGTGTGTCATCAAGAATGAAAGGATAGTGTGGAGTTTCCCGAAACCCCACTAAAGGGAGACAGTGGCAATGGCCTTGCATTCACAGTATGGTCTTGGCCTAGCAGTAGTGTGGAGCTGCCTGACAGCTGGGTAGCTGATGACAAGGTCAGGTGGTGGGGATACCTAGAGCCTCTAGGTACCTCTTCAACCTGCCCAGGGGCTTAGCCTGCCTTGTCAGTGGGCTAGACTGCTACACTGACCTGGGGCAGAGCCCAGGCTGGATTTTTATATGATGCTTAGTTCTGCTGATTCTAAAAGAAACTTGAAAATGCTGGGTGTGGCCCAGGACAGATCCTGAAGCTATCCTCTAGAGGTCTGAACTCTGACTTGTACACTGCCCTCAGCCCTGCACATGGATAGCCTGAGTGCAGGCTGCTATCTCTTATTCCAGGAAACGAAGGTGAGTTCCATCTTCCAGGGCAGCCTCTTCTTGGGGACACTGTCCAGAGGGAGAGTAGACTTTGGACCTGCTTGCCAGCTGCTGAGAACTGAGGCACTGAGGTGGCCAGGGCATTTGCTGACTCCTATTCTGGCTACCTCCTGTGGCACTGATAAGCTGGAGGATGCTTTCATGGTAGAAATGAGACTTCCAGAAGGCTTTCCCTCTTATGCATGGTCAGGCCTGACTTGGGGAGCAAAGTACCTCCTGTACTTCCTGGCATGAAAGTGACTCTTTCCTACCTTGCAGGAGACAGAAACATTGGACCCTGTGAAATAGTTAAGAGACTTTATTCTAATAGCTATAATTACAGTGCTTGTCGAAATGAAAACTGAAAACAAGTATACAAAACAGTTGATTACTAATCGTGTATTGAAAGCATTAAGAGGTTCCACGACACCAAATAAACCAGTTCTGAGGTTTCCCCAAGATAAATTTAACAGCTCCAGCTTCTTCAGTGTTTATCAAAATACAAAAGAAAAAAGTAGAGGTCGTCTTTTTCGATGGCAAATCGGACCCTTGCAGGCTGAGGGAGGAAGCTACTTCACACATGGAGATGGGGGTGCTCCGGGACCTGTGGGTCTGGAGTGGACCAACCCTCCCAGCTTGCACGCACTCATGCTGGTGAGACCCAGACCTCCTGCCAGCGGGCTGAGCAGGTGCAAGAGTGAGTGGGTGCTGGGAACATGGGCTACTGCTCTGGCCACACGCCAACAAAGGGCGCATCTGGGCCGTGTCCCCTGCAATGGCTCTCCCAGCCCGCCCCCAGGTGACTGTGTGAGCACAAGTACAAGCACAACGCTATGGAATGCAAGTGACCCAAAGACAGGCGAGTCACGGGGGTCTCTACTGGGACCATGCAGTGGATGGCGGTTTGTGTCACCGTCTTTGTGTTCCCACAGGGGAACAGCTGATCCGATGGACTAGCATTCAGGCTGTACACTAGGCATAGTCTCCCTTCTGTGTGTTCAAGTGTTCTCCTTATCTTGTATTTTTAACTATTTTAAAAAATGCACTGAGTTTGGGTTAAAAACCAACCACCAAATGGATCCCAACACCAATCTACAGCCCAGGAGCTCCTGGAGGCCAGGTGCCCACATGCCTAAATCCCTCCTCAGTACTGACAGTGAGTTGATTCTTTTTACAATAAAAAAGCTGAGTAATATTGCATAGGAGTACCAGAAACTGCCTCAGTGGAAACAGAAACTATTTACATTAAATAAAAACCTGGCTGCAGGCTGCGTCTGCACATGTACAGCACGGTGCGATGCACACTGACCAACCCATGGAGACAGCTTCTGGCACTCAGGACCACAGAGTCGCACGTTTGCCACATGAGAGGAAAGCGAGGGCGGAGAGGAGAAAGTGAGGGGGTGGGGGGGTTCTGGTTCACTTCTGGTTCCGGAGCTGATTGGACAGCCAGTCCAGTCCTTCATAGAGCCCGTCCCCGCTGGTGGCACAGGTGGCCTGAATGTACCAGTTCCTGTGACGTAGCGAGTGCAGCCCCAGCTTGTCTGTGATTTCGGCTGCGTTCATGGCGTTTGGGAGGTCCTGGGGGGAAGAAGGGGTCAGTGCAGAGCCTAAGCTTGGCCCCAGGCCCACCCCCGCTCCTGGGTGGCACCCACCTGCTTGTTGGCAAACACCAGGAGGACAGCGTCCCGCAGCTCATCCTCAGCCAGCATCCTCATGAGCTCCTCGCGGGCCTCATTCACACGCTCTCTGTCATTGCTGTCCACCACAAAGATCAAGCCTGCAATGCAGCAGCATTACTGCAAATGTGGACAACAGCCCACCCAAGCGTACCCACGGGCAACAGATACAACCACTGGCTCACAGGCAGCCCTCACGGCCCTGGGCATGGCTTTCCTGGCCATGATTCTATAGCGTGCCTTCTGCCCTGTCCAACAAGGCTACAGAGCTTCTATTAGGAGGCAGATGACAGGAACCTGGGGTGAAGGTCAGCTGCTCACCTTGGGTGTTCTGGAAGTAGTGGCGCCATAGTGGCCGGATCTTGTCTTGGCCACCTACGTCCCACACAGTGAAGCTGATATTCTTGTACTCAACGGTCTCCACATTAAAACCTGAGGATGAGATTGTAGCTTAGGGTCCTCTGGACCCATCAACCCGTCCCTGGCCTCCCGAGCCTCCCCAGCCCCTGCCACACAGCCATCCAGAAATCTCACCTATGGTGGGAATAGTGGTCACAATTTCACCCAGCTTCAGTTTGTAGAGAATCGTCGTCTTCCCTGCAGCATCCAGGCCCACCATGAGGATGCGCATTTCTTTTTTGCCAAAAAGGCCCTTGAAGAGGTTTGCAAAGATATTCCCCATCCTTGTGGGTGGTTGGAAGCGACACTGGCCAGAGACCTGGGGAGGCAAGGTGTCCGGGCCTGTTTCCATGTTGCAGTGGACAGGAAACCCCCCCGCCCAGGTACGTGTTCCTCCTGAAATCCCATGGGGGTATGACAAAAGCCCACAAGGCCTAGCCTAGCTGGTGGCCCAGGAAGGCAGAGATGCCAGAGTGACCTCTTGCCTCCCAGCACATTTATTTGGCCTGATACCATCAGGCTGCGGGGACATTTGACACAGCCACACTTGCTCCTACTTGTGGAGTAGGCAAGCAAACATCTGAAAATTGGGTTTTCAGAAGCATGAAATATTGCTACAAAGACAGCTCTTAGGGGCTAGAACCACTCAACATCCCTCCCCACACAACTAGAGAGGAGGGGCTAGGAGCCGCCCCCAGAGGGTTAGAGAGCAGGTGTCACTAGTCTCAGGACCACAGGCCAAACCTCCCCAACACACCCAGGAGCTCAATGTGCTGCCTCAGCACAACACAGGACAAGCCAGGGAGCACTGTGGTTGTCACCTGAGCCAGTCAAGCGGGCTCTCTGCCAACTCAGGTCTCAGCATCACCTTTCATTCCAGATGACCCAGGTAGCCAGGGCCCTGAGGAGCACATGGTTCCGTGATGCCATGCTGCCACAAGGGCATGCATGTCAACCCACACTACAACCACAGGATCCATTAGAAAAGAAACGCAGGAGACACCAAGCAAATCATTTGTTACCAAATCACCAGAGCCTGGTCCAAGACTTGAAGTGCCTCTGGGAAGGTGATGAAAACTGCCCAGGCTCTGGCCTTACCATCCAGGGCACTTTCATTTTTCAGTTGTTTTTAGCCCAAACAGAAATTTATCACTTTTTAAAAATGTTGATTGCTGGAAAATTAGAGACCGTTAGAGCTAACAGTGAAGGCCTTCAACTGGGGGCTGTGCAGCCCTCACCAACCAACAGGAGGGCAAAGCAGCTCGGTGAGATAGGGTGATGAGATGGCTACAAAAGAACACCCCTACACAGGGCAGCTCATCAACGTGTGTTTACTGCTTACAGCTCCAGGGCTGGAAGTCCAGAGTTAAGGCCTGGCAGGTTCCATATCTGGTTCTAAGATGGAGCCTTGTCCTACATCCTCCAGAGGGTGGAGGCACAGGAGAGAATCCACCCCTGAAAGCCCCTTTCAAGGCATCACTGATTCATTCACCAGGTTAGAGCCTTGTGACTTGAACACCTGCCTGCTACTGTTGCACTGGGGTCCAACCTCCCACACACAAATCTTGGGGGACACATTCAGTCCACAGTACTGTGTGTCAATCAGGAACAACAGAAGTGGGAGAGATTACCTGCAATTAACTGCACCACCAAGTCACCTCAGATGGCTGTCTTCCTAGCACCCACCTATGGATCTCTACTGCCCATCCATCTCCAGTGACACTGTGTACCCAGAAGCATTCTGGGAGATTCCACCCCTCACTATACCTTCTCCTTCTCCAGGTTCAGAGCCCCCGATGACGCCCAGCTGCAAGGGTATATATGCCTTACAGTTGGGATGACAGTCAAATGTTACTTTCTAACTTCCTCACCTGCTGTGTAGTACTCACTTCAGGGACACCTTCCCTTCTCCATTTCTTGGTACCCACATGGCCTGCTCATTGGGCACCTGTCTTGCTCAGGGGGTTAGACCCAGCTGCCCTGCTGATTTGATATCACCATTGTTCCATATATAGCCTGCTGGATCCTATGCCCTGGGACAGTTTCCCTTTTTGGATTTGCATATTTAATTTGTATTAAAAACTTACTCAATGTCTACAATGTAAGCAGACTTTGCTATTACGGTCCCTTTTCTGGGATAGCTAAGCTCCCTGGGTAAAGAGCCTCTGGGAGACAGAGCAGACAAGCACCACCCTACCCCTCAGAGCACTCCTGAAATCACTGCCCATAGGGCAGTAAAATCTCAAGAGAGGAGAGAGAGAGAGAGAGAGAGAGAGAGAGAGAGAGAGAGAGAGAGAGAGAGAGAAGGAGCGAGACATTTAAGACTACATGTGGTGGCTCTCACCTTTAGTTCTCATCAGTCAGGGGTAAGAGAAGAGTAACAGTAATCTCAGGCCCACAAGCCTCCCACAGGGATCCAGGGTCAGGGCGAGAGGAATGGAGTCCAGGAGACCAACACCCATCCATGCAAAAAGCTGCACCTCCTGAGACACAGGCTGTGGACAGAGTCCAGCCCCGAGCACCCTAGGAGCAGATGTACCAGGCAGACACCACAGGGAGGGAGAACAGGAATGTGAGCACACGGAGAGCCCTGGAACACCCAAGCATATAAAGACATGGTCAGTCTAAGGCCTCAATGCAAGGACCCACTGACTCAGCATCTGGAGGCCCCATATTCTCTCAGAAAGCCTCCAATGAGCAACAAGCACAAAGGAATTTGGAAGGAAGCAGGAAAAGACAAGAGATGGAATTTATCTTCAAGGAAAAACAGGGCTGGGGATGTAGCTCAGTGGTAAAAGCACTTGACTAGCATGTTCAAGGCCCCAGGTTAGATATCCAACACCCGAAGGAAAACCAAATAGTAAATAGGAAATAAAAACCAAAAAGGAAAAACAATTAAGCAAACAAAATAACAAAAAATCCCAGACCCACTCTCAGGTGGGTCTTTAACCTTTTAACCAACAGGTTAAAAGATACTATGTCTACAAAATAAGAATAGGATTCTGAAACAAAAACAAGAGACTTTTATATACAATACCAACAGCCAAAATGAAAAGTTTACAATGAAGGCTCTCAGAAAGCAGGACAAAATGAAAATATGGGAGATAAGGAGCAAAATGAAGATCAACATCAAAGGAATTAAAAAAAAAAAAAGAAAAGAAAAGAAAGAAAAAACATCAAGGAAGAACCCAAGGAACTGCAGGGAGATTCTTAAAGGCTGAGGCCTTGCCTGTGGCACTCTGGACACAGCAGCACCAGCAGATCAAAGGCTGGCTCAGGTGATATTCTTGCCCCTCTCTCAACACTGAAAACAAGACTCTCAACCAGGTATTAGGAAGGAAAAAAAAAAAAAAAAAAAAATCTCCCACAGAGACCCAGGTACAGGGTGGGAAGAAGGGAGCCCAAAGTGATGGGAAGCAGCTGGGAGACAATCCCATTCAGATTCAGCACTGCCCACTGCTGCTGCCTTCTTCTTCTTCTTCTTCTTTTTTAATGGTGCTGGGGATTTAATCCAGGGCCTTGTGCATGCAAGGCAAGCACTCTACCAACTGAGCTATATCCTCAGCCCACTGCTGCCTTCTTGTGCCAAGGATGCCTCAGAATTACATGTGCTGGGCCTGGCCTGCCTTGCAGCACCCTCAACAGAGGAGCTGTGGGGACCACAGTGGTCACAAACCCCTCCCCATAGGTGGTTTTCTTTTTAAATTTTAAACAAAGTACTAGAGTCACCCCTCCCCAAGGGGAAAAGCAGTCACACAATTTAGTGGGGGAATCAGGAAGAGGCGAGCCTGAAGGCTCAGGTTCAAGACACACCCCACAAGCACTCAGGCCTATTCTACTGTCTTCACAGGCAGAGGTCAGAGCTTCCTGCCTCGACACGCCCCAGTGTCCCTGTGGGGCCTGGGCATCATCCACTGCTGCTTTCATAGGCCCAGGTCCAAGAGAACCTCTGCAGTTGGAGGAAAAAAAGTCACTGTCAAGGTACAGGCCCCTAATAACTGTGCAATGCCCAGCCTAGGTACTGTCACCTTTCTTCCACCAGAACTCTGTACAGAAGCCAAACCTGCCTTTCAGGTTCCTCTGAATTACCCTGTTATTAGTAAGCAGTGAAAACCAACTTCCCTGGGAGTCTCCTGCCCCTTCCTTCTGTGACCCCACACTATCAGAGGTCATGCAGTCCCACCATGGTTCTTTCCTGCCAGGCTTTGGGCTCCACCTTAGGCCAAGAAAGATCCTTCACAAACAATGTGCTCTAAGACACCAGTGCAGGTGGTCTCTGCTCTGGAGTCTCTCTCTGTCAGGAGGGAACCTGCTGGCCTCCTGAGCTGGGGTGAGGAGATAGAGCAGCTTCAAGGAGTGAAGACTACCTGACTGGTCCAGGTGCTAAAGAAGATACTGACTAGCAGCCAGCACCCCAACTGTCCCTCTACAGCTCTCAGGGATACCTCAGGACAAGCCAGACAGCCCTTGTCTAAATTCGGCTCTGGAGAACAATAGGTTCAGGTAGAGAGTTCAGTTTTCCTCCAACTATTAGTGCTGTTCACAGAACCTAACTAGGAAGGCAAGGGCCTGCCACTGGAGCACATAGGGATGGGTTCCATGTGCCCAGACTTCTCCCGGTTGCTGATCCAGCTGGGGGCTATGCTCATGAATGCTGTGCTCTCACAATGCGTTCTACTACCATGGAACACTGGTGACATTAAGAGTTCTTCTTCTGGGCTATGGATGTGGCTCAAGCGGCTACGCGCTAGCCTGGCATGCGTGGGGTGCTGGGTTTGATCCTCAGCACCACATAAAAATAAAAAATAAAGATGTTGTGTCCACCGAAAACTAAAAAAAATTCTCTCTCTTTAAAAAAAAAAGTTATTCTTTTTTAAAAGCTTTATTAAAGTCAAATTATTATAGCATTAATTACATACAGTAAAATGCACTGATAAGTGATTCATAGTCTCAGCTTTCATATCTAATTTGAGGAAAATTTAAAAATTTGAAGATTTTCTGGAGGAACTTGTTTCAGGTCACTGCATGCCCCTCAGCCATGTCCAGGTTTCTAGGTCTGCTGTGTATCTGCACTGCACATCTTGACACCATTTTATAAAATGTGTGTAAGAAAACCAAATGTGCTGATACTGTGGACAGGCAGACACACACTGGAGGCCTGCAGAACTGTGACAAAGGTATGACCCAACCAGCACACTCGAAAGGGCCCAACCCCAGGCACTCCCCACATTCAACCAGGTTAACTGTGCCTTAACTGCTAAAGAAAGAGCACACCCAGTGCCAAAGGCTGGCTATGCAGCAGTCCACAGGGTAGGCCCAATCTTGCACCTCAGCTGAGCACAGGCTATATAGCTGTCTCATAGCTGCAGGTCTTCTCAGTTAAGGGAGGGGTATTACCCACCACGTGTGAGGCTTAGGTGGGGCGATGACTAAACTTCAAGTTAGATCACTCTTTTCAGGCTTGAAATTCAAGATGAAATCAGTCTGAATCTGGACAGCTAGAACGAATGTCACTCATGAATCTATCCTAGATTCATAGTAGCTCAAATGCCAAAGAGACTTGTCCACGGACTGCTGCACGTTTATATTCTGTGCTCCCTGTTATTCAAATTTTGTTACTAATTTTACCACAACTGTCCTCAAAGCACTTTATCAAACACATTTAAGGCCTTATGAACGTCATACCTGGGTAGCTCCGAGCAAATATCCAGATGGGCTCTCACAAGGCCTCCAACAGGAGCTTCAATAAGGAAACATGCAGCTCTGGGAGTCACGGAGGCCTTCTCTAGAGCTTGTACCAGGAATACCTTGCAGTCTCCATCCTTGTAGTTAACAGTATTTATCCCTTAGTGTTTTGTCCTGCCCTTCTCTCTCAGTAACAGAAACCTGACTTGTCACTGGACACAAGACCTTCCAGAATAAAAACCATAAACCCCACACTTCCTGGCCATCCCTGGTATCATTGCATGCCCATGGCCAGGGACACCAGCAGAACCCAAATACTGGAGCATTTCTACTTTGGCAGGAAGGATACAGACTGCCTCTACCCAACTTGAAATGTAGTTAAGTCTGAAAGACCAGTCACTGAAAAGCAAAACCCAGCATCCCAAATCTGCATCAACCTAAAATGAAAATGGAGTAAACCATGATAACTTATGGCAAAGATGCAAGTGAGAAACCACCTTGTAGTTAATAGGTGGGGTCACCCCACAGGCTGCCCCAGCCATGCTATAGTCATTAGTCAGCAGTCCTCACACTCAGCCCACCCCAGAGGTCACAGGATTGTCATGTGGGGGTTATTCTGTTGTTCATGTAGAAGACCCTCCCCATGCTCTCTGTGCAGAGTCTTGACTCCTGGTAAGGCCCTAGGTCTTGGGTTGCCTGCATTCCCCAGAGCCTACCCCTTCACACAGATGGAGGGCATACTTGTGCACCAAGGGCAGTGCTGGCCACAGACAGGTGCAATACATCCTTGTGGAACAGAATTGAGGGAGGACCCTGGTGGTGACCATGCCCCAACCTCCCTCTTGAGATCCACAGAACCCTAGTTTGCTAGCAGTGCATGTTCCCAAACCTTACTGAGAGGTCTCTGGTTGCAGCAATGACCTTCCAGCATAGCTGTCGTCTTTTCACTGAAGTCTCCCACCCCAACTCCTCATGGAGGGCAGGCAGGCACACACCTAGACTATGTAACAGATGCTCACAATAAACACCACTAACCAGGATTCAGTGGGAAATGACCTGGGAAGAGAAGTTGACCAGCACTCTAGTTCTGCGGCAAGGCAATCGTAGCAATTTAGCTTTGCCAGTTCACCTTCTTAACTACGGGTTCTCTATAGAATACAAAGGGCTTCCCTCCCTGCACAAGGGTAGGAGTAGGGCTAGGGGGCTGGTGTCCTGGAGGCCCCTTTCCACACCCTAATAAAAAGGGAACTGGAACAGCTAATGGCTGCGGCGCTTTCATAAAATAAGCTCCCAGAGAACCCAATGGTGCTTCCTCAAACCACTCAGAAGGGGCAGGGCCTTCCAAGGGTGATTAAGCCAATCTCTAAAATTTGATTTCTGTCTTAAGGGATCTTTCATTTTTGCAGGAAGGCAGGCAGGAAGCAGCCTACTTCTTTTGAAGACTTGCTCTTCCAAAGGAAACAGAAGAGTAAAGTGGAGTTGGAAGGAGCAGTCACTAGGTTCCCTTCGCTCTCAGGGTCCACCCTACCCCACCAGGGTCTGCCAGACATACAAAGGGACAGGGACTTCCACCACACATACACACACACAAGCCCTGAAGAACAATGTCCTAGCTGAGCCTATGGTCTCTGGCCACACCCTTGGCAGTCCCAGTGTCTGGAAAGCCTAGCACCTGTCTCTGCTCTCCAGGTAAACATGGCTCCTGCAGATGACCCCATGTATACATTCCAGCTTTTCCATCAAAAAGCACCCCCCCCCCTTCCAAATGTGTAATATCAAAAAACTCCAGTTTTTCTGACTCAACCCCTGGTGACATGCCACCTCCCCTCACCTTCCCCAACACTGTATCAAGACATGCTTTAAAACACCCCTGCCACTCCAAAAGGCAGCCAACAGACAACCTAACTGACACACACACACCAACTGTAGACTACAGAGAATTGGCGAGGCTGCCCCAGCAATGACGTCACCCGGAGATAGAGGGGGGTGACTTCAACTGAAAGGCGAGTTTCAGTGCTGGACACTGCCATGCCTGAGGATGGAGGGAGGTGGCCAGAGAGCCCCCCTACCCAGGCCACTGGAGCACTGAGTGCCAATCTCAAGAGCATTTCAGTTCTATGAATGACTTTTCCCCCCCTGGAAACAAAGAACAACTCTTGGTAAAGTTCTGAATGGAACAAAACACAATTACCCCTGACTTACAAGGTAACTACATTCCTGGAAAATTAAGAACATGTTAAAACCATGCCAAAAACAAGCAAAAAAAAGCAGCTTTGTCTGTAAAACAGATCAGGCTGAGGATATTACAGATAGATTTCCCACCTACATGAAAGCCACACAAGTGCATTCCTGGTGCTGCCAACAAGCACCAGGGCTGCTTCCCAACCTGGGAAAGCAAACATGCTCCCACAAACTTCAAAATGCCCTTTCTGGGGACTGTATTGCACTCAAGAACCAGGACCACCCAGCAAGCAATCTACCCTCCCCAACTGCTTCTGGCAAGCCCAAACCCACCCACCTCACAGGACCCTTGTGCCAACTGTCCTGGGCTATGGAGAAGCTGCAGATCCCTCGTTCCTTCATATCTCTGCTCAAATGTCACCTGCCAAATGGCATCCCCACTAGCACAGGCAGCTTTGTGTCTCCTGCTGAGCACAGCCTCTCCCATCTTTTTCTGCTAGGCCCCTTGCTGAGAAAGGGGAGAAATCAGAGGGATAGAAAGAAAGCAATGGTTAAAGAAAGTTATCAGGGCCCTTGGGACCAAGAATATCAATCACACATGTCCGAAGGTATGCTTTTTCCTAAGAACTAAGTCAGGTAAAAAACTGCAGTGTTAATAATGAACACTGTGCTGTTTTAACCTATACACAAATATGGTTCAGTCTGAAAATTCCTGTGACTCTAACAATGTGGAGACTCAGGCCTGCAGAGACACTGGGAACTGCTGAAGGCAAAAGTACTGCATCTCCACTGCTCTATTCAATGTCCAAATCATGAGAGGGAGTGGAGTATGCATAAAACCTGCCCTCAGGTACCTCCAACAATAAAAATAATGTCATGGTTAATTTCCCTGGTAATTTTCAGGATCAGGTATCATTTTGAGAAAATAGAAATACTAAATGCTGTAAGTATTTTGAGCAAAATTTCACCACCAAAGTTGCCAAAAGATATAGTATTTTTAAAATAGATTAATGGATTTAATGAGTGTGGAACGACAGTCTCACCTAGAGAAGACGGGTAGCTTCACAGGAAATCAAACTTATCACCTGGCAGGCACATCTAACTCTGCCTTCATTTCTTTTACTCTTCAGAAACAAGTCTAGATAAAAAATCTAGAAATCCGCTTCTTGGCCACTTGTGCCTGAAACATACTGATAGAATACTTAAAGACCTTCTGTTAAAAACCCCCAAAGGATAAGTACAAAGCTTCCTACTTAGGCATATGGTGCAGCAAAAGTTTTGAAGTGAGGCACAGACAAAAAGGTGTTAAATCTTACATATAGGCATCTACCACCAGAAACTCTTTGGAAATTATTCCTAGCCTGCTATCATCATTTAAGGAGTAAAACTCTTTTTGCGATACTAAGGATTGAACATAGGGGTGCTCTACCACTGAGCTACATCCCTAGCCTTTTTTATATTGTATTGTGAGACAGCATCTCTTTAAGTTGCAAAGGCTGGCCTTGAACTTGCCATCCTCCTGCCTCAGCCTCTCAAGCAGCTGAGATTAAGGCAAGCACCACCACAACCAGCAAGGAGTAAAACTTAGGTTTTTGAAAATGTATCATACACTTCTTCGTGGCACGTGCATGGATCACACCAAGTCTCCTAAACATTAGTGACCCCTGGGTCTCAAGAGGTATGTGGAAATATGTGCCTCCTAAAGTGAATCACTCCTAAATGCTATCTGTAAATACCTGCCTGCTTTTTATACTTTCTTCTGTCTCTTCCCTTTGACACTTTAACCTTCCCTTTATATGGGCTTACAAGAAATGCCACTCTGCCTTGTTTGTTGGCTAACCACTGTTAATAAAATTCAGGAAATGAGGACCAGTTAGAGACAATATGGAGGTGGGGCCCTGATCAGACATCCTTACCACACCTCCCAACCTTGGTGGCAGGCTGGGTTGACAGAACTCTGGGTGAGGCCCAACAGATCCTCCTAAGAACAAAGAACTTGGACGGCTTAACCGCGCAACACTTTCCCACCTAGTCAGGCCATTTGACCAATCTGAAAATGCTGAACAGTGATACTGTTGCACAGCTGTCACCCATGAGCTGCAACTGCACTTCAAAGGGTTTATGACAATCAAAAAAAGATATAGTATTTTTAAATAGGAACCTGAGTGGGGTGCGTGTGCTAGGAATCCCAACGCCTCTCTATCCCCTACGTGAATCTGCAAGAGCACTTCCAATGAGGAGTTGATATGGCACAAAAAAAAGACATTCTTAATTAAGATTCCAACTGAAAGAAATTTTCATGTTTCTCTCCCAGCCACCTCGGACAGATGTGCATTTACTTCCTTTCACTATTCTCATTTTATGAAAGTGAAAGGTCAAAGGGGAGATGGCCCAGAAGAGTCAAGGAAGAGGCAATGAATGGTACGGCAAGCCTGTGCTAGCTGGAGTCTGAGATCTGCTCAGTGAGTACAGCCATAGCTCTCGGAGGGGTGTCTGGAAAAGCCTGGTAAGCAGGGCTTGTGATTAAAAGCAGATTTAAATCCTCACATAAGTGTAACATTTAACTTGAAGAAAAAAATAAATAAATGGATCCAACTCTCTCAAACCACAGGAAACAGGAACATAGTATCCCAAAAACCTGCATAACAGGTTTCTTCTCTTGTTTAGTTCTACTCTATGGCTCCCTGACTGGGGTTACCTCAGCAGCTGGCAGGCCACATTACCTTTTGCTGCAGGAAAATAAAAAAGCCAAACATCCCTTCCTCTAATTTCAAGCCTGCCTGGTCCTAGACAGAGACACCTGACAGGTGAAGATGTCTGAACACCCTCTACTCTCTCCATACTGAATTGTGCAAGAGACATAGCAAATAGCAACTAACATGATTTAAGAGTGCAGAAAAAGGTTTTGCTTTCTACTAACTTTCTTTCCACGATAGGCAGACTATATGAGTCAGCTGTTGTCCATATCAACTGTAAGTGTGTGTGCGTGTGTGTCTGTGTTTTGATGGTGGTGCTGGGGATCAAACCCAGGGCCTGAGCATGCTAGGAAAATACTCTCTCACTAAACTACACCTCAGCCCATAAACCTTTTTCAAGTAGTGACTCTGTGTATCTGCTTCACGGACAAAAGCAAATTGCTAGAGTTCCAACAACTCAGGTTAGTTCTCACCAAGATAACTGAGGACAATAACAAATGCTTCCCTGTCCAACATGACCAAACCTTTATGCTAAGAGATAGTGCAGCCAACTGAACTGTGCCTAGCACTCACACACTCATCTCTCAAGTTTGGACCCTGCTGTAACACTGGATTTCAAGTCCTCAGTTTTGGCAACTTGTGCTACTGAAAATGCAGATGAAGTAAGGACACCATCCACCAAGTGATACATGTTAGAGACTAGTCAAGGCCACTGATGGCCAGCAGACCACTCACTGTGGCATCTCACTAGCCTTCAGACAGACACTGCAGAAAACGCCAGAACCAACTGGCAGAAAAAACTGCTGACCACTAGTTCTGAAACAAAAACTACAATTGACCGTTCCAACATCAGTAGTGACACCAACCACACAGCTCTCCACAGAGACTTCTGAGACCACCCAAAACAGCCATAGATCTTCTTTTCCTGCCAGCAGTTTCATGTACAATCCTACCCTATTTCTGCAAAGCAGCCACTTGCTGTTTGGATGGAATGGGAAAATGCCCCTTTCTCCCAGCCAATTATCCAGCACTTCAGGTGTTCTACAATGGTCCAGTTACAATCTGACACGCCATGACCACCCTGATTGTGCAACGACAACTGTGCAATGGGTTTCGCCTCCGCAGTGAAGGCTGTGAGCACACCATTCCACACGCAGGTTAAAGATTCACCAGCCTGAAAGAGCCCTTATCTACCCAGGACAGCACCAAGGAAACCAGCCTGGAGTTGAAGCAAGGATCAGCCAGCCCTCCCTCCGCAGGCCACGGGGCCTTGAATGCACACCACAAATCTTGTCTCACGTGAACAGCAGAGTTAAAGGGGACGCTCTGGATTCCCCTGCAGGCCCCAGGCCCTTGAGTGCACACTGCAAGAAGGGAGAAGAGGAAAATTCTGGGAGAGCTGACCCCAAATCACGTCTCACAGAATCAGGGGGGGCATTCTGGGCTCCTCCTGAAGTCCGCAGATGCTCCCTCCTTCCATTCCAAGCAGTCAGTCCCGCAACCGGGGTCCCTGCCCACCGAATGCCCTCCCGGCTCCTCCCGCAGCCCCCGTCCCCGTGAACAGGAACTGGACTCCGGAGGCTAAGATACAAGCCCTTGCCACCCGCGTGACCTTGACGGCGTCTCGGGGTCGCCCAAGCCTCAGTTTCCCCATCCCCACGGCTAAGACCGAGACTGAAGGCAGCCGGATCGCCCTTCTTGCGGGGGCAGACCCCGCGGCCTCGCCCGCCCCCGGAAGCCCGCTCCCCTCCACCCCGCACCCGGGGTGCCGGGCCTCCTGAGGAGTGTAGAGCGGAGCGGAGGAGGCAGGAAGCCCAGGCTTCCTCAAGAGCCCGGCGTCTCCGGCGGACTTCCGGACTGCGGTGGCCGCGGGAGGGTCGGGGCAGGAGGAAGCGGGGGACGCCGCGGGGCGAAGCCGGGGCCTGAGAGGTGCGCCCGGCCCTCTCCGCCCGGTCGCCCAGGCCCTCTCGGCCCCGATCCCGGCCCCGGCCCAGCCGCGCCCGGCCCTTGCCTCGTCCGGCCCCGCCGCCGCCGCCGCAGCGGCCGAGTGTCCCCGCGAGCCCTACGCTGCCCTGCCCCCGGGCCCGACCCCAGTCCCGACCCTGGCCGCTGGCTCGTCCCGCGCCCTCACCTCAGCGGCGGCTGCTCCGAGCCAGGCGTTGGTTTCGCTCCCACAAGATGGCGGCGCTGACGGCGGCCACGTCAGCGCCTGCGGCCGCGAGGCACACCGGGAAGAGGCAGGCACGGCTGAGGTCACGCCCACAACTCAGCGCACGCGTATTGACTATAATTGGGCTGTGAGGGGCGGAGCCAGGGACGCCCGGCTCCCGGATCGCAGCCCTTGCTCGCACCCCCGCTCCCTGTCTCGGAGCGCGCCCTTCGGCCGGCCGTCGGGCGTGGCTTCTGAGTCGGTGGGCGCGTGCGCATGCGCCCCACAGTGCCCAGACTCCAGCCCATTTCGCGGATGCAGAGACTAAGATTGCTCCGCGTCTTTCTTGCCCCAAAGCGGCAGGCCCGGGGTGTCACCCTTACCGTCCACAACCAGGCAGTGGTGCCGAGTTCTGGGAAAACCATGTGAGGACCAAAAGGGTGCGATATCCCTCTCAGGATTCTCCAGGGTCCCAGATTCTCCTGCTGGAACCGGACACTGAGGAAACCAATGTCACTGACAGGTGACCAAAACGGTTAGGGACGCAGGCCAAGTATCAGACACCCACTGTGTTCCTGCGCTAGCTTCATTACCCTGGAGACTGCAATAACCAGAGCAGACTTGTGCCCACTCTCCAGAGCCAACGAGGGGGAGCAAGGGTCAGAAGCTAGGTGGGGAGCCGGCTGATCAGATTCAGTAGGTGACAGAGGCCAGGGTGGGGACATCACTGCCCCAGAGTGGTCAGGGTCCGCAGGGGACAGAGGCCAGGGTACAGACCAGGCTGCCCTGAATGGTGGTCTGAGTGGCCTCTGGTAAAGTGGCCTTCAGCTGGGATGCAGGTGCAACAGAGGCAGCCCTCCCCCCTCGACCCGTACGACAAGAAAGCAGCAGAGGACCATCAGAGCCCTTCTCCATATTTGAAGGAATGAGACCTGGCAACTTTTGTGTGTTTTGAGGGGTCCCCCGATCAAGAGGTGTTGGAGGGCAGTGGAGGCTCTTTTCAGCCCAGTACCCTGTGTGTTATGGAGAGTTAGGAAGTAGGTGGTCACCTGGATCCTGGCCCAGTTACCCACTGTGTCCAGGCTGAGGCAGGAGGCAGGGCTCAGCTCAGGGGTTTCTGGGCCTGGCCAAAGCCTTCTGCTTACTACCCTGTCCTTCTCGCCCACTCTCTCCCTTGGTCCGGGCATCTGGTGGCTGACACTTCTGGAAACTCCTCTGCAGCTGATCTTGTGGAGGCTGCAGAGATCCCAGGCAATGGTGACCCCTGTCCCTGAAATGCAGCCCCTTCCTCTGCCTGGGCTCTGGCATGAGTCTCACTGCCATCAAGGAGCAGTGGGTGGCTGTTTGGAGGTTGTTCTCTCCCACCCTAAACACAACAAATGCTCACACAAAGCCTCAGGAGGGTGCAGAGACCCACTGGACTTTCGTGGTGCTGGGGAACCCCCACATCCACAGGGGGACCTGCAATCCCAGCCATCCTTTGAGGCAGCAATGATGGCCACTTTAGAGGCATGCAGACCAAGAAAGGGGGTATTCAAAAGAAAAACTGAAAAAAATGCAGACAGGGTGATGGACTCGTGGATTACTGTGATTTGGTCATTACACGCTGTACGTACTTATTGAAATGCCTCAGGTATCCCATAAACATATGCAATTACTATATGTTGGTTAAAAATGTGTTTTTTTAAAGAGAGAGAGAGAAAGAGAGAGAGAATTTTTTAATATTTATTTTTTAGTTTTCGGTGTATACAACATCTTTATTTTATTTTTATATGGTGCTGAGGATTGAACCCAGCGCCCCGCGCATGCCAGGTGAGCATATTACCTCTTGAGCCACATCCCCAGCCCGGTTAAAAATGTTTTAAAAGTTCTTGTATGTATAAATAAATACATACATAAATCAGTAAATAAAATATTGCTATGTTCCAGCAAGCAATCATACCCTAAGTAGGGCTAAGCCCTCAGTAAAACTGCACTGTCTTGGTGGTGTTTGAGTGTTAAAAAAAATTACATATTCACTTAAAAGATTTATATATTAAAAATTAGACAATAAAAGAAATTTCCATTTTTTTTGAGAATAGTCAGTAAAATGAAAAAAAATAAAGAAAGGAAGAAGTTTATTTAAGATACTTTCAGTTAAAAAAAAAAAAAAAAAAGCCCGAAGCTGGGGGTGTGACTTAATGGAAGAGCCCTTGCCTAGCATGCACCAGGCACTAGGTTTGATCCCCAGCACTGCAAGAAAAACAATAATAAAATGAAATAAGAATACATTTGCATTGCTTTGAATGTGGAAAAAAATGAGACAAATTGCTCAATGCCCTCCTTAAACTAAGAAATGGACCTTCCTTCTTGTTGGGGCGTCTGTTTGGGATCCATCCTAGGGTAAGAGAGCCAAGCAGGTGTGGAGAGCCCTGGAACAGGTCCTTGCCAGAAAAGCTGCAGGGGAAACTGGCTTTGCTCCCTGAAGTAGTTTGGAGACCGGAAGCCTCTCTTTCCGGAGCACCGAAATAGGAGCAGCTTCGGCCAGGAGGGGGCGAAGTGAGTTGGCTGGAGGGAGCTGTTTCTGTGGAGGCAGCCTGGAGACCCCTGGTGCAGGGTGGCACCTGCACCAGCCAGCTCAGCGCCTAGCTTTTTAGCCAGGGCTCCTCCCCTCAGTGCCTCCCTGTGCCTGAGGACTGGGTCAGAGACAGGGATGCTGAATAGACTGGCCTCCTGGAGAGAGTGGCTAGAGAGATGGATGCTCCAGAGCCAAGGGGCGAGGCAGGAGTGCCCAGGAGGTGAGAACCAACAGAAGACCAGTGACAGCTGTTTGTACCCAAAAGGATCCCACTCTTCACCCAGGCATTTTGTGCAGCTTCTGTGTACAGACTGAGGTGGGTGGCATTTGTGCCAGGCTTCAGGTGCTCAGAGTAGTTGTATCTGTACCTGAAATGGAACACAGCTGGGATGGAGCCCCTAGGTCTGCCTGTGGCCAGCTGGTTGGCTCTTTCCCCAGGCCCTTCCCTGCCTCTTGGGACTTGATGGCTCTGACGCCTCTGCAGGTTGCAGTGTCATCTGGATTTCTTTGCCCAGGAGCTCACTATTGAACCAGGCAGTCCAGCCTGTTGGGTTGGTTGTCCACCACATTGGACAGATCAGAGGCCACCTCTTTGGGGTTTTCTGCCCAACTCTGCCCTTCCATGAATTCTCTCTTCCCCGTCACCCAGCAGGAGCCTCAGAGCAGGCTAACTTTGGACGGATCTCAAGCTCAGCTGAGCTGGGACGGTTCTGTGTGGTATCCTGATTCTCAGTTGGATTTGGTCTTTTGTCCACCATACAGACACCACCATACATGCACCATACAAGCACCACTGTTCATGCACTTCAAGGCAACACTATACGTGCACCATACAGGCACCACCATACGTGCACCAGAAGACACAACCATACGTGCACCATACAGGCACCACCATACATACACCATACAAGCACCACCATACATGCACCATAAGGCACCACCATACATGCATATACAGGCATCACCATTCATGCGCCATAAGGCACCACCATACATGCACCAACATCAGCATCTGAGTACAGGAAGAACTTTATGCCCTTAATGGCTGCCTGGAGGATGGGGTGGGGAGAGGACCATGCCCTGCTCTCTTCTCCAGAGCTGTGACACTGTGAGATATGTATTTGGTCATCCTTAAGGTCCTGGGAGTCTCTTAAGGGCTGTGTTTGCCTGCTGCTGAGCCCTCTGCTGACTGGCAGCCCAGGCAGCTTCAGGATAAGGCTGGTCCCTGGAAGACCAAGGCAGGGTCAGCCTCCAGGGAAGAGAGAGGGGCTTCGGGCTGAGTGGATCACCAATGGCCAGTGATTTAATGTGTCACACCCATGGAAAGAAATCTCCATAAACCCCCAAAAGCACAGGGTTCTGAGAGCCTGGTGGCTGAACCTGTGGTTCCTGGAGTATGGAAGGCATGAAGCCCTCTTCCCCTACCTCACTGATGCGTCTCTTCATCTGCATCCTTTGTAATATCCTGTGATAAAGCAGTAAATGTAAGGAAGTATTTCCCTCTGCTCTGTGAACCACTTGAGCAAATTAATCCAATCCAGGGAGGGTTGCAGGAATCCCGGTTTATAGCCAGTTAGGGCAGCCTGGTTGGCATCTTAGATGGGGGTTTCCTTGGGGACTGAGCCCTCAATCTGTGGAATCTGACACTGTTCACAGAATCAGAGCTGAATTGAGCTAGAGTACACCCAGCTGGTGTCCAGTGCTGCAGAATTGCTGCTAGCATATGGGGAGAAAATCCTGTGGTGTGGGGTGACAGCAGCCTCCTGCACTGGGTGCTGAGAGTATGGGAGAAGCTGAATTTGATTTTTCTTTTCTAGGCTATCCCACCCAGAAGATCAGAGGCCAGGCTGAGAATGGAGATGGGGTGGACTCAGGAACCTCTCTTACCTCTGGAACTTTCAGGCAATTTCTCTTTCCCCTTATACCTGCTCCACCCTCATTCTCTCCATCCCATGCCAGCCTAGAGGGGTGTGTGGCCTTGTTGCGCAGGCTAGGTTTCCTCTGCTGGGACAAGGCCTGGGGATGGGGCCCCTGATGCCCCCCGAGGTGTATCTCAGTCCTGGCACAGCAGCCCACACTGGCAGGCCAGCACCACCAGGCAAGGTGGTGTTCTGTGCGGTCCTAGCCTCATCCTATAGCAGGTGGACAGGTGTGGAATGGTGAGGGAGAGTCGGCAGCAGGTTTGGCTTTATCAACCTCTGATTGACATTTAGCTTTTTCTTCCATTTTGAATGCAGGCAACATTGCCCAAAGCAGTATTAGCAGGACCTGTGTTTTTAAAAACTCTTTGGTTGGCACATAATAATCGTCTGAGCTTATGGGGTATATTGATAGTTGACAGATGTCCGCGACTTGTAATGATTGTCAGAGTAATTAGCATTCCCATCTCCGCAGACATTCCTCATTTCTCTTTGGGGGCCTTTGAACCTTTCTCTTCTCATTCTTTAAGAAGTATGTAATAAACTTGTGAACCGTAGTCACCCTGCCATGATGAGGGTTGCTCCTTTCTAGCTGTGTGTCTCCCTCTGCATCCCCCCTTAGTCCCTCTCTCCCTCCCAGGGGCAGATAGTCCTGGCCCCTCCCTGGGATCCCAGCACTCTGCCTCTTACCTGCAGTACAGCTGCTTTCATTCTATGTGGACCAAGGCCAGCCAGCCCAGAGTCCTGAGGCCCTAGGGGTTCTAGGGGGAGACAGAATCCCTAATCTCCTTTCAATGCAAATGTCCATGAGTTGGGATTTTCAGAAATTTTGAAAAACCCTCTCAGAATCTGCAAAGGGCCCAACTTGAGCTCAGGGCCTGTTCAGAAACCCTTTGTCCCAGGGCTTAGGCAGCCCTAGGGAGATCTCCCACTCCTCCTGCTGCAGGGCATGTGACAGACAGACAGTTGCTAGCTTCAGTTGCTCCCCCTCCTGGGATGCCACTATGCCCTTGTGGGCCCCTCTACCATCCCTCCTACATAGGACTGGGGATTTGGCCCCCAAGCATGGGTTTGGGGAGACCCTTCTAGACCACAGCAGCTTCCAGGGGCTCTGGTGACTTGGTGGCAGTCCTCATATTTGTTCTCCCTAGGTCCTGGGGGTCAGGACCTTGGGAGGGCTCTCCATATGGTCTCTGCACACAGCAGCTGCAGGGCAGCTATCTTTCTTACAGGTGGCTACTGGCCTGCTCAGCTGAATATGTGTACTGCCCAGGTCAGTGTGGACAGTAGTTGGTTGGGAGACAAGCTCCGAGGCAACCTGTTGCCTTAGTGACCGTCTCAGGGGAATGAAGTGGCTCTCTGCTGGGAACCCTCTGCCAGGAACCCCAGAAGAACCCAGGGAGCACCTGGCTCAGTAGACCTTGGGCCCTCAGGTCTGGGGAGAGGGCCAGGGTTGCATGGGGCACCTGGCCCTCCTGAGTAGGTGAAGGGCTTAGAGTGACCCAGAAGAGATCCCCTACTCCTCCTCCCTCACTCATCACTCCCCAGAACCCCCCATGTACATGTTTGGAGAAAGCCAGGCATGGAGAATGTCAACTCTGCAGCTGCAGGTTCTGCAGAACTGCCCTGAATAAGGGCAGGCAGCTGCACAGCTGGACACTGGTGGCCACCCACCTGCCCACCAGGCCAGTCCTCAGATGCATGGGTCAGGATGCACGAGTGCTCTCTCAGGGACCCACAAACGTCTGGCCTGAGGTCCTAGGGCACAACCCCTCCTGCAGGGCCCCAGGGTCATGTGCAGGTCAGGCACATTGCTGGTATTCTTGTTCAGGAGCCTGTGAGACCTCTGTGCCCTGGAGAGGAGTTTGAAGTCCCTGGTACTCGCAGCCCTCTCACTCAGGCGTGGATGGTGTCACACTGTAGATCTGGTTTGCTTCTCCCTGGTAGCCAAGTGTGTTGAGCATCTTTTCATGTGTTGTTGGCCATTTGTATATCTTCTTTGGAAAAACATCCATCTTTTCTCTCATGTTTTCTTTAAAATTTTATTTTATTTTTGTGATGCTGGGAATTAAACTCAGGAGCCTTTTATCACTGAGTGACATTCCCATTCCTTTTTTACTTTCTGTTTTCTTCTTTACTTTCAGCCTGTTGCCAGGCTGGCCTGGAACATGCGATCCTGCCTAGGCCTCCAGAGCAGCTGGGGTTACAGGTGTGGTTAGCATGCCTGGCTCCCTCCTGTAGATTTCTGCCCCTTTCTTGGCTGGAACAATCTTCTCTGCTTCTCTTGCTGCTCCACTTAATTTCATTGTGTATGTACATTTGACAGATTTATTTGTTTATCCTTTTTGGCTGTCTTTGAAGTGAACACACCACAGATGCTCAGGACAAGCTTATAGAATGAAGGGTTGGGTGGCATTATTCCAGGATAGGAAAGGAATGAGCAGGGACCAGAGAGGATGAGGTGGCTCAGCAAGGGGCCACCTGGTCTGGGGCCACGCAGACTGGACAAGAGGGGCTTAGGACAGTACTGAGATCTGGCATGTCTCCTGCCTGCAGGCTGGCAGAGCTTCCCTGTCACCCACCAGCTGGACTGCCCTTGGAGAGAGCAAAGTTGTGAGGTGGCCGTCAGGTGGGGGCGCTCCTGCCCAGGCTACTGCACTGTGATCACATGGCCCCTCTCCTTGACCCCACTCTGCCATCACATTCTCTACTTAATTGGGGCCCTTCAGAGCAGCCAGCAGAGGTTAATTAAAAAGCCCAGCTGAAGGCATCTGCCGCCAGCGTGGGCCCCACCCCCAGCATCTGGGCTCAAGGCTGGGCCAGGAGCATAGGCAGGACCTAGCCCAGGGGAATGGCCCCTCCGTGTTCCCTCAGGCTTATCACCAAACCTGTAGCCACCCTCACAGCCTGGACAGCAACTTCATGCTCCTGTGCTGGGCATCTTCAGGCAAACTGTCTCCTTGATCTCATGGAAGGGGCACTGGCCCTCCGGTACTCCAGCATTCTGATTGCCTAACTGTCCCCCATGGGATCTGGGTGTTGCACGTGGCTCCTGAGCCTGCTCCCTCCAATCCCTGGCCCTCCACTGCAGGTTCAGTGGGCTTGCCACTCAGAGCCCCTACTCAGGAGGGGTTCTCCAGCTTCTGCCTGCTGGCCGCTGCAGAGAGTGGCCAGGGCCTCTGGGAGGGAGGGTGCAGCAGGTGTGTACAGGGATAGATGGCTCCAGAAGGGAGGCAGTCAGGGAGGGAAGGGGAGCCTACCGCAGGGTGTCAGAGTCTGCAGGCCTCAGGCCCTCACATTCCCCTGGGCTTGGCTGCAGTGAGGGAGACAGGAATGGGGGGCAGAGAGGGAGAGACACAGGCAGGTGGACAGGTGAGCCTGGGCCTCTGTTCCCAAGGGGGTGGCAGAGATCCTTCCCTGGCCTGCAGGATGACAGCCCGCCCAGGGCTAGAGCACCCATCTGGGTAGTGCTCAGCTGCTGTTCTGGCCCAGAAGTACCTGCAGTGCTGAGAATAGGAACAGGGCATGGGGCGTGGAACATGGGGGCAGGCCATGTGGGATGGGGGCGTGGCCTGTGGAAACTGGGGGCAGTCTATGTGAGGAGACCCAAACCAGCACTTTGGAGTGTGAAATGGAACCATCATCCACAGGAGAGAAAAGCCCAGAAATCCACCTAATGGCAGAATAGAAGCTGGGGACCAAGGTTATGCTGGGAGCTGGTCAAAGGTGTGTCTATGGGCTGGGCCTTCTGCCTGGTCAGCCTGAATGCTGAACTTCCTGCCAGCCAGGTGAGGCACAGACCTGGAAGGCCACTGGTAGGGCCAGCCCGATGTGTCCCACATACTTCACAACTAGGGACTGTTCAAGGACCCCAGGCCCCAGAGGGAGGGACATGACGGTCATCACACTCTCCTGCTTGCTCATGAACTCCCTGGCTCTGGGAGCAAAACAGTGGATGGTCCAGCTCTACCTCAAAGCTTCCGCAGGATGACCTGGACCGGGCTTACCTATAGTTAGGAGGAGCCAGACCTGGGCTGAGGAAACTTCTATCTTTACCTGAATTCAAGACTGGGCCATCAGACAGGAAAGGCAAGGAGGATGACCCAAAACCTGTCACCACAATGTCCACCTGCACCATCCCCACCTGCACAATCCCAACCTGTACCATTCCACCTGCACCACCCACCTACACCATCCCCACCTGAACGATCCTCACCTGTACCACCCCACCTGCACCATCCACCTACACCATCCCCACCTGAACGATCCTCACCTGTACCACCCCACCTGCACCATCCACCTGCACCATCCACCTGCACCATCCCCACCTGCACCATCCCACCTGCACCACCTCACCTGCACCATCCTCACCCGCACCACCCACCTGCACCATCCCACCTGCACCACCCACCTGCACCATCCCACCTGCACCACCCACCTGCACCATCCCCACCTGCACCATCCCCAACTGCATCATCCCACCTGCACCATCCCCACCTGCACCATTCCCAACTGCATAATCCCACCTGCACTATCTTCACCTGAAATATCCTCATCTGTACCATCCCCACCTACACCATCCCCACCTACACAATCCCCACATGCACCATCCCACCTGCAAATCACACCTGCACCATCCCCACCTATATCATCCCACCTGCACCATCTTAATTTGATCTATCCCCACCTGTACCATACCCATTTACACCATGTCCAACTGATCATCTCCACTTGCACTATCCCCACATGCACCATCCTCACCTATGCCATCCTACCTGCACCATCCTCCTGATTTATAGCCACCTACCACCACACCTGCATCATCCCACATGCACCATCCCCACCTGCACCATCCTTACCTGCACTATCCCACCTGCACCACCCCACCTTCACCATCCCCTACATGCACCACCCTCCTACATCATTCCATCTGCACATCCCACCTGCACCATCCCATCTGCACTATCCCCAGCTGCACCATACTACCTGCACCACCCCACCTGCACCATCCCACTTGCACCATCCCAACTGCACCACCCTACCTGCACCATCCCCACCTGTAACATCCCCACCGGCACCATCCCACCTGGACCATTCCCACCTGCACCATACCACAGGCACCATTCCCACATGCACCATCCCCACCTGCACTACCCCACCTGCACCATCCCACCTCCACCATCCCACATGCATCATCCCACATGCACCATCCCCACCTGCACCAGACCACCTCCACCATCTTACCTGCACCATCCCCACCTGCACCATTCCCACTTTCACCATCCTTCACATCATTCCACCTGCACCATCCCCACCTCCACCATCCCATCTGCACCATCCCCACCTGCACCACCCCACCTGCACCATCCTCACTTGCACCATCCTCACTTGCACCACTCTCCTACATCATTCTACCTGCACCATCCCCGCCTGCACCATTCCCACTTGCACCATCCTCCACATCATTCCACCTGCACCATTCCCACCTGCACCTCCCCACCTGCACCATCTCACCTGCACCATCCCACCTGCACCATCTTCACCTGCACCACCCCACCTGCATCACCCCACCTGCACCATCTTCATCTGCACCATCCCACCTGCACCATCCCCACCTGCACCACCCCACCTGCACCATTCCACCTGCACCATCCCATCTGCATCATCCCCACTTGCACCACCTCACCTGACCATCCCCACCTGCACTATCCCTACCTGCACCACCCCACCTGCATCATCCCCACCTGCACCATCTTCACCTGCACCATCCCCATCTGCACCATCCCACCTGCACCATCCCATCTGCACCATCCCCACCTGCACCACCCCACTTATACCATCCCCACCTACACCACCCCACCTACACCACCCCACCTACACTATCCCCACCTGCACCATCCCACCTGTACCATCCCCACCTGCACCATCCCCACCTACACCATCCCCACCTGTACCATCCCACCTGCACCATCCCCAACTGTATCATCCCACCTGCACCATCTTCACCTACACCACTCCACCTGCATCACCCCATGCACCATCTTCACCTGCACCATCCCCAACTGCATCATCCCACCTGCACCACCCCACCTGCACTATCCCATCTGCACCATCCCCACCTGCTCCATCCCACCTGCACCATCCCCACATGCACCACCCCACCTGCACCATCACCACCTGTACCACCCCCACTTGCACCATCCCATCTGCATCATCCCCATCTGCACCACCCCACCTGCACCACCCCACCTGCACCATCCCCACCTGCACCATCCCCACCTGCACCATTCCTCCTGCACCACCCATCTGTACCATCCCCACCTTCACCATCCCCACCTGCTCCATCCCACCTGTACCACCTCACCTGCATCATCCTCACTGCACCATCCTCCCACATCATTCTATCTGCTTCATCCCACCTGCACCACCCCACCTGTACCATCTCACCTGCACTATCTTCACCTGCACCATTCCCACCTGTGGCTTCCTCACTTGCAGTTTCCCCACAACAGTGTGCCCACAGTAGATGAGAAGCAAGCTTTCATTATATGATAAGAAGCAGTCAGGTCTGGCTTGATGAGCTATGCCTGGGGCAGCTGCTTGATGGCCAGAGGTGCCCAATCCTCTGACAGGTAGGCAGCTTGGGAGGGGAGGACTGCAGGCCCATGTCTGGGGTGTCCAGGAATCTGACTTGGCCACCTCCTGCACACCATGGAGGCTGTCCACACATCCTCAGGGGCACCTTCAGTCCTCCTCATCAGGTTGAGCTGACCTGGTCTAGAGACACAGGCCCCATTGTGCCCCCTGGTTGGTGCTGCCTGAGTGGAGAAGACCAGTAGCAGCCCGCAGACCCTTGTCTTCCAGCTGGGCTGGGTCAGCATTACAGCCAGGCTTGTTCCTGGCCCTGGGTTCCACGTTCCTAATGAGACTGGCTGTGGTGCCACAATTCTGAGACAGGGGCCCTTCCTCACAGCCATGCCGCTGTGTGAGGGCTGTCCCTCCTGGGGCAGGTCTGGGGGCAGGACTCTTGGCCCAGGATGTGGCTCCTTGGTGCACATGTCTCCAGGGACCATTTCATAGGTGCCTCAACTCTCCCCAAATCTACCCCAGATCATAGGGCACTCCCCACAATGGCCCTGCAGTGCAGATTGAGCTGACTGTCCAGCCTGCTGGAGGGCCGGGCCTGGGGAAGCAAATCTTCTGGGAACTGGGACTGTGGGAGCCAGCGGAGGTAGAGAGAGAAGAGCAGTGCTGAGCTGGGGGCCTCCCCTGCAAGGCACTCAGGGGTGTCCAGGGGGAGAGGCCAGGAACACATAGTTACCCCCTTCTTTACCATGCATGGGCCTAGTGAGTCCCAGGTCCCTTCCAGGGCCCCTAGGAATGTGGGCAGGGGAGGCCAGTGAGGTAGAGTTAGCCTTGGAGTCAGTGGGAGTCATTGAGGGTTATAAAACAGGATGGAGAGAGGTGAGCACTTGGCTCCTGCTAGAGGTGATGAGAATGCTGGTACAGAGATTAGGGGGTATCTGAGGCTGAAGGAATGGAGGCAGGGGACAGAAAGGTAGTAGCCCCCTATTGGGGGCTCAATTCTTGCTCCATCGATGGGAGGCTCCACTGCAGAATCAGATTTTGATGGGACACAGGTTGAGAACTCAAATTCTATCCCTTGGGCCCTGGGGAGCCATGGAAGGTGCTTGAACAGAGAAGATACAGGCTCAGGTCTGTGCCCAGAGGAAGGCTGCCTGGACCAGTCTGCTGCAGGCCCTTAATCCAGACTCCAGTGATAATAATGTCTGTTCCAGACTCTACATGTCAATCGGTCTTCCCTGGAGCTCCTGCACTTGGGCCTCTGCAGGCTGCAGTCTGCACTGGGCTGGAGCCAACTTGCTTTGTGAGGGCTGGTACTGCAGGGCAGCAGGGCAGCTTGTGCCAAGCCAGGGACTGAGAGGGGACAGAATGAGGCTGCTGTGATGCCCAGGTTTCTGGGCAGAGTGAGGGAGCCAAGGAGCCTGGGTGGAGGCCCGCTGAGCAGCGCAGCATGCAGAGGCTCTGCTACCGGCCTCCCCACGGAGGGGCAGGTATCTGGAGGCCCCTTCTCCCAGCAGGACCTCCAGCCTCCATCTTCCCAGCATGAAGTTCCCCTGGGCACCCTCTGCACGCAGGCCCTTATTCCTGCTCTCTATCTGCAGATGGCCACTGGGCGAGGGGGCCTGCGTGCAGCAGGGCCTGAGAAAACTTGAGCTTCCCTCTCTCTCTGGGGACTGAATCCCAGCCTTGCTCGTGCTGAGCTTGTACTCTGCCACCCAGCTGCCCCAACCTAGGGGTCTCCTCAGAAGGGCTCCTCTGCTGTGGGAGCCTCAACTCTTCTAGGAGCCCTCCTGCATCAACCCACAACCCCAGCTGGACCTGGAGACTGGGGGTGCCTCCCTCCTACCCTGTGCCTCCTCCCTCCCAGCCAGCCTGTGTTTGGGTGGAGAGTCCTGGTCTTCACACCATAAACACCAATTTGCAGGGCCCTGAGAGCCAAATGACTATTTACCGTGTGCCTAGAAGCTCAAATAAAAAAAGAGAGAGAGAGGGGAAAAGGCAAGAGCCAGGAGCAGGCTCCAAGCTAAACAGCAATTAGCACCTTCTCCAGCCCCTGTCCCAGCTGCAGCCAGGAGGGGCAGGCAGGCAGTGGGCAGCTCCTAGGCTCCCCAGCCACGGCCGGCCCTGTCCTGGTATCACAGGGATGACCTCTCAGAGGATTTCGGAGCCTTGGAGACAGGACATCGTGTTCGCCTCCTGCTGAAACCCTTCCAGGCAGGCCTGAGGGCACCAAAAAGGATGGGTTCAATTCTCCAAGGAGAGACACTGACCCTTTCCCCAGCCTGGGGTATTACCCTGGAAGGTCATGCACTTCTCCAGATCACTGGACTCCGGATGGACAGCATGCCAGCCCAGCATGTGGGGCAGTGTGTGTGTTGAGGGGAGGGTGTCCAGCCCCTGCTCTGGCCCTGGAGGCCAAGGGCTGCTGGAAGGGAAGCTGCTGCCCCTGAGGGCTCTGACCTCAGTGTCCTGCTCTTGGGTGTCCCTTTGGAGAGGGTTTCTGAAGGAGACTGGGGTATTCTCAAGGGTAGTAGCCAGGCAAGAGGTGAGCCTGGGGCCTATTGGGGCAACTGTAGGGGAGAACTGTAGGGAACAAGGGCCCAGCCCAGTCCACCAGCTAGGCTCTGAGCAGGGCCATGTCCCCCAGACCCCCAGGCCCCAAGGCAGAGGCATGTCCTCCACATCCCAGGTCCCCAGGGCAGGGCTGTGTCCCTCAGATCCCAGGGCAGGGCTGTGTTCCTCAGGTTCCAGGGCAGGGCTGTGTCCCTTGGGTCCCAGGGAAGAGCTGACTCTCAGACTCCCTGGACATGTGGAAGGTCAGTACTTGTTTGACACTTGCTCCTCACCCCACTCGGGCAGCTCAAGGAGGGCAAGGACTGTGGGTGGGAGGGCAGGGGCTGTAGCCAGGGCCCTGGACAGAGGGTGGACCATCGACCAGCTGAGCCTCACTTGGCTGACTGGAGGCCTGGGGGCCCCACTCGATGATGCCTGGCTCTGAGCTTGGGCTGCAGTGTGGCCATGACTATTATCCCAGGTGAAACGCTCTTGACGGGGAAAAGGCATGTGCTTTGTCAGGTTAGGCTCCAGAAGTCTCCAGGGAAGCAAGGAGCGAGGCCAGTTGCTGGATCCCAGTGGCTGGGCCACCCTTGTCAGGACTGAGTTGACCAGACAACCTCTCGGCTATACAGACTGGTAAACTGAGGTGATGAGGTGATGAGAAGGCTGGTACAGAGGTTAGGGGGTATCTGTACAGAAACCTGGGGCTAGTGTTACCACAAAACACCCCATCCTTAGAGGAGCTGTCCCCAGGGCTGTCACACCCCCAGCTCTCTTCCTTCTGGGGCACCCTGGCTCCCCCCAGTCCTAGCAATAGGCTTCTGGACGATTGCCTCTTCCAGGATGCGTGGGGTGTTTCCCTAGTTCTTTCCTGTGCCTCCTGTCCCCAGGCATCTCCTGGGGACTGTGAAAGCCCCCTTGCAGCCTTAGGTGTAGGGCTCCCTGTGTCTTGCCCTAGACTTCTCAGCCCACAGTGTCGCCCTGCTGGTCATGGCCTCCAGGTGTGTGTAGGTGGCTGGTCCTTGGCACCTTGTGCCAGGCATGGAGATCCAAGTTTTGCTGGCACCTGCTGCCCTGGGGTCCAAGCCCGGCTGGCTTCAAGTGTTCTGGGTGGGGGGCTTGGCCAGGATAGCAACCTTTAGGCTGGTCCCCAAAGGAAGGAAACTGAGGCCCTAGGACCTCCCACCTCCCAGAAAGTGGGAGTCCAGGGGAGGGTTGGCAGGGGGTGGGCCCCAGGTGGGGCCGGCCACACCCCCTGCAGGACTTCAAAGCCTGAGAGTGTGAGATCTGCAGGGGCTGTGGCAGGGGCCCCTGGTGGGGTGGGGCCCCACAGCCTTTTATATGGTTATTCGTGGGCTGTCTCAACGACCTGTGAACAGGCCCACCAAGCTCATTTCCTCCCTGCCAGGGCGGGGAGGGGGCTATAAACTCCCCAGAGAGGCAGCTTCTGACGCCCCGCCTGGCTCTGAGTGGGGCCAGGGGGCTGGGGCTCCTGGGGGGCATGCTGAACTCTTGGCAGGTGAGGGACTCCACAGTGGCCTCTGATGGCAGCTGGGCCAGCAACACTGTGGGGGAGAATCCTGCAGGCCATTTCCTCTTCCATGAAAGGGAAACTGAGGCCCTGAGCAGAGCTTGCTCAAGGGTTTCTCATTACAACCCCCACATGGGCATTAACCGGGGTCTGTCCTGTGGCCCTGTGGGCTGCAGATGCCCAATTCCTTGGCACTCTTCTGGGATCTGCCCCTGTCTACCCCAGGGCCATGGCATTGGGGATGGGAACAGCTGGCCAGGCATCTCCCTTCTAAAGAGCAGAGACCATCTTCCCAGTGATCTCCCGTGCCCAGCCGGGTCAGGATGCGGCTCAGGGACCTACATCTGAGCATGTGGGCTCTGCTCCTCTGAAAGCTATGTGGGACTCTAGGCATCTCAGCCCCCTGGGAATCTCTGGGCATCTCACCCCTGCGTGACTCCAACTTCTCAGGTATCTGTGGCCTGGTGGCCGTGCCCACACTTTGCCACCTCCTCTGCCCGCCTGCCCAGCCGCCTCCCGGTTGAGTCTGTCTCTTTCATCTGGGATGACCCTGGCACTGGGCCCCCGGCAGGTGCCAATTAAGGTGGCTCCTGCTCAGGGCCCCAACTCAGAGAAGCTGCACACCTGACAGACTGGCCTAGACCAAGGCTCCCGTCACTGCCCCAGGGACTGACCGTCTTATGGCTATCACCCAGGATGGCTTGACAGGATGAGTGGGCCTGGGATCCCCTGCCCCTCCCATTGTTGACTCATTTCCCAGAGGGGAGAATGGGTGCCTGTCCTGCTTTGGCTGGGCTCCGCACCCTTAGTCTCAGGCTCTCTTTACAGAGCATCTGCTTGCCACCTGTCTGGCCCTGGCTGACCCCTGCTCTACCTGGGCATTCCTCAGTAGCCCTACCTGGTGGTAGGTCAGGACTACTGTACCCCTGCAGCTCCAGAGAGTGGGCTACCTCCTGGAATGTGCCTGGTGAGGGTGCAGCGAGCCCTGAGGCCTGAGGGAAGGAGTTCATGGGTTGGAGAGCAACATGGGAGCACCTGCCCAGAGGGCACACAGGGCTGAAGCGGGGACTCAAAAGGCGATAGAAGGGGTACTGGTGGTCCAGAGTCTGGGCCTGGGCCCTGCTTCCCCATGGGCATGCCAGGCTCTGGCCAGTCAGCCCTTCAGGGACTGCAAGGCACCAGCACAGAATTGTTCCCAAGACCATCCAGCAGCCGTGCCCCCAGCCATCCTCCTCTAAGGTCTGAGAGCTCTAAGGACACTGTGAGGGGACAGTGTGCCTGAGAGTCTGAGTGGCTCTGCGACCTGGCCAGAGTGGGTGTGTGTCTGTGTAGGATCAGAATAAGACCCAAAGACCTTCACCAGTATTCATGCTTAGCAAGTGGTCACCATTCTGTCCTCACCTTGGCTCCCACACATGCTCCTTTTCCCACCCCAACCATGGTACCCACCTCGACTCCCACACATGTCCCATCCTGCCCACATTGTCCCACGATGCCATGCTTGCCTGTCCCCACCCTGTGTGACACTGGTGTCCTTCACAAGATGATGTGACCAAGGAAGCCTTGCACATTTAATGTGGTGGGCAGAACTGGCAGAAGTCAGCCGGCCCTGGGCTGTTTTGCACATTGGATCTGTACAAGGACTGCACTGGGGGTCAGAGCAATGCGAGGCATAGCCCTCAGGCCATTGGACAAGGGGTAGATGTTGAGGTGAGTGTGTGTGTGTGGGGGGGGGGGCACTGGCCCTGTGTCACTGCATCTCAGGTCACCTTCTTTCCCCTAACCCCTCAGACTCCACAGTGCACTCCTTGGAGGGCCTGTGGGCCATATTGGCAGGGTCTGGGCCTGCCTGTGTCCACTCAAGGGCTTCAGGGGCCTCCTGGGCAGCCCTGCCACAAAGCCAGTAAATGGGTCCTTTGACTTGGAAATGGTACCATGGTACCAGCCCCACAGTGTAGGTGTCATGTTACCAGCTCCGTGGGGCTCCCTGGAGCAGGTGCATGTGGCAGGTCAACAGCAGCCTTGCCCCCTCTTCTCCAGCCTTCACAGCTTCAGTGCCCAGGGGCCAGCCTCCTTCTGGGGTTACATGTGGTTGGCAGATTGAGAAGTTGTGTTGGGGATGAGCGGGCCTGTTAGGGCCCTGCCCATGACCCAGGCAGCCCCAATTCCCCGTGTTGGCCTGGGGACTGTGTTCCTCCTCTCCCAGGCCAGGCAGCCCACCTCTGCTGAGGGTGGGTGTGTGCTGTGCCCACCCTTCTCCGGGGCTGCCTCGGTCCTCCTACCTCCTTACTCCACATAGCTGTGCTCTCCTTTCTCCCTTGCCCTTGTAGGCCAGGCGGGTTTCCCAATTCCAGAGCTCATGGGTGAGTTACAGCAATCGGACGTCAGGCTGAGAAGGACTGCCAAGGCCTTCTCTAGCCCCCTGGCCCTGTCTTACCATCAGCTTGCAAATGGCCTGTAGGAATGGCTGTGTTGGACATGAGCTTTTGAGAGGGTGGGACCAGTCCTGCTTCCTTCAGCTGCCTCCACCTTCTGAGCTTCCCCTGGAAGACCTCAGCAGGACATGAGGGCAGGACCAGAGGTAGGGACAGTGAGAGGGGGCAGGCATGAAAGGGCAGAGAAGAGAGCAGAGACCCCAGCAGGGCTTGGACAGGCAGGAGTGTAGTCTTGAGAGAGGCCTCCAGCTTGTTTCTAAGATGCACTTTTATTCTGAGAGAGGTGGGCATGAGCCTGCTCAGCAAGCAGTGGGATGCCTTGCTTGTTCTGGGGACTCTCCCTGCTTGGCTTGGCAGAGGCCCTGGGCTGCCTAGAAAGCAGTACAATTCTGGTCCATAGATTCCCACAGATGGGGTCTGAGACATTCCCGGTCGCCAGCCCCACTCTGGGGTCCTGTGAGTCCTGCAGGATCCAACTGACTCAACTCAGAAGCCAACAGCAGACAGGCTGCTGTCTCCAAACCTAGAAGACTTGGCACATACAGGGTTATGCTGGGATGCTGGACACGTGAACGTGGACGTATGTGGAGGTGACCTGATCCCTGTCTCCTCTGCAACACTGACTTGCATGAAGTTTGGCCCAGGTCCCTTCTCAATGTCTGTTCACCAATGGCTACCTGGTGCCCTGCTCCCACACACAGCCTCCTACCACCCCCATCGTCACCCCACTACCCAAGGACTCTGGTCCACACTGATCTAGACTATGGCACAGTTGCTGGGTCCTCCTCTGCTTGACTGAGCTGCCTCTGCTCCTTCCTCCTGGAATGCTGGCCCTGGGCCCCCTGCAGAGGCGTGCTGACAGCCTCCTTGTGGCTGGCCATGTGTCCCCTGTCCCGGATCCCTCTCCTGAGCAGCATCTTCACTTTCCCAGCATGGGCCCAGCCCACCACAAACGGTAAGGGCAGGAGACTGCACGTGTCAAAATATCACCCTGAGTCTCACGTATGTGCAATTAGTAGATGCTCATCCAAAATAACAAGATCAAAGGGGAAAAAAACCAGCACAAGCCACAAAAAAGCGTCCTTATTTATTTTATTTTCCCCATTATTTGAAACTTACACACTATCACTAAAATAATTTCTTTCATAGAAAGAAAAGAAAAAAAGGTAACACATCTGTTTGTCAAACTCCAGTGATAGCAGCATTGGAAATGAAATTAAGACCCAGAATGAACAATTCCAGGCTGAGGACGTTCCTGGCACATGGCCTCTTCTAGCCTTCAACTCCCCTTCCTGGCTGTGTCCCCTCCCCTACCTGGAGGGTGGGGACATTTCACAGTGGCAGAGACAAAGGAGAGTTCTCTGTGGACAGCCCCTGGGCACCAGCTGGATGGGTCCAGTGTCCTCTCACTCCCAGCCCAGGCAGAGACTTCAAAAGCTCCTGGATGTTGGCTGGTGACAGGTAGGTTTGGACACCTTGGCCTCAACAGCAGGGTGGAGGGTTCAATGCTGGCCATGTGGGGCTGGGAGGGAGACTGCCGGGGCTGTGGGTCCTCTGTCTAAGGCAGGGTCTGAGCTGATGCCCCCACAGTTCTCACAGAACTCATCTCTGAGTGGCCTTGGGGGCTGGGCACAGCCCAGACCAGAACAGGAACTCCAGTGGCCTGGGAACAGTGGCACATTTCCTGGAAGAGGCCTGGGATTGGAGGCCAGGCCAGAGGCAGGCCTCAGTGGGAAGAGGCCCAGGGATTCAGACCCCTCCCCAGCCACCCTCTACCAAGTCAGTTCTCCCAGGTCTGAGCTGGGTTCTCAGGGTTGGAGGGTGAGGGGACGCCGGAGACTTTCCTCCAGAGGGTCCCAGTGGGGACAGTGGGAGTCCCTAGGTGGAGAGAGAGGTGCCCAGGGGCTGGAGAAAAGCTCCCAGATTCCAGAAGCATGGAAACGGGGATCCAGTACCTCCCGTGGGGTCTCTGCAGCTCACTTCATCAGGGGATGCGCTTTGCTCAGCGGGCAGAAGAGGGTAGTGGGCCCTCAGGAGCCCCGCCCCACAGAAAAAGCCCCACCCTCAGAGAGGAGCCCTGCCCCATCCAAAGTCCCACCCACGGGAGCCCCCCTCCAGTCAGGAGCTCCACTTAAACAGGAAAAAGCCCCTTTTCCAGCGGCCCAGTTCCCGCAGGTCCCTCCCTTCAAGCCGAGCCTGGGACTGCAGCTCCACTCCAGGGAGAAACCGGTTCCGAAGTCCCGCCCCTTTCAGAGCCGGCTCTACTGGAAAGGGGCTCCACCCAGTCAAGCAACCTCTGCTCATTCACCAGCCCTACCTGTCCAAGGAGTAACTCCACCTGCCCCTGTCTAAGCCCTGCCCTGTCAGAGAGGAGCCCACCTCCAGGCGGGGGTCGGGCCCCAGTGGGAGCCCTGTCCCGCGGTCTCTGGAGAGCCGCCTATTTGCAGGTATGCACGTCGTAGACGCGCGCACACTCCTGGCAGCTGACATAGCAGCACCAGTGGAACACGCAATGGCATTTTTCCCTGCGCCGCTCGGTGCGCGCATTGTGGCCACGGCCGCAGCATAGCAGGTCGCAGCCGTCAATGCCATGTGAGCTGACGTTGCATGTGCGGTCACGCGTGCCAAAGGAGCCGGTCTCCGGGTTGGGCTCACAGAAATTGGGCGAGGCCTCGTAGTAGACCAGGTCACGCTCCGTGGGCACCTTGAAGTAGGTGTAGCGTGGCCGCAGGGTCTCCACCCAGCCGCGCGACTCGCGGTGCTTCTCCACCACCATCTCAGAGGCGCTGTCATACTTGTCCTTGAGAAAGTCACCAATGGTGCGGAAATCGGGCTGCGACCACCAGCAGGTCTTCACCTCGCAGCTGCCCGACAAACCGTGACACTTGCACTTGAGGTGCATATGACTGGCAATGGCCTGCAGAAGTGCCCATGTGAGTCAGGGTCTGCTCAACCCCCTGCTGCTTCTCTCCCTGCTCTTTGCCTGCAGCCCACCTGCTCCATAAAGCCCCCGGGGCCCTTCGTGCTCCCCCAGCACCACCACCTTCCCTATAGCAACTAGTGCTCCAGCCCAGAGGTCTGTCCTGCCAGATCCAAGGCCTCCAAGTCACAGGACCTGAGAGGCTTCCTTTCTGTGTATGTCCTGTGGGTGTGATGGGGGACATTAAAAGCATAGGTGTCATGGTCTGTGGATGCCAGAAGGAAGACCTTCATCCAAAGAGGGAGAATTGGAGGGCTGCCCAGAATAGGTGCTTCAGGGCTGGGAGTTCTGAGTAGGAACCCTGGGAGTGATCCCTTATGAACTCAGGGAGGCCTTGGGGGCCTGAGGACATTGGACAGGGCCTGGATGAGGAGTGTGTTTGGTAATAGAAAATGCTTCCCTTCTCTGGGGAAAGGGGGGAGAGGTGGGACTTCAGGAGGATAGTGGGAACACAGCCTCCCTTTCCTTCTCTGGGGAAAGGGGTGTAGGTGAAGGCAAAGGGGCAGCTGGCATTCAGAACTGTCTATGGTGACACTGTTGACTGTGGTAGGACCTGGTCACTCATGACCCTCCAGATATGGCTAATCCTAATGGAGAAGTGCTGCATGTGCAAACCCAATGGTGGATTCCCAGGACTTAATGAAGAGAAGGATGTAGAGGATCACGTTCATGATTTGGGTATTGACTGCATTCATTCCTAACCTGACATGTCGGCTGCGTGGGGCTGCCATGGTTTGGATGTGGTGTTTCCCCCAAGGTTCACGTGCTGGGAGCTTGGTCCCCAGGGTGGTGATGTGGAGAGATAGTAAGACCTTTAAAAGGTGAGGCCTAAGTTGGACAAGAGAAATGACTTCTAATGTGACATGGTGAAGTGGGGGTAACTACGGTGTTGACCACAAAATGACCAGTGGAGAGGATTCTGAACATTCCCATGACAAAGAAATGATCAACGTTTGAAGTGATAGAAATGTCAGTGACCTTGATCTGATCTTTACACACTGTATACATGTATTTAAATGTCACGTTGTATCCCAAAATATGTGCAATTATTATATGTCAATTAAAATACACTTAAATAGAAAGAGGTGAGAAGTTATTAGCTCACTGGGGACACAGCCCCTGTTATGTCTCTACTGAGGGGCCTGCTCTTTCCCTGCAGCTCACCTGCAGGAATACCAGGCAGAACAGAGGCCCTCTCCAAGTGCCTCTGTTCCTATGGAAGGATGGTACTCCTGTCAGACTCAAGTCTCCCAAAGCAGTAGCCTGTGATGTCCCTCCTTATGGACCCCCTTGGCTGATTCTACTTCTATAATGTCTGTGATGAAGGAAGAAATTGAGAAAGTCCTTGTGGGCCCTAGTTAGTTCTTGTCAGAGGGTTTATAGAAAATCAAGCCTGGCCCTCCCTGCTCCCTGTCTCTCCATGATATCTCTCCCTCTCACTTGTCCTCCCACCACGGTGCCATCTACCATGAGTAACTCAGCCAAGGGGGCTTCTCACCATGAGATGGAAATTTGGTTCTCTGTCTCATCACCCAACCACACTTCTCAACTCTCCCCCTCCCCAATCTAATAACTATAGCAGAATTTCAGTAAGATCAACATTTCTGCTGATGGTGTTAGACCCATGTTAAATGTCATACTCCACGAAGCCATGCGGTGTATTATTTCTTTTCCCACATGACTTTTTCTCTTTGCTTTTATTAATGTATCTGTCATTGATTCATCCTCCAATTCTTCCTTAATTACCTAAATGCCTTCTTCAGGATGCTCATGCATCTATCAATTCTATAAATTTCATCTTCTTGGAGATATCTTTTTTTGCCAGAAGATGAATTCTGGTAAATTTTGTAAAATATGTATGTCTGAAAACAAATATTTTCTACTGCATATGCTGTTTAATGTATAGTTTAGCTGGGTCTGAAACTCTTGGTTTAAACCATTTTGTCCCTCGGAGTTCTGAAGGTATTACCCTATTTTATTCTAACCTTCATTGTTGTTCTGAGAAGTCTGATCCAATTTTGATTCCTAATCTTTTGCATAAACCCAAACATTCTTCCTGAAAGTTAGTGGGCTTCAATATGTTGTAGGCTCTGAACTTCACATCAGTGCGTCTTGTGGGTCTTTCCTCCTTGCTGTTCAGCCACTGACAGTTCTGGGGAAACTTCCTGATTTTTTTTTTTTGGTGTGTGTTGTGTGTGTGTGTGTGTGTTGTGTGTGTGTGTGTGTGTGTGTGTGTATGTATATATATATATATATATATATATATATATATATATATATATATAAATAAATTTTTTTTTGGCTAAATTGCTCCTCTTTGTATTCATCTTTGTGTCTGTTGGAAAGACCTGCCACATTTTCTGTTCTTGTTTATCTTTCATCTCTTTTGGCTATTTTTGGCTCTTTCTGTCTTATGGGAAAGTGTCTTAACTATCTTCCAAAATTTATATATATATAGTAAGTACCAGGGATTGAACTCAGGGGCACTTGACCACTGAGCCACATCCCAGACCAATTTTGTATTTTATTTAGAGGTAGGGTCTCACTGGGTTGCTTAGTACCTCACTTTTTGCTGAGGCTGGCTTTGAACTTGCAATCTTCCTGTCTCCACCTCCCAAGTCACTGGGATTACAGACATATGCTCCCCTTGGTGTCTGGTCACCTCGAGTGCATGTCCTGGTTGCAGACTCCCCTGCCTCTTTCTCCCTGGATGGCACAGGGGATCATGTAGGCCTCCCTCCTCCCAGTGACCCCACACACAGGTGGCCTCGCCATCCCATAGGCATGCACGGGATGTTTGGAGCGCAGGTGGACAGTGCTGACCTTCAGGTATTGCTGGACAAGACGTGACAGACCTCCAGTCTGGGCACCGCAGGCAGCCCTCCCCCCGCCCGCCGTGCTGCCCGCCAGACGCTCGCCCTGCTGAGGAAGCCCCCATTGCCCCAGGACCCTTGATCCCGGGCACGTACCTGGCGACCGGCCTCGTTGTTGTGGCGGTTCATGGCGGAGCGGGCATCCGGCCGGTTCTCCCGGGCATCAGCGAACTCTCGAGACACCATCCCGCCAAACTCGATGTCCTCGCTGCAGCCGCCCCACTTCCAGCCCTCGCCGGGCGCGCCCTGGTGGCGGCTGCTGCAGCCGCAGATGGCGGCCGAGCCCTCTGCGCACGAGCGCGTCACCGCGAAGGCCACGCCGGCGGAAGCAATCGCGTGGACGAAGGCCGACTCCCGTGTGGCTGCGGAGAGAGGAGGGACGGGGTCGGCGGGGCTGGCAGGAGGCTGGGGGAGGGCGCGCCGCCACCAGCCTAGGAGAGCCGGAGGAGCGCGGGGTTCCGGCGGCCTGGGTGGGGCGTCCTGCCCAGACCAGGTCGGGGAAGCGTTTCCCGTTTTCTTCCAGTGGTTTGACATTTCAGGTCTCACGTTTGTCTTTGGTATGGTTTAGTCGCCTTCCTCTGCAGGTGATCTCTAGTCCCCCAGCACCATCTATTGGAACGACTGTCCTTTCCCCAGTATGCGTTCTTGGCGCCTTGTTGAAAATCAGTCCGCTGTCAATATGTGGGTTTATCCCTGGGGTCTCTGCTCTGCTGCATTGTGTGGGTTTGTTTTCATGCCAATACCGTGCTGTCTGGGTTATTATCACTCTGTAGTATGCGCAGTGAAAGACTGTTCAGTCCTTAAAAAGAGCGAATCCTGTCAATGGCCACATGGATGGAACTGGAGATCATCATGCTAAGCGAAATAAGCCAGGCACAGAAAGGCAAGTAGCACATGTTGTCACTCATATGTGGAAGCTGAAACATCTGTTCTCATAGAAGTGGACCAGAGGCTGGGACGGGAGGAAGAAGGGCATTAGGGAGAGGCTGGTCAAAATTGCAGTAAGACAGCAGGAATGGCTCTGTATAATATATTGTTACAACTGCTTTTTTTTTCAGTGCCCAGAGGGCTCTGCAGCCGCCACCAGAGTCATCCTGCTGTCTTACTGCAATTTTGACCAGCCTCTCCCTAATGCCCTTCTCCCTCCCGTCCCAGCCTGTGGTCCACTTCTATGAGAACAGATGTTTCAGCTTCCACATATGAGTGACAATAGTGTGAGCCCAGTGAGCAAAAGTTATTGAATATTTAAGCATAGCTAAGAGAGGGGCTGGGGATGAGTCTCAGCTATAGAACATTTGTCTGATATGCATGAGGACTTGGGTTTCGATTCCCCAGGATGAGTGGGGAGCTAAAAGAGAGGATTTTAAATGTTTTTCTACAAAAAAAGATAAATATTTAAGGTGATGGATATGCCAAAAGCCCTGATTTGAACATTAAATGATGTATTTGTGTATCATAAATATGTGAATTTTTAAAAAGTGCACAAGGGTCTACAAGCACATGCTCAACACTCCTTGGCAAGGAGCAGTGCAAACCAGAACCAACAGAGGCTCCACTTATACCAAGGAACAGCTGGAGTTGCAGAGTCAGAGAACAGCAAGGAGGAGGCGATGACACAGTGTGTCCCTTGGAGAGCATGCTGGCAGCAACTCCAGAAGCTAGGCGTATTCCCACCGAGTCACTGGATCCCTCCCCTACAGAAGCCCACATCTGCACTAAGACAAGACAAAGGCAACAGCAGTGCTCTTGTGATATCCTCAAATGGGAGGCACCCAAGTGTCCATCAACAGGTAGATAGATGCAAAGCCATGGCATGCCCATCCCACGGAATTCAATTAGCAATTCAGTAGCCCCCTTATCAGAGGTTTCAGTTACCCATGGTCAACCACAGTCTGAAAATATTAAGTGGAAATTTTCAGAAATAAACAAGTCATAGCTTGGCATGGTAGCACATGCTGAAATCCCAGAGGCTCAGGAAACTGATGCAGGAGGATTGCAAGTTCAAGATCAACCTGGGCAACTTAGCACGCTGCTGACTCAAATTGAAATATAAAAAGGGCTAGGGATGTAGCTTAGTGGGAAAGCAACCCTGGGTTCAATCCCAAGTGTGTGTGTGTGTGCACGCGTGCGTGCACACACACACACACACACCACAAAAAGAAAAAAAGAAGAAGAAGGAAAGATAGGAAGAAAAGAAGGAAGAAAGAACTCACCAGTTTAAACAACACAGTGGTTTGAGTAGTATGAAGAAATCTCACAGGAGCCTGCTTGGTCCTGCGAGGGTGTGAGTCATCCCTTCCTCCAGTGAAACCACCGTGTACACATTACCCATCTGTTACCCATTACCCATCAGTAGCTACCGTGGTTATCAGATTGACAGTTGCAATATCACAATGCTGTGTTCAAGTTACCCTTGTTTACCTAATAATGGCCCCAAAGTGCAAGAGCAGTGAAGCTGGCAATTTGGATATGCCAAAGAGAAGGTATTTATTAAGTGCCTCTTGTATATGAAAAGGAGCAAGTTCTCAATCTGAAGAAAAGGAAAGGAAAGAAAGAGTATGCTGAGGTTGCTAAGAAGAAGGAAAAAGAAACACATGGTAACTTTCCTGTAATACCTCAGACTGCAGAAAAATATGAGGTCCACAGCTCATAAAGGAAAACTTACCAATATGTTGAGAGAGATCACATTTGCTTAACTTCTGTATAGTATATTGTTACAAACTGCTTTATTTCAGCATTAATTGTTAATATCTTACTGTACCTTACTGAAACATGAAATGTCATCACAGGTTTATAAGTTTATACAGGAAAAAAAAAAAGCATGGTTTAGAGAGGGCATGGTACCATCCATGGTTTCAGCATCCACTGGGGGTCTTGCAGTGTATCCCTGTGGATAAGTAGTAACTAATGTAACAGGACCTCACAATAATCATGGGACTGCAAGAAGGCAGCAAAACAGAATTTACCTGGTCCTGGGCCTGTGACCCATGTGGAGACCACCACCCCTCTCCCCAGTGCAACTCTTGTTCTGCCTGTGGCAACCTGCTCTTACCGTCCCCTCTGCCATCCCTCACTCCAGGAACCTACAAGGCCCAGGTGTAGGGCTGCCTCTTCTGGAACTGTCTCAAGGCCAGTGGCCTGCAGTGCACACACTGCCCCCAACCTGGGCCCATGGCCACTGAGGGCTACAGGGAATATATGCTGGCCGCTATTGGCTCATGGGTAATGTTGGAGCTGCCTAGTGTTCCATGATTCTTCCTCCAAACAGGGAAACTGAGGCTGAGGAGGAAAGTGGTGGTATTTTTGTGGAAGGGCAGTTGGGGAGGGCTGGAGTTTGTGAGAAGGTTGTCGGTGTGGGGGGCTGGGATTCAAGGGAGGCAGAAGGCCTTCAGAGAGCCTGGGCTTGGAGATGCAGGAATGAGTGGTACCTCTGCTCCTGAGTGCATGCAGCCTCTGCTGCCAGGTATCCAGTCACTGCCTGCTGGGTGGGGGGGATGTGGGCCCTGTGGTCCATGGAGGTCACTCTCTTCTCCACCTGCCATCTGACGTAGGTGTGCTAAGTACCTGCTGTATGTTAAGCATGGCATTCTGAGAGAAAGTGCCAGAGCAAGATGAATGAGAATCTGACCTACTGATAAGCAGGGATTATATGAACCTAGCTAAAAAATGCTCTGGGCTTCCAGTGCCACAGGCCCAGGTCTCTGGGGGCTCACACACCCTTGTGCGGTTTCTTAGTGTCTCTGCTGTGGTCCTGCAGGGACCTTTTCTTATCTCTCTCTCCTTGATGCCCTGGGCTGTCAGGAGGAAGAAGAGAGCAGGAGACCTCCCTCAGTGGGACAGGAAGGGGTGTGGAGGGTCTCCTGGGCAGACGTTCCCTCAGGCCCCTTGGGGTTGGAAGGCTGTGGCCTCCTTAATTCCATCAGGACACCCAGGAGCTCTGTCCCAGGGCAAGCAGGCAGGTTGCAGGGCTGCTTCCACACCTTCTGCAGCTCAGTCCTGGGAGGGAAGCCCCGCAGCTTCATGTGCCCCAAAGCCCAGGCAGGCAGGGCAGGGGAGCAGTAAGCACGCACCCACACACTGCAAGGCTCAGCACATGTCCACGCGTCCATCACCTGAAGCACGCTTTCCCCAGATCTGAGGATTCACAAACCAGAAAGTGTTTTGGGTGGTGGCTTCCTGCCACCTTTCCCCTGGCTGACTGGTCACAGCCTCCCTGGGTCCCTCTGGGCGACCCTGGTGACCCTTTCCATGGATTTGCACACACTCCCTGGATGACCCTTTGCAGGCCCCAGCTGCTCTTTTACCCTTCCTAGGGCTCTACCAAGAGCCGGGACAGCCCCTGCATCCAGCCAGGAGCCCAGAAAGGAACTCTCCACTCTCCCAAGTGGGCCCTGGGGTCTCCCAGCCTCTTCCACCCTTCTAGGCCCTTCTCTGTGAGTCTGTCTCCCACCTGGACCGCAAAGAGTTTCCTAATTGGGCTTGGCATCCCCAGTTCCATATAACTCCTCTGACACACACACATGTATGTATACACACATACACACACACATCACACCCGCCACACAAGCCAAGTTCTTTGTATAAAGCCAAATGACAATGTGGCACTTCCCAAGATCTGCAAGGCTACTCCTTGCGTGACCCTGCTTTTCCATCTGTTGCTGCTCCCCGTTCTTCCCTGGCTCAGGCTGTGCCTACCACAGTCCTATCTATTCTATGGGGCAACAGCCAGGGTCCTGGATGATGTCTGTAGCTGGTATGGCCCCTGACAGCCTCCAGGTCTCCCAGCTGGGGGGTCCCCCCTACACCAGCCTCCACTGCTCCTCAACTGGACCTGCGCTGCTCCTGTGATGTGTCCCCAGCCTGGACACTTCCTAGGGCAGGGATTGTGTCTTGCTCACCTTTCATTTCCAGTTTGGAGAACAAGGCTACTCAAAGTTTGTGGGGCCACAGGAAAGGGTAGGAGCCCTGGGGTAGGCAGCGAGCCTACCTTCAGCAGGCCAGCCCCTGCTGCTCCAAGGCACCCAGGCTAATGGCACTGGGTGAGCCATGTCCTCTGGTGGACCCAGGATAGTCCCCCTGCCAGGTGGCCACTTCCTTGCACCTTCCCAAGGTCCTCCTGTTTTCCTTTCCTCATATGAATCCTCAGTTCACAAACAGGCCTGGAGTGGCCTTTCCCAGGCCCTAAGGCACTGAGTAGGTAGATGCCAGTATATGCCAGACACCAGCCACTTCCCTCCTGCCTCCATTCTACAGAGACCCCTCCTTAATCTATCTCTATTTATTTTTAAAAATTTTATCTTATTTATTTATTTATTTACTTGTGGTACAGGGGATTAAACCCAGGGGTGCTCTACTACTAAGCTATACCCCAGCTCTTTTATTTTTTGAGACAGGGTCTTTCTAAGTTGCCCAGGCTGGCCTTGAACTTGTGATCCTCCTGTCCAGGCCTCCAGAGTCTCTGGGATTATAGGCCTGGCTACCACACCTGGCCTTATCCTATCTTTCAAGGACCTAAGATGCTCCCTCCCTGCCCCTCTGGGGTGGGGGTTGGGCATACTTTCTTCTTAACTCTCTGGGACTGGCCTACCCTTCCCTGCTGTCCCTGAGCCTGGGTTAGGAATCCTAAGCAAGTGGCCTGGGGGATTTTGCAACTTAGTTTCCTGGCTGCCCCTCCCAGGGCAGCCCAGAGGGAGCATCTAACTGACCTCCTGGAGAAACACATTCGGCTTCTCCACCTGCCCTCTCTCACTCCAAGTTTTGCGGACCTTCTCCAGGCTGACACTCCAATTCCTGAATGCTCTGACCCAGACAAGAAAACCCGCTTTGTTGCAGGAGCTGTCTCCCAGCTGGTCCCTACTCCCTGCCCTTCTCTGTCTTCTGAACAGACCCTGAAAGATAAGGAGAGCCAGGGACCAGAGCTCTCTAAGCCTTGCCCATGCCCTGCCCAGGGTAAGGGCTGGGAGATCTCTGCTTATCAGAACTTAGGCAAATAGCACAGGGCTGGCAGACACACTTGAGGGCAAGGGTGTGCAGGGGAGGGAGGGTGGAGCTCAGGACTTAAGACACAGGGAAGGGACCTCATTTTTGCTTGGCTCTGTCACCAGCAAATTGATCAGTGCTCTCTGCTGAGCCTCAGTTTCCTCTGATGTCAAATGAAGAGGTGAGGTTCCTTCCAGAGAATGTCAGGCTGGCCAAGCTGAGGAAGCCCTGAAACTGACCTTCAACTGGCCCAGGAAGAAATGAGATACCAGGGCTCTACAAACAGGTTCAGACCACCAGGACAGAAATCCCCAGCTGTGAGGCCGTCATAGAAGCTGCAGGCCAGAGAAGTGAGAGATGGTGTGTTCTGAAGTCACTAGTCCCCAAGCAGTTCCCCACGACACTGATGGATCACAAAGAGAGACCTGTGGCCTGTGGCTGTGTGCTGGAGACCCAGCAGACACCCTAAGCAAGGGATGGCATCAGCATCCCAGCAATGGACAGGCACCATGGGACCCTGAGGGCACTGCTCCACCTTCAAGGGGCACAGCCTGCACCTAACTGTCAAAAGACCTCCCGTGAACCGAAATCAAGGGCCTTCCTAAAAATACTTGGCCATGTCCTCGGTGGTCCCAGGGTCAGGACAGGGGAGGAGGGCCAGAGGAGCCTAAGCAATGTGGTGACAAAAAGCAATGAAGGACCTGAGATGGGATTTTGGGACAGAAAAGGGAGGTCAGTAGAAAAGCAGTGACGTGAGTCAAGCCAGCTTACTTGGAAGACTGGAGTCCTGGCTTCAGTGGATGGTGCGTGGTTGTTCCTGTGTCAGCATCCTGGAGCCAGACAAGGGCTCCGGGACTCCTGGTAAGCCTCCCGCCAGGCTTTTGCAGATTGAGGACTATGTCAAAGTTGAAAGTCAGAAAACACCCTGAGGCTGCCCAGGAGAATGGCCCCAGGTGACATTCCGAAGCACAGGGACTGCTGATTTCACCCAGGGGTCGAGGGGCAGGCAGTCCTCTAGGGTTGGCAGCCCTCTGAGGTTGTGGCAGAATGCATGGGTGTGTCTGGGAAGGAGTGTGTGTTCCTGGAAAGAGCATCTGTTGCTCTTATCAGATTTCCTCAGGGTGTTGCAATAAGCAGGTTGTCAATGAACCAGTCCAGAGTAATCTCCTTCCTGGAGTTGCTGGGGACAAGGCTTCCTGAGGTCCCTGAGGAGGGCAAGGCTGCTGCCTTCATCACAGCCAATTTCTTTGCCACAAATAACACCGTTGTTAGAAATTTCCGTTTCTGTTGGCACCACAGAGGTCTGTGGGTGGGTGTGGGGTGAAGCCATCAGCCATCACTCCAGAGAGCAGGAGACCTTTCCAGTCTGAGGTAAAATGCCTTATTTCAAATGGGCCACTCAAAGTCAAAGGAGGAGGGGGAGAGGCTGTGGGCTGAGGGACCAGGACACTTAGACTAATGCTGACATTTGGCCAGGCAGAGCCTGGGTGAACTTTTCAGGCTATAGACAGCTTGCTCTGTTCAGACCCAAGATTCTTCCTACACTGTGGTCAGGTGTAGGGAAAGAGAAAAATAAGAGAAATATGTGGTAAATTGTTCCAAAATAGAAGTGAATGACACCTGGGGAAACCATCTTCATCCAGCACTTGCTGTAGTTTCATTTAGCAAGTTCAAGCAAAGTATCAACTATCTATCCTTCCTTCCTTCTTTCCATTTTTTAAAATCAACGCATCCACCCATCCACCCTTCATCCACCATTCCCCACCCATCCATCTATATCCATCTATCATTCACTCCCCATCTATTCAATCCATCCACCATCCATCAATTCACTCATCCATCCATCTGGCTACCATCCATCCAACCAACCAACCATCCAACTAACCAGCCATCTATACGTTCTCCATCAATCACCCATTCATCCTATTCTCCAGCTTCCATCCACCCCCATCCACCCATCATCATCTATTCTATCCATTTTGTCTTCCAGTTTCCATTCACCCAACCGCCATCCACTCACCAACTGTCCATTCATTGATCTAGGATCTGAGAGTTCATTATGAGCAAGGTGCAGGGAAGCTCAAATCCAGCCACAGCCTGCACAGACAGAGCCCTCTCTGGGTCCTCCTCTGCCTCAGAATTCTTGGAGCACAGGACCTATCCCTGATGAAACTGCCACTGCACAGGAATGGACCTTGGGGAGATCCTGGCAGATGGTCATAGAGAGCACAGCAGACTAATCTATCAGCATCAGCACTTTACAACACCCCCCCACACCTGGCCCACACAAGGGTCAGGGTGGGCACCTGCTGCCCCAAATACACCAAGCCTCTTCCTCAAGTTCTCTCAGTTTCCACCAGGGTCCTGTCTGGGGGTTCACTCTGAGCTGGGATGGGAGGACTCAGCGATGGAGTCCATCCTGGTAGGGGCCTCCAGGCCACTCTGGACATGGTCCAGGCTGCTCCAATCCTAGGTCACTTGGAAGCAACCAAACCATCCTTCCCATTTCGGTAGGGAGGGCTCCGTGGGCTTCCAGAACTCCCAACGGTGGGCACCCCTTCCCGGCCTAGTACTCCAGCTAGTCAGGTTGGCGGGAGGACCAGGCACTGCCAGGCAGACAGGAGCGGTCGGTGTGCCCCAGCGGGTGCGCGCTGGCGGCCGACGCCCCGGCGCCTCTTGTCCAAGCTGCCCACCTTCCCTCCTTCCCGCGGCCCCTCTCCAGGCCGCTGAGGAGCCTGGCGGCCCGGAGGGGGTGTCGCGGTGGCATTTGGTAATCACACGGCGGCACAAAAGGCCCAGGAGCCACCTGAGAGCGGAATGCGCCCGCGCCCCAGCGTGGCCGCGGCCCCTGACACCGCCCGGCGGCCCGCGCGGCCGGACGCCTTGCTGACCCGCTGGGGCTGATGAATCCGGCTTTGTGCCGCACTGTCACGCCGCGTTAGGCCCACAATGGCCGGCGATATTTTATATGAATTTCCCCCTGGCCGGTGATTAGGCGATCCCCGGCCAGTCATAGCAACCTGGAAGTATGCGCTGCCCGCCGGGCCGTCGGCGCGAGGGGAAATCCCTATTCAGTCGCTCTAATTCAACACCCCGAAGGGCGTGTGAATCGCCAACAGCATTTTCACTTTTCCCTTGTGCTTAATCTTGTCGTCGTCGCGGGGACATTGTGCTCAGAGCCGGGCGCGGCGGGGTGTCGGCCGGGGTCCCCCTCCCATTGCGGAGAGTTAATGATATACCGGAGAGGCCCCCGGAGCCAGCCAAGCCCCCACCCCCAATGCGCCGTGAATGGCAACACTTTCGGATGGGAGGGGTCAGGGGTCGCAACCTGGATTTGGGGATGCCGTTTCCCTAAAGAGCTGCCCTTTGGTCCCCGCCTGAGCATGCAGGCTGGGGACTCCCCGGGCTGGCCGGCAGCCCCTCCCCTTGCCGGCCCTCTGGGTAGGCTGTGGACACACAGGACGGTGCAGGGACCACCCCCTGAGGGGTTCCGGATGTTGGAGACAATCATTAGGAAGGGGCTTTGCCCTGGAGGGAAGGAAAGCTGGGCTGCCCCTCTCTAAAGAGAACAGGGTTTAAGTTTGGGAGACGTGGGGGTTTGTCTCTGGGCTGACCAACGGCACACACTGAGAACCTGACACCCCAAAATCCCCACCTCTGCCACCCTTGGGGCTTGAGGAACACAGGGAGTCTGACCATACCCTACATTGAGTGGGGTCAGCCACCCCTCAACAGGAGTCAGAATGTGTGGGCTGGGGACTGTCCAAGTGGGTGAGGCTCCAGTAAGAACCCTATAGTGACTAAGGGCTGCCTCTGCCAGCAGAGCACCCCCAGGGGCTGCTGGGGACAGTGGAAGAGAAATGCCCCCAAGGCAGGTTCAGAGAGGCAAGCCCTGACAGGCCCCTCCTACAAAAGGAGCTGCATGGCCCAGGAACCTGGGCTTAGGAGGACTCTGGGAGCAACTCATATCAGGGTGAGTGCAACCTGAGGCCCCAGCATCCAGGGGTCCTGGGGCATCAGATCTCATCCCCTTATGGTCCCTGTAATTCTTCTCTGAGGTACAAACGGCCCACTCAGCCAATACAAAGATGGGCTCCCAGCAAAGCCACAAGTCACCCCCAACCCTGCTGGGCAGCCACATTTACTGCACTTCCCACTGGCCTCCTCCCAGGAATGTCTGCCGCTCTTCTGACGTCCATCCGTGGGTCCCAGGCCCTGGGGCTGAGCAGCCTTCTTTGGACAGCCCTGGCAGGCCTCTGTGCTTACAGCCTCCCCACTGGCTTCACCTCACCAGAGGTCAAGAGAGGGTGTCAGCTGGCTCAGGCCCTCCAGGTGTCCAGGGCCGGCCTTAAGGAACAGATAAGCTGCACCAGTCTCCATGCTCTCAAAATTCCTCAAATGCTTTTCTGCCCAGAGCTAGGTTGGATTGAAGAGGAGAGAACTCTTCAGAACCTGCCCGGCTCTGCTTCTCTGGCTGTCCCAGGCACCGGTGCTTCCCCAAGCTGTCTGGTGGGCCTGGCCCACAGTCCCAGGCCAGATGGACCAAGGGCAGATGGGACTAGAAGCAGAAGGTGTACATGGCCCTTCCTTCCTATTCTCACAAACTACTACATTGCAAACACGCCGCCCACATAACACACATTCACACACATGCATGTGCACTCCACAAGCACAGCATGGCGCATCATACACATGCCCGTACACGCAGACACTCCCCACACAGCACAGACGTGCACACACATGTGCACACACACATACACATACACACCCACACACAGTGCATGCTCAGATGCACTTTCACACGCACACTTGCGTGAGGCTGGCTCCCCTCACAGGTTGGCCGATGTTAAACTCTGTTCAACGAGGCCGCCTCAGCAGGGTGACCAGGCATCCCCATGGTGTCTGCCACAAAGCCGGGAGTGACCTTTGACATGATTAGGGTCACCCTGACCCTAATCCAATCAGATTGATTACTGTGAGCCAAGTTGAGCCTCTGAGGCTGGCGGGGTCGGGGGATTCCACAATGGCTCCCTTAGCTGGCCTCTCTCTGGGGCACCTGGAGGGGCCCACTAGGAATCCTGCCCTTTAATCCCAGGCATCCTCTTTCCTATTTAAACCAAGCAGTGAGAGTTCCCTGCTCATCCAGTGGAAAAGGGAGGAGGGTGAGACAGTCTGAGAGAAGTACAAGGAGAGGGGAGGGAGCCTGAGAGAAGGGGGGGCAGGGGAGACAGAGGAGGCTGCTAACTGATGGCGGGCGCTCAGACATGTTTGCAGAAGGGACAATGTAGCCTGCTCCCACCCTGAGGCAGGACAGGGTCTGCATTGGTGGGGAGAGGGTGTGGGATGCTGAAGCCAAACAGTCCAGGTGCCAGCACATAGGCCACTGTTAGGAAGTGAAGGAATGAATATGAGGGTCAGGGGTTCCTCTAGCCTTCTGGCCAGAAGCCAGCTTGCCTGTCCGCTCCTTAGGGCAGGACCAGACACCTGCAGGGGTTGCTTGGCCTTGGGGAGCCTTCTGAGTTTATTCAGGCCCTTTGAGAAATCTTCAGTGACCTGCAGACTCTTCACCCTCTCCTCAAACAAACTTGGGGGTGAGGTGGGGGCTCAGGAGTCTTAACCCATTCCTGGCCTCCATAGCAACTGTCCTACCCTCCAGGCAGTCCCCACTACCTCCACAGGCCTGAGCCACACCAGGGGGACCTTGTTGGGCTTATATCCGAGGCCCCACCCTCTGTTTGGAGACTTTGCAGCTAAGCCATTAAGGCTGGAGGCCCATATGGCCACAGTGCCTTGGTTTTCTGTCTTGGAAAACAGGCTCACGACAGTGTTGGCCTTGTTGGATGGGTGTTAGGACTGAGTGGCTGCCAGGTGTTGAGCCCTGAAATGGTACATGGAAAGTACCATCTGTGTGTTGAGAGGGAGAGTACTAGGAGATCTGGACAAGGGTGCTTCCCCTGGGGGAACACTTCCCACTTCACAGCCCCAGGCACAGCCCTGTCTACCCTGGACACACCTTCACAGAGCACCTGCGAAGAGCTGGAGCATACCTCTGTGCTGCCCTCAGGGCACCAACTGTGTACAGGCCCGGGTGTGTGCCTGCAATAGGGAGGACTGTATACATCAGGCCCATGTATACCCCTCTGGTTCTAGGATATCCCAGAATCTTCCTGGAAAGCCCTCAGCCTTAGGGATTTGTCCCAGAAGTAGGGTGCTATTCATAATGATTGGATCTTATGAGAATCAGTTACTTCTAATTTCCTGTTTTCCACACAATTTAAGGAAGATCTAATTGATTTGTGTGCTGACAGACTTTTAAACTTTTTGTTAATAGATGGCCTTACAGTTTTGGGCACATATAACTCCAAAAAATTCCAAAGAATTGAATGATGCATTATAATAAAACTCTCCCATTTCCTCTCTTTATCTGTAAGGACAAGGTTTTCACACCTAGATCCATAAAGCTTAAAAATGGGCTGGGCCCACGGCTGACATGGTGCCCAATGGTGAGAAGCTGGATCTTCCCGATTTGGAGGGAAACATGAGTGCCCCACCTCTACTGCTGTTCAACACGTCCTGGATAAAAGGAACCTGGACTGTGAGGAAGAGGTAAAACCCTCTTATGTACAAAAAAAGATATCTGCAAAAATCCCGTCTGTTAGAACAATGAACAACTTCAGCCAGGTTACAGAGCTCCTGTGGCATACTAAAAATATACAACGCTGGGTGTGGTGAACACCTGTGATCCCAGTAACTCCAGAGGCTGAGGCAGGAGGATCGAAAGTCAAGGCCAGCCTGGGAAACCTAGTGAGGCCCTGTCTCAGAATGAAATACAAAGGCCTGAGAGGGTAGCTCCGTGGTGAAACACTTGCCTACCATCTACAAGGCCCTGGGTTCAACGTCCAGGTCTGCAAACAAACCACAAACAAAATCCCCAAAACAAACACCACACACCAGGAATGAACAATCTGAACAGAAGATGAAGAAAACAACACATTTATGACAGCATCAAAAATGAATATGGCAGTTGGGAGTGGATTTAATCAAGGAAGAATAAGAACGGTACTCTCAAACTGTGCCACATTGGGAGAAATTGAGACCAATGTAAATGGAAAGATTCTGTGTTCGTGGATCAGAAGATTTAATGTTGTTGATATGGCAATACTCCCCAACTGACCTGCAGATTCCACACAACCCCTAAAAATCCAGTCTTTTGTGCTAAAACTGGTAAGTTGATTCTTTTTTTAAAAAATACATTCATTTGCTTGTAGATGAACACAAGTATCTTTATTTATTTTTGTGTGGTGCTGAGGATCAAACCCAAAGCCTCACACATATGAGGCAAGCGCTTTACCATTGAGCTACAGCCCCAGCCCCTGATAAGTTGATTCTAACATTCATGCAGAACTGTCAGAGGCCTCAAATAACCAAATAAATCTTGAAAAAAAGGTAAAAGTTGGAGACCTCTCAGTTTCTGACTTCAAAACATGCTACAGAGCTACAGATACCAAAGCAGTACTGACTCTACAGTACAGTGTAGAGTCAGGCAGAAAGACCAGTGGAACAGAAGAGGTGGCCCATAAATAAAGGCAGTTCAGCTTTGACAAGGATGCCCAGACCAACGGGGCTGGCTGTGGAAGTGGGGAGCTGTCCCTGCAGCAAATGAGGCTGGAACAGCTAGACTTTCACATGGAAAGGAAAATCTATGTCTCACACCGTACACACAAGATCAACTCAACACAGATCAGAGACTCAAACGCAGCAGTTAAAGCTATAAGACTCTTACAAGAAAACTTGAGGAGAATACATCTTTGTGACCTTGGATTAGGCAGTGGTGCCCCAAACTAAGCAACCAAAGAAAAAAGAAGATGAATTGGACTTCATCAAAATTGAAAACTTTTATGCTTCAAAGTGAAAAGATAATCCACAGAGTGAAAGGAAATATGTGCAGATCATGTCCTGGATAATGGATTGCACACCAACTATACAAAGGACTTCAGAACTCCAGAGCAAAAAGACAACGCCATCAGAACGTGGTGGAAGGACTGAGCAGACATTTCTCCAAAGAGGACACTCAGATGGCTAATGAACACAGGAGAACACACTCCACACCCTCGGGCCTCTGGGGAATCCAAGGGAAAACTCAGTGAGACACCCCTGCTCACGGAGCAGGGAGCTCAGAGCAGAGCAAAAGCCAGAAACAGCAAGTGCTGGTGAGATGGAGCGGAAGTCAGAGCCCTCATCTCTGGCCGAAGGAAGGTGAAAGGACGCAGATGCTTTGCAGACGTTTAGCTGTTCCTCGAATGCCAGTGGTCCCCAGTGGCCAGCAACACTGCCCTGGCTGTATTCCCCAGGGAACTGGAAACATACACCCCCACAAAGAGTGGCATTGTTTACAATAGGCCAGAAGAGAGAACAACCCAAATGTCCATCAACATCCGAGTGGATAAGCAAAGTGTGGTCTAGCCACACAGGAATACAGCCCAGCCCTGAAGATGAGTCCCAAGGCATGCCAGGGGCTCAGAGAAGGACACGTCTGCAGGCTCCTCCAGCTGGCTGAGATGAGGCCACAGGCTGACTTTGGGGTTTGCATTCATCCAGCTGGTCCCAAAGTCAATCTCCAGTCTAGGGCCCTGGTGTGCAAACCTGTGCCTTTCCAAGGTTGTGGTCCAATCCAGGCCCTGGTAGCTGTGCTCCCGAGGGTTAGTCTTGGGGACAGACTTGCTGTCTGAGTGGCAGCCCTACAGGAGTTCGTCTACCTGCTCCCTGCAGCCCCTCACTGAAATGGGGTCATAGGGCCATCTTCTCTTCTGGCCCAAGGACAGCAGTTATGGAATCATGCAGGTATCCTCCCCTCTCCTGAGAGACACCCTGACTGGTGTGGCATGCCCCCAGGCTCCCTGGATGGCAACAGGGCTTCTAGGGAAGGATGGTGTCCCCTCCTCACCCCACTCCGCACACCCTCCTCCACCACCTGGGCTAGCTGCCAGGTGGACAGGCTTCTTGCCTTCTTTCCAAATCCCTGCTGCTTACTCCTTTTCTGGGGAGGGGGAGGCCCTGGGAACTCTACCTGGCTCTCGAGCCATACACCCCCCTGACACCAGCACCCTGTCTGGGTCTGCTTGGCAGCAGCACACGCGGCACACTTCTCCCTGCCCCGGGCCACCATTCCGCACCATGTACACACGTGCATAGCACACACCAAGCTGCATGTGCCACCTGTATGTGCAGCACACACTACAGCGGGTGTGTGTGCCACATACATGCACGTCCTGCACCCACACACACCAAGACACAGTGCTACCTGTATGCACAGCACACACTGTAGCACATGTGTGTGCCACATGCATGCACATCCTGCACCCACACACACCAAGACACACACACGTGATAACTGTGTATGGCCAATATATACACATGTGCACGGACCATTGTGTGTCAGCACTGCACGCACTACAATACACACATCCCATACTCAAGTGCACATGCCTACACAAGTAACACCCCCATACCCTGACATTCCTGGGGAGCCATGTGGCCCTGAGGACCCAACTCCTCCAATTCCAGAACCAAGCTGCGATCAAGTCTGTGACACCTGACCAGCAGCTCTGTGAAGTGGCAGGCTGCAGCATTCTCCCACTTCATAGACAGGACGCTGACAGTCCAGGACGTGAGCCACTCTCCTTCAAGGGCACAGGGGCCTCAGGCCCCCAGCTCCAGTCTCTTCCTCTACCTCCAACCGGACTGCCATCCTGGATGGATGGGGGTGGGGCATGGCCACACCAGGGTGCAGACTCTCCCAGCCAGGCTGCACCAGCCACACACAGGCCTCCTCAGCTGGCTTCCACCAATGCCTGTGGCCCGCAGGGCTGGCTCCTCGATTGGACACCCAACCTCCTGAATCCCAGCTGCTGGGCTATGGCAAGGCCACTTGCTCCTTCCTTGGGTATCAGACAGTGTGTGCAAGGTGGGCTTCCCCTGGCCTTGGGCAGGGTGGGCTGCACTGACACTGTACATGGGAAGGAAAATTGAGGCAGGGCTGGTGGACTGAGAAGCCATGTGAGGGGAACAGAAGCACTGGGGGCGGGGGTGCTATGTATGACAAAACCTGTTGGCATGAGGACAGGGCCCTGTGGGACCCGGGTGGTGATCTGTAAAGACAGAGTGGGAAGAGTGCTCCTGGCAGCCCTCCCTGGTGTGAGTCAGGAGTAAACTGTGCCTCGAGTTTGAGAAGCAGCCAGGAGGCCCACGGGTGGACGGGTCAGGGAGTGTCTTGGTCCACTTGGGCTGCCTGACAAGGACGCTGGCCCTGGTGGTGTGAAACACAGATGTGCTGCTCCAGTTCTGGAGGCCGAAGCCCAAGGTCACGGCCTGGCAGGTTCCGGCCTGGTGAGGGCTGCTTCTGGCCCACGGCCACCCATCTTACTGTCCTCACATGGTGAGGACAGAGGTGGATCCTGGGGGAGGGCTCCCTGGGATCCCCAGATAAGGACACTGATCCCATCTTGAAGCTCCCATCTCATGACCTCATCACCTCCCACAGGCTTTACCTCCTGATACCGTGGCCTGGGGGGCTAGGAGTGCGGGGGCACACACATTCTGTGCATTGCCGGGACGGGGCCAAGGAGGCAGGTGGGCAGCGTGGCATGGCTGTCAAGGGAGGAACACCAGCTCTCTTGGTCATGGGGCATGGCCAAGGGGTCTCATGGGAGTGCCTGCAGTGACTGGGATCTGGGTGGTGGGAGGGCATGGTGGGAAGTACCAGGCTCTGGATGGAGGCTGAAGGTGTTGCCAAGGGGCTCTGAGCCTTAGAGGCTCATCGGGAGCCCGAGGCTTTTGACCTGAGCAATGGAAGGCTGGGGCTGTGGGCGCAAGCCCAGGAAGCCAGAGGAGAAGGGCTGTGGAGATGGGAAGTGGACCCCAGCTGTGGCCATGCTGTGAGGAACACTGCAGGATGCAGGGTCCCTGGTGAGCCCTTCCCATACGACCTGGCCCTCTGCCCAAGCTCCTTCCCCCTGCTGGTCACCTGGGTGCCTCCATGGACAGTGTGTTCCTGGGCCCTGCTCCAGGAAGCGATGGCCCCTTCAGGAGCTGACTACACTGCAAACTTCATGATGCTCCTCCATGGTGACCTCTATGCCATCGAGTGGTGGGGTCTGTGGTCTGCTCACACCCCAGGACCCGGTAGGAAACTCCAGGAGCCATGGAAAAGCAAGCCCAAACTGCCGGACCCCACAGTCAGACCTCTGGAAATAGCCAAAGGGCACAGCGCCCAGCAAAGGGTGGTGTGGGTGTGGGGGCTGAGACTGGCACAGGGAGGTCTGGGTACAAGTGGCAGCCAGCATCCAAAAATCGACCTGGCATCTCTCTGAGTCAAGACACTGCTTTGCTGAATTCTGAACTCTGTGGGGGCAGAGCAGCCACTGCACAGGGTTTTCCTTGAAAACATTCAAAAGTGAAGTACAGAAACTTCTGCCACCTGGGGACCTCGTGGGGACCTGTAACCAAGTGGCACACAGTGGTGAAGGCTGAAGGCCTCCGGCCTGGTGGGGGACCAGGCAGGCTGCCACTCTCACCACTTCTCTTCAGCAGGGCTCTGGAGGTCCAAGCCAGAGGAGTTAGGGAAAGAGGTAAGGGGAGAGTAGTCCTGCTTCTCTTCAACCTGTCCCTAGAGGATTACAAGGGGCAAACGGTATGCACACAGATGTGCAAACAGTACACACACACACACACACACACACACTTCACAGCCAATAATCAAAATTGCAGGATACAGACTCAAAGCACAGAAAACTCTTATCTTATAATTTTTTGGGGTACTGGGATTGAACCCAGGGACTCTACCACTGAGCTACATCCCCAGCCCTTTCTACTCTTTATTTTGAGGCAGCGTCTTGCTAAGGCTGGCCTTGAACTTTGATTTTCCTGTCTTGAGTCTCCCAAGTTGCTGAGATTACAGATATGCACCATGGCACCTGACAAGATGTGTCTCTAAAGATCAGTAATGAACAACCTGGAAAAAGAATCGGGCAGCAATTCCATTTACAACAGCACCAGGAGAACAGAGCACTCGGGAATACATTAACCACAGAGGTGCAAGCCCTGTGTCCTGAAAGCCACAGCATACAAGTAGGCACAGAGAGGGTGCTCCATCCTGCGCTCTTGAGGGAAGACGCAGTGTGGTTGGCAAGGCAGGACCATCCCAAAGCAGCCCACAGCTTCACTCAGTCCCACCAGAAGCTCAACTGACTTTTTGCAGCAATGGAAAAGCTGATCTACAATTTGTATAGAATTGCAAGGTAGAGTGACCTTGGCCAAATTATATTATCATGTTGTGTGCACGTTTGTATATATAATAACAAACCCATCAACATGTTCTGGAGTCTGGGGCGCCCGCCCTGCGCTGAGGCACCCCAACTTTCACGGCTCCCAGAAACACTCCCCCGGCGGGGGGAGGGGGCCGCGGAACCGCGAGCAGGAGTGGCTTTTGTCCCTCATCCTTGTTTACTCGAAGAAACTTCAGACCGGACGTGTTTAGTCAGAACAGAAATACATCTCAGGGCCAAACCGATAGGAAACGAGGCTGCCTTGCAGTGCCACCGCCTCCCCAGCCTGGTCCCGAGCCCTGGGGCTTGCTGCTCCTCCCTCCGAGCAAAGTTTTATGCAAAGAGGGTATTTTTTTTAAGGAATCGGGAAAACTTTCGATGCACGATGATTTCTTTTTTCTTTCCTTTTTTTTTACGGCCTATAATTTTAAAAGGTCAACTCACTTGGTCTCCTTATTTATTTTGTGTCTACCGCAAATCAACAATTTGGCAGCATAAGTTTTTTTGACCTTTGGTTTTGTTGTTTAAAAATGGCTTTGCAGATTTAAAAATTGTTTAAATGACCCGTAAGAAATTCAGAACCGACACAGGCAGATAAGATATACATAACATATATGGAATATCCAGGCTTTTTGAGATTACACCGAAGGACCGTCTTTTGGTTGGCATAGCCACTTCTAGGAATCGGCTATCATTGCCATGTTCCCGTCTGGTTTTATGGGAAGTTAATGTCACTACTGTGTTAAAAAAATAACTAAACATAGGCAAAGGAGATCCTAAGAAGCCGAGAGGCAAAATGTCATCATATGCATTCTCTGTGCAAACTTGCCGGGAGGAGCACAAGAAGAAGCACCCAGATGCTTCAGTCAACTTCTCAGAGTTTTCTAAGAAGTGCTCAGAGAGGTGGAAGACCATGTCTGCTAAAGAGAAAGGAAAATTTGAAGACATGGCAAAGGCGGACAAGGCCCGTTATGAAAGAGAAATGAAAACCTATATCCCTCCTAAAGGGGAAACAAAAAAGAAGTTCAAGGATCCCAATGCACCCAAGAGGCCTCCGTCGGCCTTCTTCTTGTTCTGTTCTGAGTATCGCCCCAAAATCAAGGGAGAACATCCTGGCCTATCCATTGGTGATGTTGCAAAGAAACTGGGAGAGATGTGGAATAACACTGCTGCAGATGATAAGCAGCCTTATGAAAAGAAAGCTGCCAAGCTGAAGGAAAAATACGAAAAGGATATTGCTGCCTACCGAGCTAAAGGAAAACCTGATGCAGCAAAAAAGGGAGTTGTCAAGGCTGAAAAAAGCAAGAAAAAGAAGGAAGAGGAGGAAGATGAGGAAGATGAAGAGGATGAGGAGGAAGAGGAAGATGAAGAAGATGAAGATGAAGAAGAAGATGATGATGATGAATAAGTTGGTTCTAGCGCAGTTTTTTTTTCTTGTCTATAAAGCATTTAACCCCCTTGTACACAACTCACTCCTTTTAAAGAAAAAAATTGAAATGTAAGGCTGTGTAAGATTTGTTTTTAAACTGTACAGTGTCTTTTTTTGTATAGTTAACACACTACCGAATGTGTCTTTAGATAGCCCTGTCCTGGTGGTATTTTCAATAGCCACTAACCTTGCCTGGTACAGTATGGGGGTTGTAAATTGGCATGGAAATTTAAAGCAGGTTCTTGTTGGTGCACAGCACAAATTAGTTATATATGGGGACGGTAGTTTTTCATCTTCAGTTGTCTCTGATGCAGCTTATATGAAATAATTGTTGTTCTGTTAACTGAATACCACTCTGTAATTGCAAAAAAAAAAAAGTTGCAGCTGTTTTGTTGACATTCTGAATGCTTCTAAGTAAATACAATTTTGTTTATTAGAAAAAAAAACCAACTATAATGCATCATCATCAACAACAACAAAGTGGAAAAAATAGAATTGCAAGGAACTCCAATAGCCACAATAATTTTGGAAGAGAAATCCAAAGTTGGGACACACATTGCCCAAAACATCCTCCAAAGTTACAACAAACAAAATAGTGTAGTATTCACAAAAATATAGACACATAGGCCAATGGAATGGAATTGGCCAACTGATTCTTGACCAGGGTGTCAAGATCATTCAGAGGGAGAGGAACAACCTTTCAACAGAAAGTACTGGAATGACAGGATTCCACAGGCAGAGGAATGTGACCGGATCCCCACTTGATAGCAAATGCATAAAGAAGCTCAAAGTAGCTCACTCACCTGGCCTGAAGGTAAGAGAGAAAGCATAGCTGTGCATCTTTGTGAGTTAGGCTTAGGAAATGCTTGCTTTGATATGACATCTAAATTTATTGGACTTCATCAACAGTAAGCTCTTTTGTGCATCAAAGGCTGCTATCACAAAAGTGATACACATGGTAGGAAATATTTGCAAATCATGTATCTGATAAACGTTTAGTATCCAGAATATATAAAAAGCACATGTAACTCAATGATAAGAAGACAAATGATTCAATTAAAAAATGGATCAAGGATTTGAACAGACAATTCTTCAAATACAATATGCAGAAAACCAATGAGCACACTTTACCATTGGCGTGTGCACATGAAACACAGACAGATGCCTCATACATACACCACAATGGCTCACAAGCAAAACTGAGTGTTGCTGAGGATGTGTAAAATCGGCATCCTCAGGCATTGCTGGTAGGAATGCACAATGGTTCAGCTACTATGGAAAACATTGGGCAGTTCCTTGAAAAACTAAGTATAGAATTAGCATATGACCCAGCAATCACCACTCCTGATTTTATTCCCCAAAGATTCAAAAAGAAATGCTTGCCCAAGAAATGCTGTTCTTAGCAGCACTCTTCACATAGTCAAAAGGTGGAGACAACCCTGGTGTCCACCAACTGGGGAAGGGATAGACAATGTGGTCCATCCTTCCTGGGAGAGTAGAGTATTCATCCACTAAAAGCCACAAAGTACTGACATGCTCCTACAGACGTCCCTTGAACCGCCATGCTGAGGGAAGAAGCTAGCCCCAGAAGTCGCACAGTGAGTGACCATGCTGTAGGCAATGTCCACAACAGGAGAGTCCATAGGTACAGGCAGCAGGCCAGTGGCCAAGGGTCTGGAGGGGAAGAGGGCCTGGAGGGGCCACTCATGGGCATGGGTTTCTTTGAGGGTGATGCAAACATTCTGGAATGAGAGGTTGTGTCAACAATTCTATGAATGTGCTAATGCACAGGATTGTATGCTTAGAAGTGATTCCAATCATTTGATTTTCCTCAGTTTTGTTCCAAAGCCACAAAAGCTTGCATTTTGTGTGTCCTCTCTCCCATGGTCCCCCTCTGTGTCTCTCTCTCTACCTTTGCCTCCTGTTTCTCTTTGTTTCCCTCTGTCTCTCTGCCTGGCTGTGTCTGTTTCTGGGTCTCTGTGTCTTTGTCTCCCTACCCGTTTCTCCCTGTCTCTGTCCCCTAGTCCCTTGTCTCAGTCTCTTTGTTTCTCTTTGCCTGTCTCTGTCTCTGTCTGTCTCTTCCTCTCTCTCCCTATATCTGCCCTGAGATCCAGGCCCCAGGCTGTTAAGAAGCCCCCGTCGAGTAGGCCCTTCATGGTGTCCAGCTGGGCTGGCCTCATGACATGGGCAGATGCACCCCTGGCCAGCAGGCTGCAATGGCACATGGTAATCATTGCTCTAGCCACTACATTATGGGTTAATTTGCTCTTTGGCAGCAGCCAACCAACACCCAGTCTCCCACCGTCCTCTCTTTCCTGGACCAACCCACAGCCCCAGCTCCTCTCCCTTCCTGGGGTTTTCTCCCTATAAGCCCTGGCTCCTGAGAGGGAGGGAGGAGGAGGCACACCCAGGGACCCTGCATCTGCACATCCCAGGCCAGCCTGCCCCTCCCTCACAGGCTTCCCAAGTCCCTGAGAGGACACATGGTAGCAGGGCAGGTACCTTTGTCGAGCACAGGCCCGAAGATGGCCAGGCTGTCATCCACAGTGGTGCAATTCCAGCGGCGGCCACGGAACTGGTGCTGGCACTCCTGGATGCCCAGCTTGACACCCTCAGCCACGCTAGGCATGATCTCCACGTAGTTTCTGCAGAAGCGCAGCTGCTTGGGCACCAGGCCTGGGATGCTGGCACAGAGGATGGGGTGTGTGCTCAGAGAGGTGTACTGGGGCCCGATGGCCAGTGACCTAGCAAGGAGGACAGGTGGTTAGGGCCAGCCGGGAACACAGTGGGGAGGCTGCCCTGCCCTGGGGCACACATAGGCCTTTTGCTTTGGGGGCACATGTGCACTGAGGGGCAGGACACTTCTGCTTTGACGGAAACTTGATATTAAGGAAAAGCCAGGGCCCTTCCCATCCGTGTACCTGATACAGCACCGAGCAAACTGACGGATGTGGGAGGCAAAAGAAGGGCCCACACCCCCCCACCCTTGGGAATGCAGGGATCCTGGGCGCATTAGGACACTGGTGGAGGCCCCCAATGCTTTTGGAGAATGCAGAGACTAGAATTGCTGGCTACTAAATTAGGGCCTTGGGATGTACCCCAGAGCAGGTGGCCCCAGGCCTGCACAGGGGCTTCCTAAATAGGGGCACCTTAGGGCCCAGGAGGAGAAGCTCAGCTTCTGGAGTAGGGATGTGATCGGGGCAAGAATCACATGAAACCCATTCCTGCCCATATTTGGCTATTTACCCCAAAGATACAAGACACGCACCCTCAATAAGATGTGTTCAAGACACAGCACCCCTCAGTATCCACAGGGTGGGGACTGGCTCCTAGATCTCCCATGGATACTAAGATCTGCAGTTACTCAAGTCCCTTGCATAAAATGGCACATTGTCCCCTAAAACTTTAAATCATCTCTAGATTACAGTGATACCCGACACAATGTAGCATGGTGTAGATGGCTGCTAAAGTGTATCATTCAGGGAATAGGACCCCAGGGTTCAGGACACACGCAATTTTCTCCCAAATATTTCAATCCTCAGTTAACCCTGCAGATGCAGAGCCTCAGATGCGGGACCAGCTCTATAAAACTGCACCTCAATCTAAAAGAAAGATTTGCCAAGTCCTTTTGGAGAAGGGTGGGGTGGGAAGAACAGAAAGAGACATCAGTGGGTCCAATTGCCTTTTGCCCGCCACCACCCCCTCTGTTGCCTCCAAACCCCACTCATGGTGTCATGGGTCCCCTGTGTGCAGGACATTGTGGGTCACGCTTGCTCCTCACCCCACTATTGTGGGGTCTGCGGGCAGGTGACACCTGCCAAGTTTCCCCACATGTCCCTCCCTGTAGTGCTACTGGGAGGGCTGGCCCTGGAGTACCTGGGGGGCCACCTCCGGTCTCAGAGTCACATGGACTTTCCCGTCCACGCTCCTGTGCTTCTCTCTTAGATCCAGCGCAGGGTACACCTGCCCCACATGGGATGAGAATGGCTCACATTTTCCTCTCTGGGTACAGGCCATGGAGACCCCCTAGTGTCCATGCTAGTGCTGCACAAACCACATGGGTGCTCCAGGTGTAGTCTGAGTGGCACTTGGCAGGACAGAAGGACAGTTTTCCTCTTTCTTTCTCCTTGAACCTAAGGCCTCCTGTATGCTAGGCAAGCTGTATTGCTGAGCTGCCTCCTGCACCAGCCCTTTCCAAGAATTTTATTTCGAAGCAGGGTCCTGCTAAGTTGCCAGGCTGACCTCTAACTTGCAACCCTCCACCCCCAGCTGGGTTACAGCTGGGATCACAGTCATGTGCCATTATGCCTAGCAGAAGGTCAGCCTTCTGCCTGGGCCCTGGCTCAGGGGCTGAGAAACTGGAATGGGGCCAGGATCAGTGGTCCCTGCCCTCAAGAGTGGGACAGAGGAGGGGCAGGCCAGGTGCCCTAGAGCCCAGAGAGGGGAAAGACTGAACCAGGGAGAAGGGTGTGGCTGTACCTCATGCTCCCCTATACTCTTGGCTGACCACACTGAAAACCAGAGGCCCCCAGATGTACCCACATCAGGCCTGCCCACTGGGCACCTGCTTACCTCCTGCAGCAATGAGTCATGAAAAGCTCTAGCCACTCCCTCCACGCCTCAGCCCTCCCTCTGGTCCAGCTGTCCACTGGCACCCACCCTGTTCCAAGATACTCCTAGCTGTAAAAACTAAGAAGAATCTCCCCTGGACCTCAGTCATGCTTCCCTTCAAAGCACCCACACCTCCATCACCTGTTGTCCAACCCTCTCCATCCTGGTTTCTACGTCCCCCACTCTGATGACTGCTGAGGCTTTCTCCCCGGCTCCCTCTTGGGTCCCCTCCTGCATGTGGCGCTGGGCCTCTGGATTCAGCTGTGCCTTCTCCTTTTGGGGTCCGCCCTCACAGGCAGCCTGAGGTGTTGGGATGACACCCTCAGCCATGAGTGGAGGTTTCAGGGAGAGGGGTCTCTGAGGACCAAGTAGCTGGGGGTCACCTGGGTGTCCAGCACACGGGCAGGAACAGACTGGAGGAGACATCTGGTCTCCCTCTGGCTGGCCCTTCTCACTTCCTGCCAGGCCTCCTGAATGATGAGAAGGGGGTGCGGAGGGAGCCCTCTGTGGGGGTTGAGCATGGTGGGAGCCAGGAGCCCCAGCCCCAGCTGAGGTGCCTCAGGGGCAAGTGAGTGCGGTGAGCTGGGGGACTGGCCACTCAGGACTGGGAGCCTTCTGTCTAATTGGGGATGGGCTAGTTACCTTGGTGGACCTCTCCTCCACCAGGACCAGGGTGCTTCACTTCCACCCCTTCTATGGGGTGACACTGGCACACAGGAGGTGCTAGTTAGCGACATGCATGCCCAAGTGGTGGAGGGCAACAGGGGTTGGCTTGTACACAAAAGCATGAAGAGGGAAGGATGGGCCAGAGAGGATGGCAGGTCCAGGGCGCTCCAGGCAGTGTGGAATGTGGGGTGCGGACCCGCGGTGTTTGGGGTTCAGGTTCTGCATCTCTTCTGGATGTTCGGCAATCTCCCTGACAGAAAGTTGTGGGGAGAGGTTTGTAGGTTGTGGCTCCATCTGAGAGCTTCTCAGAAATGGCCCAGTCCTGAGGCCCACAGAACCTGTTCTTCTTTTTGGTTACTCACAGCCACCAGGGAAGGGGTGAGCTACACCTGTCTGTCCATCTGTCCATCCATCCACAAGAAGGAAACTGTTGTTGGATGTTTTGTTGACTCGGAGACGGAGAACAAATGGAAAATAAAGGAATCTGTTTAGACAGAAAAAACGAGGACTCGTCTCTCTAGCTGTCTTCAAAATAGGAACTGATCCTGGGGCTGTGACCATTTCTGAAGGTCAGGTGGCTTCCACTGCTGGATGCTAGAGGCCGCGTCTTACTCCGGGGCTGCCGATGGTGGATGGGGGAAGTGAGCTGATGAATGCCCAGCCCTGGACCCTGCAGCTTCTGCAGACAGGACAGGGCCTGCAGTCTCAGCACCTTTCCCACCTCGCCGGGCGGTCAGGACGGGGTAGGGTGGGGTGCTGCTGGGAGGCAGAGGGGGCTCCCCAGGCTCTCCCAGCGCCAGCTCTTCCGGGTGCTGAGTCAGTTCCTCTGCTCCCCCCACTGCCCTGGCAGGCCCCAGCTTGCCACCTTCCCCAACCAGGGTGCCAGCAGCTGCTCTGGCCCCCACGAATCCTCACTGGGTCCCTATGCTTGTCCTCATGGACTTGGGGAGGTTGGAGGGGAGGCCTCTCCTGTCTTCTCTGAACCCCAGGGCCCTTTGAGTTAGGGTACCCAGACCCTTTCTCCTTCCTAGAGAGCTGGGCCCAAGAAGGCCCCAGCACTGCAGCGTCTCAGGTTGGGGGCAGCAGCTGAGAGGGCTCTCACTGATGAGGGAGAGGCATAAGGCCCAAGGGGGCTCAACTGGGCCTTAACAACCCCACACAAGATATATTGTCCTATGAAACATCATACAGAAGTACACACTGTGCACACTGTCCCTCCCTTCCCCAGAATCCCCAGGACACAAACTTCTAGTCCAGGGAGAACACAGGTGCCCCTAATGAATGAATAGCTGCAAAGCCACCATCTGTGGCACCCTCTGGGAGGACATGGGAGCTCTGGCCTGGGATAAGGGCCAGGAGAGGGGAAGGCCTGGACGGGCCTCCTTAGGGAGCTGTGGCTAGGATGGTGGTGCTGCGTGGCAGAGGACTTCACAAGCTGAAAAGTACCCCACCCAGGATGGCACAGAGTGCTTGTGTCTCCCAGCCACTCTCAGAACAGTTTCTCAGGATGCACAAAATATGACATCAAACTCACCTGGGCTCTTGGGCCGGTCACACAGACATGGAAGTCTGCATTTGTGGGTTGAGGTGCCCAAGTACTAAGGAGGGAGCAGGTGGAGAGGGAACAGTTTCAAGGAACCAAGTCCAAGCATTTGATGGCTGAGGGTTGTCAAATTCAAGTTCCTGACCCAGCCACTCATCAGTCCTTAGTGAACAACATCAAGAGCCCCTGTTACTCATGCAACCCCTGGTCTGGGTGCTGGATATGTCCTTCTCAAGTGCTGGCCCAGAAGGGACAATTGGAGCACTGGTACAGAAGGAGGAATCAGACATGTGGACAGCAGCCTCCTGGTCCCCGGCCGTGACCCTCAGCTCACCCAACAAGTGGCTGAGTTCCTACACAATTTTAGAGAACTGATGGCATTTGTGTTCTCCACATCAACTGTTACCTGAGATGACAGTGCCTGCCTTCTCCCTGTGACAGTGTGGCCACAGCCACCCCCATTTAGGACGGAAGGCAAGACCCTGCTGCAACTAATGGCAGGTGAAAATGAGATGTTGTTTTCCTGTCTTGGAAGGCTGGAGAGGTCCTGCTCAGTGGCCTGGCACCCGGAGGCTGCCCTGAGCCTTAATAGAGATGTGATGTGAGATCTGGAGACACAGACCTTCTCCCAGGGCTCTTCTCCACCTCAGCTCTCCTGCTGCTCCTCTCAGCTGTCTGCTCTGCACCCAGAGGACCTGGCCTGGATAGTGGATGGCACCTGCCTTGTCCTCATCCCCAAACCTCTGCAAGCTCAGAATCTGGCAGGACCCCAACTTCCCCATCCCGGGGCCCAGAACTGTGCAGAGGATGTCCCAGTGGTATTTTGCAGATGAAAATCAATGTCGGGCAATCCGAGTTACTGTGGCCACCTTGAGCTCTCTGAGTCTTCTCTGGAGCCTGGGATGCACCTTGCAATTGCTGGTCCTGAGAAGGGGGCCACACTCCAGGACCATAGAATGACCACTAAGAGCTGAGAGGGACCCTGGGCCACAGCCTTCCAGGACTGGGAGAGTAGATCCTACAGCTAGCAACTGCTCCTCGACCACGAGGATGAGGGTAGAGACAGGCTCTTCCCAAGCCCAACAGACTCCTTGATTTTGGCTTCCTGAGACCCTGAGCTTCGGATGCAGTCAGGCCTGTGAGCCTCAGGAGCCCCTGTCTTACAGCAGTAGGAGCCTAAGGTTTACCACCTCCCTTCTCCCGCTCATACTGGACTTCCCACCTTCCCTGAGTCTCAGCACCCTCTAAGCTCTTGGGCCCAAAGGGGAAAAGAAATGTGTTGAGGAGGGACACAACTTCCTGAGCCCAATGCCACAAGCTCTGGGGATGCAAGCCGCCCGGAGGATCCACCTCCTGCCACGCCTGTGCCACAGTGCCCTGCTATGCACAGGGACTCTTGCTGTGCTAAATTGGTTCCTCCAACCCCCCACTGCTCCTGCCACTTGTGACTGTCCCCAGCTGTCTCCCCCTTCCCATCTCCCATGTGACCACTGGACGGAGCTCATGGATGACGCCCTCTCTCCCGTGTATGGCTCCCTCCAACACACAACCTGCAGGACAACTGGAGAGCCTCCAGGAGCCTGTGCATGCTGTTGGGTTGGGATGGCAAAACAGGGTTTCCAGCATGTTGGACCCAAGGTCCTCCCTTCCCAATACCCTATGGTGACCCTAAAATGTACTAAGCCCTGTCCATGCAAAATAATATTTATGATGAGTCTGATCTCAATGGCATGGCTCAATAGCCCCCACATCAGCCACCACGGGCTAAGGACATAGGATGTCACAGGATGCCCACCTCCTGCCCTGCTCCATTTGCATATTAGGATAGTCCTTGAGGGGGACAAGGGTGGTGGCCCCTTGTCAGGTCTTGCCCCCCAGGGCTGGTCTACTCTGGCCTGTCCTTTGAGACTCTTGACACCTCTGCTGAACTGGGGGGAGGTCCCTGGTTTAGAGCAGGGTCCTCTCAGGTGGTCCCAAGACAGCAGAGTTGCTGGTTTAAGACAAGCTGGATTCTGAGGCTACTTGTGACTCAGATGTTCCAAGATGTCAAAGGCTGGTGGACAGACCGGAATTTTCAAAGAACGAGTTCAAATGCAAAATGTGTTTGCCCTCCACAGCCCTGAGTATAAGTTCACAGGGATCCCAAGGTCCCTGCCATCTGCTCTCCTGCTTCCCTCCAGCCCATCTCCATAGAAGCAACTGGGAGGGTCCGGATGTCTAGACCTTCAACTTGCCTTCTGGAGGACACAAGGATGCTACAGAGAGCCAGGTGTACCATTGATACACAAACAGTGGGGACACCCCAGAGTAGGCTGGCACAGGATGCAAAGCTGCCAGGTGTGGGCAGGGACACAGCCAGTGGACCCTGAGTCTGGCAGTCGGTCCCAAGAGACATCTACAGGCCAGCAGCCAAGCTAGAGGTCTCACCCCTCCAGCATGAACCCACCCCTGCCTGGAGCCTCAGGTGCCCACCCAACTCCCACCAGGTTCCTGCAGGCTTCTCACTACCCTCTCACAAAGGGGCTTCAGAGGACGAAGACCAGCGTCCAGACCGAGAGGAGGCCTTTATTCAAAGTCACTCACTTGAAGGACCATGGAGTCTGGGCTCAGATCACACCCTCGGCCTGCTCAGGTGAGCACTGGGAGTGGGACCCTGTAATCAGTAACTTCCACTCACACCCTGCATCCCACCTGTCTGTCCATCCAGGTCACAGGGAGGTCCATCCCTGCCTCGGGATAGTGGCAATAGCAGAGACTGGAGGGCCCTGCCCAGCCCCAGGGGGAGAAGCCGAGAGGCTGGCCCGCCCTCGCTGCACCCATTTCCCTGCACCTGGCCTCGGTGATTCACCCTGTGAGGAATTCACTCCAGTTCCCCTCTCATAGCCAACCAAGTCTTGGAAGGTGTGCACAGCCCCTGCTCAGCTGCCCCCTGGCCAAGCAGCAAGGCTCTCAACTGTCCCACTGTGACAAGGCGATGTCCCCCAGACCCCCAAACTTGGTGTCCATGTGGAACACACCGCTGTGCCCTCCTCTGGAATCACAGCCTTCAGAGACCATGCCCCGGCCAGAAAGGGCCAATGGCCAAGCTTGGGCACCGGCGAGTGGAGGCCACCCCATGGTCACTATCAAGGAGGAAGACGTTGTTCAACAATGACAGGAGGCCTTAGAAAGCAGCATGGGCCTCTCCTTCTGTGGGAAGCACGTCTGAGAGTGAAATGAGCATGACTGGAGAAGCCTGCGTGGGACGTGTGTCCTGCCTCACTCTCTCACGCTGGTGGCTTTTTGTTTTTCGGTCCTACTGGTCTTTAAGGGGAGACCATTGCCTTCAACTCTGAGCTTGCAGAATGCTGTGCTGGAAAGTGGACCCTGTGCCTCGCTCACAGTTTCAGCTGTGGCCACAGCCACACGAGCCACGCCCGCCATCCGCCAGCACTAATGGTTTTCCCTCCTCCCCTCGCTCCTGTTGAAAGGCCGGGCACCTGGCCAGGGGTACAGCAGAGATGCTGGCTGTGACATGCTGGAGGAAGGAGGCCAGCCCAGGACTTCAAGGCGGGCAGCAGGCCAGCCCAGCCTGGGCCAGTGCTGGCCTCTCTGGGCCGAGGGCCTCCAGCTTCTGTTGGGTCTCAAGTGTGTCTTAGTGTTCATGTGTCCCGTCTCTGGTGGCACTTAGCTCAGGGCAGGCTCTGTGATGCTGGACTTGCAAGGCCTCCTCATACCCTGTGGATGTGGGGTTCTGGTAGCCCAGGGGGTCCTGCTCCAGAGTTGCTGCTGCTCCCCAGTAAGTCCTCCCGGGGTTGGCAGGCTTTCAGGTTTCTTTTTGTAGTACAGTTTGGCAAGGTCGGAGCACCTGTGCACCAAGGACATAACTCTGTGCTTGCATGTCCCAGGGAGGGGGTCCAGGTGCAAGCAGGGGACCTGCCAGTCATTCTTCATGTAGGCTGCTGGCAGGGAGAAGGGCTCGGCAGTGGGGCTGAGGCCAGTGGTATTGCGCTGGGCCTGGATGTGGGCTCCGGCTGGGCCCCAGCATTCGCTGGCTCACTGTGACAGCCTTGCCCGGCCTGGGCCTCACCTTTCCTCTGTGTCAGACTAGGTGATCGGGTCTTGACCTACCCAAGGCTCCACGAGAGAGGCTGAGGAGGGGCTGGACTTGTGTTCACTCCCAGGTCTGCATTGCTCCTCTGACCTTACTGGGGATGGACCCATCCCAAGACAGCTCTTCAGGGGTCACCCCTAGTAGGAGAGCTGTGTGCCCTGGCCCTGCTGGTGCCTTCCTGGTGCCTCTGACCCTCACCCAACTTCTCCCACATCTGCATCTGGGGTAGGAGGCACCTCTCCTGTCTTATTCTTCACTGGCACAGAGTTTGATCTAGGCAGGGAGGATACAGTGGCTCTGCCCAGCCCTGAGCGACAAGGAGAATTCGTGTGTGTGTGTGGGGGGTCTCTGCTGCAGAGGGCCTGGCTGGGCTGCGTGTATGAAGGCCTCCGGAGCACTAGTCCTGTTTTGAAGGGTCTTCTGACCTCAGGGCCTTTGCATGGGCAGGATAAGATCTCCATCCTCAGATCTATGACCCCAAGTGTGGGGCTGTTCACCCTCTCAGTGGATGGATGACCCAAGTAGTCTGTCCTCGCCAGCAGGGGCTGCCCGGGAGCCATCTGGACTCTTTTCACCCATGGGAGGCACTTCTTAGTGGCCAGAGACTTTCTGAGCTGGGGGGTTCCCAGTCCCTTGGGGTCGGGGCCACTGCCTCCCTCCCCAGGCTGCACAGCCCTGCCTGGGGCCCTCACAGTCAGCGCCTAGTCCTGCCCCACCGGGCCTGCGGATTACTGACACATACCTTGACGAGTCCCAGCAGGCGGGGAGGCTCCCGTGCCGGCGGCCATGCGTTTGCCAGCCTCCCTGGGCGGCGGCAGCACGTTTTGCTGGGGAAGGAATGTGGAAGCTCCAATGTGTGAGACACCTCCAGGGTGTCACCTGGGGAACCTGGGAGGGAGACCGAGGCACAGGCAGAGGCCGGGCCCCTGAGCCTCAGGGCTGGGATCTCGTCAACCAGTGGGACGGGCAGGTGGTGAAAACATTAAATTGTGTCCTCTTGTCCGCCCAAACTCAAGTGCAGTGTCTGTTTTCCACAGGAAAGACCCTTTGCCCATCTGTCCACCTGTTCTTCGTTCAACATGACCTTCCTGATGGCGGCAGAGGGGAAAGGTAGGACCAGAGGAGAGGAGAACAGTGCCTCCTGCTCACTGGGCACCCCGCACCCACATCCAGCCCCAACGGTGCAGGTGATGTTTGGGTCATTCACAAGGGAGGGACACATCCCGTGTGAGCAGGCGTCAGGGCATGTGGCAAGTCCATGCCTCAGTCCTGCTCCTCAGCCCAGCGCCCTCAACACCTGTCCTCTGGCTGTGGATTTGAGGGTCGTGCATCTACTGGGAGGACTGGTAGTGGCTGTAGCATGTGGTTCTGTCCCCAGTGGTGTCATAGGATCGCGCTGTGTCTACGGCCGGCTCCCGGCTCCCTGCTTCCTGTCCTCAGCCTCTGGTTCTGCAGATGGCCATCTACATCAACCCAAGGCAGCCTTTCCCCACTCTGAGCCCAAACCAGCCCTCTTGTCCACCACCTGCACCCTTGGCTCCCAGCTCCTCTCCTGGAGCCACGCAGTGGCTTTCAGAGATGCCAAGCCAGCCTTTTTCTGAAACCTCTCAGCAGTGTTGTCCCCAGCCCTTTAACTTCTCTCAACAGGGGCAAATGTAAACCTCCAAGGACAGGGGCAGGGGCAGCAGTGTGTGTGGAAGACCCTCCCTTCTGGAGGTGGTCCAGACAGGCCAGCAGGTGTGGAGGTGCTCTGCAGACACCAGTCACTCTGGCAAAGGGCATGGAACACTGCAGCATGTGACACAGCTGTGACAGCACCGGGAACTCTTCTTCCAATTTCTGTTTCTATTTCTTCCTAACAAGTGACCAGCTGTGCACAGACAGGCTCTGGTGGGCGAACCATACCTCGAGAAGTGCCGGCCATGTTTTCTGGATACAGGTAACAAATCTGAACTCTGCTTCCTCCTTCCTGAGTCACACCATGAGAAGGGAGGCAGAGCTGCCAGGGGGCTGGAATTTTCCATCTGCCTAGGCTGGAGGTTTGTCCAAGAGACTCTGGAAGAAGTGTCCACCAGGCCATTGGCAGTCCCCTGAGATTGCATTCAATGTGACTGTACTACCCATCCATCACCTCATCCATCCGGCTGATTACAAAGGGGCTAGAAGGCTTATGCAAATAAGCATCATTTGAACGGGGTAAAAAGGCACAAGGTCTGAAGAAACGGAGCAGCAGCCTGGGAGATGCAGCCCTAGGCAGGCTCCCAGGCACCGAAGCCCAGGAGGGACAAGTGAGCTGAGGCAGGAGCTCTGTGCTCAGGAAGGGGCTTGCCATGAACTAGTGTGTGGGTTCTGGTCCTGGTCCTGTGTGCCACAATGATTCTGGCCACAGATTCTCCTCCTGAAGCCACTTCTGATTGTGCCCCTTGTAAAAAGTTTGATTTTTGTCGGTTCCAGAAAGAAATCCTCACCGCAGTTCCCTGAGATTCCCAGCACAGGCCCAGGATTCATCTAGCATGTTGGTTTCTCTCGCTTTTTAAGTTCTGTATGCTGAGTACTGATCTGGCCAGCTAGAGGTGCAGAAAGGGGCCCAAAAGACAGAGAGATGGGGCGGGGGGGGGGCTATCCTCCTGGGCAGGTTCAAAGGAGCAGGCCAGCTCTGGGGGGGGGGGGTGGCCAGACACCTTGCTCAGCCTTCCCTGGGTCCCTGTTGTCACCAGTACCTGCCCAGCTGGTCTCTTGATCTCCTCATCTGCTCTGCACTGCTGGCCACGTGCCTCTCATCACACGAGCTTGTGAATCTCATCTGGAAACTTCTCTTTATCCCACCCCTCCCTAGGGTCCCAACCACTCTCTGTACACTCTCCATCACCAACCTTGACTCCACTGGGATGCTTGGTCCCCACAAGCAGTGGGGCCACTGATGACCAGGCACCTCCAGGTGGAGCTAGGCTGGGAGGAAGGGCTGAGTGCTCCACCCCAGGTCATCTGTGTTGGTGGGGCCAGCATGTGGGGATCGGGGTCAAAGAGGAGGAAAGAGGCCACAGAGGGCTGACACTGAGCAGAGGGATTCAGGTATGGTCCTACACTCATGAAGTGTTTCTGTCACTGTGATATGGGCATCAGGCTCTGAGGGCACCAGGGAGTCCCTCAGAGGGGGAGTTGTCTAAATCTGAGCCACCAAGGAGCAGGGAGAAGGCTGGACACTGGCCTCATACTGCTCTATAGCATGGCCTCTGTGCTTAGGAGCTCATGTCCAGTAGGCACAGAGGGGCCAAGCAGCAAGAGAGGGGCCCTGCTGGGAGACAGGGGCCAGGGCATGGGCTCACCCTGCTCTGCAGGCAGTGGGCAGTGGCCAAATCAGATGGGAAATCCAAGTGACAATAAGGGCATAAGGCCCAAGGGAGGGACAGTGGGTGAGAACTGTGAAGGGAGGTCGGAGGTGGCTGGGCAGGAGTGCAGCCTGGTGAGGGAAGCACAGGAACTTGGAAGAGGGCCAGTAGCTGCTGAGGTTGGGGAGGAGAGGCTGGCCTCCAGGGGCCTGCTGGGGACATGATGAGATGCCATCAGCCCAGACATGGGAAGGAGGAGGAGCTCACAGTACATCTCAGATCAATCAGTACCTATGGATACTGTCCTCCATGTCCTCTTAGCCGCGTCACCTGACCGCTGATATGTGGGCTCTTCTGATGAATTATACTTCCATGAAAAGAGAACTGAATAGGCGAGTGGAGGGAGCAAGAGACATACCTCCCTGCAGTGTGTGTTCCTGTAGGGCCATGCCTTGGTCTGGTCCCTTCACCTGGCTCCCCTTTGTCACTTGAAGATCCCAGGATGGACCTTCTTGGAGTTCCACCCAGCTCTGGACTGCTCTGGTCTTGCTTAGGATGGCTAGTTTCTCTGGGATCACTCCTACTCTGCCTTGGGACCCCAGAGCACCACATGGAGGGTTGAAGACACAGCCCCACTGAGCAGGTCTGGGGGTGGGCAGCCCTTCACATTCCCACAGGGCTGCCTGCAGCAATGGCTGCAGTGACACCTCCCTGCTCCCCTCCCCCAAGAGTCACACCAGCATCAAAGCCTAATCGCTCCTGATGTGAGCTGCTTCCTGGCTGGGCTTATCCAGGTGAGGAGGTCCCAGTCATGCACATTCTATGTGTGGTGCTGGGGCAGGGAGGAGAGCGGTGGGGCTAGCTGCTTTGTTTTAGGGAGGGAAGGTGAAACTAAATAGCCAATCAGGGAGGCTGAGGGTGAAGGTGAGAAGTCATAAAGAAAGCCCCCTAAGCACCTTCTCTGCTTGCTCACCACCAGCGCCCCCAACAATGGCTAAGATGGCCCTTCCTCTCCCTGAGAAATGATCCGCCTGGCCCAGAGTGGGAGCAGGAAAGACCAAGCACTGGAAGCTTGGGCAGGTAGAGGGTGCAGATGAAAGAGAAGCTTCCTGAAGCAGCTGCACCTGGCTGCACCCGCCTCGCCGAGGTCACTGAGGCACGGACACTACACTGTGGCTGGCCAAGTCACTGAGGCACTGACTTTTGGAGCCCTCCTCTCTGTGTGCTCTTGCCCAGCTGCGGGTGGGGTGGGGATGGATAAGGAGGCAGGAGGAGGACTCTATCTTGTCACCCTCCACAAGGGGGGCGGGGAACCTCTTTTCAGGAAGCAGAATTGCTAAGTGTGAGAATCCTACTGAGAACAAAGTGGGAGTGTAGGCCGGTGGAAAGGTGGCCCTCCCACCCACCCCTATCATAGGGGACGGACTTCCATGCCACCCCCTGCCTCCTGGGGCAAAAGGGCTGCCCAAGTCTCTTGATGGGGGGGTGGGGAAGGCTGCATCCCTCCTGGCTCACCTGAAGAATGCCAGGGTGCGACTGAGTGTATCTGAGAGTCCATCTGGGATGGAATTCATACAGCCCAGGTGAGAAGGGTTATGAATCTGTATAGGGGTGGGTGGGCAAGGCTAGGGACCCCCAGGACGGCCGGGGCAAGGATTCCAGGTCGCAGGGCAGCCCAGAGGCTGGCGAAGAAGCCCATCTCCATGGGAGGAGCGCGGGGGCGAAGCGCTTCCTCTTGCGCGCAGGAATGCGGCGGCGGCGGGTTCTAATTAGAAGCCTGGCGCAGGAGCGGGCAGCCCGCGGGGCTCTCCTGGACGCGCTGCCCCTGGCTCCCCACAGCCGGCGGGACGCGCGTCAGTGTCCCTGCGCCCCAGGGGCGCGCGCCGTCTCAGCCGGCGCCCGGGGAGGCCACCCGGCGCCTCAGGTGCCACGCCGGGACGCGGGGACGCGGGGCATGCGGGGATGTCTGAAGCGGATCTCGTGTCCGCTGTCCTGCAGCCTGGCGCAGGAGCGGGCAGTCCGCAGGGCTTCAGCAACCCTAGCTGCCCACCCACCCTCCCCGCACTGCTGCGCCTGGCCCCGCGTCCCCACCTCAGGCTCCCTGGCTCCTCTCTTGAACCATCTCGAAGAGAAAAATTATTATCGGATTAGATGTACTTCGGCTCGCTCGGTCTCCCCGCTTCCCTTCGGTGTAATTATTATAATTCTAGGCAAGCCGTCGGAGAGTTGTTCCTGGGTGGGAGGGGAGAGTGTGCATGTTTGCGGGGAGGCTTCTGTCCAACTAGGTCCCCATCAGCGACGCTTCCCAGCCCCTTGGCGCCCACATTCCTCCCACTGGTGTTCCTCACATCTGGGCATCTGCAAGCGTCCCCGCGTCGGAGCTGGGATGACCCTTGCACGATGGTGGGGTGCTCTGAGGAATTACCAGTGGGGAAGAGTCGCCCTTATTCTCCCTCCCTTCAGGGTAGGTGCAGCGGAGACTGGAGACAGGAGAACGCAGACCTTGCTTTTGGTTTATCTGTACTTCCACCCCTAAGTTGAGGAGGGTCTCGCAAGTAGCGTGCCTTGTGTGGAATGGATCAGACAGCACGCTCCTCTCGGATGCGAGTCCTGGAGCCTCCCCCTCGCTCTCAAATCCATTGCTTTATCCCTCTCTCCAGCAGCCCTTCCTTGCTAGGCAGATGCAGGCAGCGGGCAGCGGGCTCACAGAGAGTGTCCCTGGGGACCCCCACATCTGCAACGGCTGGCCGGGCGGCGCGCAAGGCTCAGAGCTGGCTCCAGTGCGCCCGCCGCCCGCTCCGCGCCACTCCCCGCCGGGTCCGGGCTGTCTTTACGTAACTGCACGGCTCCGAGCTGTTCAGTCTTGTCTCTCTGACTTTGTTTTAAAGTGTGTGTGTGTGTGTGTGTGTGTGTGTGTGTGTGTGTGTGTGAGAGAGAGAGAGAGAGAGAGAGAGAGAGAGAGAGAGAGAGAGATACCCTAAAAGAGTCTCTGGAGAAGCGCTGCTTCCCACTTGCCCTCTTCCCTCGCCCCTCGCCTAGGCTAGTGCTATCTAAACTGACCCTCTTTCCACCTCTGTCCGATGCCCGACGCCGATGCTGGGGACAGCTGGAACCTTCTCCGTTCCCTCTACCCAGATGGGGCGGTAATTGCCTCAAGAACCTCGCTACCCGCTGCCTGAACAGGTCCCAGTGGAGACTGACCGCGCGCGGAGCGTCTTCAGGGGCCATGCCCGAAGGGACGGCTGCTCTGGGGCGGCACCCGGGCCGGGGAGAACGCGAGGAGCTCACTCACCACCAGATCGGGTAGCTGCCCAGCGCCTGCTCCAGGCTGCAGAGCACTAAGAAGTATCCGAGTGGAGCCATTGCCAGGCTGAGGACCTGAGGGCCAGGAGTCCGCCCCGAGAGCGCGGGCGCCGGGGCGGGCCGGGCCCGGGGAGCAGGAGAAGCTGCGGCGGCACTCGGCCCTCCTGTGGTCGCGGGGTGCGCGGGGTGCACGGGTGTGCACGGGTGTGCACCGGTGCGCGGGCTCCGAGGGCGGCGCTGCGCCAGGTGGGCAGGCGGCCGGGCGGCGGGCCGAGGCCCAGGGCGGCGCGGGGCGGCGGGGGCGGGGCAGCGCCGCAGGGGGCGCCCGCCGGGGCTGGGGCTGGGGCGGGGCGGGCAGGGGGCGGGCGGGGCCCTAGAAGTTAGAGCCTTGTGGTGCTGGCCCCTCCTGCGGCCGTAGGTGCGTGGGGTGCCGGGGTGAGTGGGAGCGCTTGGGGTACTGGGGTGCTGAGGGTGTATGCGGGGTGCAGGAGTGTCCGAATGAGTAGCACAAGGTGTTCAGATGTGCGCGGGGCACGAGGGGGGTCCTAAGGGTGTGCAGTTGCACGCAGGAGTGGAGAGTGCTGGGGTATCCAGGTGGACGTGGGGTATTGGAATGTATGTAAGCTGGCTTCGAGGACCAAAGCTGCTCCCGCCGGGATCCGGTACGGTGTAGTCCCTAGGCGCCCCCAGGGAGCACCTGTACCGCGCCCCTTGGGATTCCTGGGCTGCTTCCTGGGTTTCCAGCCAGGCGCGCCTTTTGCTTATGGTGGGACACACACCCCCCTATTCGTTCCTACACTGCCTCACCCTTGCCTTCACAGTGGTCGGGCTGCTCCCTCAACCACCACCTTGCCCAGGAAATGTTTGTCAGGGGCGGATCCCTTGGCTTGAGCCTAGCAGCTGTGCCTGCAGCCTCATCCCCTGAGCAGTGACCACGGGAGTTGGGGGGTTGCTGGGTGACCAAGGATCAGCCCAGCATCTGCAGGTCACCCTTAGGAAGTTGGGCTCTGTTTGGGGGTCAGCGGTTGACGCTTCCACTTTCTCACACAGAGCAGACTCTGGGATAGAGTGGGGTGAGGTACAGCCTGTTGCTCCCTCCTCCTGCCTGCTCAGAGCTGTAACCTCTCCAGCAGAGGGACTTCTTGACAATTTAGGTAGTTTTGCTGATGGAAAGGGAACGTGAAGTGCCCTAGGTCACACACAGACCCGACTGCTCCTCAGTGCCAAGTTTGTTTGCTGGCTCAGAGTAGCCCAGGAAGGGCCTGGGGAGTTTGGTGATTTGGGAAGGGGTAAATCCAAGTCTTGATGTGTCCTCAGCTTCCCATGGGGCACCTGAAAGCATGACGGTTAAGCGAGGCCTCTCTACCAGCACTGGTCCTCATCATAGCAACGTTGTGACTCAACTTGGCAGAATTCTTATCAGCATTTTGAACTGAGAGAGAGAAGCTCAAGGGTTTGCCATCAAGGGCAGAACCGCAGCCAGAGAGGACAGTTTCTGGCTCCTTAGTGCTGTGGTTGCTCCCCAGAACCCTGGGCCTTGAGCCTTTCCTCACTGTGTTGTTTGCAGAATGTTGTATGGGGGTCCCCAGAAGGTCGTGGCCTGGCACATGACTGGTTCTCAGGGCAGCAGTGGGCTTGGTAGTCCCTCTAGATTTAGCACAGGATGGAGAACCAAGGCAGGTCCCACCTAACAGGGTGCCACTCCCCCCCATTCTCTATCTTGGTTTCCTACCTGCATGGGAGCCAGTGGGTTTGAAAATGCCATGGTCCTACGGATTTTGGCCCCAGGGGTCACTTGGTGACCATCAAGAGCCCCTTCCTGAATTCAAAGTGAGAGCTATCTCTTAACAAAAGTTCCTTTTCCTCCATACCACTGTTGAGATCCAGTTCAGTCTAAGCATGCCCGGCCCATCCACCCCCCTCCTCTGAGTCACTGCATGCCCCCCACCCTCACAGGGAAGAATTCCAGAATGAGGCAGGGAGGGGAGCTGGCTCTCCGTACTCTGGACTTTCCCTCTCTCTTAGCGAAAATCCCACCCAATTATCGCATTACTGGGGGAACCTGGCTGTGGGGTGGGGTGGAGGCCTGAGCCCAGGCAGGAAGACTCCCACTGCCTCTGCCTCCCCAGTGCTGGGGCCTGGGGATTAGAGCCCTGGTGGGGCACCACAGCTGCTGTGGCTCTTCACACACAAAGGAGAGTGGCCATGCCCACCAGCAGGAGGCATAGCAGTGACCCTGTGTGCAGGCAGGTGGCACTGCCTTCTCAGGCCTCCCCCCACCCTGCCCCTGGCCTTCCAAAGCCCTCTGTGCACCTTCTCGTAGCTTCCATCTCCTCCCCAGCTGCCAGCTCTGTGCCTGTGGGTAGAGGCACCAAGAGCTGGTAGCCGCCTCCTCAGCACTGGCCAGTAAGAGGGGTTGCTGAGAGCCAGGTAAGATCTCGTCCTCCTCAGCCAGGCTCCCTGCTTCTGAGTGTTTGCTGCAGGCTTGGATCATCTTGGGATGAACGAGCCAGGACAGGTGGAGGAGGTGCTGGGTGGGGGGTTCCAGCCTGCTCCTTTCTTTCTTGCACAGGGCACCATGCTAGGAAGGGCTTTTCGTTCCCCTCATTTTCTGTGAGCACTGGCCCCTGGGCAGCCTGACTTTAGGTACCCTCCAACCTGAGCAGTCTTACTACGCAGCACCACGGTGCGGCTGTGGGGGGCGGGTATCCTCCCTGGGAGCGCCCTCTGCTGTTCCTTGCCTGTCAGGCAGGGTCAGAATCCTCAGGGACCATGCACTTAGGGGTGGCATGGCACCTGTGCCCGGGTCACAAGGCAGCTGCTGGTGAGTTTGGGGTAGATGCTGAAAGACAAGCAGGACCTGGCTGCCCTGTCAGCCACCTGCAAATGGAGGGACCACTTCTGACTACAGGGAGGGGCGAGACCCAGAAGCCAGCAGGGAGGGGGTGGTGGTAACTGGAGAGAGGGCATTTGAGAAGCCCTCTTAAAGGGGTGGCTTTGGAACTGAACCTCAGGAGACCTGCCAAGGCTCTGTGAAACAGGAGACCCCACCATTGAGGCTGGATGCTGGGACTCCCGGGGGAAAGGAGGCGCTTCTTCCCACCCCCAGAGCTCTGGGGGCTGGGCAGAGACACGACACTGGGGAGGGAAGCGCCTCTTATGAGCCGTTAGCTTTGTGACATAGTGAATTCCCCATCGACGCTGAGGTCGGAATCCTTGTTCCCAGCGGGGCAAGCTGCAGATACAAATGGCTTCATCTTTTGCCTGGGAGCTCCAAGGACGAGGGACCCAGGGGAAGGGGCAGCCAGCAGTGGTGGTGGATCCAGGTATGAGAAGCAGCAGCCCCACCCCGCCCATGGCCTGTTGGGTGCTCAGGTACTCCCAGCACTGCCCTGAACAGCCTGTAGGGTGCCTCTGCCTTCCTTCTCTGTGACAGTGCTCTTTGAGCTCAAAGGCAGGGGATGGCAGCTTCTGTGCTCAGACTACAAGAAGTACCTAATGACTGTATATATAAACAACCTAGTCATCACAAGATAAAAAAGAATCCACACAAGATAAAAAAAGAAATGCACATTGTTATGTGTGTGTGGTGCTGAGTGGAACCTGGGGCTCCTGCAGGCAGGTGCCTGCCATGGAGCTGTTTCCTGGCCAGTGAATGCTACCTTAGCCTCCATCTCAAACAACCGCAGTTACCTGCCCACCAGAAGTGAGAAGCAGCACCCTCATGTTGCAGCAGCGCTCCCCCCGCCCAGCCAGCTTCAACCAGGGGTGGCTTTGAGAGGAACACAGCCAGTGGAACTGATTGTAGTTTGCAGGTGTCCGGCTTGCAGATGACGGTACTGCTGGGCCTCCCTGGGCAACCGAAACTATCCCACAGTGTGCTGGAATCTTCTGTGGCGCAGGCTGCCTGGTGCGCGCTTTGGCAGTCCCACTCCAAGCGAGAAGCCTGGCTGCTCATAGAACTGACCCAGAGAGAGGACTGGACCCACATCTCCTGGAGCAGGTCTCCTGCCCCTGCTGCCCTCCGTCCAGTCTCTATGATCTCCATGTCCCTGCTGCTTCCTGCGCAGCTGGATGGCTCTTTCTGTGTGCACCCTCCCTCCCCTCACCCCTTCCCACCAGCTCAGGACCCTGCATGACTTGTCACTTCCAGGTCCATCTCTGGCAATCGCTGACATGGGTACATACTGGTAGGGCCTTCGCCAGCAAGGCTTCAAGCTCAGGATGGTCCATCTGTGTTTGGAGCTCGCCAGGCCCTCAGTACCGGCTGTTGTGTGGTTATGTCCTAGCTGTTCTGCTCCTAGAATCTCGGCTCAGACTGGGCTCCCACTTGCAGTCTGGCTGTCATCCAGATAGGCACAGCCAGTTGGCCACTCTGCCTACCCTGTTGAGCATACCAGCCATCAGGACCCCTCTGCCGCCTGTTGCTCAGCTTGCAGCACCTCACCTGCTGGTATGCCCCCATGTGCCCTTCCCACCTACCCGTAGTAGGGATGTGCCTGGTCCTTACTTCCTCAGTCTACAGTCGCGTTTACAGTACCCCCTCATTATCTGACGTTTCTCTTCCTGCAGTTTCAGTTATCCTCGGTCAACCACAGTTCAAAACTATTAAATGGAAAATCCCAGAAATAAACAAATTATGAATTTCAAATTGTGCCATTTTGTGTATCCTGATGAAATCTTTCACTGTCTCCCTTTGTCCCACGTGAGACATGAATCACCTGTGTGCAGTATTTCCATGCTGGATACCTCGCTTGTCTGTTAGTCACCTCCACTGTGAGGCCAGCAGTCGCAGTGTCAGTGAGGTGTTCAAGCCCAGTTATTTCACTTTGTAGTGGCTCCCAAGAGGCATGATTCTGGCAATTTAGCTAGGCCAAAGAGGAGCCAAAGTGCTCCTTTCACTGAAAAGATGAAAATTCTTGAATTAATTAGGAAAGACAGAATCAGATGCTGGGGTGGCTAAGATCTATGGGAATGCATAACTTGTGCTTAGTTGCAAAGAAGGAAGAGTTCTTTTCATTATTAGTTATTGTTCTTTATCACAATTGCTGAGTTTATGAGCTGGACTTCATCGCAGGTGTATGACTGGGGGAAACAACCTGTGCAGGGGGTGGTCCAGTCTGCGGCTTCAGGCGGCATGGGGTCTGGGACGTGTTCCCTAAGGATGAGGCGCCGGTCAGCTTTCCCCCATGGTGACATGCATTTAAAGGAGGGGGAAAGGGAAGGGAAAGAGAGAGGAAGGAAGGGGAGGGAGACGGGTGCTGGGACCAGGGACCTGCGCCCTCCAACCAGGTCCCTTCCTGCACTTGCCAGCACCTCCCTGTAATGCCAGCAGCTACAAACCATCAGCGGATCACTCCACAGTGAGGTCGGAGCCCTCATGATCCCACCACTTCCCAGGAGCCCACCTCCGCACAAGCCGCAGTGGGGACCAGCCTTCAATGCGTGTACCTTGGGGGACATTCCAGGTCCACACCCTGACAGGGGCTACTGTGCATTCTCCAGGTCTCTCCTCAGGTCTCTCTTCAAAGTGCCTTGTGGAAACCCCACTTGGCCTTCTATCAGCTTAGACCCTGTCTCAGCCTGTGTCTCAGAACACACATCACAGGCTGAGGAAGTTGCCAGGGGCTTATTCAGCTCACGTTTATTTGGGCTGGTGTTTGGAGATCCAAGGAGGAGCGTCTACCTCTGGTGGGTGCCTTCTTGCTAATAGAGACCCAAGATGGTGCAGAAGGTTACACAAGATAATGTGTGTGGCTGTGTTGTCCCCTCTGATCTATCTCCCAGAGCCACCAGGCCTCCTCCTGGGGTGCCACTCTGATGACCTTGTCTGATCCTCTGGCCTCCCAAGGCTCCGCTTCTGAACACCACTGTCATTCAGTTTTCACCCTCTGAATACCTCCCAGAGGGGACTGAACTTTAGCCCAGGAGCCTTGGGGGACATGCAGTCCATGTCTGAGACGCAGCAGAGCCTGCGAAGCAGCCAGGACCCTTGGGCAGCCCTCTCCTTGTTCAGGGTGAGTGGCACAGAATGAGGGGAGGAGGGCTGACCTTGGCCTCCACCTGCCCCCAGGTCCTTCCTGCTGGCTCTGAGATTCCTCTGTCCCTGGTCTGCACCTTGGATGCCATCCAGGGTCTGCCAACAAAGCCCTGCCATGTGGATGCCCCTTCGGACCAGGCGGCTGTGTGTCTCAGGTGGGCAGCCCTCGGTGCCACTGGAGGTCATGCCTGCTCCTCAGGTCTTCTGTGGTCACGCTCAGCTGCCTGGCTGCCCAGCCTGTCTCCACGGTGCTCAGCGCTTCCTCCAGGGCTCATCCCACAGGAGAAGCCTGCTCTCCTTCTGATTGCATGCAGGCTTAGCTGGAACCTGTTCTTCCTGGAGATGGGGACTGTGGAAGGAAAAGATGGAAAGCTGAGTCACGGCTCCCACAGAGCTGAGAGAGCAGAGCGGTGGGCTCTTGGGATCTTGTGATTCTCTAAGCCGTGGACGGAGAGTCTTAGGACTGCAAGAAATGGGTTAGGGGTTGAAATGCACACACGTGTCACGGAGTTCTGGAGCAGTAGCCGGGGTCAGTGCCATGAGAACCTCCAATCAGTGGTGTGGTGTGGTGCTCTGGTTCCCGGGTCAGTGTAAATGGGGTCCTTTGCTAGCCTGTCCTCGCAAAAAGGCTAAGTTTTGCTCTGACCACGGCTGGCTAGGGTCATGTGTTCTGAGTAGCTGCCTGCTACTGGGCCAACACTGCCACCCTGTGGAGATGCTGGGAATGAAGTGGCTTGGAAGGGACTCTATGTCCCTGTATCTGGAGGCAGTGTCCCTTTTGGGTACAATTGAGGACAGATTTGGTGACATCTCCTCCCCAGCCCTCAGCTTTGCTGTGGCCCAAGTGGGGTTTCACATGAGATGGGACAACTCATCTCCTGATAACGGTGGTGACCACCACAACTGCTTGCTGGATCCTGGGTTTCTTGTGACCCAGTGTAGGTCCCACCTGGGTGGTGGTACCACTACCCTTGAAGCATAAACTGGAGCTGGTACTCCACTCCTGGGCACGTATCCAAAGGAAACCAAATCAGCACATCACAGAGACACCAGAACTTCACGATCACTGCAGCACTGTTCACAATAGCCAAGACATGGACGCACCTGGGTGTTCATCTAACCATGAGGATAGAGCAAATTGGTGCATAGTGTCAACAGAATGTCGCTCAGCCATGACAAAGGATGTCATCGTGACAACCTGGTTGGACAAGGAGAGCATCATGGGTACTGTCAGCTTTCATCACTGTGACAAACACCTGAGTCGACATCAAGGAAGAAAAGTTTATGTGGGCTCCCAGATTCAGAGGTTTCTGTCCATGGTTGGCACAGCAGTTTGGGGCCCAAGGTGAGGTAAAATATCGTGGCGGGAGTGTGTGGCAGAGGAGGATGCTCACTGCATGGCTGCCAGGAAGCAGAACAAGAGCTCCCCAAACTCACTGAGCTCTGAATCCATACATGGTGGACCCACCTGGAGGCAGAGCCCTCATGACCCTGTTCCCTCCCAGAGTACTGCCGCACTGGACACCAGCCTTCAGCACGGGAGGCTCTGGGGGACGCTCCAGGTGTGAACCACATGCGTTAAACCATGTGAGCCAGACCTGGAAAGGCAGACATGGGACGTGCTCTCCCACACAGCAGCTGGGGGTGCTGAGCCCAGAGTGGAAGGGAACAGAGTGCCACCAGAGGCCGGCAGGGCTGGGCTGGGCACTGGAGGTGGCAATGGCAGGCCCAGGAGCACAGCCAGCAGGTAGATGATCTTGCATTCCAGGGGCTGCGGCTCAGAAGGGAGGGAGGAGCTCAGAGGTTCCAGGGAGTGTCGGACAGGGAGGAGCTGCTCTGCTGGCTTGACCCCTGCACTCGGCAGGCCTGGGTTGAAATACCACACCACAGCCACAGTCAGCACAGTCACTATGTGTTAATTATAAGAAAAAGAGCATGGCTCAGGGTGGCTGAGAGCGAGATGGTGGGGCTGCTGTCCAAGCATGGGCAGGGTGGCTCCAAGGCCACCCTCGGTCCAGGATCAGGATTCTTGGGCTCTCTCGGCACCGGACACCCTCTCCTCTACTCTGGACCCCCCAGCCTCACTCTTGGTGCCTCCCATTGCCCTGAACTGCCCCACCTAGTGCAGGCTCAACTCTAGGAACGTTTTGGGGTCCCCTGGGCCTGGGATAAATGCTCTTGTGCCAGTAGATTTTGTGGGAATGTGGCCCTAGGGAACAGCAGAATGGGGAGCTATGGCAAGGAGAAGGGGACCCAGGGACTGTCTATTGGCCGCCATCTTGCTTGGCCAAGGGGGACTGGGACATCACTCCCTCGGGCCTCTTTCCAGTCCTGTGGTCCAGCCATTCGCTGGCCAGGGGAGATGAGGTCTTGTGTGCAGGGCCAGGTCCCCATCCGTCCACCCCGTCACCCTGGTTCCCAGGAGAGGGAATGCTTTGTTTCCTACAAGGCCATGTGCTCTCCCAGTACCCCGCCTCCCTGCACACCCCCTACTACAGTAGCCCCTGCTATCCTGCTTACTGAGGGAAACTGAGGCTCCCAGCTTCTGTTGTAGCAACCTGCAGACAAGCCACCACCTCCCCAGCCTCAGAGGGTGAGAGTTCCCATTTGTCACCTGCCTGTCTGGCGGGTACAGAAGGTCTGGAAAGTCCTGCTCTCCCTGGGGCCCTCTGGTACCTGCTAAGAGCCTTCCTTGTCTCTCCTGAATCTTCTATCCAACTCTTGTGCCAGCAACTTCCCCTTGGTCCCAAAGTCCTTGGGCTGTTTTAAATGATGGTATTTCTTTCCATCTCTGTGTCTTGTTTCTAGTTCAGGTGGTCCCCAACAGCAGAGGCTTGACTTGGACTCCATGATGTATTTGTCAGGGTATTAAATGCATTTCCAGTTTATGAGACATCAACTTGTGGTGGGTTTGTTGGGAGGCAACCCCATTACAAGTTGAGAAGCAGCTGTACTGACTTTGGTATATCCATCTTCTATCCTCCACCCTTCCTGAGCCCACTCACTCACTCCAGTGGATTGTTCTTTTTCATAGATTAGGTAGGATCTTTGCACAAAAATATATGTCACCTGTAATCAAAGACAGGTTTTCCCTTCCCTTCCAGATCAGGAGAATTTTCTTTTTCATGTCTTATTGCACTGGTTAGGAACTCCAGAACAATGTGCAGTAAAATCTGTGAAGGTTGGATATCTTTGGCCTTGATGAAGCTTGGTGTTACATGCTTGCCCAGCACACTTGGAGTGGGTTCCATGCCCAGGAGAGAGAGAGAGAGAAAGAGAGAGAGAGAGAACAAAAAAGAATGGCCATTTCTTTGTTCTTGACATTAGAGCACCAAGCGTGCAGTGTGTCATGAAGACATCAAGCCCTTTATCAGGCTGAGGAAGGTCCCTGCTATTCCTAGCTTGCTGAGAGTTTGTAACCAAATGTCAGAAATTGTCAAATGACTTTTCTGCATCTATTGAGACAATTTCATGGCTTTTGTTTTTAGTTTATTTATTTACTGTATCTATAGTCTCTCCATCATTCACCAACATACCACCTATGGTTCTATCAGCTACTTAATCTGTCATCTGTCTTGATCATCTGTTTTTCCATCTGCCACATATCTATCCTATCTGAACTTTTATCTATCTACTCACCATCTTTTTGCATATCTATCTAATCATCCATCTGCCATTGATCATATCCATCTGATTTACTATATCCCTCCCTGTAGCAGAATCCAAGTTTGATGAGGGTAAACCTCTTGCCTAGCTTCCTGTGTGCCCAGTACCTAGAACAGGTTGGTCTGTGGTTTTCCCTGCGGTGTCTTTGTTCAGCCCTGGTGTTAGGGTAATGCTGGCCTCGTGGAATGAGCTGGGGGGTGTTCCCTCCCCTCGGTCTCCTGAAGGTCTGAGGGCGTGCTGCTGGCTCTCTTCAGAGTGTGTGGCAGTGCCCTCTGGTGAAGCCCTCCTGCCCTGGCTTCTTTGTGGGCAGGTTTGTGATGCCTGACTCAGCCTCCTACTGGCTACGCCCCTCACCCCTCGGGAGTCAGTGTCAGCGCTGGGTTTGTTTCTGGGAGCTTCTGTCTTGGCTGAGTTGTGCAATTTCTGGGGAGAACCACTGGGGGTGCTCAGCTGCAGGCGAGATGAGCTGGCTTAAGGCGCTGGCTGCGGCAATAAAGTGAGAAAATAGCGAAGAGACCATGCAAAACATGAACATGGGGGGCTGGGATTGTGGCTCAGCGGTAGAGCACTCACCTAGCACGGGCGAGACCCGGGTTCGATCCTCAGCACCACATAAAAAATAGACATTGTGTTGTGTCCATATACACCTAAATAAATAAATAAATATAAAGAAAGTTGTGAGCATTAAAAAAAAAAAACATGAATGTGGGTTTCGAGGGTGGGACTGCTTAGTGACCTCAAGGGTCAGCTCCATGTTGGATAGCTCTAGACAGAGCAAGAGAGCAAGAGTGCACCTGGAATGCCCCGCCCCCCATTTATTGGGGAAAAGACATTCGATAGAATATTCCACCCAAAAAGGCAAGGGGTAGGGTTTTGAAGGGTGGAGTCCTGTGGTCAGCAGATTGATTGACTTCTTGGCAGGCCCCGCCCATCTCAGGTGCTGTGTGGGATCACAGGCAGAGCTAGAGGAGAGGCGACTTGTGTCCACAGCCCAATCAGCACACAATGCCAGACCTGTCCCCTCGTAGGCTCAAATGTGCACAGCTCACACACACAGCCCACAGGTGGCTTGTGATGCTCAGCCTGGCAATTCTGCAGTGTGTCACCTGCCAAGCCCACTCCGGTCCCAGGGACCCGGGTCCTCTTTCTGGCTGCAGCTCGTCACTTTCCATATCCTCTGCTCTACCTGACTGTCGCCTTTCCTCTTCCAGGCTCCCTGTCTCTGGTCAGATCTTCACTTTGCACGCCGTGGCCAACTTGGGGTCCCTTGCTCTTCTTTCCCCGCACCCCAGGCTGCACGGGCAGCATGACTGGGCCCTCTGCCTTGCTTTGTGCTGGTGTCTGGAGCTGGGAGTTCTCTGCTGGTTTCCACTGGGCTGCTGCCTTTCCATGTGTTTTGCTTCTGGTTTTGTATGCTTCAAGATTTTTCCTGATTTCCCTCGTGATTTCTTCTTTGATCATTGGTTACCTGAGGGTGTTGATTAATTCCCGTATATTTGTAAATTTCCCCATTTTCCTTCTATCATGGACTTATACTTTCATTGCACTGTGATCAGAAAAGTTGCTTTGTATGATTTAAATCTGTTCAGATTGACCCAGAACTGTTCCGCGGTTGAAGGATGATCCACGCTGGCGACTGTTCTGCGTGCCCCGGGCCCCGGGGGTGCTGCGGCTCTGTGCGGGGCTGGGCGAGGCCGCTCTGCTTAGGCTGTGTTCCAGATTCTCTGCTTCCTTCCCGCTCTCCTCTCTTCGCTTTCTATCATCTTACAGTGGAGCACTGAAGTCTCTGGCTGTTACTGTAGAACTGTTTCTCCTTCAGTGCCGTCAACGTCTGCTTCACACACGTCGGGGCTCCACTGTTAGATGCATGTATTTTGCAATTGTTGCATTTCCTTACTGCTTAAGACTTTTATCAACATAGATTATTTTTGTCTGGCTCTTGTAAAGTCTATTTAGAGTCTGCAGCTCTTTTGGTTACTGTTTAGATGGACTACCATTTTCCATTCTTTGATTTTCAACCTTTCTGCATCCTTCTATCCAATGTGTGCCTTATAGACAGTACACAGGTGGATGCTGCTTTTTTTTTTTTTTTTTTTAATTAAATTCAGTTCACCAATCCCTACCTTTTCTTTTTGGTGCCAGGGATTGAACCCAGGATGCTTAATCACTGAGCCACATCCCAGTCCTTTTTTATATTTTATTTAGAGACAGGGTCTCTCTGAGTTCCTTAGTGCCTTGCTAATCTTCTGAGGCTGGCTTTGAACTCTCGTTCCTCCTGCCCCAGCCTCCTGAGTTGTCTTATAAGAAGACAGTTTCTGCACTTACAATGGATGTGATCAGTGATGGAAAGGATTTACTTCTGCCATCTGTCTATTGTTTTCTGTGTCTTCTGTGATTATTATTCCTTATCTACTGTATTTTTTTGTATTTAGCTCATTTTTTTAATACTGTATAATTTTTGGTCTGATCTTTCCTTTTCTGTGTATTTTTTTTCTTTATCGGGGAGTGGCTGGGTGGGGTGCAGGGGATCAACCCGGGCTTGTGCATGCTTGGCGAGTGCTCCAGGCTGAGCTGTCCCCAGCCCTGTCCTAGGTTTTCCTCTCAGTGGTTCCCTTGGGGCATTGGCTGGCAGCGAGCAGGCTCATGTGGAGGCGAGATCAGTCCAGGAGGGAGCCAGGCTCTGCCTAGGCTCTCCACACAGCTTCTGGTCCTTGTGGAGTTCTTGCTTCTTTCTGGGTGCTTGAGCCTAGGCTCTTCTGAAAACCCAACTTCCTAAGGATGCTTGCCAGCTCCTGTCCCCGAGCCTACTGTGCTCTGCGGGTCTCCATCACCACCTGGTGCCTGCGGCTCGTCTGCTCTGTGATAACAAAGCCTGCTGCTTGTCCAGCCTGTGTTCTGGACAGTGAGCACCTGCGTCCGTCCTCAGTGCCCCAGACGGGTCAGGACCAATGGGCACAGTTGTGTGCAGATGAGGGTGCTACTGGGTTGGTGGGGCCAAGCCCCTGCTGGCCACGTGGGGTCCCTCCTCTGGCTGCTGTGCCAGGGCGGGGGCAGCAGCAGGCAGGCTGACTTCCCACGTCAGGTGCTCTTTCCCCACCTCGGCCTCCCTGGCTGCTGCAAACCTGCCACGGTCTGACCGCCTTTGCCTGATTCTGAGGTTTCTGTGAGATACCAGGACTGCTGGCCCCTCTGTTTCCCTCTCAGGTTGGTCTTTCCTGTGTTTTTTCCTCTGGCAGTTTATTGGCCTTGAATATGTGGGTTTATATTTGTCATAAAATTTGGAAAAATTCAGCCATTCTTCCCCTTTAAACCTTCCCTGCTCCTCTCCTGTGGGGACACCAGCTCCTCATGTGTGAACTTGTTGCATGGCTCTCGGTGGCTCTCTGTGGTCTCTGCACTCTCTGTAGTCTCTGTGGCTCTCTGTGGTCTCTGTGGCTCTCTGAGCGCTCTGTGGCTCTCTGGGGTCTCTATGGTCTCTGTAATCTCTGTAGCTCTCTGGGGTCTCTGTGGTCTCAGTGGCTCTCTGCACTCTCCAAGGTTCTCTGCAGTCTCTGTGGCTCTCTGAGCTCTCTATGGCTCTCTGCACTGTTTGTGGCTCTCTGTGGTCAGTGTGGCTCTCCGTGGCCTGTGTGGCTCTCTGCACTCTGGGGGGCTCTCTGTGCTCTTGGGGGCTCTCTGGCTCTCTGTGGTCCCTGAGGCTCCCTCCTACTCTCACTCTTCTCAAAGTGTTGTCTGGAGAGTTCCCATTGCTCTGCCCTCCAATCACTGGTTCTTTCTTCTTCAGTGTCTTAATTTACGGTTGATCTCATCCAGGGATCTTCTTTATCTCTATGATTTTCCAATTGAGCCTTTAAAGGTATTTCCTAAGTCTGTCCTCAACGAGCTCTCGCTTTCCTCTGCTCTCTGGAGCCCATGGGGTATATTAAGAAAGTCAAGCTGATTAAGTCCACTGCCTCTGTGTTTCTGGGCCGGGACTTTGGAATTGTGGTTCTTGCATTCCTGGTCATATTTGATTGGATGTCAGATATTGGGCTTTTTATTTTGTGGGTGTTGAATTTTGTTGTCTGTTTACAAGGCTTCAAGCTCTGAAACTGGCCACACATTGATCCTTTCAAAGGCTGCTTTTCACTGTTGTCCCACAGGAGTGGTGGCACACATAAAAATTTAGAGACTGACAACTCTGTGCCCTGGGGACCTGTCCCCAGACTCCCAGTGTGACCATCTCCCACCTGGGTGTTGGTGGTTGGTCCCAGGCCCTCTGTGCCCTGGGTGCCCTCCCCCAGACTCCCTGTGTGGTGGGGTCCCTCCTGGGTGTTGGTAGCTGGTCCCAGGCCATGAGCTCCGTGGGCTTTCCTCCTGTCCCCTCCCAGTGTTTCTTACGAGGGGACACAGGGAGGTCCTTGCTGATCCCCAGAGTGCTCTCCATGGGCAGCTTGGCCCCAGAGGAGTTGGCTCCGGCTGTCATAACAACATGCACAGCAGGGTAAAGGAGAGTCCGTGGTCCTTTTCAGGGTCCCCGGGTGCAGGTGTTGGGGGCAGTCCTCCCAGGCCTCTCCTTTTTGCCTGCGGTCTTGCTGTGTCCGCCAGCCCCCCCCCCCCCACCCCCCGCGGCCCGCCTCTGTGTGTGTCCCTGGCATCTCCGGGTGTCCACATCTGATATTGTTAGGACAGCAGTCCTATTCGATTAGGACCCGTCCTACTCTCCTGAGGTGCCTTGGTCACCTCTTCAGCGGCCCCATCTCCAAATGCAGCCCCATCCCGAGTCCTGGGGTAGAGCCCAGCATGTGAGTCAGGGAACAACAGGACCCAAAGCAACCCCTTGTACCCCAGAAATGCCTGACTCCCGCTGTGGCTGGAGGAGCCTGGGCCCACCCACCCTCCCTTCTCTGGGCTGGCCATCCTGGCTTCCCATCGCACGGGTCCAGTCTAGTTTCTTGGGTTCTGGGGAAGGAGGTGAGTCTGCTCCTATCATTTTGTCTTGGCTGGATGTGGTCTCCCCAGTGTGGACGTTTGTCCCTGATTCCTGCCCCATCTTGCCCCAGCCCTGGCCAGTCCTGGCACTTCCCTCGACGTGGCCCAGAGAGCCCTCCTGTTCTTAGGTTGTAGCTGTCCCTGCCAACCAGCCACCCACGTCCCCTGCTTTGTCTATGCACATGGGCTTCTCCTGTCCCTCCGCCCTCATGGGCCTTCTTTATTTTTATAAATTCATCTTGATGAGCTCTTGGGAGGAAGAAGGGAGTCACGTGTGGGATCCCCAGCAGCTTTAGCTGAATGCGTCCACCAGCCTCGCAGCATCGAGTTTTGCTCGGACACACTGTTGGAAAGCAGGTGTCCTCCGGGAACGCTCTGGCGGTGGCCTGGCCTGGCATGCTCTTCGCATCTGTTACTTTTCTTTTCTTCTTTTTTAAAAAAATTGTTTTTAAAGTTGGTGACAGACCTTTATTTTATTCATTTCTATGTGGTGCTGAGAATCAAACCCAGTGCCCCACCCGTGCCAGGCAAGTGCACCACCACTGAGCCCCAGCCCCAGGCCCAGCGCACCTTTTACTTCCCCAACATAAACACTTGGAGCCTCGGGGAACATGTCGGGGTACGTGGCCTAAGAGATGGCGCCATCTTACTCTTCCTGTGCTTACAAAGGGCTTTCTTGCCCAGAGGTCAACTCAACAATTCTAGATTTTAGCCCCCTTAATGCACCCGAGAACTGTGTGCAGCGTAGGCTGGGAGCCTGCACTGAGGAATCAGGAGAGCACCCGCTCTCTCCAGAACAGCTCAAGGGCACATCCGTGCTGAGTGTCCAAAGGTTTTTACTTGGCACATAATAGTGGCATGTGCTTTCCGGGTGCAGTGTGAGGCGTCAACGCGTGTGTGCAGAGTGCACTGATGGAATCAGGGAGGTTTGCACATGTGTCCCTTCTCTGTGCTGGGAGCACATGAATCCTGCTTTCCTCAACAGGCTACAGTCACCCCGCTGTGCCACAGGCTGGGCTTGTGCCCGCCTAACTGCCTTCAAGCCTGGCAAGGGTGCCTCTAACCCCTTCCCAGCCTCTGCTCACCTCTCTTCCTCCCTGTTGCCGTTGTTGTTTTAGACAGTCTCACCTTGTTGCCCTCGGCCTCCCACCTGCTGGGCTTGGGCTGGCCTCCCTGTTCCACTCTCCACCTCCCCAAGCTCATCATGCGAGCTGAGCGCATCTGCCTCCTTCCGCTCCTCAAATTGGGCCAAGGGCTGGATCCAAGTCCCTGGGAGAAGGCTCAGGTCTGGCTGGTGGGTTGGGGTCCTATCTGTCCTGGGAGGTGTCCCCCAGGACCTTGTTTCTCAGAGCCCGGGGCTCTGCCCTGCGCATGCTGGCAGCTCTGCTATGGTATGTGGATGCCAGCACCCCCGCACTGAGGCCGTCCTGTGGTCACTGCCCAGGCTCTCGGCTGGGGCTGGATGGGAGATGTGAATGCAGACATGTGTGAACACTGATTGTGAGATGGCCTCACACTGCTTGGGGCTCGCTACGCATCTCTAGTGAGCTGCAGTCTTTGAGGCTGTGGCTCTGGAGGTTGGCAGCCCAGGAGCTCGGCGCTGACATCTGGAGATGGCATATTGGAGACTGCAGTGTGCAGCTCCTCTTACGCGACTCCGCTCACCTCACCCTGAGCCTGAGCTTGATGCACTCAGAGGGCGCAGCCTGCAAGGCTTGGTCACCTCCCGCAGGACCCTACAGATACCTGAACACATGACCTTGGGGATTAAGCTCCCAACACACAGATTCCCAGGGACACTCCCGAACCACAAAGACGACTGTGTGGTAGATAGGACCGAGGTGGACGTGAGGTGGCTGTGAAGTCCCTTGGGGTGGATCTGGAGCCCAAGTGTTCTCTTACACTTTCCAGCCTCTGCCATGATGAGGGGCCTGGGAAGGAGAGGTGACTGTCCTCGGCTCTGTGTGGCACATACCCTGGCCAGCCGGGAGCAAGGAGCCCTGGCAGGAGTCTCAGAGCCTCACCACTACCCCCCGGCGTGGACGCTGGGGGCACCACACCTTTCCTGCCCTGGCCATGATGTAGGTAGTGTCCAGCCAAGGTCCACGGCTGAAGGTTGGCCCCAGAGAGCTGTGGGACCTTTAGATAGCAGGGCTGGGGGGAGGTCCTGAGGTCACTGTAGATGTGCCCTTGAAGATTTCAGAGGCCCAGCCCTCTCCTGTCTCTCCTTTACTCCCGGCTTATGATATGAGCAGCTTTGCTCTTTCTGCCTCACCCTCCTGCCAAGACGTCGTGCCTTTGCCAGAGTCCCAGAGCCACCTGATCTTCACCTGGAAACTCCAAAACTGTGAGCCAAATACACCTTTCTCTTTGTGGGCTCGTGACCTCAGGCATTTCACTGTAGTATGGGAAGCTGGCTGGCACAAGGGGCTCTGAGATGCACAGAGGTGCAGGGTTTCCTCTATCCACACAGGAGGCAAAACCCACCTGGGCTCCCGACACATGCGATTCAAGTTCAGCAAGCTGGTGTAATCCAACAGAGGGGTTAGAGAGGTGGAGAGGCTGCTTACAGTCCCTTGGCTCAAGCCCCTGGCCTTCTCTTCCCCAGGCCTTCGAGGATGAGCCTGCCAAACTCTGTGGGGAGCTGTAAGGCCAGGCCAGTCCTTCCCAGAGACATGCTGGTGACCTTAGCCAGGAGTTCGGCATCCATGCCAGCTGCCTTGGATTGGCAAACCTGTGGATATGGGCTGCCTCTGGGACCTGGAGGGACAGGGACTCAGGGCAGGGAGACCCTGGGGCAAGAATCTGAGCTCTGGAGGTCCACCAGGGAGCCTGCAGTCCAGGGGCATCAGGGCAGAAAGGTCCTCTTGGTTAGATGCTGGTCAGAGCTCCTTTGGGACAGAGGAGGGGCACACAGAGGTGCATCTCTTGGGTCTGTGACCAGCGAGGGCAGGAAGGGCTGAAAACCCTGTGGGAAAGCCAGCAGCAGGCCCTGCACTCCCCAGCCTGGTGCCTAGCCCCTACACCTGGCCCTGCCAGGAGAGGCCCTTCTTCCAGGCCCTGAGGATGTTCTGAGCACAGGTGTGGTGTCCTCCAGAGGAAGCGTCTACCCTCTGCTGCCCTGTGGTTCCCACGCTTCCAGGGTGCCCCTGAGAACAGCACCAGTTGTCAGTAGTGGGTAGACATAGGGAGGAAAAGAAGCTAGTTTAAAAACTATCTGGGAAGAAAATAAAAATAACAACCTTTTTCAAATCAGGCATTAATGTCCAATTACAGGGTGGAATCTTTCTGCTTCAATAGTCTAAAGCCAATTGGGTCTAAGTTCCCAATTCAAGAAACTAGAAACATAGGAGAGGGAAACAGAGAGAGAAAGCAAGGAGAGGGAAGGAAATAAGAAGAGCAGAAATAGGTGAAAATAGGAAAATGATGGAGAAAAGTAATAGAAGAAAACCTGATGCTTCTAAAAATCAATATGTGCAAACCTCTAGCAAGACCAGAAAGGGTGAAAAAGAGAAAAGACACAAGTTTCCAATGTCAGATGAAATAGAGAATATCTCTAAATTCCTTGAAGCCTCAAAAGAAAAATGAGATAGGAATACAAGCACCCTCACACTTGTAGATTCAATGACTTGGAAGAAATGAACCAGTCCTCACAAACCACAGATGACGAAAACTCACCCAAGATGTGAGCAGTCCCATCTCTTAAAAAAAAAAAAAAAAAATGCTGATGTAAGTGAAAAGCTCTCAAGAAAGAAATATCCATGCTCAAACAGTTTCACTGGAGACTTCTAACAACCATTTAAAGAAGAAATACCACCAATTTAATACATGGACTCAAATAGCAAAGATGCCAATTTAATACAATTTCTTCTAGAAAATAGAAAATAGAAGAGATGAGAATAGATCCCAACTCATTCCATGAAACTGTTATTACCCAGATACCCAAAACAAAGACAACACAAATACAATACAAATACAGAATGACAAAACTGTAGACTAACATCTCATAGGAAATTAGAAGCAAGATATGCTAAACAAAATATTAGCAAATTGAATCCAACAGTAGATAAAAAGAATTACATACCACAGCTGAGTAGGACTCACTTTGGTTAGGCAAGGATGGGCCCACATTTGAAAATCAATCAATGTCATCTATCATATCAACAGGCTAAGCAAGAAAGAGATATGGTAATATCAATTGATGCATAAATAACATTTGGGAAAACCCATTCATGACAAAAATGCTCAGCAGACTATCAAAATAAGGGAATTTTCTCTAATGATAAGTACATCTGTGACCCCTAGCGTCATACTTAATGGTGGAAAAGAGGCACTTTCCCCAAAAGATCAGTAGGAAGACAAAGATATCAGCTCCTACCCACTCTGGAACCTCAACCTAGCACTGGAACTTCTAGCCAGTTAATAAGGCAAGAAAAGGGAATAGAAGGCACACAGAGAGGAAGAAATGCACACAGAGATAAGGAAGAAATAAAACTGTTCCTACTGCAGATGACTTGATTATCTGTAGGAAAATCCCAATGGATCTCCCAAAGAAACTAAAACCAGTGAGTGAGTTCCACAGGATTGCAGGTACAAGGTTAGCATACATGCCAGGTGTAGGATGTGCACCTGCAGGCCCAGCTGCTCAGAGGCTGAGGTGGGACGACCATTTGTGAATAGGAGTTTGAGGCCAGCCTGGGCAACACAGCAAGAGTCTAGAAAAAGAAAAAGAAAAGAAAATTCAATAACATTTCTAGTTTTAAGTCTCATCAAATATGTATAGGATCTGTATGTTGGAATTACAAATGATACTGAAATAAGTCAAAGAAATCCTAAACTTATAGGTATACCATGTTCATGGACTCAAGTAGCAAAGATGCCAATTCTCCCCAAATTGATATAGGTTAATGGAATTCCTATCAAAATCTCAGCAAGTTTTTTTTTTAAAGGTACAGACGAACTTATTCTAAAATGTATATGGGAAGGCATGATCCTAAACTACCCAAAATAATCTGGAACAAAGAATAATTAAGCAGGAGAAATCAGGCTTACCATAAGGCTATAGAAAACAAGACAGTATGCTGTTGACTAAGGATAGACCCACATACAGACCCCAGAAAAAGCCCCACTCAGTTATGCACAACTGGTTTTTAAAAATGAAAATACAAACACAATTGGATGGACAAAAGACAGCCCTTTTGACAAAGGGATCAGGAGCAACTTGACATCCACATGATGGATGTCAAGAATAGATCTCAACTCACATCTCACACCTTCCAAAAATTCAACTCAAAACTGACCACAGACTTAAATTTAAACTGAGACTTATATAAAAGTAGGAGACAACCTTCAGAATTCATGGTTAGGTCAAGAGTTCTGTCTTGACACCAAGATCCATAAAAGGAAATACTGGTAAACTGGAATTAAATTAGGAAGTTTTGCTCTACAGAAGTCCAGACAAAGAGAAAGACATGTGAAGATGAGTTATGTGTTGAGAGAACATTTTTGCAAACTGTATTTGCAAGGGAACTTTATCTCCAATATAGAAATAACTTTCAAAACTCAACCTTGCAGAAAATCCAATTACAAGTAAAGAGGAGATATAGATTGCAAATAAAAATCGTTGTGGCCAATGCCACTAGCCATTCGGGAAACATAAATTGAAACCCCAGTGCACTCGCAGAATGGCAAAGGGCAACAATGACCTCAGCTGCTGCAAGAATGCAGAGAAACCCTTTGCTCCCAGGGACACAGCCACTCTGCAAGACAGCTTTCAGTTCCTTTCAAAACCAAAGTTGTTAGTGCCCTATGATTCAGCTGTTACTGTCCTGGGCATTTATCCCAGAGGAAAGAAACTACGTTCACATAAAACCTGTATGTCAGCGTTTACAGCCAATTTATGTGTAATAGCTGCAACCTGGAAACGATCCTGGTAGGCCTCAGTGATGCCCAGTTAGGCAGACAGTGAGCATCCAGAGTGGATGCTGTGGTTTGAAAGTGTCCCTGAAGATCTTGTGTTGGACACCAGATCCCCAGGGCATATGTTAATGGTAGTTGGAGTTGGAACCTTGGGAGGTGACTGGCTCTTCAGGGCTGTGCCTTAGTGAACTGAAGAGCTCACGCATGGATTAATGGATTGACAGGGTCTGGTGGGATGGTGGCTTTGTGACACAATGAAGCTCTCTTTAGCACACTTGCTCTGTCTTGCCATGTAATGTCCTGTGCCACCTCTGGCCTCTGCAGAGTCCCCACCAGCAAGAAGGCCTCATCAGATGCAGCCCCCAATCTTGGACCTCCCAGCCTCCAGAACTGTAAGAAATAAATGTCTTTTATTTACAAATTACCTAGTCCTAGGTACTCAGTTATAGTGACAGAAAACAGACTCAGGGAGTGGAATATTGTTGTCTGCTTATCTGTAGTTCTGTATCTTCAGGCTCAACCAACTGAGGATCCAAAGCACTAGAAAAATTGCATCCATATGACACATGTACAGCCTCGTTGCCTTATTGTTATGCCCTAAACAATGCACTACAGCAATCATTTACAGTGCATTAGGTATTTAAGTCATCTAGAGACTATTTAAAGGAAAACACTGAGTCATGCATATAATACTTAATATTATACCCTCGTATATAGATTATTTTTAAAAATATTTATTTTTTAGTTGTAGTTGGACACAATACCTTTACTTTATTTATTTATTTTTATGTGGTGCTAAAGATCTAATCCAGTGCCTTGCACGTGCTAGGTGAGCGCTCTACCATAGAGTCACAACCCCAGACCTCGAGTATAGATTATGTGAGAGGCTGTGGAGGCTGTGTGTGATCTAAAGGACTTGAGCATCTGAGGATTTGGGTGCCCATGGGGGATCCTGGGACCAATCTCTCTATAGATACCAAGGGATGACTGTACTGGGAAGAAATCAAAAGGAACAAACTATTGACATATGCAACAATTTGGGTAGATCTCAGGAGAACCATGCTGAATGAATAAGATCATTCAAAAGGCCACATACTGTATGATTCCATCTATATAGTGTCCTTGAAATGTCAAAATGGCAGGCGGAGAGCAAATCGGTGGTGGCCCATCTATCCAGCAATGGGGATGTTGACCACCTGTGCTGTGGGGTGGACACATGAACCACCATGCCTGGTGGAACTGTACCTCACATGAGTGTGTATAGGAAGGCACTCAATGGTCTCCACCCAACCTCCTGCTGCATGCTGCCCATCAATTTGCCTGGGGGAAAATGGGTGCAGGGTCCAAGGTCTCTCTGTGTTCTTTCTATTCAGATCTCTGACACATCTCACAGTGGACACAGTGTGTATGTGGTTTTCTCACTGTGAACAATAAGCTCCATGTCTATTGAGCATCTGCCCTAGGCCTTGAGCTAGGTGCTGCTCAGAGGGTGTGTGCATGCTAGACAAGACCCTGACTGGGCTGGTGGTCAGGACGGTCATTGGGATGGCAGCCAGGACAGTCACTGGGATGGTTGTCAGGATGGTGGTTGGGATAGTCATTGGGATGGTAGTTGGGATGGTCACTGGGTTGGTGGTCAGAATGATTATTGGTATGGTCATTGGGATGTGGTCAGGATGGTTGTCAGGATGATCATTGGGATGGTCACTGGTATGGTAGTTGGGGTGGTTGCTGGGATGGTGGTTGGGATGGTCACTGGGATGGTAGTTGGGATGGTCGCTGGGATGGTGGTTGGGATGGTCACTGGGATGGTAGTTAGGATGGTCGCTGGGATGGTGGTTAGGATGCTGGCTTTCTCCCTTGACCTGCAGGGGGCAGCCTGGCTGTGCAGGGACTTGGGTTGGCTGAGTTAGTTGGACAGGCTCAGCTGTCCAGGCCTGACCAGGTGGGCCCTGGGGTTCCTTCTCCCCACCTCTCTGCTGTCTCCCTTTCTCTCCTCCCCTGTCGGCTTTCCCTCCCCTTTTCTCTGGCGTCTGTCTCCTCTGCTCCCTTGTCCCCCCCCCCAACCCTGTCACAGCCCAAGCTCAGCCCACCCACGCTGGCAGTTTGGGTGGGATCATGTCTCCTTGGGCTCTCTGTCCAGCTCCATTTCAAATGACTCATGCACGGTTTCTGCGTCTCCCCCAGGGAGACCCCCTGCCTGGCCTCATAAACCCTCCCAGTTAGGCAGTGTTTCCTGGTAAGTGGTCCCAGGCCCCTGCTCCCGACCACCTGACTCTGCTTCCCCTCCCAGTCAGCAGCCCGCCCCTCTCCAGGCCTCCAGAAGCCCCAGCAGGGAGCGTAGAGCCCTGGAGCCCAGCCCTCTCTCACGCTTCCAGGTGTTTGGAGACCCAGGCCCAGAGGGTGCGCAGCTGGGGGACCTGTGCTGCCTCCTGGCTCACCTCTCTCTTCAGTCGGTCCTCTGCAGTCCGCACTCTCTTCCTCCCTTTCACCTGATGTGCCTCCTCCCCCTCCTCCCACACTTGGCCCCTTTTTGTCGGTCTCTCCGATGATGATGATGATGATGATGATGATAATTCTCTTTCATTCTTTTTCTTTCCTTCACTCTCTGAGCTTCTGTCCAACAGGGAATCCTGGCTTCGGAGAGGGGCCCATTGCTGGGGTCACAGGAGCCTCCTGGACCACGCTGCCTCCACGGTTGCCCTATGCTGTCCAGAATCCAGACAGGCCTGGAAGAGATGTGTGGTGGGCCTGACCAAGGGAGGCAGCGGCCCTCCCCTGCCTGGGGTCCTGGTGGGCCCAAATGCCGCGGGGCTCATGCAAAGTGTGAACTGACCAGGCCCCACAGCCTCCCCGAGATGCCCTGGCTGTCATCCTCAGATACTGAATCCAAACCCTCAGGGGCAGGGGTCTCCAAGGCTGGAAGTGTGGAGGACTCAGGTGGGGGTGTCCACTCCCACCGGTTTTCCTTTCAGGAGCAGGATTAACTGTGGGGGCTCCTCCCCCCCTTCAGCAAGCCTGGGGCTGTGCCCTCGGGGCCTTGCTCCCTTGCTCCCAATGCCAGGCATGGTGGGCAGGGACACACCAGCCTGGCCTTACCCATGCTCACTCTCCCTCACATCCTGGGGAGTCTGCCAGTTGCTGAGTGTCTATTCCTGCAATGACCACGAGACGGACTTGGGGACCCACGGTGAGGAGTCTCCGACTGCAGAGATCAGCCGCCCCCACAAGCCTGTGTTCTCACTGGAGGGCCCAGGGGATGTTGTGGGTCCTTGGAAGTAGGCCAGAGCCAGTGTCCCCTGGTCCCTGAAGGTCTGATGGCCTTCCAGCAGGTGGTCCCTTGGTAAGGGGCCCTGCGCAGCAGGAATAATGGTCATGGGGTTCTCCTCTCCTCAGGGGCTCTGGCCTGCAAGCTGGTTGAGTCAGGATCAGCTGAGCAGCTGTGGCTGCATATCTAGGATCTGAATGGAACTTTGCTCTTGACCGTGGACCCAGGGGATCTTGTCCAGCCCCCTGCCCCCTTATTTGGATGACTTCAGAGGCCTGGATGACTGAAGTGGGGGATGGCAGGCCTCCCATCCAAGGAAGGCCATGGCTCCAACAGAAATAAGGGGGGCACTTAGCCATCAGCCAGAGCATAGAACACTAGATGAGGAGAGTCTGTCTGCCTGGAGAAAAGCCCCTTCACACACTGCCCAGAGCCAGGGAAACCCCGGCACGTGGTGGAGCAGGGGCTGTTTTTCTCCCTAGCTTTCCAAGTGCCTTTGGTGAATTCTGCCAAACCTCTGGGGCTCAGTTTAGATCCCACGGAGGTAGCCTGGCAGGTGCCTGTCAATACCTCTCCCCTGAGAATTCACTTCTGCCTTCTCAGTGGCCCCCGATGGGTCCCCCATTCTGTCCAGCATCAGAAAAACCTAAAATTGCAACAGTTGTCTCCCCTGGTGCAGCCCCACGGCCCCTTCCCTCAGCTTTCTGCCCTCTGCACCTACCTTCAGGGACTGGAACTGGCTGTGCAGGTACGGCTACACCTCCAAGGAGCAGCTGCCTTCCACCCTGGTGTGGGCCACTGGCGACAGCTGGGCACATACCGAGGGCCCACAAGCCACAGTGTTCCCAGTGGACAAGGGTGCTCAGGGTAGGCTGGGTGAGGTAGAAGTGAGCAGGGGCATGCAGCACCCTGGGCCTATCTGAAGTCTGGGTTCCACAAGCACCTTAAGGGCCTGTGAGGGAGAGGGAACTGCTTCAAGCTTGTCCTGCTCTGAGGAAGGCCCACCTCTTCTGTGGGTAGGGTGGAGCGGGCAATTCCTGGGCAATGGTGGCCTGACGAGGTGTGAAGCCTGAGGCTCACAGGGCAAGGAGGGTCTACTGGGGCCCACTTAGGGTGAGGACAGTGGTGGCATCTCCCCAGGGATGGGCAGTTGAGAGCTGGGGTGGTCTCCCAGGCCCTCAGGTAGCTCTGGCATTACCCTACACTGGGCACAAGCCCTGCCACCCACGTACCCTGGGCCCAGTCACCCACATGCTCTGGTTCCGTGGGGTGTCTGATATGTTCTTGCTTGGAGCTGGGCCAGGGCTTCAAGTGGGAATTTGGTTAGGCAGCTCCCCTCACTCAGCTCTCTAACCCTATCCCACCACCACTAAAGAAAGCAAAGCTCTTCCTGAGTGCATGAATCCTTGCCAGAACCCCTCACATCCAGTGTGGCTCAGGGGTCCAGGGAGCTCTCTGCTCCTTGGCTGGCTAGCTGCCTCCTTCAGCAGGGACTCACTGGGTGGCCAATGTGACAGAGCTCCACTCTGGCTGGAAGGGAGCTTTGTAACACCCGCAGTGCCCTGTGACACACATTTACAATCTCACACGTCATTTTTCTTGGAAGCAATCTCATGCCTTTAAACATGTCATCGCTCTGGGTCTCCCATCCCCTGCTTCCTAGGGCTGCCCCTCCACTGCCTCTCTTCCCTGACTGCAGCCAGGCCTTCAGGTGGAAGGAAGTCCTGGGAGCCACACTGGGCACTGCAGCTGGGGTGAGCCGGGGCTGCTTTCTGTGCTTCTTTGCTGCAAGAGCCCTATTGGGGGGCCTGGCAAAGTGTGAGCAGAAGAGGGCAGGGGAGGGGTCCCGGGAATGGGAATGATGTGAAGCTGGTCACACCTAACAAAAAGGCAGACCCTGGGCTACAAGGTGACATCACAATTTGGAAAGAGCCACCATTCACTGGAGTTAGATGAGTCTCAGATGGGAGAAGGGGGCTCAGAGAGGAAGTGACCTGCCCAGGCGGCTGCTCTCTGCCCACCCCTACCCAGCCACACAGCCAGCGTGAGCTCCTCTGGCAGGATACAGCATGCTCACATGGCAGGCCAGCCTGCCAAGGCTTGGCTTGGACCATCGGATGAGTGCAGGTTCTGCTCCTGTCTCCTCCTTTGCTTTTGCCTTGCCACAGAAATCGAGTGGTAGGTTTTCACAGCTGAAGAGCTTAGGCCTCCAGAGGTGCTCCTACTCATACTGGGAGGTTGCAGGCCAGAATTAGCTCAAAGGGTGCTGGCCCACACTAGGGCCAGCAGCAGAACGCCCCCTGGTGGGCCCAGGGCTCTGAGACCCATACTCTGAGTCTCAGGCTCTGACAGTGGCTTCAGTATGGGGTGCTTCAGGCACTGAAGGTGTCCAGGTGAGGAAGCGGGCACTGCCAGGGCACCTACATGCCTGGACCAGGCAGCTTTGATCCCCAGTCCCTTGCTGTATGGTCACAAACATACACAATGCAGAGGCCTCCTCTCCAGGGGACTTTTTCTGAGCCTTCTCAATGCCAAGGTCCATCCATTGGTCAATCCAATAACTGTATCTGTTTTAATTTAGGCTTTGAATTCTCTGACACCATCTTGCTCTTGCTCCAGAAACGGATCTGAATGAGGCACTGGTAGTCCATGCTTCCATACTCCAGCACCTTGATCCCCAAGAGTCACCCTTCATTCACCATCCTCATGGATGGTGAGGACATGGGCTCTTGGGAACGGCTGCTTGATGGTCAGGGCTGGCGGTGACTTCAGGTGCTAGCTCTTCTTGCTCAACCTAACGATGGAGAGTCAGAAGCCCTAAGGGACCAGATCGCACCGGAGTGGACCCAGGCCCAAATCGTCCACGGTAACCACTATGGGGAACAGCCTCTTGGGTCTCCTTCCTTGGAAGTCCCATTTCCATTTCCTCTTCGTACTTGGTTGCCTGGGTGCCCCAACTCCGCGCAGGCAGCAGCGGCCCCAGACTCAACACCCTTCGAGAGTCCTGGACTCGCGCCCGCGTTTTTGCCTCGCGGCCAATGTCCACCCCCGCCCCCCCCCCCCCCCCCCCCGCCGCACAGCGGTCCAAGTTTCCTCGCAGTCGCACCCGGCTCTCCAGCCTTTCCCGTCCCCGCCCCTGGCCTTCTAGCCCCGGGCGGCCGACACTCATCCCGCCCCAAATTCTCCCTGAGCTCCAGTTTCTGCTCTGCTTCGGGCTGTCCCGCTGCGGATACACGATTCTGGCCCTCCGGGACCCGGCCCCCACACTACCTCCCGTCGCGGACCCTCTGCGGGTCCCACCGCTCTGGCAGGCCTGCCCCTCCCTTCCCGGCGGTCGCGCCCCAGACCCGCCCCGGGAGCGGCCAGGCCGAGCGGGCGGCAGGCGGGGCGCGCGGCTCGGGTTTCGGCCCGCCCCCGGCGCCGGCGTGACCCCTCCTCCCGGGCGCAGGGCGGGCCTGGCCAGCTGGCTGGCGCCCCGCCCCGCGGCCGCTGCTGCGGGCGCTATAAGAGGGCGGCGGCCGCGGCGCACCCTGCGCGGAGCCGGGAGCGCGATGGTCCGCCGCCGCGGCGCGGCAAGATGCTGGATGGGTCCCTGCTGGCGCGCTGGCTGGCCGCGGCCTTCGGGCTGACGCTGCTGCTCGCTGCGCTGCGCCCTTCGGCCGCCTACTTCGGGTAGGTGCCCTGGGCGGGCGGCCGCGCGCGCAGGCGGGCGGGGAAGGCGGGGCCGGGGCGGGGGTGCCCGGAGCCCCGGGGCTCGCGCGGTCTGGGTGCCCGGGCCAGCGCTCAGCGGGGCTCCCGGGTTGCTTGGAGCTGTTTGTTTGCGGCTCGCGCGTCGCTCGATCCGTGGGTCGGTGCCCCCCGCTGCGCACTGGGGGTAGAGAGGCCGGCATACCCGACGGGCTTGCGCAGGGTCGAGGTCTTCCGTGACCCCAGAGTCGTCGCCGTCGGCGCCTTAGGCCGCGGAGTTCCTGCCAAAAGGCTGGAGCCTCCCGGCCCTTGCCCACCCACCCCCCTTTCTCTCCTCGAGAAGTTAATTTAACAACAACAAAAAAATACGTACAAAATCCAGATGTTCCTTGCACTGAGCCCCAAAGGGGGAAAAGAAAACCCTCCAAGCCAGAGAAATTTATTTTTCTTGCGCGTTGCTTTTGACGCCCGCCCGGGCCCCAACCCTGGCCCTTGGGAGCGCGTCTGTGAGACCTGGCCAGGGCAGAGGACGCCGCTGTCCCGCGGGTCGCTACCCAGTTTTGAGTCTCTGACATAGCAGTTTGCGGCACTGTCGGCGCGTCAGCCCTCCACCCCCCTCTTTTCCCCCCTTTTCCCCATCTCCTCCCTTTCTCAGGTCTGGGATGTCTGAACCCAGCGACCTTTAGAAGGACCCACGCTGCGCTTTGGGCATGCGGAGGTCCAGAGTGTGAGGCAGCGCCCCAGCTCTCTCCCCCCTCCCCGGGCGCCGCCCCTGGGAGCCCTGGCTAGCTCCTTGGGTCCTCGTCGGCCTCCTGGGCGCCCTGGGCCGCTCCAGGGCCGCCGCCCTCCGCGGTCACCTGTTCCCTAGCCTCTGGCCCAGGCGCGGGCGCTTGCAGCAGCCTCGCCGGCAGAGGGCCCCGTTGGTCCAGGAATCTGGCACCCGCCAGGGCAGGGAGAGGCCGGCCTGGGCCGAAGAGCCCTGCAGGTGTATCCTGTTCTCAAAGAAAATAAAATATTTTCATGGGAAACTTTCCCTTTGTGTTTTTCTTTCTCCTCCTTTTCTGTCTGTTCCTTTCTCCAGGGTTGTCTTCCAGGGTCAGCTTCGTGTCTTGGTTCCCCTGGGGTCCCCACCCTGGCCCTCTCCTGGCTCGGACTGTGGGTATAGCCCCTGCCTGCCATCTGTGCAGCCCTGAGCCTCACCCCTGGGGCAGGAGGCAGGAGGGAGGGCCGGAGAATGGCCGTCTGGCCACAGGTCCACCGTGAGTCACACACAGCCTTATCCGCCAGCTGTGCCTTACTCTCCAGCTCGGCCAAGAGGCTCTGCTCACCAGGCTCTTGACACACCCTGGGCTTGTCTGGGCAGCAGGTTTGCTCTGCCTGGGATCTCTCAGACCCACGAAGATGGGGAGGATGGGATCCTGGGCCTCCATCCCAAGCTTTGCAGTTTTAGCTGTGCCTGTGTGTTACCGCTTCCTAATAATCCTGGCTGCTGGCCATGTGCAGGTAGTAATGGTTTCAGTGCCACTGTGTCTCTCCTGGTCAGCCCCTCTGCCCAGCTGTGTGGCCTCAAAGGACCCCTCAAGGGAGTCCCCTCTGAGTGCTGCTCAAGTATAGCTCTCCTGGTAGCTGTCCTGTAAGGGGGGCTGAGAGCAGATGTGCTCCGTAGGGGCACAAAGTAGGGGGACACTGGACTCTAGTGGACTGAGAGTAGGCTCCTCCCTGAGCCAGGGGACAGGCTGGGTGTCCTGAGCCTTCCCTTGAGTTGATTCCTAATAAGCTGTGGAGGAAGGCAGGCTGGGGGCTGAAGGTCTGCTCCTAGCCCAGCCAAGGGAGGAGATAGGTTCCCAAGTGCTGAGAGACTCCACAGGGCCTGAGCTGCGGGAGGAGCCTGGTGGAATCTCCCTGCGGGTGTGGGTGTTCTGGACATCCCTCCCCAGCTTGGAGTGGACAGGGAGCAGGGAGAAGAAACTGGAATCTAGGGCTCTTTTCTCCCTTCCCCCTCTCCAAAGCTCTGCCTGGCACGAGGCTCCCAGGCAGGAACGCAGCTCCAGTTACAGCCCAGGAACCCGGAGAGGAGAGGCTGGCCCCGGGGAGGGTCACGTGGCCAGCGGGAGCCCTCCCTGCCCCCTCCCTGAGCTGCAACCCAACCTTAGGCTGCCCTTCCCTTCTCCAGGCCTCTGGCCACCCCACTGCTGGACCCCTCCAGATTGGCCCCTGGCTGTGCGGAAGGGGCTCTCCTCTTCCCCCCTTGGCCCAGCTCTGCATCTCAGCCTGATCAGCAGGTGGCATTCCCATCTGGCTCTCCTAGGGCTGCCAACATGCCTGTGCTCCTGGGCCTGGCTGCCCAGCCCCAAGTCACAGACCCGGGTCCTCCCCTGGTGGCCATGGGGGTGGGTTTCAGACTTTGACTCCCTTGTCCCCTGCCCATCTCCCGGAATTCTCAGGTGAGGGGATGAATCTGAAGGGCCCAGTGGGTGAAAGTCTAGAACAGATTGGGGTGTCCCCCTGCTGGGATGTTTTGTATTTAGAAGGGTATAGAGTCCAGATCTCAAGGTCTTGGGGCTGTTCCTGGCAGGCCTGGGCAGCTTGCAGCCCTCCTCTTAGGGGTGCTGTGCAGGGGAGAGCCAGCCCCCTGCAGGAACCTCGGAGCATGGGACTTTCCACTTGATTTCTTAGAAGACACAGAAGGCATATCATACACCTGGGGCTAGGTTTGGGTTTGACCCCTTGCATTCTGTATCACTCAGGGAACATTTGCAGGCCACTTTGGGAGACAGAGGTGGGAAGCTGGGCCCTGATGGAGTTCTGCAAGCCAGGTCCTGCCTCTCTTGCCTGCTGCAGGTCTGGTGTCCCCAGCCGCATCCTCACAGCAGGCCAGACATCAGCGTGAGTTGATGGTCTTGGAACCAGCACAAGCAGCAAAGTTTGGGTGCTTCAGGCCAGGAGGGGCCGTAGGGGTCCAGTGGTGTAGGGCTGCTGAGGCTGGGCTGGATATAACCCCCATCCCGTCGAGTTCTTCAACTGGGAGCCTTTGGTCCACCCACAGCCATCACTAATTCCAGAACCTTGCCCTCAGGGTTGAAAACTCATCCTGTCCAACACTCAGCCCCCCTCTTCTTCCTCTGGCCCCATGGCCACTGCTCTGCTGTCCCTGTGGATTTTCCTGCTCTGGACACCTCCGATCAACAGAAGCACATGCTGCATGACCTTCCTGGTCTGGCTCCTCCCCGGTGTCATTTCCAGGGTCCTCCACCTCGAGCTTGGCTGGTGCTTGCCCCTTGTCTGACTTCCTCCGTGGGATGAACAGACAGGTGTTCCAAAGCGCTGTCAGCTGACACATAGTTGGGCTATTTCGGCTGTCTGGTTGTTTGGACAGTGTTGCTGTGAACAGGGGAGTGTGAGCATTTCTTTTCCTTGAGCAGACCTGGGTCTTCAGCTCTTTGGGGGTTTGCACCTAGAAGTGGGGCTACTGGGTCCTGTGGTCATCTGTGCCTCACTTTCTGAGGAGCTGCCAAACTGTCTTCCTAAGTGGCTGTGCTGTTTGGCATCCTGCAGCATGCACAACACTTGTTTTATATTTTCCTGGTTCTAGACACCCTCGTGGGTGTGAAGGGGCGTCTCTTTGTGGTATTGACATACACGTACAAGGTGGCTAATGGTGTTGAGCAACTTTCTGTGGCTTTTGGCCCTGTATATAATCTTTGGAGAAGCATCTATTGTGTTCCTTGCCTGTTTTAGTCAGGTTGTTTGTCTTTGTTGTTGAGTTGTAAGAGCTCTTTACTTATTCTGGCTTTCTTCTTGGGTAGAGAACCTTGTCTTTTGATCCCCGAGCAGGCAGACACTTGTCCCTACACATGGAGGTGGTGGCACCCCCAGGTGCTTCCACATCCTAGCATGTGGTGGGTGTCTGGGGGGGGGTCTCCCCCTGTTCACAAGAACCTTCTGTGAGGGCCTGTTCTCACAGAGGAGGCTGCTGTTATGGGGGTGGAGGATACTGATGAGGATACAGGCCCCTCAGGGTAAAGGGCAGGGGCTGCCCACTCCTCGTCCCGCCTGCCAGTGTGTTTATCCCGTTCCTGGCTGGGGATGCCTTGGGGCCATGCGCCCAGGTCTGACAGCTGCTTGGTCTGGGGGTACTCAGCTGGCCCCTGGAGAGGGCATAAGGCAGGAGGGGCCTGGATCACCAGGCTTCATGGTGCTTGAGAACCATGTGGTGGGAGCACAGCGGGTAGGGGGTGGGGGGCTGGCGGGCGGGGGTGTCTGGGCCTGGGCTCCTGCTGTGAGCAGAGTGGACAGAGCAGGGAAGTCGGAAGTGGGGGGTTGGGCTGACCTGATTAGGAGGGGCTACCATGCTGTGGACAGATGCTGTCCATGGAGACCCCAGGTTCCACCGCAGGAAAGCTTGGGAGCCGAGGGTGGGAGGGATCCAGGACAGGGCAGTGAGGGAGCTGTGGGGAAACTGGGCCAGCCTCTTTGAGGTGGCCCTGGAAGTGAGGCCGGCAGTGGTTGTGAGGGAGACCAGGGTCTGGCCAGAGGAGGAGTGCTCCCTCGACTGGGGAAGTGGGTGTGGAGATGGCATCCATCCTTGGCTCATGAGGGCCTGTGTGACCAGCAGAAGGAGTGAGGGGCCTGTGCAGGCAGGCGTGGGGTGCGGGTGGGCGGAGCCCCTGCATGGAGCACAGAGGACCGAGGGCCTCCGTGCAGCCTCAGCCTGCCCAGTGTCTCCATCCCTGGCAGGGGTCTTCCCGGGCCCCCAACGTAGGCCAAGGCCAGACCCCAGGGCGAGAGTTCTCAGGCTCCCTGGAGCTCTCTCTAGGAGAGGGGTGTAGGGCAGCCCCGAGGCAGATCTGAGGTGAGGCGGAAGTGTCGGCCACCTGGTGCCCTCAGCTGTGTGCACAGATGTCCTGCCCACAGCCGGCCGTCTGGACAGGGCGTCAGCTGCCTAATCCCATTCCCATCCTCACCCCACGTGCTTCCTCCTCCTGCGGCGGCTCGGATCTTGCCCTGGGCAGGGCCTGGTGGGTGCCAGTCAGCGTCCAGATGCCCCAAGGGCAGGGGCCACTCCTGTCAGTCCTGCCCCATCCCCACCCTGGAGCGTGGCCATCACAGGACAGCATGTGGGTAGTTTTTACCCCAGAAGAGAGTACACGTGTACAGATCCCTCCCGAGAGGCCCGGGCCCCAGGGAGGGCGAGGAGCGATAAGGGTGGGTGGCCGGGGAGTGGGACCGCCTGTTTCTCCTGCTGACTGCAGAAGAGCGGCACCTGGTGACAGGCCTCCTGCCCTTGCCCTCTTGATCCCAGCCTGCTGGGCACCCAGCCCCTTTGTGCACTGTGCTGGGCGACTGGGTAGTGCTGGCAGGTTGCAGCAGGCTTGGGACCAGGCCCAGACATCGGGGACCAGGCCCGTGCCTGGCATGAACTCTGGGGCAACCACGGGTGAAACCAGGCCCCTGAACCAATGGAGGTGGGCATTTGGGGACTCTCTTCTGACTGGTGTCCGACTCTGCAGAGTCAGGGTGAAGGGTGCCATGTGCCCCTGCAGCCCTCACCTGCTGCCCGAGGCCTCCCCTGTCCTGGAGGCTCTGCCTGGGTTGCCCTCTCTTCCAGAAACCCCTAACAGCCCCGCTGTGTTTAATTCTCCTGGGTAGCCAAACCCAGGGCAAGCAGGAGGGACTGTGAGTCTCCCCTAGTGGGCACTGTCCCCTGCCCAAAGGCTCTGAGGCCATGGGGTCCCTCTGCTACCTTATGGGGCTCATGGCACTCATTCCTCAGGTGGTCTGGCCTGGCCCACTGTCCTGGCTGGCCTTGACCAGCTGTGCTGTGTCCACACCTTCTGGTCGTGACCAGGGAGCGTCTATGCCCCTAGCTGCCAGGCTACTTGACCTTCTAGTGCATGGATCGTGGCCCAGGTACAGTGTGCCTACACCACTGTGAGGAGGGATCCCGGGTGTGGATGGCCACAGGGGCAGCCATCAGAGCCTGGCCCATTGGGGACTGGCAACCTGCTGGTTTTCCTGCGGAGGTTAATCTGGAAGTACATCTGTGGGCCAGGCCCAGCCCAGTGGCAAGTGTTGGGGGACAGCCTCACTGTACCCACTAGTCTGGGTGGCACCGGGCTGCCCCTGCTCTGGGCCCCATGGGCCTACCCCTCCTGCAAGGTCCCTGCTGGCCAAGTGCCGCTGCCCACAGGAGGAAACCCCGCCGCCCAGCTGGCAGCCCCAGCGCCTTGGGCCGGGCAGCCGGACGAGGTGAGGGAGAGGCAAGCCACAAGCCGCGTTCGCTTCCTCCACGATGCTGGGCCCGGAGCCACCAGGGCCAGTGGGTGGGAAGCCTGGCGACCATGAGGTGCTGCCAGAGGCGTCCAGGCCCTAGATCTCCAGGACATGCTCTGTCCCGGCAAATGGCAATGGTGGGGCTGAAGCCCCAGGCCACAGCCTGGGCACAGTGCTAGGCCCTGGGGGACAGCCATCTCTGGGAGGAAGTGATGTGGGGGTCCCATGCTGCCCCTGCCTTCCCTGTGGTCAGGCTGCTGGTGAGGACCACAGGGGCCAAGGTCACTAGCAGAGGTGGCTCCTCCAGGAAGCCGCCACTCCCCTCTTCTCCCCAGGGGTCCAGTGCACAGCCCTGGGGCCTGGGGCTGTGGGACTCAGCTGGCTGCACCGAGGGTGGACAGGACCGTTTCTGGTAGGTTTCAGGACATGGGCCTGCTGAGTGACAGCTGGGTCTTGGGCCCGTGCTCCCTCGCAGCTCCTGTCCCCAGCCTGGGCCTGGGCACATCTGGGCACCGGGTGTCTTTGTTGCCCTGCAGGATGCCCCTGGGCTTGGGTTGGAAGCTAGGCCGAGCAGGGCTGCGCTGCAGGCCTTGGGGCGGGTGGAGGGTAACCTCAGCCCCATGCTCTCAGTGCTGGAATTTGTTTTGATTTTGTTTCACATGGAAATTAAAGCTGTCTGGCCAGCGGAGGTTCACGGGGCGGGGCTCTGCGGCTCCTGGGGTGCAGCCTTGGCTCAACCGCCCTGGCTGGGGGAGCGCTGGGTCCCGGCAGGGTGGCCGTCAGGGTGGCCGGGCCTGCTGGCAGGAGGGGGCTGTCAGGGGCAGCAGTGGGGGCCTGGCCTCCCTCCCTCTGCCCTGAGGGGAAAGAGCTCACAGCTCAGGTGACCAGGCACGTTGCCAGCCTGGTCAGTCTGGGGAGGGACCTGCTCTCCAGCTCTCACCTGAGGACAGGGATCACCGGGCTTGTCAGATGGGCAGCCATGGCATGGCAGCCTCAGGCCCAGCCCCAGAAGCTGGGATGGGGTGGGGTTTGTCCTCAGAGTGCCTCTCACTGCCCTGGGCTACTGCCGGACAGGTCTGGGTGGTGGGCTGCCAGGCCCCTGCCTTTCAGCACTGGGTTCCCTGCTCTGGCCAGTCTCCAGGGCCCAGGGAAGCCATCCTATGACCCTTCCAAGGGTCACACCTCCCAGGCAGAGGCCTGGGCGCCCTGGAACTTTGTGTGTGCTGTCATAAGGCAGCCCCGTCCCCAGGACACCGACCCCCCCCCCGTGACCGTCTGTATGACCACTGCCCCCAGTGCCCTGCCCATCCCCACGACCACCCCGCCCCCTGCACACGACCACCACCCCGGTGCTGGTCTGCATGACCACTGCCCCCCCAGCCCTGTCCGCACGACCACCCCCGCCCTGTGCCCTGTTCGCATGACCACCCTCCCTGCTCCATCTGAAAGACCACCCCCCGTGCCCCGTCTGCAAGAACCACCCCTGTGCCCTGTCCACATGACCACTGCCCCTGTGCCCTGTCTTCATGACCACCCCCCCCACCCCGTCTGCACAACCACTACCTGCCTGTGCCCCATCTGCACTATCATCTTTCTAGCCCCAGAAGCTGGGATGGAGTGGGGTTTGTCCTCAGAGTACCTCTCACCACCCCCATGCCCCATCCATATGACCACCTCCCCCACCCCCCGCCCCATCTGCACGACCACCCCTGTTGCACCGTCCGCCTGACCACCACCCACCCCTGTGCCAGAGCAGCTTCCCTTCCTGGAAGGCAACACATCTTCCACAGCTGCAGCTTGAACCATGGGGACAGGATGATGGGGTGGGAGCTGGCTCAGGTTGCCTGGGGCCCAGGGCTGCGGGCACCCCCTGGAGACTGCAGGGACTCCTCCCTGGGAAGGCAGCATGAGTGGGTGCTGGCTGTGGCCCTGGGCCAGGGCTGCAGACTCTCACTGGGGAGTTGGTGGCAGTCTGGCCTCTCTCCTCTGGTGGCCGTGCAGCCCTGGCCACAGCACTTGAGCCTGACGCTCAATGTCCTGCCTCTGTGCAGCTGACAGCTCCCAGCAGGCCAGGCACTGAGGGTGGCCTGAAGGTGCACGGGGCACTTGTGCAGACACCTCTCCCAGTGAGGAAGTCCATCACCAGGAGTCACAGCTTCACCCTGTGTAGTGTGGAGTCTGTACATACGTGGGCGCGTTTGTACACGTGTGCTACGTGTGTGCATTTGTGTATGTTTATTGCATGTGCACATATATGAGTGTGTGTGTGTGTATTTCACAGCGTGGATTTGATGTGTGCCTGCAGGAGTGAGAGCATTGTGTATGTGTGTGAGCGTGTGGGGGTATGTGTGTGGGTATGTGAGTGTGTGGGGGTATGTGTGTGTGGGTAAGTCTGTGAGTGTATAAGAGTGTGTGGTTGTGGTATGGTAAGTGTGTGTGGGAATTGTGGTTATGTCTGTGTGTGTATCTGTGGGTGTGTGTATGGTATGTCTGTGTGTGCCTGTGGGTGTGTATATATTATGTCTGTGTGTTTGTGTGTGTATATGGTATGTCTGTATAAGTGTGTATGTATGGTATGTCTGTGTGTCTGATTTGTATATATGGTATGTTTGTGTGTCTGTGTAGGTGTGTGTGTATGGTATGTCTGTGTGTCTGTGTAGGTGTGTGCGTGTGGTATATCTGTGTGTATGTATGGCATGTCTGGGTGTGTGTGTGTGTATGATATGTCTGTGTGCGTGCAGGTGTGTGTGTATGGTATATCGTGTGTGTGTATGGTATGTCTGTGTGTGTCTGCAAGTGTGTGTGTATGGTATATGTGTGTGTGTATGGTATGTCTGTGTGTGTGGGTATGTGTATAGTATGTCTGAGCAAGTATGGGTATGTATGTGTGTCTGCAGGTGTGTGTGTGTGTGGTATATGTGTGTGTATGGTATGTCTGTGTGTGCCTGTGGGTGTGTATATATTATGTCTGTGTGTTTGTGTGTGTATATGGTATGTCTGTATAAGTGTGTATGTATGGTATGTCTGTGTGTCTGATTTGTATATATGGTATGTTTGTGTGTCTGTGTAGGTGTGTGTGTATGGTATGTCTGTGTGTCTGTGTAGGTGTGTGTGTGTGGTATATCTGTGTGTATGTATGGCATGTCTGGGTGTGTGTGTGTGTATGATATGTCTGTGTGTGCGTGCAGGTGTGTGTGTATGGTATATCGTGTGTGTGTATGGTATGTCTGTGTGTGTGTCTGTGCAAGTGTGTGTGTATGGTATATGTGTGTGTGTATGGTATGTCTGTGTGTGTGGGTATGTGTATAGTATGTCTGAGCAAGTATGGGTATGTATGTGTGTCTGCAGGTGTGTGTGTGTGTGGTATATGTGTGTGTATGGTATGTCTGTGTGTGTCTGTGTATGGTATGTCTGTGTGTGGGGATGTGTGTGGTATGTCTGTGTGAGCAAGTGTGGATATGTCTGTGTGTGCAGTGTGCTGGTGGGGAGGTGTGGTGCCCGTAGGGTGTTTGTGGGTGTGCATGAAGGTGTATCTGAGGCCATGTGCACACACAGTGCATTTCTCTTTGAGTCTGCCCAAGAGCTGACAAGCTGAAGGGAAGCTGAGAGCCATGGGAACAGTGCTGCCCTAAAGGTGGGGGCCGAGCAGACCCCAGGGCCTGCTGCAGGTTGGGGTACTTGGAGGACAGCCCTGGAGCCCGTGGGAACCCCAAGACCACCATCTTTGGGCCCCCAGGAGGCCAGGTGACGTGCAGGGTGCTGGCCTGAGTTAGGTGTGGCCCAGGCACAGCCTGGCCTTGGCCTTGGGTGTTCTGGGTGTGGGTCCTGTGTGGCTGGGGATCTGGCTGGTTCCCTCCCTGAGGAGGCTTCCTGAGACCAGCATCAGTATCTTGGGTCAGCTGTAGCAAGGCACCTCAAGCTGGGCCCCCTGGAGCAAGAGGATTTGCATTCCTGAGCCTGGAGGATGTCTGAAACAGACCTAGGCTCCCTCTGAAGGCCGCAGCCAGGGTCCCCTGCCCTCCAGCTGCTGTCCTGCTGGGGCCCGTGGTATCCTGGGCAGCATCTCCCCAACGCCTGCTCCTTTGCATGTAGCCTCCCTGTCCTGTGCTCACCTTTCCTTACAAGGACACTGGCTGTAGCCCTGTTGTGACCTTGCCTTGAGGGTCGCCCTTCCCTACTTCTGCAGGACCCCTGATACAAAGGAGGCTCCTCCAGAGGCCTGTGACCGGGCTCTCTGTGCGCTGTGGCCACGCAGTGTCTCGTCCTCTGCTTCAGACTCTACCTGCTCACATTTCTTAAATTTGGTGACCAGTGTGTGGTGAGGGATAAGGAGGCCTGTGGGTCTAGCAGACCCATCGCTAGACCCCAGGCAGAGTGGGACAGCCCCCCTCACATCCCAAGAAGGCCGATGACAACAGCAGGAGACCAAGAGTGAAGAAAAGAAAGGCAACCAAAGCAGTTAAGCTCAGAATGTCTGTGAGGAGCAAGCGCCACAGGAACTGGCCCAGCAGGTGGAAACGCCAGGCAGGACAGGGTCAGCAACAGACTGAGAGGCCATCAGAGACTGCGGAGAGAGGTCAGGAAGCTGGGAGCCTGGTCAGAAGAACCGCCAGTGCAGCCGGAGACGGGAAACTGGGGAGGGAACAGGCCTGGGCTGAGGCTGAAGGGAAAGGAGGCGAGGTCTCTGAAGCCCAGTAAAGCCATGAAGAAAACTCAAGGGGCCCAACGTCTTCCCAGGCGGGGAACAAAAATACATGTGCCCAGGAATGTGACATGCTAGGATTAAAGGACATCAGAGCCAAAGACTGTAAGAGCAGTTGAAAAAACCCAGTCCAGGTAGTGTTCCCCAGAGCCGCTGGGCGCCATGGGCTGACCCAGCTCTAAAGGCAGAAGGCCCTGCGGAGAGTGAGGTCCCTGTGAAGGGCCAGTGCAGACCCAGGAAACAGCCTTCTTGGGCCCGGGATGGAACCACTATGCCCAACAGCATGACCACGGGCGGGGCAGGGGGTGCCACCAGTGCCCCAGGGCAGCTGAGAACCAGGGAGCAGGTCAGACCCAGTGTTGAGGGCAGCCGAGGACCAGGGGGCAGGTCAGACCCAGTGTTGAGGGCAGCCGAGGACCAGGGGGCAGGTGAACAGACTTCTAATGAACAAAAGGAAAACTTCAGGCAGACAGAAAAGAAGGCAAAGTTCAGGGCAGCGTGGTCAGTGGCCCAGATGGACCCAGAGAGCACACCAGGACCCCAGACCTGAGAGTGCAGTGCACGAGGTAAGGTGTTGGGGTCTGTGCCTGCGTCTGTGGCCCTGTCTGCTGCCCGGGTCTGTGACTGGTCACCTGAGTGCCACCTGGGTCTGTGACTGGCCCCTGAGTGCTGCCCGGGTCTGTGACTGGGCCCTGTGTGCCTCCCTGTGCTGGGACTAGACTGCAGGTCAGGAGTCACTGGAAGGATGACAGTTTGTGCCTTCCGTTCCCATTTTGAGGAGGAGTGTGACTTGAAAGCACAGAGCTGATACCTGGGAGCCAGTGAAGCTCTTCTTGCAGACCCCAGGGCACGTGGCGGAGGACAGTGCAGACTGTTGCCCATCACGTACCTGGAGCAGCAGCAACGGCAGGTCACCTGATCCAGTAAAGGGGGAGTCCAGAGCACACGTCCCCTGCCTAAAGATGAACAGTGCGGTGCAGCCACTTGGGAGGATACGCTGACAGTTCTCCAAAGTCTAAGCGTGTAGCTCGGCATTGACTGGCATGCCCATTCCCAAGAATGTACCCAAGAGAAGTGAAGACACTTCCTCAAACGTGTGCCTTCCCAGAGGGTTCAGGCATAGTTGTTTGAAAGTGGGACCAACCCAAGGGTCCATCCCTAACAGACAGAGAAGCAGAATGTGGCTTGCACTGGTGGGAGGCCTTCCTCTTGAAGGCAGTTCTGACACGTGAAGCGATGGAGGCGACCTGGACAGTCCTGGGGCAAGTGAAGCACACTGGGCACAGGCACTGCTGCTTCTGACCTCCTCAGACTGTCCAGAGCAGCTGCGTCCACTGAGACGGGAGGCTGCCTTGTGACATGAGTGCAAGTGGATTCTTTTTGAGGTGATGAGAGGGTTCCAAGTTGGCTATGATGGTCCCACGTACTGTGAATACACAGCTGTGGACACATGGTCTGTGCCTTAAATCGCAACCATTCAGAGTGAAGGGAGAAAGGGGGTTGGAATGGAAATTATTCCACCAAGGGAAACTCAGGTGTAGGTGGCTTTATGGCAAGTTCTTCCAGATAGCGAAGAGGACGTGATTGTCCTAGCCCAGACCTTCAGGAGACTCAGAGCACCCGCCAGGCACCAGAACTTGACAGGAAGAGCAAAGGCGAAGAAAAGGGCCAACACTGGCGAGCAACCTCCGTCAAGTGCTGTCGGAGACCGTCCGTCAGGGTCCCAGTAGGATGGAACCCTCTGACCAGGTAGGTTGGTCTCTCCAGGTCACCACAGACATGCAGAGCTCTGTGTGACAGTGCCACGGCTAAGGATTTTTTTGTTACACTGGGGATTGAACCTAGAGGTGCTTTGCCACTGAGCTGTGTCCCCAGCCCTTTTATTTTTTGAGACAGGGTCTCACTGAGTTGCTTTTGGCATCACTAAATTGCTGACTGGCCTCAAACTTGCAATCCTCCTGCCTCAGCCTCCCAAGTAACTAGGATTCCAGGTGTGCACAAGCACACCCAGCCCACTTAAGGATTTTGAAAGGTTCTTTGCTAAGAACCACAGGGAACGGCAGCATGATCCGGGGTGACCAAGAGGCATCCTACAGAAGTTCAAGTGTAAGATGGGGGTGGCTGTGCTCACCCTTCATAAATAAGAGATTCTGGCTATTTTAACAGACCCCATTTCCCTCACAGAGCAGTCTGCAGTTGGGCTCTGTGGGCAGTGTCCCAGCCCTTGCTCCTCAGTTCTCACCATTGTTCAGGGCTGTCCTTGGGGCCCACTGGCTGTATCTGGGTGGCAGGAGCCATGCTGGGGCCCCTGAGGGAGACCGGCGTGAAGGGAAGCCCTCGACATGGAGCACGGGCTTGGCTGCACGCTCCACCTGCCTGCTAGGGGCACCTCTTTGGAAGGCCTGCAGTGCCGCATTCAGGACAGCCGGCCAACGCTGCCACATCGTACCCAAGACCCTTCTGGATCAAGGAAACAGGCACAGCAACAAAAACCAGGCTGTAAGGATTGAAAAGGGAGGGTGCGGAGGAAAAGAACACTTCCTTCCACTGTGGGGGGATGCAGATCAGTGTGCCACCAGAGGAGTTGAAGTCGGTGTGGGAAGAGACCCCTGCGCTCTGCGTGTGCTGCCATCTCAGGAAACAGGAGCCGAGCGCGTGAGCTGGTGAAGGGGAGGAGACCGTGGTGTGAGCACAGGGGACTGGGCCGACCGGCTGGTACCCATTAGAGCTTCCCCGGGCAGCCCACAGAGCTGCACATGGAGTGGTGGGCACCAGGGCTGGGCGGAGATGCCAGTTAGGTGTAGGGAGTGCTCCATCACACACAGAGCGAGCTAGTGGCGTGGCGGATGGGCTGCCCAGCTCAACCGGATCACCGTGCAGCAGACGTGTTTCAAAATACCATGTTGTGCACTTGTGTGTGCATTGACAGACATACAGTCACGTATGCAGTCGTCCAACTGTGAACCTTACAAAGAAGCCAAGCCCATCTCTGAACACGTGTGGTCATGTGCAGAGAACATGGAAGGGCTCCAGTGGTGGCAAGGGCATGCGGAGGCAGCAGAACCTGATCGGCACAGGAGCCCACTCACCATTTGTGTGTCAGCAGTGGGCCCAGTGAACCTTGTAAAGAAGGGCTGGAGTCCAGGACTGGAGTCTTCAGAGTGGACAGGAAGGGACCCCGAGTCCATGCCCGCAGACCCTAAAGCCCAATGTGGTGGTCAGCTGGCTCGCCACCGATGGCCCTGGCCTGCCTAGGGAGCTCCTGAGGAAGTCCTAACAAGAGTCGGGCTATGGGCAGGCGGGGATGGCTGTGGCGCTGCAGGCACGAGGCCGGCTTCTCAAACGTCATGCTGGGTCGGTCGTGTTCCCTATGAACATCGGGCCTCCCAGAGATGGTATGCTCCGGCTGGTGTGGCTCACTAGGGAGCTGCCTGAGGTTAGCAGGCGGAGGGCTTTTGGAAGGTCCTTCGTGATGTGAGAGCAGGTGGGCTCATTTTTAAAAAGTGTTTTCTACATTTCTACTTTGAAATGACAGGTCCCATCACCTGTGTCTGTCAGGCGCTGCATGGTCCACTGTGGAAGGGCTGCTGGGGCGAGTTCTCGCCTGCACAGCCTCACGGGGCTGCGTGCCTGGAGCGAGGAAGCATGGAGTCCGCTCTCTGCATCTTTCAGGAACACAGTAGTCGCCATGCTGTGTGACCCACATCCTGAGCCTATTCTTCTGCTTAGCAGAAACCATGCACCTTGACCAACCTCCGGCCCTGGTGACGAGCATTGACTGCTGCAGAGTTTGGCTTTCTCAGCTGCAGAGTGTGAGGGAGCACGCGTGGCCCTCGTCTCTCAGAGCCTGACTCACTCCCTGGACCTGACAATCCCCTGCTCCAGTGTGCGGCCTCTTGAACTCTGTAGCATGCACTGTCAACGGGGCCTCAGTGTCTTCATCTGCTATCAGTGGGTGGACGGGCTGTTCCTGTGTCTTGGCTGCTGGGCAGGGGGCTGTGGTGAGGGGCAGTTCTGGTGCCTCTTGGACACGCGGACCCATGTCCTCCATAGGTGCCCCATGTGTAGCACATGATTGGACGGGCAGTTTCCACACTGTCCTCCACAGTGGTGCACATGTCCCTCTCCTCTGCCCCCACCTGCTGTCCTTGCTATTTGTGACAGTAGCCATTCTTCCTGGAGTGAGCAGGTGTCTCCTTGTGATTCTGATGGACATTTCCCTGATGATTAGCTTTCTTTCATGTATCTGTTAGCTATTTCTTCATCCTCATTTGAGACATGTCTGTTTAGATCTATTGCTCATTTATTAAATGGTTTATCTCTTGCTACTGAGTTGAGTTCCTTCTATGTTTTGGATACTAACCTCTTATCAGAGGTATGATTCTGAGCCAGGTATGATGGCACACGCCTATAGTCCCGGCTACTTGGGAGGTTGAGGCAGGAGGACCACAAATTTGAGGCCAACCTCAGCAACCTGGAGAGACCTGTCTCCAGGCTGTGTGCATGTGGTTTGTGGGTGCCCTTTCCCACTCTCCATCCTGTGGCCTCTTCTCCCGTTGGCCGGCTCCTTTGCTGTGCAGCTCTTCAGCTCCATGCCACCCCATGTGCTCTCTTTGTTGATGTTGCTTGTACTTTTGGGTCACGTCCAAGAAATCTTGCCAAGACCAACGTCGTGTGCATTTCCTGTTTTCACCGGTGGTTTCATGGTTTCAGGCGTAGGTCTCAACTCACTGACCTACTCCAAGTGGATTTTCGTGTATGTCGTGACATGAGACTTCCAAAATTGGAAATAAGAACATCTAAACAAGGTGGAGCCCATTGTGCCATCGAGCTGCCAACTCTGAGCAGAAGACGGCACAGGGTGGGCAAAAGGGCCTGTGCCCCAGAGGAACTGCCGTCCCTGCCAGGAGGTGGCTGTGCTGGGTTCTGCAGCCGGCCTGTCTGCCCCCTCTCGGCAGGTTGCCTGCTGGGGACTGGGTGGCAGCTGCGTTAAGCCTGGCAGCAGGTGGTCCGTGTGAGGTGGGCAGCTGGTTCTGTTGGCGGGGACCTGTGCGGTACGTGCCAGCCTGCCTGGGACTCTGCAAGGCAGAAGCCTCGAGGTGGCAACCCCGTGGGCAGAGCCAGCCACCCAGGCTGGTGTGCAGGGTGGGCAGGCACAGGGATGGCTTTCAGCCACGTGGAGAGGACAGGCTTCCCCTGCCCCAGGTCACCTGTTGTGGGCCTTTCCCTGTCCTGTGCATCTGCAGATGGCTTCTGTCCTGTGCTGGGAGTCCTGCACACCTCTCAGTGCCCCTTGTCTGCTGAGCGGGGCTGGGGCTGGGTCGGGGGTGCACCGTGGCTGCCGCTACTTTAATGGCAACTCAACACCCATGGCCACGTGGGTCTGACGTACCGGCCACACTCCCGCCCCCTCCCCGAGTCCACTCAGCCATCCTGCGTTGCTGAGCGTGATCCGCAGGACCCGGTGTCCTCGGCCCACCATCAGGCCACCTGCCCGTTGGCCCACGAGATATCGTGACCAGAGCTGCTTTGAGCTCACTCCCCCTCTGGCACCTCGGAGCTCAGCCAGCCCAGCTCGCAGGCACCCAGGGCACCCAGGTGGCCTTTGGCGGGCAGAGCCGTCCAGTGTGAAGCCTGTTCTGTGGCACTGCTCCCACTCCTGGAGCCCCAGGGCACGGTGTGGAGCGTCTGGCCGCCCATCTTGCCGCGTCCTCACGTGGTGGAGGGGCAGAGTCTCCCTGGGGTCCTTTTGTCAGGACATTGATCCCATCATGAGGCTCCCACCTCGTGACCTCGTCATGTCCCAAAGGCCCCACCTCCTGACACTGTGGCCTGGGGTGAGGATGAACATTCAGACCAGGTCAGTGGATGAATCGTGGAATTTTATAGGCACACTGTTCTGGAGTTCCCTCCAGGGAGAGCCTGTCTTTCCCTGTCCTGGCGCAAGGTCTGCTCCCAGGTTTGATGCGTGTTCCTCTGATAGAGACAGAACAGTGCTGTTTGGTAGTGGAGTGTTCCACGTCCCAACAGCTGGCTGTTTCCTTCCTCTGAACTGCATGTTTGTCCTTTGTCCATTTCCGTTATTGTTTGTCTTTATTTTTGGTTTTTAAACTGATACGTAAAACGTACACGTGTGCATTGGTGTTCTGATGTGTAGACTGCGTGTTATGTAAATCGGGTGAAGCTATCTTATCTCCTCCGACACTTATCAGTTGTTCATGGTGGGAAGGTCTGAGGTCCTCTCCTAGCGTCAGGCACGCTGCGTGATCGCCACCTGTGGTCCCACTACTGTGCAACGGCACACAAGGTTCTTATTCCTGTCCATCCTGTCCGCTTCGATGGACTCCTGGGGTTCATTTATAGAAAACAGATGTTCACAGACACACACCCACACATGGCATGCATGCACAGTTAGTTCTCGCTCAGGGATGTAAGTTGCACACTGATATTTTCTCCAATATTTCCCCATATGTCACTTGTCTGCTGGTCTTTAAGTCTCTTCTTTTGCTCCCTCTGCAGAGATTTTTAAAAACACCTTAATCATTGCTTCTGTAACGCCCACTGAGTTCAGAGTCACAGAGACAGCGCTCCTATTCTAGGTTATTGTGTGACTTTGTCATCTTCCCTCAGTGCTTCCAAGGGTCATTCTTGGCTTTGAGGTTGGTATGGTGGGAGCCCTGACCTAGTAGACAGCATGCCACCTCCTCACCCTGGGCCTCCCTGTCGTGTGCCTCAGCCCCAGTCCTCTCCCCTGTGTACCCTCCTTGGTCCTCACATGGCACTGGCTTGGGACAGGAGCCTCTAGGACAGTTGTCCCTGAGGCTATGCATAGAGCTAAGGCAGGGTCAGCCATGGGCAGAGGGTGGGGAGCACAGGCTGGCCAGGTGGAGACCCGACCTCCTGGGTAGGCTGGCCCACTGGAGTGGAGGGAGTGTCCCCCAGGCACAGACACATGTGGAGTGTCATTGTCTTAATACCCCCGACTGGCTGTGTGTCAGGAAGTGTCCTTGGCCTGCAAGTCCCCTCCCCTGTCCCCACTTCCTCTCTGTCTCCCTTGATCCTCCTCTGCCTGCCCCTCGTGCCCCCTTCCACAACTCCACGTGCACTTTGTGCCCCCATGAGACCCCCATGAGGGTCTGGGCCACAGAGCTTCCCTGGACACGGGAGCGTCTTGGCAAGTCCAGGCCGTGGCACATGCAATGGACGCTGAGGCCTTTCTGGTGCTTCTGACCTGAACCTGGCTGTGACATTCTTATCTGGGGACAGAGGTCTCCGGTGAGAGCTGCCTTTGAGTTGGGCTGTGGCTCTGCCTGCCTTGGTTTTCTCTGGTGGGCAGCCACAAGGCTCTGCCCCAGCCTGCCTCCACCCCTGCCCCTGGTGGGCAGCTCTCCCGGGGCCTGGTCTGGAGCCATCATTGAGCTCAGCCACCTGGCAAGGCTGGAGTCCACCGCTGGCCTTTGGTCCTCCCGGAGGCCCTCTGCTCAGATGGAGCTTTGGAGGTGAAGCCCAGCCCTTGTGGGGCTCTGGCCCTGGCCCTCCAGTCAGCTTCCTCCCAACCCAGAGCCTCTCTTCAACCTGGGAGCTCCCAGGAGACCCTACCTCTGCCCCGCTGTGCCCTCCTGCACCCCTCTGCCCTCCTAGAGGCCCCATCCTACTCCATGCTCCCAGGGCCCTACCCCTGCTGTGGGGCTGACACATCCCCTCTGCAACCTCTTGGCCCTGCTCCCGCCCCAGCCCTCCTGTAGACCACCCTTAGGCAGGTGAGTCCACAGCCCCCTGCGAGGGATTCAGGTGAGGGCAGTGTTCCAAAGCCGCTACCCCCGATCATTCCCAGAGGAGCCTGGGCACAACAGCATTGCCCCTGCTGAGGGGCAAAGGGGACTGTCTCCTGTGGTGTTTGAGGCAGGGAACTTAGTCCGTCCTGCCCACGTGCAAACAGATGCCTCCTCGTCCAAGGATGAAGGCCTGGGCATGGCGGGAAGTGCGTGTGCCTGCGGGCTCCATGTGCAGTCTGCCCACATGGGGTGCTGAGGCCTGTGGGTGACGCACAGAGCTGGCAGGACTCGGGTGTCAGTCCTGGGATGGAGCAGGGTGCAGAGCTGCCGGGTCAGGGCTGAGGCATTGAGGCTGGGAGCCTCACTCAGTGTGCACAGCCTAGGCCTGCACAGATGTGTTCTGGACAGGGCCTGCTGGAGTGTCCAGGGGTTGCCATCCACTGTGGGGACATGGGGGTCTAGCAGGCTTGAATTCAGAGGAAGGAGGTGCAGGAGCCTGGGACAGGAGGGTACGTGACTAGAAGGCGAGGAGGGGAGGGCGAGCCTCTCCTTAGTTGGCCATTAGGCTGGGGGATGAGCTCTCCGGCCACTTGTGAAGAGCTGGGCCCTGGAGTGTCTTCACTGAGAACTGTCCTTTCACTCTGGTGGCCAGTCCTGCCCTTCCAAGACTGAAAGACCCTGCCCGGTCACCAGGCTACAGAGGGCAGGCAGGGAGGAACAAGCCAAGGCCTGCCCCTGAAGCCATAGACCCATGGGACACCCCCAGCTGGTGGCATCAGAGGGAAGTGGTCTCTAAGCTGGGGAGGGGAGCAGAGTGTGGTAGAGACACCAGGGAGCTGTAGTCCTGGATTTGGCCCTATCCCCTGCTGCAGCTTGAGCCTGGCTGTGCTCGTGGGGGTGGTATGTGTCAGGGAAGGGGCTCCATGGGTCTGGGCAGTGTGGCTGGTGTGGACTGGACTCCCTGAAATGGCTGGGCTCCTCCTGCTTGGCTCTGTGGGATGGTTCTTCTGTCCCCAGCTCCCGTGGCCCTGGCTGGAGCTGGGGCTCACTCTTGCCTCTCCATCCCCAGGCTGACTGGCAGCGAGCCCCTGACCATCCTCCCACTGACCCTGGAGCCTGAGGCAGCTGCCCAGGCTCACTTTAAGGCCTGTGATCGGCTGAAATTAGAGCGCAAGCAAAGGCGCATGTGCCGGCGGGACCCGGGCGTGGCGGAGACGCTGGTGGAGGCAGTGAGCATGAGTGCGCTCGAGTGCCAGTACCAGTTCCGCTTTGAGCGCTGGAACTGCACCCTGGAGGGCCGCTACCGCGCCAGCCTGCTCAAGAGAGGTGAGTGCCCAGGCCCTGCCCAGATCTGGCCAAAGAGCCCAGGTGGCAAAGATAGGACTGCAGGGCTGTGGGCATATCCCTCCTGCGTGCTCTCTTCCTCTGGGTCCCAGGTGACCTGAGGCCTGGCTTCTGGCAGTGGCTGGGGCCTGGACAGAGCAGCCCCTCACCTCCCTCCACCCATCCCCTCCATCACACACACTCATGGAGGGCCTGGTGGCATAGGACGTCTTGGCTCAGTCTTTGACAGGTCCCCGGGCTATCTGTGAGCGCTTGACTCATGCCAGGTATCTGAGTGCCCAGACACCTCCACCCAAGGAGAAGCCCTCCTCTCCTCCCTCCTGCACCTGGGGCACAGAGGTTGGGGCCCCTCCACAGCCTTGCCCCAGCTGAGGGCTGGGGTGCTGGGCGGATGATCAGTGGTAGATGCTTAGGGAGGTCCTCCACGGAGAAGGCCCTGGATTCCATCCCCAGCACTGCCAAAACAAAACCAAAGGAAACCAAGCATAGGGGACTTGAGGCCAGGGCAGGGCCACGCCCTGAGTTCCAGCACCCTGGACGTGCCCTGCACCCCAGGCAGGCAGCACCACACACCTGCTCACCTGAGGGGATGGTTCAGAGCCCCCAGCTGTGGTTTGGCTGCAACACGTGTGAAATGGGAACCTCCAGATGGGTGCAGGGTCCTGGGGCCCTGGCCTCACTGACCTGCCCCTGCTGACCCCAGGCTTCAAGGAGACCGCCTTCCTCTATGCTATCTCCTCGGCCGGCCTGACACACGCCCTGGCCAAGGCGTGCAGCGCCGGGCGCATGGAGCGCTGCACATGTGACGAGGCACCGGACCTGGAGAACAGAGAGGCCTGGCAGTGGGGCGGCTGCGGGGACAACCTCAAGTACAGCAGCAAGTTCGTTAAGGAGTTCCTGGGCAGGCGGTCAAGCAAGGACCTGAGAGCCCGCGTGGACTTCCACAACAACCTCGTGGGTGTGAAGGCAAGCAGAGCGGGGCGGGGCGCAGCGTGGGTCTGTTGAAGGCCCCGGAAGGGACAGGGGCAGGTGGGCGGGGTGCAGAGTGAGTAGGTGTGGCAAGACATGGGGGGTTGGGTACAGGATCTGTGGAGAGGCAAGGTGCAGGGTGGGTGGAGCTGGGCATGCAGTGGGCGGGGCCCAGGGTGAGGGGAAGGGGCTGGGCGCAGGCCTGGGGTTGAATGTGGATGAGTGGACATAGGAAGGGAGGGGCTTGCTGGACGGAGGCTACTTCCCATAGAGCTTGTTAACCATAGGACAGATGGGGGCACTAGCCATGGAGGGGTGCCCCGTCGTGCCCCAGTGAGACATCCCCTGCATCCCCTGTGGAGAAGAGGAACTGGAGGCCCCAGGATAGTCTGGGAGGGACAGCTGGATGGGCCCCTCTGGCCTGCCACTGCTGGTCTAGAGCCCAGAAGGGTTCCTGGGTTGTCGTGGAACCAGGGGTCGGCGGGATGTGCCCCTCCTGCTAGGGCAGCCCTCAGGCTTGTCACCAAGACTGTTGAGAGCAGTCATAGTGGGAATGTGTCACCTGGGGGTCCTGGGAAGAGTCTGGGAGTGCAGAACCCACTCACCCAACTCAGGGCTGTCCACGCCTCTTCTGCTGGTCCCTCTATAGCCAGACTCCGAGCAGAGCTAGCTACAAGAGACCCAACTAAAAAGACTCAAGTTTCAGAAAGAGAAATTTCCAAGCTCTCCAGTGGGCCCTTTGGGAGGCCTTGGGCTGTAGCCTGGGTGAACCTGGCTCTCTGGCTCTCTGGCTGTCCTTCCCGTCACCAGAGCTCCAGATGCTGGCTCCTGCAAGGGAGGGGCAGATCCCTAACTCTAAGACACCCGACCCCAGTCCCCGACCAGCCCTGACCACCAAAGGCTGACTCCAGGCCCAGCCTGGGTCTCAGGAGGGCAGGGCCAGCACGCCTCCTCAGGAGCCGATCTTTATGAGAAGGCAGAGTTCCGGCCACGCACTTGTTAAGCACTCAGTCTCCCTGTCCATCAGTGCTCTGCTGCCTCCTCCTGCCTTCCTGAGCCGGCTGGCAGGCGGGTGAAACTGGAGGGCAGATTAAATCCTCAGGCTAGGCCCTGGTTTTCCTTTGTGTTGACCCCTCCTTCCCCAGTCGCCCTTTTGTGAGCTATTAATGAAAAGTCAGAATGTGAAAAGCCCTGGACCTGGGGCAGCCACATTTTAATTAAACCCGTCTAGGTTTCTCAGCAAAGCATCACTAAGTGGAGTCTTCGTGGCCGTGGCCGCAGGAGGGGGCCGGTGGCTGCATTTCTTAACCCCCCACCCAGCCTGCCCTCCTGGGGCCATGGTGGGAACTCGTGGTCTGGCTCCGGGCCCACCTGGGAAAGGGCTAGTCCCCTCCCCACTTGCTTCTGCCCCAGGGAAGAGATCCCAGGCTGGAGATCCCAAGGGAAAGCCAGCCCCTCTTGGGACCCCAGCCTCCTCCCAATGTGGACCGTGGGTGCTCAGCTGGGGCTGCTCCTGGAGAGGCAGAGGAGCACCCCGCTCGGGAAGCTCTTCCAGCAGTAGAATTCTCTCGCTGTCAGGAGTGGGCTTCTGCCCTTCTGCAGCGACTGACCTACAACAGCAGCTGGGGCTCAGGGCTGTGCCTGTGGGTCCCCAGTACTTAGGTGGGGTCAGGGCACGGTTGTCCAGCTTGTCCAGTGAGTGACATAGCAGACTTCAGTGGGCCTAGGGTTGTTGAAGGGGAAGAGGGGTGGACATCCAGGCAGGAAGGGGTGTCTCAGCAGGGTGGGGGGTGTCTGCTCACAGAGGTTTGGGGAGGTGTCCTGGAAGGTAAGGTGCAGCCATAGGACCTCTGTCCTGGGTAGTCCCTGGCTTGGAGGGAGAGGGACCTGCACAGGGACCAGGGAGTGGAGCCTCCATGTCAGAGAGATGGTGATGACCCCTGCTGGCCAGGCTTGGGTCTGTCCAGCCCTGGGTGGGTAGTTGGGCTACCTGGCAGGTGCTCTCACATCCATGCCTTCTGCAGGTGATCAAGGCCGGGGTGGAGACCACGTGCAAGTGCCATGGTGTGTCAGGCTCCTGCACCGTACGGACTTGCTGGCGGCAGCTGGCGCCCTTCCACGAGGTGGGCAAGCACCTAAAGCACAAGTATGAGACGGCGCTCAAGGTGGGCAGCACCACCAACGAGGCCACGGGTGAGGCAGGTGCCATCTCCCCACCACGGGGCCGGGCCTCAGGGGTGGGCAGTGCTGACCCGCTGCCCCGCACACCCGAGCTCGTGCACCTGGACGACTCACCCAGTTTCTGCCTGGCCGGCCGCTTCTCCCCAGGCACAGCTGGCCGCAGGTGCCACCGTGAGAAGAACTGTGAGAGTATCTGCTGTGGCCGCGGCCACAACACGCAGAGCCGGGTGGTGACAAGGCCCTGCCAGTGCCAGGTACGCTGGTGCTGCTATGTGGAGTGCCGGCAGTGCACACAGCGCGAAGAGGTCTACACGTGCAAGGGCTGAGCCCAGGCCCTCCAGCCCTGCAGTGTGCACACAGTGAGAGGAGGTCTACACCCACAGGGGCTGAGCCCAGGCCCTCCAGCCCTGCCGTGTGGGGTGTAGGCAATGCACACAGTGAGAGGAGGTCTACACCCACAGGGGCTGAGCCCAGGCCCTCCAGCCCTGCCTGGGGTGTAGGAAATGCACGGAGTGCAGGGTTCACACCTGCAAGGACTGAACCCCGGCTGTGGCAGGCATTGTGCAGCAGGAGGCAGCTCCAGCTGCAAGGGCTGAGCCCAGGGCCCCAGGGTTGGTGTCTGGGTCAGCTGTGGAGGCCAGCTTCTGTCTGGCCTCCCCAACCCCTGTGCTCCTGCCCAAGGCCTGAGCTTTCTCCCATGACCCGAGAGCGTTGCAGCAATGCTTTCTCAGCTGTCTCCATCCCTGACACCAGTCCCCCATCTGGGCCCCAGTCTGTTGGCTGCCCCTCCCCGCCTCCGGGCTCCCTCTGAGGCTTGGAGGGCAGGTGCACCTTTGTGACCACAAGGCCGCCATGGGGCACGGGCCTGGCCCGGCACCCAGCACCAGCACTGTCTTCAGAGAGCCAAACCACTAGGAGAGTGCACAGCCCTCCATCTCCAGGGCCCTGCTGCCCAGGTGCCCGGGTGGGGAGGACTCTGCCTTCCCTCTCTGACATCGAGCACTTCTCTTTGGAGTGAGTATCAGTAACTTTAAGTTATTATATTATATTATATTATTATTATTATTATTATTATTATTTAACTAATATAATAATTATTATTTTCTCCATCCCCTTTGCCTCTTGGGCTGACTCTGTCTTGCCCTGAGCTGGGCAGGGAGGGCTCCTCTGTCCCTGTGCTCCAGTCTTCCTCCCGACCTGTTTGCCCTGTCGTTTGAAACCACTAAATTGAGATGATATTGTTAAATGAAGCAAGTGGCCTGCAGAGCTTCTTGGAAGCCGGCCCCCCACCCCATGCCAAGGAGACAGTGCCACTTGGTGGCTGTGCTCTGTACCTTATGGGCAGAAAGTCAACACCAGGGTCTCTTGCAGATTCTGGGCCTTGGGGTGGCAGAGGGGTGGGCTTGGTGAAAGAGGCAAGGCCATCCTTTGAAAGTTCATCCCATGGAGAGACCACACTTGCTCGTGTGTCACAGGGGTGGGGGCAGGCAGGGACAGACGCACTTGGAGAGTCTCTGGCTGGCCTCTGACAGTGGCACACCCTTCTTTGGGGCCATGCTGTTGTTTTATCAGGGGGAGGGGTGACCGACACTGACCTAGTTTGGTTTGAGCATGTGTGTGTGGGGTGTGTGTGTTGCGTGAGTGTAGGTCGTGTGTGCATACTGTGCTGGTGTGGTCAGCGGTCACTTGGGTTGTCCCACCTCCTTGGTGTACCACATAGTGGCCCTTTGGCTCACAGAGGTCTGGCCTGCAGTTTTTTTGGGTGGGTGGCCTCATGTGGGATGGGGTCTGGGAGGAGGCAGGTGTGGAACTACTGAGCAAGGAATGGGCTCCTCAGAGCCCGGTGTCCAGGAAGCAAAGGGGAAACTGTTTTTGAAAGGAAGCCTGTTTATGTGGCTGCAGGTCTCTGGTCCTTCTGAATGGTGTCAGTACCGTTTATTCTCCTGGGTTCAGATGGCAGCCCTTGGTCAAGGCCCCGTCCCAGCAAGTGAGTGTGGGTGGGCTGTGTGAGGGCTGCATCCCGGTGACCAGAGGGGCAGAGTGGCTGGCGGGCCCGGGGGGCCTGTCCTCCCAGGTGTCCACACCTGCCAGTGTCCCAAGCAGCAGGCCTGGCCACTCTGCCCCTGAGACTGGAGCTCAGTCGTGTGATTCGTGGAAGGACACCCAAGGGCCAGGGTCTTCTTACCCAATACCAGCTGAGCTGTGTCCTCAACATTCAGAACAGGCTCTTCACCCGGGGCGGCCTGCAGAGGTCTGTTGGTGGTTTTGTTTCTCTCTAAAGACACACAGAGCGTCCTGCTCAGTGAGGAGGCCACCGTGCCGGCTGCGGCCTCTGACCTTGTGGGACAGCGTGGAAGGAGCTGTTCTGTGGGGCGCGGAGCCAGTGGTCTCCCTCTGCCCCATCCACCTGCTCCCACCAGCCCAGCGGGGGCCTGACCTGAGCCTGCCTCTGGCCGGGTGGGTGGCCCAGGAGGGAGGGGCGTCCCTGTGCTGAGGCTCCCACGAGCCTGTTGATTTCTCTACCTCATCTGTAGCCCGTGGGTGTGAACCCGAGTGACTGTGGAGAATGTATTTATTTAACAGCTTTGTATAACAGAACCAGAAACAAATGGAGTACTAAATAAATGTATTTTAAGTTATGCCCACTTGAGTCTGCCACCTTCACAGGGGCCCTGGGGGTCGGGGTAGGCAAAGGAGGCGGCTGCAGGGAGTGGGGAATGTGAGGAGGACTGGGGAGGAAGCCTGGGCAGGCAGAGGGAGGACGGGAAGAGGAAGATGTGGGCCCAGGACGAGGAGCCGTTGCTTGTAGTGGGCCTGTGTCCCCATGCCATGTGGCTGCCCAGGCCCCACTGGTCTCTCTACCTCCTGTGTCCTCTGGGCAGGGGCTTACTCACCCACTCCCACCCAGTTCTCTCCCTCCCTCCCAGGCTGTGCAGGGGACGGCCCCCCACAGGCCAAGCCCTCCTACTCAAGTCCACCGTGGTCCCCACCCCTCTGACACATCCTGCTGGAACCCCTGATGGCTCCTGCTCGTGCCCTGACTCCCCTGAGTCGCTGCCCTCTCAGCCCTCCACCTGTTCCCTGGGCCTCCTTGGGGAGCATCTGGGAGAGGCCTCCATGGAAAAATTCAAATCTGCCTAATTTGAATTCCAAATTCTCTTTCCTGACCCTGGGACTCTCCTGGGAAGGGAGGATGGCCCCCAGTGCTGAGTCCTCGCCTCCAGCCTCTGGCCTCTACTGGGCTGAAGTCCCCCTCTCAGGATCTCCACAGACTACCTTTAGCTCCCAGGCCTCTGCCCAGCAGGCCAGGCCTGAGTGGGCCTGTTCTTGAATGTTGGAGGCAGAACTGTCCAGCCTGGGTGAGAATCTGGCCGGGTCAGTTTCCCATGGCCTGCCCCACTGAGGAACCCTGACTGGTCTTCTCCGGTGGGTCCTGGGTCCCAGCTGTGCAGCTAGGGTTCCCGTGTGGGTGGATCGTCCAGTGTTCAGGGTCTGTACCTGCAAGCCTGCATACAGGTGGCTTTGTGGCTGTGTACAGTTGCGTCTGCGTGTCCACATGTGTGTACGTGTGTGTTCAGAGGGGCTAGGTCCGTGCATCTGTTATGCATGCATGTCTGTGGCTGGGACCATGTTTGTTCACATGTGCCAAGTGTGTGTGTGCACACATACATGGCCCACATGTCTGTGTGCTCGCCCATGGCTGGCTCCACAGTCTGCATGCTGTGTGTGTGTGCATGTGTGTTGTTCACGTTTTTCTGCATGCATGTGCATGTGTGAGTGCTGTGGGGACTAGTGCTGGGCTGTAGCTTGCCGCCTTGCCCTGTGTAGTGTGGGGGGCCTGCCTCCAGAACCCCCTGCCCCTCTCTCTGGCCTCTTCAGCTCTGAGCTCCAACAGGTCCATTGCCTGAGGCAGGAAGGAAAACCTCTCCTGACCAACCGCTTCTGCCAGGTGGGTAGAGACACCCTGTAGGCGGCCAGGTGCTCCCCACCTATTAGGGCAGAGGAGAAGCTTCTAGGCAGTTCTGGAGCACAGGGCACCTGGAGCTGCCATCCTGGAGGTGGGACTGAGGGTCACAGCCCCTTCCTGGAAGCCCAGGGTTCTGGGCTGGGGTCTCTGTCCTGGCCAGTGTGGGGGGCTGGGAGGGTGGTGGCCTGACTGGCAGCTTTGCTGGACGCCTGTGGATGGGAGTGGAGGAGGAGCCAGCACGTTGCCAAGGAAACAAGACCCAACAAACACTCCCTCCCCCCCTCGGCCTGGTGGGGGGCCTGTGGCAATGACCTCATCTGCCCACCCAGCCCCTCTCCCAAGGCCAGGCTGAGGTGGGGGGTCCTGGGCTGTTTGTGTTGGGCCTAAGTCCATGGAAACGGCCGGCCAGCGGTTGTGAGCAGGCAACCAGTGGCCTGACCTCCCAGAGCTAGGGAGGGGAGGGGTCCTAGAAGGGAGGGGAGAGAAAGAGGAGGGAGGAGGAAGAAGGAATGGGGAAGTGGGGTACCCAAGAAGCGGGAGGAGGAAAGAGGAGAGAGGGTGGGGGATCCAAGAAAGAAAGGGAGGGAAATTAGGGGGGGAAGAGAGGGGGAAGGGAGGAGGGGGGGAGGGCGAGGTGGGAGGGGGAGGGGGAGAGGGACAGGGAGAGGGGAAGAGGAAGGCAGAGGAGGGAGAAGGGAGAGAAGGGAGGAGGAGGACAGAGGGGAAGGAGAGTGGGAAGAAGAGGGGGAGGGGACTGAGGAGGAAGGCTGGAGAGGCACCTGCCCTTGGCAGTGAGGGGCCAGGGCAGCTCCTGGGGGAGGTGCCCTAAAGGACTAGAAGGGCCTGAGTGAAGGGGCTCAGGACGTGGGGCAGGTAGGCCAGCCCTGCCAAGCCCTGGGGGTTCCGGGGCTGGGTAGGGTGAGAGCTCTGTGGAGCAGGGCCTCGGTGTGGATTTTACCCTGTGACCTCCCTCTCCTAGAGGATCTCCCTTGTCTTCCCCAGCCAATGTCTGTGGGCAGGTTGGATGCCACCCAGCCTGCAGTGAGCTCTGACGCTGGCCCTGGTGCTGCCCAGGTAGCCATGGTTAGAACGCCCACAGCGAAGGTCCAAGGGTTCCAGGGGTCGTGCGTCTCAAGGCAGGGGCCAGAGCCTGTCTCCCTCCCTCTCAAAACGTACGCATCTTTGTGTTGTTTTAAATAAGTTGGAAACATCTGATTCTGTGTCCCAAATGATATTCCTCCCAAGGTGACTGTTTCCACCCTGGCATGAGTGCACCCCACCCCTGCTCAGCCCCCTTCCTGCTGAGGTGTTCGAGGTGTTCGCTTTGGCGTTGTTTGCCCCCCTGACTAGGGATCCTGAAAAGATAAGCCTCTCCTCTGGGGCCCTGTGTTCAGCAGAAGGTGGTGGCCACACTTGGGAAATGGAGATGTTCTTCTCTCCTTCCTGTCTATTGAGAAACTTAGTGTTGTGTTTTTCTAGCAATGTCAAAGATAGGTAAGATGTTTTTCTTCTAAATTTGGTGTGTCATGCAGGCTGAATATCAATCATCTGAAATGCTTGGGGCCTGAGATGTGTTACAGATGTTAGGCTTTTTTTTTTTTGGGGGGGGGGGGATATTTGTAAAAGTTGAATACCCCTAATCTGAAAATCCAAAATCCTAAAATCCAAAGTCCAAAACTTTTTGAGGGTCACATAGGTACTTAAAGTTTAAAGTTTTGGATTTCAGATTTTTTGGATTAGGGATGCTCAACTGCAAAGCAGTGCCATTGTTACTGGATAATTGCATTTCTCTATCCATTCATCCAGCTGTCCACCCACTTATCTATCCATTAGTCTATCCTTTCACCCTACTATCCACCCATCCATCCATTTCCCCATCCATCAATCCACCCACCTATCCATCTATCCATCCATACATACATACATACGTCCCCCAGCCACCCACCTATACATCCATCTATCCGTTTCCCCATACATCCATGCATCTGTCCCCCCACCCATCCACCCACCTATATATCCACCTATCCATTGCTCCATCCATCCATCCATCCAACCCCCATCCATCCAACCACCTATCCATCCATACATACATACATACATACATACATCCCCCAACCACCCACCTATACATCCATCCATCCATTTCCCTGTCCATCCCCACCCACCCGTCCATCCACCCACTTCCCCGTCCATCCACTCAGGACAAGTATCCATCAAGTGCCTCATACATGCCAGGTAATGCCAATGCTAAAATCAAGGGTATTGGCATCAGCATTAAAACTGTATGTTCCATGGAGGAAAATCCATTGTGAACAACTAACTGTCCATGTAACTGTCCTACCATAAACTATCAGGGGGGACAAACCCTGCAAACTCTAAGTCTGTTATGGTGGTGACATGTATGAGAAGAGGTCCCCAGAGTCTGGCCACAAAGAAGCCCCTGCTGATGCTCACAGAAAACACACCTAGCCCACAGGGAAAGCTTTGAAGGAAATGGAGTGTAGGCTGCCCAGACTGGAGCAGAGGCCAGGCGTCCAGTCACTGCCTATGGGACGGGGTGTGAAGACGGCAGGTGCAGACTGTCAAAGGGCCATGCTCAGGCAGGAGTGGGGTGGCTGGAGCAGGGTGGGCAGCCAGCTTGGGACAGCTGAAAGCTGCCACCTCGGTCCACAGAGGCCACAGCATGGAGTTTGGGCAGTAGCTGAGGACAGCCTCCCACATTCTGCGGCTTCCCCCTGCGAGGTTCAGGCTGTAACCAACCCGATGGCCTGACTTCTGGACTTTTGCTTATCTCTGCACTGTCCACTTTTAGCAAGAGCTCTGCTTCAGCACCCTCGCTATCTGATGGGTTCCTCACCCCACCACCCCCAGATGATGTCTGGTCACTGGCCTGCCTGCAGCAAGAATCCTGGGTCCAGCCAGAGCCCCTGTCTGCTCCTGGCCACGTCCCAGCCATGGATCCCGCTTTCCACTTGCTCATGCTGTGTCTGGAGGGGAGCCCGGTTCTGTACCAAGACTTCTTTCTCCCCATTGAAATTGCCCTGAATAAAATCTGATTTTGCTGCTATAATTTCCATCCAGCTCTGGTTTCCTTGGATGCTGGTGTCTCTCCCAATATGACATGGGGGGCAGGTTTGCCTGGCCATTTGCTGCTACAGGTGTCCAAGGAGCTGTGCAGAATGGTCCTGCAAACAGAATCCCCAGGAAGGAGCAGGAGGGAGGACAGTGCCCACCACCCTGGGGCACATTCTGGTGAGCAGGAAACAGCAAGAGGAGCCGCGGGTGGTGTGGGAGCAAGGGCGTCCCTGTGGGAGAGCAGCCGGGACCAGAAGGGGGTGCTGGGAGGAGGGAACTCCTAAGGCAGGGCAGTGGGGGTCAGCCGGGAGAGTGCAGGCCAGGGGGCTGTGCTGGTGAGGTGTGCCCAGCCCCCCAGGTCAGGTAGGGGAAGTCAGGTTTGGCACAGGGAGGGCTAGGGCAGGGGTCCAGGGAGTCACGGGGTCTCCTGGAAGAATCTTGATAATGGGTATGGAGGGGTGAGGGGCTGGTGGACACTGAGGAAGAGGGTACCGTAGGGGATGGGCCAGCAGGCTCCAGCAGGGGCCTGGACACAGCTGTAGGGGAGCTGGCCAGCTGTGGAGGAGAGGGAGTCAGCTCCCCCCCCCACCCCATGCTGGAGCCCAGGGAGGAGCCAGGGCCGTCCCCTGCTCTAGATGCCAGCGCAACCTCAGTGGCATTTCTGCACCAGGTTCCGAGAGCGGGGGAGGTACGGGGGCGAGGAGGCCCATGCAGGCCGTGGACCCTGGACCCACTGGGAGTGAACTCTCCTGTTAGGACCCTGTCTGGGTGCAGGGCAGGTCTCCGGCACACCTGGAGCCAAGCTTGGGGCCTGTGGGTGCCACCAGCACGGGGCAGCCTGGGCACCTGTCCCAGGTGCCAGCAGAGCAACAGCTTCTCTGCCTGGCTGGCCTGCGGAGGTGACAAGGCACAGGGGAGCCTGGAGGGGAGCCAGAGGACGGAGGTGGAGCTGGCTCCATGTGGCTGTGCATGGTGACGGAGCCACGGGACAAGAGTGCCACTCAGCCAGTGCCCACTGAGGGACCCGCTGTGTGGAATCCCCGCTGTAGGCACCTGTGTGCAGAACGATGTCCCCTCTCACCTCCTGTCCACTCACGGTCTCCAGGCTGGGCCTGCGGGTCGCTCTGTGCAGGTGGAGTCTGCTCCTCAGGGAAGGGGTGTGTCCTGGGCGTGGACCCCTGTGGTGTGACAGGGACCCTAGTCACAGGCAGATGTCTCAGCAGAGGACACAGTTGGGCCCACCAGGGGGCCCAGAGAGGCTACAACTTTGTGAAGTAAGCACATCGAGCAGCAAGAAACGAGGGGCTGCACCACCCTGGCTTGGCCCACTGCACAGGGCTCAGGGCAGGTGGCCAGCTGTGGATCTTGGAAACTGTCACTGATAGTGTCCCCTGCTGGTGACATTTGTGGTGCCCCAGGAAGTTCTCCATGCCAAATAGCTCCTTAGGGCTCCCACGTGGCGGATGGGCAGGTGAAACCTGGGCCATGCGGGGTCCACAGGCAGGGGCTGCTTCCCAGGACCCCCACCCCAGCATTGTGCTGGATGTTGGGTGGACCCTGAGCCCACGGGGCCCAGAGACCCTGTCCTGCCTGGCATCTCAGCTGCTCCCATGTCCTGGTACACAGTGGTGCTCAGACAGACACAGAAGACAGGTGGGCCCCATCCTCCTTCTGGGGGACAGTGAGGTAAGCCCCCTCCCCGAAGGTCCTCAGCGAAGGGCTATGCACGGGAGGAAGGGCCAGCAGGCCTGGGAAGGAGTGCTGACTTGGAGGAGGCTGGGAGGGACCCAGGGCAATTGGGGAGGGGAGGACGGGCTGGAGGGACTGTCCCCCACTCCCTGCACCTCCGCTGCAGCCCCCACGGAAGGGCTGGCTCTGGTCACCGAGCAGCCATGCAGCAGGCTGGACAGGGACAGCCTCCAAGCCACATACCACAGTCTGCCCTTTGGGCTCAGGGAGAATGTCCCCCTCCAGCCGAGGGGACCTGGGGCAGAGCTGCCCTCTTGGACCTGGGGATGGCAGCAGGCAAACACCACAGGTGCCCCAGTGTCCTGATGTGTGTGTCCCCAGAGCCTCTGCAGGCTGCACCCCTACTGGCTTCTGCCTGACCTCACGGTCATACCCACCAGCTAACTTCTGCTGCCCTCTGGGTGTTCTTCTGTCCCTCTGGCTGCCCCCTGGCTGTTCCTGGACCCTGGGCTGCCCCTGTTCACCATGAGGCTGCCCAGTGATTTCCCCCCTGACAGATGGAGCCCAAGGGAGCAGGGCTCCTTTGTACCAGAACCGTGCCCCGCTCCTGCTGTAGGAGGAGAGGAACCTGCTCCCTGACACCGTCTTCAGTGTGTGGCCTCTGGACAGCCCGGTCCTGAGGACAGCCCAGAGCCAGAGAGAGACAGAGAGGCAGAGAGAGAGAGAGAGAGAGAAACAGAGACAGAGGAGCAGAGGGGGACAGAGATAGAAAGAGAGAAAGACAGGCCAACAGTGCAGGTCACCTCCCCTGGGGAATGGAGCAGACAGGGACAGTCCTAGCGCCCCCCTTCCACTGGCGCTAGGCACTAGGGGTGCTTGGCTGGAGGAGGGGGTGGACTGGGCCCTTACTGGTGCCCCCCACACCCTCTCTGAATTCTGCTCCCCAGACCCCTGCATCTCACCCAGCCTAGCCTCCTCTCTGGTGCCTAAACCCAGAAACCTGGGGCTGCGGCCTCCTGGGGGATCAACCTGCTCATCCATCTGCCCTTCCACACTGTGACCCTGTGGCCAGCAACTGGACTGTCCTAGGATGCACCCTGTCAAGACCTAGGAGCCTGCCTGGAACCCCAGCCTTCTCACCCTTCAGTCAAACTCCCTTTCCAAGGGCTCAAGTGGCCAGGTGCAGTGCCACACCTGTAACCCTGGTAACTCTGGAGGCTGAGGCAGGAGGATTGCAAATTTGAGGCCAGCCTGGGTTACTTTGAGAGGCCCTGTGGGGGTGGGCTCAGCGTAGAGCCTGGCTTAGTCCCCAGTGCCACGCACACGACCCAGGTGCCACGTCCTCCTGCCTGCAGCCATCTGGGTTACCTGCCAGGCCCAGGGGATGGGAGTGAGGGTACACCCATCGCCGGGGGGATGCACCTCGTGTCTGTGTTCATGGGGAGAGGGGCTCTCTGGACCCAGGGTTGACTGGTGGAGGAAAGCTCAGGACGCCTCCCCAGCGGGGGTGAGATACGGAGGAGAGGCCAGACTTGTCCCTTGCTGCCTCAGGACAGTGATCAGTGCTGGCTGCCAGGAGCCCAGGGGAAGCCTGGGCGTGGGCTGGGGCGAGAGCTCACGCCAGTCAGTCCGCAGGGCTGCGGGGCAGGGACGGAGGGGGAGTATTATGTAAACACTCGGCTGCCGCATTCTAGCAGGATGAAATCATGCTCCTCTGGCTCGAGGCTGGGAGCCGGCCAGGAGGGCTGGGTGGGCCTGGGGCTGCACCAGGCCCTCAGTGAGGGGTCTTGGCGAGGGGCGTGCTGGAGTCCCCCAAGCTGAGGCAGCCAGAGTGCAGCCACCGCTGGGAAGCAGCGCCTTGGCTGGGTTCTTCTCCGCCAGGCTCAAGGGCCTGTGAGAGGAAGGGTCAGGGCCCTGCTGCCCAGAAGGCCGCAAGTCTCTTGTGGGGCCCACTCCTTCCATGTGGCATACAGAGGCATGTGCATAGAGGACGCTGCATAGCTCCTCCTGGACCCACAGCACCTGTGGCCACCTTGTCCCCTAGAGAGTCCACCCTGGAGGCCAGAGGCCTGGCTGTGCTGGACTTGCCCAGCCCCACTCAGCGAGGCCTAGTGCAGCCCAGGGCCTCCAGCCACCCTAGTAGCTCCCAATCTGTGGGTCACCCAGTGCTCAGGAAGGGACAAGCACTGAGGAGACCAGGGTGTGCCAGGTGGGAGAGATGCTTGGGGGCCAGGGTGTGACTAGACAGGGCTGCAGTGAGCCCTGCAGTCCCCTCTTGAGTGGGCAGTGCCGGACAGTCTGATGGCCTCCTGCCCCTTTCTGCCAGCTGAGGTCCAGGTGTGCAGGGCACAGGCTGTGTCTCATGGTGCAGACAGGGAGAGACAGGGGGACAGAGACAGGGATTGACAGACAGGGGGACAGAGACAGGAGACAGAGATAGGGATGAAGAGATAGGGAGAGAGACATGGGACAGAGATAGGGATGGAGAGATAGGGGGACAGAGACAGGGGACAGAGACAGGGGGACAGAGACAGGGATGGGGAGACAGGGAGAGAGACAGGGGACAGAGACAGGGTGAGACAGGGAGGGAGACGGGGATAGACACAGGGAGAGACAGGGAGGGAGACAGGGGGACAGAGACAGGGATGGAGAGACAGGGAGAGAGACAGGGATGGAGAGACAGGGGACAGAGACAGGGATGGAGAGACAGGGAGAGAGACAGGGATGGAGAGACAGGGGACAGAGATAGGGATGGAGAGACTGGGAGACAGAGACAGGGATGGAGATTTAGGGAGAGACATGGGGACAGAGACAGGGAGAGAGACAGGGGACAGAGAGGGATGGAGAGATAGAGAGACAGGGGACAGAGACTGGGATGGAGAGTCAGAGAGAGAGACTGGGATGGAGAGACAGGGAGAGAGATGGGGGACAGAGACAGGGATGGAGAGATAGGGAGAGAGACAGAGGACAGAGACAGGAAGAGAGACAGAGGACAGAGACAGGGATGGAGAGACAGGGAGAGACAGAGGGACAGAGACTGGGATGGAGATTTAGGGAGAGAGGCAGGAGGACAGAGATAGAGAGACAGGGGTCAGAGACAGGGATGGATAGACAGGGAGAGAGGGGATTGAGATAGGGATGGAGAGATAGGGAGAGAGGGGACAGAGACAGAGGTACAGAGACAGGGATGGAGAGACAGGGAGAGAGTCAGGGATGGAGAGATATGGAGAGAGACAGGGGGACAGAGACAGGGATGGAGAGATAGGGAGAGAGACAGGGAGACAGAGATAAGGATGGAGAGATAGGGAGAGAGACAGGGAGACAGAGAGTGGGATGGAGACATAGGGAGAGAGACAGGGGACAGAGACAATGACAGAGGCGGAGATGGGGACACGGGGAGAGACACAGAGACAGAGTCAGCGGGTGGGAGACATCCCCAGTCAGTGATGTGGCTGGGGATTGGCTGGGGTGGTGGCCCCAGGACATGGTAGTCTGTTGCCTCTGGGGAGTTCTAAGTCTTCTGAGGGCAGCTGGGGGGGGGGGTCACTGGTCATGGGGCCCTCATGTTCTGGCCTCTGCTCTGCGTGGCCCCTCCGTCCCCACGTCCCCAGGGGTGGACAGCCTGCTGCCCACTGCTCACCTCAGGAGCAGGAGCCCACACTGATGACTGCGCCTGCCTACTGGTGTCCCCCCGTTTCCTCAACCCCAGCCTGTGCTGGGTGTCACCGGTGTGTCCTCATGTGTGTGGGCAGATGGACAACAGGTGTCAGGGGCTGCAGCTGACGTGGGGATTCCCTGGGGACCCTGGGGCTCGAGCTCAGGTGCTGGGACCTGGGGAGAGACGTGGAGAGGGAACGTGAGTCGGCCATCCCGCCTGCCTTGGAGGGTGTGTGGCCAGGGACGGTTGGGGGCCAGGCCAGCCTCTCGAGTCCCCACCCCGGCTGCCTGCGAGCGCTGAGCTGGGGAGAAGCCCCCACTCTCGGCCCTTGGGCAGGGAGCCATTTGCCCACCTCGGGCAGGTTCCTGGGCCCTCCCCCATGGGTCCGTGGGCAACAGGTGGGAAACAGCGGGTCTTCCCAGCCCCCTGTGCACATGGGGTCCCCAGTGCTCAGATGGGTCTCCAGTGGTCCCAGGGTCACAGGGTCCCACTCTTGTCAGGCAAACAGGGAGGACTTCCTGGAGGAGGGTTGGGCCAGGCTAGAGCTGAGGTGGCCTCAGGGGACGGCATGGGATCGCTCTGGCAGCTGTGGGAAGAAACCTTGAGTTCTGTGTGTGCATGAGCGTGCATGTGCACATGTGTGCGCTCCCCGTCCAGGCCCTGTGAAGACCCCGGGAGCACAGCGACTCAGATCCATCTGACGGGAGACGCTGCGGCGCCGTGTGTCAGGTTCCGGGCAGTGGCGGTCAGCTCCTAGCCTGTCCCCTTCTGTGACTCCTACCTATGAGGATGTGGCAGAAGGCTCAGGTCAGGACAGGACTCTGAGCCGCTCTGGTGGCCTGAGGGCAGGGTGAAGCCCACCACCGCAGAGGCACGAGGATGTGGGCTCCTCTGGGTGACTTCGCTGATGCCACCTGCTTCTCAGCAACCCCGTCCCCTCTTCAGAGCTGCCTCCACTGGCTGGCCCAAGGGAGGGCCCCACTTCAGCCCAGTCCAGGGCTCTGCGCCCTGCCAGTGCCTGTCCAGGAGCCCTGCAGGACTCCAGCATCAGATCTGAGGTGGTGGTCCAGACCCCTGCTGCTGAGAGCAGGAGGGGAGACCCTCACCATGGCTGGGGTGGCCTACAGACCCCACTTCCCCATGAGGCTGTTGAGGGAGGACATGCCCAGTCTGGAGACTTGGGTCAAGAATCACGTCTGGCTGGTACAGATGAACTCAGCCCCCTCAGCTGCCCTGGGGATCAAAGTCCACTCTGGATGGGTCTGTGGCCTGTGTCTGGGAGTCTGGCTACCACCCGTGACCATCTCGGACCTCTGAGGAAGGGCCGCTCCAACCCCATCTCCACAGGGGCGCTCCTGAGCAGAGAGCTTCTTCCTCTCCAAGGTGGGTGGGCACCCAGGGGCAGGCTATGCAGGACAGGGCTGGGATACTGGGCAGCATCTTTGTGTGACCCCATGGAAAGTGGTAAGGCAGCTGGGTCTGGGGATTGGGTAGGGGTGTCCAGAAGAAGGAGGGGGATAGTCTCCCATCCCAGGCCCCTCTGCCCTCACTCTGCACTCCTTCAGAACCACAGGATCCTGAGAACCAGCCTCCTTCTGGCCTCCTGGCCTTTGTGTGGCCTGGCCTCTGGCCTGGAGTACTCTTCAGGCTTCGTGAACTCTTATTCACACAGCAAAGCCCATCTCAAAAGGCCCCCTTCCCTGGGCCATCTTCCCTGATAGCACCCCTGGACAGAGAGCTGGAAATTTCCTCTAGATGACTCTCCATCCTGGACCTACCCCACCACTCTGCATACGAACCTGCTCCAAGTGCCCCTTTCACTGTGGACCCCAACCTGGGCAGGATGGAGGTGCCAGCTCCTAGAACATGGCTCAGGGTCAACAAGTGACCACTCAGGGAGGGAAGATGTAGGACTGGATGGTCAGAGAGCACACTCGGATGGGGAGCCTGAGACCTAGAGAGACCCCCGGAAGCAGGTGCCCATGTGCCCCAGACTTCCCACACTCCCCTTCCTCCTCACTGCTGCCCTTTGTCCTCCTCCTGGGCCCAGTGGGCAGCCCAGGCCTTGCTGCCTGAGGGGAAAGCAGCTGGATGCCCATCCCTGAGCCCACGTGAGACTCCCAGTGGGCTTGGTGCTGAGCAGCTGCCTGACACACGCTGTCCACTGGGCCCTCAATGGGTGGGCACAGCAGGCCCCCATGACCAGGTGGAGCTGCTCTCCCAGCTGAGCATGCCCGGGGCCTGAGGCTGGCAGCCCTGAGGGACCTCCCCTCACACCTGGGGCCACTCTTCCCAGGAGCAGGCCGAGCCCCAGGAGCCCAGGCTGATTGCTGCCTGGTGGATGGCCCCAGCAAGAATGATCCTTTCCACCTGGGTTTGGGATGGGGAGGAACATAGAGAGGTCAGAGTCTGTCCTTGGCCAGCTACTCCATTCCTACTGAGTTCTGCCCTGACCACTGGGCGCCCATGCTGATCTTTGCACTGTCCAGCTTGGGGAGAACCCTGCTGTGTCGATGCAGCCGAAAGCCCTGCCCTCGCTGCTGCCCAGCTCCTCACCCCTCCACCCTGGATGATGTCTGGCCACTGGCCTGCTGAGTCTTGCCAGCTGGGTCCAGCCAGAGTGCCTGACCTGTGTCTTCACTGGGTCACTTTCTAGCGTGGACCTACCCTTGGCCACCAGTGTGCACTCACCACGGTGCTGGGGCACAGCTCTGTCTGCTCCCCACTGAGAGACCTCCCTATAAAGTCCTTCTGTCTTGACGAGTGTTGTTAGGCCTTTCTTTCTTAACGGAGGGACAACGGCAAGTCCAGGCAACGTCCCCAAGTCCCCCACTGCCCGGGGACGTGACTCCTGCTGCTCTGACGGGTGGGCCACCAGACAGAAACTAGAGTCCTATTATCCATGTGGACCATGCGAGTGGCCTCCGTGCCCACAAGTTGCCAGGCAGCCTCCGAGCCTTGTGGACGCCGGCAGTGGGGCCCTCTACCTGAGAAGCCTTGCCCCATTCCCCCACCCTCAAGCCCCAGGGGCCTCCTGCTCCTGGGCAGCCCCCGCTTCTCTGGGTGTGCACGCTCCGACCTCTCCACCTGTGTGTGTGTGTGTGTGTGTGTGAGCCTGTGAACGCTGAGAGACCCATCCCGCAGCAGGAGCTGGTGCTGCCCATGGGCAGGCATGGATGGGCACGTGTGTCCTGGACACACTGCAGACGTGGTGCGCGTCTGCAGGCACTCGTGTGTTGGCACAAGCACATGTGGGCACTGGCATGAGGCGGTGCACAGGCAGTGGTGTGGGCATGGACACGGGACGAGTGCATCTTGGATGCGTGTCTTGGGCACAGGCCTGTCTTGGGCAGCCTGCGTTGCTGCCGGGGAGATGCGTGGACACGGTATTTCAAGCTCAGACATGTAAGTCACGGGCACCCTGCACCCGCGTGTGGGCTCAGACCTGAGTGCCCAGGTATCTGTGCTCCACGGCTGTCCGGCTGCACCCGCCCTGTCCTACGCCCGGGGCTGCCCCTGCCCCTTGGCTTACTCTGCTCTCCCTGTGGAAAGGTCTGATACATCTGAGAAATTCCACTCCCAGGCGGCCCCAGGGACAGGTCTGGTTTCCTAACTGCTGGAGAGGAACTGGGGCTGCTGCCCGGGGTGGGGCTCCTGCCCCCTGCGGGTGTGTTCCCAGGATGAGCCCTGGGTGGGGAGGGCAGTTCCCACATGAAGGGCCCCAACTGTGTGGGGGTGACATTTGGGGACCCTGTGCATGCCACCAATGCCTGGGTGCTGCCTTGAGGAACCCCATTCTGCATCCTGGGTGGGCCTGGGGTGGTCAGGGGAGAGGCTGGAGGGGTGAGTTGGAGAAGCCTTGGGGAGCTCAAGTGCTCCCTGCAGGGTGCCCTCTGGCTCAGGTCCCGCCTCCTGCACTCTCCAGGGCAGCTGGATCTGTCCTGCTGGGGCCACCCTGCCTGCTTTGGAGACTGAGGGAAGCTGGCTGCGGCCCTTGTGGGAGGGCTTCACCCTGAGTCTGTGGGGCTCATGGGGACTCACTGGTGTGGGCTGATCAGCGGGGAGACTCGACATCCACTGGCCTCGCTGCAGCTGTGATAGCTCAGGACCCAGCAAAGCTGCAGCCAGACCACTGCCCACCAGCCTGGGGAGGACATCTGGAGACACCGCTGGGTGCATCCTGGGCTGGGGTAGGGGCCAACGGTTCCCTCTGTTCTCCTGGGGTGCTGGCACATCGGGCATGCCCGACCTTCCTGTGGCCTAGGAGAGGGGCAGGCTTGGAGAGGGGCAGGGCTCCCTAGCAAGGGTGGGGGTTGCTTTGCCAGGCAGGGTGCCAGCCCCAGACCTGTTTGTTGAGCTCCCCACCTGGTACACCTCTACCCTACCCTACCCCAACCCTTTCTTCTGGGGCCCAGAGACCCCAGGGCCTTGGGTGGCTGCTAGTGGATGGACCCTGGTCAGTGGCCACTGCAGCCTTCTGCTCTCCTGCCTCTCCCATAAACACAGGGCCCATACTGCTGCAGCTGCCAGCTGAGCTCCCTGAGAGTGCTCAGGCGGGTCCTGAGGGCCCTGCCCAGACCTGGCCTTGGTTCACCACAGCCTCCCTGGCCCCAAAGGCAGCCCCTGGTCCCGGCAACCTGGGATGGGCTGTGTGTAGCTGGCCCTGTCTTCCCTGGATGTCTGGGGCAGACAGACCCGGGGTGCTTCCCTGAGCCCCAGCTGGGGCTGATGGACGGAGGACATGGTGAGGCCAGTCTGAGGAGCTGCCACAGGGAGGCGGTGAGAGCAAAGGGCCCTGGGGGGGTTTCCAGTGTGTCCAGCCTGGGGGAAGGTGGGTGGTGGCCCTGAGGACTCCACTGTGGACTGGGAGCTGGTTTCTGCAGACGGAAAGGTGACAGTCCTCTTGAAGACTTCTGAAAGCCACTATCCAGTATCTGGAAAGTCACACCAGTCTTCCAGCACCTCTGGCCCCCTGGCTCTCCTCCCTGTGAATTCCTGGAATTCCTTCCCCGCCCCCTGCTGGGCTGGGTGCGACTGGGGCTGCACTTCCCAGGGTCAGTCAGGAGCTCAGCCTCCAGGCCCCAGGCAGTCGCCCCTGCCAGGCACCAGGCTGCCCTCAGAGGCCACCGGTGCTGTGGGGCTTCTGCCCTGCACCCAGGGCTTGGTTGCAGGAAGCTTGAGCTCATCCACCCCTCACCCTGGAGGAGGACGCACTGTGGGTGTCCTGTGGGCTCCTGACCACACATGCAGGGGTCCAAGAGCAGGTAGGGAGAGGCAGAGACAGGGGGACAAAACGGGGCGGAGACAGGAGGCCAGTAAGAGAGCAAGAAGGGCTAGGGGTAGCTCAGAGGTGGAGTGGGCACTTGGCTGGCCTGTGAGAGAGTCCTGGGTTCATCACCAGTGGAAAAGAGAGAGAGGAAAAGAAAGAGAGAGATGGAGAGAGAGAGAGAGGGAGAGAGGGAGGGAGAGGTGGAGAGAGAGAGAGAGGGAGAGAGAGAGAGGGAGAGGTGGAGAGACAGAAATGGAAAGAGAGAGAGGAGAGATGGAAAAAGGAGAGAGAGAGGAAGAGATGGAGGGGGGAGAGTGATGCAAAGGGGGGGGGGGAGAGAGAGGAAAGAGAGAGGAAGAGATGGAGAGACAGTGGGGAGAGGTGGAGAGAGAGGAAGAGATGGAGAGAGAAATGGAGAGAGAGATGGAGAGAGAGAGAGGGAGAACGATGGAGAGAGAGAGGGGGAGAGAGGTGGAGAGAGAAAGGGAGAGAGAGAAGGAGAGAGATGGAAAGAGAGGGAGAGAGATGGAGAGAGAGAGGAAGAGATGGAGAGACAGAGACAGAGGAAGAAAAAGCATAAGACAGACCGAGACGCAGAGGCAGAAAGGGAGATAGAAAAACAGAGAGTAAAAGAGGGAGAGAGACACCCAGAAACAGACCCAGATAGACAGAGCTGTAGAGAGAGGGAGAGAGAGACTGATGGGGACAGAGGTGGCAGGACAGCTGGGGCAGGCCGCAGCTGCGGTCTTTCGTGCCAAGGGAGAGGTCTCAGGCTGTGGCAGGAGCCCCGCTGGGGGGAGGTGGTGGTCTGGAACACCCACGGCTCTGAACTGCTGCTGGACATTTGGCCTTGTGGCTCCCAATGCGAGCTTCACCCTGACCCCAAGCCTGCCCTCTCAGGCCCTACTGACCCCACATTTAAATAACCTGTGGCTCAAGGCAGGTCGCCTGGGCCCTTGGCCTGCTGGCTGCACATCTAGGTGACAGCATCCACCACCTTCTGATGTGCTGATGGAGTGGGGGAAGAGGGCAGCCCCCCGGCTCGCCCCTGAGACCAGGCGGCAGGCGGGCCAGGGTCCATGGAAGTATTTGCCGTGGTGCCTCCCTTGGGTCCCCAGTCCTACCTGAGGCCTCTCAGGAGAAACAGAATGTCCCTGCGCCTGGCCTGCCCCAAACCTTAGTTCCCTTCCTGGGTCACAGATGGGGCCGAGGACAGAGGAGCTGGATGCCCAGGGGTCCCCAGCCTCGAGCCTGCTGCCCACTGCTGGGCTGCTCTCACCAAGACCCTCACTTGGGCAGAGTGACTGCCCCTCACTGTGGCATGGCCTGGCCCTGAGTTCAAAACTCCCCTCCTAAGGTGGGAACCCCCCAGGGAGGTTCCCAGCAAGGACACCAAAGGGACCTGTGGTGAAAGTGTGGGGGCACAGCCCAACCCCCCCTTCATAGAGGGCAGAGGGGATCTTCCAGAAAAGCCCACAGATATGGCGCCTGGGACCCCCAAGCCCTTGGGACGAGGGTGGAGCTGGCTTTCTCCCATGGTGGGCCAGAGCTGCTGCTCCCAGCACCTGCAGGCCATGCCCGGGCTACCGCAGACCCATGCCCCCTGGCTGTGGAAGCCTGTCCGCACAGGACAGCTGGTGGCTGCCTTGGTTCCCCTGTGGCTTGTTCAGGAGGTAGGTGGCCTGGTAGAGCCCCACCCACCATCTCCTGGCATGCTGTGGGGTGGGCTTGGGTTAGGGCCCCGTGTGCCCGATGATGTCACCTCTATCCCCAGCCTCAGTTTCCCCAGCTGTGAGAAGGAGAGATGACAAGGTTTCTTTCAACTTGCAGATAGGAGGGAGAGCACTCACTCCCCAGAGGAGCCACCAGAGGGGACATTTGTCCTGTGGATGCTCACCCTCACTGTGGCTGCAGCTCCCGACCCCATCGGCCTTCCCCTGCAGCCTGAGGTGGTCACAGTTCAAGGGGTGCGCTCCCTGCCCTGAGGCTCCTGGGGACAGCCTGGGTCCTGGCTCCTGTCTGGGGGGTCCTGCGCTCACTGGGCAACAGCAGGTACACCGTCAATGTGAAGGGACTACAGAGACCTTGCCAGGCATCCCTCTCCCGGGACCCCAGCGTGGCCCTATGAGCTGTGGGTGCTCTGGGACCAGTGTGTCTGCCTTTCCTTCTGACCCCGCGAGCTCCGGTGGAGATTCCTGTCGGCTCTGGGCCCAGCACCACTGCTGAGAGAGTGTTATTTCACCTGCTGGCTTCCAGCATTCCAGGGCAGGGCCGGGAGGCCATGAGAAGGTTGCGGTAACCTATATATTATTTTTATGCTGGTGCTTAACACGGCGTCTTTGACACATGTGCGGGAGTCCCCTCGTAAATCAGGCTGGGTCCACTGTGCACCCGTGCAGGGGGCCGCCAGGCCTCTCACACGTGTTCTGTCCGCAGCCTCCCTCTGGGAGCTGAGCTTCAGGGATGGTCTGGGCTCCAGCTGCTGCCAGCGGCTTCCCTTTGCCTCCCACTGAGCTTCCCCAAGAGCTGGGAAGGCCCAGGCCAGATGCCCAAGGCTAGTGTTGGATTTGGCGGCCATAAGCACATGTGAAAGTGTCTGCGTGGGTGTGCTCATAAGTGTGCATGGGCGTGCTCCTGTCTCAGTGTGAGCTGTGCTCATGTGAGTGTTCCCAGGGGTGTGTGTGTGCTTGAGTGTGAGCACTCATGTGGGCACGCGTGCTCCTGTGTAAGTTTGGATGTGTACATTAGTGTGCCACGTGTGCATGCGTGTGCTTGCTGGTGCACTGGGCGAGGGCTCTGTGCTCATGTTTGCAGGTGTGTGCTGGTGTGCTCGCGTGGCATTGTGTGCCAGAGGGCTCCCAGGCTCCCACGGGACACGGTGCTGATGCGTGTGTGTGGATGTGCTGGGCAGAGGCCCAGCTGCCCCGTCCACTCTGGTGTGGCCCTTGCTGTCTGCCTGGTTGGGCCAGGACTTCCCCAGGTGCTGTGCCTGGGCCTGGTGGCTCCCCTCCTGAGGGGCGAGGACACAGGTGATGGCACCATTCCAAAGCCCCCGGGGAACCCTGAGTCAAGCCTGGGATCACATGGATCAGGGCTCTCTGGACCTGGTTTCCCTCTCTGTTGCACACACAGGCCATCCCTGTGTTGATGGACTGGGCCTCAGATAGGCTGAGGGGACTGTGGGGACAGTAATCTTCCTTGGGGTACCTAGTCTGTGGAAAGTGGACATGAGGGATTGGTGGCCTGGGGAGACTCGTGGTAAAAGTGGGTCTTCTATAAATTGGGTTAAGGATCCTGGCCTTCCTGACCTGCCCCCCACCTGCAGGAACTTTGTAGGTGTCCTCTGACCCCATTTCTTTGGCCCAAGGCCCCTGGTCTGGGCAGCATGTGCTACTGAGGGCCACAGAGCCCTGGCCTAGCCCAGGGCTGGGCCCCTCCTTCTCTCTGCTGTGAGAGCAGACAGTCCCTCCTGGCTGGGGCACGAGTGGACGGTGGGTCCCCATAGTTGGCACAGCACATTGCGCCCAGAGACGTAGGAGAAGGGTGTTTTCTAAGGCGACCGTCCATGTCTTTGTGCGTACCTGTGGTGTGCATGCCTCAGTGGGCCTGGACCAGCACACCTGTGGGATGGCCCAACATGCCCCCTGGTCCTCAGGAGGTCTTCACTGCAGGACTTCAGGGTGTGCTCTGGTTGCACAGTGACACAGGGGTGGGGCCGATCTCAGCATCTGTCAATGGACACCCAAGGGGCTTTGCTGCCTGTATTGCCCAAGGGGCTGCGGTCCCAAGGTGGCCATGCTGTGGTCTTCTGAGTCTTCCGAGGGCATCTGCAAACGAGGGCTGGCTGTTGGCAGGGGCCTCGGTTTCTCTGCTGAGGGTCTCATGTGGTTGCTTGACTGGCAGTCCAAAGGCAAAGACGTCCCTCTCACTTCTGCCACATGTGTGGGTGCCAAGGGCCACCCTTAGCTCAGGACAAGTTGGACTTTCCAAGAAAAGCTTCATGATGCTGCTTCCTGGGCCTGATCTTGAGCCCAGGCTGAGCTGAGGCCCAGGAGGGATGAGCAGTGGAGAGGGGCATGTCTGGGGACCCCTCAGCCCAGATCCAGAGCTGTGGATACTGTGCAGATGCCGCCAGGCCCGGCACTGTGGGGAGGGCGGCTCACAGTGCTGCCTCGCCAAGGCCTCGGCTGGCTTGTAGAGTAGGGCTGGGTGGGCTGCCCCACGCCCCAGCCTCTCTTGGCCCCTCAGCCTCCCCATTCCTCCCTCTCTGGGGCACTGACCACCATCGAGGACCCCTAAAGCCTCCAGTGGATTCCAGTGTGCTACACCCTCAATAATCTCAAGAAGATATGGCCAGGGAGAGGACGGGGCTGAGAGGCAAGGGCAAGGGATTGGGGACCCTCCAAAGGGTCAGAGGTTCTCTCCATGGGTGGATTCATGGGAGGACAGGCAGGAGCCATTCTAGATAGCAAGGACAGCTGACTCCTCCTCTCCTGCCTGGAAAGCTTAGGGGAACATGGCTGGAGTAAGGTAAGGATTGAGATGGCCTGGAGCCGAGGGGAAGAGGGACACAGGGAGGGTCCTGGGGGCAGCTTCTCAGCACCCTGGGCAAGGGGTGTCTGGAGGTAGGCAGGGAGGGGGTGAGGTGGAGACTTCTGGAGGCAGGCCCCAGGTGGGACTGCTGAGCTGGGGTCCCAAGGAGGGAGCTGTCCAGCAAGTGTCCAGCTGTGAGTGAGGACCCCGGCTCAGGGGAACACAAGCCCTAAAAGGGAGGCCCTTCGTGACCCAGCTGCACCAGCCCCAAGCCCCCAAGTGGGCAGCAGTCCAGGCTGTCCAGGAGGGGCCTTGGGGGGAGTGTGGAGGGGTGGGGGTGCACTGGGCCTCAGTCAAGGGGCCTCTGCACAGAGGTGCCTGTGGGCTGCTGTGCCTGAGTACCCGGCCTCTCAGGCCCCTGGTGCCAGGCCACAGAGGCGAGCAGCTGATGATGAGGAGAGGAAGTCCTGTCAGTGCTGGCGGGAGGTCAGGCCGCGGCTGGGCACAGACAGGCTGTGAAGCAGACACCAGGGCTGGCTGAGGCCACTGGCCACCACATAGGCCACACAGGGCTGCTGGGCTGAGGTACTGGGGAGCCCCACACTGTGAGCTTCCTGGACCCTGAGGGCAGGACCTCGACCCAAGAGCCACAGTCCAGCCAGGCCAGATTCATCCCGGGGCTCACACCCCTCTGTGCTGAAGGAGACCCTGGCCTTGGGGGTAGGGGCTGCCTGGTGAAGGGCCCCTCCCCTGCCCCTGCAGCTCGAGGACATCCTGAGGGTTTCCAAGGCCCAGCCCTGTCTGTCCACCTGGGTGTCCTCCCTTTGCCCAGGGAGGCCAGTGGCGAGACCAGGGGATCTGGGGGCAGAGCCCCTGCTGCAGCAGCATGCTCACACACATTTTATAAGGACCCAGGACGATGGCTATGTCTGCCTTCCGCTCCAGCGCATTTTATTAAGAAGGAAAAGGAGGGAAAAGAAAGAAAAATAAATGAGAGTCTCCCACAAGGACCACACACGGTGGCCCAGCGTGGTCACGGGGCAGGGCTGGCCCAGCTGGCAGGCTGCAGCCCACAGCCCCTCCAGATCCTGACGGTGGCAGCAGCAGCCCTGGTGGAATTTGGGCCAGATGGGTCCCACTTTGGGTTCCTCACACCTCTGCTGCCCCTGGCTGCTCTGAGATGGGGGCTAGCGAGGCGTCCGTGTCCTTGGCGTGGTCCTGGTGAGGTCTGTTTGTCATAATCCTTGCCAGCAGCCCTGGCCCTGGCAGTGCTGCTGACCCAGGCAGGGACCCCCCCTCCTGGCTGCATGCCACCAGCCCATTGTGCCCCCTGGGCACACTGTCTCCATCCATCCACCCCATCTCTGCAGCCTCTGCTGGACACCAGGAGGTCCCAGGACTGGGCGAGGGCTATGGCCTGATCTGGATCCTGTAGGGATAAGGCCAGGGGCCTGGCATAGTGTCTGTCCCCCCTCCTGATGTCCCACCCGCAGTCTCGTCACCAGGACCCATAGGCCTGACAATACAGGAAGCCCCTCTGGGGACAGGACTTTGAACTGGGAACCATCCAGAGGGAGCAGGGGCTGGGAGAGCTGGGAGCCCCCCTCCCCATAGCAGAGCAGGCATTTGGCTTCTGGCTCCTTGGTTAACAACAATGGAGGGGGTGGGTGCAACCTGGAGGCCCCCCCCCAGTGTGCCTGTCCCTCATGCTTGCTTCAGGAGACAATCACTGTGGACCTCTTGGAAAAAATGTTCTCATTGTGAACATAAACAGGCAGCCCAGCTCTGCCAGATGTTCCTGGAAAATGTTTAGGATCCCAGTCAACATATGAAATTTCCATCAGACCTTTTATTAATCAGAAGGCATTTGCTGTCGGTTCACCCCGCCTGATCCCCTGGACGTCCTGGGAGAGGCCTGGGCCCCAAAGGGGACTGTCAGCACAGGGCCTCCTGCCTCCCCTCCACCCCCAGCAGAGAGGGCTCCAGGACTTCCACAGGGACCAGCCCCTGTCACTCAGCCTGTGGGTCCTCCAAGGACCAGGACCCTTCCCACGCTCCCAACAGCCCCTCTCCCACCACCTCTTCCCGCTCCGGGCAAGCCCAGCTGCTTCCAGAGGTTCTGGGCAACTCAGTGGTGATCTCTTTTATGGGGTGGGAGACTCGTAAAGAACCAAGAGCCCCACTTAGGAGCTGAGAAGCTTGGCTGGCTCCACAGCCCAGGAGGAGAGGCGGCGGGCGAGTCCTGGGGGTCAGGAGGGAGGGAGTGGCGGCAGGAGCAGGAGAGGTGACCTGAGGGGGAGTCCTGGGGGGGGGAGGCCTGGAAGGAGTCCTAGAGGGGAGGCCTGGGAGGAGGGGGCCTGGTGGGGCAGGCTGGGGGCAGGAAGCTGGGTACTGGGGAGCCCCAAGAGGGAGGGAAGGCCTGGAGGGGGCAGGAGTCTGTGGGGGAGGGGGGAGGGAGGGGAGGAGTCCCAGGGCTCACCAGACAGGGAAGCTGGGTGGGTGGGACCCCCAGACTGGACCCCGGGGCCCTCTCTTAGTAGGATACCCGGGTCCTGTGTGAGTCAGTGGAGCCCCTTGACTCCCCAGGCCTGTGGTGTGTATCACAACCAGATGGGCAGTGGCCCTGGCCACAGCAGTCAGGAAGCTGGAGCTGACTTTCACCCTGGTGTGAGGATGGGTGCACTCCCTCGCTGGCTCTGGGCGGGGCTGGGCAGGGGGACCTGGGAGGGCCATGCTGCCCAGGGGCTGGGGGTACTTCCTGCCCTCGTTCCTAGTGCGGCCTGCTCACCCCCAGCTCCTGAGCCTGGGGCCTCTGCCCTTGGCAGGGAAGCTCAGATTGGTCACCTCAGAGGTCCGGGCTCGTCGTCCTGGCACACGGCCAGCTGTGTCCTCAGCCCTCCTTATCTGGGCTGTGCAGGGCTGCAGGCCACCCTGGCTCGGCAAGAACCCATCAGCTTCCGAGATGAATGGCCGTGGTAAGGAACTCCGCGTGATGGCTCTTGGATCAGGTCCTGGCCGCAGTGTCAAAGCATCATTTTTTATGGGCAGCTCTGTTTTGGCCATTAAGTCATAGAGGGAAGGCGGGAGTGGAGTCCGGCCTGTGCTCTGAGGGTGAGGCGCCAGCATGGCCCAGCTGGGGCCTCTGGAGCAGACCAGTGCCCTGGGATGATGGTGAGGAGCCTGCGAGGGGATGCCAGTGGGTGGGCATGGTGGGGGGCTGGGCAGCCCCCTCCCACTCAGGCCTCTGTCGCCTCTTCTGGCCAGGGAGAACAGGGAAGATTCTCCCAGCCAGCTGGCCAGGACTGGGACTGAGCCAGGTGGGTCTGGGGCCTTCCTGCACAGAACAGGGCAGCAGAGCCTCTTGAATCCCTTGCTGCCCTGGGGGTGGTAGTGCGTGCCCTTCTGTCCTGGACCTGGGCTTTGCCCACTGTGTAGCCCTCCCTGCAGCATCTTCAACAGCTTATGGGAGTAGGACCTCACTGCCGTGGGGGAGGAACTGGCTGGCCCTCAGTGAGGCCCTCTCTGCAGGAGCAGAAGTGGCGTCCAGGCCAGAGCAGTAGGTGGGGACCTGCTGGCTGCTCATTGTCCTGGGCGCAGTCTTGCTGTGGAAGGCTGGGAGGGGCCGCCTTCCACCCCAGAACTCACAACGCCCCAACAGGTCCCAAGAGCTTGCAGAGTACAGAGAAGCACAGGGACGTGGGGCAGGGTGTGGGACGGAGCCGAGCCCAGCTCACAACTCTGACCCAAAGAGCTTCAGAGCCCACAGTAGAACCAGCACCAGTCACTGTCCCCACTCCCTGACCTGCCTTGTCCAATACTGAGTAGGCAGCGACACTGAGGCCAGAAGGGTCACCTGAAGGATGGGGAGGAGGAAGAGTCCTTGGTGGTCCCTTAGAGGACACAGGGGAGGAGTCCTCGGCAGTCCTCTAGAGGACAGAAGAGGAGGGGTTATCCTAGGGAGGTCCCCTGGAGGACAGAGGAGGAGGGGGTCATCCTAGGGAGGTCCCCTGGAGGACAGAGGAGGAGGGGGTCATCCTAGGGAGGTCCCCTGGAGGACAGAGGAGGAGGGGGATCCTACGGAGGTCCCCTGGAGGACAGAGGAGGAGGGGGTCATCCTAGGGAGGTCCCCTGGAGGACAGAGGAGGAGGGGGTCATCCTAGGGAGGTCCCCTGGAGGACAGAGGAGGAGGGGGTCATCCTAGGGAGGTCCCCTGGAGGACAAAGGAGGAGGGGTCGTCCTAGGGAGGTCCCCTGGAGGACAGAGGAGGAGGGGTCATCCTAGGAAGGTCCCCTGGAGGACAGAGGAGGAGGGGGTCATCCTAGGGAGGTCCCCTGGAGGACAGAGGAGGAGGGGGTCATCCTAGGAAGGTCCCCTGGAGGACAGAGGAGGAGGGGTCATCCTAGGGAGGTCCCCTGGAGGACAGAGGAGGAAGGGTCATCCTAGGGAGGTCCCCTGGAGGACAGAGGAGGAGGGGGTCATCCTAGGGAGGTCCCATGGAGGACAAAGGAGGAGGGGTCGTCCTAGGGAGGTCCCCTGGAGGACAGAGGAGGAGGGGTCTTCCTGGGGAGGTCCCCTGGGGGACAGAGGAGGAGGGGTCATCCTGAGGAGGTCCCCTGGAGGACAGAGGAAGGGTCATCCTAGAAAGGTCCACTAGAGGACAGAAGAGGAAGGGTCTTCCTAGGGAGGTCCCCTGGAGGACAGATGAGCAGGGGTCTTCCTGGGGAGAAAGTTGGAAGGTAGAAGAAGGGGCAGAAATGTGAACTAGGTGGGCTGTCACGGAAAGGTATGGAGGCTCCTCAAATAACTACCAAGGAAAGGATGCAGAGTCCTACCACTGGTCCTTCCTCCAAGGGACATGAAGTAGCGTGTCGGAGAGACATCTGCACTCCTGGGTTCGCACTGTCCATGGTGGTCAGGTGGGATCAGCACAGATGGATGAGGAGCAAGTGGTGCCGTCACAGGCCATCCAGCCACAACAGGGGTGAGGTCCTGGTTTCAGTGGCCAGGTGGGAGGAGCTGGAGGATCGTGGATGAAACACGCAGGCACAGAAAGAAGGGCTGCACATGTCGGCCACCTGGGGTGGTATCGTGACCTCGGAGAAACTGAAGCTTGTGCCCTGCGGCTCACCTGCACTCACCCTGATGGACAGCAGGAATGGGACCTTTCAGAGCAGCTACTAGGGAGGACTCTGAATGTTCCCAGCTCAAAGAAAGGATGACTAATGGCCAAAGTCTGAGGTGATGGACCTGCCAATCACCTGATCTGATCATCACACGTTGCACATGGAGATTAAGCGGCCACTATACCCACTGAGGGTGTCAACTGAAAGGAAAATATGTGTTAAAAAAGGAGAATGCTGCAGCTTCTGTGTGGTCCTCTGCTTTGGAGGAGTGATTTCCTAGTTCCAGGGAGGGTCCTGACCATGGCAGAGCAAGGGTGGGAAGAAGAGGAAGTAATTTTGATTCACCACGGAGGGGCTGGGGCTGGGGAGGATTTGAATGGGCAGTGTCAAGGGAGGTTGCATTTGTCTGTCTCCTGTTACTATGCCAAAATGCTTGAGGTAGGGTGGCTTTTTAAAGAAAAGAGGTTTTGCTGGGCTTGGTGGCATGCACCTGTAATCCCAGTGACTCCAGAGACTGAGGTAGGAGGTTCAAGGCACAAGTTCAAAGCCAGCCTCAGCAACTTAGCGAGACTCTGTCTAAAGATAAACAAATTAAAATGGCAGGGGATGTGGCTTAGTGGTAGAGTGCCCTTGGGTTCAATCCCCAGCACTGCACAAAAAGGAAAGGGGTCTGTTTAGCTCACAGTTCTGGTGGTCCAAGATCCAGGGGACACATTCGGGGACTGCCTTCTCACAGCAGAGTTCTAAGGCAGCGTAGGGCACCACGCAGCAAGACAGGGAGTGTGCGTGTGTGTCCTCCAGTCTTCCTGCATGTCCTGTGCTCCTCAGAAGTCACCAGGACTCCTCCCCAAGGCCCCACCTCTGAAACCTGCCAGGGGGGCTCAGTCTCAACACAGGACACACACAGAGGGCTCTCCTCACACCACGAGACAGATGAGACAGACGGGGGCCCAGGCACTGCTGGGGTCAGGAGGGAGTCCAGTCACATGGCTCCCCAGGATGGAGGTCCCTGCGCCCAGAGCCTGGGGACACGGGGCTGCAGGCTGCACTTGGGCACGGCCCACTCCTGCTGTGGGCTCTCCGACCCTTACTCCAAGCACCTGGCACCATGAGCCCCCTGAGCTTCCTGGCCAGGTGTCAACCAGGAGCTGGTGGGAGCTGGGGACAGGTACGGCTGGAGTGGGAAGCAGTGCCCTCGCCACTATCTCATGAGCCAGTGAGGTCCCTCTGTGGGCAGCATGGCACACCCAGTGTGGCAGCAAGGCAGAGGCCCTCAGAAAGCCTGGCCTGGGCCTGCGGCTGGCCTCCTGGATGCCGGTTCTCTCTGAAGCCTGTGCTGGGGGCTCTGCAATGCCAGGGCAGCGGAGTCCCAACCCCCAGGTGCAGCCTACCTCCTCTGCTCAGCACCCCAAGCCAGCGTCACAACTGCCACTCACCCCAGGCAGGCCACCGCCCCAGCTTTGCAAAGTAGGCCACTCAAATGTGCTGGGGCCCAGGGAAGTCCCACTTCCAAGAGGCCAGAGAAGTGCCCCCTGGTGGAGGAGAGGGCAGGGTGCCACTACGCGGCCACTGCTTTGGAGTCCTTGGAGGAAACCATGAAGTGGGAATTAGAACCCAGAGATGTGCCGGGACTTCAGCCCAGGATGCCACAAAATCCTCAAGCACAGCCGCCAAGCTGGGGGCCAGGGTGAGGCCTGCCCATGCACTGGGCTCTCCCCTGCTGCAACCATCACACCATGCACACCCCTGCCGAAGTGCCACACAGAACCCCGCAGACATGTAAAGGGCCACGTCACTTTACAAACTGAAGCTGGGAGCAGGGGAGTGTGCCCATGATCCTAGAGCCTCGGGGTTGAGCCAGGGGGCCAAAGTTCAAGGTCAGCCTAGGCAACTTGATGAGACCCTACCTCAAAATAAAATAAAAAGGGCTGGTGCAGCTCAGTGGTAGGGGATGCTGGAGCACTTTGAGGTCCTAGGTTTGATATTTATTTGAGGTACTACAAATAAATAAACACAACAAGCTAAAGAATAAACATTCCATCTCTGAAACAAAGCGGGTTCCCTTTAAAACGCACTCTAGCCGCGTCCTGAACGTTGGCTCCGCAAGTGCTACTACACGGTGCTCTTGCCGGGTGGGGTGCGAATGCCCCAGTTTGGGGCGTGGTTCCTCCAGGAGCCATGGCCAATGCAGGCACCGCAGAGCCATCACATACGCGGGCGATGGGGAGGCCTGGCAGCTGCTGCTTCCCATAGGCAGCCTCTGTGGCTGCGAGAGTCCCCTCCTGGTCCATGGGGCTGCGCCCACAGGGGCACAGTGGCCGGAGCACCCTCTGCACCAGCCGCGTGGTCAAGTGTGTTTCTCTGCTTTGACGGGTGCTGGAGGTAGTGCTGATCCCGGCTTGGGCAGCAGCCTGACTCTGGCTCAGTGCCATGTCGTGCCCACTCCCCAGGTGCCTGGCAGCTCTGCTCACTCGACAGTGGGAAGCCACTCTCCCTCCAGGAGCACCCACAAGTGCCATGGATGTGACCCAGGAAGACAGAGTCACATGCTGACGCTCCTTCGGGGGGCTCCAAAGTGTCTGTGGCTCCCCAGGCCCAGTGCAGGTGGACGACAGGCCAGGGGGAGGGCCCAGATGTGGTTAGAGCTGGTCATAACTGATCGTGGCCAAAACCCACGGGACTTGCCGTGTAAAACCATAGCTCTGTAAACACCAGTAGAGCCAGATAGCGGAGCTTCGTTTCAGTCTCCCGCCAGAAAATAAGCCCAGGGACAGCAGAGAATGATCCTTCCATCTCCTTGCCTTCCCAGGGCTGTGACTGGGACACAGCAGGTGTCCCGTGAATGTCACATGGAATGTGTTTATGTTTTGAGTGCTGCAAGAACGCTTGTGTTCAGCTGCCCTTCGGGGCTGCATGACCCCCTCCCTGGTTGGGATCCTGTGATCTCAACTCTATTCGACCAGGTACCTCCAGGAACTGAAGCGACACTTGTCACCCACCAATCCCACAGGCAGGGTGCAGTCTGAATGTCCAGCCTTACCCACTGACTTCTGTATGCATGGCAGACGTGGATCATCCAGTCTGTGGCCTGCTGAACTGCAGCGTCCAAGTACAACGTGTCAGTATCTTCTGACCAGCTAACCCATGAACTGTCTCTCCCTGGGCATTCCTGCAAGTTCATGTTTTGATAAAAAGTTGGAAATCAACTTATCTAGGTACAGAGGAAAAGAAGAACCTTAAGCTGCTCTGTCGGAGCTGTGTATTATTCCCTCGGGTGCACCCGCCGTGGTAGGGGCTTGCCCTGAGGGTCGGCCCCTTCAGCCCTCAGCAGCACAACAGAACCCTCCTGGTTCTGTTGTGCTCCTCCTTAGGCCATGGTCTGGGAGTGGCCTTTGAAGCCCATGTGCTGGAAACCCAACCCCAAGGTCATGTGTTGGTGGTCTGTGGAGGGACAGGGTCAGGAGGCCCTGCTGTCACCAGGGCCCTAGCGGGTCAAGGAGGATGTGGCTTGGTTAGGAATATGCTTGCTCTGGCACACCTGTGAGGGCCATGTGAGGCCCTTCCCAGGTCATAGTGGGGCAGAAAGTCCCCTCAAGAGCCCATGCTTCTGCGTTCCAGCCTCCAGAAGATGAGCCAAATAAGCTTCTATTCTGTCTCCTGCCTGTCTTCCTTTCTCTTTCCCTCCTAACCTCTATTCTTTATAAGTTTCCCAGTCTGTAGTATTTAGTTATAGCAACAGAAAATAGACTGAGCATAGGGGCATTTTAAAGAGCTCTGTGTATGACCTTCCATCTCTTTTTGGAGGGGGTAGGTGGGCTGTCCATCTCATTGCTCAAACCTCGATGCCCCCTAACAGGTGCACAGACTGCGTTTACACAGCTGTCTCAGGACTGCTGAACTTCCTGTCACCTGGTCGTCTCGTTCTCCAGGACAGCCCCCCACACTAAAAGCCTTCTTGTTCTTTACATGAGGACGTCTTAAGTGACCCTGCTCATGTCTCTGGACACCTCCTAGGTGATGACAGAGACACTGTCCTCCAACGGTGCACAGTGACACTGGAGGCAGAGCCTGCCCAGCCCCAACCCACGTGTCAGGCAGGAGATCCCCCATTAGGGACATAATGGCATCTCTCAGTCCCTGATTGTCGAGAAGTAGAGAGGAATGCTTTTATAGAATTTGGTCTATTTGAACCTTCTGTTGATTTTGATTTTTAAAAAATTCCTAAAAAGGGAATTAAAACTCATTTACATATAATTATGTAATATCTTGTGATTTCTTATTTTTTTTTTCATTTTTTTTTCTTTTTTACCCCCAGTGTTGGAGACTGAACCCAGCCTTGCACATGTGCTCTACCACTGAACTATATCGCCAGTCCTTATAATTTTATTTTGAGGCAGGGTCTTGCTAAGCTGCTGGTCTTGCTAAGTTGTTGAGGCTGGCCTGAAATTCGCCATCCTCCTGCCTCAGCCTCCCAAGTCACTGGGACCATAGGTGTGTGCCACAGCATCCAGCTCCTCTTTGTCATTTCTTTTTTTGTGTTCTTGTTCTCATTTCTTTCTTGATTAGGTTAGTAATCCCCTCTCCCCTGCCACTACACACGTTTTAGTTTTTTTTCTTTTTTAAAAGCACCATTTTGAAATACAGTTGTCCCTTGGTGTCCTTGAGGGTTAGTTCTAGGACCCCCCCACAGGTACCAAAATTCAAGTCTTTGTGTAAAAGGCTCAGTATTTGCCTGTAACCCAGGCAATCCTCCGTGCAGTTTGCATCCTCTCTAGGTGGCTTACGACACCTCATAATATGTAAATATTCTGTAAATAGCTGTTATACTGTATCATTTAGGAAATGACAAGAAAAGTAAGTTTGTTCATAGTTAATAGAGACAAAATTTTGGGAGGACTTTTTTCCATCTGAAGCTGGTGAGTCTGGGGTGCTAGACATGTGGAGGGGCAGGGCTGACTGCCAGCTGTGGTATGTTTTGATTTGGGCTCATTAGTTTCTGCACAGATCCTCTGGTTCCTTCCTTGGGCCCAGCTACTCTCAGCTCACCTTTTCCAGTTTTTCAAAGTGGATGTTTAAATGTCTTCAGGAATTCCTTTCTGTTTGCAGGTTTAAATGTTCAGACAATGCCCTTCCCTCTTGCCTCAGCTCTAGCTACAGCCCACAGACTCACGATGGCCTCTGGGTAGTCCTTCCTACAAAGGCTCCATTTGGTCTGGGCTCTTCCTTTCATGCTATGGGAGCTGCCTCACCCTGAAGGTGGATGTACAGGGGACAGGTGGGCCCTTCTCTGCACAGACACTCACTCTGAAGGAATCTGCTGCAACCCTGGGGCAGAAAGACCAGTACAGAAGTGCTGAAATGCTTGCTTCATAAATATTTAATAACCTTACCAAAGCCCCTGGCTCTCCTGCTGCATCTCCTCTGCCCTCCTGGGAAGCCCCTAAGCCTCCCCTGGGAGACCCACCTATGGACCCGGCACCTGGCTTCACCTGGCTCTGGAGAGACTGCCAGGAGGAGCATAGGGACCCGGCAGGCTGCAGCTGGACTGAAGCAGGGCATGCAACCATGAGGAAGCTTGGGGTAGTCTCGGTCCTCACAACACTAACAGGCCCACCAGAGTGGCCACAAGGACACCAACAGTGACTTCTAGGATGGGGCAGAGAGCAGGGGTCGGCTGAGGAGGAATGGGTGTGATTTCTATGTTATAACGGATCCAGTTTGAGAAATAGGAGACCCGGGCATACACTCCAGGGTACAAGGGCTGGGTACATCCGCGGCCCCAGCTCACGATTCCAATCTGCAACCATGTGTGGTTGAATTCACAGACCAGCGGCCCCCCAGAGTCACCCTGCAAAGGAAGTGGGGTTTTCTGTTACCTGAGGGTCAAGGGCCTGCTTCTCAGGTGCAGGGAGGGTGGCCTCGCTCCCCACTCACATGGCCCCCTCCCTGGCGGCAGCAGGCCCAGAGCCACAGTCTAGGCCTAAGGCAGGTATGAGGTATTCATGCACCATCATCAGCACACAGCCATCCCAGGGTCCCTGCCCAGCCCCAACTCCAATCCTTCCGGTGGGGGCATACCTCACACACAGTCCTCACATTAAAGAGGTCCCCAGCACACAGCATGTCTGGCAGGATATAGGACGAGTGTCTGTACAGCAGTGCACACAGGGCCTTGGAGACCAGCGGCAGCTGGACCTCCTGCAGCTCATCCGTGGTGTGACCTGTATGGTTCGGAGAGGGGCAGCTGGGTGAGTTCCTGGTGGGCAGGAGGCAGGGACAACAGAGCCTCAGCCCGCAAGGAACACAGCCCACCTGGGAGAAGACATGTGCCGGCTTCAGCGTGAGCTGCCCTTGTGCCTACCTTGCTGCGTGACCACTCCCCACCCAGTGGCCCAGCAAGAAAGGTTGGTGAGGTTCACATCAGGAGGTGCCAGGCAGACCGGAAGGACGGCATCGGAAAACACAATGGGGGTCTTCAGCTGCACCAGAGCCACGTCACCCCCCACGGGGTGGAACCTTTCGTAGTTGGGGTGCAGAATCACCTGGTTCACCTCGAACCACTGGGTGTGCTCGTTGGCCACCAGGAGGTTGACGATGCCCACGTACATGTCAAAGATCTGGATGCTCTTGTCCCTGGGGGCCAAAATGAAAGCCACTGCATGTAGCCCCCGCCATCAGCCTATAGACAGAACCAAGACTGGAAGGCGGTGCAGCCTGACCAGCAGAGGTACCCACAATAGGTGCCTGACTCAGATCGCAGACCATCAAGGGCCCCTGGCCAACAGCTCTACAAGCCAGACACCCCCACATACGAACCCTCCCTTGCAGGAGGCTGGACAGTACACACTTCCCGCAGCAGGCAGATGGCCAAAGGGGAGTCTTGTCCCTGTGCACCAGGCAGCTGCTGTGGACGTGACTGAGGCTCAAGGGACAGGGCCTTGCTCGGTTAGCATCAGGGAGCATGGCTGGGATGCGGTCTCTAGCGTGGGCACCTCGGTGTGGGGCGGGATGGTGCAAGTGGGGACCAGCCTCTCGGAGCGGTCGGGGCCTCAGTGCAGAGAAGGGTTCTGCTCAAGCAGACGGGCGGTACAAGTGGGAACCCTTTACGAGGTGGACGCAACACCATCATGGTGTTCCTGCCTCCCGGCGCCCTCACCTGCCGAAGCAGTGCGCGGCCGACAGCACCCAGTACTCGTTGAGGATGGAGCCCCCGCACACGTGGAAGCCGGCATACTGCACGCTGACCTGCCATGGCCACTTCCCCGGGGGCGCGGACACACCGCCCAGGATCTTGCCCTGCACCGCGCGCCGGCCACAGGCTGGGGAGAGACAGGCAGAGTGGGCGCGCGGCGGGGCAGCGCGAGGGGTCTGATGGCTGCCGGCGCCAGGGACGGGACCTACCCACAGCACTGCTCAGGGAGTTCCCCGAGCTCTTAAGGTGTTGGTGGGCCGCGGCGGTGGCCCGGGCCAGGGGCGTCTGCAGGAGCAGAAGCACTAGCAGCAGGAACCCCAGGGCAGCGCGTCGGGATGAGCCCAGGCCGGATGCGCCCAGGCCGGATGCGGGGGCGGCCATGGAGGAGCCTGCGCAGCAGGTGAGTACGTAGTTGCAGGTGACAGCGCCCCCAGGCGGTGAGGGCGCGCCAGCCGGACACGTGACAGCGCCTGAGCCCTGGATACCTGATGGCGCCCCCAGCAGGACATGCTCCCACCAATGACTGCAGGCCCAGCAGAACAAGCTCCCACCAATGACTGCAGCCCCAGCAGGACACGTGATGGCGCCCACTCTAGGCATGTGACAGAGCACCCAGCCCAACTCTTGTAGGTGTGGCATTCCATCCCATAGTCACACCTCGATCTTCCAGCTCTGAGAACTTCTTACCCAGCCTGGTATCCCCAGCTTTCTCCTTGGCCAACTCAATTTGGTTGAATCATTGTCTCTCACACCTGTGCAATACCCTGTGAAAACCTTTTATTTTTTTAAATTGAGGCTTCATTTACACACAGTAAAATATACTCATCCCAGCTAGTTTTGACAAGTCTTGTTATCATCAAGATACAGGATTCCAAAGAATTACATAACAAAAATGAGAAAAATTAGGGCAATTCCAAACAAAATCCTGGCATGGTCTTTAAATGTACTCTACAAGCTGGTTTTAAAAGTTATAATTCATGTTGGGTGCAGTGGTGCAGGCCCATAACCCCAGCAGTGACTGGGGAGGGTGAGGCAGGAGAATCTCAAGTTCAAAACCACCCTCTGCAACTTAGTGAGACCCTCTCTCAAGATAAAAAATGTATGAAAAACGAAAGGACTGGGGATGTGGATCAGTGGCTGAGTGCCCAATCCCTAGTATAAAAAAATTAATAATTCATGTGGAAGGGTAAAAATTTAAGAAGAATAAGGCAGATGAATTTCCCTACAAGACACCAAATTTTATTATGATTCTGCAGTAATTAAAACATCAGGGGGGCATAGGCTGGGACAGATAATGGAATTATCTTTATCAGTTCAAGTTGCTATGACAAAATACCAGAGACTGGAGGGCATGTCAACAACAGAAATTTATTCTGCATATTTTGAAGGCTAGAAGCCCAAGTTTGGGGATCCAGCATGGTCAGGGACTGGGGAGGGCCCTCCTGGGCTACAGACTACTGCCTGCTGGTGCTGACCTCACATGGTACAGACAGGGTGAGGATTATGACTTAATCCCCTCCTCAAGACCCCATTTCTGGATACCATCACACAGGGAGTTAGGAATTCAACCTATGAATTTGGGGAAAACACAAATATTCAGTTTATTATAGGAATGAAACCCAGAATTAAATCCTGATAGATATGGAGCTTCGATATCTAATTGCAGTGGTGTGTTAATCCACTTTCCATCACTGTGACAGACTACCTGAGAAAATCAACTTTAAAAAGGAAAGATTCCTTTTGGATCATGGTTTCAGAGATTTCAATCTACGGTCACTTGGTCCCGTGGCTTCGGATCTTTGTCAAGGAAGCATCATGGCAGGGGACACATGGTGGAGCAGAGTTGCTCACATCATGATAGCTAGGAAGCAAAGAAAGAGAAAGGAAAGGGCCAAGGGCAAGCTAGTGCCTTCAAGGTCACATGTCCCCTAAAGTTCCTACCACTTCTGAAGAGTGCCACCAGCAGGAGAACAAGCCTTCCTTGGGGTCACTTCATATCCAGACCAAAACAATGACAAAACATAAAGCCATCTCCAGAAGCAGGAGACACTTATAATGCGGTAAGGACCACCAGAACAGTGAGATCTGGGGAGCAAGGAGACAATGACCCGCCCCATCTGAGTGGGTGCTGCCCTTGCAGAAACGGCGGCAAAGGGGTCTGTCCTTTTGAGGCTACTGAAACAAAATAGGAGTCAGGACCCAGCAAGGGGTGAACTGTGGTCAACCACACCTGCTTCCGGCTGAAATAAAAAGGGATGCTCCCCATAAATAAGGGTGAATCCTAGGTAAATCAGTCCTTTAATGGCCACAGCCCAACTCTGAATCAACTGGGTACTCAAACCTTGAACCTGGAAAATCTCAAGTTCTCAAGCCCTGAAGGCAACCAAAGGTAACTCCAAGTGGCTGGTGTGCCCATGCACCTGGAAAAAAGCCCAGTGAGCTCCTCTTAGGGCAATGAGAGCATTGTCCATGAGGCTAAGGATGTTTCACTTGTTTCTACAAGTGAAACCTGACCTCTTTTCCAGCACACAAGCAAAGATGGCCAGAAAGAAGCACGAGATGTGCACCATGACAGAGAACCAGCAGGAAAACAGACACAAGAAATCCCAATGCCTGGATCACCAGCCAGAAAACATGAAAGAAGGATGCTGACTATGGGTAGGCTCAAGGGGGTCAAAGGCTTGTCGACTGTTTGCATTGACTGGAAGCTGTAAATTTGACCAAGGAGAATGTGAAAAGAATCATCATAGAAATTATAGAAATGAAAAGCCCAAAACCCAAAATTCAGAAACCACTGAATGGTTTTAACAACAGTTGAGGCCCAGATGAAGAGAATCCATGAACTAGAATGTGAGTCAGAAGAAAGACCCCCTATGGGAAGGAAAAGAGATGCTCAGAAAAGAAATGTGGACGTACTATGTGCTGGGTGCACGCACTTTTAAGAAAGAAAGTGCTGCTTTTATTTTGATTTTTTAAAATAAAACAATAAAGCCAAGTTGTATTAACAGGACCAGAATGACCTTCCACCTGAAACAACTCCCACCCAAAATTTAATACAGGAAGCTGGTGTTTAAGACCAAACATCAGGCAGTGAATGCTGGATCCCAGAGAGACAGGGAAGGAGTGGAGGTGGCCACCACTGAGCGACTCCCAGGACACAGCACAGCAGAACGCAGCTCCAGGGCAGTTGGAGGAGGCTGACAGAAGAGAAGGGATAGCAGGACGGCCATGGTGGTCAGGTTCTCAGGAGAGGGCACCAGACACAAGAGAAGGACAGAGAGAACCCTGGAGGACCGGAGAGGGCACCTTTGTGTTCTCAGCCTAGAGTTTGTCACATAAGCATGTGACAAAACCACCCAAGGATGAAGAGAAAACCCCAGGAGAATGAAGTGGAAAGCCACCCGGTACTCACAACAGGTGTGAGAGTCCCGTTCACAACAGGCAGGTGGGAAAGGTTCCATGCCCACAGGAGAGTGGCAGGTGTACCCGACACTCTCAGTGATGAGAACCAGTCATCACTAGACCAGACTGCACCCTCACCATCTAGAAAACCACAGAAGCAAGACCTGAAAAGACTTAACTGGAGTCAAGCCACACAAATGAATTCAGATTAAATTCAGGAAGATCTGTAGGAATTAAAAAATATATATACAGCACCCAGTGAGGTAAAATTCACAATGCCTGGCATGGGTTCAAAGAAACTAGACAGGTAAAGAAGCAAAAGCTCCCATCCCCAAACAAGGACAAATCACCTGCAACTGACTTCATTGTCAAAATGAGCAAACAAGGACATTAAAACATATCGTGGCTGTAGGACATTAAAACATATCATGGCTGTATTCCATGAAAACAAGAAGTCACACAGAAGCCTAAAAGGCACTAAGAAGCACAACCAAACTTAGAAATGAATCCACAATCCTGAGGCTCACTCAAAGTCTTACAGAAAGCCTGAGAGGAAGGAGGATTGCATATTATAGGTGCTAAGAGTGGGGCTGGAGGACCCTCTGGAGAAGGTCAGCGGTGGGTTATGTAGCATAAGTGCTATGATCAGTGGGCTGGAGGGCAGAAATAGAGACCTTCTAAAGGACACACAAAGAGAATCACTTTCCAACAGTTTAGAGAATGGTGTCTGTTAGTCAGCTTTCTGTCTCGTGGCAAAGCCTGGGACGATCAGGCTTGGGATGCAGGTCTGGGAGACCCTTTCCTTAGCATGTGGGGGGCACGGGTTCAATCCCCCACAACATGGCAGGGGATGGTCCTAATAAAATCAACTTAAAGAAGGAAAGATTTATTTGGGGTCATGGTTTCAGAGGTCTCGGTTGGTGCCTCCCTTGCCCTGGCCTCAGGTGAGGCAGGACAACATGGCACAAGGGCTTGGTGGAGGACAGCAGTCAGCTCATGGCTGCCGGGAAGCAGCAACAGGAGAGGGAGCTCAGAATAAGATGAACCTTCCAGGACATGCCCAGGGGCCACCTCCTCCAGCAGGCCTTGCCTCTCTAGGTGTCCACCACCTCCCCAGAGCACCACCAGCTGGGGACCAGTCTTCAACACACAGACCTTGGGGGACAGTCCAGATCCAAACGAAACCAATCAGAAAATGAGTAAGATATAGTAAAAAAGAAATATGAGGACTGGGAATGTGGCTTGGTGGTTAGATACCCCTGAGTTCAATCCCCAGTACAAAAAATATGAAATTAAACAAAAAAAGCAGACACAGGCAATAATAAATGTCAGAGAAGAAAATAAAATAGGAAATAAATATATAAATAGTTGGCAAAAAAAAAAAAAAAAACACAAAGAAACAAGAGCTGTTTTTTTTTTTTTAAATCACTAACATGGAGAAACCTCCCAGCAGAATGGGCAGGAGCTGCAGTTGAGGTCCACGCTGCCAGCATAGGAGGGAGTGGGACGTGGCCAACATCCAGCTGACAAGCAATGGAGGGAAGGCGACATTTGGAGCATGTTGTTTGGTGTTTCGTTTTTGGAACTGGGGATTGAACGCAGGGCTTTGAGAATGTGAGGCAAGCATGGAGCTACATCCCAGTCCCTGGAGCACGTTTCTGCCACCCAGGTGAAGTGGGCAAAGTCCTGAAGGTGGAGCTCCCACAGGGCCCTGAAGAGCAGACACCCGAGGCATCTGTCAGCCATAATGAGGACGTTCTGTGGTGAGCACGTGGTGCAGAAGGGCCCCGAGGAGCATGCCACCGAACATGGGGCAAGTCAGACGAGGCTCACCCAAAGTCTTACAGGAAGCCTGAGAGGAAGGAGGACTGCCCAGTACCTCTGACACCAGAGAAACCAGAAGGCACTGAAAGTAAAGGACGTTACAGAACTGTTCCTTCATGAAACCAACGCAACATTTCTCTACAATTTTTTAGCAAATCAAATCTGAAGGACATGGACAATAGGCCCCAGGGAACTTCCCTTACTATTCTTCTACCCATCCTCCTGCCCCACCCTAAAGGAGCCCACCACCAAAATTCCTCCCATGACCTGGCCCTGCTAAACCCATACCCTTGTTGGAGCCCACCACCATTTTCCCCTCAAAAATGTGTCCCTTCATTACTTAATAAAGCATTGCTGGTCCAGTGAGCTCTGCCACCATTTTCTTTTTCTTTTTTTATTCCCTTTCATGTGCTGGCATTTGGGGCCAAAACCCAGGATGGAGATTTGGGGCTGTCTACCCTTTCCTGACCTAAAGAACCTCTACGATGTTTTCATATTTCCCTCCAATTCCCCCTGCCTCTTTCCACCTTATACTCAGAGAAGGAGGCCCTCCGTGAGTCCTGGGCTAGAGTTTTGTTTCTTTACTGCCACAAGGATGGAGCAAGGACCCCTATGGGTGTACAAACTAAATATTAGCAGCATCCCCTAATCCCATCTGCTCCAATTCTTTCCTTCTCTTATGTATTCAGACCTCCAGGCTGCTTTTTGCCATTTTGTTCCTGCCTGCAACACCAGGCTTCTCATTCTTTGGAGAGGTAAGTTCTCTTCTGGTCTCTCACAGAGGTGCCCTGCCTGAGACCCTCACCTTTTGGCTCATCTGGATACCAGGGGTCCTCCACAAATGGGATTGCAGGAGGGGACACCCTCTCACTTTCTGGTGGAACTCCGGTGACAGGAGACATTAAGGAATGCCTTGATCTTGACTGACACCCCAGTCAAACCTCTCCAACTTGGGCACTAACCAGCCCATCCCACAGGATTCCCTCTTAGGTTGTCTCATTAAAAATTTCAAAATCCTCCACTTCCAATCTGATCTTAAAAGTAAATGCCTTATTAGGATGAGTACTCGGATCTGGCTGCAATATAAACTAGACAACCTTGTCGATGGCCCAAATTCAGAATTTGTGATATTTGACCTCCAAACCCTCCAAGACTTAGACAGTTTCCTCCAATGAACTGACAAATGGCCTGAAGTTCCTTACCTCCAAGCTTTCTTTTGCCTTTGCACAAGGCCCTCATTATGCCAACCTTGCTCTGCTCTCCAATTAATTCTCACTGACTCCCCACTCCATAAGCCCCTTAGATCTGGTCCTGACTCCCAGCCCTCTTCTTCATTTATTGTCCCCCAAGTAGCAGATAAACCCCCAACAAAAGTAAGTAAAACTGAAGGCCATAAAGGAAAGTTTCATAGATAGGAGTGCCTGATAACTATCAAGAGACTATTAAGGGCTGGGATATAGCTCAGTTGGTAGTGTGCCTGCCTTGCATGCACAAGGCCCTGGGTTTGATCCCCAGCACTGCACACAACCCAACACATACACACACACAAAGAGACTGTCAGAGTCATAAGCCATTTTTCTGAGATCTACAAATCTTCCTAACCTCCTATATAGGCAAGCTTGATCTGTGTTTCTGTGTCTGCTAGTATGATTATCTAGCCCCAAATGTATACCTCATATTGGTCTAAACAATGTAACATGGCACATAATAGTCCTAACGAACTTTACTAAGAAAGTTCTAAGTAACAGAAATAGAGAGATCTCTACTAAGCACAGAGGTTATGCTAATAGAAAGGTATTTTGTAAAAATCAGATGACATTAGATAACTACATCTTATGGGGGAATCTGTGACATTATAAAACTAATTATTGTGATAATCCTGGCAATGTTAAAGATTTACATTCCCAAATAAAGGCCTTATCCTCACCAGCTTTGTTATGGGAACAACTTCTCAGCTCTTGCACCTCCTGGTGAGATTAATAGTTTCCATCAACTTCATGATATTCATTGATCTGTTCTAGATGCTGTGATATTATTTTGCATAATCTCATTCCAGTCCTCATGTCTTTTTGTTTCTCTCATAGAAGCACCCACCCCCAGATGACTTTACAACCCATTCTTTCCAAACCAGACTTTTGCCATGGACACTTCAACAGACCCAAAACATTCCTAAAATGGAAACCCAAACTGGCCCCAGGTCATCCTGTCTCAGCTCAAAGCAGCCAGAGCAGCCATCTTCACTTTTCCCTTACAGCAGTAAGATTCCCTTTCTCAGAGGGGGGAACCGAAGCCAGGAGACAAAAAGACAGTGTAGATAATAAATGATTGGGTCCAAAAGGAGGGGCCTGATTCAGGAGGAAATAGAATGTTCATACCTCCAGGACACTTCCCCCATCCCTACCTGTGGCCAAGGTGACCTGCCTCCAGGGAACTCTCCTCCTGGCAAAGAGTTCATAAGGAATGAATGCCCCCATCCACTCTCGCTTGCTCTTCCTGCCTGTACCCCTGGGCTTTGTTCCTGCCCTGGGATCAGCCACCTGTGGCCCTCCTTTTGTCACTAGTCACAGGACAGAGAGAGAGAGGCAGGATGGCGTGGGGGGGGGGGGGAGCCTGCTAACTGTTGTGTATGATAATTCTATCAAGTGGGCCCTCTGTGCTGACCCCCACATGCTTTCTTTTCCAAGAAACGATTTATCTGCAGCCCTGCCTGGCCCCTGAGGACAGGATATGTCACATTCCTTAGCAAACTACCTGTTCACTAAAGGAGAACTGCAGACCCAAAGTAATATTGATAAGAGGAAACCAAGTATCTCTGAGGAAGATTTCGTGACCAGATTCTGAAACTCTGGGAGGTTCTCAAAGTAGAACTCCCCTACCTTTAAAATGAGACACCCTTCTCTAGACTCTCATAATACACATTTTCTCCTGTACTCCCCTCATCTGGCAGGAAAAGACCAGATAGCTGTCTCCTTTAACTAGAGTAAAACTAGCCCTCATCTGTCTGTCATATTTCGGGAACACAAATCATTTCTCTAGTGAAGATGTCACCCAGAGCACTAACAGACTTGCCTCCTACTTGAAATTGAGGCACATAATACGAGATCATGGTCCTGTGAATTTGAGGACCCAAAAGGACAAAAGGAACATGTAAGAAACTTTAAGGGCACAATTAGCTGGCAAATGTCCTCCCTTAAATTAAAATATTTTCAAGAAGTTAGTTATTATCCTCCATTTTGAGTGAGGCCCCAGCCAGAGGGTATGGAGGAAAAGGCAGAAACTGCTGACCCTTACAGTCTCCAGCATAGGGGAGCTGTCTTCTAGCCAAAGAAACATTTTTTCTCGGCACAGGTGCCCATATTTTTCTTCTCTTTTTAAAATATTTGTTCAGAGGAGGGTCTTATCCTCAAAAGTAATAGTAGGGGATGACTTAATCACAGATGAGATAAAGGAGATGCCTAAAAATTTTCTGCCTCCAACGTGGCCTGATTACCAACTGGGGAAATGAAAAAGGGTCTCTGGAGGAAACATAAAATGCAGGACCATACCTTAAGAGACTGATTTTACCAAAAGAAAAAAAAATGGTTAAAATGCAAGCTCATAACAGCAGCTTCCCTCACTTAGCTTCTGCCAGATCTCTATCTCATCAAGGCTTGTGTTGAAATGTAAAAATCGTGGAGGTCTGCTGGGCTTGCAGGGAGCTGATTTAGGACCAAAAGGGGTAAAAAGTGTTACTTTTAAAGCCAAGCCACTTGTGAGACCTAAATGGCTGGTTTATTTCCCTTTTGCAAACTAATGATCTCATGTATCAAGTCTTCTTTACCTTGAGAATCTTTACCTAAGGATTTCAGGGCTCTCTCTCACATTCTTTTAATATCTGAACTCTAATCTGAGCCAAAAAGTGAACTCTGATCTTATAACAGCCATGTTATTTTTCCCCTAGAACTCTTGTTTTTAAATTATATATATATATTTTAGGGAGAGGCAGGTAGGTACTGGGGATTGAACTCAGGGGCACTTGACTACTGAGCTCCAGCCCTAGACCTAGCCCTAGCCCTATTTTGTATTTTATTTAGAGACAGGGTCTCACTGAATTGCTTAGCACCTTGCTAAATTGCTGAGACTGGCTTTGAATTCTTGATTCTTCCATCTCTGCCTCCCAAGCCACTGGAATTACAGGTGTGCACCACCGCGCCCAGCTAAATTTTATATTTTTGAGCTCATAGTTTTATGATAAATTCACATTTGATCCTGTGTGCCTAAATTAATATTTTTTTCCGATCAGTTTTATTTTATCTAACTGTAGAGGTTTTTATATTCTGTCTTTGTTCAGGGGCCAATTTTCAAGAATTAGGTCTCAAATACATTGGGAAAACTTCCTCTTACAACAAACAACTATGAGATCTCTGTCTCCTATCTGTTTTGTGTATGTGTGCACACCTATGTATTGTGGTATTGTATCTACATATGTGCTTATGTCCATACATAATGTACATGATATCAAAATTGGCATATAGATAAATGAATACTCATAAATTAAAATTTAAATGATGAATAGATCCAAGTACCTTCGTTCATGTGACTTTTAAAAAGGGGTTCAATTAGGTAAACAAATGAGAGTAAAGATATCTTTAAAAATTACTCACAAGTTTTTCTAGATGGTCAGACAATTAATAGAGTGTTGGTCTCTATAAAATGTCTAAAATGGGGCTGGGGATGTAGTTCAGTTGGTAGAGTGCTGGCCTTGCATGCACAAGGCCCTGGGTTCAAACCCCAGCAATACACACACACACACACACACACACACACACACAATGTCTAAATTGTAATATGCATTGCTTTGAGGATTTTTCTTCAAGAAGAAAGAGATGGCTAGTATTATTAACTACACTATCTGATATCTTGTTTTTTACAGTTAAAAATAAGTAAATTAGATTTCACATAAATGGTATTAATCATAAATGTGTTTTTTAGAGACATCTGATTAATTTACAAAGTTAAAGTGCTAACTGCTAAATAGAAATCAAGTATGCTTAACCTTTTAAATTCCATAAGATAATGTATTTAAACATTATGTGTGTTTTCATAAATTGGTGAATGGAAAAATGTTTGAGATTGCTTTGCCTGTGTCTTCATTAAAAACAAGGTTACTGAGAGTTAAGATTCTATCAGGTATAATTTATATGCAAAGAGTATAATAGGTTTCAGTTGGACTTCAATTAAAGTACCATAAAAACATAAAAGTATTTCATCTTATTAAAGATGAAAAGATTACTCCATCTTATTAAAGTGGAGTAATCCGTCTAAATTCAGAAATTTCATAAGGGTTGTTTCACAATGTAAATTTAGAAAAGGATCAACACCTAGGAAAGAGATATGAGAAGGTTCTAGGTATGGAAATATATTTTAGTATGGAAAGTAGAAGGAAAAAGGAAGTGTTTGTGTGTGAGAAAATCTTTGGTGATGTAAAAAGTCGTAGGATGTCTAAGCAATTTGCAGAAGGTTGATGGAGGTTAAATTTCAAAATGTTTGTATGTAACTAAGTTGGATATATATATATATATATATATATATATATATATATATATATATATATATATATATATATATATATTTAGCATAATAAGTTAAAGCTATTCAAGGCTTTTCCCCTAAGGTCAAATATTAATAATACTGATATAAACCAAAGTTTAATCCTGTATATGTTGAAGTAACAAGGATTTCTTAAAACATTAATCTGCTCTTATCTATCAAGATAATTTCTTGTGTCTGTTAAGTTTTAGTCTTCAGAAAAATTAGTCTTAAAGGAATAAGGGTTTGTACAACTCTGGCTAAACAACAACTGTTATTTTAGTGTATTACACTACATTACTGAATCTAAATTTTTCTTTAAAAGCCAGACTTGATATATAAAAACATCAGTGTAATTGTCGTGCTATTATTGGATTTTTTTATATACTCAATGTATTCATACCTTCCAAGTATACAAGTCTTTAAAATATAAGATTTAAAAGAACAAAGAACATTTTACCAATTGGTGTTCTTCAAACTAAAGTTTAGAGTAAAGGTTTGGGATTATAAAAATTATGTTTCTTGGTTCCTAGCTATGATACAAACTAAATAGGTTTTTGCTCTTGTTAATTTCATTTTGTATTTTCCTTGTAGACTTAACTGTTGTCTGTTAGTACCTTACAGAAGTACAACTTTCAATATAACAACCTGAGGTAATTTGAGATAGTAGGCCATCATCTATAGACAGAGAGGATGCAAGGCTAACTTCCAGTACTCACACAGACCCCAGTTGAATAGAAGGGGTAAATTACTGTAAAGTTATAAACATTAAAATTAAAACCCAGTATTCTTTCTGTAAGACTGATGAAACTGGCTTGCTGAATGTTTAAGACCAAGTTAAGAAAGTAAAAGGGCCAAGAAAGAAAATAGCCAACATTTGGTTCTTGCCCTTCAAGTCAGTTTAAACCCATGGAACAAGGAAAATTCTCTAAGGGCTTTGCCACTCTGGGCCACATGACCTCCCGATCAGGAAGACCTATGAGACCCTGGAGAACAGAACACTGCCAGTGCACATGCTGCAAAGATGGGGGGCATTGGATAAGGGAGACATTCCTGATGCTTCCAAGGGAAGCCACAGTGTCAAGGAGACCCTGGTCCATCCTGGCAAATGGCACTCACATCCTGGCAAATGGCTGCTCACAAGCTCCTAAGAGTGACCCTGAGGGAACTCAGCTGATTCTTAACAGCAGATAGGAACAAGATCAGTATGCCAACTTGATCTTGAACACCTAGCAAAAACAGTCATAACCAAGTTACAGCCATTCCTGAGCATTTAAAAGAAAAGACAATGGTTCTTTTAATGGAACTTAAGATGTACACTTGTGTCAGGCCCACGGCCCTGGTGTCCCCTGAATTCTGAGGCATTTTTTCCTTTGTGAAGCTCATATTTACCTGCCTACCAAAAATTGGATTGGCCTCTGTACCTTTGTCCTCAAATTGATGTTTTACCTGAAAACCAAAGTTTGCCTATCCTGATAATGGTATACACCTGACACAAGAGAGCCCTTAAGTTTATTCCCTTGCTCAAAGGGCTAGAAATATCCACTGGGATTGAAACAGGAGGAGCAGGACTGGAAATCTCTATTCACTCTTATAAAAAGTTGTCAGAACAGGTTATTGAAGATATCCAACAGGTTGCCCATTTGGCACTGACCTTGCAAAATCAACTGGATTCCTGGGTATCTGTCATCCTACAAAATCATCAGGGCCTAGATCTCCTTTCTGAAGAACAAGGTGGCCTGTGCCTCTTCCTCAGGGAAGAATGTTGCTTCTATGTCAATCAATTAGGACTGGTAAGGGATAAGGTTAAACAGCTGTAGGACTGACTAGAACAGCAGAGATCAGAACTAGCTGATTCCTGGTGGGCCTTGTTGGATGGGAGACCTAAAGCAGTGGGCTTCCTGGCTTCTCCCTCTTTTAACCCCTCTAATATTCATTTTTCTTATAATAACCTTTCCCTCCTGCTTTGTTTACTTTATACAGAAGCAACTTCTTGATAAGGTATCTAGCCCATACCACCTCCCAAGAACATGTGAAAGCCATTCTGCCCCTTCACTCACAACATGACTCTCCTGAGCCCCACGATGGAATAAAGAAGGAATCACCCACATGACATTGAAGTTCCCTTCCTCTACGTCTACCTCAAGCCACATCTACCAGGACTAGAAGCCTAAAATGCCTCCCACCTCCTTATTGTCTTCCAGATCTCTGACAGGGGATCCCTTACTCCACCCCTTCTCAGCAGGAAGTAGCCAGATATTATGACATAGCCCCAACTCATTATACCCCTTTCAGAGTCTCGAATGGAGGATATGGACAATGGGCCCAGGGAACTTCCCCTGCCTGCCCTCCTGCCCTTCCCTAAACGAGCCCACCACCAAAACTCCTCCCATGACCTGGCCCTGCTAAACCCTATAAAAAACAGACTCTTGTTTGGAGCCCACCACCATTTTCCCCTCAAAAAGTTGCCCCTATGTTGCTTAATAAAGCATTGCTGGTCCATTGAAGTCTGTCTCAATTTTCTTTTTCTTTTTGTATTCTCTTTCATGCTTTCCAAAATTGAATAATATATAAGAAAAGTCAGTACACGGTAATCAGTTGTGGTTTATCCTAGAATTGTAAAGTTGGTTTGACATTTTAAAAAGTCCATCTCTGTGATTCACCATATTAACAAACTATGGCTGGGCGTGATGATGCATGCCTGTTATCCCAGTGACTCAGAAGACTGAGGCAGGAGGATCACGGGTTCAAAACCAGCTTCAGCATCTTAGCAAGGCCCTGTCTCAAAATAAAAACGGCTGGGGATGTGGCTCCATGGGATAGTGCCCCTGGGTTCAAGCCCAAGTACAAACAAAAACAAAAACAAACTATGAGAGAAAATATTGCTCAACTCAATAGAGACACAGAAACATGAGAAAAAGTCTAATACCCATTCCACATTTTTAAAAATGTCTAGTATTATCAGCCATCAGGGATGTGTAAATCAAAACCACACAAGATGCCATTTCACACCCACTCAGATGGCAATAATTTTAAAAATGAAAAATAACAACTGCTTATGAGGACATGGGGGAAATCACACCTTGCTGGCAGGAATACAAAATGTTGTACTCTGTGGTATTGCACTGGGGATGAAGTTTTCAACACAGGGTTTTGGAGAAACACATCCAAGCTGTAGCAGGTTGACTCATTACAAAGACAGAACAATTACAAACATATGTGCATCTAACTATGGCCCCCAAAACCATGCAACAAGAACAGACAGAATTAAAGAGAGAAGCAGACACAGTAACACTCAAGATACTTCAGAAATCCACTCTCAGCAGTGTGTCAAATAACCAGCAAAGTGCAGTGGGGAGACACAGATGGGAGCCATACTGTGGACAGCAAGGCCCAGAAGATGGCGGGCACTTCACCCAACAAGCAGGATCCACATTCTTCTCCAGACATGTGAACTTTCTCCAGGACAGACCAACATGCAAGGTCAAAGATGAACTTTAACTCATCAAAAAGGATCGAAATTATACCAATGTGTACTCTTCCCAAAGTAGAAATAAATATGAAAAGCAAAGCAGAAAAAAACTGGAGGAAGTCCATGAATGTGTGAGAATTAAACAATATACTGTTATGTAACCCAAGATGGGGATGGGGTTCCAAGAAGATACCACAGGGTAAGTTAAAAATATTTTGAGATAAATGAAATGAAAGAATACCATGTCAAAAAATAAGAGATGTAGCTAAAGTAGTTCTTTTTTAAAAATATATTTACTTTTTAGGTGAAGAGGGACATAACACAATGCCTTTATTTTTATGTGGGGCTGAGGATCGAACCTGGGTCCTGCCTGTGCTAGGTGAGCGCTCTACCACTGAGCCACAATCCCAGCCCCTAAAGTAGTTCTTATAGGCAAATTTATAGCTTTATTAATTAATTAGGTACTGGGTTTTATTTTTTATTTTAAGGCTAGGCTTTGCAAAGTTGCCCAGGTTGTGATCCTACTGTCTCAGCCTTCTGAGGCACTGGAATTATAGGCATGTGCCACTGTGTCCAGCAAATTTATAGCTTTAAATACCTATATTAGAAAAGAAAGCTCTCTCTCTTTTTTTTCAGAAGTCCTCTGAAAGTTGCTTTGCCTCCCACTTCCCAAGATTGCCCACAGCCCAGCTCATACACTTCAGAGCCTGGTCTGTCATCTCCCAGCCTGGTCTATCATCTCCAAGCCCATGTGTGTCCTGACTCAAGTTCCTCCAGGATCTATCTGGACTGAAGCACCTCACTAAATGCTGTCTCCCACTGTGCAGTGAGTTTGCTCTGGGACTCCCGTCCCACATTCTCTCAGCCTGCAAGCTGACTCTCTTGCTCATATCTGGGCTGCAGACCTACAGTGGGATTCTCAGTAGACTTCCAGACTGCTGGCCACTCTGGGTCTTGCCCAGCAGTTTTCATCTCTGCCCTCCCCCTGAGATCTTTCCAGGTCTAAACCCCCTCTCCAGTGTTCTGGACCAAGGGGATTTCCCTGAGTACACACAGTCTCTCTTAAGGCCCTCATCAGTCTAGTGGGGGAGACGGATCTTGTAATATCAGGGCCCTGAGCTCCCTAACCCTCCCAAGCTTCCCAGCAGCAGCACCAATAGTGCCAAGAACAGCTCACACTGGAAACAATGCTGCCTGGCCCAGGCCTTCCATCAGGATGGCTCAGGAGGACAATGATGGTCCTGCTCTCAACTCTGCCTGGCCACAGAGGGTCAGAAGTCCAGGCAGGAGCAATGCTTCTCTCTGGGTCTATATGTCTCTTTTGGACTATACTGGGCTCACTTCTTCATCCTTCCTTTCTTCTCTTCCTCCTCCTCTTCCTCATTCTTTTCTTCTCCTTATTTTGCATTTAAGGGATGGCAAGAATCCCGCATGTTGCAGATGCAATACACACCAGTTGTTTTCACTTTTGTTCTCTTCTTGCTGTGATGAAGGCTATGGGCTGACCCTGCTCCACACCTTATAGGGACCTGGGCTTCAGATGTGGGTACATTCACCTTGTGCAGTGACTTGTTTTCCCCACTTTCTTGCACTACACACTGTGAAATGCAGGTTCTCAGAACACAGTCCAATATTTGACAATGGATCCCTGCTTCTGCTGAGTCAGCCCCCAAGGCACAGCATTTGCATTTCCCTGGAGAATTCCTGGGGACTCTTATCCTTTCCTGTCTCCATGCTGGGGACATCTGCTGCCTTAATTTGCAGGTGAGGGGGCCTCTGTGTCCTCTTTTGAGGAGGATCCCACATGCCCACCTGACAGGAGGGTGGGGAGGAGTCAGTGAGGAGGATCTGTCTACAGCAGTGCTCCAGGTCCCTCTGGTCTGTGACAGCAGCAGGTACTATCCATGCTTTCTGCTTGGGTGGAGCATGCTGGAAGCCTGTGGCTAGGATGACTTGCTCCACCCCAGCTGTGTCCAGGGTCACTAGTGAGTCCTCCAAAGACAGAGACATGGAGGCAGGGCCGAGATTGGCCACAGGGGGTTTCTGAGCTGGGACACTGGACGCCTGGGCAGGGGATGGATCTGAGAACTGAGCCCAAGCTGGACCTGGCCACATCTTGAGGCTTGAGGTGGGAATGCATGTTTCCTTCCCAGGAGGGTTTGAGGCTAGGCTGTTGTGTCCTGGGAAGTTTGTGGCCTCTTTGGACAAGACATAGGGGAAGGCAGGGCAGTTGTGGGCTTCCCCCAGGGAGAAGCCACTGGATGGCTAGATTCCATGTGGCTGAGAGTTGCAGGGCGGGCTCTCCATACCTTATGCCATGTGCATGTGCTCCTGAGATACACACACCTAGTGCTCCAGTTTGGGATGACCAGCTTGACTGGCTTTGTGCACCTGCGCCCAAACTCTCAACATGCTTTGACACTTCGACGTCTTTTGCACCCCCAACACCTGCCACCACATCATCCACACCCTTCCCAGGGGACCACCTCCTGGATCTGCCCCAGGAGGGCCCCTTCCAAGCTCCTCAGGGCAAACCAGTGTCCCTCTTGGCACTGAGTTAGGAAACAGGATGAGGCTGGCAGAAGACCAAGTGTAGATGGGTGGTGTAGGTCAAGAGGGCCCTTGCCAAGGGCTACGGACCATAGGAGAGCTGGGCAGCTACTAACAGTGCCAGCCATGCGTCACCATGCACCATGCACCATGTGAAACACCCCAGATCAACTTCAAGGTGTGGGATGCAAAGAGCCCTGAGCTCCATTCAAGCACCCCACTAGTGTTCTCACCCTCATGTTCACACAGCCTGCCAGGGGCCAAGGACCAGAGACCAGCCCACCAAGTGGGGGTAAAGGCTCATGCCAAGTTCTTGCAAAGTGGCAGGAGCCAGCTGCAGGAGGGAAGATGGAGATTCAGTGTGGGTGACCCAGGGTGGCAGGAAGAAGACTCACTACAGAGATGGCAACTAGAACCTTGCAGTATCTTCCCTTATAACTCTGCCTTGGCTACTCTGTAGAACAGAAGACACCCATCACAGCTATGTGACTCAGCTCCAGGTCCATACCTCCCCTTGGCCTCAAAAGTAGAAGCCCTGTGCCAGGTTGGCTGGCACATGCCTGCAATCCCACTGACTTGGAGGTTGAGGTAGAGGAATTGTGTATTCAAGGCTACCTCGGCAACTTAGCAAGATCCTGTCTCAAAATAATAAATGGGGCTGGGGATGTAGCTCAGTGGTAACTTGCCCTGGGTTCAACCCCTGGGACCAAGGGGGGAAAAAAAAGTAGAAGCCCTTTCTTCCCAGCTGTAGGGCCAGCCTTGGAAGGTTGACCTCCCCCTTGCCCTGTAGGATAAGGCAACCCCACAGCCCTTAGGACCTGTATCCCACATGCACCTTTTAAAAATCTCTTGTACTGGGCAGATGGTGGCACCGGAAGCCTTGTTCAGTCTGTAGGAGCTGCAGGTTGTGGAGCCACAGTTTTCTGAAGGCCATGGGCATCCCTTGGGTCAGTTGAGAAACGCTGAGCTCTGTCCCAAGTTCCCATTCCCGAGTCTGTGCAGAGCTTGGTGTCCTGATCAGCTGGCCCTTGCATAAATCAGGGGCTACCAGGCGACAGGAGAACATGCCCAGCCTGTGGGAGCTTGCAGATGGTCCCTGAATCCATGGCCCACCTGCAGCCATCGCCGGCTGTTAGACAGGCGGCCCTGACACGTGGCTTCAATCACAGCAGGGCTGGGAGGAAGGGGGGCCAGACTGACTCTTCTCTTCCCAGACCAGAATCCAGACGGGACAGCACACCCAGCAGCAGGCCAGCCCACCCAGTGCTGCTGCCTGCCAACTGTCTGCCTTTGAACTTGGGGAAATCGGAGGCAGATGCCTGTGGTCAAAAGAGTGTGTGCAGGTGGGGCTCAATCCTCTGAGGGGACAGGAGATAGGGAGAGGGGCTGGGCTGGCCACACTGACCTCCCTAGCCACTTTCATGTGCCTGTTGTTTACCCACGGCTCAGCTAAGCCTCATCCATCCCAGGATGGACCTGCCGAGCAAATGATCACCCCTCCCTCAACACACACACTAACTCCGCAGGGGGAGCATCCGCGATTACTGACCCTGGGGCGGCACAAGAACATCACCTCCGTCCCAGACAAGACTCCTCAAAGAGTGTTGTCAGGAAGGGCCTGGTGGCCTTGCCAACTGACCTCTGCAGCTGTCCAGGAGCCTCGAGGCAGAGGAACGCCCTGCCTTTGTGCAGGGTCAGCCAGAGGCCTTGGGAGGCACCGCCCACCAGGCCGGGCCTGTTCCCAGCCTGCTGAGGAAGGCCAGGCAACCAGCATGCCTGGAATGTTCCCAGCATCCAGCTTCACCTCGGGCTAGAATGGCCCCTAGGTCACCCCTGGAGCCCCACGCTGCTTGCTTGCCCCTGGGACATGGTCCAGGGCAAAGCTGGCTCCCTGTCTGTACTTGGTCAAGAATGCACTGGGGTCTTCCCAGGACAGACAGTACTGGGACAGACTGTGATATGGAAAGGGAAATGCCCAACACCTGATGGCCACTGCTCAGGTGTCCTGGATAGACTCAGGTAGGAACGCTGGCCGTACCTGCAGAAGCTGCATGATAAAGCTGCCACTTTTCGGGGCCCTCGGGCCCCTCCAGCCCCTCTGGTTCAACGCTACGAACAGCTGCCTTTTTGTTTACTGTTGCAGATTGAGCATCCGTAATCCAAAAATCTGAAATACAAATTCTCAAAAGTCCAAGACTTTTTGAGGGTTGATATGACAGCCCAAGAGGAACATTCCACATAAGACTTCATGGATAGGTCCCAGCCAGAGTCCAAGTGCACTAGAAGTCCTGCCTACAGGAGTTTCAGACTGTTCTTAAGTGGCCCTGAGGCATATATGAAGTGTGTGTTGAGATGTACATCACACCTGCAAGATGAATATGTGTATGTAAACATTCCAAAATCCAAAAACCAAAAATCTGAAATCTAAAACACTTCTGGGACCAGCATTTCAGACGAGGGATGCTCGTCTGCTTTTCTTTATTTCTCCCTGTGTTTGGGGGTGGGTAGGTACGGGGTGGACTCAGTGCCACTTGCATGTTAGGCAAGCACTCTGCACCGAGCTTACCCCACCCTACAAGCTGCACAAATACACTCTGAGACAACTTCTTAAAGCCCAACATACTTTTCTGTAGGACACAATTATTACTAATGGATTTGTATTGAACAGGTAATCCCAGAATCAAGTTGGTAAGCACTGCCAAAAGCCAAAAAAAACAAAACCTGAAAATAACTATTTCCACTGTGGCCAAGTGATACTGCAAGGAAATACAGAGTGTTTTCAAAAACAGGCAGGGCAAAACCTCACAGAACACTGGAAAATATTTAATATTTAAATATGATAATAGAATGACGATATGATTTTTGGTACCAGGGATTGAGCCCAGGGATGCTTAACCACTGGGCAATATCCCCAGCCCTTATTTTTTATTTTGAGACAGTGTCTCACTAAGTTGCTTACAGCATTGCTAAATTGATGAGGCTGCCCTCAAACTTGTGATCCTCTGCCTCAGCTCCCGAGTTGCTGGCACTACAGGCATGCACCACTGCACCTGGCTAACATTTTCGTAAGTTTACTGTTCTAGAAAGAGTCTTAACAACTGTTGGACGCTGCACTGTGCTCTTAGCCCTGCTCCTTCTCCTCCTGCTGCTGCTTCCTGCTCTTGGCATATTCATCTCTGTATAGATTCTTGAGATACTGAACTTACTGAGTTCCATCACTTTTGATTTGGGTTTGTTATACAGCCTAAACTAACTGATCCACAGCCAATTTGCAACAGTTGGACCTGGTTTAATCTGTCACCAAGTTCTGGGCATGGCCGCCTCATACAGCTGCAAGTGGTAGTATCCTCCTGGGGCCTGGCTTGTTCCTCCAGGGCTGTAAATCGAATGCCCATCCTCAGGCTGACCCTCATCTTTGCTATCAACAGCATGAACCTGCTGGGCCTGGGAAGAAGCCCCTCCAAGGACACAGTAACAGTCTTCCCTGGATGTTGGGCCAGTGGATGTCTTGTTTTCTCCCTAGAGGGCTGTGTTCTGCTCTCTTCTAGGTGGATGGTCCAGGAGTGGTCTCAGATCTACAGGGTAACTAGTGCCTCTGGACTGGAATCTGCTGCAGCTGAGCTCAGGGCCTCAGTTTCCCCACTGTGATAGGAAAGGCTGCAGCAGGTCTTTCCTGACAAGGTCATGTGAGCTAGGCCCATGGGGCCTTTTCCTGTAGACACATTCCCCCATCCCCCCAGCACAAGGGAGGTGCAGCTGGTTCTGATTACAGGGCCCCAACTCTCCTTGGTGAGCGAGCCTGTCTGGCAGAGGCAACCCAACCAGCCCCTCACCCACAGTCCAGGCCCTGGAGGATGGGGTCAGCTGCTCCTAACTTGCATGGCTCCTGAAGGCAGGAGCCTCCCAGGAGGTGGAGGGTGAGCCTTCCCACAGGAGAGCTCTTTGCATAGCTGTGACCTCATGGTTTTTTGCTCTGACCTTGGGTGGGTGGAGCGGGACTGCATTTTTTCCACTTCAGTGGCCAAAGAGCATCTGATCTGAGCACAGTAGGACTTTATGGAATTATAGAAATCTCCTCTCCTGGACCCACTAAGATCTAACTTCCTTTGGCCCCCATGAGGTTCCACCCAGCAGAATGGGAGAGGTTCCCCAGGCCCCTCTCCTCTTGACTTGCCTCCTGGGCTCTGTCTGCCTCCTGGGTTGGGGCTGAGCATAGGGACTCTTTCTGGTGGTGTACCATGCATCCCCTGGGCATCTGGAATCATGAGGGCCCAGGGCCAACACAGGCCCAAGCACCCTCTCTCCCCTCATCCCTCCCACCACAGGGGGCCTCGGTATCCCAAACATGAAGTTAGGGCAACACAACAGAGACCCACCCTTGGCACCCTACAAGGCAAGCTGCTCCTGGAATGTCAGCAAGGCCACATGGACTCCCTGCATGTCAACTGCATATGCAGGAAGGCTGAGCCATGTGCTCCTTTCCTGGGGCATGACAAATGGACCGGGGCCACAGAAGCCCTGAATTCTCAACACTGGGCCTAACCTCAAAGGAGGGTGTGGCTAAACCAGGACCCTGACTCCTCAACCCATATACCACAGTCCAGACTTTCTACCTATTTCTCAGAAGTGACCCTCACAACCATCCAGGCATATTGCTTGACTTGGAAACCTGACCTCCATGGGAAGTTGTCAGACTCTAGCCTCTGAGAGGGCCCTACTGGAAGCAAAGAGCCAGGCTGGACACTGAGCTGCAAGAAGACCTGGCACTTGCTGAGGGTTCATTCTCCTGAGGTCCCCTCACCAGGTGGTCTTTGGGGTGGCAAGGCCCCAATTCTCAGTCCCCTTGGAAGAGGTGCCCAGCTGGTATGGGAGCTGTCCTGGGAAGATGCCGGATGCCAGCTAATAGGGCCCTGCACCCTCCAGGACAGGGCACTGTGGGGCCAGGGAGAGGCCCTGTGAATGTGAGCACTTGTGCCAGGTGTGCAACAGTCTGCAGGGGCTCAGGGTCACACAGATATGCCAACGGGGACACTGATCTTGCAGCCCATTTAGAGGCCTGTCAAAACTCTGCCATCTGCAGTGAAGGTCCCAAAAAAGCAAGCTCTGGGCCTGGGGGCCTAATGTAGACCTGGGAATTGAGTAATGCCAGTCTCCCCACCATGCCAGGTCACATCTGAGGCTGCCCCACTACCTCTTCTTCCTTCTAAGGTAGAGCATCCCTGGGGAGGTGGAGTTGCCCTGCTGAGGTGGAGCAGCTTTGGGGAGGTGAAGCAGCTCTGGTGTGATGGAGCAGCTTCTAGGGAAGTGGAGCAACAGGGATGCTGGCCCCTCCCAGGTCCTGAGCTTACCTCCTGTCACACCCCTCTGGCCTCCAGTCCCAAAGGACTGTCCAAAGTGACACCCTGCTTTGTCATGATCTAATCTCCCAGCCTCAAGGGTCTGGGGAGGATGCTCCTGTCCTGTCAGGAGCTCCCCTCCCCTTGGCTTCCTCCCTTGCACATTGTGCTCAGAGGGCCTCAGTCCCACAGGATGAAGGTGCCGCTGCCTGGCTCCTACATTGTGTAAAGCTGGCTTTCTTGGACATGAACTGAATCTGCATCCTTACACACTGAAATAATGTCTTTGAAATTCTTTAAATTCAGGAGATGGACAGTGGTGTGTGTTTTGTAAAAAGCTGCAGTCGCTTTCTCTCCTGGCACAAAGATAAAGGAGGCTTCTCTTCAGCCACCATAGCTGGGCCACATTCTTGGTCCCTTGAGCATAGTGAGTGCCACTCCTTGAATCCACAGACAGGCTTCCTAGGCTTGGCCACACGTCCCTCCCTCTGGGGTCAGCATGAGTGCGCTGGTATTCCAGGCTCAGAGGGCAGAAGCCTGACACCTTCCCCAGGGGTGTCATTGTGGAGGGTACCCAGACACGATGCTGATGGCTGCTGGGTCCTGGCCCAGAGCCCCCACCACTTTGTGAGCTTCCCCTCGCCACAGCAGAGACCTGCCACTGAGACTTCCCTCACCTGGCTTTTTAATGGAGAGTGAGTGAGGGCTAGGAATACCTGGGGAACAGTCACTGGTGTCTCACATGGAGGTGTGAGGTTGGGAGCCACTGGCAGGGGCCAGGCTGGCCTCTGCAGGGATCTCCACCACACACTGCACCTGAAACGTAATGCATGCTCAGTTATTGGCTCGGCATGTGAAAATGTTTTCTTGACAGGCGTTGTCTGTGTTTGATTTCAAAATCAGTCCTTTCAGGTCGACCACTTTCCTTGTGTATTTAGAGGTAACCTGGGCTCTTGGGTGTCTTGCAAGTCTAGGCAAAGGGGTAAGTAGGCCACTATCCACATAAGGCATCCTTTCTTGCTAGCCTAGGTCAGAATGCACTGATTCTTTTCTTTAAAGATGGAAATGGCTTCACAATCCTCACTGAACAGATAGGGAAACCAAGGCCTCAAGAGGGAGAGAAGGAGATGCCTAGACCACACCACTGGAATTTGTCTCTTGTCCATCAGCCCCTCTCTAGCCCAACACAGGATGGAGACAGTGACACAGGGGATGTCTAAGCACAAACCCTCAAAGTACATTCTCTGGTCCCCAAATGGTGCTTGACCTTGGGGAGACAGCCCCCAACATCTCCCTCACAGATGCCAAAGCCACAACCTTCACTGGAGGCACAAGAGACAGCAGTCACACCAGAGCTGTGTGTGAGGTAGCACCCGAGGGGGACTGGAGAGGGTGGACCCTGACTCTCCCTGATCCCAGCTCTGGCAGGGGCCCTGGGGTCATGAATGTACACCTGAGTTGGTTGTTATTTTTCTGCCTGCCTGTGTGACCATGTGTCAAGGCCTAGCAACAGATGAGAGAGGTTCTGCAGAGAATGGAGCCTCCTGGGAATGTCCTTGTAATAAGAACACACGTGCCACAGTCAACTAACCTGAAGAAGTGGAGGCAAGGGGACTTCTTGAGGCAAAATGAAGAGAAGTCTATAATTTGTTCTGTTAAAATGATTCTTGGCCACAGAATCAATACTAAGCTAGGTGTCAATAACAAGAGTCGCTCTACCCAGGGTTGTACATCTGCCCAGATGTCCCTAAAGAAGTAATTCTGTGCAAGGCTGCACTCTTCTGACAGTCCCTGCATTAGTCCCTGTCACCAAGCAGCCAGTGCAAGAGCTCTTCAGGCCTCCCCGGCTCTGCTTTGTCACTGTTTTAAACCTAATAGTTTTCAGTTGGTCCATGAGTCTCTGTGTGCAAGGGCATATGTGCGTGCAAGGGCATGTGTGCGTGCAAGGGCATGTGCGCACACACTGCTCTGCTAGGGGCTGAGCCTCCACTACACTTGACTGGGGGTCAGAGAGGTGCTGGGGACTCTCCCCACGGTAGTTTTGGTGGACCGGCCCCAGGAACTGTGGCATGGAGGCACATCCAGCATGAGTGGCCAGGAGAGCTGACTCAGAGATCTCCCCCTCGCAGGCCCTGCTCATGAATATGGAGTGGACAAGGCTGAAATGAGCACAATGAGCGCCCCCCAACAGTCCAAAAACACATTGACATGATGCCAGGCTGCTCTCAGCACTCCAGTGGCCCCAAAGGGTGTCCATCATGATCTCAAAAGACAGACTCCCAAATGCTGAGATCCTCAAAGAGCAAAAATCCCTGAAATCTAAAATTCCCAAAATTGCAAACTCAAAAGATTAAAATCCCCAATATTACAAGCTGAATTCCCCCAAACTGCAAATCCCATAGGAAAAAAAGGGGGTGCTATATTCAGGGTGTATCTCAGAATCATGGGCAGCACCACAATTTATGGGAAGTTTTGTCACAAAGACAATACCTTAGTAAAAGAAGTCAGTTCAAATGTATGTTCTTGATCTCACATTGGAGACTTAAGTGGTTATTTTGTGTCTGCTGTGCATACTAAAGGTCTGCAGAGGAGATAAAACAGAGAGCAATGCAGACAGACAATTTATTGATATAATGCTGATATAAGGCCAGTTCTTTTGTCTTATAATCCTTCCATAACCTGAAATTTGGTTTATGGTGCATTTATTTTTAGCACTGCTTGAGCCTAACTTTCTCTTTTCTTTGGACTGAGACCTCCACAAAGGATGAGTGGGTTGGCCTGTTCTTTTCTTCACTGTATCCCTAACAGCAATGCTTGACCCCTAGCAGACACTCTAATAAATGTCTTATAAAGGGATTCAAATCATTTTTTAAAATATACAGTGTATGCATAAAGCCTTCAGTACTAGAAAAAAGGGGGTACACCACACTACCATATCACAATTTGCTATATTATTTATTTTATCTTAGCATCACTTCCAACACTGGAGGTATAAGTTGTATTAAAACTTTTAGAGAAAGTTCAAATTCATTTTGTGCAAATTTGACTCAGAGAAAATGCATTGACATGCTGACTTTGTGTGTATGAAAAATAAATGAAGAGATGCCCTTTTTGTACATCTGCATTTACAAAAGACAATTTCTCAAGATCTGGGCTCCCTGAGTGACTGCATATTCAGTGGTAACCAATCTCAGTTTTTAACAATCTCCTCAAAAGACTTAGTATAGATGACTGCAGTTATAAACCTGAATGTGCACAATTACCAACCATGGTGATAATACATTTATATATTTTGCTTTTTGACCTATTTCTTTGTAATATTGTTTACTTCCTGTAGCTACTAACCCCGTGACTATTAGTACATCTGAGTGTTCATGTTTGCAAAAATGTGTATATTGTTATTGCCTATTTTATTCTGTAAAGTGGCCTACGAAGTATTCTCTTGTGTTTTCATGTTTCTCAAATAAATCTGCTTTTTTAAATGCAATTTGATGTCTTTAAAGAATTTAAATTTTTTTCTAGAAATATATGTATGTATACATATATATGTATATATGTGTGTGTATATATATATATATATAAAATTTGGTATCACAGATTGAACCCAGGGGCCCTTAACCACTGAGTCACATCTGCAGCCATTGTTTACATTTTATTTAGAGACAAAATCTCACTAAGCTGCTTAGGGCTTCACTAAGTTGCTGAGGCTGACTTTGAACTTTCAGTCCTCCTGCCTCACCCTCCTGAGCTGCTGGGATTACAGGCATGTACCACTGTGCCCAGCCCAGAATTATATTTTTAGGATTTTCTAACTCTAAAGTCAGAGTTACAGTGTTTGGGATTGTTGTTTGGGATTACAGCCCAAATCAAACTGAAAATTCATCCAAGGCTCTTGGACTTGGGCTCTGCCCCAACACCCACATTCTGTCTGCATGTCTGAGTCCTGCTTGAAAGTAATCTCCTTTTCCTTATGGAGATTTAAAACACAAAGCAGGGAAGAATACTCCTATCCAGCATCCATTCCCTTTCCTTCCTCTCACAGAGTGTCAACTAATAGATTTGGAAATGTCCCCTGGAGGTGTAACACCAACAGGTGTGGGCTCTGGAGGGGACCCATAGGTGGGAATGTTCCTACACAGAAATGACTGAAGGAGGATCTTCAGGGCCAATGATAGTAAACTGGTGTTTGGATGTCAACTCCATCAGTAGAGAAAAACAAGGGAAGAACAATCCCCAGGAAGGGATCAGGGACGCCAAACTTGCTTTTAGCAATGAAACAGATGAAGTCTGTATTTTAAATTCTGCAAGTATTGTTATATGCTTTAGTATATAACATTTATAAAGACAAAGACAATAAGTAAGAATATATTGAGTCACATAAAAATATGAAATCTGAGATTGAGTCTCAGCTACAATGTATTCTATGGGTTGTGCGGTAAATTCGATGTTATTTTATTTGACTGGTAATATCAAAACACATTTTGATCAGATTGAACTAGAAGCTCAAGAGAAGGAACACTTTTGTTGCAAATCAGTCACAATTGCTTTCTGTGCATGGTCATCAAGAAGCTGGGTATGGTGTTATGTTACAGTCCCAGCTGCTCAGGAGACTGAGGCAGGGGGATGGCTTGAGCCCAAAAGTTCAAGGCAAGCCTTGGCAACAGTAAGAACTGGTCAAAAAAAGAAAAAAAAAAGTCAGCAGGAGACACCCAAAACAAGACCTTGAAACCAGCCAAATATGTGAAAGCATTCAGTTCAAACACAGGGCCAGGGCCATGGGCACTGAGGCACCAGGGCCATATCAAGGAGCCCTGGACCAGCTCTGCTTCTACTTCAGAGAACCCTGAGGCCTGCGCTTGAGGAGTCATGGCCTGGAGGGAGGCTGTCTCCTCCCACTCCCAAGCTTACCTGTGTCCATGTAGGGAGACAGCAGACCCAATCACTGGCCCATGACTTGGACTCCAGGAAACTTGGTGGCCCCTGCTGAGCTCAGTAATAGCCAGTCTACTTTGTCTTCTGTTCCACCAAATGGTTGTGCTGTTGTTATTTCAGTTTTTAGTGTTCTGTATACAGTCCTGCTTGGCATAATACTATTTTGGCCAATGATAGATGGCTTGTATGGTGGAAGTCCCCTCAGAATATATATTTGAAAATTTCCTATCATGTGACTGACCCCTGCAGTTGTGGTGCAATGTGTTCCTCTCGTGTTTGTAGTGAGTTTGGGAGACCGGGTGGTGTTCGCATCGGACTCAGCATCCGGGCCTTTCTTCCCCTACAAGCTGTGCAGGGTGGGGGCAGCACCTTGGTTCTCTGTTGCTAATGACACGACACTGTGGGCTGGGTGGGCCATGGAGAAGATAGATTTGTTGTGGCCCACGGTTCTGGAGGCCTAAGGTCAAGGCACACGCCTGGAGCGGGCCTGCTTGTCAGCAGAGTCCCAGGGTGGTGCAGGGCACCACGGGGCTAGAGACAGGGGATGGGTATACGTCTCTTCTGGTCTCCCTTACAGAGTCACCAGGATTCAGTCATGAGCTTACCTAGCCTGGACCACCTTCCCAAGGCCCACCTCTGAAAACCATGGTGGACAAGCTTCCTCCCTCTTCGCACCTCACAAGGGGACTGCCTTCCACATACGGAGCCAGGGCAGAGGAGCACTCAAACCATTTCCAAACCACGGAACGAGCCGCTGTCAACAGCACTGACGTCCAGCCCCAGTGTCACAGGGGCCTCTGGATGCGGGTGCAAGAATGGCTCCCATCCAAGCCAGAAGTGACCAGGCATAGGGTACCTGGCCCAGTATTCTTCGCGGGGTCTGTGTGAGCCCTGCCCGCCATTCAGTAAAGCTCTGGCAGGAGGTGGCCTGAGTCCCTCTCTCAGCAGTACAGATGGGTATGGCTGCACTGTTCAGAACCCACCCAAAGTCTGAGGGCTGGAGGTGGGGTGCAGATGTGAGGCCCACCTCTCATAGGGAGAAATAAAGGGGACACTACATGTCAGGGTCTTTGCTCCTCGGTGGGTAGGGGCAGCAGAAGAAACAAGAGCTGGACCTCAGAGGAGCAACTGCACCCCAGAACCTTCCAGGAGAGGGAGGAAGAGGCTGCAGCTCATGCAGGTGGGCTCTGGGAACTTGAGTCAGTTCTTGTTGATGAAGTGCTGGACCCTCTGACACTGCCCTCCCTCAGAAGGCGGGGCTGTGCATTTCCAGGGTTCCTTGAGGGCAAGGTCTGCTGACATGGTTCTGTGTGGCCTAGGATTGTCTTGATTTTAGCACTACAATCTCAAGTCCTGGAAAATGCTCCTGAAGTCCTGTGGCAACCCCCAAGCTAGGAGTTGAGCAGGTCCAGTGGATACCACCCCACACTCTCTCACACATCCTGGTACACATGTGCACACAGGTATTCACACACACAGACCTGAGTATGCCCATCACAATTGTACAAACACATATACACACACACCACAAGCACACACACCCCAGCACACAATCAAGTATACAAACACCTGAGAACACACTTAGGTAAGCACACGTCAGCACACTCCTCACTCTTGCACACCCCCCCCCCCCAGTACACTGGCCTCACCCTTGGGTGTGCTAGTGCTCACCAGAGCCTGGAACCCTGACAGTCACTGGGGGAGGCTCTGGGGACCGCCCAGGAAGCCCTCACACCACCTCCTCCCAGGCTCTATCTACCTGACCATACCTACCTCTGCTGAGGCTGGAGAGGCCACTCTGCACTGGGAAGTCCTGGGACTTGTGCCCTGCATTTGTCAGCGTGTCCCCTGGAGCTGGGACCTGCCTGTGCAATCTAGCAGTTCCCCGTCAGTGTGGGTGCAAAGGTCACTCAGCTCCCATGCCTCCTGGCCCTGGGCAGGGTTTCGCCAAGGGATGGTCCTGTCCTCCCATACCTGGACAGTCAGTTCCCTCCCTCCGTATGCTGGGCTCGAGATGCAGGAACCCCCACCCACCAGTCTTGGACACCCTTGCTCCACTCCCCTTATTCCCTTCCTAAGCCCCCACCATTGGACGCCCTTGCTCCCCCGGGGTCTCTACCCCAGTCCACCGTCCCACGGTGCCCCTAAAGTGGACACCGTGTGCCTGGGGCCCCTCCTCTACTCTATACTGCCACGGTGGGTGGATGCCCTTGCTCCCCTGGGCTCCCGGGCCGCCCAGCCAGTGGCCTGATCCATCCTTGGGATTTGAGGGTGTCCGCAGGCAAATGAGCGATAGGCCTCCCCACAAAGGACTCTGTGGACTCTTTACCCGCCGGGTGTGCAGCCAGGGCGGTGTTCAAATGGGCCTCTCTCTCTCTCTCTCTCTTTTTATCAGGCTCCAAACATAAGGAAGAAATTAATCTCTGAGGAGGTATCATTTCCAAATCTAGAGATTCTTGTTTTGGAAACGTCTCCTTTGGAAAGCAGAGAATTGCGGAGACTCATATTTATTTGTTCAGGCAGTGTGCTCTCCAGGACAGCCTCTGGAGACCAACATCTGCTTCTCATGAGAGCCAGGGAGTTGTGGTGCCCAGCACACTGGCACCGCATCATGCAACCCGCTGGTCCACCAGGCGGTCTGTCAACAGCCCTCACTGCTGGTCACGGCAGAATTTCAGCCACAGACTAGCTCTGCCTGCTGTACAGCCTTTCCTCTTACCAGAGGTTGTGATTTCCAGGGTTTCAGTTGGCCACTGTCTGAAAATATTAAGTGGAAAATTCCAGAAATGATTCTTTTCTGAGTAGCATGGCAAAATTTCACACTCCCTTGCTCTGTCCTGCTCATTTGGGATGTGAATTGTCCCTTCGTCCAGAGTCTCCATATAGTATATGCTACCTATCTGTCAGTTACTAGGGAGCTGTCTTGGTTATCAAAGTAACCATGTTGGTGTGTAGGGGATGTCAAAGAGAAGTCAGGAAGTTCTTCCTTGAGGCAGAAAGGTGAATGTTTTTGACTTAAGCAAAGGAAAAAAATGAATATGAGGTTGCAAAGATCTACCATAAATTGTTAATCTCTTACTGGGTCTGATTTATAAACTTCACCAGTTATGTGTCCACAGGAAAAACAGTAAAGCTAAAGGGAATGTAGGGAGGAAAGGAAAAGGGGAAGCACTGGGGAAAGAAATGGAGTAAGTTATATTCATGTAACATAATCATGTATTCATATGTTGCCATGAACCCCATTATTATGTATGATTATAATGTGCTAATAAAAACCAGGAGAGCTAGAGTTTGGTACTATCTGAGGTTTCAGGCTCCACCAGGGATCTTGAACATATCCCTTACAGATAAGGGGATGCTGTATGGTATTTCACAGTCAGATGAAGCCAGCCAGGGAGGGGTCATCCTGTCCCGGCACCCCAGCACATTCACTGTGGGGCCACAGGGAAACTCTTCATTTCCCCACCCAGAAGGCCACCCTCTCCTAGATGCAGCCAGGGACCTGCCCTCCTTGTGCCCTGGTCTATGGTTCTCCCTCCTGAGAAAAGCCCTTGTGTCCAGATCCTTCCTCTCTGGACACCAGCCCCCTGAGCCCAAGACAGCTTCTTTCCCCTCTCAAGGAGCCGGGTGGGGGGAATTGAATGATTTCAAAGCCAGAAAAGTCAGATTCTTCTGGAGCCCAAACATGAGCTCTGTGAGGCCAGGGGCCTTGTAAGATGTAGTCCCAGAAGCCCCCATATCTATTTTCCCCCAAAGCAGAAGCTATGTTTCACATAGCTCGAAACATCAGAAGTATATTCTCTTAACTCCCAAGGCCAGAATTTGATATCAAGGTATTGGCAGGCTGTGTCCTCAACTGGGGTTCATCTGGGGCTCCCCCAAGTTCATCTAAGTTGTTGGCATAATTCAGCTCTTTGTGGCACTAGGGCTGAGGGGTCTCTAGCTACCCTGGATGTCAGGAAGTGTTTCCTTGAGGTAGAAAGGTGAATGTTTTTTACTTAAGCAAAGGAAAAAAATAGATATGAGGTTGCAAAGATCTACCATAAATTGTTAATCTCTTACTGTGCCTGATTTATAAACTTCACCAGTTATGTGTCCACAGGAAAAACAGTAGCCTAAAGGGAATGGGGGGATGTCTGTGTAGGGTGTCCTGACTCCAGAACCTCCCTGGACCCATGGTCTACAACATGAAGTGTGCGAGAGCCAAAGGCAGTTGGGAATGGATTCCCCATACATGGGAAGGACTGAGGTGAGGTGAGGCAGAGAGAGCTCAGAGACCAAACCCCTCATGTCTCCATCTCCTCCCCACTTTTTCCTCTGTTGGGATTGATGTAGCCATGAGGCAACCTACACCTCTGACCAGTGAACCAAGCATGATGTCCTCCTTTAAACCAGCCTGCATGCTGGGCACGATTCCGGGGCCCACAATTCCTCTGTCTCTTGCTGACTTCACAGCCGTAAACACATCTCCCACAACATAAACCATTAAATTAAAAACATGCCTGACATGTGGAACAAATCCTGACGTCTCTGTGCACAGGCTATGCATTTACTGTCTTTTCTCACTGAGAGTCGACAAAGCAGGAAAGCCCCTCCTCTCCCTGGCCTGGAAGTTGCTGTGGCTGCTGAAATCACTCTGCCCGGGAGCTCAAAGCCAGCAGTGCCCTTGGAGGTGATGAAGCACCAACTGCCTCCTCAGCAGAGATGAAGGCACCAAGGGGTGGTCCCACTTATGGCTGCACTGTGTCCTTCGTCTCCTGCTGACACCATCATGGAAGCAGGGGGTGTCTGGGAGCCTGCCAGCTCTGAGCAGCTCCTGGAACAGGAGCAGCCTTCAGGAAGAAAGTTTACCACATCTCCGTCAGCCTCTGAAGCCACATGAGGACAGGAGGAACTGCGGAGAAGTGGCCCACACAAGCTGGGTCTGGGTCAAGGGCTTTGCCTAGTTGGGTCAACTAGTCTTCCGAACTGTACATGGGAGGCAGGGACATCTCCACATTACAGATGCAGAAACAGATGTTCAGAGAGAAGTAACTTCCTGGGGCCCACAGTCCATGTGGCACAGCTAGCATTAAAGAAAAAGGCCTGATATACACAGGAGAGCCTTGGGTTTTTGAGAAGGCTATAGCAGTAGAAACACAGTCAGTTTGGGCTGAAAAGGTACAGCGGCAGGACCAAGTCAAAAAGGGGTGGTGCAAGTGAGAGTGGCAGCCAGAGCATGGCCTCCTGGGTGGAAGAAACACAGAGACCCGGAGGTTCTAGCCTGGTGCCCACAGCTCTTATGAGTTATCAACCCAATACAAACTAAGTGCTGGTGAAAGGTTCTGCAGATGTCATCAAGGTCCTGGATGAGTGGATCAGAGACAGGAGAGTCCCAGTGGGACTTGTTACACCAGCCCCTTTAAGACCAAAGTGTTCTCCAGGTGGTTGCAGGAGAGACCAAGGTCTGCAGCAGGAGGAGGAAGATTTGTGCTGCTGCTAGTGAAAAGACAAGGGGACAAGGGTCGAGGACATCCAGGGTAGCTGCAGGGGATACCTCATCCCTACTGCCACAAGGAGCTGAATTATGCCAACAACCTAGATGAACTTGGGGGAGCCCCAGATGAGCCCCAATTGAGGACACAGCCTGCCAACCCCTTGATATCAAATCCCGGCCTTGAGAGTTAAGAGAACCCATTTCTGTTGTTTCAAGCTCTGCAATTTGTGGTAATTGTCAAGGTCACCCTGGGAAGTGAATACAGAAGTGGTGAGTGGCTGTAACAAATGTATAAACAAAGTGGCTCTGGAACTAGGAAGATGAAAAAATGGAGACACATGATGGAAAAAGTCTAGGCTACCTTGAGCAGACTGTTGGTAGAAACATAGATGTTAAAGACTCTGCCAGTGCCTTCAAAAGGAAATGAGGAATATGTTATTGGAAACTGGAGGAAACTTGTTATAAACGGCAAAGCAGTTGATTGAAATGTGTCCTCCTGTTGAGTGGAAAGCAGAACTCATAAAACATATACCTGAGGAGATTTCTATGCAAAGGGTTGAAGGTGTGGCCTGGTTTCTCCTTGTGCTGTTTATAGCAAAATACAAAGGAAAGAGATAAATCAAGGACAGAACTATTAGGAAAAACAAGTGAAAATAGCACTTAACAACTTGGAGAAATTCTCAGCCTGTCAGGGAGCAAAGTTGTTAAATTAGGATATTCACTATTAATAAAATGCTCTGGAGAGAAGGCCAGGGTGGCTGGAAAAATGTGGTGATTAGTTGTGGCTCATGGTGTACACAGCCATCTCAACAGAAGCAGTAAGAAAGATGGGGCTTCCTGGGAAAGGGCTGTAAAGAACTTCTTGTCTAATGACATTAGTGCCCATGATATGCACAGGAGACCTACAAGAGATTTGAGAATGTTTTATCATCCAATACACAGGCAGCTTGGACTGAAAGGTACATACAGGATGAAGCAAAAAAGAAATGTTGGATTTCCAGAATCCTACAGAAAGGAGAACAGGCTGATAGAGCTGGTGGGCTGTGGACAAATTCTATCCTTAAAGGAGGAGAAAGAATGACTCCAAGGGTGGAATTTGGGGCCCAGAGGATTATTTTCAAGGCCTTGAAACCTAAAGAAATTTGCTCTGCTGATTTTTGGACATTGCTTGGGATGGATGACTCCTCCCTCCCTGCCTCCTCCTCCTCCTCTTTCTTCCTTCTCTTACTTTAAAAGCAGTTGTAGGTTCACAAAATTTGAGTGGAAGATTCAGAGTTCTTATATACCCTGTTGCTATGACATTCACACAGCTTCCCCCAGTGTTAAAACAGATCTTCCGTTAAGCAGTACATTGGGTACAGTCACTGAGCCCACATTACATTGGGGTTCATCCTAGTGTTTTTACTCTTTGGGTTTTGACCAATGTGTAGTACTGTTGTTGCCCTAAAACCCCTCTGTGCTCCCTCTCTTCCCCACAACTCCGGGAAATCACCCATCTTATGTTCCCCTAGTTTTCTTTTCCACAATGTCATGGAGTTAGAATCACACCTGATGAAGCCTTTTCAGGTCGACCTCTTTCCCTTAGGCTCTTCCATGTTTTTTCTTGGTTTAATAAATCCTTTCTTTTGAGGGATGATTAATATTGCATTGTCTGAATGTATGCAGTTCATCCATTTGCTTACTGAAGGATATCTCAGTGGCTTCCAAGTTTGGGCAATTATGAAGAATGTGCATGCACAGGTTTTGTGTGGATATTAAGTGTTCAATTCATTTGGGTAATCACCAAAGAGCATAATTTCTGGATCATAGGGTAAGAGTATAGTTAGTTTTGGAAGAAACTGCCAAACTGTCTTCCAAAGTGACTGTACCATTTTGCATTTTCACTAACAATGAGATTTCCTGATGTCTGTGTCCTTACCAACATTTTGTGGTATCTGTTTTGGAATTTGGCTATTAGAATATGGGTGTTGATTCTGTTTCTACTAACAGTCTGTTTAAGGTAGCCTAATTTTTTCCTCATTGCTTTAATCTGCAATTCTTTAACGACATGAAATTAGAGATGCTGAACAACTCTTCATATGCTTATTTGCCATCTGTATATCTTCTTTAATGATGTATGTTAATACACATTTTTAATTACATTTTTCATTCTAATGAGCTTTAAGAATTCTTTGTGTATTATGGATAATAGTTCTTTATCAGACATGTTGTTTTGCAAAGACTTTCTCCCAATCTGTGGCTTGTCATCTTTGTCTCAAGTGTCAATTGCAGGGCAGATTGTCAACTCATTCTTTCATGGATCATGGGCTTTGATAGTCTATCTAAAGAGAAGTTCTTTTGTTGTTTTTATTGTTGTAACAGGGATTAAACCCAGGGTACTTCACCACTGAGCTACCTCCCCAGCCCTTTTTATTTTGAGACAGGGTCTCAAAATAATCATAAGTTACTTAGGGCCTCACTAAGTTGCTGAGTTTGGCTTTGAACTTGCACTCCTCCTGCCTCAGCTTCTCAAGCTGCTGGGATTAGGGGCATGCACTACCTCGCCCAGCAATTTGAACAGCTTTTAAGAATCCTATCAAGGTAAGTCTACTGACAACATACTCTCTCAAGTTACTTGTCTGTGGATGTCTTTATTTACGTTTGAAAGATAATTTCACAGGATAAAAATTGGTGGATTTTCCACTTTAAGTATTTTGCTCCATTCTCTTCTTGCTGGCGTGGTTTGGGAGGAAAAATCAGATGTCAGCTACTCTGTAACTATCGAGTGGTTTCCCCCCTCTGGCTTCTTTTGAGATTTTAAAAAAATATTTGATTTCCCTTGTTTTATTTTTGAATACACTAGGTATAGGTGTAGTCATTTGGTACTTCTCCTGCTTGCTGTTCTCTGAACCTCCTGGATATATATCTTTGTGTCTGACATTAACTGGAGGGAAATTCTCAGTTATTACCGCCTCAAAACACTTTGTTCCTTTCTTTATTCTCCTTTTAATATTCTCATATGTGCATGTTATAATTTTGTAATTGTCCCACAAGTCTGGGTATTCCATTTCTGTCTCTTTTTCTTTCCTTCAGAGTTTTCTCTTTGCCTTCTATTATGGAAGTTCCTATTCTCATGTCCTCAAGCTCACAGATTCTTTCCAGTCTACTGATGAGCCCATCAAAAGCATCTTGATTTCTGTTAAAAGTCTTTGATTTCTGGCACCCTTTTTACTCTTAGAATATTCGTCCTCCTGCTTATATCATCTGTATTTTTACACGCTGTGCACTTTCCGTGTGTCTTTGTCAGCTTTTTGGCTGCTGTAACTAAAGGATCTGACCAATACAACTGTAGGGGAGGGCTCACAATTTCAGGGGTCTTAGTCCAGAGAAGGCCAGCTTCATTCCTTGGGCTCGAGGTGAGGCAGAACATCATGGCAGGAGAGGGTGGTGGAGGAAAACAGCTTACGTCACGGTGACCAAGAAGCAGAGAGACTGCACACCCCAAATACAGATACATACCCACAGCCATGCCCCAATTCCCACCTCCTCCAGCCACACTCCTATCATGGGATTAAATCACTGATTGGGTTAAAACTCTTACAACCCAATCATTTCTCCTCTGAACCTTCTTGCATTGTCTCACATGTGAGCTTTTGGAGGACACCCTTAGCATAGCTATCATAGTATTTTTGGAAAGATCTTGGTCTGATAATTTCAAAATTCCTATTATCCAGCTCGGTTCTGATGCTAGTTCTCTCTTTAGTCTTTCCTTTTTTTATTGGTGTATTATAATTATACATGATGGTGGGATTCATTATTCCATATTCATACATGCACATGAATGTACTTCTTTTAGTACGTAATTTTTTTTTTGTTGTTGTTGGAGGGACTTTATGTGCTAGGTAAAAGCAACTGCTGCACACAGGATTTTGGCAATGTGGTGTAAGATGTGGGGGAGGGAACTATTCTATAATGATTAAGTCTTGGTAAGTCAATGTCCCTGGTTCATGGACTTCACGATTGCTTCTCAGCACAGACCCTGTCCCCCAACAACCTCTCAGGTAAGATAGAATGGTTGGAAGGACCTGTAGTTGGATACTTCCCCTTCCCCAGGTCAGCCAGGCCTTTGTAGAATGGTTTCTCTTGAGGTCAGAGCTCAAGAATAGAATGCTCTTGTATACTTCAAAAATTTGGTTACTTAATATTTTCCCTGAGGAAGCCCCAAAGGGATCTTTCTCCAACATTTACTGTGAGAATATGATTGAGCTGCTAAAGGTGAACTCACAAAAGGCCATGGTCTCCCCTCTTACCATGTCTCCTGCGGTTTTATCTTTCAGGATTGAGTACAATGAGGCTCCAACAATTTGTCATTAATGGTGCAGATTTTCCTACCCCAATTTGGCCTCCAGAGAAAATTCTGACATGAGTTTCTGCTCCAGGAAGAGGGAATCTGTCTTTGCTGTCTGTTGCCAGCAATCATGGCGGCAGTGTTGGCCCTGTGACCTCATTTCCCTGAGAGATCTAGGAAAGTCTGTTCAAACTTTTACTTCTTGTTAGGCAGAGGGATAACGCCAAGGTCCTCAATGCATGACTGCAAAGGGAAAGCCCAGTGGCTCCTTTCTAATTTCTATTTTTTCCTCTCATCATTGCAGTCATATGCCAGTTCCACCACTGGATTTTGGTAGCAGACATGTTTCTACAAGTCGGGTTCCACAGGTTCATGGATGAAAGGGTTTTGCCCCAAGGAGAACAAACCCAGCAAATCCTTACTAACAGCAGACTCAGGAGACCACAACCCAGAGTGTGACATTCTGTGGCAGTGAATGGACATGAGAGACCCTACACCACAGCATGAGGTTCTGTTCTGTAAGCACACAGGGGAGACTTCATCCCAGTGATACTGAGGACACCCGCCACTCACAGCATGAGGTCCTGCATCAGGGAGGTGTCAAGGGATGTAGGACACCCTATGTGTCACTCTGATCCGGGTCCTGGTAAATGGATGGGGAGCCATCCAAGCCAGAGACGTGGGACAGATGTGCATCCCTAGGTGGTGGGATGCCAGCAGAGATGAGTTCTCTGCTGTTGGTCAGAGGAAGTTAAGTGGGGCTGGGACTCACTGCCAACATGTTCTCTAACTGCGGACCACACGCTCTGGGTTGCTGACAGTGAGCTGCACATGCTGCTCACGTGGGGTGCCTGGCAAGAGCGTCTTCTCCATTAGTACTGTCATGCCTGGCAGCATCCCCAGCACTGCCCTACTAGTGGTCTTCCCACCTGCAACTCCCATCTCTGGAGCTGGCTTCTCCTTGTCTACCCAGGACCAAAAAGTTTCCTGTCAGGCAGTGTCCTTTCAGGGATGAACTAATGGGGAAAACAGGTGGTAATACCTCATATAGGAAACAGTCTATGGGACACGAGAAAAAGGGGTCAGTTTGAGCCTAACACCATAGTCTCCAAATGTCTGCATTTTACACTATTGTAGTCCTAGACCTGCTCTTCAGGCTGGCTCTTCCTGTGTCGATCAGATCTAACGAACTTACAGAGAGGCTCTAAGGAAGACTCTAGAAGATGTAGGTCCTGGGGCAGGTGCACACCGCCTGTCCGTTTTTTGTCAAAAGTGCACAGAGCTCTCCTTCCACAATACCAGCATTTGATTAACAGAAATGAGACATTCAACAAGGAAGGACCCGGGTCCAGGTGGGACAGGCTGGTGCCCTCCAGGCCTCCTGGTATCATACTGGCACTCCACGTGTAGCCTCAATGTTCTCTGAGAGTTGTTTTCTACAGCCTCTGCATCTCTGACACTCATCCCAGGGCCAGCTCAAGTGCTGCCTCTACAGAAGACTTCATCCTGGGATTCCCAAGTAGAGTCCCTCGAGTCTGGGATCCTCAATGACCCAACATGTGGTTTTCCAGTCACCACAATCCTATCCCTATGGCCACTGCACTGTCACATACTGGAAGAGGCAGCCCATGGTCCAAACAACTTCCTGCAAGGTACTCCTGGGGCCCTACCTGTCATTATCTGAGGGATACCCACAATACAAGCTGCTGTACCCTGAACTTTGAAGGGTCCAACACCTGCTTTCCCCATGCCCACGCTCAAAGTACTAGCCATACCAAAGGTGAATTTCTGCCACCTGGGAGCTGGCTTCTTTAGTGGCAGGGTGTGGTCAGGAGTGCCCATGCACAGGGTAGAAGCTCTACCAGGGCAGCTGTGGTTCTGTGTGCAGCTCCTCCCCCGCATATCCAGTTTTCAGAGGGTTCCGAGAGCTGAAAAGACAACGTGGATGTAGAAATCTGCGGCCAACCTGAGAACTGACTGAGCAGAACTTCTGCTGTGCATAGGAGGTCCTGGGTGTTGGGAAGCACCTCCAGGAGCTGGAGTATGGTGCTTTCTCCTAGAACACGAGAGGAATCACTGTGGGTGGCACTCCACCTCCACTCACCGGGCCTTTCTCAGCCTCTTCCTTTTTTGTTTTTATTTTTTTTAAACCTTCATTTTATTTGTTTTTTATTTTTTTATGTGGTACCGGGTATTGAACCCAGTGCCTCACACATGCTAGGCAATTGCTCTACCACCAAGCCACATCCCTGGTCCCCTCTTTTTTTTTGTTTTTAATTGCCACAATAATGGCACCTATTGCCTTAGTGCCTGCTGAAGGGGGAAAACACCAACATTTCAGTATGACATTTCAGAACAAGTCTACCATGTGTAATGGTCAGATCAGGGGTAATTAATATATCTGTCTCCTTAAACACCATCAATTCTCTGGGTGAGAATACTCAGAATCACCTCTTCTAGCTGTTTTGCAATATGCTACTCACTAGAGTCACTCTACCATGCAAGAGAACACCAGAATCTTTTCCTTCTAACTAGTTTTGTTCCTGTTTTCCTACCTTCCTTTTGACCCCTGGTAACCACTATCCACTCTACTTCTGTGAGATCAGCTTTTGCAGTTCCACATGACCAAGATCACATGGTATGAATAAAGAAACTATGGTGTGTATACACAAAGGAATATTATTCAGCTCCCCCCAAAAGATGAAATCCTGTCACAGCAATATGGATAAACCAGGAGGATGTCATGCTAATGAAATGAGTCAGGCACAGAAATACAGGCACTGCCCATTCTCGCCCATGCAGAGACAAAAAGCTGATCTCATAGGAGTAGAGAGTAGAATGGTGATCACTAGAGGCTGGGGACACAGGGGAGAGGACAGATGGAGGGAGGCTGGATAGCAGGAACTAAAACACAGCTGGAAAGGAGAAATCAGCCTTCATGTTCTACAGCCCTGACAAGTGACTACAGTTCACAACAGTCTATTATCTATTTTAGGAAGAAGAAGAAGAGAGGATTTTGAAGTCTCCTAATACCAATAAATAACAAATGTTTGAGGAAAATGAAATACTTATTGCCCTGATTTGATGACCACACTCATATACATGTATGAGACTGTCACACTAGAGCTCACTGTTAGCTTTCCACTGCTGTGACACAATGCCTGAGGAAAACAATTTAAAGGAGGAAAGCTTTGTTTTAGCCTATGGTTTCAGAGGCTTAGTCCACGGTTGGTTGTCTCTGTTGTTTAGGCCTGAAGTGAAGCAGAACACCATGGCTGAAGAGTGGAGGGAAGGAGCTGCTCAGCTCATTATTGCCAGGACGGTGTGAGGCAGCAAGAAGAGGGGTGTGGTGCTGAGGTCAAGATGTACCATTCCAGGGCACATACCCAGGGACCAACTCCCTCCAACTAGGGCCACCTCCTACAGCTCCACACCTCCCGACACTCTACTCGATTGGAATTCCTCCATTGATTAATCCACTGGTAAGGTCAGAGCCCTCATGATGGGATCACTTCCCAAAAGGCCCCACTTCTGAACACTGAAGCATTGGGGACCATCCATACAGGAGTGTTTGAGGGACATTCCAGTCCAAACCATAACACCCACAAACATGCAGTGTACATTAAATACACAGATGGGTGACAGTGGCCTGCTGTGATGTGGCTTATGAAAGGACCATCTTTCTCTCTCCCAGGGGCCCCCTGGGAGAGGTGTGAGTGTCCTAAGACATAAAACATGAAGGCCAAGAGTAGGATGCAGCTGCAAAACCTATTTTAAAACTAGCATTTCTGGGCTGGGGATCTAGCTCAGTTGGTACAGTGCTTGCCTTTCATGCACAAGGCCCTGGGTTCAATCCCCAGCACCACAAAACAAACACCACCACCCCCACCGCAAAAAAATTATCACTTTTTTCCTATTACTGGAGAGACCTCGGGTCTGTCCAGAAGACAGAACTCTGCACTTTTTGTTAAGGGTGCTGTCACTTCTCTCTTGGGGGCAAAGGCCAGGCAGGTGTTTGCTGAGTGCTCTGGAGGTGTATTGGACTTCGTAACGCACGGGGAGCGACAAGAGCTGTCCACCAGAGGAAGCCAGAGCAGGATGTGGTGGTGAGTCTGTGGCTGCAGTTCCCACTGGGGGGGCTTGAGTGTCACTCCCAGAGCGTGCCCGTGACGCTGTGATGGAAGGGCAGGAATGTGCAGTCGTGTTCCTTCAGGAGGACTTGGGTATTGCCTTAGTGCCTGCTGAAGGGGGAAAACACCAATGTTTCATGTTGGATAGCTTGGGCTGCAGCCCTGCAATGGCAGCACCAGGCTGGGATCTCACAGCTTCAGGGACAGCAAAGATGGTCATACTGTGACAGGGCTCTGCCTCCATGCTCATGACACCCAGGAGGAACCTCATGTGTACAGTGGCTCCCTCCTTCGGCTGCCCATCCTGGGGCAAGGTGGGTTCCCAGACAGGACTTCAAACACCCACAGCCCTGGAATGGCTTCCCAGGCCCTACTGCAAGGGACACACAGGCTTGGGAAGTGCAAACCTGGAGGTGCAGTGTGTCTCCTCCTAGGTCAGCCTCTTCATCCGTCGGTTATGCTTGTCCACGGTCAGGGTCGCACGGTCCACGGCTGCTGTGATGCCACCCAGGGCCTCATCCTGCCGCTCTAGCTCTGTCTCAGTGTCCAGCGCCAGCCCCTTCAGCTTTGTCAGGATCTGGGGAGAAGTGCAAATAACACACAAACAGCTTTCCTGAGGATGTTCAGGAGCACACACACCACTCACAGACCTCAGGAGCTGCATGTGAATGCACGAAGTTTTCTGAGTTGATGGCAACAGAGCCCACAGAGCCCACAGAGCCAGCTCCTGAGTGTGGCCGCAGCATATAGAACTCAACCCTGCCAGCCGCCAGCACACAGGACCACCTGGAGAGCTTTCTCTGTCTGCCCATGCCTCTGGCCTTGTGGGAATATCCTCCATGAACGTGGGTGCCTGGGTGTTGTGTCAGGTGGCTGGGAGCGTGGGGCTCAGTCCAGGTTCCTGGTCCCATCCAGTCACCATGTATGTTACCTGTCTGTGCCCATCTGGATGTGGATTAAACAAGACTTAAAAGGAAGAGCAGAGTACTGTTTTCCATGTGTAGAAGATGTCACACACAAATATAACAGGCAGAAAAAAACAAGTTCTGACATGTACCACACAGTGACTCTCCATCAGCAATGGACTACACATGTGACAGTGGTCCCATGGGATGGTGACAGCTGAGAAGCCCTTGTCACATGATGCTGTAGCAACATCACCCTCTTCATTTCTGTGGCTGTGCTTCATATCTGTGGGCAGAGCTAGTGTGCTGCTAGCATGCAAACTGCAGGGCAAGTCATTGTGCCAGCACGTGACACTTAGTAATAGCTACCAGGGCTATGGTATGCTCTGGCTTATGCATCTACCACACCACACGCTTCATGTTAGAGTGCACTCCTCCTACAAACAGTGTGCCGTGTCTTGCTGGCCACAACCTCGTGCACCTTGTTACTACCTCTTGGTGGCAGTGAGGCCACAGCAGTGACTGCTCCATATCTTCTAAGTGTGTGTAGGTCACTCTGTGACGTTCGCATGAGGATGCAATTGCCTCACAGCATCTTTCTCAGATTATGTCCCACTTGTCATCAACAGGATGAGGAGCTGTACAACACAAACCCACCAGAGTGGGGGCACCTGGCTGCACTGATCTGTGAGTGGGAGGTTCACTGAGCATGAGGGCCTGGGGACAGTAGGGATATGCACAGGTCACGGAGGAAGACTGCCTGGGCCACTGCTGGCCAGCTCCTGTGTGCTGTGACTCACGTCATGTTTCATGGAGTCTTGTTCCATCTCCATTCTGTGGACACTCATCACACTGTGCAGCACTGCTGTTGAACTCATGCTTACAGAGTGCACTGGTCAAAACCTTGATAGACTCAGGCTGACAGCAGGAAGGAGAACATTTCAAAAGAAATAGTAATGACAACTACTTGAGATACACACAATCACCCGCTTTCAAGGGCAGTTTCAGAGCACCATGAGGTCACTGAAGAGGACCTGCAGGGCCTGATTCATAGGAGGAGCCCCTGTTGTACTGGCAGCCTCCCCAGAAGAGAGTTGTAGAAGATCCACTTACAGCACATTGAGTGTGCACAAGGACTGCCTAGGTGGTGACTCTGGAGGGCCAGCAGAGCTCCTCTAGAGACTATGGCTGTGCCTGAGGCCTTCCCAAGGCCCCCAGATGACACAGGTAGGAGCTCTGAGTCCACAGGGGTCTGGGAGCTCCTCTAGGGACTGAGGCTGTGCCTGAGGCCTTCCCAAGGCCCCCAGATGACACAGGTAGGAGTTCTGAGTCCACAGGTGCCAGAGTGGGTAAGGCAGAGCCATCAGCACAGAGTTAGCTGTTACACCAGCAGGTGTCTGCAGGTATCTGGAGATGACCCAACAGATGCTCCATGGCCAAATAGCAGACACTCAGTTTCTAGCATCATTAACCCCTTGTTCACAGGTCTGGCCTCTAAAGACAGGGAGACTTCCCTGTGCTCTGTGTCTGACCAACCAAAACAAAACAGGAAACAGGAGCCTGAGACAGTAAGACTCAATAGCTTCCCTGTAAGGTGAGGTTCGCATGAACACACCACGTAAATGAGCTCCACAGACTGAAGGTGACTCTGCAGATCCCAGAGGAGCCCGTCCTGAGCATGTGCATTCTGCAAGTGGGCTGTGACAAAGGGGCCGTCTATCCCTCTCCAACATATAGTGCCTGCGCTGGGCTCGCTGTCACGAGACATGGCTGACTGCAGATGGCCGCCCCAGATGAGCCTTCTCACTCCCTCTGGTAACTGGTGGAAACTCCATCAGGTGAGTCATTTCTTAGGAACTGGCCAGAGCTCTGGAAAGTATACTGTGGGGTCAGCTGGCTCTGGGGGATGGGCTGGATGACCTCATACAAAAGTAGGTCTTTTCCATCTCCTAGGCCTATGACCTCACATGGCGGATGCCCAGACTGCACATTAAAGAAGGAAAAATAAACCCCAGCCCACTGCCAGGGTAGATGGGCTCCTCCCTGCCACTTTTCCTGGTCAATGACTTCTTTCTCACTTACCTCTACTCTCAGTGCAGGAGGAAGGTCACCTTGTCAGGAACTGGCACAAAGGGTTGGCCTTTGCCACCCACCTGCTTGTCACTTGATGTCCCCAGACAAGGCCCTCAGCCGCCCACAGTTGGGTCACAAACAGCCCCTGGCAGCGTGTATGTAGTTTCTAGGTCCCAACGATCTCTCTGAAATGTGATTGAGTTTATGGCCACCCACTGTATAATGACGTCTTAATTAGTGATGGGCCTATATATGACAGGGGTCCCGTAAGATCACATGGCCTGGTGACACAGTGGCCATCTGATTTTGTACATCTGATCTGTGATGCTCCCACAGTGGTGCACTTCTCTGACTGTGTCCCCGCTCTCAAGCAGATACAGGACTGTGTTGGAAGTGGAGATGTACTGTGGACTGCAAGGCTCTAAGCTATGTAACCTGACTTCTTTGCACAGGAGCTGAGAGCTGAGCCTCTAGAAATATACCTGCACTGGAAGTCCAAGTCCTGGCTAGAACTCTTGGTACTGAGGCTTCTGCAGGCCACATATGGGTCCTATAATCCCCCAGCTACTTGGCTCCCTTTAGTGGAGATTACTGTTTGTCTTCTTATTGTAAGAATAGTATGTGTAAAAAGAAAAAAGTTGAAGAAGAAAATAATTGTTCATGATCCAGATTATTATCTGTCTCATTAGCATCCCTGTTCCCAAAATCCACAACCTGGACCTTCTGACCTGAGGCCACAGTGCAGCGTTCCACCCCTGGCTTTGTGAGACAGGCTGCAGCTGAAACACTGGTGCACCAAGAACTGTCCTAGGTCACCTTCAGACTCTGTGTGTAAGGTATATGTGAGACAGAAATGGATTTTGTGTTTAGAATCAGTTCCCCATCTCAAGAGAGCTCATTATGGCTATACAAATATTCACAGTCCTGAACAATCTGAAACGCATAGGACTCTTGTCCTGAGTACTTCAGAGAAGGGTGCTCAGCCTGTGTAAATCATATCTTTTCCCATCACCATATTCATATGCCCCCACAATGTCCAGGAATATGGGATTAGAGTACACACAGTTTTGTTTCCTGTCTTTTTCATTCCCTAGCCATCCTGAATAGAAGCTCATAGTTAGGAAACCCAATGTCAGGCACCCAAACATTGTTTCAAGACTTCACATGTATCATCTCAGATAATTCTCAAACAAACCTATTTTATAAATGAGGCCAAGAAAGGCTGGACACTGGCTGGAACTCTGGGGTGCACGGATCCAGGCTAAGCCAGTTCTAGAAGAAGCAGAAACACCTTTCTGACATCAGATTCAGAGGTCTGATGATGCACACACAGTAACTAGGACACTGCAGAAACTGCATGTTCCTGAAGAACACAGTGCAGACCTCACCAGGGGTTGGCAGGAGGGAAAGAAATGTCCCAGGGGTACTGGGTTTCAGGACCCGTGCTCTTGTCCATAGCCCTGAGCATGCACAAAAGCTCTCTGCTGAAAGGCCAGCTCAATAAGCAACTATAGATTTTTAAATACCCACATAATAAGGAGAAAAAACAAATATATCCCCAATACTACATTTCAAAATGAAGTCAATAAAAGCAATGATTGATTATGTATAGTATTTTAGTTCAACGAATGTGTATAAAGTCTTGCTATGTCAGTGTGAATGTTAGACTTAACACATATTTCAACTAGGACAGACAGGTGAACGCTGGATACATGTGACACGAGATCACAGGACCACAGGACCATCCTTCCAGAGGACCATCTCATCGACACACCCTGTGTGGCCAACACTTATGTCTCCATCATCCTCACATGACTCTGCCCACAAGGACTATCTCCACGTTAGACTTCCATCTCCATCTTTCTGAAAGGAATCAACTGCCTTGTTCCTATGCACAGTGAAACTGTGGTAAAGGTAAGAATGAATATATATATATATATATATATATATATATATATATATACACACACACATACATATATATATATATATATGTATATATATGTATATATATATATATGTGTGTATATATATATATATATATATATATATATATATATATTCCTTGGTCTTTGCCTAATAAGCAAAGTAATATATGCACCAGGGGCCAAAACCTGTTGACCACCTGTAAAATTTTGGGCATTTTATTATATAAATCATGAAATACAGAGTAGTTCCATTCAACTTTTGACTTGGAAAAAAGTCTCACTGAATTTTAAGCCTAAATAATAGAACTCATTCCAAAGGCCTGTTAAGACCCTTGCCCTGTCTGCCAAAAAATGCACTTGGAAAATAATTAAATATTGCAAATTCAAAAGAGATCTTTATAGTTACTACGTATGCAGACAAAGAAAATTACAAAGTTAACCTTCAAAGCATCAGTACCTCTGGAATATTGGTAGCCTTTTTCCTTTAAGAGAGGGACTGAAGTAATTAAACAGCATCGTGTGCATTCCATATAACAGGATGGAAAGAATGGAGCTCATGAAGTCTGGCCAAACCTTAAAAACAGTTGTTCCCTCTGTGGCTCAGGATGACAAGCTGTCTAGTCATCCATGTTAATGTTGCCAGCCGCTGAAATAACCAGGGGCCTCTCCGATGAGCCCTCTCTGGTTGTGAGTCAAAGACCAGGCTCCAAACAAACACGTCCCCAAATCCCTGCTACACAAACAAAGTAACCAGGCAGCTTTACCTACTCAGAAATTATCTGATTAGAAGTGCTTTAATTTTGGGGAGAAAGAAACATATAGCTCACATAGCACAGGCAAGACACAAAACCATGCCTGAGTGTCAGGGGAACCATTTTGGGGGAAAAAAAAAAAAAAACCCAAAGGAATGCCAAGGGCTCTTCTGCTTGGGGCATGTGTGTGTGTGTGTGTGTGTGTAACGATGGGCAATGAGCATGGCTGTCCACTGAAGGCACTGGGTTCCCTTAAGTATCTGTGGCAGGGAAGGGTAATGAATGACCTGAGTGACTCAGGCAGGAACCAGACAGGAAGTGAAAACACAACCTGAACAAATAAACTCAGGGAAGGAAGCAGACAAAGAGTTAAGAGCTGTGGCCCTTCAGGGTAGCACAAAAGCTACTGACCCTCCATGAACTTGGCTCTCCTGGCCTTGCCAGCCCCTGGTGTCCCTGACAATGCTCTGGCCCAAGAGCCTACAGTCTACTGTAGTATACACTGGCCACTTTACATGCTCACAGTTCCTTGAACTCAGGATGAGATCTACCCACAGTGTCCAGGATGAGCAATGGCACACCAGTGCACTGCAGGAGCAAATACGGAAAGAGCTCAGCCTTGCCATTTCCATTTATTCATATAGGAAATAAATTATGGAAACATGACTTACTGATAGCCATGGGTACTTACCAAAAGAGATTCGTGTGCATGCATGCACCAGCAAGGGGCAAGGCCCGTGCCCCACTTGGAATGGAGCCTGGGCCCTAACCATGGGTGGCTGTGCTGTCATAGCATAATAGGGCTCAGGAAGACCCACCCTGCACTCCCAAACACACAGTGATGTATTAGTTGTTGTCTCTGCATAGAATTTGAAAGATGTTCCGCTCCACCCCATCATACAGCCCTAGGATTCAGGGTACAACTGTGTGAATATTAACAGCCTACAGGGAGTGAGTATTAGTGAGGCTGTCTGCCCTGAACTGTTATTACTCTGACTCACCTAGAAACTGAATTTTTTTTCAGTGAGAAATTAGCACCTATTGAAGAACAGAGTGGGACAAATCAAGCTGTCTGTACCTCTCAGTAGTTATTAGATGCTGTGGAGAAGACAAGGAGGGAAAACTGGCAGTCCTGTAGCAAGGCCCAGGGGGCTTCAGGAACATGCTCTGCTGTGATCTGTCACAGGCAGCACTCAGGACACCCCAGACCCTCATCCCAGTGGCTATATTCCTGAGAGTCCCCAAGTGGCCTGGGGCTGGAAGGAGGATAGGTGGGAGGGTTCCCCTGCCCCAGTATACCCCCATACTGCAATGGCTAGTATCCCTGTGCCATTTCTGAGGGGATTTGGAGACAGCAGAGCAGCTGAGCTCAGGTCTTCAGGGATCCATGGATCTCAAGATACATCTGGGGGCTGGCTGCCAGTGAAAGCATTCTCACTTGAGGCCTAGATAGAAAAATGGTGCTGTTATATAGTAAGGGACCAGGGGATGGCCTGGGTCACACCATCTATCCATGCAACTCCCTGCTACCAGGCCATAATCCCATAAAGAGCAATAAGTTATGGTTTAGATGTGAGGTATTCCCTAAAAGCTCATGTATGAGACAACACAAGATGGTTCAGAGGTGAAATGACAGGTTATGAGAGCCTTAGCCTCACTAGTGCATTAATCCTCTGATAGAGGTTAACCTGTAACTGTAGGCAGGTAGGCTGTGGCTAGAGGAGGTGGCCCCTGGGGACATGTCTTTGGGGTGTATATTTTGTCCTTGAACAGGGCTCTCTCTCTCTCTCTCCTTCCTGGTACCATGTCCTGAGCCATTTTCCTCCACCACATCCTTCCACCATAATGTTCTGCCTCACTGCGGCTCTGAAGGAATGGAGTTGGCTGTCTATAGACTGAGACTTCTGAAACCATGAACCCAAATAAAATTTTCCCTCTCTCATTGTTCTTGTCAGATCTTTTGGTTACAGCGGCAAACAAACAAATAAATCAAACCAAACCAAACCTGACTAAAACAGTTCTCGCTAAATGAAACACATGCTGCATCTGCATGGAGCATCACCGAAGCTCATCTCACACGAGGAAGTGCATACTCAGAAGTCATATTAAACAGGGAATCTTCACAGTGACCAGAGGCTCAGCGACACACAGGCATAGAAAGGTACTGCGTCACCTTTATTCTTACCAACACCCTAGGAATGACTCTTTCCTGTGATGAGATGATACCGAAGCCAAGTGCTAGGACAAGGAGTGAATGGCTGAGAGTCAGCTAACAATCCCTTGCCCCATCTCAGTCCTCCTGCCCTCCTGCTGCAAATGGAACAGACAGACAGGTATGTGCTGCTAGGGCCCACAGCCAGCAGCCACCTCAACTTCGCTTTCTCATTTAATATGATTCAATGGCATCAAAAACCCAAGGCCTGGTTCCCAACCTAAACCAAAGACTGAATCATACCTGCTACATATATTTTAAAAGTTAATGAAAAAGATGTCAATAATGAATAGATCATCTAGACAGAAGATCAATAAGGAAACAGGACCTGAACAACACTATAAACCCACTGGATCTAAGAGACGTAAACAGAACATTCCACCCCAAAACAGTAAGCCTGTAATCCCAGATTTTGGAGGCTGAGGCAGAAGGACTGCAAGTTCAAGGCCAGCCTGGACAACACAGCAAAAAAAAAAAAAAAATTTTACAGAAGATGCAGATGAAGAGACACATCAGTGAGGTAGGGGAAGAGGCCTTCATGCCTTCCAAGCTCCAGGAACCTCCGCAGGTCCAGCCACCAGGCTCTCAGAACCCTGTGCTTTTGGGGGTTTATAGAAGTTTCTTTCCATGGGTGTGACAGATTAAATCACTGGCCACTGGTGATCCACTTAGCCCGCAGCCCCTCTCTCTTCCCTGGAGGTTGACCCTGCCTTGGTCTTTCAGGGACCAGTCCCATCCTGAAGCTGCCTGGGCTGCCAGTCAGCAGCGGGCTCAGCAGCAGACAAGACACATCACTTCAGAGACTCCCAGGACTCTAGGGGCTGTGGAAGACAGACAAAAAACCTCTGTCAGTACACAAGCAGCACGCCTGCTTCAGTGCACAACAACACTCTCCAATTATGCCGCATGGCCGGAGAGGAGTCTCCACGAATTCACCAAGACTAAACAACAGAACCTTCTCTGAACACAGTGGACTAGAAACATGGAAATCCAGAACATTCGCAAATAGGTAGCAATTAAACAGCACACTCTTAAAACTACCAGTGGAAGGAAATTTCTAATTTTTTTGACATGATTAAAAACAAAAATACAACATACTAAGCAAACCAAATCCATGTGGGACTAAGCTGGAGGGCAGGGGGCTCAACATGAGAAGACAGTGAGATTGAGGAGAAAAGCCACAAATGGTCTGAATTGACAGAAAAGCATCACCAAAGTCCCCAATCCCCTCCTGATACAAATGCTTAGAAAGCAGGAATAGAGGGCACCTCTCCAACACGGGAAAGGGTGTTTGTGAGAAGCACAGAGCTAACATGGCTGCAAGCTCTCCCCCAAGATCAGGACCAAGAGATAGCCGAGGCCTGTGTCCACCATTGCAATGTGCTGCCCTCACCCCAGAAGCCAGAGCGGTAGGACAAAAAAGGAAAAAGGCAACCATATCAGAAAGGCGGCAGCACAGCCATCTCTGGGCAGACGACGACCTACCTGCAGAAAGCCCCAGATTCCACAAACAGCAGCCAGAACAGACACCAACCTAGCGCAGCTGAGAACCAGCACAACGGCCATCAGTCTTCATATGGCAGCAACAATCAAAGAAAGAAGTTGAGAAAATAACTGCATTTATAATGGCATTCAAAAGAATAAAACAGCAAAGTTTACCCAAGAAGGTGAAAGGTTTGTACACAGCAAAGGACAAGCACTGTTGAAAGAAGCTGGAGAAGAAAACAAGTGAGAAGACATTCTCTGCTCTTGGGTTGGAAGACTTCATACTGGGGAGGACAAACAACAAAATGGGGGAAAAAAAGATAAACTGCGTTTCACCAGAATTGAAAACTTTTGTGTACTTGTTCTATTATAAAGAATTTGATTGGCCTTTGTCCCTGGTTCCTGGGGACAAAACTAAATCCTTGAAATTTTCCTAGCAATGGGACTGTTATCCAGAGTACTGGGACAAAACCTGAGTTTATGCAAACGCAATGACATAAACACAGGAAGAGCTGGAAAGACCAGCCAGGTGACTGGAGATAGGGGCTGTGGGCCACCTGATCCCAGTCCTATCTCCTGGAAAGGATGGGGGCTAGGGATTCAGTTCAGGCATGGAACTGATGATTCAATCAATGATGCCCCACAATGAAGTCCCAGTAAAGATTCTGGGCTTTGAAGCCCAATGGAGCGTCTTGGTTGGTGCCACGCTGATGTGACTGGAGGGTGATGTGCTGGCTCCATGGGAGACGGCACAGAGGCTCCACACTTGGGATCCCCTGGAACCTCACTGTGTCTCTTCATTTGGCTGCTCCTATCCGCACCCTTTATAAACTAAAACTTTAATAGAATAGTGCTGGGAGTGGCGACGGCACACACCTCAGGAGGCTGAGGCAAGAGGATCACAAGTTCCAGGCCAGCCTCTGCAACTTGGAAAGACTCCGTCTCAAAATAAAATGAAAACAGCTGGGGACGTAGCTCAGTGATAGAGCACCTCTGGGTTCAATCCCCAGTGCCCCAAACAAGAATCAAACAAACAAGCAAACCACAATATACCTACAAGGATGGCTTTTTTTTTTTTTAAATTAAAGTAAGTGTTGGTGAGGATGTACAAAACTGGAATTCTCATATACTGCTGTTAGCAAGGCAAAGTGTTGCAGCTGTTGTGAAGTACAGTGGTTCACCAAAAAGCTAAGCCTAGAGTTACCATGTGAGCCAGGGATCTCACTTCTACACCCAGGAGAGCTGGAAGTCAGGACCTAATTGCTTCTTATATGTGAATATTCACATAGCACTATTCACAGTAACCAAAAGTTGGAAACAATCCAACTGTCCATCAACAAATGAATGGATAAGCAAAATGTAGCTATCCAAAGTTATATAGCAAAATGAAGCAATGACACATGCTATAACAGACCAACAGCTATTCTTGAAAGCCATTCAGAGAAGTCATAGGCCATGTTGTCAGGAGCACTTAACAATTAAAGTACATGTAGGTCCTCCCCTGCACAGGACCAGAAGCATTTTTAACTTTAGAATAATTGCATAGACATTATAATGAGATATCTTGGAGATGGGACCCAAATCCAAATGTAAAATTTGTTTCTGTTTCATGCATACCTTATACACTGAACCTGAAGGTGACCTTATTAATGTTTTTAGTGTACCTGCATTTGGATTGTGACCCATCCTGTGAGGTCAGGTATGGAATTTTCTACCTGTGGCATCATCATATTGGTGCTCTAAAGGATTTGGATTTGGGATCACTTCAGATTTCTGGATTAGGGATGCTCAACTCGTGACTGAGATATGTAGCTGAGTTCAGCAACTAACATCTGGATTGAAATCAAAGCTGTCTATAAGAACGACATTAACTGCCCTTCTCACCCCCAAAGCCGACGTCTGGCTATGCCCTGTAATGAGGGAAAGAATGGATGGTCTGGAAAGCCTTCAGAGCGAAGCTGCGGCAGTGTGAGGAAGCCGAGGAGAGGAGGCAAACCCCGCCGTGTGCCAGCATGTACTCTGCATCTCCTCCACCCTAACCCTCGCAGAGCAGAGCCCGCTCCCCTGGAGGTCAGCCTGGCTGTCCTGCCTGAGGCAGTGCGACTTCTTCCAGGACACATACTGGCTCCTTTGCAGCCTATGCTGGCAGTCATGCAGAGAAACAGGCTGTCATCTCTATGCAGACAGTGAGTGCATGGAAGCCAGGATCGTAACTCACTGGTCTTTACGTTTACCTCAGGCTCAGGGACACCATCGACTGTGATCATCTGACATAGACAAAGTATACAGGAAAAGCTGAGTGATGTTTCTCCAATGGGGAGTGTACACAGAAGGACTGAGGCAAGTTTAAAGCCAGGGCACCAGGCACAGTAGGTAGGTAGGTACTGAAGATGATTAAATGTGTTCCATAATTTTTTGAAAGGAAAGAAAATGCAAAGACAGAAGCACACGAATTTCTTAAGATCGTCCACAGTCAGTGTAGAAAACCCCAGAAAGCTCCAGTAAACTACTAAGGCAAGCCCACGTGGGGCTGGGCTGAGAATGCAGAGGGTTTCCACAGGTGCAAACACCACGACAGGAACACTGTGTTCTCCCAGGTCTGGAGCCGCCCAGGGGCCTGCACGAGCCTGGCAGGGCCACACATTCTCCTCCTCACAACCCTCCCACCAGCTGTCTTTGCTCTTCACTGAAATCACAAGACTTTTTTTTTTTTGTTAGATTGAGCAAATCAAGCTGCTTTTCTTTTTTGTGTCTTGTGTTTACTGTGATAATATCACATAGAGCAGACAGATAAAGTGTCCTCACATAGCATGAGAGTTCAGACATGACCAGATACTTCCTGTGCCCCCACCTCTGAGGGGCCCCTGTGCTTTCTTATCACAGTGACATGTAGGGTGCTACACATAAGGGCCTCGTCTTCTGATGCAGCCCTTCAACACACCCTGCTGCTCTTGCACCCCATGGATCCCACCCTCTCCATTTCCACTGCTGCTTCCCAGTGAAACAGGAGGTGGAATGAAGAAACTCCAGACACAGGATAGGACAGGACAGAGAAACGGACATGAAGCAACCTCTTGTGAATCTGAAATGCCCTGCTTTGGGGACAGCCAAGAGCCACGTTTTGTTTTACCACTTTCAAACCCTGCATCAATGATGTGGCCTCTGCAGATCCTGTCAACCCAGCACAGCAGCAGTTCTGAGGGGGCACAGACTCTGCGGCTAGTCGAGGGGCTCTGCCAAGCCCACCATGGGACTGGCTGCCCTCTGGCCTCCTGGGCTCATCCTTCCTGGCCACAGTGACGTGACAGATGATGGCTATAGACCTCAGGGGCCTGCAGACTGGGTACCCACAAAGCCCATTCCCGTCCCTGTGGAATCCTGGCCACCTCCCCACAGTACCCCTAACTGCAATTTAAATCTCCGGACACGTCTCCATGTAATGCCTTAATGGCATCTGCAACCACAACCACAGCTGGATGGAGGATGGTTTCCTGCATTTTTGTTTACCCCAGAAACTTAACTCATTCCTACTTATGCATGAGCTCCAACTACATAGCTAAGAATTCCTCTCTAAATCTGAAACATCTGTTTCACCTCCAAAAGACCATCTCACATGAAACCAGGCCTTCCTGCTGACCAGCACACAGACTTCATCAGCCTCCTCCCTGCTTCCGCAGCTCCACCTGAGCCCTCCCTGCCGGGCCACAGGACCACTGACCCTCTCCCTCCATCTCTGACCTTGTGCTCTGAACAAGAGCTCTGACACAGGGTTCCACTGTTCCCAGCTCAGTCACTAGGAGCCCCACCTTGCCCTCAGCCCTCTGCACGCTCATCCTGATATGTCCTATCCCATCCTCTGCTTTGGAGTCCATGGGACAGGTTGGTAGATGGGACATTTGTAAACAGGAAGGGTCCTCTCAAACTACATGGCCACCGTCAGAATTAATAGGTAAATCTGTTCTTTTCATCCAAAGTATGGTCTACTTCAACCTGAACACAACTGTGGGACACAACACCATGACGGGGTAGGCATGGGAGCACCCTCAGACCCTACCCACCCAAAGCTCACATGCTGTTATAAGCTCTCAGGAGAATGATGGGGGAAACTCGGGTGCACAGGCCTTGACACACTAGTTTCTCAAAACACACAAATCTGACCTTTACCCAGTGAGTTCAGCTGTCAGTGTGACCAGTGGGGTGGCCTGCTGAGTGGACTAGTTACAACTAGCAACAGCGTGTCTGAGTGCCATGTCTGAAAATGACCCAAGTTAGACCAGGAGGAAAAAGTGATAAGTCATGTATCCCATAACAAAGATGAATGCTGGGCTGGGGCTCAGCGGCACAGCACTTGTCTACAACATGTGAGGCACTGGGCTCCATCCTCAGCACCACATAAAAAATAAATAAAAAGTTATTAAAAAATTCTGTTTTTTTTTTTTTTTTTAAAAAAAAGGATGAATGCTTTTCTCCCCTGCATCACAGAGGATAAAGCTGAACTCAAAAAAGTTTGTGCCTATGTGGACAAATAAAATGAGAATTTGTTTTTAAGCACAGGTTAACTCCTAATGGAAGTGGACAGCCCCCATGAGATATACTGCACCCCCCAAGTGCTGAGGTAGGTAGAGGCCCTGGTCTGGGCACACAAGTGACATGCACTGTCACGGGAGGACTGAGACACATGACAGCAACTCAGCAGTCGTGATACAGAGGAACTCTATTTATTTTTAAAGATATGAATGGTATCATGGTTATCTTTTAACAGCTCTTATCTTTTAAAGATACATATTGAAATAAATATTTCAGTGATATGACCACAAGGTACTACTACTAAAACTATCAGAGAAAGAAAAAGCCACTACATTGTCCAGCAAAACTGTAGGAAGACAGGTTTAAAGGTATTTACATCAAATATTCAAATTTCAATTTCTGGAGAAAAGTGGTAAGCCTTCTTCAGAACCCAATGCTAAGTACAAAACCTGAGTAAGCCGGAGTGCATGGACCACACATGTGTACAGTGCAGTATATGCCTAGCACACACATGTGCACAGTGTCTGTACAAACACGATAGGGTGCACACACATGTACAAGCCCGGCACACATGCACTGTGCACATATGCATGATTCACACGCAATACACACTCATACACACAGTGGTGGAGAGCTGCCAGGGCAACTGTCTGCATAGGAGCAGGCTGGCATGGTGTGCAAATCTACATGCCACGAGGCGCATGGATTGAGAACACTAAGGGAACATACAAACAGTGGGCCCCAGAAGCAGCAACCAGTGCAAATGAACAGAGACCCTGTCTTCAGGCAGGAGAGAGAAGAAGAGTCTGCAGGGAGGACAGAAATGCCACCAGCCTAACAGGGCACTTGGGGAGCCTTTACCTGTGTCAACTCCTGGGTTTCCCTCTCAGAGAGAAGTGGCTGATCCCTCTGCAGCTGCAGTTGCCCGCCTTCCTGGCCTCCTTCAGGCAGCTCCCGCTGTGTGGTACAGCCCCTCAGCCTGGGTGCTGGAATGGAAAGCTGAGGTCAGTGGTGACATCTTTCGGAAGACACAAACCACACACAAACATTCAGAGCCTTACAGAGGAACACTGAAGACTGCCCCAGCACTTTGGCCTGGTGGCGCGTGTCCAAGCACATTACAAGTATCCATCCCCACACCTCTGCTGAGCTGAGCGCCCCACCCAAGACCACTGTTTGGTATCATACTCATGAGATACTCAGGGACTAATTCTATAACTATCTCTAAAAAAAGGTCATTTATCCAAGAGTGATCAATTTTTCTTTTTTGGTACCAGGGATTGAACCCAAAGCACTTAACCACTGAGCCGTATCTCCAGCCCCATTTTTAAATTTTATTTAGAGACAGGGTCTCACTGAGTTGCTTAGAGCCTTGCTAAGTTGCTGAGGCTGGCTTTGAACTTGTGATCCTCCTGCCTCAGCCTCCCAAGTTGCTGGGATTACAGGTGTGTACCACTGCGCCTGGCCAATTTATTTTTTTCTTTGAGTAAAGACTGATGATTTGGAGTCTAAAACACAAGAACCTTTGAAACCTGGTGAAGTGTACATAAAACACATCACTAGGAAACTTCAGGGACATCTGGGATATTCCACAGAGCAAGTGGTTCCAGAGAGCACAGGAAATGACCAGCTATCAGAGCCAACTGAAACCGCATGTAAGGTTGTGCGGAGGTAGAGGGTGAGTCAGAGCTGCCCTGTGGCCGGGCTTGGCAAGATGTGGCATCTCTGAGGTTTGGGGTACCATGAGCTGCGGGACTCACAGAACACCTGCACATTGGGCAATCTCTAAGTCAGGGAGGTGCGCCATAAACAGTGTGAAAGTCCCCATGAAGTGTGGCTCCTGGTGGCTGCTCATAGGGGTGTCACTTGTCCTTTATTTAGAGAATAGCTCCAACTGCAACCCCAGCACTTCACAGGCCAGATAAGAGCTGCAATTGAAGTCCGATCTTTGTTCTTCTCCATAGTTCAAGCCACCCCAGATATGGAGCAGTTGGCCAAGTGGAAGGAAACAGCGCTGGCTAAGCAGCCCTTTCCTTTGGTACAGGAGGGACCTGTGACCTTCATGCCTTCCTCTGAGCTAGACAAGATACAGCAGCCTGGAAGCCACTGCTATACATATCAGAAAAGAACTGGAAAGAAAGCACATGGGAAGAGGGTGCCTTGTTGGGCATGAAAGGCAGGAACAAAATGGGTTAGGCTCAATACTTTCCAACAAACTGCACTTCACTGTCCTCTCCAGGAAAGACACTAGGCACCTCCAGCACACACACACAAAATCTCCTCCAGTCTCATTACCTCTTACAATAATCTTTCAAGGTAACCTCCCCTGAGAGTGCCAGACTGAGCAGAATTGGCTTCCCCACCAGGATGAATGTGGCTGGGGTTAGAACAGGCATGCACGAGAACATGGGCGTGGAGCCAAGGGAGGTGAGAGGCACACTCTAGAAAGTCAGGGCCATTAACTAATGACCACTCTGCATGTCTGAGTGGCCAGGTCTCACAAAATAGCACCTTTAGGATATATCACTTGGATTGGTGCTTTCCTATTCTGTTCTTAAACAACTACAAAAAAAGAAGAGTATTTGCCAAGTGCTAATGTTGCAGATGCTATCTGCAAAGCTCCCCAGTAGCTTCAGGGCCCTGCTAATTAGCACTTATCTGCAAGAAAACATCCAGGCACTGCCCTGCAGCAGCTAGCAGGGTGGGCAGCTAATGAGGTTGGACGATAGGACAGACACAAAAGATGTGTCTCACAGTTGTCATCAGCTTAAGCAGAGGATAGCAGGGCTGGGGACAAGACTGCAGCATGAAAAGGCTCTGCCAGGTGGGCTGCAGGAAGAACCCATCCCAGACTCAGAGGATCCCCTATTTTCTGCTCAGGTGTCTAGGGCAGTGCAGACCCCTTCAGCTGGCTTGCACCGAGCCATGCACTGTTCTACAGTCCTTGCATCTCTGCCCACAGCCTTGGTGGCCCTGGGTTGGTATGAGCTCTCCTAAGAGCCTTTCATGTGGGGTCCCAGCTCCAGCACATGCTCTGGGCAGTGGAGCCCTGGTGCTGCTGAGATGTGGCTGGGTTTTCATTCAACACCCAAGGCTATAGGGAGATACTGACTGACTGAATTCCAACAGCCAAGACTGCTTCAGCAACCAGAAGGCTGAAGCAGGAGTGTTCTTCTTGATATAACTAATTACCCACAGGTGCATGAAGGGCATGGGGATATTTTCTCTGAGCCGCAGGGTCAGTTGGGACTCAGCTAAGTCACAGGCTCCATCTCCAGGGCTGGTTGCTGACTCAGTCATGCAGTGTTTTAAAATATCTGAGGAAAAGTATGGTGGTCCTGTTGCTATCTCTTCAGTCATTAATAATCTCAGTTAAATAAAAACAGTAAAAATGGCTCTGCCAAAAAGGGGAAAAAAGACAACTGTACCTTCTTGGAATAAGGAGGCCTGAGAGTCCTAAGCGAGGTCATGCTGGAAGAGAGAACACAGACACTGGCCCCAGCAATGGCCTCTGCACTGTACCAGGTGGCAGGAAGTCCCCTCCTCATGCATCAAAGGCTCAGCTGTAGCCTGGGGACTTCCCTTGCAGATGCGACACAGAGCTGTACCTCTGCATAGGCTCAGAGGGAAACCTGCCAGCACGCTATCTGGGCAGACCTTCCCCTGGGCCCAGGCCTTGTCTCATCTGCACCCGGGGAAATGCCCCTCTACCCAGGCTATGTGGGATGGGACATGGAAAGCTCTGAGAGACATGGGTCAGAGGAACACAAAATGTGAAGGTGCACATCCATCCGTGTGCGAAGGACAGCACAGGAAGCTGAAACACAAGGAGACAGCAGTTCGTGGGACCCCAACAGACACTTGTATTTTCAAAGTGATGAAAAAGTATGGCAGAATCAGGCACGGCAGTCTCCAAGGAAGTCGGTGGACCAGGACTGAGAAGCTCCAACAGGCTTCGGGTCATGCAAGAGCACTTCATGCACAGCACATGCTTACATTCCTCAGGACCCCATCCTGGGATACTTAAGAACTCTGTCATGCATATTGTACAGCCTGTGTCTCCAAGGAACCTGTCCTGAGACCCCCAAAAGCTCTTTGATGCAGAACACAGTGCTTGCATCCCCAAAGATCCTGACCTGGGACCCCAGGGCTCTGTCATGTATAGCACAGTGCCTGCATCCCCTCAACTGAAGCCAGAACTCCTCTGCCTAGGAAGCCAGCCAGGAGCAACTGACCCTGCAAAGACACAGTCAGCCGTCCACCACTGTGCCTCCTGCTGCCTGGCCTGCCTGGTTCTGGGGACACCATGAATGACCACAGGCACAAGTGCTGTGGATAGGAAAAGTTCTGGGAGCTTACTTGATCCTGGTTCTGGGAAACCTCTTTGAGCAGGTGATAGTAGCAAGCAGCTACGACAGAATCTGCTAACAAATGATCCATAGAAAATGCTGTACAAGCTAAGTCATGGGATGTGAGAGGAGGGCACCTCATTGTGTGGCTGCCTTCCAAACCACACCCCAGGCAAACCACAAAAACACATGACACAGACTCTAGCAGGAACCTTGCCAGTCCTTCCAGAGGCTGTTAAGAGCACCGGGGAGGACTCTCAGGCATCATCAGAGTGGGGAAGCCCAGAAAGTCTAGGATCACAGGCTAGGGGGCTCTAGAGACAGAAGAGGATTTCAGATAGAGACAAGGGTGTCTATAGTGGGAAACACCCATGGGTGCTCCCTGGTTGTAATGAGGAGGCACCTAACAATGGCACAAAGAAATGGGGGATAAAGAATTCTGTACAGATTGAGAGTGAATATCCCTAACCCAAAACCCCAGAATCCAATCACTCCGAGCACAAAAATGACACAAGCAGAAAAATCCCACACCAAGAAAATTTGTTTCTTGTGCAAAATCTATGAAAAATATTGTATAAATTTACCCTCAGGCTGTGTGTATAATGTTTATGTAAAACATGAATGAATTCCATGTTGACTGGGGTCCTGGCTTCAAGATATCTCACTATCTATGCAAATATCCCCAAATCTGAAAAATTCAAAATCCAAAACATCTGTGGTCCTTAGCTTTCAGATAAGGGATACTTGGCCTATACTATCTTCAGATCTTTTCCTGCAAACTAGAAACTATTCTAAACTCTAAAGGCAATTTTGAGGATTCTAAGCAGAAAAGCAGCAATCTACAACTGCACTTCCCTGAGGCAGATGCTGTCCTGTCTTCCCATTCCCCTGGCTCTGCTCCTGAAGTGAGCACTGCCTCTCCCCATCTGCCTGAAACATCACTACAGTTCTCTGGAAAACTTCACCCCAGGAACCAGAGGACTGGCTGCGACACTGCGACACTGCCCCCATGTGGCTGTATGCGCACAGCGCACCTCCACCAGACTGCACCCAGGGCGAGTCATGGTTTCCACCCCTACTGCCTCAGCACGTTCCAACTCCAAGCAGTAAAAACAAAGCAGACAGACACACAACAGCAGCACATGAAGATGACAGTTTGAGGAAAGCTTCACCCCAGCCTGAGGTCAGGAACACTACTGAGTCCCAGCAACTCTTAGGCTATCTTTCCTACTGAGACCCAGTACATGCTTTCTGCAATGGTACCCGCCAGGACTGGCCCCCATAGCCACCCTGCAAGGTGCGCACACCAAGCCACTGGAGGTGAAGAGTGGGGCTGAGAGTGCAGCTCAGTGGAGGAATGCTTGCCTACTATGCAGGAGGTCCTGAGTTCATTGAAGCAATGGACAGGAAGGAAGGGAAGAAATGAAGATTGACTTCCTAGAGCATACCCTCCATATCTTCCAGAGAGTCCTCCCAAGAAGTGAAAAATAACTGAGATGGAAACCCTGTGTCATGCCCAACACAGGATCCCTGTGACCGTCTCTTTCCTATGTTCCTTCAACAGCGACTCAATAAATACTAACATGCTGTGGCCAGAAGAGTGTCACAAAGATTTCCTACACCCAGGCCCACAACAGGAACTAGCGAGGGTGGGCAACTGTATCACTGGAGCAGCACTGAAGAGACACCTCATTTTGAAGACATCTGAAGACTCTAGAAGGACAATAAATCCACACCACCACAGGCACATAGAGGGGCAGGAGAACACAGAGAGACAACAGGGGAAAGAACCCTACTGCTGCATGAATCAAACCACCTATTAGACTTCAAAATTCCCACTGTCTGGGAAAACAAAAAACAAAGAACTGGTTAGGATACAACACAAAACTCGTGCAGTCACACACCCAGCCACCTCCCATTGCCCACTCCTCTAGGACAGTCACCACCTCCCCAAAGGCCACACCTCCTCCATGAACTCACACACCAAGTCACCTCCCATTGCCCACTCCTCTAGAAGAGTCACCAATTCCCCAAGTGCCACACACCTCCTCCATGTAATCACACACCCAGTCACATCCCCATTGCCCACTCCTCTAGAACAGTCCCCAACTCACCAAGTGCCACACACCTCATGCAGTCACACACCCAGTCACCTCCCCATTATCCCCTCCTCTAGGACAGTCACCACCTCCCCAAGTGCTCACACCTCCTCTACGCAGTCACAAACCCAGTCACCTCACCATTGTCCCCTCCTTTAGGACAGTCACCACCTACCCAAGTGCCACACTTCCTCCAGGCAGTCACACACCCAGTCACCTCCCCATTGCACACTCCTCTAGGACAGTCCCCACTTCCCTAGGACAGTCCCTACTTCCCTAAGTGCCACACACTTCCTCCATGCAGACAAACACCCAGTCACCTCCCCATTGCCCACTCCTCTAGGACAGTCACCACCTCCTCAAGCGCCAGTTCTCCTCCAAGCACTCACATACCCAGTCACCTCCCCATTGCCCACACCTCTAGGACAATTACCACCTCCTCAAATGCTACACACCTCCTCCTCGAAGTCACATACCCAGTCACCTCCCACTGTCCACTCCTCTAGGACAGTCATCACCTCCCCAAGTGCCACACACCTCCTCCCTGCAGTCACACACCCAGTCACCTCCACATTGCCTTCACGTCTAGGATAGTCACCACCTCCCCAAGTGCCACACACCTCCTCCAAGCAGACAGACACCCAGGCACCTCCACATTGCCCACACCTCTAGGATAGTCACCACCTCCCCAAGTGACACACACCTCCTCCCCGCAGTCACATACCCAGTCATCTCCCATTGCCCACACTTCTAGGACAGTCACCACCTCCCAAGTGCCACACACCTCCTCCAAGCAGTCACACACCCAGTCACCTCCCCATCGCCCACACCTCTAGGACAGTCACCACCTTCCCAAGTGCCACATCTCCTCCCTGCAGTCACACATCCAGTCACCTCCCCATTGCCCACACTTCTGGGACAGTCACCACCTTCCCAAGTGCCACACACCTCCTCCAAGCAGTCACACACCCAGGCACCTCACTATTGCCCATACCTCTAGGACAGTCACTACTTCCCAAGTGCCACACACCTCCTCCCCGCAGTCACATACCCAGTCACCTCCCATTGCCCACTCCTCTAGGACAGTCACCACCTCCCCAAGTGCCACATCTCCTCCAAGTAGTCACACACCCAGTCACTTCCCATTGCCCACACTTCTAGGACAGTCACCACCTCCCCAAGTGCCACATACCTCCTCCCCGCAGTCACATACCCAGTCACCTCCCATTGCCCACTCCTCTAGGACAGTCACCACCTCCCCAAGTGCCACATCTCCTCCAAGTAGTCACACACCCAGTCACCTCCCATTGCCCACTCCTCTAGGACAGTCACCACCTCCCCAAGTGCCACATCTCCTCCAAGTAGTCACACACCCAGTCATCTCCCCATTACCCACTCCTCTAGGACAGTCACCACTCCCCAAGTGCCACACACCTCCTCCCCACAGTCACACACCCAGTCACCTCCCCATTACCCACTCCTCTAGGACAGTCACCACTCCCCAAGTGCCACACACCTCCTCCCCACAGTCACACACCCAGTCACCTCCCCATTGCCCACCGCTCTAGGACAGTCACCACCTCCCCAAGTACCACACACCTCTTCCCTGCAGTCACACACCCAGGCACCTCCCATTGCCCACTCCTCTAGGACAGTCACCACCTCCCCAAGTACCACACACCTCTTCCCTGCAGTCACATACCCAGGCACCTCCCATTGCCCACTCCTCTAGGACAGTCACCACCTTCCCAAGTGCCACACACCTCCTCCAAGCACTCACACACCCAGGCATCTCCCATTGCACACTCCTCTAGGACAGTCACCACCTCCCCAAGTGTCACACACCTCTTCCCCGCAGTCACACACCCAATCACCTCCCCATTGCACAGTCCTCTAGGACAGTCACCACCTCCCCAAGTGCCACACACCTCTTCCCCGCAGTCACACACTCAATCACCTCCCCATTGCACACTCCTCTAGGACAGTCACCACCTCCCCAAGTGCCACACACCTCTTCCCTGCAGTCACACACCCAGGCACCTCCCATTGCCCACTCCTCAAGGACAGTCACCACCTTCCCAAGTGCCACATCTCCTCCCCACAGTCACACACCCAGTCACCTCCCCATTGCCCACACTTCTAGGACAGTCACCACCTCCCCAAGTGCCACACACCTCCTCCAAGCACTCACATATCCAGTCACCTCCCATTGCCCACTCCTCTAGGACAGTCACACTTCCACAAGATGGCACAACTCCTTCATGCAGTCACACACCCAGGACCTCCCACTGCCCACTCCTCTAGGTCAGTCACTACCTCACCAAGATGGCAAGTCTCTTTGAAGTCCAACAATTCCCCTCTTTTCAGTTTCAGTTTAGAAGGGCAGATCCATGATCCCTCTTGCCCTCAACTCACATCTCAATGGATATTTATGGTTGAGTATTCTTGTGACAATTTTCTTTCTCATACCAAATACCTGTATTCTGTTCTGTGTCGTAGCATGTGATTTTTTACATGTTTGTCTCCATCTCTCTATGAACCCTTACCCAGTCCCTATGCAGGAATAGCTCAAGAGTTTGGTGGATGAACGCATGTCCAAATATATGTCCTCTCTTGCTGGACTCTCAGGTCATATCTAGTTTAGTGTCATGCTCCACAATGCCCCATTGTAGAGCATCTGGAGAAAGCTGAAAGCTCATGGCACTGCCATGTTCTCAATGAAAGTATACCTGGTCTCTGGCTTGGTAGATTCATGCCTTGAGCCAGGGGAGGTTGGATGGCTGGGAGGCATGGGGAGGGTGGCCCACCAGCAGAGGTAACTTATGCCAGGTTAGGGCTGTGAGTCCTCATTCTTGAATCAATCTGAGGAGATGAAGAGAGGACAGTGGATGTGGAGTTTCTTTATTCTGAACGACTAGCAATGCCCCTTCCTATGGTTCAGATGTGGAAGGTGTATATGGGGTCACGTGTTCAGAGCTTGGTCTCCTTGTAGTAATGTTGATATGTGCTGGGACTTTAAGGGTTGCAGCCTAGTGGGAAGTCCTTAAGTGATTGGGGTGCTGCCCTCAGAAGGGATTAAAGTAGTTCTTATGGGATCTTAATGAGTTCCTGAAAAGTCAAGTTTTTATAAAAGTACAAGCCTGACTTCTGAATCTCTCTGGCTTTCTGTCTTGCCATATGACCTCTCCCTCTTACACATACTCCTAGTACAATATCATCTGCCATGAGGCCCTCACAAGAGACCAAATAGAAGGGACTGCTCCATTTTGGGCCTTAAGCCTCCAAACCCATAAGATAAATGAACTTTTTTTCTTTATAATGTTTCCAGTTTCTGGTATTTTGTTATAACAACATGAATTCACACATATAATAATACATATAGTCCTATAATAAAATACCTGAGTCAAGTTATAAAGAAAAAAGTTTTAATTTGGCATGCAGTTCTAGAGGTTCCCAATTGGAGATCAGGCAATCCCACTGTTTCTGACCCATGGTGAGGCAGCACATCACGACACAAGCACAAGGAGGAGTAAAACCATTCACCTCATCACAAGCCAGGAAGCAAAAGAGACAGGAAGGGGCTGGGGTCCCTCAATCCCCTTCAAGGGCATATCCCTAATGACCTAAGGACCTTCCACCAGGCCCGACCTCTAAGGAGTTCTACCACCTTTCAGTAGTGCCACCCAGGGGACCAAGCCTTCATTCAACACAGGGGTCCTTAGGGGATATCCAAAATCCCACCATGGCGCTGACCAGTTTTGAAATCCAAGTGTCTATCGAGTATACGGTATAACTCAGCAGTCAAACTTGCAGTGTCCAGACTGAGTAGAGTAGCTAGAAACTGCTTTATGTCTGGACACAAGGGCTATCTGGTTGGGTCACTTACCTGCATGCCAGAAGGACCAGCTCCTCTCTGTGGAGGAAGAAGCCCCTGTGCTCCTGAGCACAGAGGCCTCTTGTGGCAGCTCAATCTTCTTGCTGAACTGTACTTCTAAAAGGGGAATGACCTCTGGCATCTTGGCAGATATCACTCGATAGGCCACATCTGGTCTTCCAATAAACCGCTGGCGAATGCTGATTTCATAAGGCGAGTGCACCTTAATGTCATCTAGGTCTTCCCTCTCAAACCTGTGTAGGAGCAAAGAGCTGGAGTCATGGATTTCCAACCCAGAAACCAGGATGGTGAGCCTTCCTGGCTTAACATGGAACTCTGTTCTTTGGGAAATAATAGCAGGGATTTTGGCCACGACCCCCTCCTTTCCAAATGGCTCAGAACCAGCCATGGAGGTGCTTTCCCTGGGCTTTACTTCTACTGGTGTCTTCCAAAGCTTGGAGCTGAAAGGCCACCATGAAGGCGATTCCAGTTCTGTCAGCAATCTAAAAGTGAAAAGAAAACACAGAAAACTGAGTCAACCTGCTTTAAAAGAGTAATGATTTTTGTTTGTTAAAAGACTGCTTTAACCTTAGTAAAGCACATTACCATTAATGTTTCTCACAAGCACTGATGAAGCAGAAAGAGCAGAGCTGTTAGCTCCATGGTTCACGAGGGGGATGGAGGTTCAAGGCAGTAAGGATACTTGCCTAGAGATACTCAGCTAATCTGTAGTAAGGACATGGCAAATATGCACATCAGATTATGATATTTCTCTTTCCATAATATTCTGCCTTGACCTGAGGAATTTTGACTCAAAATCAATCCTGATCTCAATTTCTGAGAGCTAAGATAACTTTCAGCAGTGTGGATGCTCTGCACTGTTCAATACAGTAGGAATCATACATGGCAGATTGTCGACCTGAAGAAAGAAACAAGTTCCAGCTATACAGTGATGCATGTTTAGAGACACATGGTAAAAATATGAAAACACAGGTACAGTGAAAACAAAGGATTAGAAATAGATATATCATGCTCAAAGTATGAATGCTAGTTACTAAGGGTGAAGAAGGCACTGCATGATAATAAGAGAATCTATCCAACAGAAACATTTAATATTAAATGTGTATGCATTTAGCAGAACTTTAAAATTAATTAAACAAAAAATTTAAAAAAACTGACAAGATCAAAAGGAGAAACAATCGCTGTTGTAGATGTTTTTTAAATTGGTAAAGTGTCTCTGGGTTTAATCCCCTGTACCAAATAATAATAATAATAATAATAATAATAATAATAATAATAATTCATTAATTTAATTAAATTAAAAAATAAAAGGTTTGGAAGGATATAAAAAGGATGAGAAGAGAGATGAGGAAGAGATGAGAGATGTCAACTTTAGTGAGACCCTATCTCAAAATAAAAAATAGAAAGGGCTGTGGATATAGCTCAGTGGTATAGCACCCTTGGATTCAATCCCTAGTACCACACACACACACACACACACACACACACACAGTACTCTGTACACAAAGAAATAAAACTAGAAAATCAATAATTAAATGATAATCTCAAAATCCTTAAATATTTGGAAATTAAACACGTGCTAAAGTAATACAGGGATCCAAAAAAGAAAAAAGGAAATTAGACCATATTAAAAGTCAATCAAAACGAAATTAGAACAAACACAAACTGGTAGGAAGCAAATACAGCAGCTGTTAGATAGAAACGACAGCTCTCAAATCTTTCTGGAAAGGCTGAAGTCAGTGATCTAAGCTTCTATTTCAAAAAGTTTCAAAGCAAAGAATAAACTAAATTCAAGTGAGTAGAAAAAAGAAATGCAGAGATCAGTGAAATTGAAAACAGAAAAAAATGAAACATTGACAAAACCAAAATTTAGTTCTTTTAATTTAAAAAATTAATAAATCACTAACAAGAAATGATCAAAGAAAAAAAAGAGAAAATGCAAATTACCAATATTGGGAATGAAAAGGGGAAAAAGATTACCATAGATCATGAAAGGCTTGTAGATATTATTCCCAACATCAATAAATTGACAACTTATATGAAATGGAAACACTTGAAAAATCAAACATTCTGAAACTAAGGCAAGAAAAAAGTTAAGAATGTATGAATTATACCTGTAATTCCAGCAACTCAGGAGGCTGAGGCAGGAGGGTTGCAAGTTCAAGGCCAGCCTGGAAACCTTAGCAAGACCCTATCTCAAAATAAAAAGTGCTAGGGGATATGGCTTAGTGGTAGAGTACTCCTGGGTTCCATTCACAATACTGCCACACAAAAAGGAATATGAATTGCTTTACAAAGAAATTGAATCTGTAATTAAGATCTTGTCATAGCAAAAAATATGATCTAGGTGGTTTAAATAAATAATTCATTAATTTAATTTAATTAAAAAAAAGGTTTGGAAGGACACAAAAAGGAAGAGAAGAGAAATGAGGAAGAGAAGAGAGATTCATGGGAGGAGAGACATCTCCCAAGAAGTGTCTGAGGAGTTCCCAAAGGGAGAACTTGACTCAGGACCAGAGGGGTTTTTGGCACAATACGGAAAAGAGTTTCAGAATGTGTCAGCCCAAGGTGTAAATGGAGGTGTCTTTAGGAAAGCAGATGCTCTTCAAGGAAGAACAGCCTCAGTCTCAAAAGAGAGATGTCTCTGGGTAAAGCAAGGAACATGCACCCGAGGAAGAGGGCAGGCTCTGCAGAGGGAGAGACACCAACCTATTGGTGCAGGTGTTCACATTTATAGGGGCTGGTGCTTGGGGCTGGACAAGAGGCAGAGGTAGGTGGAGCTGTACAAGTCTATGCCAGTGAATTTCCCTCGTTTTACAAGGGTATGGCCCAGTGCATGTCCCTTGATGTTTCCCACTGTGCTTTCTGTGTCTCAATGGCTCATGGACGTTTCCTTCAAGACTCAGTATCTCTCTATACACCCTAAATCCCTGTCTCAGTTTCACTGGTGAATTCTGTCAAACATTAAGAAAGAAATAATACCAATTGTATAAAGAACAGTGTAAGAGTAAGTGCCCTGTCCTTCATTTCATAAGGCCACATAACTCGTGCGCCAAGCCAATAAGGAGCTTGCAAGAAGATAACACAGAATGCATAGAGGTTGGAGATCTCCACAGAGGCAGAAGAGACTTCTACTTGGATCTTTCAGGCTCTTGACATATCCTGAAAAGAATTTAAGGAGAAGTCAGATTCTAGCAGAGGAAAAACTTTGTTAAAAAAGTGGAAGGGCTTGAAGATGCACATTTCTAGAGTAGAATTCGAGCCATCTCAAGAGTGAGGGGTGCCCTTTTTTAGAGAAACATTTGTGAGAAGGAGGCCTTTCTACCTACCTTTTATTTCTTCTCCATTTTACCTCATTACCAATAGGTCTTCCTTATGAAAATATCAGCAACTCACATCTGACAATGTTAGGGGAGAAACAGATGAGGATAGTAGGAACTCGAGGCTGAGAATGATTCTATAATTGGGCTCACTATGCTGACCCCTACATGCTTTCTTTGCCTGCAACCCTGCCTGGCCTAAGTGGACAGGATATGTCATGTTCCTCAGCAAACTGGGGCAGGGGCAAAGGTCAGGCAGTCAGTGAAGATAATGAAGGATGGGGGTCCAGAGAGAAAGGATAATGCTTGGTTATCAAAGAAAGAACAACATGTTGCTAACAGTTAACCTTCACACCCCTGCTCTCAGTCCCCTATACAGAGAAGAAAGAGAAGACAATCATTAAAAAGCAGAGTCTATAAGAAAGCAAGTCACCCCCCCCCCCCAGGGGATTCCAGCTCTGCAGCCCCACTTCCCTTCAGAGGAGTCTGTCTATATCACTTTCTTATATAAAACTCGCTCTCTATGCTTGCTTCCTTGTCTCTCCAGGGTGTGATCTTCAACACCGAGGAGCAAGAACATCTGCAGTGAACTGTATCAATGAAATAGGGGGTAAAATAAAACTTAAGAACGCGGTATTCATCTCAGGAAGATGATGTTGGAAATTAATCTATGTAATTCATCTTACCAGTAGAGAAACAGGATAACTCTATGATCACCATAACAGATAGAAAAAATAACCTCAAGAAATTCATCACTCAACCATGTTAAAACTTCCAGAAAGTTAGAAAGAGAAGGAAACTATTCAGTTGGATCAAATATAACTAACAACATGCCTGATGTTAACAAAGGATCAGAAACAGTAAAAACTGGGCAGATTTCTAAACTTATCCAAGCTTTGAAAGCATTCCCCAAGTGTGATATAGTGAAATATATTTGGTCTTCCTCCCCTAATCAGACATCCAGCTCCTAAGGTCCTTGAAATCTCTGAAGTGATATGTCTTGCCCGTTGCTGAGCCCGCTGCTGAGCCTGCTGCTGACTGGCAGCCCAGGCAGCTTCAGGATGGGACTGGTCCCTGAAAGACCAAGGCAGAGTCAACCTCCAGGGAAGAGAGAGGGGCTGCGGGCTAAGTGGATCACCAGTGGCCAGTGATTTAATCTGTCACACCCATGGAAAGAAACCTCCATAAACCCCCAAAAGCACAGGGTTCTGAGAGCCTGGTGGCTGGACCTGTGGAGGTTCCTGGAGTGTGCAGGTGAGATGGGGCAAAGGCCAGGTAGCTAATTATCAAAGAAAAGGAAATGGGTAGACAGCACTCCCCATCATCTGGCTGCTAACAACCTCTGGGGGAGGGGAAGGAATCACAAGCAATCACCTCCTAAAGGGCTCTCTTCCTGCCCTTCTGGTCATTTTTGGTCACATAGGCAAGGTGGGTGAAGAAGACACGAGAAGAAATGAAACCTGAAATCTATAAAAGGTGCAAAACACTCCCACTCTCTTGGGCATCAGTTCTGGACCCCCTCCTTTCTGGAGGAGTCTCTCTCTCTCTCCCCCTCTCCCTCTCTCGCTCTCCCTCTCTCCCTCCCTCCCCTCTTTCTGTTTTATTTCTTAAATAAAATTTACTTTCCGCTCTTGCCTTGGCTTTCCTCCGGGGGTTTATTCAATACCAGGGGAACAAGGACCCAGTCCTGAATTTCAAGACGGGGGTTTCAGAGGGCATGAAGCCTCTTCTCCTACCTCACTGATGCGTCTCTTCATCTTCATCCTTTGTAATATCCTGTGATAAACCAGTAACTGTAAGGAAGTATTTCCCTCTGCTTTGTGAACCACTTGAGCAAATTAATCCAATCCAGGGAGGGTTGCAGGAATCCCGGTTTATAGCCAGTTGGTGAAAGCACAGTTAGGAGAGCATGGCTGGCATCTGAGGTAGGGGCTACCTTGGGGACTGAGCTCTCAATCTGTGGGATCAACCTCCAGACAGACTCAGAACTGAATTGAGTTAGAATACACTCAGCTGGTGTTCACTAAAGAACTCCCTGCTTGCTGGGTGGGGGCGGGGAGGGAGGGGACAGGTCACACATCTGGTTTCAGAAGCAGTCTATACTGTAAGAGTATAAGAGAAACTGAGTCTGTTTTTCTCCACTTCAGGTATTGTATTTCACAGATAAAGACTTCAAGGAAGCCATTAGAAATGTCCAAAGAATGAAAGGAAACCATGTTAAAAAAAACTGAAGGTGAGTATGGTAATGATTTGTTAAAGAAAAATTACCAAATTTGTATTAAAAGAACCAAATGGGCCAGATGCAGTGGCACATGCCTGTAATTCCAGCAGTTCAGGAGGTTGAGGCAGGAGGATCGCAAGTTCAAAGCCAGCCTCAGCAACTTAGTGATGTCCTAAGCAACCCAGTGAAACCCTGTTTCTAAATAAAATATAAAACAGGCTGGGGATGTAGCTCATTGATAGAGCGCTCCCCCATTCAATTTTTAGAAACACGAACACATACACACACACACACACACACACACAACCAAATGGAAATTCTTAAACTAAAATAACAGAAATGAAAACTTCATGAAAGAGACTAAATTTGGTTTTGCAATCACAGACGATCCGAATTTGAAGACAGATATACAGAAATCACATAGCCTGAAGATCAGGAAAAAGGGGAAAAGAATAAAGAAAAGCAAACAGATCCTGGGCACCTGTGGGATCCACTGAAAACATTATCATTCAAGCAATGTTGGTGCGAGAGGAAAGGATAGAAGGTTCAGAGAAATGACTGGCAGAATGAAGTCTTAAAAGTACCTCCATTTCATGAGAAACACTGCCCATATATCTAAGACTCCAAGCCAACCTCCAGCCACATGGAAACAGAGATGTACATCTGGCCAAGCAGGGGAGCTGGACAGGCATTCCCCCATGGCAGTCCAGTGGGCCAGTTCCCTCCCAGAGTCACAGGGTCAGGAAAGACCTGCTGGAACACTAGTAAGCACAGAGTAAGTACAGAGTCTTGTAATAGAATACTCCAAGTGTCTAGAAGAGTGGAAAATCACTGGTTGTATCAAGAACTGAGAGAGTCTAACTGGGCGTGGCCTGTAATCCTGAGGCAGGAGGATCACCAGTTCAAAGCCAGCCTCAGTAATTTAGCAAGACCCTAAGCAACTTAGTGAGACCCTGTCTCTAAATAAAACATAAAAAGGGCTGAAGATGTAGCTCAGTTGGTCAAGCGCCCCTGGGCTTAATCCCTGGTACCAAAATCATCATCATCATCATCATCATCATTAAAAAATAAAAGAACTACAAAAATCTCCATCTGATTGGGAAAAGACAAAATAGCATATGCCCAAACCCAGATGATATGGATGGTGAAATTACTAGACAAGGGTTTCAAAGCAGCCACCACAAAAATATTACAATGAGCACTTTGGAACATACTCAAAAAGAACAAAAATTCTGAGTCTCAGTCAAGAAAAAGCAGCCATAAGAAAGTAATACATGGAAATTTTAGAACTGAGAAATATAATAACTCATATAAATCTGTCTGAATGAGAGAAATCCCAGGCTGAAGAGACAGAGAAAAGAGTCAGTGAAATCAAATATTAAACAATTGATACTACCCCATCTGAATAACAGAGAGCAAATCCTAAAACAAGAAAAAAAAATCTAGTACAGGCCCATGCCTGTAATTGCAGCTACTCAGGAAGCTGAGGCAGGAGGATTACAAATTACAAGGATTACAATCTGGGCAACTTAGCAAGATCCTGTCTCAAAATAAAAAATAAAAAGGGCTGGGGATGTAACTCAGTGAAAAAGCACTCCTAAGTTCAATCCCCAGTACCCCCCCACACACAAATGAATCAGGAATAAATTTAATTTAATCAAGGAGGAGAAAGACTCGTGCACTGAAAACTATAGAACACTGATGAAAGACATCCCATGTTCATGGGGTAGAAGACTTAACTACCATTTGTTAAAATGTGCTCACTTCCCAAAGTATCTACAGATTTGATACAATCCCATCAAAATACCAATGTCTTTTTTAAATAGAGATAAAACACAAAAGACCCAACACAACCTTGAGAAAGAAGAACAAAACCAGAAACATCACACAGCCTCATTTCAAAGTACATTATAATCGAAACAGAATGTTACTGACATAAAAGCAAATATACAGACATATAGAACAGCATGTAGACTCTTCTGCCCTGAGCCCCATTCAAAACTGGTAGTTTTCAAATCACTGGGTAAACGTACAGAGTGGCATGAGGAGGATGTTGCCTCCACAAACCCTAGACGCCCACCCAGGTGTTGTGCTCTTCCTTGGTTGGAGGAGGGGCAAATGCAACAACCTGCCCTTCACCTTAGCAGAAATATCTAAATGCGCCTCACACTGAGGGAGATGTAGAAGAGCCTAGGTGTCCAGGGCAAGATGGCGAGGGGACCAGCAGGGGACCCAATCAGACAGACCTTCTGTACTTGTGCTCCTAAGTGGGGGATCCAATATAAAAACCAAAACAGACACAAGGACACAGGGGACACCAGTCAATAACAGTGAGGAGAGCGTGGGCAGGGGAGGAGATAAGGAAAGGAGGAAATTCTAGAGACCATAAAAAGAACAGGCCAAAACTCCCCACGGACTCCTGACTCGGGGCCCTTCTCTTTGGAGAAGTCTGTGTCCCCTGCTTTTGCATCACCCTGCTGCTTGCTTGCTATCTGTGTCCTGCTCTTCAATTCTTTGCTGAACAGAGACAATGAACCCAGCACCTCTAGAAGGTATCAATATCGCTGAACCTCTAGAAATGTCAATGAAGTGGAAGTCCTCAAATTTCTGTCAGATTTATTTCCCACCCATTGATACACAAGCATCATATCAAGAAGCCCAGAGTGGCAGTTATGCCTCTCTCACTTGGTCCAAACGCCACGGTGTCACCCACGTGTCAGACCAGCGCAGTGCCTTCTGTGAAGGAACACAATGGTGTCACCCACGTGACAGACCGGCGCAGTGCCTTCTGTAAAGGAACACAATGGTGTCACCCACATGACAGACCAGCGCCCTGCCTTCTGTAAAGGAACACCATGGTGTCACCCACATGACAGACCAGCACAGTGCCTTCTGTGAAGGAACACCATGGTGTCACCCACGTGACAGACCAGCACCCTGCCTTCTGTGAAGGAAAAGCAGTTGAGATCCCAGCAAGCTGGATTCTGGTGCAGGGCTGGAGAGCTGACAGATCTTTCAGGCAGAACAGAGAAGGTGACCTGCTGGCCTTGTCACCTGAGAGCAAAGTGCTACTGTAGGCTGAATGGACAGCACTTGTCATTTCTTTGTGAGGAGAACATTCAGAATCCTCTAACTATTTTGAATTATATGACACAGTGACGCCAGTGTGCTAGAGGCTGGGAACGGGTTCTGTTCTTTGGCGTTGAAGAATAAACACTGAGGAATGCAGAGGCAAGCACAGAGAACAAGTTTTATTTAAGTAAGGGACAGAAAAAAAGGAAAGGGATAGAGAAAGACTTCTCCAAAGAGAAGGGGCCCAGAGCTAGGTGGCCGTGGGAGCGGGTGCAACTTGCTTTCTTGGAGACCCCAGAACCCCCGCCCCTCTTTCATTATTGTCTTCTCTTTTCCCCATTTGCCCGACTAGGAGCTGGCGACCCAGAGTTGGAGGAGCACCATCAGGAAGTTAGCCACTAGCAACCCATCATTCCTTCTTTGATAACCAGGTGTCTCCCTGGACCCCCATCCTTCATTACCTACACTGACTGCCTGGCCTTTGCCTCTGCCTCAGTTTGCTGAGGAATGTGACATATCCTGTCCACTAAGGTCAGGCAGGGCTACAGGCAAATTGATTTGTTTTTGGCAGTCCTCATCTGTCTGTCCCTAACGATAGCATCATTGACTCTAGTCACCCTTCTGTGAATCAGAAAAGCGGAACACATTCCTCCTGCTGAGTATCACTCTGTACCTGTTAGACAACGTCTCCCCACCTTCCTGCCCCTATCCTCCTCATCCTCTGGAGACCACTTTTCTCCGCTTCTATGAGTTCAGCTTTTTAGTTTCCATGCATGTGTGAAATCAGGTGATCCCATGTGGTACTTGTCTTTCTGTGCCTGGCTTACTTTATTTAACATAATGCCTTCCATCCAGGTCCATCAGTATTGTAGTAAACAGCAGGATTTCATCATTTTTATGACTTTATTGTATTAAACTGGTATGTACATTACATTTTCTTTGCCCTTTCATGTACTGGTGAACACAGACTATTATGACTATTCTGATCACTTCTGTGCTTCTGTTGCTCATTATGGTATGAGAAATGGAAAGTCTGAAAGTCTAGTGGTTCATTTTCAGAATACAGTATTTATCCTTAAATGTAAAATTACTGGGTATATAAGACAAATAGCCAGAGGGAAAATACAGAGTGTTTACCAGCAGTTAACTCATATAATAGCACAATAGTCTGCGGAGGTGGCAGATTCAAAGTTCACACACCTGAACAGCCCCTTGATAAACAGGGTCAGCCTGATCAACAGACAGAAATACCTCTGTTAAGAAATAGTAATGTAAGCCAGGTGTGGTGGTGCATATCTGTAATCCCAGCAGCTCAGGAGGACGAGGCAGGAGGATTGCAAGTTCAAAGTCAGTCTCAGCAACTTAGCAAGGCCCTAAGCAACTCAGCAAGACCTTCTCACTAAATAAAATACAAAAAGGGCTGGGGATGTGGCTCAGTGGTTAACTGCCCCTGGGTTCAGTCTCTGGTACAAAAAGAAAGAAAGAAACAGTAACTTAAATGAAGAAATAAGAACTACATATGTGCCAAAACGCGCTCACCTCAGGAAGGCTTTCCCTCCACAAGAGAACAAAAGGAGGAGACAACTTTACTGTCTTCAGTAGGAGACAGTAAAGCCTGGGTGACACCTTGGAAGACTGTGCACCCCACAAGTCTCAGGCAATAAGGAACGGGGGAGAGACCCTGCATACTAGGTGGTAGAATGTGGATTACAACCATGCTGGGTGTGCCTGGCCACCAACACTCAGCCTTGCAAGACCATCACTGAAGCCTCACTTCTGCTACACCTCGTGTCTCTGAGTCCATTCTCAGATTTGGCAGGGGACGTGTTTCTCACACGGCAACCATCCCCACCCTGTCTTTGGTGACTAAGACACCACTTGGCCTGATGGCCTGGATCTACCTGTTCCCACTGCACTGAAGGACCCCAGTCAGAGGCAGCAGTCCCACTGTGACCTCTGAGCCAGAGCTCTCAGGGGCTATGGGGCTCTCTCAAAGTCTATTTCCCACAGCTATGGTGCAGGTGTGTCCTGTAGTTCTCCTGGGGTGATGAGCAGCTCTTGTGTGATACACGAATTCCGTCATTCCCATCTCCCTATTTCTTTGGATACCTTCCTCCAAGGAAAACCTGACACTTCAAATCTGTCTTGCACGGGCCACCTTTTGATCCACGTTTCAGCCAGCCAGGCAACCAAGCTATCAGGACCTTTGCTAACCCTCAAGCACTGACATTGAACCCAGAACTCTGCTCAGTAGGCCATTGCACTACCCTTGGTCTGATTCAGAGTCGCAGCACTCTCGTCATGGCCCATTAGCCCTGATGTCCATTCCTGTCCATATTCTCCAAAGTTTTGCCTGTATGAACTGGATAATCACAGGTTTCCTCATGCATCACAACTTGTACTGCATCTTTCGGGATCTGCTGGAGCTGCTTATAGGATGGGACTCTGGATTTAGTTCAGAACTTTTAGCCCTGTGGCTGTGGGAGCCATGGCTTTCCTTTTGAGCAGGCATGGGAACTTCCAGGTCGTGTATGCAATGACCTGAGCGCACCAATTCTTTCTCCACACAATCTAGTGGAGTCAGGAGCAACCAGCCAATCTCACTGTGCTCATAAGTTTGACAATCAAATGCATGGTGACCCAGTGCAGTCCTCTGAGTGTCTGACCAGGAGCACCGTGGTGATATCTTGCATGTCTCTATGGCTACCTCCTGCCAGGGATCAGCAGGACCCTCTATACCACTGCAGATAGAGCCCTCAGCAGTTTTAACAACAATGAGGTCAGAGAATCAATTCAGAAAACTCATCCTTCACTCTTGTTATCAGAATTTGTATCAGTCAGGGTTCTCTAGGGAAACAGGACCAGTGGGGTGCATCAGTGTATGAGTGTGCAGGCACAGGGACAGAGGGAGGAAGGGATGGGGAGGGACAGAGAGGACGAAAGAAAGGAGAAGGGGCAAGGGGTAGAAAGAGAGAAGATGGAGAAGAGGGAAGGAAAAAGACACAGGGAGGGAAGGTAAAAGGGGGAGGTGGAGAGGAAGGGAAAGAAAAAGGAAGAGAGAGGGAAGGAGAAAAATAATTTGTTTTAAGGACCTAGCTCACATGATTTCTTGGGGGGCTGGGTGGGTACCAGGAATTGAACTCAGGGTTATTCAACCACTGATCCATCCCCAGCCCTATTTTGTATTTTATTTAGAGACAGGGTGTCAGTGAGTTGCTTAGTGCCTTACTGTTGCAGAGGCTGGCTCTGAACTCACGATCCCCTGCCTCAGCCTCCCGAGCTGCACCAACAACAACCACCACACCTGGCTCTCACATGATTTTTAACCACCATGGGCCAACCAGTAACAGAACTATTAACAAAATTGGAAAAATCACCTTTTATTTCACTAACTTCTAACTGAAATTTTGCATTTTCTTCAAGTACATCTGTCAACAACCATCAACACAGCAGTCCCTGTGATTGTCACCAATAGAAATCTCAGATACTTTTACACTATACTATAGTCAATGCAGACCTCAAAATGTGGTTTATATTCATTGCTACTTTGAAATTACTTTAGCTATTAGACCTGCCATTTGTTTGTAATATCCACATTAATGAGCACATGAATATTTCCTCACGAGAGGGTAATAATGTACACCTGCTTTATTACAGATAATTTTCCATCAAGATTGCATATAATTACCCAGAGTAAGCTGGAGATAGCCAAAAAAAAAGTTCCTTTTATCAACCAGCTTTTTTTGCCCAGTACTTTGCCACTAAAGGACCTGTGTAGCTTTCCAAAGGAGAAGGTCTCTCATGACAGGCATCTGGTCATCTTGGGCAGCTCTGACTACTCTCCTCTCGCGGCCAACTTCTGGTTTGCTCTTACAGAACACAGTATTCAAATCCCTAATAGTTGTTCATTCTCCCAATGTTACTCTAAGAATGTAGATGTAATATTTTGTTTACCCCAAAGGGAGCAGAATGGGGCCACCAGCACTAATTAAGATCACATAAGGCCATTCTGTCATCCACATAATTCCATTGATTCACACACAACCAAGTCTCTATACATCCAGCAACTATGGAAGAGAGTATGGAGGTTGCTCAGAAATTTTAAAATATGATCCAGTAATCCCACAACTGAGAATATATGGAAAGGAAATAAAATTGAGTTCTTCAAAGATGTCTGCAGCCTGGCATAGTGGCACACACCTATAATTCCAGTGGCTTGGAAGGCTGCGGCAGGAGGATCTTGAGTTCAAAAACCAGCCTTAGCAACTTAGTGAGGCCCTAAGCAACTCAGCAAGAACTTCTCTCTAAATAAAATACAAAAGGGACTGGGGATGTGGCTCAATAGTTGAGTGCCCCTGGGTTCAACTACCATTAAAAAAAAAAGAAAGAAAGAAACAACGTCTGCACTACCATGTTCTCTGTAGCACTATTCACAAAGACCAGGACAAAGAAACAACGTAAGTGTCCATCAGTGGATGAATCAACCATAAAAAGAAGGGAATACTGTCATATGTGACCGCATATACAAACACGGGGGACTCTGTGATAAAAGAAATAAGCCAGACATAGTGAGATAAATGTCCATGATATCACTTATATGCAGATTCTGAAAAGGCAGAAGCAGAATCAGGGGCTAAGAGACAGAAAATGGAGATATGGTTTCAGTTGTAAGGCAAGTAAGAAATCTGCCAGGCAGCAAATCCTATGTGCTCAGTACACACACATAAATTAATTGTGTAAGGGAACACACAGCATTTTTCACAATGTAGCACAACTTCAAATTATATTCCTTTAAATGCATACTTTTTTTTGAGGCAGGTGGGGGATCAACCATACCTCGATAAAGCTGAGGAGAAAATCACTACTCTTAAAAAAGAAGTCTTTATAGCCAGGCATGGTGATGCATGCTCATAATCCCAGTGACCTGGGAGGCTGAGGCAGGAGGACTGCAAGTTCTAGACCAGACTCAACAATTTAGTGAGGCATTGTCGCAAAATAAAAATAAAATTAAAAAGGACTTGGGTATGTACCTTAGTGGTAAAGTGCCCCTCAAGTTCAATCCCTAGTACCAAAAAAATAAATAAATAAATAAAAATAAAAAGCCTTTATATCAGCAGTTTATTTCCTTAGCCATTTTAGATTTTCTGACCCACTCTTTGAAATCCTGAACCAGGTCAAATCTCTTTCTTACATGTCCTGTCTCTGCACATTCTGGGCTTAGTGGACATGCTCTGTGAGGAGTCCTGCAGTGGTGTGTCTGCTCATATTGACAGGCTATGGTAGAAAGAGGAACCAGATGTCCTCAGACACTGAGGGCACCATATGTCCAGTCTGCCAGTGAGAACTGTTCATGAGAGAATATAACAAAATGAGAGGCAGGAACTGGGGCCTCACTGGAACCAGCACCCTTATGGTTCCAGTGAGATGCAACCAGAGCTGAGCCACTGGCTGCTGGGAGGACCAAAGCCTGTAATTCACTGTTCCTTTTTTTTAAGGAGCGGGGGTATTGGGGATTAAACTCAGGGGCACTGGACCACTGAGCCACATCCCCAGCCCTTCTTGTATTTTATTTAGCGACAGGGTCTCACTGAGTTGCTTAGGGCCTTGCCAAATTGCTGAGTCTGGCTTTGAATTCACGATCCTCCCGTCTCAGCCTCTGGAGCTGCTAGGGTTACAGGTGTGTACCACCACACCCGGCATTCACTGTTCTTGAACGACGTTGATGATATGGCCAACCTGAAGAGAAGTGAATGCCAGCGGGCACAGTGGTCCACGCCTGTCATCCCAGCAGCTGGGAGGCAGATGCAGGAAGATCACGAGTTCAAAGCCAGCCTCAACAAAAGAAAGGTGCTAAGCAACTCAATGAGATCCTGTCACTAAATAAAATACAAAATAGGGCTGGGATGTAGCTCAGTGGGCAAGTGCCCCTGAGGTCAATCCCTGGTACCCACATCACCCCCCCCCCAAAAAAAAAAGAAGTGAAGGCCACATGTGCAAGACAGCTGAAGATGTCAAGAACAGATGAAGATGGCCACTCTCAAACATCTATTTCATTTGAAGTTGTTTCATTTAGGAAACTGAAATATGGTGATGTCCCAAAGATAGCAAGAATCTTCTCTGTGCACACGTCTCTGGCTTGGGATGATGAGGGGCTCTGAGGAGAGACAAGAGCGACGCTCACCAGCCAGGGCCAATATCCTCAGGCACCACATCCTCTCCACCTTCCTCAGGGAAGCCCCTGGCATGCCCACAGTGAGCTGGGGCCAATAGGAGCTCCACAACTAGGGGACTCTGGGCTCCTTGGGCTGGGGGACAGAGAGCTGACCCATGGTCACAGGCCTATTTGCCGGCCTGAGGTGGATGTCATGCCTGAGCCATGTGAACACCCATCTGACTGGGCCACAATACCCAGGCATTTGGTCAAGTGCAACTCTGGAGGTTCCCGAGACAGGATTCTGGAGGTCTGGATGAGACTGACACTTAAACTCGTAGACTCTGAGGAAAGCACATGATGCCCCACAGTGTGGGGTGGGCCTCCTCCAGTCACTGGAGGACAGGAACAGGGCAGAGCCCAGCCTTCTTTGGGAAAGAAGAGACCAGCAAAGGCCCTAGGATTCAAGTGAGACTCTCCCTGGGCCTCCAGAAGACTTTGTATCTGTTGTTTTTCTGGAGAGCCCCAAATAAGAAAATGGGGAAAAACTAAGAAAATATTTGCTCTATGCACTTTGCTGTCTCCCTGTTTTGGGGGTGAGCATGGCACATGCCCATCCTCCACAGCACTGTCTGATTAAAGGAATCTCTCTGGCTTGGTGAGTGGGGATGACATGATTGCAGTCCAACCACCCATGATGGGCATAGACTTATGCCCAAACCCTCTCCAGGTATGAATCTGTATGGCAAAGGCTGCCACATCCAAGAGTGGGATGAGGGAAACTGAGCACTCTGCAGTCCCCTCATCTGCAGGGAACACATCCTCAGACCCCCAGGGTACTCCTAAAGCTGTGGGTAGTACCAAACGGTAGAGGTGGGATTGTGGGCCACCGTGCCTGGATGAAAAAGCACTTCACGGCTTCTCTTTGGCATACCTGAACTGCCAGCATCACTACCCCTGCACTTTGGGACCTTCATTAAGTAAAACAAACGTTACTCAAACACGAGCAGGTCTGATAACCAAGACTGCTACTAGGAACTAAGAGTAGGATAGTGCGAATATGCTGAATGGGTGATTCACACTCTGGGTGGGACAGGGCAAAAGGTGTGAGATTTCATCATGCTACTCAGCAGAGTGCACAAGTTACAATTTATGAACTATTTTGAGAATTTTACAGTCAAAATCTTTGTACTATATTTGACAGTGGGTAACAAACAGAGGACATAAAACCATAGATAAGGAGCACTACTGTTGTTACAAAAATCAGATTTCAAAACTAATTTTTGAAAAATACACAGAAATTTTTTAAAAGTCTGAACTGATATGATAAAAAAAAGAATATTTTCAAGGACTCACCTTTAGGGAGAATAGCTGGGGAACTGGTCAAAGATGGCAAACTGAAAACACAAAACATCCAAAAGGATGAAGGAAAGAGACAACAGCACAAGAATAAGGAAATGGGGGACAGGCTAGCTAGACAGATCAGGGAGGTGAACTGCAAGCCATTCACAGGGTTAGGCTGAAAAAACAACCTCGCTGGTGAAAAGGAAGTGGGGCCTGGAAAGCAGGAGTAGAATGGGGCCAGTGACAGCCCAGGTGGGAGGCGGAAATGGGGAAGCACAATGACACTGGGCTCCACCTGGGAACCCACCGTGAGACACTCTGTTTGGGACGATAAGAGAACTGGGTCCACCATTCCCAAACACCTGGGTGGACTCTGACAGGGAGAAGAAAGCAATATAGTCCACACTGGGCAGGACCCAAGAGGGCTCAGATGTTAGGTCCCAGGTGCAGCCAAGCCCTGGTAGCCCATCCACACAGGGATCATGGGACAGGGATGCTTCTGAGGAACACATAGAGAAAAAAAGAACCCAGAGAAAGAACAAATAGGAGAAATCAGACATTAAAAAAAAAAAAAAAAAAAAAAAAGCAAAAAAGACAACTGAAACTGCCAAGATAGGATCTGGGATATAATAGGTAGGAACAATATTGCAAAACAAAAATTCCTTGAAATTAAAATACAGAGCCAGGTGTAGTGGCGCATACTTATAATCCCCCAGAGACTCATGAGGCTAAGGCATGAGGATTGCAATTCAAGGCCAGCCTCAGTATTTCAGTCAGTTTTTTTTTGCTGCTGTGACTAAAGGATCCAACCAGAACAATTGTTAAAGGGGAAAAGTTTATTTTAAAGTGTCTTACAGTTTCAGAGGTCTCAGTCCACAGAAGACCAGCTCCATTCCTTGGGGATCAAGGTGAAGCTGACCATCATGGCCAAAGAATGTGGCAGAAAGAAGCAGCTCACATGGTGATCACAAAGCAGAGAGAAAGAATCCACTCCCCAGATACAAAATATATACTCAAAATCACGTGCCCAGTGCCCCATTTCCTTCAGCCACTCCCACCACCTCAGTTACCACACAGCTAATCCCCACTGGGGGTTAACTCACTGATTGGGTTAAGACCTCACAACCCAGTCATTTCTCCTCTGAACCTTCTTGCATTGTCTCATGTGAGCTTCTGGGGGACATCTCACATCCAAACCATGACCTCAGTGACTTAGCGAGGCCTAAGCAACTTAGTGAGGCCCTATATTAAAATAGAAAATTGAAAGGGCTGAAAATATGGCTCAGTGGTAAAGTGTCTCTGAATTCAATCCCTAGTACCAAAAAGAAAGAAAGAGAAATTAAAATACAAAACTAGAAGAGGAAGAGGGAAAAAAGAAATATAAAGTAGAATGAAAACAAAAGCACAAAGCAGAATAAAGAGGAAACATATAGGAACTAGTAAGAGAGGACAAACACCCACAGAGCAGGAGTGACACGGGCACCTGTGTTTAAAAACAGGGTGAGAAATTACCAGAGACAATAGGAAAACGCCGCACCCTGGGGATGAACTGTAAGCTCAATGAGAGACTAGGTAAAACACATTTTAAAAAAGAGACCACGACACATCACAACACAGATCACAGCAGGAAAAGACACAGACCTCCCTGCGCCTCAGTGACCTGAGGTCGGAAGAGCAACACACCTGTGGGCAGTCGTAGAGGATGCCGGCCTCACTGCACCTGTGACCCAAGACACCAGGACATGCATGGTCTCCACACAGGAGCCAGCTTGCACTGTAGGGACAGGAGTCACTCACACAGTCATCAGAGGACATTCACCTCACTGCACCTCTTCGAACTGCTAGGGCCCCGAGGTGACCCAAGGAAACCTTATTCAGAGCACAGCCTCTCAACACGTGCAGCTCTCTGGGATGTGCCCTGTACCAGGTACACAGCCCCACCTCCAGATGCTGGGTGTATCACATAACTGGACTGCAGTAGGGATGTGCCCTCCTCACGGGGGAGGCAGAGCAGTCTCAGGTTCACCTACCTATCGGCCACGTCCAGGTCTGAGTCCATCTTCTCCAGGTCCTTCATGACACTATCCAGTTGCTCACCTTGGTGGTGAAGGACCTTTGCTGTATCTTCCAGGCGCCTCTGGGAACTTGCCATCAGTCCTGTCAACTCCTGCCCCCTGGTTATGGGGGAAGGCGTCACCCCAGCAGCAGCACCTGGCGGGGACAAGAGCAGTTCCCTCCAGAAGTGCTCGATGATGTTGAAGACAGCATTGCGGCTGGGACGCAAGGAGCCAAACCAGTGCTTGAGGTGGCCCTTCTCCAGGACAGTGATGGCACTGAAGATAAAGTGTGACGCTTCCTTCCTGATCTCAACAATGCTGGACAGGGGCAAGCCCACGAGAACCTCTCCAGCAATGTCTGTTGTGAACTTGAGTGAGCAAGGCAGCAAGGACAGTTTCCCAGGGACCCATCGCTTCTCAAGATCCAAGTAGTAGGAGCAGGGCCAGGAGTAGATGCAAACATCACCGCTCATCTGTCCTGGGTCTACTGTGCCACACCAAGGCCACAATGTCTGCTCTGAGGGAGAAGAAACATATTCAGTGGGCAGGTGAGGCTAGGAATGGACGCAACACCCTTAGACTAGGGACCTGAGGAAACAACTGGTAGGAGCAGCCTGAAAGAAGCACCAGGGTAAAGCCAAAGCCTCCCCGTGGCAAGCAAAGGAGGCAAAGATGGGGTAGAGATGGATGAGAGGAGAGCTAGGGCTGCCATGCCCAGACCTGTATGTATCTCCCCTGTCACCCCAACCTGAGTCCCTCTGCCCCATCCCACCTGGGCAAGCCCTGAGAAGGCATGCCCCAGGGCCTGGGCCTCACTCCTTGGGCCAGACAGACATGCCATTATGGCAATGATGTCCTCATCATAGCACACTCAAGTGAGATTCACACAGGGTCCCCTTGAAACCTCCGCACACACATTTATTTATTTTTGGTACTGTAGATGAAATCCAGGGGTGCTCTACTTCTAAGCTACACTCATCCCTTTTTATTTTTAGAGAAGATCTTGTTAAGAGCAAACTTGTAATCCTCCTGCCTCAGCCCCCAAGTAGCTGGGATTACAGATGTGTCACATGCCCAGGTTTACATGTATTTAATCGCAGAGTAAACAATGCTGTAGACAAACATTCCAGTCTTGGACTCTAATTGCACAGTGTTCTGCGTAACTATGGAGTCAGGTGCACATGTACATGTTTATGACACACATAACTTTATGAGCCACAAGCAGTGAAGGTGCACCATCTGCGTTTTTATGTTTACATTTACACTTATCAAGGCACTCTGACATGTCATGGACGACAGGTTTGAATCAACCCTCATAAAGCACGTGGTTCAGCTTGCTCATTGCACAGATACAGAATATAAGTGAAGAAAGGATGAAGACTTGTACAAGGTTCTACCGTGAGTTTAGAGCCCTGGCCTGGCAGGAGCCAGGCCTAGTAAGGCGAGTAAAAGTCCTCTTCCAAGTAGATAGTGGTCAACATCAATGTGGTATCTTTTCTCCCTCTCCCTCCCGCTCTCCCTGTCTCACTCTCTCACTCTCCCCACCACCCCGTCTGAATCTCTGTCTCTCACTGTCTTTCTTACTCTGTCTCTCCCTCCATCTCTGGATGTATCTTTGCCTGTTTTACTTTTTCTCGGCACCTCACTGTCCCCCTGTGTCTGCCTGCCTGCCTGGTCATGACACTGCTCCTCCCACATGTGTCTGCACACACCGCCAGGCCAGGAAGAACCAAGACAACAGCTCACTGGTTGTGGCTGGACATTCAGGTCGCGGAGCAGAGGGAGACACACCATGGCTGAGTGCAGGTGCCCTGAACTCACCTCTGCCACAGAAAAGAATCAAGGCAGCAAAGCCAAGACTGCATCTGAGGAGTGTGACTAAGGGAGAACTCTGGAAATCAGCAAGGGAGAGTCAGAGACAGCACAGGGACAGGAACAAAGCATACAGCAGCATCAACTCCAGCTCCCTGGAAAAGGTAGGTGGAAAAAGAACAGCAGCAGCAGCAGCTCTACAGTGCTAACTGCAGAGTTCCACAGACCTCATAGGCTTTCCACCAGCTGGGGGCCTGGCTGAGGTCCAAGCAACTGCTTTACTCCAAAGAAGGAACTCACATTGGCCCTCTCTGAGCCCAGGACCCAGGCTGCTACAACAGCCACTGCGAGGCGCCATTTACCTGAAGGTCTGACCACCAGTCTGATGCCACTAAAAGCCTTAAGCCTATGAGTGTCAAGAGGTAAAAGACAGATCCAGCTCAGCCGCGCTGCTCCCAACAGACTCTTGCCGCCCACAACCCGCAGCCCTCTGCTGGGCGCTGACGGTCCTGCACGCCCGCCGCCACAGTAGCCGACGCGCCTGAGGAGGTTTGGAGATCCAACATGGCGGCGGGCGGAGAGGCAGTGCTTTCAGTACCCCCTCAGTGATGGGGTCAGAGAGACGCATAGATACACTTAGATTCAACCAGCTGAGAATCTCCTAGCAAAATTCCACTGAAGAGAGACCGGCCGGGAGTTACTAGGATTTTTGGAGGTGACAGTTTGCCCCAGACGAGTGAATCCCCACCACGAGACGCAGATGTCCAGACCCGCCAGCCGCTGTCCGCGCGACGCGGCGCGGCCGCCTGCCCACAGCCATCATGACTCAGCGGCTAGCCTCCCAAGACACAGCTTGGCAGGAAGAAGACTCTAGCCAAGCCTTCATGAAATAGCGAGCCGGGAGCTGAGGCCAACCGGGGACGGACCACTCCCACCCCTCCCTTCGGACACTCCGGCAAGGAGCCTGGGGCCCGCCATAGCAGAGAGGTGACGTCACTGGAGTTCGGCCGATGGAATTCCTTCCCAGCGGAATCCACTTTAGCACTTGTGTGACTCCCACCCCATCCAGATACAAGCAGCCAGGAAACCTCAGGGATCTCTCCGGGGGCGTGTCTGTAGGGAAGCAGAGGGGATTCCCGATCCCCAACCCTCCATATCACCAGCGGGAAGCAGAGGGGATTCCCGATCCCCAACCCTCCATATCACCAGCGGCGACTCCTAAGGTCTTAGCCGCCAGTTTACCACAGCACTGGGGCTTAAATGGGATGTGCAGTGGGGCTGCAAGTGTAACTAGATCTTTGGGGAACCGCTTCCGGTGAACAGGACCTGGCTGGCCGGCTGACAGGAGGAAGGGGGAAGGGGCCGGAGAAGTAAAAGGGCTCTGGACTGACAAGACTGAGAGACTCCCAGGAGCCGCCTTACAGGGATTGCTATCGGCACATAGAGGGCAGAAGCTCAGCTCGGAGGGCACAGCTCCGCCTACGGGAAGAGAAGAAAATGGATCTCTAAGACTTCAATTTTTTTTCTTCTCTCTCTGTTCTTTTTTTCCCCTTTTCCTTCTTTCTTTCTTTCCCGTTTCAAGTTTTATTGTTCTTTTCATTCTCCTCTAATCTATCTATCTCTCTCTCCTTCTTTCTTTTTAAGAGCACCTTCCTTCCCCTATCCCCCAACTTTCATCCCAAGCATTACATCTTCCATTACGTGTAACTGTCTAAATGCAAATAGGTGAATGTTTTGAGGCTGTCTATAGGGCTCCTAAATACCTAGCTACTACCAACACCCTAATCCAATCGCCTGTTAGTATCCCCCTTCAGTAGAGCAATCTTCAAAAGTAGCCAAGACATACTAACCCTCATACCATCATAGCACCTAACCTAAACATAAAGTCCTAAGAACAAACAACAAATCACTATATGCATACAGAATCCGGAAGCCTTTTATGAATTGAATGAATCAGCTTTAAAGTACAATAAAGCCCATCATTTCTAGGCATAGTCTACCACCACAAAGGAGAGACAACAGAGATATACAAAACCAAAACAAATTTATAGGAGAAAGCAGAAACACAGCAGTCAAACAGAGCTGAAAAGTAACGTGAACAACATAAAAAAACAAGGGAAAAAAGGATTACAAACAATGCAGGACAACTTAAATCTACAGGAGGACCTAGAAGCATCAGAAACATGGACAGGGAAAGAACTCAAGGCATACCTAACTCAGATGGAACGGAATATTAGAGAAGACATGAGACAGCAAGGCCAAGCAATGAAAGTATATTTTGAAAACAAATTAAACAAACAAATTCAAATGGCAAAGAACAAGCTTTACCAGGAGATAGAGATTAAAAAAAAAATCAAACAGTAATCCTAGAAATGCAGGAAACCATAAACCAAATTAAAAACTCAAACAAGAATATTACAAATAGACTAGATCAAGTAGAAGTCAGAACATCAGATAATGAAGACAAAGTTTATCAACTTGAAAAGAATATAGTCAACACAGAAAGGATGCTTAAATCTCACGAGCAATCTATCCAAGAGATATGGGATGTCATAAAAAAACCAAACTTGAGAGTCATTGGGATGGAAGAAGGTATAGAGGTTCAAACCAAAGGAATAGACAACCTATTAAATGAAATAATCCTAGAAAACTTCCCAGAGATGAAAGATGGAATGGATTGCCAAATCCTGGAAGCCTACAGGACCCCAAACATTCAAAACCGTAATAGACCAACTCCAAGACATATAATTATGAAGATAGCCAACATACAGAACAAGGAGAGAATATTAAAAGCTACGAGAGAAAGGAAGCAGATTACATTCAGGGGTAAACCAATTAGGTTAACGGCTGATTTTTCATCACAGACTTTGAAAGCGAGAAGATCCTGGAACAACGTATTTCAAATGCTGAAAAATAATGGATTCCAACCAAGAATACTGTATCCAGCAAAATTAAGCTTCAGATTTGACAATGAAATTAAAATATTTCATGATAAACAAAAGCTAAAAGAATTCGCAGCCAGAAAACCAGCACTGAAAAGCATTTTGAGCAAAATACTACAAAAAGAGGAACTGAAAAATAGCGCCCAAAACTAACAGTGGGAGGTATCTCAGTAAAGGGGGAGAAAAATAACCAAAGAGGAAAAACTAGCCAAACTAAAATAAATAAATAAATAAACATGACTGGAAGTACAAACCATATTTCAATTGTAACCTTGAATGTTAATGGCTTAAATTCACCAATCAAGAGACATAGGCTAGTAACCTGGATTAAAAAACACAAATCCAAGAATATGCTGCCTTCAGGAGACTCATATGATAGGAAAAGACATACACAGGCTGAAGGTGAAAGGTTGGGAAAAATCATACCACTCACATGGTCCTCGGAAGCAAGCAGGAATGGCCATACTCATATCGAATAAAATCAACTTCAAACCTAAGTTAATCAAAAGGGATAAAGAAGGACACTATATACTGTTAAAAGGAACCATCCACCAACAAGACATAACAATTATCAATTTGTATGCACCAAACAATGGTGCTGCAACATTCATAAAACAAACTCTCCTCAAGTTCAAGAGTCAAATAGACCACAACACAATAATTATGGGTGACTTCAACACACTGCTCTCGCCATTAAACAGATCCTCTAGACAAAAGCTGAATAAAGAAACTATAGAACTCAATAACACAATCAATAACCTAGACTTAACCAACATATATAGAATATATCAACCATCATCAAGTGGATACACGTTCTTCTTAGCAGCACATGGATCCTACTCAAAGATAGACCATATATTATGCCATAGGGCAACTCTTAGTAAATATAAAGGTGTGGAGATAATACCATGCACCTTATCTGATCATAATGGAATGAAACTGGAAATCAATGATAAAAGAAGGAAGGAAAAATCCTGCATCACCTGGAAAATGAACAATATGCTACTGAATGATCAATGGGTTACAGAAGACATAAAGGAGGAAATAAAAAAATTCTTAGAGATAAATGACAATACAGACACAACATACCGGAATCTATGGGACACAATGAAAGCAGTTTTAAGAGGGAAATTCATTTCCTGGAGTTCATTCCTCAAAAAAAGAAAAAACCAACAAATAAATGAACTCACACTACACCTCAAAACCCTAGAAAAGGAAGAGCAAAACAACAGCAAATGTAGTAGAAGACAAGAAATAATTAAAATCAGAGTGGAAATCAACGAAATTGAAACAAAAAAAAAACCATTGAAAAAATTGATAAAACTAAAAGTTGGTTCTTTGAAAAAATAAATAAGATCGACAGACCCTTAGCCATGCTAACGAAGAGAAGGAGAGAACTCAAATTACTAACATACGGGATGAAAAAGGCAATATCACAACAGACACTACAGAAATACAGAAGATAATTAGAAAGTAGTTTGAAACCCTATATTCCAATAAAATAGAAGATAGTGAAGATATCAATAAATTTCTTAAGTCATATGATCTGCCCAGATTGAGTCAGGAACACACACACAATTTAAACAGACCAATAACAAAGGAAGAAATAGAAGAAGCAATCGAAAAACTACCAACCAAGAAAAGCCCTGGACCAGATGGGTATACAGCGGAGTTTTACAAAACCTTCAAAGAAGAATTAATACCAATACTTTCAAGCTATTTCAAGAAATAGAAAAAGAAGGAGCTCTTCCAAATTCATTCTATGAGGCCAACATCACCCTGATCCCGAAACCAGACAAAGACACTTCAAAGAAAGAAAACTACAGACCAATATCTCTAATGAACTTAGATGCAAAAATTCTCAATAAAATCCTGGTGAATCGAATACAAAAGCATATCAAAAAAATTGTGCACCATTATCAAGTAGGATTCATCCCTGGGATGCAAGGCTGGTTCAATATATGGAAATCAATAAATGTTATTCACCACATCAATAGACTTAACGATAAGAACCACATGATCATCTCGATAGATGCAGAAAAAGCATTCGACAAAGTACAGCATCCCTTTATGTTCAAAACACTAGAAAAACTAGGGATAACAGGAACATACCTCAACAATGTAAAAGCTATATATGCTAAGCCTCAGGCTAGCATCATCCTAAATGGAGAAAAACTGAAGGAATTCCCTCTAAAATCTGGAACAAGACAGGGATGCCCTCTCTCACCACTTCTATTCAATTTAGTTCTTGAAATACTAGCCAGAGCAATTAGACAGACAAAAGAAATTAAAGGCATAAAAACAGGAAAAGAAGAACTTAAATTATCACTATTTGCTGACGACATGATTCTATACCTAGAAGATCCAAAAGGGTCTACAAAGAAACTACTAGAACTAATAAATGAATTCAGCAAAGTGGCAGGATATAAATCAACACGCATAAATCAAGGGCATTCCTGTATATCAGCAACAAAACTTCTGAAATGGAAATGAGGAAAACCACCCCATTCACAATATCCTCAAAAAAAATAAAATAAAATACTTGGGAATCAACCTAACAAAAGAGGTGAAAGATTTATACAATGAAAACTACAGAACCCTAAAGAGAGAAATAGAAGAAGATCTTAGAAGATGGAAAATTATACCCTGTTCATGGATAGGCAGAACTAACATCATCAAAATGGCGATATTACCCAAAGTTCTCTACAGGTTCAATGCAATGCCAATCAAAATCCCAACAGCATTTCTTGTAGAAATAGATACAGCACTCATGAAATTCATATGGAAAAACAAAAGACCCAGAATAGCAAAAGCAATTCTAAGCAGGAAGTGTGAATCTGGAGGTATAGTGATACCAGATTTCAAACTGTACTACAGAGCAATAGTAACAAAAAAAACATAGTACTGGTACCAAAACAGGCAGGTGGACCAATGGTACAGAATAGAGGACACAGAGAACAATCCACAAAATTACAACTTTCTTATATTTGATAAAGGGGCTAAAAGCATGCAATGGAGGAAGGATAGCATCTTCAACAAATGGTGCTGGGAAAACTGGAAATCCATATGCAACAAAATGAAGCTAAACCCCTTTCTCTCGCCATGCACAAAACTTAACTCAAAATGGATCAAAGAGCTTTAAATCAAATCAGAGACTCTGCTCCTGATAGAAGAAAAAGTTGGCTCCGATCTACATATTGTGGGGTCGGGCTCCAAATTCCTTAATAGGACGCCCATAGCCCAAGAGTTAATAACAAGAATAAACAAATGGGACTTACTTAAACTAAGAAGTTTTTTCTCAGCAAGAGAAACAACAAGAGAAGTAAATAGGGAGCCTACATCCTGGGAACAAATTTTTACTCCTCACACTTCAGATAGAGCCCTAATTTCCACAATATACAAAGAACTCAAAAAATTAAACAATAAGATAACAAATAACCCAATCAACAAATGGGACAAGGACCTGAATAGACACTTCTCAGAGGAGAACATACAATCAATCAATAAGTACATGAAAAAATGCTCACCATCCCTAGCAGTCAGAGAAATGCAAATCAAAACCACCCTAAGATACCATCTCACTCCAGTAAGACTGGCAGCCATTATGAAGTCAAACAACAATAAGTGCTGGCGAGGATGTGGGGAAAAGGGTATACTTGTACATTGCTGGTGGGACTGCAAATTGGTGCGGCCAATTTGGAAAGCAGTATGGAGATTCCTGGGAAAGCTGGGAATGGAACCACCATTTGACCCAGCTATCGCCCTTCTCGGACTATTCCCTGAAGACCTTAAAAGAGCGTACTATAGGGATACTGCCACATCAATGATCATAGCAGCACAATTCACAATAGCTAGACTGTGGAACCAATCTAGATGCCCTTCAATAGATGAATGGATAAAAAAAAAATGTGGCATTTATACACAATGGAGTATTACACAGCACTAAAAAATGACAAAATCATGGAATTTGCAAGGAAATGGATGGCATTAGAGCAGATTATGCTAAGTGAAGCTAGCCAATCCCTAAAAAACAAATGCCAAATGTCTTCTTTGATTTAAGGAGAGCAACTAAGAACTGAGCAGGGAGGAAGAGCATGAGGAAAAGATTAACATTAAACAGAGACGAGTGGTGGGAGGGAAAGGGAGAGAGAAGGGAAATTGCATGGAAACAGAAGGAAACCCTCAATGTTACACAAAATCACATACAGGAGGTTGTGAGGGGAAAGGGGGAGAAAAAAAACAAGGGAGAGATCTGAACAACAGCAGATGAGGTAGAGAGGGAAGGTGGGAGGGGAGGGGAGGGGGGATAGTAGGGGATAGGAAAGGCACAGAATACAACAGTCACTAATATGGCATTATGTAAAAATGTGAATGTGTAACTGATGTGATTCTGCAATTTGTATTTGGGGTAAAAATGGGAGTTCATAACTCACTTGAATCAAATGTATGAAAGATGATATGTCATGAGCTTTGTAATGTTTTGAACAACCAATTAAAAAAAAAAAAAAAAAAAAGACAGACCCACAGCATCCTGCAGTCCCAGGAGAGAGGCTACAAGTACCATATCTCCCTGCCTTGCGTAGCCTCTCCCAGTGGGAACCGGGAAGATCTCCCTCACAGCTGGATGTGAATGCACACACCTGTAACCCCAGTGACTCAGGAGGTGAGGCAGGAAGACTGCAGTTCGAAGTCAGTCTCAGCAACTTCGCAAGGTCCTTAGTTATTCAGTGAGGCCCTGTCTCAAAATGAAAAATAAAAAGGGCTGGCGATGCAGCTCAGTGGTAGTGCATCTCTGGGTTCAAATCCCTAATACCAAACAAAAATAAAACTCAAGAGGCTGGGGATATAGCTCAGCTGGTACAGTACTTGCCTCACATGTGTAAGGCCCTGGGTTCAATCCCTAACACAATAAAAACAACAATAACAAAACCCCCAAGTAAACAAAACCCAACTATATAAAAAACTCACTTCATTGGTAAAGATACAGACTGAAAGTGAAATGCTGTAAAAACATAAACCTTGCAAATGGAAAGTAAAATAAGCAAGAATAGCTACAGTAGTGTCAGATAAAGCAGATCTAAGATAAACAACTATAAAAAGAGACAAGACGGGTACAGTGGCACACATCTGTAATCCCAAGAACTTGGGAGGCTGAGGCAGAAGGATCCTGAGTCCAAAGCAGCCTCAGCAACTTAGCAAGGCCCTAAGCAATTTAGCAAGACCCTGTCTCAAAATAAAATATTAAAAAAGTGCTAGGGATGTGGCTCACTGGTTGAGTGCCCCTGGATTCAATCCCTGGTACCAAAAAAAAAAAAAAAAAAAAAGTGGAAAATCTACAGATACATGGAAAATGAACATGCTCCCAAATGAACAGTAGGTAACTGAAGAAATTAAAAGGTAAAATTTTAAATATTTTTCTTTTTCTTGCTTGTGTGTGTGTGTGTGTGTGTGTGTGTCTGTCTGTCTGTCTGTCTGTCTACCTGAGATTTAATCCAGAAGCACTGGACCACTGAGCCATATTCTCAGCCCTTTTTATTTATTTTTTTTTTATTTTGAGACAGGGTCTTGCTAAATTGCTTAGGGCCTCACTAAGTTTTTGGCCTTGAATTTGTGAGCCTCCTGCCTCAGCCTCCCAAGTCACTGGGATTACAGGTGTGCACTACCACACCTGGCTCCAATTTTTCTTAAACTATTCCAAAAGTTGAAAAAGAGGAAACTCTGCTAATTTTTTTTTCTTTTATGAAGCCAGCATTACCCTGTTACCAAAACTAGACAAAAATACAATTAAAAAAGAAAATTACAGACTAATGTCCTGGATGAATATGAATACAAAAATTCTCAATAAATCACTAGAAACCCAAATCCAACAGCACATGAAAAAAGACCATACACCATGATGAAGGGGGACTCATCCCAGAGGTACAAAGATGGTCTGACACTTATAAATCAATAAGCATGACCCAGCACACCAACAATAAAGTACAGAAACCATATGACAATTAAAAATACAGAAAAGGCACTCAAAAAGATTCAACTCCCCTCCTGATAAAGACTCAACAAAGTAGGTACAGAAGGAACACATCTCAGACTACTAAGGTCATATATAAAAATCCACAGCCAATATTATACTGACTAGGAAAAAAACTGAAAGCGTTTCCTCTAAGATCTGGAATAAGACAAGGATGTCCACCATCACTACTCTTACTCAATACAGTAGGAGAGGCTCAGCAAAAGCAATAGGGAAGAGAAAAAAGGCATTCAAATTGGAAGAAAGGAAGTCCAGTTATGTTCGCAGATGATATGAATTAGTGTAGAACCCCAGGTCTGCCAAGTACAGTGGTACACACCTGTAATCCCAGTGACTTAGGAGACTGAGGCAGGAGGATCGCAAGTTTGACACCAGCCTCTGCAATTTAGCAAGGTTCTAGGCAACTTAGTAAGATCCTGTCTCACAATAAAAAATAAAAAGGACTGGGGACATGGATCAGAGAATAAGTACCCCTGGGTTCAATACCCAAATATAAAAACAAACAAACAAAAGGCGGGGGGCAAGTAAGAAAGAAAACCCTAGGTTTACAGGTTTAGCTCAGCGGGAGAGCACTTGCCTTGCATGTGTTGGGCACTGGGTTAGATCTCCAAACAAAACCCTAATGACCCTATCGAAAAGCTGTTAGAACTGATAAACAAATTCAGTAAAGTTTCAAAACACAAAGTCCACATACAAAAATCAGTAACATTTTACATTCTGACAACAAGATTGCTGAAAAAGAAATCAAGAGAGCAATCTCATTCATAATACTTATAAGACAAGGATGAATTGGGGATAACTGTAACAAAGGAAGTCAAAGATCTCTACAAAGAAAATTATCAGACATTGTGAGAAATAGAAAGTCTAGTGGTCCACTTTCAGAATAATAGTTAGCCTTAAATGTAAAACTGGGATTAAGAAAGGCAGCCAGAGGGGAAAGAAAGCAGAATGCAAAGACACACAATAGCACCACACCTATGGATATGGCAGATCCAAAGTCTATGCACCTGCATAGTCTCTTGCCAAACAGAAGGTGGGGGAAGGGGTCAGCCTAACTAACAGAGACAGAAATCTCTGTTAAGAAATAGTAATTTAGGGCCAGGCATGGTGGTTCATACCTATAGTACCAGCAACTCATGAGGTTGAGGTGGAAGGATCAGAAGTTCAAAGCCAGCCTCAGCAACTTAGTGAGGCCCTAAACAACTTGGCAAGACCATCTCAAAATAAAAAATAAAAGGGGTTGGGGACATGTCTCAGTGGTTAAGTGCCTCTGGGTTAAATCCCCAGTACAAAAAAAAATAGAAATAGTAACTTAGGTAAAGAAGTAAAAGCTATACACATGTTAGAATGCATGCACCCCAAGAAGGCCTTCCCACCACAGGAGAACAAAGAGGGTAGGAACAGCTAAAAGTAGATTTCTTTAAATAACCCAATAGGAGACAGTAAAACTTAGGTGACATTGGGAAAGACTGTACATCCCATTGTACTCAGCCAGTGAGGAACTCGGGGAGGGACTTTGTGCACTAGGGGTAAAATGCTAATTGTACCCAATCTGTGTGTTCTTGCTTGCCAGATTTTTTTGGTAGCACATCCTTCTACAGAAGTAAAGTTTGCCTTGCTGAGTTAATTCTGAGCACGTGTTTGATTCCTCACAGCACCCGATACTTCTAACAGATACTGCTAAAAGAAATTATAGAGGACATACACAAAAGGGAAGATATTATGTGTTCATGGGTTGGAAGGATATTATTAAAATGCTTATAGTACCCAAAGTGACCTATAAGTTCAATGTAGTCTCCATAAAAATGCCAAAGGTATTCTTCACAGAAGTAGAAAAACAATCCTAAAATTCACATGGAACCATAGAAGACCCAGAATAGTGAAAATGAGCAAAACAAACAATTAAGCTAGAGGCATCATAATGTCTGACTTCGAAACATATTCTACAAGGATTGGGGATGTAGCTCAATGGTAGAGTATTTGCCTAGCACGTGGCAAGCCCTAGGTTCAATCCCTAGTACTGGAAAAACAAACAAAAAACAAAAGTAAAATCATATTACAAAGCCATAGTAACCAAAGCATGGCATAAAAACGACACTCATACCTTTGTAACAGAATAGAGAACCCAGAAATTAATCCATGTATGCAAAGCCAATTCTCAACATAAGCTTGCAGAAGTACCCCACTTCCCCACCCCCGATGCAACCACAGTGTTCTGCCCAAGGTGAGAAGAGCCACCTGGCCCTCTCCTCTCCCTGACCCTAACCCTCTCCCCTCTCTTCCTTCCCACGGGGGTGGGGGGAGGGGGTGTTGCAGAGGCTTAATGCGCTTGGGACATGATTTGGTACCTCTGGTTTGACTGGAAGCTTTGGAGAATGAAAACCATATTCTATTCTGAGTCCTTGTTCAGTGACTTCTTTATGACAGGCACTCATGGTTTGCCACATTTGTGCATCTGGGATTCTGGGGCATTGCTAAGGTTCATCCCGCTGAGTGGCCATCTCCTGTGCTTGGAGTCCCACTGACAGCAGTCTCCATCAAGTACTGTACAAGACAAGCTGAACAAATCAGAGTGACACAGCAGCTGGTCAGTTAGGGGTCTGAGGAGACTGTCACTGTGTCCTGAATTCTCTATGACTGGTAGGGCATCACCATACCCAGAACCTGCCACCTGGCTTTCATTTTTACCACGTGATCAGAGTTGGCCTCAGACAACAGGTAGCCACAGAAACAAGCAAACGTGATGATGAAGATGAGAACAGGAAGAAGGCAAACTTTACATAATGGCATGCTCAACATACACAAAATTGAGGGGCCAGGTTAGAGCTAAATGAAAATTCCAACAAGTCTGCTCTTAAATAAATTCAACTTCTCTGGTAATACAATTCATCTTAGGCTTTCTCTTAGCCATATTTCCCAGATATGAGCAAAGTACCAGAACACAGCTTTACCAGTTACTAATTCCTGAAATCAGGACACACTGCAAAAAAAGCTGATGTACTAGATTTTGTCATCATCAAAAAAATAAAATGAGTCTTAAAAGTAACACAGTTATCAGGGTTGAAGAAACCTTAGAAATAATCCCAGATCACAGATGGGACCTTGGTCCTATGGGGATCCTAAGCTAGGACTCCTAAGAACCTGTCCTTAGCCATACCAAAGGGAACCTCCACATTAAAAATAAACAAAATACTTTTACTCTCACCCTAAGAAAGCCAGGAAGTTAACAACCTGATGTCACTGGAACACTGAGGAAATTTTCTCAGTTATAGAAGACATCTTTTCTTTCTGTATAGAAAGTAGTCTTGAATCTGAGGAAGAAGTGCCTCTAGCAGGACCACCCTCCCCACAGCTCCCAGCATACCCCAGGTCCACACAAAAGTTCTCCAACAGGACAAGCCTTTCCAATGTCTTAGTATCTCCCAACACATGGATAAATCACAGTGAATCCTGGGCAACAGGTCCCTGAATTTGGAAACATACACTGGAACCCTCCACTGTAGTGACTCAAGAGACAGGAGCAGCCAGACCCAGTGGCACACGCCTGTTATCCCAGCAATTCAGAAGGCTAGGGCAGAAAGATTGCAGAATAGCAAAAATGGTCCTGAGCAAAACAAACAACAAAGCCAGCCTCAGCCACTCAGTGAGACCCCATCTCAAAATAAAAAATGCTAGAGATGTAGCTCAGTGGTAAAGCACCTGAATTTTTCAATCCCATATTAAAAGTGGGCAGGGGCAGGTGCTGAAACATTTAGTGCTACAAATAACCTGCATGTACCCCAGTAAGTACAGTGGCCACAGCACAGGCAAAGGTCACGAGTGTCACCCTCCACAAGCCAGTGGCACCACTTCTCAAAATTAGAGGTTGAGCTACTTCAACTCAGCCATGTCCTCAAAGTCTAAGAAAAGCACCAAAGGTGAAGAGCTCCATGCTTGAGTGCCAGTTGGCCCCTGAGGATGGCCTTGCCCTGTTGTTTCAGCTGAAAGGGGCTCCTTACTACCTGGTCACACCCATACGTGTGGGGATGGGGTGATCATGGCTCATTAAATGGTTCAATGCCTGGGTACATGCAGGGAAAAAAAAAAAACAAAAACAAACTCACATTGGGTTCCTCCTACTATACTCAACAAAGATCACTTCTGACACCACACGTACAGTGGGTTTTCCCCACACCCCATCCAGCTATCAGTTCTAAAGTGGACAGTTCTCTAACCCAACTCAATTCTGACACTGCCTGCTTGAGACAGGATCAGATCCCACAGGTTGAGGACTCAGTTTCCTAAGATGGTCCCCATTTCATGTCAATTGCCAGTCCAGGCTGCCTTAACCTGTGCTCTGACCCCCAGCTATAGATCAGAATTCTATAACCCTCTCCCTGGGTTTGATCAGCTTGCTCAAGTGGTTCAATGAACTCTGGGAAACACTTGTGTAAGGTGTGGGGAAGAGGCCTCCATGCCCTCCCTGGGTACCACCCTCCAGGAACCTCCCCACATTTACCTACCAGGAAGCTCTCAGAATCCTGTGCTTTTGGGTTTTCATGGAAGTTTCATTCCATGAGCTTCATAGATTAAATCACTGGCCATTGCTAATCAAATCAACCTTCAGCTCCTCTCCCTTCTCTGGAGGCTAGGGATGGGGCTGAAATTCCCAACCTGGAACCTGCACTTGGTCTTTCAGTGATGAGTCTCATCCTGAAGCTACCTGGGGCTGCTGGCCAGCAGGGGCTCTTCAGCAGACAAAAAGACTTTATCATTTCAGAGATTCCCAAGTTTCTTAGGAGTTGACTGCCAGAAAACAGAAAAAATATATATTTCATTCAATCACACTACTACACACATTATGGAAAGTGAATAATTACCTGACCACAAGTGACTTCCTGAGCATATACCTCATGGAGGTAGTCCATGAGTGTGAAGTGAAATTGTTCACCAATTCCCCCAAAGAATTACCTTACCTAGCGACAGAGAAAGCTTTCTGAGGCTCCTACTCAGCTCCTTCACTTTATCACAAACTTTGTAACTTTGGAAAAGTAACCTCACCTACTGGGCCTCTGTTTACTCTCTCTGGTAGAATAACTAAAAGACTTCAGAACACCACCAGCAGTAAGACACTTTAAAATTCAGAGAAAAGGACAGAAAAATAAAAGATGAGGAAGCACTTGTCCTTATGTCCTTATGACATTATAGATAATAAACAGGAGAAAAGTATTCAAATGTGAAATATCAAGAAAGCAGCAAAAGGAGAAATGTGTGGCCACAACTTTTCCTACCACAGATCTCCAGGGCACCTTTCCCAGAAAACCAAAGTAAATGGACACTAAGTGGAAGGACAGAAGTGAGAAAAAAACATTCCCACCATGCACCGGAAATCTTCCAAGCGTGTACAAAACCTCCATGTCCTTCCTCGTCACCTCCTGCCCCTGACATACAATCACTCATGCAGACTCCTCAGGAAGGGGGTTCCTGCCCTCCTATAAGGCCAAGCCTTCCTCCTGAGCTCTCCATTCCAACCCACTTCTCTCTAACACCAACAACTGCATCTCCCCCGTACCCGGTTCTGCAAACTTGATCTGTTACAAGCCAAATGGCAAGTACTTTAGACCTCACAGGCCATGGGTCTGCCATAGTCACTCACCTCTGCCACTGTAGAGGGCAAACAGTCAGACAACACATCAAAACAAGGACGGTGGGTGTCCCAATACAACTTCATTTACAAACACGTGGCAGCCAGACATGCCCTGCAGTGTGCAGTCAGCCAGCCATTCCCTAGGTCACCTCATCAGTTCACAAACATGCTCTAAGATCTCCAACTTACACACACACACACAGCCATGTGCTGTAGCACACTCCTGTCATCCCAGTGACTCAGGAGGCTGAGACAAGAGGATCACAAGTTCAAGGCCAACCTGGGCAACTTAGCGAGACCCTATTTCAAAATAAAAAGGGCTGGGGATGTAGCTCAGTAGTAGAGTGCCCTTGAGTTTTACCCCCAGTACTAGAGAGGGAGAACCACACACATAGGTCTCCCTCAGATACCATCATCCAGACCCCAGAAGAGACACTGCTTTCTGACCTCCCCCACCAATACCTAAGTGCCTCCAGAATGCTCTTATTCCCATCACTTCCCCGACATGTCAGTCACCAGTGGCCTCCAGATGGCCACCCAATGCCCATGCTTGTTCTTACACTGCAAAATGCATTCCCCTACCCGACTCCCAGAAGTCTTCATGTCAGGACCTCCTGGACACTACTCCTGGTCTCAGGCATCCAAGTTGTATAGGCACTGGTTTTCTGTGTCTTTTCCTGGTCCTTCCACTCATACCTGCCTAACTGGACATGGCCTTTTCCTATTAAAAAAAAATAATCCTCTCTTCGTCAAAAGAGCACGGATACCAGAGTCCTAGGCAGGGGCCTGACTCTGGGTATCCCACAATTCAAGTATGGCCACTTGCTAAAACCAAACAGAAAAGGTAACGGTGAAAACATGAAAGAAACTTTGTAGCAGCTACACGGGGAAGACAAGGGCACCCACGTCCTTAACCCTGTCTTGGGGGGTAATAATGACTTGAGGTTTTATACAAAGGAGAATGAAAACAAGGGTTGGGGATTTGCATAGCTGGAGGCTTTTTGAAGCTGCCAACACAGATGATGTTGATCAGGTGTAGTCTGTCCATCATAATCTCAGGATTGGTCAGTGGGGCCTTGTCCCAGATAAGAAAGGTGCCATCTGAAGCTGTGCGCAGTGGCGCATGCCTATACTCCCAACAACTCAGCAGGTTGTGAGGCAGGAGGATTGCAAGTTTGAAGCAAGGCTCAGCAACTTAACAAGGCACTGTCTCAAAAGATAAAGGACTGGGGATGTAGCTCAGGGATAAAGTGTGTTCAGTCCTAAGTACCCAAAATAGGGGGATGGGAGGGAGAGGGGGAGAGAGAGGGGGAGGGGGGAGGGAGGAGACAGAGAGATGTCAATGCTTTGACTCATCACAAGGTGTTTATCAGATCAGATCTTGTTCTGGAATCCGAGGTGACTTAAAGCAAAGGAGATGGATGCAAAATTGAGGCAGAGGGCCCAAGTCTTTAGTCTTGCTTTTAGCCACCCATCAGACATTAGCAGGCAAAAGTGAAGAGTCAAGGTCCTTGTTACAGAACCATGGCACTAAATGTCACTTCAATCAATGCTCATTCTACTCAATGTACCTATTAAGCCCTAAATTTTCTAGGCCTCAACTCAAATATCTGGTAGGCTTTGGGCATCTCCATACCACACCTACCAAGCAACAGTTGACAAGCCCCACTATCAGCTCCTCATCTGGCCACTTGCTGGGCACAGCCAATCCATAACTAAGAAGTACCTCCTACCTGACTAGCCCCCACAGAAGTGCTCTTCTCATAAAGACTTCACTGGACTCAAGTTTCCCTAGATTCCTCTCTTCCTCATCCTCCTGAACAATCCATCATAAATCCTGGCAGCATTCCACTGTTCTCCATCTCCTCATCCACACCTCTCCAAGGAAGGGCCATCACCCACCTGAACAAATCCTCAGCTGACCTCCCAATTTCACCCTGACCCCACCCCCTGTTCTCTGCCCAGCAACCAATAAAACAGAATTATGAAAAGTGACTCTTCTGCCCAAATCCCTTCCCAACGTAGAGCAGGGATGTAGCTCAGTGGTAGAGCATGTGTCGAACACCAGCAAAGCCCCAGGTTCCATCTCCAGCACCCCCGTCACTGAAAAAGAAACAACCACAAAAACAAAAACAAAAACACCTTTCCCAGTGTACTTGGAGTAAGTCCAACTCCTCACCACAGCCAAATGCATTCTGCAGCTTAATTCTGCTGCCCTTTCCACTAGTTATTCTCTCTGGAAATGAATGACACTTTTCACTTCAGGCCTCTGCTCAAATGGCACCTGAGCCCTTCCTAATTAATCCCCTGAACCATCACCTAGCAAAGCATTCCCACACGCCAGAGCTTGTTCACATTTACAATGCTATCAACTAAAGTCTGCACACAAGAGAAAGAGAACACCACAGCTAACAGGCCCCCATGCATGTGTGCTGAATGAGCCACATCCCACCACATGGAAATAAGGACTCTATCCATTCCCTCGCATACTGCCTAGCTTTCTGGTGATGCTCCATTCCCAGAGTCGTCATTGGGATGCTGCCTACTGCAAGCTGGAACAGCCTACACAGCACCAACATGAACCTGAAGACCTGCATTGACTCTGCGTGTACAACACAGATCTAGCATGGGAGGTCATGGCATGAAGCTCTGGGGTGTCTGAGGCTAATATATCCAAGTAACGCTCTTGGGGAACAAGTACTTGGTCACACGGCCAGCACTACTAACATCATGGTTTGCATAATGCATGTCTTTCAGCATTTCCATCATACAGGAGCCCAAGTGAGACTCAACAGTAAGTAAACACCCTATTTTTAGTTCATTTCCAAAGTAGCAGAGCTAGAGACATTTTACACACCTTCCACTACCTCCAAATTTCAAGGCTGGAAGAGAAAACAGAGGGGCAGTGTATGTGGTGGGGCAGTGCAGCTGGCTTTTTCCCATTACCTGTCCTCCCACTCTGCAGTATATCCTCTTTCCACTCCCTCAGAGGCTCCCAGCCCCACCCTGGAAGGCTCAGTCATGCTGTCCGAGGGCATTTCAACCCAACACCATGGCCTACTCTCAGTGCATGTGTTAGCTTTTCAGAGAGAGCTGATTGTGTGCTGTTTCCACTGCACTTCCTCCAAAACACTAACTTCAACCCCTTTCCTGTTGCTCTTTCAGGGATGGCACTACCCAAGAGGGTCAGGTTCTATAAGTCTGAGTGGGGCCAAAGGATGTGCATCACTAGCTGGTTCCTGGCTCTGCCAGGGAACTTCAGTGACATATACCTGTATTCCAGACCTCTCTTCCCTCCCACATGTACAACAGTGCTCACATTAACACCAGAGGGCCACCATGTGGATAAGGGGAAATATGGCAACAAATATCTGGCTCAAGAGTTCAAGGTCCTATACACAACAGTGAATCTCACCATTGCGTACATCCACAGACTTGGATCCTAAGTAAAATTACATATTTTCATAATTATACCAAAATGGATTCTATTGTCATGTATAACTAAAAAGAACCAATAAAAAAAGTTTAAGGTCCCAGACATGTGGATAAGAGCTTAGTTGTCCCCAGAGATCTTGGGGTATATGTGGATGTGCTGGCCCTGACCTCCTCTTTCTCAGAGAACTTGGTCTCAGGCACAGAAATTCAGCCTGGGAAATGCTTATCTGAATTTCAAACTGTGTGGGGAAAAAACAAACAACCCGTTCTGCCAGGCATGAGGGGGCATGCAGGTAAGTGATCTCAGTGACTCTGGAGGCAGAGGCAGGAGGATCACAAGTTCAAGGACAGCCTGGGCAACTGAGCAAGACTCTGTCTCAAAATAATAAAATAAAAATAGAACAAGCGGCCTTACCTCTGCTCTCACACCACAATCAACACAGGAGACTTCTGTGACCCAAAAAACTATAAAGGTTTTGCCCCACCAGCAAGTGAGCAATTCTGCAACAAGGGACACCAACAGGACATACTCTACTTTGATCCAATTCTGATTCAGCCTGGAGATAGCATCAGATCCTAGTTTGAGAGCTCAGTCTTCAAGATGCCAATCACAAGCCCCAGACTGTCTTGCCTGTGCTTCTGACAGACTCCCATACATAATCATAACCCCTTTTTTGGATTGGATTTCCTCAAATGGCTCAAAGAACTAGTGAAATACTTACTTACATTCACTGGTTTACCATAAAAGACAATACAAAGAATACAGATGAAGAGACATGTAAGAGGCATAGGGAATGGGTACAGGCTTCTACACCCTACCTGTGCACCACCTTCCAGGTACCTCCCTCTATGCGGCTACCTGGAAACTCTCTGAACCCTTTCCTTTCCAGTTGTTATGGAGACTATAGCACAGGCCTGACTGCTAATAGAAAGGGTGAGGAAACCCAGTAAGCCCATCTATTCAGATTATTTTTGACATCTCCAAGAAATTCTAGTTTCTATGGTTTGCCCTGTGGAGGGAATTATAAGCCAGGAACCATGGATAAAAAACAAAAAGCTGGGCGCGGTGGCGCATGTCTGTAATCCCAGAGGTTTGGAAGGCTAAGGCAGGAGGATCACAAGTTCAAAGCCAGGTGCAGCAGCAAGGCCCCACAAAACTCAGTGAGACACTGTCTCTAAATAAAATATGAAACAGGGCTAGGGATGTGGCTCAGTGGTTGAGCATCCCAGGTTCAATCCTTGATTCCCCAGTAGAACAGAAATGTATTTATTTTTATGTATGTGTGTATGTGTGTGTGTGTGTGTATGTATATATATATATATATATATATATATATATATATATATGTGAAATATCAATACACATACCAGTGCATTTTTGTAGTATCCTTTATAATAAATTAGTAAATGTTTTCCTGAGTTCTGTGAACCACTTGAGCAAATAAATCAAAATTGAGGAGGGGTTATTGGGAATGCTGATTTATAACTGGTGGGTCAGAAGCCCAGATGAGTCAATCTGGGCTTGTGAGGTGAGGTGGCAGGGCAGAAAATGATAACTACATAAAATATGCTGTTAACCTGAAATAAGTCTCCCAGAAAAAAAAAAGGGAGAAAGGAAGGGGGCTAAATGAGTGAATTCACACATGCCTAGAAACACAGGCTCTATACCAGAAAAATTTTAAATGGTCAACTGTGGATGGGCTTATGATTGAGTCTCTCTCCATTTTAACTTCTGTGTACATTCCCATTTCCTACCATGGACTAGCCCACAATGACATCCATGGTAGGGGACAGACAGAAGCAACTGGTGGTAACACAAGGTTAACTGCATACTTTATGCAGGTATTATTCCATGGTGTGTGTGTGTGTGTATATAATATCACACATACTTTCCTCATGAGGCAAATTCTGTGATGAATCATACTTCTCACGTACTGAGACAATTATAAACACTCTGCGCCCCACTTTTCCCATTGGCCTCCCCAGTCTGCATGCACAAGTGAAATCAAATACCCAAAGTACATTTAGTAAACACATGGAAAGATCGTAGTTTATTGTTAAGTTTTTTGAAAACTATATATACATATATAGAGTGTTAAGAGAAATTTGTGTGTGCACATGTGTGCAAAACACAAAACTCAAAATTGGTTTCCCCTATACTCTAACAACACACTTTGACACATGTATGGGAGTTTCACAGACACACACACACCAGGAAGCAAACAATTCAGCAATTCAGTAGAGGACACAAGTTGGATGTTCCCTAATTCAACTCAATTCTGATATTGTATGCTTGAGACAGGATCAAATCCAACAGACTGAGGGCTGTCCCTCCACCACTCCCCAGCCCCTTCTGCCTCCCCATTCCACCTCACAAGCCCAGATTGACTCACCTGGGCTTCTGACCCACCAGTTATAAATCAGTATTCCCAATAACTCCTCCTCAATTTAGATTTATTTGTTCAAGTGTTTCAGAGAACTCAGGGAAATATTTGCATTTACTATTTTATTATAAAGGATACTACAAAGAACACAGATGAAAAAGAACACAGATGAAGATGATTTTATATATATGGGGGGGGTGTAGGTAGGTAGGTGGGGGTAAGGTATGGGAAGAGGCCTCTCCCTGGGCACCACCCTCCAGGAACCTCCCCACATTTACCTACCAGGAAGCTCTCAGAACCCCGTGCTTTGGGGTTTTATGTAGGTATCATTCCATGGGCTTGATGGATAAAATCATTGTCACTACTGATCAACACAGCCTTTAGTCCCTCTCCCCTCCCTGGAAAATGGGGCTGGGGCGTAAATTCCCAATTTACAGTCAGTCTTTCATTGACAAGCCCCATCCTAAAGCCACCTGAGGCTGCTGGCCAGCAGGGGGCTCAACAGCAGACAAAACATTCATTTCTTCAGATATCCAGGAAAGAGAATGAAAACACACACACATCGTAACATTATGCCTACATAAGAAGACACTAGGGGAAGAAAAAAGGGAGAAAGGAAGGGGGCTAAATGAGTGAACACAAACGTGCCTGGAAACACAGGCTCTATACCAGAGAATTTTAAAATGGTCATCTGTGGATGGGCTTATGACTGAGTCTTTCTCTCCATTTTAATTTCTGTGTACATTCCCATTTCCTACCATGGCCTAGCATACAATAATGACATCCATGGTAGAGGATAGACAGAAGCAACTGGTGGTAACACAAGGTTAAGGGAGTAATTCCATAAAAATGGGCCCACTGTACTGACCCCCACATGCTTTCTTTTCCAAGAAGCAATTTACCTGCAGCTCTGTCTGGCTTAAGTAGACAAGATGTATCACATTTCTCAGCAAACTACATGTTACCTGCAGGAGAAATGCAAGTTTGAAATAATGTCTCTAAAAGGAATCCAAGTTACCCTGAAAGAGGAGATTTTGTGACCCTTTCCACAGACCAGATCCTGGAACTCAGGGAGATAAAGGATAGTTCCTCCTAACCATAAAACCTGTAAGAATTTAGAGTTAAGAATCCATGGGCCAGGGGGTTGTGGCTCAGCAGTAGAGCTCTTCTAGCATGTGCAAGACGCTGGGTTCGATCTTCGGCACCACATAAAAACAAATAAATAAATGTCCAACTACAACTTAAAAAAAAAAAAAGAATCCACAGGCCAAGGTGACAGAGTTGTCATGACAGCGGGGACCCGAAAGTCCGATGTCATCCTGCTGTCAAGTCAAGGGGGGATTCCCTAGAAACTTCACTGTGATCCCCAATAAAACTGGAGTGCAGGAGAGGCACGCTGTCCCTCTCCTGAGAGGACCTACTCTCTCCCTTGAGTGTCCCCTTTACCCTTTCCTATCCCTTCACTAAACTCATGCATGTTACTCGGAATGACATGTCTGAAACCTTTGATTTGACTGGGTTTGAAGAGGTGCGCGTGCGCGGTCAGTTTCCTGAAAGGCCCCAGCCCAGTAACCTCCATCCCCAGGGGTGGTGGCCACACCTGTAATCCCAAGTAACTCAGGAGACTCGGAGAGAAGGACAGCAACTTCGAGGCCAACTCGGCAAAACTCCGTCACAGACTTTTTTAAAAGGGGCTGGGACTAAGGCTTAGTAGTACAGACCCCGGGTCCAATCCCCAGGGCCGGAGGAAGAACCAGCCTCCACGCCGTGCCCACGGGAACTGAGGCCACCAGCACCGGGCCGCAGCACGCCGGCCCCCACCCTGCCCGCGACTCAGTCGGCCGCCCTTACCGCTCCACCTGGAAGCAGCCCCCAGGCTCCTCCAGCCTCCCGAGCCTCCCGCTCCTTCGGGACAAATGGTCCTCTCTTTCCAAAGGGCCCCCTCAACGACCCCGGCCCGGTCTCCCTCCCTCCCTCAGGTCCCCATCGCCCCTCCGCGCCCCGCCGTCCCCTGGAGACCCCTAGGGGCTCTGGGTAAGGAAAGGCTCAAACTCGTCGCCGCGTCAGCCATGGCGGCCGGGCTATCCCGGGGCTGGGCAGGAGCCTACCGGGCCGCAGCCGAGGCAGCGGGGAAGATACGTGCCAAGTCCGCCGGGTTTAACCGGACCCGGAAGCGACCTCCAGTGGGAGCTGGTCAGCTGTGAGGCGAAGAACTCTGCGCTTGCGCGGAGAGCGGCAGTGTGCCGGGCGCATGCGCGCAGGGCGGAAGCGTGCGGCGCCTCGGCCAGAGGTCCGGGCGGAACGCGGCGCCACCGAGTCTTGGTTCCGGCCCCGGTCCTGCAGTTTCCACGCCGCGGCGATCTGGGCGACTTCTCTACCTCCGCTTTCCTTGGGGAGTGTGAGTCCGAGCCTGCCTCCGCCGCGGCCGATGGACCGCGATACGCGCGCCTTTGCCGAGCAGCACTTCCGGGACCTCGGAGGCCAGCTCTATGGCGGCGGGCAGGCGCCGAGCGGAGTAGCCTTCATCAAGGAACCCGCCACCTTCTCCTACGCCGACTTCGTGAAGGCATTCCTGCTGCCCAACCGGCCCTGCGTGTTCTCCAGCGCCTTCACCGAGAACTGGGGCAGCCGGCGGCGCTGGGTGACGCCCGAAGGGAAGCCCGACTTCGAGTACTTGCTGCAGAAGTACGGTGAGGAAGAGCGCCGGGGACACAGGGAGGGCCAGACCCGGGACAGCCGGGGACACAGGGAGGGCCAGACCCGGGACAGCCGGGGACACAGGGAGGGCCAGACCCGGGACAGCCGGGGACACAGGGAGGGCCAGACCCGGGACAGCCGGGGACACAGGGAGGGCCAGACCCGGGACAGCCGGGGACACAGGAAGGGCTGATATACCTAGCCTAGTTCTCTCATTAGATCAGAAGCCAGCTTGTCACAAGTTATGAAGGATTCATTTCTGTTTCCTGTAAAAATATTAGGATGTCTGTATGGCCTGGCCATTAGTTGATGTTGTAAAGCTGATTGGAATGCCTGCCGTGCCCTGAACTCACCCATGTCCGGTTTTCCCTGACCAGATAACAACCCTTTCCTAAACCTTAGTGAGGCCTCATAAATTCTGGCCTTCCCTGGCAGGATAACGACCCTCTCTGAGTCTCTAAGATCTCCATAAATTCTGATGCCGGGGCCAGCAAAAATGTAAACTTGTGTTATGCTCTTCAGAGTGTTGTTATCTGTAACCCCCCTTTGTGTAACTTTTGGGGCTATAAAACTGGGCTGCAAAGAAGCCTCGTTGCTGTCCTTGGCGCTCACGATTTTGATGGGCAAGGCAGCCTGGCCGGTCGAAATAATAAGCTTGCTTTAATTTGATTTTAATTGGAGTCAGTGGTCTTTTCTTGTGTTGTGGTCTAACAGGGCCAGACCCAGGGACAGCCGGGGACACAGGGAGGGCCAGACCCGGGACAGCCAGGGACACAGGGAGGTCCAAACCCAGGGACAGCCGGGGACACAGGGAGGGCCAGACCCAGGACAGCCAGGGACAGCCGGGTACACAGGGAGGGCCAGGACCGAGCTCCTACTGCACACCGGGCCCAGGGACACCGGACTGAGGTGGGGGAGGATACAGGATGTGTTCCAGACCTCAGCTCAGGTGGGTGGGGCAATAAGGTGTCCAGAACCCAGAGGGCACAGGAACAGCCCACACCAGACAAGCAAAGAGAGCCAGGATGGAGTTCAGGCCCCCAGGGAGATCCAGGACAGAGAAGGAGACATGGGAGCTCAGCTGAACTACAGAAAGGCATCGTGGAGGGTAGGGAGGGAATGGAGTCTGGTTTCCTGGGGAATTCTCCTGCAGCTGGTTTGGAGGGTGGCCTGCGTTCAGAACTCACAGCCAAGTCTGTCTTGCTGTCTCACTTCAGGAGATGTGGTTGTACCAGTTGCCAACTGTGGGGTCCAGGAGTATAACTCGAACCCCAAAGAGCACATGCCCCTCCGAGAGTATATCAGCTACTGGCTGGAGTATGTCCAGGGGGGCTGCTCCTCACCCCGGGGCTGCCTCTATCTCAAGGACTGGCACCTGTGCAGGTAAGGGGGATGCTGGCCATGGGGCACCTCCCTAGAACTATGCCTCCCAAGGCCTTTTTGACAGGGTGCCTGCTGCTCCAGCAGAGTTCCAGCCTATGTCTCCAATGTGGTGGGAAGGTCAGCTCCTCACCAGGCCTGTGCAGTGCTGGCCACCACAAGGAACATGGGCTTTTTGTGGGCACAGGTGGGCTGTGGTCTCATCCCTTTTCTTTATTATTTTCCCAGCTTCCTTAAGAGGATCCCCTGGGACTGGCATTTTCTCCACCCCAGTGAGGAGGCCAGGTCTCTACCTGGAATATGCAATGGTCTTTAATGTCTTCCTGCCTCCTTGCTGGTCTCTCCAAAGGAGGAGGCCTACCTCACCTTAAAAATGACCCCTACCCCAGCCTCCATGCGCTATGTACAGATGACAGAATTTTTTTTTTCTTTTTCTTTTTTTGTAGTGCTGGGGATCAAACCCAGGACCTTCTGCATTCAAGGCAAGCACTCTGCCAACTGAGCTATAACCCCAGCCCTGATAGGATTTTTAACCTTGGGCAAGAGTGATCTGCATTCAATAGAAATTAAGGAGAATGGACTCTCCTTTCCCCAGGCTAACAGTATGTGGTCTGATCCATAGTTCCCAGTAAGCTTCACCATTCCCATAGAGAGCACTCATCATTCTACAGTGTCTTCAGTGTGCTGTGTTACTCAGCAATGATGTTTGTTCAATTAGTGATATTGTTTTGTTGTTGTTGTTGTTGTTTCTTGGTGCTGGGGATTGAATCCAGGGTTTTGCACATGCCAAGCATACCCTATTAATGTATTTTTAATTTATGGTATTTTCAACATGGACATATGAGAATATGAGCCCATTGTAAGCTGAGAGGCATCTATAATTCATCTGAAAAGCTTAACCCACCCCAGACCCAAACACACAGTGTTCACTCTGGGAAGCATATACATTCCTCTCCAAGGTGGTCCTGGGATTTTGTGTCCCTTGCTGGGTATGCCTTTCACAAGAAAAGGCTGTTATGCTCATACCCTCAGCAGTGGGTACATTGTGGGGCTCAGGTAATGTTGAATGAACCTGGGAACAAATTCCTGGGTCACTTTGTGCAAACTAAAGCTCAGAGCAATGGAGTGAGGCCCTTGCAGTTCCCACCAGGTCACGAGAAGCACCAGACCCAACTCACCCCATCACTCTGCTGCTTGCTTGGAGAGGGGGCCAGGTTCAGCCAGAGGTTGGTCCTGGCCCACAGGCATCGCCTGAACCAGCAGTGCAGACAGACACAGACCCAGGCGTGGTTGTGCACTGTGCTTGAGGTACTAGGTAAACAGATGGGTCTTGATCATTTGCTAAGTGTTTCTCAAATATTGCATGTGACATACATATGCTAGAAAATTGTTCATTGTGTATTTGGAATTCAACTTTTGACTTTCCTGAATTTTATCTGACAGGTCCAAACAAAAAGGGCAGAGGAAGACATGGGGTCGTACAGTCAGGAGGACACAGGGAGTGACACCTGAGCAGGATCTTTGTGGATGAGCAGACTTTGCTGGAAGCTCAGAGGCATGCTAGGCAGAGGGACCCTTGTGTGTTTTGGGACCCATACATGGTTGTTGCTGCGCATGCCCTGCTCTGTCATCATCTGACCAGCAGTTATGTGCGCTTGAATCCAGAAGTTTTTTCCAGCACACTGTTGGTTGGGCTGTGCCTTCTCTAGGGCCCATTGATGGGTTGAGAGGGTCCATGGATAGCCCTTCTGCCTGGGCCTGCCACTTAGAATCTACTAGGCAAAATGTGGTCTGCTGGTACTGGTGAAAAAGTGAAAGAGGCCCCCAATTCAGGAGTTGGGAGGATGCCCACACAGCACCAGAACCCCCAGCACAGGCACACACCAGAGCTCTGGGTCTGAGGGAGAGTGCCCACTGCTTGCATGGGTCAGTTGTGCTTTGTCACAGGCCACCCCCAAAGCCACCTTCCACCTTGCAGTTCTGGGCTCAGCAGTTTGAGGGGTTCAACTCAGGTTTCTCAGGGCTATCACTGTCCAGTAGATCCAGGAAGGCTGGGACTCTTCGGTGGCCTTAGTCTGTGGGTGAGCTCCTCACAGCCTCTTGGCTCTCCACAGGGACTCATCTGCAGAGGACTTGGGGGACGTGTTCACCTTGCCTGTGTACTTCTCCTCCGACTGGCTGAATGAGTTCTGGGATGCCCTGGATGTGGATGACTACCGCTTCGTCTATGCAGGGCCCCCGGGCACCTGGTAAGGCTGAGTCAGAGCTGTGGTTGCCCCACTCTGCTTGGAAGCCCATCAGAAGCAAGGCCAACCCTGGAAACTGCAAGGCACCAACAATGAGCTCTTGCCACAGGTCACCCTTCCATGCTGACATCTTCCGCTCCTTCAGCTGGTCCGCCAACATCTGCGGGAGGAAGAAGTGGTTATTCTTCCCACCGGGGCAGGAGGAGGCGCTGCGAGACTGCCATGGTAGCCTGCCCTATGATGTGACTTCCCCCAAACTCTTGGACACGCGCCTGCACCCTATGCTCCAGCACAGCAGCCCACCTCTCGAAGTCACACAGGAGGCTGGCGAAGTGGTGTTTGTGCCCAGTGGGTGGCACCACCAAGTGCACAATCTGGTAAGGTGGGCTTAGGCAGCCCAGCCCTCTGCCCACCTGGTTCCTGTCTAGCTGCTTTTCCACAGAAAGGCAGCAGAGCACCCCATGCTGTGGATGAAGCTGCAGCGGTCCCAGCCCCTGGTTCCATTCCCTGCCCAATTCCTGCCCTGAGGAGTGCGCTCCTCAAACCCTTGCTGTGCTGATGCTGCCTGGAGGTGGGAGTGGCCTTTCCCGGCTGAATACGCTAACCCTCTGAATAGGCATGTTGAGGCCCCCTGCCCAGGGCCTGATATGGGCTATGGGACATTGCCTCTGCTGTGGGCTCAGCCAGCCTGCTCCTGCCCTCCAGGATGACACCATTTCCATCAACCACAACTGGGTCAATGGCTGCAACCTGGCCAACATGTGGCACTTCCTGCAGCAGGAGCTCCGGGCTGTGCAGCAGGAGGTCCATGAGTGGAGGGACTCCATGCCTGACTGGCATCACCACTGCCAGGTGGGTGCCCATATGGGCTCAGTCTGGGGGCTGGGGCAGACACCAGGGCCAGGTTGCATGACTCAGAGTCCATCAGTCACCGTCTAGCCTCAGCATCTGTGCCTCATGGCTCCTGTGTTACTCCCTGAGAACTGCTTGTTAGGGTGCTGTGCAGACATGGCTGTGACCACAAGCTCACTGTCCTTTCCTCTGTGGCCTAGGTCATCATGAGATCCTGCTCAGGGATCAATTTTGAAGAATTTTACCACTTCCTCAAGGTCATCGCTGAGAGGAGACTTCTTGTCCTAGGGCAGGGGTCGGAAGCAGCTCAAGAGGAAAACATAGGCCTAGGGCTGGGCTTCCAGCAGGCTGCATTTGATGTTGGCCGTCTTGCAGAGGTGCTGGCCTCTGTGGTCACACACCCTGACTTCCAGAGAGTGGACACCAGCACGTTTTCCCCAGGGCCTGAGGAGCTGCTGCGTCAGCTACAGAATGCTGTGGCTGCTACTACCACCCTGTAGTTCCTGTGGGAGTTCGCATGGGGGCACCAGCACAGAGTAGCCTTCTCCTCCAGGACCTTCTGGGAATACAAGCCATCCTCATCTTTATGGCCTGGGGTGTGATCTTGCTGAGCAGAAGCAACCTCCTAGAAGGTCTGATGTGGCCATCTCCCCAAGGTCCTAACTATGGGTCTCTGGGGAGGCCCAGCCACAATGAGAGCACAATACTCTGAGATAGGCTGGGGGTATCCCTCCAACTTGCCTGTAGCAAAGTCTGCCAGGAACTTGGATGGTGGCCATGTGAGCAGGTTTCCGTGGATCTCCCAGCGCCCCCTAGTGAAGCCTGGACTGCTAAGTGATGAGTGTCCCATCTGTCTGCCTTAGGGTCTCCCCTTTCTGACCTGGCCCATCCCATCCCCTGATTCCTGGGACACATGCAGCAAGCCTCCCTCCATTCCAGCCTTACCCTCTGGCTGTGCTTCAGGGGCTCCCATCTCCAGCTAGGCCAGAAGTTGGGCACTGTGTGACAGGTTTGGTCATCATTTACCATGTCCAGAGGCAAAGGGCTAGGTGGCTGAGAAACCAGGCACTTGCCCAGTCCCGCCCACAGATTGTCCTGGTAGGGTTGGGCTGCAAACAGAGCAGGAGCTGAGGGAACACCTCTCCATGGCTGCCTCTGGTAGTCCAGGAGCCTGACACAGTCCTCTATTCCTGGGCCCTGGTGGGGTGGTGCTGGCTCTGTTTATCATATTCACTATAAATGGTAGGTGCTCTCTGTGCATGGAGAAGGGGAATAGGCAAGCCACCTGACCTGGCCCACACAGCCCTCCAATACCCTGTGTCTGGCCACCTGTTGTCCACTCTGATCTCTTTCCTGGTGCTTTTCTTGGGAGTGCTGGGCATACCTGAGGGCAGAGGAGTGAGATCAGTGAGACCCAGTTGCTCTCTCTGGGACTTGGCCTTGGCCCAGACACATGTGTGTACATGGGGCTGGAATGGAATGGACTCACAGGGCCCCCCAGAGCCCCAACTCACTCCACAGGGCACCTGGGACCCCCAGCTCTGCTAAGCCTCAGCCCCTCCCTTGTGACACAGCCTCTCACAATCTCAGGTGTTCCCATCAGAACTAGGAAGGATGTGTCTGCCCAAGAGGGCAGCAGAACACATCTTAGACACCACCTGCTGTGATGTCCAGTGGGATTGGATGAGCCTCATCTAGAATGGAAGCCCAGGAGAGCAGGGACTTGTTTTGTCCAATAAATTATCACATAGGAAGTGCCTTGTGTGTCACATGAGGCCCCAGCCAGCACCTTCCCAGCTACCTAGGATGGCCTGACCACACTGCCAATGCTGAGTCTGAGGGATTGCAGATCTTTCTACCAATAGAAAGGAGCTTTGCCCAAACCCAAGTTCCCAAAGGCTGAGTCTGGGGCTTCATGGTTAGGATGAATAGAGGCCTTACTGCAGGGCCTGACACTGGAAATTACCCTTTTTTCCCTGTGGTAACCCTTGACTGTGGTCTTCCTGTTGACACATTTTCAGAGGCTTGGAGCATTGCACTCATGGGCACCCTGCAGAGTGGCCACACTCAGGTGCACTGAAAATGGGGAGGAGTGATTGCCATCAGGAAGGCGGGCTTCAGAGCCCCACCATCCTGCCTACCTGCCCTGACTGTCCACAGGGAACAGGTACCACCAAGGTGCTGCTGAAACTCAGCCCAGGCCTTGTGCCTCTACCCCAGGAGGCACGTGTACAGTGTTAGGAGTACAAGTGCAGTTATGTGCTTGGTGCCTTTAGGCCATTTGCTCACAAGTAGGGAAAACACTGTCATAACTGGCACTACAAGCTCCGTCCTGTCACCAGCAGGCGCAACAGGGAAGCATTATCAGCAAAGCAAGTCAAGTTCTTGTGCTGAATTTGAACTGATAAAACTTTTTTTTTTTTTAGCTGTATCAGTTTTATCTAATCAAATAAAACCCAATTTGTCTTTAAAAATCATTCTGTCGGAGATTTGCATTAGAGAGTGTTAGCTAGAGTATGCAAACCAAGGCCTTGCCATTTGGGCAGAAAACTCATCATCACATTTTATAACATCTTTAGGGTGTTTTTTAAAAGGTATATTCCACAGAACTGTAAAAATTTTGAATGTAGACCATAAGAATTAATGTTTATATACCAGTTAGGAACATAATGTGTTTCTGCATACATGTACACACATTATCATGTCTTACATTTGCAAACTAGATTGTGTAAACAGTATAACTGAGAAAACCTGAAAAAAAGCTAGTCATTAAAATCTTTAAATTCTTGAGGTGGAAGATGGACAAAACAAAAGATGCCTCTAAACTATAGACATGACTGATGGTACTTAAGATGACTGTGAATAATGCATAAAGTCCTATTACATAAAGAGCAAGACACAGCAGGACAATTTAGTTACCTCTGTTGGCTTTTTCATCCCTGATCAAATTGCCTGACAAGAACAACTTGGGAGGCAAGATTTGTTTGGGCTCACAGTTCAGAGGTCCTCAGTCAGCCAAGTCCATTGCAGGAACATGGTAGCAGGAAAGCAGAGTGGAAGGGGGAAGGGGCTTTCCAGGGCTCCCCCAGTGACCTACTTCCTTCCTCTAACTAGGTCCCACCTCCCAGTTCTTCATCCAGTTTTCAGATTAATCCATCAGTGGATTAATCCAGTGCTAAGGTCAGAGCCCTTAGGATCCAGTAGCTGCCTAACCCGCCCCCCCACCACGGTAGTGCTGGGGTTTGAACCCAGGGCCTTGTGCATGCGAGGCCACTCTACCAACTGAGCTACATCCCCAACCCCAGGACCCATGCTTTTAACCCTTGAGCTTGTGGGCTGATGTTGCAGATCTGCAGCATAACAATGACCTTCATTTACAGCATTATATGTAGACTATCAGATGTTAAAATTATTATTAGTAGTAGTACAAGGGATTGAACCCAGCATGCTTATCTACTGAGCCTTATCCCAAGTCCTTTTTTGTGTTTTATTTTAAGACAGGGTCTTGTAGAGTTGCTCAAGGGCTCCCTGATGAGGCTGGGTTTGAACTTGCAATCCTCTTGCCTCAGCCTCCTGAGCCACTGGGATATTACAAGAATGGACTATCAGATTTTAAAGCTTTAGAATATATCAATAGTTTCATTGTGAAAATAGTTCATTTAACCAGAGTTATAAACCAAAAAGAGACTTTAGGACAAATATTTGAATTAAACCTAGCTATAAGGACTTAATTTTCATAACCAATCAAAAACTTATCAGCAGAAAACAGGAAATTGTCATGATAAAATCTTTGTTCTTGGGCTGGGGTTGTGGCTCAGTGGTAGAACACTCACCTAGGACGTTCAAGGCCCTGGGTTCGATCCTCAGCACCACATAAAACTAAACAAATACAGGTATTGTGTCCACCTATAACTAAAAAATAAATATTTAAGAAATTAATAAAATCTTTGTTCTTTAAACCATTTCTTTGTAAACTTTGCTAAAGCAGATCAGTATTTTTAAAAATCCTTATAGTTTTAAATATGAAGTATGAGATTCTGATTTCTTATCTGTGCATTATATATACATTTTTCCTTAATCACCCTTTCTAAGAATATTTACATGTTTTTATGAAAGATGTGAGTATCACATTGCTTTAATAGTTTCCGTTTACAACAGTGTCAGTTTGCTGTGTCATCATTGTGGGCAATGCCATGCTGCTGGATCCTCCCTATAAATGCTATTTAAGTTACTCTAAGGTTGCCGGGCATGGTAGGGCATGTCTGTAATCCCAGCAGCTTGGGAGGCTGAGGCAGGAGGATCCCAAGTTCACAGCCAGCTTCAGCAAAAGTGAGGCCCTAAGCATCTCAGTGAGACCCTGTCTCTAAATAAAATACAAAATAGGACTACTGGGAATGTGGCTCAGTGGTTGAATTTCCTGGAGTTCAATCTCTGGTACAAAAAAAAAAAAGTTACTCCAAGTTCTTCTAGAGCTAAAATAAAGCAAAGCAGAAAGGTGAAAACCATTTTCTGTATTACTCTTAACCAAAAGATATTCTTTATTTCCTCAACAACTTTCCCCCAGAAATTTCCATGCCAGTTATGTTCATTTGTACAAAATAGGTGTGTTCTGACGTACAGTTTACATTTGGGGGGCAAACTCTATCATTGCCAGGAAGGTGTGATGATTCCAAGGAATGTGAGAAGAAAGTGGAGATGGGAGCCGGCCACTTTGCCTTATCTTCAGGCTTTAGGGGATCGTCATCACAGAGCAACTTGGTTGTAAAATGAAGGAATATTCTCAACATCTGCAGAAACCCACCTGTCCATGGACATGCAGCCCATCCTGGGGGGTTCCCCTTCCTGTGGATGCTGTGTAGCCCTCTGTTTTGTCCTGGCCTGCCGCCCCAGAAGTACCTAAATCAATGTGGTGGTGTTACCAAAAGCACAATCCTTGTCCCCGTGCCAATCCAATAACTGGGACACGGCTTTGAGAAAATGAAAAAAATTTTATTGCTCTAATAGCAAAGGAGCAGCACAGAGGCTGTGATTCTGCCCATCAGAAGGGGAGCAGGGGCCTATTAAAGAGGTGATTCAGAAGCTAAATTCCAGGTGTTCTGTCTAGAGTTGCAATTCACTTGTTAATATGAGAGTCCTTTCTGAGATCATCTGGTGCCTCCCCAAGTCTGAATTACTTGTTCCCCTGTGGTGGGTGTGTCTAGAATGGGGAGGAAAGGTAATCCTGTTTTCCTGAGTAAGTCATGGTGGCAGAGCAGCAAGGACTTTATTCATAAAGCGAGCCAGAGTTATGTTGGGAGAAGAGATGTCTTCAGAAAATGTTTGAGGAGCTCCCAGAGAGATGGGGCGGGTGACTCAGGACCCCAGGATGGAAAAGAATTTAAGCACACACCAGTCCAAGGTGTAAATGGAGGTGTCTTTAAGAAAGCAGGTGCTCTTCAAGGAAGAACAGCCTCAGTCTCAAAGGAGAGATGTCTTTGGGTAAAGCAAGGAAACTTCCCCCCGAGGGAGAGGGCAGGCTCTGCAGAGGGAGAAACACCAACCTATTGGTACAGGTGTTCATATGTATAGGGGGCTGGTGCTTGGGGCTGGACAAGAGGCAGAGGCAGGTGGAGCTGTACAAGTCTATGCCAGTGCATTTCCTTGTTTTACAAGGGTATGGCCCAGTGCATGTCCTTCGACGTTTCCCACTGTGCTTTCTTTGTCTCAGTGGCTCATGGGTGTTTCCTTCAAGACTCAATATCTCTCTATACACCCTAAATCCCTGTCTCATTAACAGTCCAAACCCTCGGGTCCAGCCCTCCAACTTCTGTCTTTGGAACTGGAAAACAATACACTGGGGGTCTTTGCAGCCTGGGGGTTGAAGAACTTTGCTTTGAACCAGTTATTTAAGTCCAATACTTACTTTTTAAGCCTAGTTATTGAAAGAAGAGACATCTAGAAAACCTTAAAAATCTTTCAAGGAGCTGTGCTTGGAGGTGCACACCTATAATCCTTGAAACTCAGGAGACTGAGGCAGGAGGATCATTAGTTCAAAGCCAGCCTCAACGACTTAGTTCCTAAGCAACTTAGTGAAATCCCATCTCCATAAAAGATTGGGAGATGTGGCTCAGTGGTTAAGTGCCCCTGGGTTCAATCCCTGGTACAAAAAAAAAAAAAAATCAGTCATATAGCTGGGGAGTAGCTTTTAGGTCCACATTAGGCAGTCCTGGGCAGAGCATCCTCTCTATGGGTTTGTCAGGGTTCTCTAGAGGGACAGATTCAACAGGAAGTATAATTATAAAAGGGGGACTTATTAGGTTGGCTTTCTCGACCAGAAGCTGGATAGTCCACGATGGTCATCTGCAGGTGGAAGAACCAGTAGGTGTGCAGTCCAAGAGGCTGAAGCCCCAGCACAAGACGGACGAGGTGCTGCCCTGGTCTGAGACCAAAGGCTTCTGAAGAACCACTGACAAAATCTGCTTTGGAAGAGCAAGAGTCCAATATCCTCAGACAGCAGCAATCAAGAACCCATTCAAGAGTTGAGCTTGCATCTGCGGCTGCGTCCTTGTTCTTCCAACTTTTATTCCAACCAAGCCTCCAGCCCACTGTACGATGCTACCCATTTCAGTTGGCTATCCCACATGCAATCGTTCCTAGACACACCCTCTTGACATACCAATAATGCTCTTAATCCCTGGCATCTCTTAATCTAATCAAGTTGACAGTTCAAATTAACCTTTGCAGTGGGTAAAACTCCAAAGTCTGATTCCCAGTGGGGCTCCTTAATACCAGTTACAGCAAAGGCATCTCTGTTCTAACAACAGCCCGAGGGACATACTGATCCCCCCAAGACTGGCCAGACCCCTGAAGCTAGGAAGTGACAACCTTGAGATAGGTGAATGACTCAGTGCTCTAAAGTCAGCCAGTGAGCCCAACCCACTGAGAAGGCAGCCTTTAGTAGATGGTTCCATCAAGGTCGCCACAGGCACATGAACAGGGACGATCTTTAATACTTTCCTTAGCCCTTTAGTAACTTAATGCAGAAAATATAAAGACATTTAAAATTATATAAATCCTGAAGGGGAAAAAAGGTACAATGACATTTTAGATCTACATTTACTGCCAAAAGAAATAATTATTTTTCTAGTGAATAAGGTTTTACATTTAATTGAAACAAACTAGACTTTGGACATCAGATATAGCACAAGAATCATTTAATAGTTTTGAGGGACATTTCAAGAAGTCATTAAAGGACTTTGTTGACTAGAAAAATAAAACCAAGGTAGTTTGTGCAGATACAGTGTTATAGTTAAAGCTTTGTCCCAGGGTTTCGTAAACTGACTTCCAGACCACTCACGTATAATCAAATCAAGCCTTTATTGAAGCACACCGGTGGCAGCTGACCAGAACATAAAGCTGTTCCCCTGATCAGCCCCGAACAATTGCAAGGGCGCTCCTTATAAGCCTGAAAACCGCAAAAGGGATGTTCAGGGGGTCTAACCAATGCAAGCAAGCCAGGTTACAGAAGCGGGACAGTGCAGTCAAGCGGAGGGAAGCCTAACCAATCACAGTTAGCCCAGTCACCCCAGTTACAGAAACAGAGCCCCGTTACCCTAGTTACAGAAACAATGCCCCATTAGGTAGTTCCGTGTTCTTAGAGGTTTCTATAGCAAAAGGAAAAGAACATCTTGCCCCAGTCATGACTCTTCTACTTGGCATGGTTGTTTTACAGGATGAAGTCATAAAACAAAATGGAGTCACATTTGCTCCTACTATCACAACAGTATCATAAATGAAAAGTACTACAGGTAATATCATATAAACTCATTTTTAGCTAGGCACAGTTGTGCATTCCTGTATTCTCAACAATTTGGGAGGCTGATGCAGAAGCATTGAAAATTACAGTCAAGCTTTAGAAATTTGTCAAGACCCTGTGAGGATTAGAAAGTTTGGTGGTGCATTTTCAAAATGTAGTATTTTGCCTTAATTGGGATGTAAGATCCACTTGTAGCCATTTTAACTATAGCCCTTCCCTTTTGCCACCCCAATTTTAAAATTAACCAGTCACGTAGATTGTGATCCCAAGTTCTTATCAGGGCAAGGAGGAGCACTGTGTTAGGAATAAAAGCAGATGGACTGCCCACCCAGGCACAATTGCTGGCTGGATTTTCTTTGGAAGCACACCCTTCAGCAGAAGTAAATTTTGCCTTGTCCAGATACTTCTAAGCACATGTTTAATTCCTTGTGGTACCCCGCTATTTCTAATAACCCATGTCAAAAAAAGGGGGAGGTAGCTGAGGAGGTAGCTCAATGGTAAAGGATTGTTATACCAATACCGAGACCTTCAAATAACTCTCAGACCACACATTGCCATTCTAATTAAACCTTTATTGCTGGCCATCGGCAGACACTCTACTCTCTAAAAGCGAGTTAGTCAGAGTGGCATGCCCCCTTCAGTTTGGCGTCATATTTAAGCCAAAAACCCACAAAGGGACGTTAGGGGGGGTTAGCCAATGCAAGCAAGGCAAGTTACAGAAGCAGGAGATTGCAGCCAGGTGGCCAGAGGCTTAGCCAATCAAAATGAGCCCAGTTACCCCAGTTACAGAAAGAGAAGATTGCAGTTAGATAGTTCCGTGTTCTTGAGGGTTTCCACAACAAAAGGAAAAACAACTTGCCCCAATCATGACCTTTCATGTCCTCATTACTGGATTGACATTGGGGACGAGGATGGAGTTTTTGGTAACTCCTTAACCTCACCTTTCTAAGCCTCACAGCTGTTATCTATCAGTACATTTTTAGTTTTGAACTATCTTGCCTGATGTTAGGAGAGGTGCTATAGTACAGCTCACTCCTCTGCCTGTCTGCATGGTGGATGGTTCACACCCTTTTGTTCTCAGTCTCTTTATACATTTGCTCCCAACAGTGACCCCTGTAGATAGCACAGAAGTGGGCCTTGTTTTCACTGTCTGATGACCTCTACTTGGGACAGGGTCGTTCATTCATTCACATTTAATGTCACTGTTGATGTAGTGAAGTTTAGGTCTGCCCTTTTACATCCTTCTATTTCCCCATGTCTTTTTTGTTTTCCTATTGCTCTCCACTGTGTGTGTTTGTATTTTACTGGGAATTGAGCTCTTAACACTGAACGACATCCACTGCTCCTTTTAAAGTTTTATATTGAGAGAGGGTGAGATAAAGTTTCTGAGCCTGGCCTAGAATTTTTGATCCTCCTGCCATGGTTTGTACCAACATACCAGGCTACTGCTCTATTTGTTTTTGTTTTTTCATTATTTGCTAACATAGAATTTCTTCAATGATTTTTTTTTCAGTTTTTTATGTATTGTCCTAGTGATGAGTTACCATGTGTGAGAAATATGCTCACTTGTCCAAACCCAAAGAATGGACTTGTTATAGACATAGGAATTTCCAAGAAACTCAGGCAGTCTTAAGAACCCCTTCAAACCCGGATTCTTGCAATCAAGTCAGAAAGTGGGGGACAAGTCCACAGAGTACTGCATAGTGGCATACGTTAAGGGCACCTGAGTGGCAGCCCGCTCCCTTCATGCTAGGCACAGGAGCAGCAGGCCACTCACCCGGTAAGCACAGCCCTGGGCGTAGGATTATACACGTAGGACTATACACGTAGGACAGTGCTTGCTCCCTGCCCCCCCTCCTTGATTGGTTGCCACAAGGACAGTTGGCAAAGAATTGTGTTGGTGGCTGCCTATAATCTGCTTAGCTATAGTAGCTCGAGTCTATGTACATGGTAAATATGCATTAAAATCAGACCTGCTTCCTGCTTGGTCTCCAGGGGTCTTGAATCACTACTCTACAGCCACATTCTCCTCTACCCTGTTCCGTGGACCTCCTCGTTGGACAAGAGAGAGCCCATGCAAGAAAGAGTTCAGACATGTCACCCAGTAATAGACATGAGCTAGTTGAAGGGATAGAAAAGGAGGAAGGGGATACTTTCAAGGTAGAGAGTCCTCTGAGAAAAGAGAGGGACAGTTGCCTCTCCTGCATTCCAACTTTACTGGGGTTCCGGAAAAGTTTCCAGAGAGTCCTGCCCAGGTTCACCTCTTGACTTTTGACTGACTGCAGGGTGTCATCAGACTTTCAAGTCTCCACTGTCATGGCAACTCTATGTCACCTTGGCCCATGCTAAGTAGTCATAACTGGATTCTTAACCAAAGAATTATCCTTATCTTCCAAAATCTGGTCTTTTGTGAAAAGAATCACAAAAGTCTCTCCCTCCAAAGTAATCTGGGTTCCTCTTAGGTTGTTTTTGCCTGCATTTCTCCTGAAGCTAACAGGTAGTTTGCTGAGGAATGTTACATATCCTGTCCACTTAAGGCCAGGCAGGGTTTGCAGATAAATTGCTTTTTGGCAAAGAAAGCATGTTGGGGTCAGCACAGTGGGCCCATTTTATAGAACTGTTCTCTAAACCTTGTGTTCCCACAATTGTCATCTACCTGTCCCCTAACATACTGAAAGACAAAGGTACAGAGAAAGCGTAGCTTTTACTGACAGGCTTGCAAGATGGAACGTCTGGGGGAGCAGGCACACCCAGAGCAGTTATGATCAGCATTTTACCCTCTTGTACACAAGGTCCCCTAACCCTCCCCCATGCTCCTCATTGGCTGAGTACTATGGGGGTGGTGTACCATCTTCCAGATCATCACTTGGGTTTTACATTGGGTCACTTAAAGAAATATGCTGCCGGGCACAGTGGCACATGCCTATAATCCCAGCTGCTCAAGAAGCTGAGGCAGGAGAATAGCAAGTTCAAAGCCAGCCTCAGTAATAGTGAGGTGCTAAGCAACTCAGTGAGACCCACTCTCTAAATAAAATATAAAAAAGGGCTGGGGATGTGGCTCAGTGGTTGAGTGCTCCTGGGTTCAATCCCTGGTATCCCCCTCCCACAAAAAAAAAATCACACCTCTATTGTAACTAGTTGCCATTTTCTCTCCTGAAAATGTGCTCTCTGATGCTTAACTCTGCAGCTTAATATAAGACATTGCTGGTGCATGGAGGTTTTTCCACATTTTGTTTATTTTTGCTTTCACTTTGGATCTGCCACATGCACGGGCTGTTGGTGCTATTGTGCATTCACTTCTTGTCACTTTCCATCTGCAGTGACTCGTTTCTCTCTCTCTTTTTTCTTCCCCCTCACACCATCTTATATGTAATTTTGCATAACAATGAGGGTCTCCTACCATCTTCCGTGCAATTCCCCTTCTCACTCCCATTCCCACGCACCTCTAGACCCTATTTAATGGTAATCTTCTTCTCATGCTCTTCCTCCCTGCTCTGTTTTAAGTCGCCCCCCCTTATATCAAAGAAGACATTCTGCATTTGTTTTTTAGGGATTGGCTAGCTTCACTTAGCATAATCTGCTCTAATGCCATCCATTTCCCTGCAAATGACATGGTTTTGTTATTTTTTAGTGCTGGGTAATATTCCATTGTGTATAAATGACACATTTTTTTATCCATTCATTTATTGAAGGGCATCTGGGTTGGTTCCACAGTCTAGCTACTGTGAATTGTGCTGCTATGAACATTGATGTAGTGCAGCTACTTTTTCACATGTGTGAGAATATGGCTCTTTATACATTAGCCCACCTTGTCCATGGTGATACTGTTAGGTAAAATGAATTTGGGCCAGTTGTAGGATGTGAAAGACTTCACAAAATCTACATTAAAAGCAATTTATTTATTTATTTTTCTTTTACTTTCCAAGAGAGGGATAATGGACGGCACCACAGGCCATATTGGCCCCGAGTGATAAATGTTTGGGGTTTATATGCAGGCTCTATGGGCAGAGCTGAGCAGGGTTTTTGTTTCTTTCTGGTTTGACTATCAGTTGAAACCCAGGAAGCTGAGAACACTGGGTCAGCATCTGGGGGTATGTTGCTTTCCAGGCAGGAGCAGGTGGGTTTGTGGGGTTTTTTTTTTTTTTAATGTAGGTGTCTCTGAACGATTGACATGGGAAGAACACATGAGAGGGGGACTCCTCCTGAGGGACCAAGTGAGGTCAGTCTGTGCAATGGAGTGATGGGTGTCAAGGAGACAAATGAGCATGAGCTCACAGACATGTTATGGGATCCATGGATCCACGGATGCCTGAAGCCACAGATAACAGCAAACCCTACCTAGAGTGTTTCCTATACATACCTGCCTATGATCACTCTTTCTATAAAACCTCAAAGTCCTTGTCAGCCCCTGAAGACAGGGCTAAGGACAGGGTTCCCTTGTCTTCCTGGTGTAGCTGCACTGGTCAAAGTTCCTTTCCTGCTTTTCATCATGACCTTTTCTGTTTGGTTTTGGGGTAAACAGCTGACCTGACCTGTGGGATCGCCAGAGTCAGGCCACTGCCTAGGACTCCCTAATAGTAGAATATAGAACATCAATATGAAGCACAGGCACCCAATTTATTTCCACTGCACCTTGCTGTCCTAGAGGATTGCCTCCTTCCCCCCACCCGCCTTCTGCTGGGGATGGGACACTGAGCCAAGGCACCAACACCAATTGCTTCCTTTCATAGATCAGTATAAAGAGCAGAGGCCAGGGGGTGATGAGAATTATTAAAATAATTGTCAAATTGTTTTCATTTATAGATATCATATGTGTGATATATCTGATATCTTAAACTTGTTTCAACAATGTTGAGACTTGCTAAGTTGCCTGAGGTCACCCCAGCTGATACCATATACCGTATATCTGTATGTCTATATCTCTGTATCTCAAGATATCTATATCTCTAATCTTTCTCTTTCTCTGAGGTACTGGGGATTAAAACCAGTGGGGTTATACCTCTGAGCTAGGTCACCAACCCTTTTTATGATTATTTTTAAGACAGGGTCTCACTGTTAGCAGATGCTGACCTGAACCTTGGGTCTCTCCTGCCTCAGCCTCTCTGAGTGATTATTGGCATAGCTACAGCCATCTTACTTTCACCCAACCTCATTTATAACTAATGTTCCTATTAAGAAATAACTGCCATTTCTGTTCTTGAGAAATAGAAACTTTCCCATTTCTGTTCTTGAGAAATAGTAATTTGCTTTCCACAAATTCAGGTGATGCTTACTGTACCAACCACAAAGACTAACCCTGCCAGTAAAGGAACTCCTCCCGCCCACCACCATGACCTTGCCTATTAAAGGAACTCTTGAGAGGAAGCTGCTCTGTCCTCTCTGTGGGAGATGGCCTGTCAGCCTTTGCCTTTGCCTCTGATGTGCTTGTGTGATCAGTCCTGCGCCAGTTGCCATTCAATGGGGCTGTGCCTGGGATCCAGGCCCTCCTGTTGACCTTGCTCTCTCCTCTGGGGATCTGAGCTGCTTCAGGGCCCAGGACAATCACCACACACCCCCTTCCATCCATGGAGTGCCCGCCTACATCCACACACCAGGGGTATTTGGGTGAGTGACCCTGCCTTTACCTTCCCTGCATCCTGGTGAGTCTGCTCTGGGAGTCGAGTTCCAGCTAGGGTCTTGGTTCTCTGTAGGTTGCTCCCCGGGAGAGCCACAAAAGCCCTGCGTCCAGGCACTCTTGAAGCTTTTTGCCTGGGACTAGTGAAGTGGTGGGCGATGACACCCTTCTCTCGGTCCCAGAAAGGCTTTAGCATGGGGCAGTGAATCGTGTGATGATGGTCCCCCTTCCCTGCTGTCCCCTCTTTATTCTGGTTTGGTCTAGAGCTGGGCATGCCTAGCCCTAGCCACTCCAGACTAAAAACTCACCATGGGGACCCTCAATCCAAAATTCCATATTACCTCTCAGCTGCCTTCTCACCCACTTAGTCCTGATTTGTTTGGCTCCAAATCTAAGGGCTTATCAGCTGTTCAACTTTCCACCCAGTCACGGCCCTTTCATGATCTAAGTGGATCTAAATGGCCACCTAATGGCACCTTTGATCCCAACATCTTACACTGTTGTGACACTTGGGTAAGTGGAGGAGAGGCCCTAGTGGCAGGCTTTCTCTTCTCTTTACTCTAAGCCTTCCCTTTGCTCTTCTTGCTCCCCGCTCAGCTTTTACTTACCACCAAGGCTCCAGATTTCTCGAAAGACCCTACTCCTACACAAAGGACCCCGAACCCTCATTCGACCCCAATGATGAGACCCCACCTTAGCAAGCCTCACCAAAACCACCTGTTCCCTCTACATTACCATCCCGCCCACCCCCAGTCCCCGTCACTCAACCTCACACAGCTGCCCAGGAACCTGCCCCTTTACTCCCTCTCTGTGAGGTCGCTGGGTCTAGGGGGTTGTTAGAGTTCTATGCCCTTCTCAGTGATCTCTCTCAAATTGAACAGTGCCTGGGGTCCTTTACCTTCACCTCTGCCACATGTACCAAAGAACTACAAACACAACACAAGCCTATGACCTTACCTTTCATGACAGGCACATGATCTTATCCTACACCCTCCTCCCAGAGGAGCAGAGATGGGTCTGAGAACAAGCCCACAATTACGCCAATGAAGTCCACCAAACTACCCTGCCCACCCCATCGACACTGAAGCAGTCCCTGACCAAGACCCCACCTGGGTCTATAATTCCTCTGGGGGCTAAACAAGAAGAGACCAGTTCACCACCTGCTTACTGGCAGGTCTAAAAAGGGCAGCTCATAAAGCCGTCAATTATGATAAACTCCAAGAGGTCATTCCTGATAAAAATGAAAACTCATTTTCCTTTTAAAAAAATTTGCAGTTGTAGATGGATAGCATGCTTTTATTTTATTTGTGTACTTTTATGTGTGCTGAAGATCGAACCCAGTGCCTCACACGTGTGAGGCAAGCACTCTGCCACGGAGAAATACAGCCCAGCCCAACCCCTCTTCCTTTCTAAACCGCCTGACTCAGGCCCTGCCCCAGTACACCAATCGAGATCCTGAGTCACCTGACACCAGACCTACTTGTGACCCACCTGCTCCATTACACCAATTGAGACCCTGAGTCACCTGACAGCCAGACCTACTTGTGACCCACTTCTTCTCCCAAAGTTTCCCTGACCTTAAAGCTGAACTTGAGAAGCTAGAGCAAGTCCCCTCACCCCGCAGGCCCAGGGACTTGAAGTAGCCTTCAAGGTGTACAATGGTGGAGATGAAGGGCCCGCAAGGTCAAGTACCAAATCATAGTCAAAGCATTTCAACAAGTGACCACTGGAAAACCTACTGGTTCATGCTATGAATGTGGTCAATTGGGCCATTGGGCCAGTGCCTGCCCTAATCCTCACAAACCTCCTGTCCTTGTCCCAAAAGCCACAAGGAGGGTCACTGGGCTGTCAATTTCCCTCTTGCCCAGTGAGTCAGGAGGTCATATGATTCCACCACACTGCAGGCAGACCTTCTGGGCCTAGTTACAGATGACTGATGAGGCCTGGGGTCCTGACACCCGATGACCACCAGCAAAACACGGGAACCCAGGGTAATCATTGTGGTAGCAGATAGGCCCATCTTTTTTCTTCTGGACACCAGGGCTTCATTTTTGGTACTTGTCCAATTTTGGGGACCCAACTCTACCTCCACGACCTCCATTGTCAGGGTAGAAGGCAAACCGTACCAACCATTAAAGACCCACTTCTCACATGCTCCATTCACGAGATCCCTTTGTCCCACTCTTTCCTCATCATCCCCTAATGCCCTACTCCCTTACTAGGTTGAGGCCTTTTAAGTAAATTAGGTTCATCCATTTCCTTTATCTTCCTATGCAGGGCTCTTTCCCGGACTTGTCGCCACTCCCACTCCTCCTCCTCCTATCACCTACAACTACTCCCTCATTAACACCCTTACCCCCATCCTTGATCAATCCTCAGGTATGGGACATACACAACCCCTCTGTAGCCACACGCCAAGATCCCGTCCACATCACACTTAGGACCCACTCTCTAAGGTCCAGCTCTCACTTCCCACCGTCATGGGCTTCCAACTGACCCCATCCCACAAGGCCATTACGAGGGAGCAGAAAACCTCATTTCTCCCCTTCTGTTCCCACTACCAAGGCTGAAGTACTCTCATTTCTGAGATTAACAGGATTCCTTAGGGCTTGGATGCCCAACCATGCTCTGCTGGCCCGACCCCTTTACCATACCACAAAGGCCCCCACAAAGAGCCCCTCATCACACCCATCAACACCCCCTTTCAGGCCCTCCAGAGCCCTCCTGCGGGCCCCAGCCCTTCACTCGCCTGAACCATCCCACCCCTTTTTCTATAAGTAACAGAAAACCAAGGATCTGCCCTGAAGGCACGAGGCCACCAGGTGGGACCATCCTTTGTAGCAGTGGCATTTCTCTCAAGATGCCTTGCCCAGCAGTATGGGGATGGGCACCTTGCCTTCAGGTACTGGTCTCCTCAGCCATCCTAATCCAGGAGTCAAGGAAACTGACATCTGGGTCACTTCTGACAGTCCTCTCCCCACCACTGAACTGAATCACTCTCCTATGCGGGTCTTTAGACACTGCCACTTCCATATCCTTTCCCTCCAGGTCTCATGGACTGAGGGAAAGGATGTGGACCCCACTGTGACCTTCAAAATGTGTCCACCCCTCAATCCCTCTACTCTGCCTCCTCCTCCCAGGGACATGGATTCTCATCAGCCTCTCCATTCCTGCATAGGGACTAAAGAACAATTACTCTCCATCCCTCCCATATTCTGGAAGGACCCTCCTACACCTGGTTCGGGATGGGAGCTCCTTTTCCTATGAAGGCCTCTGAATAGCAGGCTGCACTGTCACCATGGCCATAGAGCTGATGGAGGCTAGCCCCTCACCTCCTAACACCCCAACCCACAGGCAGAACTCAGAGCTCTAACCAAGCACCTACCCTAGCTAAGGGGAAGTCTCTGACCATTTACACAGATTCCAAATACAGACACTGTTATCAGAATTTCTTGGGCAGAGGTTTCCTTTGGACACCTCCTAGGGACCCTTGTTCCCAGTCATTATCCTTTCCTGGGGCTGCCACAAGTGCCCGCACATGCCTTGTGCCCTGCATGATGCAGGGAATTTCAGGCCCTGGATCAGCTTCTCCTAGAGGACAGCCCAAGGTGTAGGTTGCAGCCTCTCAGGGGAGCAACTGGAGGCCCTGGGGCTGAGGAATCTTCTGGAACAGGCCTCATCTAGAGAGCTACCTCCTTGGGACATCGTCTCCCCCAAGCCCTGATCCAATTCCTTGGAGACAGGTGGACAGTGAGCCTATGGATGCTGGTGCTGAGGGGCCAGGTCAGCAGTGATTCCTGCCCTTGCATTCTCTCACAGTTGTGAAGGAGGAAAACTCTCCCAGAGCATAAGGACCACCCACCCCAGTGCAGTGCTGTGCAAACCTGAAAGCCTCGTAGACTGGAGTCATGGTCCAGGTCTCCTGGGAGGGTGATCATGGAGTGTTTCAGTGAGAAGGACCAGGTGGGAGATGTCCAGCTGGCAGGGACCTTACCTGCCCCTTGAGTCTGACATGTCGGTGCTCCTTCAGCACCAGCCCTTTCTGTTTATCACTGAAATGATCTGCTCACTTATTTGAGGCTCAGGTTTATTTATTCAGAGTCAAATATGATGAAATTATTAAAGAGGCAAGGAAAATTGGATTAAAAATCTAGTTATATTTCCATTTGTCAAAAATCCTAATTTATAGACAGGTGCAGTGGTGCACACCTGTAATCCTCGCTGTCTGGAGGCTGAGGCAGGAGGATTGCAAATTTGAGAACGACCTTAGCAACTTATGAGGCCTTATGCAACTTGGTGAGACTCTGTCTCAAAATAAAATATAAAAAGTATTGGAGATGTGGCTCAGGGTAAAGTGCCTCTGGGTTCAATCCTGGTACCAAAAAACATAAAACAAACAAACAAAATCCTAATTCACCTTTTGCTACCCCTGAGTATGTCAGAAAGTTTCTGAGATTCGGTCTTGTCTTTTCAGTGCTTTCAAATTGAAATTGAGGTCCTAGACTCCAGAATCCACTTAAGAAACAGAAAAACTCCATCTTGCATTATTGCTGTAGAACATGAATCCATGTTTACAAGAAAAGTGGTGGATAAATTTATCAATGAGGATCCACGGAAACATCAGTTTACAAGGTGGAGAATGTGACAGGGGATGAGAGCTCACTGTTGTTGTCTGGACTTGGCAGGTTCATGTTAACTGTGTGGTGTTTTGGTATCAGGAATGGAACTCAGAGGTGCTTAACCACTGAGCCACATCCCCAGCCCCTTTTAAATATTTTGTTTTGAGAAAGGGTCTTGCTAGGGGCTAGGGTTGTGGCTCAGGGGTAGAGCACTTGCCTAGCACATGCGAGGCCCTGGATTCGATCCTCAGCACCACATAAAAATAAATAAATAAAGATATTATGTCCAACTTAAAAAACCAAAAAATAAATTTATATATATAAAGGGTCTTGCTAAGTTGTTTAGGACCTCAGACCCCTGAGCCACTGGGGTTACAGGTATGTGCCACCACCCCTAGCTTCATGATGAATTTTAAGGACAATCTGGGCAATACCTGAAATACCCAACTATGATCATTTAATCAGTAAATGATTTAAAATAGTAAATGACACCTGTTTCTAAATGAGAGTGCTGGTCCCCTTCATGAGCACTCCCACAATCTCATCTAATTCCTGTTTCCTCCCAAATGCCTCCTCCTAGGGCCCCTGTTGAGATCCGGCCTTTTAGCTTAAGGAACTTGGGAGTTATATAAATACTTTGTCTACACTCGCTGTGTTCTCTATGATATTTTGGCTAGTCTTAGATGTGGCCTACTATTTCCACTTTTAGAAGTAGTTTTTCTTAAGTTCACCAACATGCACAGCAAAACTGGCCCTGAATTTTACAGAATTTACTAAAATGCTTGGTGTGTTTTCAGAGAGTGTAGATCATGGGATGTTCAGTCTCATTTGTAAGAAAGTGTTTTGTCTTTCCATTGATTTCATTGTATTTTATACCTCTCACTGTGTACCTTTTCTATTATAATCATTTTTATCACCCATTAGATGTATTTAGTTTAATTATTTTTGTGTATGTGTGGACTGCTGGGGATTGAATGCAGGGCCTCATGCATGCTTGCAAGTGCAGTACTACGGAGCTACTACCCAACCCAAGAAAATTAGTTTTATAGACTGTTTTTTATTGATTTACTTATTTATTGTGAAGGATTGAAGCCAGGGACTTGCTCATCTGAAACTTGCTCATGTTATCCTCCAGAAATTCCTTTCAACTTTGTGAAAGGATTTTGGAGGTGGGTGGGTGTTTGACTGGGGATTAAACCCGGAGGCACTTGACCACTGAGCACATCCCCAACCCTTTTTATTTATTTATAACCTTTTTGTAGTTGTAGATGGACAGAATACCTTTATTTTGTTTAATTTTATGTGGTTCTAAGGATTGAACCCAGTGCCTCATGCATGGTAGGCAAGTGCTCTGCTACTGAGAGACAGCCCCAGTCCCCCCATTTTTATTTTTGATTAAGACCAAGTTTCACTAAATTTCTGAGGGTCTTGCTAAGTTTCCAAGACTGGCCTCAAACTTGCCATCTTCCTGTCTCGATCTCCCTCGTTGTGAAATTACAGGTTCACACTACCACACCAGCAGTTGGAATGACTTTTAAAGATAAATCATCCTATTTCTCTCTAAATGGAAACAGTATTGAAAATTAGTTTCCTTGCTTTCCTCCATAGTTTTGAAATTTGTATCTATGACTCTTCCTTTTTACTTTAGTCTTGTATTACTCTGGAAAAGGTACTCAGTGTGTGATATTGTATATGTCTGCGAAAACTCCATGGCACAGCGTTTATTCAAGGCTTCATTTTCAGAGTGATTTTTTTTTCCTTTTTTCTTCTTTTCTAGTCTTATATTGTGTATTAGTCAGGGTTCTCTAGAGGAAGAGAATCAACAGGAAGTATGATTCCCAAAAGGGGATTTACTAGATTGGCTTACTCCACCAGAAATTGGATAGTCCATAATGGCCATCTGCAGGCTGAAGAGCTGGAGAACCAGTAACTGCACAGTCCAAGAGGCTGAAGCCTCAGAGCAAGAGGAATCATGGTGCTACCTAGTCTGAAACCCAAGGCTTCTGGAGAATCACTGGCAGAGTCCACTTTGGAAGCATGAAGAAGGGAGAGTCTGATATCCTCAAGTGAGCAGAGCAGCAATCAGGAATATTTGAGAAGAATCCAGCTTGCATCTGCTGCTACCTTCTTATTCTTCCAACTTTTATTCTATCCAACCTACCATCCTATTGGACGGTGCTGCCCATGCTTAGGGAAGGTCTCCACTTCAGTTCCCTATCCCACATGCCAATCATTCCTAGACACAGCCTCGTGGACACACCCAGAAGCCTCTTAATCATCAGCATCTCTTAATTCAATCAAGGGGATAATTCAAATGAACCATTACACATAGTATCCAACACCCCTTCTCTCCAGCTTCTAGTGTCCTCAGTTTTCAACATCTTGCATTGGTGTAGTACGTTTGTTAGTTACTGAACCACTATCCTACATTTGATGAAGAGAGTGGACGAAGCAACATGTTATCATCAGCTGAAGTCCACACTTTACCTTAGGGTCCTCCTCTGTGTAGTGTGATTGTGTGTGTCACGTATTCTGCATAATGTCATACAGAAGAGTTTCACTGCCCTGGGATCCTGTGGCTCCCCCTGTTCATCCTCCTCCCGTCTTCCTTCTAGCTTTGGGTACTTCTAGATATGGCTGTTGTAGTCACTGCTGTGAGGTTTTCTGTGCACATAATTTTCATCTCTTTTGGGTAGACACCTGGGAGTGTGATGACTTAATAGTAGAGTGTGTGGTGCGTACTTTGTACGAGCATGACAGACTGTCTTCCAAAGGAGCTGTTCTTGCATCAGCAAGAACAGAGTTCTTCTGATTCATGCTTTCACCATCTTTCGGTGCTGTCAGTGTTTGGCATGTGGCCCCTCCAGTGGGTACATGGTGGTACCTCATTGTTTAATTTGCAATTTCCTAATGATGTGCTGGTGAACATCTTCTCACACACGTATTTACTGTCTGTATTTATTGGATGAGTATCTTTCCAGATCTTCTTGCTTGCTTTCTTATTGAGTGTTCTTCATGTATTTCGAATATCAGTCCAGTGTCATTACGTGCTTTGAAAACATTTTGTCCAGTTCTCCAGCTTGTCTTCTCATCCTCTTAAGAGTATTTTTTGAAAAACAGAAACTTCATTTCAATAAAGTTCCATTTACCAGTGTTTCACTCACAGATCATGTTTTTGATGTTGCATATGAAGCCATCATGCTGAACTCAGATTTGTAAGTACTTCTGTGCTATTTTTGTGAAGTTCTAAATTTTGTATTTGGCTTTAGAATGTATAGGCATTTTTTTTTTTTTTTTTTGGTTCTGGGAAGTTAACCAGGTTCTTCTATGTTCTAGGTGGGTGTTGTGCTAGAGCCTACTTTTTGACTGATGCTCCACTGGCAGCTGACTTTGTGACTTTTGTAAAGTCAGTGTAATTCCTTTCTTTGCATGTTAATGTCCAGGTGCTTTGGCAATGTTTTCCAAGAGTCTTTCCATCAATTTTCCTTTGTTGAAGATCAGTCGACTGTATTTATATTGTGCAAAAACCATTCTGTCCAAGGATTGTAGCTTTTTAGTAGTTCTTAACCCCAGGTTTTTTAAGGTCCTGCAAATTTAGTGTTCATGACTGTGTTGGTTCTTCTGGGTCTTTCATTACTGAAAACATAACTTAAAAGATTTGGGATTTTATTGAATCCACAATTGAAATTTGTAACAATTGATAATACTGAGGCTTCCTATGTATGAACAGAAAACATCTCCATATATTTACCTTATCTTTGACACTCTCATTAGAAGTTTGCAGTTTTTGTTGTACAAATTCTTGTCAGGTTTATATATGAGTATTTCTTTTTTAATTTTCTTGGTGCTATATAAGTGGTGTGTGGTATTTTGTTTTTTGTTTTTTGTACTTCTTTGGAATTCACTGATGCTCTACCATCAGGCTACATCCCCAGTCCTTTTTATGTTTTTATTTTGAGACAGAGTCTTGCTAAATTGCCCAGGCTGGCCTCAAAGTTGTGATCCTCCTGCCTCAGCCCCCTGAGTGGCAGTAATCACAGGCATGGCCTCTGGGCCCAGCTTGCTGCTGTCATCAGTATAACAATAGTGCTATTTATTAGCCTTATGTTCTACAACCCCGATGTCATCTTGTTGATTTTCATGATTCTCTGGTGCATTCCACATACAGTAGAGGACAATGCTGCATCTCTATAAAGACATTTGGGTTTTTCTAAGCTCGAGTGCTTTTTTTATCATTCTTTTTAAAAAATATCTTTTTAAAATTGTTGGTAGACCTTTATTTTATTATTTATATGTGGTGCTGAGAATGGAACCCAGTGTCTCACACATGCAGGCAAGTGCTCCACCACTGAGCCCCAGCCTCAGCTCCCCCCAGCCTTTTTTTTTTTTTATTCTTGACTCTTTCTTTAACTATTGATGTAAGCATTTCATTTATTATTTGGGTTTTTGTTGTGATGGATAAATTTAAATGGTTTTTACATTTTGAATCAGTCTTACATAGCTGTAATAATTCCCTCTTGGTCATGGTGTACAATTCTTTTTATTTATTTTTTGACTCAATTATGTAATGTTTGTGCAGGAATTTTGCATTTATGATCATGATCATAAGAGTAATTCATAGTTTTCTTATTTTTCTATTTAATTTTGATAATATGGTAACCTATGCCTCAGAATGAATAGGGAGGTGTTTACTCTTCTGAAAATTGGTGGCAGCTCCTAAGTATTTTATGGGAGCCTGTATGAGATGTTGGAGCCTTGTCTTTCCTTTTTTAAAATATTTTTTTTAGTTATACATAGACACAATATCTTTATTTTGTTTATTTATTTTTAATAAATAAGGATCAAACCCAGGGTCTCACACAGGCGAGGCGAGAGCGCTGCCACTGGGCCCCAGCCCAGCCCCTGTCTTTCCTTTTTTTGTATAGTAATTAATTACTGATTCTATTTTTTTCCACAGGCATGGGCTCATCTGTTTTGCACACTTCTCCTTGTGTGTAAGTTGTAGGAGATTGTCTCTCTCAAAGAATTGGTCCAGCTCCTCTAATTTATCTAATTTGTGTCAAACTGATGTTCCTGATAGTCTTGAATCGCACGTGGATTCATAGCAATTGCGCTTTTAATTCTAATTAGTAGTTTCTCTGTTCTGTTTTATTTTTTCTTCAATATTATTGTATTATTTATACCTTTATTATATTTATTTATTCCAAATAACAAATTGATGTATTTATTTAATATGGTGCTGAGGATAGAACCCAGTGCCTCACATGTGCTAGGCAAGTGCTCTACCTCTGAGCTACAACCCCAACCCCTGTCCTCTGTTTTCTTAGCCTCATATCAATTTATCAGTGATGCTGATGTTCATGAAGAACTTGATTTTGCAGACTGCTGCGAGTTTCATGATTGCAATTTCATCAGCACTTTCTCTATTAATTACTTTCCTGTGTTTAATTTAGGTTTACCTTGCTCTTATTTCTCTGGTTTCCTGAAGTGGAAGGTTCAATAATTGCTTTTACCTCTTCTTTTCTGAAATGTGCTTAGGATGACTTACACACCCTTGAAGAACCACCTGTTCTGTTTTCTGCAGATTTCATAAGATGCCCTTTTACATTTCATTTCCCTAGAAATGGTAGACTTTTCCCTTGAGTTCCCTCTTCCACCCATGTCTGTTTAGAGCCCAGTTTCCCCTCCCATTGCCTGGACACTTTCTAGCTGCTTCTGGTCTGGGTTCTGCTTTATCTCCCATATTCTTTGAGCACACTTGGGATTTCACTGGTGTTGCACATTTGTTGGGGTGTGGTTTATGGCTTAGAATGTGGCCTGTCCTGGGGGGTCTTGCTCTGACCTGACAAGGCTGTGTGCTTCGTGTTGGCTGAAGGCCTGTGAAGCCTTCCTGTCTGCTTCTCTGCTGTGAGGTCTCAGTACTGACACAGTTGTGCTGGAGCCTCCCAGTGTAACTGTGGATTCTTCATTGTCCTGGGCAGTTCTGTATGTCTCTGCCTGGTGTATTTTGACTTTATTTCAAGGGCATACATATTAAAAATTTGAGACAGTTAATTTAAAGTTTAGCCTGGGATGGGCACAGTGGTACATGCCTATAATCCCAGTGATTTGGGAGGCTTAGACAGAAGGACCACATGTTCAAAGCCAGCCTCAGCAACTTAGTGAGGCCCTTAGCAACTTAGAGAGAGCCTACCTCAAAATAAACTAAAAAGGGCTGAGGATGTGGCTTGGTGCTTAAGCACTCCTGGGTTCAATCTCTGGCATGAAAAGAAGAAAAGAAAGAAAGGAAAGAAGGAAGGAAGGAGAGAGAGAGAGAGAGAGAGAGAGAGAAGAAAAGAAGAAAGAAGTTTAGCCTAGGGATAAGACAGCTCTCCTGGGACCCCTGAGCTCCTGCAGCAATTAACAGAAATAAGGCTCCCCCCGCCCCCGTCCCCTGCTCTGACAATCAGGGAGATGCAGATCAAAACTGCACTGAGATCCCATGTCACCCCAGTCGGAATGGCAGCTGTCAAGGATGCAATAGTAAAGAGTGACAGAGAATGCGGGAGAATGTGCACTCCTCCACTGCTGGTGGGACTGCAGATCAGGGCAAGTGCTCTGAAAAGCAGTGCGGAGATTCCTCCAAAGCCTAGGTGTGAGGACTACCACATGCCCCAGCTATTTGTCCAAAGCCTCCTAGAGTGATGCAGCCCCATCCATGTTTATAGCAGTGCAATTCATAACAGCCCAGCTATGGAACCACCTAGGTGCTCTAAGCAGATCAACGGACACAGATGCTGTGGTGGCCGTGGTGCATGTGCCCAGTGGCCCTACAGAGGACTGGAATCATGGCATTTGCTGGGAAATGGATGGACCTGGAGACCATGATGCTCTGTGAAATAAGCCAGACTCAGGAAGTCCAGGGCCCAAGGTTCTCTCATAGGCAGAAGTTAGAAAAAAGGGGGAAAGGGAATTTTTAAATGGGGGATTGCCTGAAAATAGAAGGGAGACCAACTGAGCAGGGGAGGGAGGCAGGCGGCCTGGGAAATGTAGAGGAACCGCGTGTGCATGAGCTGCCATGAGCCTGCTTGTGTGTGAGTGTGAGGAGACAGTGAAGCCAGTGGTGCTAGTACAGGGGAGATCAGCAGAGCAGAGCAGCAGATGGGGCGGGAGGGAGGAGAGGGAAGCACCCAGGAAGGAGTCGATCCCACTGTATGAACCCCACTATGGTTTCTTTCTCATGAGTCCCACTATAATGTATGATTATAATGTGCCAATAAAAGTTTATAAAAGCAAAGAGTGGACCTGATCCCAGAATCACTCTCGAGCTTCCTGCTCTCAAGATGTGATTTTTCTAATGTTTTGAACAACCAATAAAAAAAAACTACAGAAAAAAGAAAGATGTGATTTTTCCTTCCCACACACTGTACCTCCCATGCCAACCTCCACAAGGTGACCAAGCCAAGGGGTCCCTTGCAAGTACCAAGACATGCTGTTTGGACTTGCTGCCTCCAAAAGTGTGAACTCAAAAAACCTCTTTTCTTTATAATTAGTCTGCCTCAAGTGCTTCTTATGGTAATGAAAGACATAATAATACAGGTAGCCCCATAATGGCCCCCCAAACGTCCACATCTGAATGGCTGTAAACCGTGAGTATGTTATGTTACCTGGCAAAGGGGAATCCAATATGCAGATGGAATTAAGTTTGCTAACAAGTTGACCTTAAGGTGGGAAGATTACCAGGGCTCACCAAGTAAGCCTAGCATGATCACAAGACTCCCAGTAAGTGGACAATGAGTTAGAACAAAGATTCAGAGTAACCCCACGAGAAAAGGACACAGAGGGAAGAGCCACTCTGCTAAGATGTGGACTTCAGACGGTGACTCATATTTGACCTCAGAACTTTAAGAGAGCATGTTTTGGTTGATTTTAGACACTTGAAGCCATTTATTATGGCAGCCTTGGAAAATGCAAATAATCAGAAACAACCGATTCTTCAGGAAATCAAAGAGCTTTTAGAAAATATTGTGGATCACAAACAAAAGTCTGAAGAAGGGCTAAAGGGCTGGACAAGAAGGACAACTTGAAGAAGAGGAGATGAAAGGGTGGTTTGCAAATGCAAAGAGCACCCTCCAGAAAGGAAGAGCCAAGTCAGGGAAGCAAACAGACGCTTGAGCAGGGCACGGTGGCCACACCTGGGACCCCAGCACGTGGAAAGCTGAGGAAGGAGGATCACATTGTTTGTCAAAGTCAGCCTCCCCACTTGGTGAGGCCTAAGGCTGTAAATAAAATATAAAAAGGGGGGGATGTGGCACAGTGGTTAAATGCCCTGGGTCCCCCCAAAAAAGAACAGTAGAGTCTGCCAAAACATTCAGCACTGGAGCAGGACCTGGCCATCCAACAAATGAAAAACAGAACGGAGGAGCCGCTCAGCGGCTCTCAGACTCAGAGGCAAGAGGCCCAGGCAAATCACCTGCTGCAACATTGGCAACCCAGGTGCTGGGAGAAACCCATACGAAAAAAACGGGGACTTCAGCAACAACTGGGCAGCCAAGAATCCTGCAGCATAGCTGTCTGTTGCTCTTGTTCACTGAGCCCACCCAGCCTCCTCTTGGCATCTCTACCCTGTCATCTTCTTCATCATCAGGTGCTGGGGATGGAACCCAGGCCCTCCCACAGGCTTCGCTCTTCCTAACTCTGAGCCCACCAAGCCTCCTCTGAGTGACCTTCTGTCCACTGCCCTGCCTGCTCCTTGGCTATGAACCTCCACTGTTCTTGTCATACTCCTCTCCCCTGCTTAGGCACCCTGTGGCCACAGACCCTGTTAAAGTCCTTTCCACAGTGTCAGAATATCTTTTCCTTTACTAGCCATGGTCCTCAAGTTCTTCCTGGTCCTCTTCATGGTCCTCAAGTTCTCCAACACAGCTCTGCCTGTTGGAGGGGCACAGTGAGGAGATTTGGCTTTACATGGTGCATTGTTGGCACTGCCCTTGGTGTCTGCTCAGTAATAAATGTGTCACTGTCCTGGATGTTGAATCTAAGGAAATGACTATTATTCCATGTGAAGGTTTAAAGCACACGGCAATGTGATGACTCTGCTTTGTCATTGCTTCTGTTCTTCATTATTGAGATTCTCCAACCAAAACCAAAGAAAAAAGGCAGTGGGCTGGAGCTGCTGGGCAATGCCTCCCTCGCCCACCTGGCTCTCCTCCCTCTGGAGCGGGCTGTCATTGACACTGCTGCCCATCTCCACCTTGTCCCTGTGTGTGTCTCTCACACCCAGGCTCCCCGTGCACACCCTCTCTCTCACACACTCTCTCTCTCTCACACACACACACTCTTGCGCACACACTGGGGGTGCAGCTCAGGGTTGGCACACCCCTGGGTTCAATCTCAAGAAAGAAAGGTAGAGAGAGAGGGAAGAAAGAAAGGAAGAGAGGGAAGGGAGGGAAGGGAGGGAGGGAGAAAGGGACAATTACAGCGTCTGTGTGGCCCAAAGGTAGAGCATGAGGTCCTGGGTCTGACTCCAAGCACTGAAATGAGAACTCCCTTACACCACAGTAAGCATAAATGAGACTCCAAGTCACATGTCAAGTGCTGACTCCCAGGTGGAGGCATTAGGAGGTGAGGCCTTTGGGAAGTGACTGGGTCATGAGGCTGATTAGTGTCCTTATAAGAGAGACTCTGGGGAGCTCCCTTGTCTTCTTCTCTGGGTTAGGACACAATGGGAAGATGGCCATGTTGTGAACCAGTACTTAGAGCCTCCCCTGACACCAAATCTGTGTCTACTTGACCTTTGATTTCTTATCTTCAGAACTGTGAGAAATAAATCGGTGTCTGTGAGCCACCTGGAACTCTCTACCTGTGGAGGCTCTGGGACTGACCCTAGCACCACACACAGGATGACGGCCTATTCATGGCAAGCCACCCAGTCCATGGCAGTGGCTTCCCCAGCCCACGGGTTTAAGACACGGCATTGGGAGAACGGGTCGGTGAGGACAGAGGATGGAATGGGTCTCTATGCAGTGTTACTTTGAGTGCATGTAAGAAAAGTCATCTGGTCACAAATGGAGTCGGGCCTGCCATCTGGATTCCAGGGATCAGCAGGCATGACTGCCTTTCCTGGACATCTTTACTTCCAGAAGGAGGAGCATGGCCCTTCTTGCACACTCTTGCTGGTGGCTTGGGCTGTCAGAGACCCACCATGCTGCTCCAGGGCTGTGGAGAGAGCCCCTCTGTTGCTTGAAAGCTAAGCCAAAGATAGGGCTTGGGTGCTCACTGTCCCCACAGGCCATGTGTTGGAGGCTCTGCTAGGGGGGAGCCCTTGGGAAGGAGGGCCTGGTGGGAGGGAGTTCAGCTATTGGAGGTGTGTGGGAGGGGACACAGGGACCCACAGCGCTGTGCTTTTATTTCTCTGGGGACCCTGAGGAATATAGCCTGGAGCCCTGACCATCCCCTCCCTGCGACCCCCACTCCCCAGCAGTCTTACCTTGGCCCAGTGCTCTGGAGTGTCTGAGGGAAAGGAAACAAACCTCTGGGCAGAGGAAGAAGTGACACAGCCCAAACCTGGGTTGGGGGAACCCCTCCACGGGGTTGCCTGCACCCTTCCCTTCATAGTGGAGCTCAGGAGCACCAGGGTCAATGAGCGTCCACGTGCTCAGAACTGAAGAGATGTAGAAGCCACACCCTGGAGACCAGCGTCCCAGCTGCACAGGATCTCAGCTCTAAGAAGTATCTGGGCCCTCTATCTGCTTCTGCATTAGATCTGTCGTCTAACCACACAGCCACAGCCTGTCGAAAACTCCAGTACACACTGGTGAAAGTGAAAAATGACTCAGGGTGTCCCTGCTACACTGAGAGCTGTAGGTGTGGGAGGGTAGCAAGTCCACTGCTCCACCTCTCTATCCCACGACAGGGTTCTGCATTAGGTGGCCTCCTACCAACAGTTGTTAAAAATCATGTCCCTCATAAAAGTACAACATTGTAACTAGGCAACTAAAAATAATACTAATTTTAAAAACCATTGTGGAGAAACTAGCCCCAAATCAAACTTTCTGCTAGGGCTTTACAAAAAAATTCTGGAGAATATGCTGGGGACGTCAGAACTGAAGAGAAGTTGTGAGCCTTCACAGAAGGGTGGCCAGGGTCGTCTTCAGAGAGACTGAACTGCAAGCATGGGTCCCACTCCATGGGCACGTGGCCCTCTGGGGAGCGGCTCTGTGGGCGTTGAGCTGTTTCTCCTGGGGAAAGCATATCTGATGTGCTCCCGGGGGCAGCACAGCCCTGACTAGGTCTAGGGCACACAGTCTGTGCTCAGGGGGCCGCGGTTCTTCCCGGTCTCTAGCTCATTATGAGGAAGCAACAAAACTATTGCAGAGCAGGGAGCCCGTGCTGGGACCTTCTGAGGATAGTGCTCTGCCCCCAGGGTCCTCCCTTGGCACCTGGCTCCTCGGGCTCCATAGCCCATAGGTACTCTGACTACTTCATGCCATGGGACACACCTTCCCTCCAGGCTCAGGTGTACCCACCGCAGGTGCAAGGTTGTCAGATGCAAGGTGCTGCCCCCTGTGAGCTGGGGTCCTACTGAGCCTGTGTTCCACTTCAGAGCTCCAGGGTGACTTTTAATCTTTAATGGTTTTTTTTTTAACTTTTCTTTTTTCTTTCTTTCTTTTTTTTTTTTTTTTGAAAGACCAAGAAGTCACACTTGTTTGTAAGAACAGTGGCCAGAGGTGCAATGACCAGGCAGGGACTATTCATATGGGTTAGATGTTCTTTGAACAGAGTCTGGGCCTTGGGTACCTCCTTCGTGCTTAGTCATTGTAACAATGGGTGACGGGAACAGAGGTAAGAGTCATGAAGCCACATGGCTCTCCTGTGGAACTAGGTGGGGAAACAGGGGAGGATACTGTATTTCTAACTCATCTTCTCTCCCCAGGTGAGCATTCCAAATGTCAAGGATCTGCCCAGTAAGCAAAATACCTCAGTTTATCCCAAGGTTGAAAACAAATGAACTTAAATCACCACATCACAAAAGGCAGCTAACTTGAAGACTAAAAATGTCACTTGGAAATAAAGGTGGGGGCACACAATGGAAAAATGGGGCAGAACACAATGGAGAAGAGGGAGAGGTGTAAATCCAGCAGCCTACACACCACATATGTCAGAGGAGCAGGCTCCCACACACACGGGCTCGGTAATACCAGGCAGGCTATTTGTTCACAGTATTAAAGGGCATCTAGAATTTCGCTACAGTAAGGAATTGAAAGTTGCCTGAAGAATGGGCACAGAAAGGCTGCGTCCGAAGATGGCCTGTCACTCAGGAGGGTGGAGCTGCTGGGCCTTCCTGTTGACCACTGTATTTCGAAAAGTGCAGAAGGGGGAGGGGTGGCTTTAGTCACCTGATGTCATTCCTTTCCCTGGGTCTTTTGTCTCATCTCATCTAGCTGTCTCTTCATCTCTTCTTCCATCCTTCGAATGTCGTCCATGGTCAGGTTCACCCACTTATGAGCCAACAGAACAGCTTCCTGTGGAAGTTTGTGAACAATGCTTCTCTTTGTTCCGCAGGCCCAACCACTTGAACTTGACAGTGACCAGTGTGTGTGTGCACATATATGGGCAGTCTTTCTGATTTACAAGTTCTTGCTTCCACTTTGGGCCCAAGGGTCCTCGGCCTGTTTTGACAGACTTGAATGCTGCAGGGTCTTCCTCTGCCCTGTAATCCTTGCTAAGTACTTGACTTTGCTCTTCAATGTCTACATATATGGCCTCCACGTGTTTCCATGTCTCGGGCTACAGTTTATGCACATTCTCCTGGGTGCCAAGATCTGGTTTGTGCCAGGTTTCAATTTTAATCAGAAAGTCCTCTTTCATGTACTCATTTGTAATAGCAGTTCTGCAATATGGGTAGGCATTCCATGTTTGTTCATGTATATTCAGGGGCCAGCATTCGAACAAATGTGGGTACCCTGCTCTTTAGGTGGTAGACCTTGTGGGTATACTGGCCTTTCTCACCTTCCTTCTCATAGCGTCCACTCACTAGGGCCTCCACACCTTCACCACCACGAGTTTCATTTTTGCTAGCCTTGGCCACAGAATACAGCTGCCCCACTTGATGCTACAACTACCCAGATCCTTTTTTTGGCTTTTCACTATTAATTTATGACAAGCATTCCACATCCACAATTCTCTCCAGTCAAAAATTCTTTGAGACAATGCTGTCACCTTGGCCTGTTGGAGGATGGAGTCATCTGACTTGACCATCCTGTGAATGGCCCCCAAGACAGTGTAGGTTTTATGTTGGCCATTAAACCTGCCAGTGACCATGTCCACTTCCTCCACGTCCATCTGGATGGACAAGTGGTCCTTGGCACCAATCATGCTGTTGCTGGTGGTGCATTTCCACAGCACATACAGGTTCATGAACTCAACCATCTTGTTCTGGACATTGAACTGTGCCTGCTGCCTCCACCAAGAGCACTAGCACAGAAGGGAGGAGCCAGGTTGAATTGTGCCCACTGGAGCGTGGAGACCGTGTAGAGAGCTGGAATATATCTGGAAGCCAAGGTCCTACTGGCTATCTTTGGTCCCTTTGGGTGATTTTGTCATTCTGCTGACCTACCATTTTTTGTGACATCTGGATAAGTGTATGATAAGCTCAGCAGACCTCTGGCCTTTCCCACTGAAAACTAGAAATGGGACACACCCAAATCCTGCAAAAGATTCCTCCCATCTTAACGAAAGCCATCTCTGAATCGTGGATTTCTCCAGCTCTTTGCAGTCTGACTAGCTGAGAGCCCCACTCCTTCCTTCTGGGACTAAAAAAGCATGTGTAGCAGGCTCTGTGGTTCATCCTTGTAATCCCAGAGGATTTGGAGGCTGAGGCAGGAGGATCATGAGTTCAAAGCCAGCCTCAACAATGGTGAGGTGCTAAGAAACTGAGTGAGACCCTGTGTCTAAATAAAATCAAAATAGGGCTGGGGATGTGGCTCAGTGGTCAAGTGCCCCTGAATTCAATCCCCGATACTCTCCACCTGTAAATGTGTGTAATTGCCTTCAATGGGAACATGTGTATTTTGGGAAAGCTTAAGCTTGAGTTCACAGAGAATGGTTGTTCATATTTGGCTCAGAATAAAACATTTTCTTATTTCCTCAAAGCAGAAGTATTGCTTTCTCTGGACACTCACAACCCAGCAACACCCCAGAATGCCAAGGGGCCCAGCTTATCCCAGGGTTGTGCCAATCTTTCCCTGTTAGACATTTGTTCATACTCACTGTATTACCAGGGCAAAAACACAAAACCACCACGTGACCATTCGCAAACACACAGGCTGATACCAGAAAATAAATCCAACATCTTTATTCATTTATAAGAATTTGTCAGTAATTTATTTTTTTTCTTTTTATTTCTTTTCTTTTCACGTGTGTGGAGCTGGGGAATCACAGGAACTTGTGCATGCCAAGCAAGCATTCTACCTCCTGGGAAAACCCCAGCTCCTGTTACTAATCTTAAAATTCTCTTTTAACAGCCTGGTGTAAGCCAGGCATGGTGGTGCACATCTGTCATCCCAGTGGCTCTGGTGGCTGAGGCAGGAGGACTGCAAGTTCAAAGCCAGCCTCAGCAACTTAGCAAGGCCCTTAGCAACTCAGGAAATCCTGTCTCTAAATAAAACACAAAAAAGTTGGGGATGTGGCTCAGTAGTGAGCACCCCTTGGTTCAACCTCTGGTTTAAAAAAAACAACAATAACCAAATCAGGTATAATGGTATGTACCGATAATCCCAGCTACTTGGGAGGCTCAGGCTGGAGGATTATGAATTCAGCCTGGGCAATATAGTGAGACCCCCATCTCAAAATTAAATACCTTTCAAATAATAATTTAATCATATGACCAGTATAATCATAACATGATAAATACTCATCTCTGTGACCTGTTATAAATTGAACTTACAAGTCAAATCCTATCCCCAAAACCTTATTAGGAAATAGGGTAGTTGCAGGTGTAAATAGCTAAGGTGATGTCATAATGAACAAGTTGATCCTTAATCCCATGACTGATGTCCTTATAAAAGGAGGAGACAAAGACGCACAGCTCAGTTGGTTCAGGTGCTAACAGAAACCAGGGCCCTGGAGGGCTCCTAAATGGAGACTGTCCTCACAGTCTGAAGCTGAGAAGTCGAAGAGAAGGTGCCATAGACACCTGCCTGGGCGGGCTGCTTCCTGTCTCACAGATGGCCACCTCCTCTCTGCTCACTTGGTTAAATGTGTTAGAAATACCAGGTTCCGTTAAGAATCAGACATAGGCTCTCAGAAGTAGCTGGGCAAGGAAAAGTTTACTTCTGCAGAAGAGCACGCAGCTGAACAAAGTGGCAAGCAAGCACACTTGGATGGGCAGTCCCCCTGATTTTATCCCCAACCCAGCACTGATGGGAGGAGCCTGATATCAAGAAGAGCCTTTGCTGCCCCCCACCCCTTTTCTCTACAGCAGGAAGTTCTTCTGGTGGGGGGAATGTGTTTCGAGGCAGACAGTTCTTACTTCTTTACCTAAGTTTCTATTTCTAAACAAGGATCCCTACCTCTGCTTTCTGTTGCTTTTCTCTAGTTAACCTACATGTTAATGCTTTGCAGGGTGGGAGAAGCACACCTCGAAAGAGGAACCCGGAGGAAGAGGAAGGAAGGAAAGATGGCTTTGTGGTCACTCTGGGGTTGCTGGTGGCAATGGTGTGGGCTTTGCCACCCTCTGGGGATGACAGCCATGTAGGCCTGCTGCTCAATTCCACAGGCACAAGGGGGAGCGCGTGATTCCTCTTGGGGGAAAATACACCCCTGGTTCAGCCCGCCCTGCCCCAACAGCTCTCACAGGCTCCCCTTTCAGAACCGGCAGGTTCCGGCTCACCACTGTGACAGACAACCCGTGTGACCCGCATGCCTCTGGGTCTGGCGTCTGGCTTGCACCTGTCTCACTGGTCCCCCACACCTTCCAGGCTTCTGCAGGGTCCCCCACGCCTTCCAGGCCTCTGCAGGACCACTGAGCCATACCCCACCCAGCCTGGGGCCTTCAGCCCTGCATCTCTTCAGCCAGCCCTTAGTGACTGCCTGGAGCCTGGGCTTTGGTTTTGGCCCCAGGCTAGGGAGGGCAGAGAAGGCCCTGGTGGGATTCACCCCACAGTAAGCTGCAGGTGCAGGACATTGCTGGTCAATATATTTTTAAGCATTTGCCCCACCTAAGAAACCTTACCTTTAGAATAGGTATTCTTTATGTGTGTGTGTGTGTGGGGGGGGCACTCCACCCAGCCCATTTTTGTATTGGATTTAGAAACAGGGTCTCACGGAATTGCTTAGCACCTCCCCTTGCTGAGGCTGGCTTTGAACTCACAATCCGCTTGTCTCGGCCTCCCAAGCCACTGGGATAACAGGCGCGGGACACACAACAGCAGGGCTAGGTATTCTGACTTTTGATAAGGGCGGGCATCTGGCGTGGAGCACAAAAGAAAATGCCAATCCTGGGTGCAGCTCAGAGTAGGGCGCTTGTGCTCTTACCTACCACGTGCAAGACCCTAGGTCCAAACCCAAGGGCTGAGAGGAAAAGAAGACCTCACCACTCCCCTTAGGGTTACCTGTGCGCCTTAGCCTTTCAGTTCCTGTTCAGGCCCAGGAGCCTAGGGCCCACCATTGGGCTACTGCCCCTCCGCCTGGGCAGTTTTTCTTCTGTCTCTGATGAAGGGTGGAGAGTTCCCCGTGAGAAGGGGAGGTCAACTCAGGACCTACGGGTTCAGGTCGCATGTGGTGCAGATGCAGGTCCAAGGCACATACCGCTCATTTAGGAAAGCTGGTAACTATTCAGGGCAGAATGGGGCTGCCTCCAGAGGACAGCAGCCTGCGTCAGGGGTGTTTATGGAGGGCCAGGAGTAGGGGCGGTGCTACAGGTGGAGCCAGGTGGAGTCACACGGTTCCCTGCCAGTTTTCTCTGCACTTGTGCCTTGTCCCAACACAAGTCCAAGATTTAAACTTTGCATTGTATTATAATGAATCAGGTTTTGATTTGTGTGAAAAATCAGTACTCAAATCTTTAGAAAAAAAAATTTAGAAATGGTGGTTTAACTGAGTCAACTGGGATACTCACAAAATCCCTCTTACACAATTCATGTTCCATAAATGCTTTGCAACTTCCTCTGAGGTTTCATGACCTGTTTAAACCTGCAACTTGCTACTTATGCCGGAAGTTTTGCCCTGTATGCCTCTGCCCCTCCAGGAACAATCCATCATTCTACATTAAAACAAAACAAAACAAAACAAACTATATATCCATCTATCTATCTATATATACACACACACATATATTATGGATGTATACATATACACACACGCACACTCAACAACTATTCTATATGTACTTTCATGTTATTGAAGGTGACTGGGAATATTAAATGATTTGTCATGTTTTTTTGCATTCCATGGGCTTTTGTACAATACCACTACTTTCAGGTTTAAAACAGAACCCCCAAATGAAAGGCATTTCACATTTTTTCTCTTTATTAGGGATTTTTTTCCTGATGAGTTGTTTGATGTTTTATAATGTAACTAATGAAGTAAAGGCTTTCCCACATTTTTACATACGTGGGCCATCTCTCCAACATGAGTTCTTTCAAGCAATGTTGTTTGATGTTTTATAATGTAACTACATGACGTAAAGGCTTTCCCACATTTTTACATACATGGGCCATCTCTCCAACATGAGTTCTTTCAAGCAAATAAAAGTGACTAGATGTAGTGAAGGATTTCCCACACTGCTTACATTAGTCAGGTTTCTCTGTAATATGAGTTAATTCATGTGTGTAAAGGTAAACAGAAGTAGTGAAGGCCTTCCCACATTGTTTACAACGGCAAGGCTTTTTTCCTGTATGAAATTGTTCATGTATGTGAAGGGAAAAGGAACTAGTGAAGGCTCTCCCACATTGTTTACATTTATAAGGTTTCTCCCCATTATGAAATCATTCATGTCTGTGAAGGTGAGCAGACCTAGTGAAGGCTGTCCCCCACTATTTACATGCATAGGGCTTCTTTCCTTTATGAGTTCATTCATGTGAATGAAGCTATCTGGATCCAGCAACGACTTTTCCACATTGTTTACACTCATAGAGCTTTTCTCAAGTATGAATTCATTTACGTATTTAAACATAAGAGGAAGTAGTGAAGGCTTTTCCCAATTATTTACATTCCTAGAGTTTCTCTACAGCATGACTTTGTTTATGTCTTTGAAGATAAGAAGATGTAGTGAAGGCTTTACCACATTGCTTACATTCATAGGGCTTCTTTCCTGTATGACTTCGTTTATGTCTTTGAAGGGAACTGGAATAAACAAAGGCTTTCCCACACTGCTTACATTCATAGGGCTTCTCTCCAGTATGAGTTCGTTTATGTCTATGAAGGTAAGAGGAACAACTGAAGGCTTTCCCACACTGCTTACATTCAAAGGGCTTCTCTCCAGTATGAATTCGTTCATGTTGGCAAAGGGAAGTTGAAGAAACAAACACTTTCCCACACTGCTTACATTCATAGGGCTTCTCTCCAGTATGAATTTGTTTATGTCTTTGAAGGGAACTGGAATAAATAAAGGCTTTTCCACATTGCTTACATTTATAGGGCTTCTCTCCAGTATGAATTCGTTCATGTTGGCAAAGGGAAGTTGAAGAAACAAAGGTTTTCCCACATTGTTTACATTTATAGGGCTTTTCTCCAGTATGAATTCGTTTATGTCTTTGAAGGTAAGAGGAACAACTGAAGGCTTTCCCACATTGTTTACATTCATATGGCCTCTCTCCAGTATGCGATCGTTTATGTACTTTAAGGTAAGAGGAACAACTGAAGGCTTTCCCACATTGCTTACATTCATAGGGCTTCTCTCCAGTATGAATTCGTTTATGTGTTTGAAAGGAGTAAGTAAAAGTTTTCCCACATTGCTCACATTCATAGGGCTTCTCTCCAGTATGAATTCGTTTATGTTGCTGAAGGGATGTAGAAGAAGCAAAGGCTTTCCCACATTGTTTACATTCAAAGGGCTTCTCTCCAGTATGAGTTCGTTTATGTCTTTGAAGTTGAGAGGACTGAGTAAAAGCTTTCCCACATTGCTTACATTCATAGGGCTTTTTTCCAGTATGAATTCGTTCATGTTGTCGAAGGGAATTGGAATAAACAAAGGCTTTTCCACATTGTTTACATTCATAGGGCTTCTCTCCAGTATGAATTCGTTTATGTGTTTGAAGTTGAGAGGAATGAGTAAAGGCTTTCCCACACTGCTTACATTCATAGGGCTTCTCTCCAGTATGAATTCGTTTATGTCTAGAAAGGTAAGAGGAACAACTGAAAGCTTTCCCACATTGGTTACATTCATAGGGCTTCTCTCCAGTATGAATTCGTTCATGTTGGCAAAGGGAAGTTGAAGAAACAAAGACTTTCCCACATTGTTTACATTCATAGGGCTTCTCTCCAGTATGAGTTCGTTTATGTGTTTGAAGTTGGGAGGAATTAGTAAAGGCTTTTCCACATTGCATACATTCATAGGGTTTCTCTCCAGTATGAATTCGTTTATGTTGCCAAAGAGAAGCAGAATAAACAAAGACTTTCCCACATTGTTTACATTCATAGGGCTTCTCTCCAGTATGAATTCGTTTATGTGTCTGAAGTTGAGAGGAATGAGTAAAGGCTTTCCCACACTGCTTACATTCATAGGACTTCTCTCCAGTATGAATTTGTTTATGTCTTCGAAGGTAAGAGGAACAACTGAAGGCTTTCCCACATTGTTTACATTTACAGGGCTTCTCTCCAGTGTGAATTCGTTTATGTGTTTGAAGATGAAAGGAATAAGTAAAGGTTTTCCCACATTGCTTACATTCATAGGGCTTCTCACCAGTATGAATTAATTTATGTCTACGAAGGTAAGAAGAACAACTGAAGCTTTTTCCACATTGTTTACATTCATAAGGCTTCTCTCCAGTATGAGTCTGTTTATGTGTTTGAAGATAAAAGGAATAAGTAAAGGCTTTACCACATTCCTTACATTCATAGGGTTTCTCCCCAGTATGAATTCGCTGATGTCGCTGGAAGGAAGAACAATATATGAAGGCTTTCCCACATTGTTCACACTGATAGGGTTTCTTTCCATTATGAGTCCATTCATGTGAATGAAGCTGACTGGAGGTAGCAAACACTTTCCCACATCGTTTACATCTATTAAGCGTCTCTCCAGTATGAAATCGTTCATGTATGTGAAGGTAAGAGGAACGACTGAAGGCTTTTCCACATTTTTTACATTCATAGGGCTTCTCTCCAGTATGAGTTTGTTTATGTCTTTGAAGGTGAGAGGAACAAGTGAAGGCTTTCCCACACTGTTTACATTTATGGGTCTTCTCTCCAGTATGTGTTCGTTTACGTATTGGAAGATAAGAGGAACTAGTGAAGACTTTACTAGATTGATTACATCTGTAAGCTGTCTCTCTGGTATGAGATTGTTGAAATTTTTGAAAACACAAGGAACAACTTAACTCTTTTCCACATGTTAGACATTCATAAGTTTCAACTATAGTGTGCACAGATGCTTGTCTTTGAACACTTGTGTGAGAAATTAAAGATGTTTTCTTCTGTTTAAGTTCATATGGCTTCCCGGCACTCAACTCATTCTCATACAATTTGTTTGCAGAGTGAGATATAATGTGCCTATTAAGGAAAAAAAGATATATAAAGACTTGTCAATATATACTACTCACATGGACTTACTCTAATGGGAAAGTCCTGGTGAAGACTAAGATTTAGAATCTCACACTGAGTACCTATTTAAATTTTTCCAGAATCTACCGTATGACTTCTGTTTAAAAAAAAAAAAATTACATGGATATTTATGGTTGGCTTATTAACACTTTTATATATTCATTAGTCAGTATGGCACGTACACTATTACCAATGTCAGGGAAAATACTGATTTTCTGTCATGTTTAAACTGTTTGAAAATAAATATAATGATGACTTTGCAACACTGCTTCTCATAGATAGTACTAAAATGGTGGTATCATAAGAGCAGTTAGTTTGTTAGCATTGTCAACAAATCAATAATTTTTGAAAATATGAAACATATAACTTACATTAAAGTTCTGGTTAAATAGGAATAACTATAATTCATATCATGGTTGTTTTCTCTGCTTGTTTGTAAAATTATAAGACATGTTACAATTCCATCAAGATACTGTGTTTCTTCTAGTGAATACAAATTACCTTAGATCTCTTTCAGTATTTCTGTTCTGATTTTTCCACTTGTCTCCTAAAATGTAGACAAAGAACAATCATGAATCATTATGATTTTAAAATAAATTATGGGATTTATAATATGGAGTGCTCTAATGCAAAAATAAAAATGAAGAAAAAAGAGAAAAATTATGGGATTCATGCTCAGAGTGAAATGATATTAGGCCCATTTTATTCCCCAAAGTACTCCCTTTTCACATTCCAAATCCCTGAGGAAAAAAAAACTCTCACTTGGCAGGCCCAGTGTCCCACACATATAATCCCAGCAGATTGGGAGGCTGAGGAAGGAGGATCTCAGGTTCAATGCCAGCCTCAGCAACTTATGGAGGCCTTGTCTCTAAATAAAGTATAAAAAAGGGCTGTAGATGTGTGTCAGTGGTTGAACATTCCCAGATTCAATCCTTGGTAAAAACAAACAAACAAACAAAAAAACAACCTCCCAGTTTCTCAGTGATTGACTATATAATGAAACATCATCTTTACCTATAGAAGCCAGGTTTCTAAGGACTTCTTGCATCACGTCTCTGTGGAGATTCTTCTGGGAGAGATCCAGCAAAGCCCACTCCTCCTGGGTGAAGTTCACAGCCACATCCTCAAAGGCCACTGAATTCTAAAATATTCCAGAAAAGAGTAGTGCATGCCAGGAGAGATTGACAGCATGAGGGCTCTATTCTCATCATAAGACACATTTGCACATTTCTGTGATCTCCAAATATTCATTCCATGATTTTGTCTTCAAAACTTGTACTCATTGTGCACTCACTTGCCCAAACAGAGGCATATTAATACAAGACCGGAACTATCCAAAAAAGGATGAGCAGAGCAAAACACCCTTCTCCTTGTGGAGTCCAGGGAATAAGGTATGCTCCTGGGTCACCCCAACACCTTTGTGAGTGCATATTTAATTTATGGAATAATGAAGCCCTACTACCTTATGTGCAAAAGAGAGTTAAATTGCTGGGTGCAGTGACGCACACCTGTAATCCTAGTGGCTTGGGAGCCTGAGGCAGGAGGATCGTGAGTTCAGAGCCAAAAAAGCAAGGCACTTAAGCAACTCAGTGAGACCCTGTCTCTAAATAAAATATGAAATTGGGCTGGGGATGTGGCTCAGTGGTTGAGTTCAATCCCCACTACCAAAAAAGAAAGAAAAAAGAAAAAGAAAAGAGAGCTAATATTAGTCCTCCTAACAGTATGTACACTTAGAAGTATCAGCTGACAAGTTGGAACTTTGCTGGTAGGGGGAACTAAGGTCATGGGAGGATCCCGCCAAACTATGCAGTAACATTGAGTCATAATGCTGAGACTATAGGTAAAAAACACGATCTTTACTGAATGTATGCCTTCCTTCAGAAACCCAGTTATTTTGTTCCACTCATACCTTAGAACTCCTAGTCAGGGAACAAGCATGGGAGATGGGGCAGCTGCCCCTGCAGCAGTTTTGCCTCTTACCTGAAATTTACCATGAACTGCAGAATGGTGATTTTTCTGACTATTCCTACAAATTTATAATATTTTTCCCTTTAGAAACACTGCCAGTATCACAGTGAAGATCTCGCTCTCGCTCTCTCTCTCCCTCTCTCTTTCTCACACACACACACACACACACACACACACACACACACACACACACAGGCTCACTGCTTAAAGCACAGGAAGAAGAAAGATGGCATTTTTCAGTATGCCCAGAGAACTCCAACCTTCCTGGCACTACATTTAGAAGAAATTATTTCCAAAGACTAAATCACCTGAGATGTTATAAGTCAAACCTTCTGGGGAAAAGAGAAACACCAACCTCCATCTGCCCCCAGTCTTCCTGTCTAATCAGAGAGGAGGAAAGGCTGAGAAGTACTCATGAAAAATGGCCCTAGCAGGACTGGAATATGAGACCTGCTCCATTCACCAGGTCCTTTCGATGCAGCAATGGAAACAGTAGCCAGGAAAATTATGTAAGGAGAAACAGTGAAAAAGAGATGCACCCAAATTGGAAAGGAAGAGTAAAACTATCTCCCTTCACAGATAATCAGTTCCGTAAGTGTATGAGCAACCTGAGAAAGGCATTCTGGAAATAATACCAACAATTAAAACAATGTCCCAAGAAGGGGGCTTATATACTGAAAACTACAAAATGTTCCTAAAAGAAATGAAATAAGATACAAATAAATAAAAACATACCTGTGTCATGAGCTCAAAGTATTACCATTTTAAAGACCACCCAAGGAACCTGGGTTGAGACACAACACCCTTGCCCTGTGGCAGCAGGACCTCAAGCTCACATCCAAGGAGTGAGGCAGTGTCGGCCTCTGAGCACAGGAAAGGGAAGCCATCAGGATCCTGCTGCCACTGACCACACACTGGGGGAGCAATGGCAGGAAGCTGCCCGAGTTATACGAAGCCTAGAAGGATTACCACAGTCTGCCTGGGGCCCATGCTGGAGGAAAACTGCTTGGACACACATTGACACAGAGAGATGGCCCCAGATGTGGCAGCTCCCTGCAGAAGGCTGGGATGAGAAGTTGCCCAAGTCCCCTGGAAGCTGAATGGGAAGGTCACTGGAGGCAGCAGGAGGTGGGTCAAGGCAGAAATTTGTTTGCTCTAAGGCAGCAAGCGGAGAGCAACAGCTCCCATCATGTGGTGTTGGGGCCAGACCTGGGGAATGCTGGGCACTGTTTGGACACCAGTTGGATGCTGCATCAGTCACTCAGCAAAAGAAATGGGCACCTGCTGTTGATGACCTGGGACATCGGAAGTTAAAAAAACCAGAGGACTAGTGAAGTCTTTGTATTCAGGACTAAGGACCCCGGTGAGTCATGTTGGCCAGGGTGGGGGGACATTTCTGCACCACAGATGGGCCTGCAGAGAATCCACAGCCACAGGACCTGTCCTCAGACACAGCCACCAAGCTCCCTGCCACATTGAAAAGCATTCTGCTGAGTAGAGCAGGTACTTACTGACCCACAGTAAATATGATGGAACCTAACAAAGTGCTGCACCCCTGGGCAGTCAACCACCAGCCCGGGGGATGGCCCACCAGAACTGCCCAGTGGATGTTCACAGCAATTAGTGGAGTGCCTTATGTCCCAGCATCTCTGGAAGGACACAAAGTCACAGAGTGACAGACATCGTCTATATGTCCCAAAATATAATGAAATCCAAACTGAGGTTCAGCAAGACTTTTCATCACCTTGACATGTTTTATTATAAATAACTCTAATGTCAGCCTTTTTTTTTTTTTTTGGTACTTTGTGTTGAACCCAGGGACACTTAAACACTCAGTTACATCCCTAGCTCTTTTTAATGTTTAGAGAACTGTTGAATGAAATGGAACAAATTATGCTATGTGCTGTATAAATATATCACAGTGAATTCCAATGTTACATTTACGTATAAAGCATATCAATTCAAAGTGAGGAACACAGATAGGGCTGGGGCTGAGGGAACACAGATGTGTCATGTTCAAGGGACTGATAATCAGCCTACCAGCTGGACATCTCCCACCTGGTCCTGCTCACTGAAACACTCCATTATCACCCTCCCAGGAGATCTGGACTATGACTCCAGTCTATGAGGCTTTCAGGTTTGCACAGCACTGCACTAGGGTGGGTGGTCCTTATGCTCTGGGAGAGTTTTCCTCCTACACAACTGTGAGAGAATGCAAGGGCAGGAATCACTGCTGACCTGGCCCCTCAGCACCAGCATCCACAGGCTCACTGTCCACCTGTCTCCAAGGAATGGGAATAGGGCTTGGGGGACACAATATCCCAATGAGGCAGTTGTTTAGATGTGACATGTTACAGGAAATTCCTCATCCCCAGGGCTTCCAGCTGCTCCCCTGACAAGGTGTGCCCCACACCTCAGGCTGTCCTCTAGGAGGAGCTGACCCAGGGCCTGAAATTCCCTGTACCTACAGGGCACAGGGCAGCGGTGGGCACCTGTGGCAGCCCAGGAAAGGCCAGGACAGTGGCTCAGGATATGCTACCCTGTGAAGTGTCTAAAGGGAAGCTTTGCTCAAAGACATTAAGGCATCTGTGCTGGGAGAAGACAAAGGACAGTGGAGCTCCAGGTGGCCGCTCTCTACTTTCCCCTCATGGTAGATATTCACAAACGGGACACAAATATTTAAAAAAGTATCCTGCATTACTGAGTGAAAAATTGATAATACTGTGCCCACTTGAATGTCTTGAGTGGAAGAGTTGAAAATGGTGTGAACTGGAAGAGGAGTTGGAGTCTGGAAATGTGAGAGAGAGGTGCAAGCTTAGGGGTCTACTGCCAGCCCTAAGAGGGGCTAGCCTGGGGCTAGCAAAGTGAATTGAGACTGTGTTTCAGAAACACGTGGAACATGGAGTGGGAAAGTGAGTGACTCCTGGGGGAGGAGGAACAGTGACCCCTAGACCAATAACCTTGAACACAGGAACCCCATCCCTGAGTAAGTATCCCATGAAAAGGGTCTGCCTTCATTGCACACTGAGAGACTAGGGCTGGGTCCAGCTGGGCAGAGAGGGTTCTGCCAAAGCGGCTGCAGACCAGGCAGCACATTGGGAACCCACCTGCACCAGCCCACACCATAGCCTGAAGGCATCAAGGGCTGAGCTGTAGCAGCATCTGACTCAGGTCTGGGCTGGCTGACTCTGGAGCTGACAGTGGAAGGCCAGAGTCCAGCCACAGCTGATTCCCACCAGTTCTAACCAGCCCACCTCCCTGAGCAGTCCTCAACCCACACTCACCATTTCCTGCCTTCTGGGGAGTCCTGACATCCTTCCTGAGGATCTCATAGCACCTGCAGGTCACAGGGAGACAGATCTGAGCCAGAGCCACTTGGGTCTCACACAGCAGAGAAGACACAGTCCTGGAGATGGATTCTGAGCTGCACAGGGTGAGAGACAAAGTCCTGTGAGACTGTGGAAGGCCACCCTCCCACCAGCTGCCTGCTGACTAGTTGATGAACCCAGCCTAATTCCACCTTATGATTGGGAGCCATCTCATCACAAAGTCATGAAAAGTTAATTTCTGTTTTACCAGAAATTGCTGAGATTTTTAAACTTGTTTGGAACTCCTTCCGGTGCCTTGAACTCATCCATGCCTGGGCTCCCCCTGACCAGATAACCACCCTCTCTAAAACCTTAGTGGCACCTCATAAATCCTGGCTCCCCTTGACCAGATAACAACCCTCTCTGAAAGCTCAGTGGCACCTCATAAATTCTGATGTTGGGATCTGAATTTATTCCCTATCTTAAAATATCATGCCATGTAGATCACTAACCTGCTATCTGCCTTTGTATTATGCTTGTCAAAATCCTGTTACCTATAAGTTCTCAAGACACCCCCCCTTTGCAAATTTTTGGTGCTATAAAACCTTGTTCCTTGAAAACTGGGGGGCTGTTCTCTGGCCCAGGTTTTGGGTGAGAAGGCCACTGGCAAGCTTTTGTGTACACAATACAAGCTTGCTTTAATTTGATTTAAAATTGGAGTTGGTGGTCTTTTCTTGTGTCATGGTTCAACATAGGCAGGGCTCCAGAAGACCCCTCTCTCACCCCAGGCCACATATGCATATTTCGGGACCCTGAGTAACAGAATATGTATCCGATTTTTAGATAAATAAGGCCAGAAGGAAAGTTTCTTGGCAAAAGCTCTTTTCAGGCAGGGTTTCTTTCCTGCAAGGGGACTGCCACACCAGGGGAATATTTCCACTTGTTCAGAACTGACCCCAGCTTTCTAAAGCAGGCCCTGTTGTCTTCCTGCTCTCAGGAGGCCCTTTCTGCACCTTCAGCCTGGACACAGTCACAAGCATATGTGAGGAATTACACACTTGGAGTGAGGAATTACACACATGATGTGAAGGGAGCCAACCATGACCTCAGAAAAGGTGGGTGCCAGGTCAGGCCAGACTGGAAAGGAAGGAGATGGGCATCCATCTCACTAGGGAGAGCCTGGGGATACTAGGCAAGGCCACCTCACACTTGACTTTGTCAAGTCATTTTTCAGTCAAGCAAATAGAAAGACAACAAGGAAATACAATTAAGTGCATGAAAAATTAGTTACATAGTAATAAAATGAATTAAAAATAAAGAAAATCAAACTCTTGAACCAGCTCAGGTAAGACGTCAGTTTCACCTGCAGTTCAGAATGAAAACCCACTTGCAGAGGAATATACACATTCCACACTGGAAGCCAGAACCTGACTGCTGAAATATGACCCTGAGGGAAGACACCAATGACACTGGCTTCTGTGGGGGCCATGCAACACTCTCCTGAGTCCATTCCCTCCAGGGTGCCCCCCTTTTCACTGACCAACACTAGCTATTCAGACTGGAGGGTGAGGCTATTAGTAAGAAACACCTGGCTCCTTTTGTTCACATAGTAAGTCTTTAATAGCCTGCTTACTGTTCCTTTCCTCAGATGTGCTCAATGCATTCTTTAAAGCTGTAGGAGGGGGACTTGGATACAGCTCAGTTGGTAAAGGGCTTGCCTTGCATGTACAGGCACTGGTTCAATCCCCAGTGCCACAAAAACAAAACAAAAAACCCAAATCAGCTGTAGGAGAGAGGTATTTTTTAAATCAACCCCTTCCACAAACTCTTCCAGGAAAAGGGCATTTTTTTGCCTAACAACCACTAGATATTCCATTACCCTCTGGACATTCCTTTAGTCTACACAGCAGAGAAGAGTTCAGGTTTTTTTCTTCTTCTCCTTCTTCTTTTTGTGGGTCTTCATAATTGTAAAATTTATAGTGGAAGGGAGAAGATCAGTAAATGCCCGTAAAAATGAATTCTCCTGAGTCTCTGGTACAGAGCAACTGAGAACTTTAGCACTTGCCAATCCAGCCACCACGAGGATTGGCAGATCCAGGAGGTGAGAGTTGATGTGCTGGACTGCTAGAAACTCATGGAGAGAGGTCTCCAAGGACCCAGGTGGGAGGGAGCTTTGTTCTCAACAGTATTTACCAGGTTCATCACTAACATGCACACTGGGAAATTAAGACCAGTTTGACCCATAGATGACCAAGAAAAATAAAAAGGACAAGTACTTAAGGAATCATCTACTGAGGAGAGAAATCAGGGGGACCCCTGAAGCCTCCATCTCCTGCTGATAACCATAACCAATATCAGAAGTCCTCCTGTCCTCCACACCTATCCCCAAAAGGCTGATCATATATACCAGCTCTCCAAGAGAGGCCAGGGGGAAGATTCAAACCAGTTAAAGCACATACTCCTTTCTCCCTCCAAGACTTAAAATAGGTAAGAATCAACCTAGGAAAGTTTTCAGAAGATCCAGATAAATATATTGAGGCATTTCAGAACTTAGGCCAGGGGTTTGATCTCATCTGGAAAGATATTATGCTATTCCTTAACCAAATTTTAACCTCCACTGAGAAGGTCACCCTAGAAGTAGATAAACAGATAGGGGATGACCTACATCTTGTTCACGGCCCAGCAGCACAAACGAGAAGCAAACCTAATCATCAATCTGGAGCACAGGTAGTTCCCAGAACAATCCTGCCTGGAATCTGAGTGATGAGCAGGATGCCTTGAATATTAGACATTTCCAGATGTTAATCCTTGAGGCCTCAGGAAAGTCCTGCCATTTTCATGAAGAGACTCAGGGAGGCAGTAAGAAAACACACCACCCTGGATCCTGAATCTATAGAGGGCCAACTAGTTTTTAAAAATAAATTATTAAAGAAAATAAATAAAAGATAAATTTATTATTCAGTCAGCCCCAGGCATTTGGATAATATTACAAAAAGTGGCATACGGCCCTGGTCAAATCTCGTGTGATACCCTCTGGCTTTCAACTTCTGACTTTTAGAACAGATGTTAGTAGGAAAATAAGGAGAGAGCCTAGAAACAGGGAAAGGTGAAGCACTGGTCATAGACCTAAGAGGAGTGACCTTCCTGGATGAAAAAAAAAAAAAAATGGAGTGCACCCTGAGCAACAAAATGTACTTGAAGAGGAAGGACATTTCAAACAGAATGCCCACAGGTGAAACGGCCACACTTGAAGCCCTGTCCTAAATGTCAAGGTAATTGTTGGAGGAATGAATGTCCCTGGGGCATAAGTCTTCTAGGCCAGTCCCCTCCACACTGGCTGGCAGAGCCCTAGGTGGATTCCAATGGCTCTGGTAACTCCTATCACCATGAACGAGCCCCAGGTATGCTTCTCTATAGGGAGCCAAGAGGTCAGTTTCCTCTTGGACACCAGTGCCAGCTTCTCTGTAGTCACCTCTTAACTTAGACCTCTTTCCTGTCTGATGGGTGTCAGAACAGCCAATCACCAAAAAGTTTATTCCCTATCTGAGTTATGAGAAGGCTTTGGAAGCCTTTGAGGCATTAAAAAGGGGCCTTACTTCCAGACCCTGTCCCCAACTTACCTATGGAACAAAATTTAACCTGCTTATCACTGACAGAGGAAAAATAACCCTAGAACTAGTCACAAAAGGGCTGAGGATAGTTGGTAAAGTGCTTACCTCACATGCACAAGGCACTGGGTTCAATCCCAGCACAACACACACACACACACACACACACACCACCCACATAGACAACAAATGGAATATCTCAGTAAGAAGCTTAACACAGTAGCTTCCTCCTCCAATAAAAAGTAATGTCTCATAACTTTAGATCAGGCTCAGCTGAGGATAGGTCTGAGACACAAAGGGGGAAGAAAAAAAATAAAAAGTGTCTTTTACTGAACTCATGTTAGTCTGAGGCAACAAGTAAACTGTATGCTGCTTTACTAAGATAATTAATGACTGTGTCACTTGTTCTAGGACTCTTTTTTTAATTCTATACTTTTGAGCTCCTGGTTTTATGGTGAAATTCACATTTTGTTCCTGCATAGCTAGGTTAATATGTTTTCCTAATCAGTCCTATTTTTGTTCAACTATACAGTTTTTGTTTGTTTGTTTGTTTTGTTTTTACACACCGCTTTGATCAGAGGAAATTGGGAAGGGTTAGCTCCTAATCTAATAGGTTTTAAAAACTACATAGCCGGGAATGGGGTTGTGGCTCAGCAGTAGAGCATTTGCCTAGCACATACAAGGCCCAGGGTTTGATCCTTAGCACCATATAAAAATAAATAAACAAAATAAAGGTATTGTGTCCAACTACAACCAAAAAGTAAATATAATGCACCCCCCCCCCAAAAAAAAACACTACATGGCCTGTGTTGTTTGTCTATGTGTGTACATGGGTATATTGTCATGTCTACATGTATTTGGGTATCAAAATTGGTATATGGATAAATGAGCCCTCACAAATTAAAATTTTTTAAAAAAGAAAATGCATCCAAATATCTTTAATTTCTGTGATTGAAAAAGTTTAATTTAAATCAGGTAAACAAATGGAAGTAAAGTCACAAGTTTCGTGAGGTGGTCCAACAACTAATAATATGTTGATATCTTAAAAATGTCTAATATCCATTGTTTCTAGGATTTTTCTTCAACAAGGAAGAGAAAGCTAATTCTGTTAAATACACTTGTTTGAAATCTTGAGTTTTGAAAATGAGTGAATTAGATTTGACATATATGGTATTAATCATAAATGTGTTTATTAGAGACATCTAATTAATTTACAAAGTTAAAATGCTGTTAAATATAACATCAAGTTCTCTTTTTTAATTTTTTATTTGTTTTAATTATACATGACAGTAGACTGCATTTATGCACTATGATATATCCTACATAGATGGGATATAATTTCTCATTTTTCTGAGTATACATGTTGCAGAACCATATTGGTCATGTAGTTACATATATACATACAGTGATAATGTCTGTTTCATTCTACTGTCTTTCCTATCTCTACATCCCCTCCACTTCCCTCCCATCACTTCCCTCTATCTAATCTAAGGTAACACTATTCTTCTCTTGTGCCCCCCACCTTATTGTCAATTAGCATCTGCATATTAGAGAAAATACTTGGCCTTTGGTTTTGTGGAATTGGCTTATTTCACTTGGCATGATATTCTCCAACTCCCTCCATTTACAGGAAAATGCCATAATTTCACTCTTCTTTAAACTGAGTAATATTCCATTGAATATATATACCATATTTTCTTCATCCATTCATCTATTAAGGAACACCTAGATTTGTTCCATAGTTTAGCTATTGTGGATTGAGATGCTATAACATTGATGTGGCTGCATCACTATAGTATGCTGATTTTAAGTCTTTCGGGTATAAAAAGAGGAGTGGGATAGCTGGGTCAAGTGATGGTTCCATTCCAAGTTCTCTGAAGATTCTCCATACTGCTTTCCATAGTGGTTTCACCAGTTTGCAGTCCCACCAGCAATGTATGAGTGTACCTTTCCCCCCACATCCTCGCCAACACTTATTGTTGCCTGTATTTTTTTTTTTAAAGAGAGAGAGGGGGAGAGAGAGAGAGAGAGAGAATTTTTTAATATTTATTCTTTTTAGTTCTCGGCGGACACAACATCTTTGTTTGTATGTGGTGCTGAGGATCGAACCCGGGCTGCACGCATGCCAGGCGAGCGCGCTACCACTTGAGCCACATCCCCAGCCCATGTTGCCTGTATTCTTGATGATTGCCATTCTGATGGGAGTGAGATAATATCTTAGAATAGTTCTGATTTGCATTTCTCTAACTGCTAGAGATGTTGAACATTTTTTTATATATTTATTAATCGATTGTATTTTTCTTCTGTGAAATGTCTGTTTAGTTCCTTAGCCCATTTATTGATTGGGTTATTATTATTATTATTATTTGGTGTTAAGTTTTTTGAGTTCTTTATATAACTTAGAGATTAATGCTTTATCAGAGGAGCATGTGGTAAAGATTTTCTCCCAATCTGTAGGCTCTCTCCTCACATTATTGTTTCCTTTGCTGAGAAGAAGTTTTTTAACCTGAATCCACCTCATTTATTAATTCTTGATTTTACTTCTTGTGCTTTAGGAGTCTTGTTAAGGAAGTCAGATCCTAGGCCAACATGGTGAAGATTTGGGCCTATCTTTTCTTCTATTGGGTGCAGGGTCTCTGTTCTAGTGCCTAAGTCTTTAAATCCAGTTTGAATTGATTTTTGTGCAGGGTGAGAGATAGAGGTTTAATTTCATTTTGCTACATATGGATTTCCAGTTTTGCCAGCACCATTTGTTGAAGAGGCTACCTTTTCTCCAGTGAATGTTTTTGGCTCCTTTGTCTAGTATGACATAACATATTTATGTGGATTTGTCTCTGTGTCTTCTATTCTGGTCTACAATGGTATTGTGGGTCTCTTATTTTTCCAAATAAATTTCATCATAGCTTTTTCTATTTCTATGAAGAATGTCATTGGGATTTTAATAGGAATTGTATTAAATCTGTATAATGCTTTTGTTAGAATGGCCATTTTGACAATATTAATTCTGCCTATCTAGGAGCATGGGAGATCTTTCCATCTTCTGAGGTTTTCTTCAATTTCTTTCTTTAGTGTTCTGTAGTTTTCATTGTAGAGGTCTTTCACCTCTTTTGTTAGATTGATTCCCAGGTGGGGTTTTTTTTTTTTTTTTTTTTGAGGCTATTGTGAATAGAGTAGTTTTTCTAATTTCTCTTTCAGTAAATTTATCACTGATGTGTAAAATTTTGTTAGATTTATGGGTGTTGATTTTATATCCTGCTACTTTGCTGAATTCATTTATTAGTTCTAGAAGTTTTCTGGTAGAATTTTTTGGATCTTCTAGATATAGAATCATGTCATTTGCAAATAGTGATAGTTAGAATTCTTCTTAACCTATTTGTATCCCTTTAATTTTTTCTTTTGCTAATTGCTCTGGCTAGAGTTTCAAGGATGTTGAATAGAAGTGGTGAAAGAGGACATCCTTATCTTGTTCCAGTTTTTAGAGAATATGTTTTCAATTGTCTCCATTTAGAATGATGCTTGCTGGCCTTGGGCTTAGCATATATAGCTTTTACAATGTTGAGGTTATGTTCCTACTATCCCTAGTTTTTCTAGTGTTTTGAACATGAAGGGGTGCTGTATTTTGTCAAATGCTTTTTCTGCATCTATTGAGATGACCATATGATTCTTGTTTTTAAGTCTATTAATATGAAGAATTATGTGTATTGATTTTTGTATGTCGAACCAACCCCGAATCACTGGGATGAACCCCACTTGATCGTTGTGCACTATCTTTTTAATATGTTTTTGTATGCTATTTGCCAGAATTTTTTAATCATTTTTTTTTTGGTGGGGTTCTTTTTTTTTTTTTTTTTGGAACTGGGGGTCAAACCCAGGGCTTTGCGAATGCAAGGCAGACGCTTTGCCACTAGCTACATCCCAGCCCTTGCCAGAATTTTATTGGGAATTTTTGCATCTATGTTCATTGGGGATATTAGTTTAAAGTTTTCTTTTCTTGATGTGTCTTTGTTTTTGGTATCAGGATGATATTAGCCTCATAGAATGAGTTTGGACAGGTTACTTCCTTTTCTATTTCATGGAATACTTTGAAGAGTATTGGTGTTAATTCTTCTTTGAAAGTCTTGTAGAACTCAGCTGATAATTCATCTGGTCCTGGGCTTTTCTTGGTTGGAAGGCTTTTGATGGCATTTTCTATTTCATTGCTTGAAATTGATTTGCTTAAAACATGCATGACCTCCTCATTCAGTTTGGGTAAGTCATATGTCTCTAGAAACTTGCTTATGTCTTCAATATTTTTAATTTTGTTGGAATATAAATTTTCAAAATAGTTTCTAATTATCTTCTGTATTTCAGATGTGTCCATTGTGATATTTCCTTCTTCATCTTGTATTTTAGTAATTTGAGTTTTCTTTTTCTCTTCATTAGTATGGCCAGGGGTTTATCTATTTTATTTATTTTTTCAAAGAATCAACTTTTTATTTTGTCAATTTTTTTCAATTGTTTCAATTTCATTGGTTTCAGCTCTGATTTTAATTATTTCCTGTCTTCTACTACTTTTAATGTTGATTTGTTCTTCTTTTTCTAGGGCTTTGAGGTGTAGTGTTAGTGTTCATTTATTTGTTGGCTTTTGATTCTTTTAATGAATGAATGCAATGCAATAAAGTTTTCTTTTAGTATTGCCTTCATAGTGTCCCAGAGATTGTGATATATTGCATCAGTGTTCTCATTTACCTCTAAGAATTTTTTTACTTCATCCTTAATTTCTTCTACTGTCCATTCATCATTAATTAGTATATTATTTAGTCTCCATTTGTTACAGTAGCTTGTATTCTTTATTTTATCATTGATTTCTAATTCCATTCCATTGTGGTCAGATAGAATGCAGGGTATTATCTCTGTTCTTTTGTATTTACTAAGAATCATTTTGTGGCATAAGATATGGTCTATTTTAGAGAAAGAGACATGTGCTGCTGAGAAGAAAGTGTATTTGCTTGTTGATGGATGAAATATTCTATATGTGTGTTAAGTCTAAATTATTGATTGTATTATTTAGTTCTAAATACCAAGTAGTCTTAACTCCTTGAATTCTACAGGGTAAAAACACTTAACATTATTGGTGTTTTCATAAGTTGGTAAGTGAAAAAAAAAAAGTCTAACATTGCTTTGTGTCAATACTGAAAACAAGGTTACTAACAGTCAAAAGTCCCAACAGGTATAATTCCATATACCTAGGATCCAAAAGTTCCCACCACATTTTAACTAAAGTACTGTAAATAAAAAAGTGTTTCACTTAAGTAAAATGATGAAATTTGTCTAAATTCAGAAATATACAAGGATCTCAGAGTGTAAATTTTAAAAATGAGTCAACAAGCTAGGAAAGAGAAAATTTAAATGGTGCTTAGTATGAAAATATATTTAGTAGATAAAAAGGAAATGTTTCTGATAAAGAAAGTGTGTTGTGGTAAAATTGCAATACATCTATGTAAACAACAAGGGGGTTATCTAAGTATGTGATAAAAAGGTCTGTGTGAATTTTAAATTCCAAGGTAAACTTTAAAAAGTTTGTGTGGGACTAAGTTAGTTGTATATAAACAAAACAATCAGTTAAAGCTAATGCTTAAGGTTTTTCCCTAAGGTTAAATATTAATGTACTGATATACACCAAAGTTTAGTCTATGTGCTGAAATGAAAAGGATTTCTTAAAACATTAATTTACTATTAACATTGTATCTGTTAAGTTTTATTCTTTAGACCAACTATCCTTAAAGAAATTAGGGTCTGTACGACCTTTTTTTTTGAGGTGCTGGGGATTGAATCCAGGACCTTGTGCTACGGAGTGAGCTACATCCCCAGCCCTGGGTATGTACAACTTTGATCAAAAAACTGTTATTTTAGTATATTGTACTCTTTTACAGAGTCTAGATTTTTCCTTAAAAGCTAAACTCGGTTGCTATAGAAACATCAATTAATTGTGGTGCTATTACTCTTATTTGTATATTCAATGTGTTCATATCTTCCTAGTATAAAAGTCTTTAAAGTAGAAGGTTTAAAAGACCATTGTATCAAGCTGGTGTTCTCCAAACTAAAGTAATAGTTATTTTAGACTTGTAAGTATAGCAAATTTTGTTGGGGATTATTTATATCATTTAACATTCTGTAATTTAACCTGTTAACAATAAGATATATGTAAATTTTTTGTTATTTTCTAACAGGGGTAAAAAATTTAAATGAATTTTTCAAAGATAATATTGGTATTCTTGGCCCTGTTTAAATGTTAATATCATGAAACATAAAAGCATTTTACCATTTTCCACAAAAAGAAATTTAAAAGCTCTCTTAGCCTTTCTTTGATTCATGTTTCAGATATAATGTCATACTGTTTTAGCTATCATTCATAAAGACTTGGGAAAAAATTATGTAAATTTCATAAAATAATATTTAAGAAAGAGGCAAAGATCAGCTTCAGAACTAGAACATTTTACCTAAGATTTGTAAAGATCTCCGCCTTATCAGAGATGTGGTGCTGCCTTCCACCTTACTGCAAGTTAGAATGACTCCAAACTAGGTCAGACTCCAGTTCACTTAAAGTTGTGTTCAAGATTGTTTTTTGTTGTTATGACCACTGAGTCTTGGCCTGACATGGTGGTGCACACCTGTAATCTCAGGGGCTCAGGAGGTGGAGGCAGGAGGATTGCAAGTTCAAAGCCAGCCGCAGCAATTTATCAAGGCATTAAACAACTCAGTGAAATACTGTCTCTAATAAAATACAAGATAGAGCTAGGGATGTGGCTCAGTGGTTGAGTACCCCTGAGTTTAATACCCAGTACTCCCTCCCAAAAGAATACTATGATATCAAACAGGGGATATAATGTATAACTCAGCCAAGGGTCAAGATTATGTACAAACTCAACATGTTTTTACTCTTTTAATTTCATTTTGAATTTTCCTTGGAAACTTTAAATGTTATTTGTTAGTGACTTACAGAAGAACAAATATATAACAACCTAAGTGAATTTGAGATATTAGGCCATCGACTACAGACAGATAGTATATAATGCTAACTTAAAGTACTAATACAGACCCCAATTAAATAAAAGGAGTAAAATGACTATGAAATTATTAGCATTAAAATTAAAGCCCAGCACTGTTACTTTAAGAACGGTGAGATGGGCTTTGTGGATGTTTAAGACCAAGGCTTAAAGATTAAGGTTAAAGTAACAGGGCCAAGAACACCAATATTTTTGGCTCTTGCCCTCTGAGTCAGCTTAAAACCAGGGAACCAGGGAACTTCTCCAAGATCTTTGCAACTCTGGGCCACATAACCTCCAGTCACTGAGACACTAAAAAAACCCCCAAAAGCCAGCCAGTGCACTTACTGCAAAGAGGAGGGTCACTGGAGAAGGGAGACATCCCGATGCTTCCAAGGAAGCCATATCATCAAGGGACACTGACACCCAGCAGACCGCACTAAAAGAACTAAGAAGCTGTTCTGAAGTTCCCTAAGAATGACCCTAATGGTAACTCAGCTGACTCTTGACAACAGGTAGGAACAAGTTCAATTTCACCATCTTGATCTTAACTATCTAGTAAAACAATTATAACCAAAGCACTGTCATCCCTGGGAATTTAAAAGAAAAAAACAATAGTTACTTTACTGTAACTTAGCATGTACACCTGTGTTAGCCACACCAAGAATAAGTAAAACTGAAGGCTACAAATGAGATTCCTAGGCAGGAGTGACTGATAACTATCAAGAGAAACTGCCAGAATCAGAAAAAAGTTTTTACTCAGCCTACAGATCTGCCTAATCTCCTAGAAATTTAGGTTTATTCAGTGTTAGCTTGTATGATTATCTAGCCCTGAGTAAAAGAAATAAAGGGATCACTTTTAAATACAGAGGACAGCCCAATAAAAAGATATTCTACAAAAATCAGATGACATTAAGTAGCTTAAATGTAGTGTTTACTCCAGATAACTGTGGCAATGTTGAAGACGTACATTCCCAAATAAATTCTTTGTCCTCTCTATCCTTAGTATGGGAATAACTTCTCAGTTCTTATACTGCCTGGGAAGAGATTATTGATGTACTTTTTTATGATAGTCATGACACATTCCAGATGTTGTAACATTTCCTTTGCAATTAATCTATTTTCAGTACTCATGTCTTTTTGTTTCTCATATAAGCACCCACCCCCACTTTCTTTACAACCGGTCCTTTCTGAACCAGACTTCTGCCACAGACCCCTGGACCAACCTGATTTCCCAAAGGGAACTCCATGCTGCTTGCCCCACCCTATGTTGTCCCCCCCCCTCATCTCAAAGCACCAAGAGTGGTTCTCACCATTTTCCTTAGAGGAATAAAGAGTCCCTAAAATTAGAGGGGAGAATGAAGCAAGAATTAAGGACAGGCAATCAGTATAGATATGTAATTGGGTGAGATCAAGAAAATGGAGGCTTGTTTGGGTCTAGAAAGTTGGAGACCACCCCTGGGAGATTGGAGATTTAATGCATTCAGAGTCTTTTGATTACAAAGATTACTTGCCCATACTGCCCTTTCCAGGAGGTTGTTGATAAAGCACACCCTGAGCAGAAGGGGAGCTGCTAATTCATGCCCTCTGAGCTTCTTTCAGCCTGGATCACTTCATTTGGCCCTCTACCTGCCCATCTACTTCCCACCTTTTGGCCATCCCACCAGGCATCTCCTGGGCCTAATCATATACACAGAAAAGAGACAGATACAGGGGAAGACAGCAGGAGAACAAAGAAAATCTAAAATGTGTGAATGGGGCAGGACACTCTCACTTCTTGGGATACCAGGACACCAGCTATGGCCCCCTTCTCCCTTCTGGGAGAAGTCTCTGTTACTATTTTTTAAATAAAACCTACTTTCTATGCATGCCTCAATGCTTTTATCTAATGTTCAAGCCTCAATCCTTGAGGAAGCAGAACTCATCACTGATAACTGGTGGTATCCGTAATAAAAAAATCCTCCGATAAAGAAAGCCCAAGACTACGTGGATTCTCAGCTGAATTCTACCAGACTTCTAAAGAACTAATACAAACACTCCTCAAATTATTCCATAGAAGATAAAAGGATGGAATACTTCCAAATTTATTCTATGAAGCTAGAATTACACTCATACCAAAAAAAGATTAAGGACACATCAAGCAAAAAAAATTATAGACCAATATACCTAATGAACTTAGATAAAAATTAATTAAAGAAATAGAAATGAGTTACATTCAACATATTAAGAAGATTGTGCATTATGATCAAATTGGTTTTATCCCAGGGTAGAAAGGATATTTTGTTTTGTTTTGTTTTAATTAGTCATACATGACAGTAGAATGCATAGGTGAGATACAATTTCTTATTTTTCTGAGTGTACATGTTGTAGAATCATATTGTTCCTGCAGTCTCATTTATACATTCAGTAATAATGTCTGTTTCATTCTACTATCTTTTCTATCACCACATCCCCTCCCCTTCCCTCCCATCATTTCCCTCTACCTAATCTAAGGCAACACTATTCTTCCCTAGTGCCCCCCCGCCTTATTGTGAATTAGCATCCGCATATTAGTTAAAACATTCAGCCTTTGGTTTTGTGGGATTGGCTTATTTCACTTAGCATGATATTCTCCAACTCCAACCATTTACTGACAAACTCCATAATTTTACTTTTCTTTAAAGCTGTGTAATATTCCATTGAGTATATATACCACATTTTCTTTATCCATTCATATATTGAGGGACACCTAGGTTGGTTTTATAGGTTAGTTATTGTGAATTGAGCTGCTATAAATGTTGATGTGGCTGCATCACTATAGTATGCTGATTTTAAGTCCTTTGGGTATAAACCAAAAAGTGGGATAACTGGGTCAAATGGTAGTTCCAATGCCAATTTTCTGAGGAAACTTCACACTGATTTCCATAGTGGTTGCACTAATTTGCAGTCCCACCAGCAATGTATGAGTGTACCTTAGAAGGGATGTTTTAACATACACAAATCAATAAAAGTAATTCACCACAAAAATAAAATTTGGGAGTTGGGGCTGTGGCTCAGTGGTAGAGTACTTGTCTAGCACATGTGAGGCACTGGGTTTGATACCCAGCACCACATAAAAAAATAAAAAGACAAAATAAAAGTATTGTGAACATCTAAGACTAAAATTATTTTTAAAAAAAATAAAAATAAGGGGAAAAAATCTTAGTCATCTCAATATACGCAGCAGTAGGCTTTGACAAAATCCAGCCCCCATTCATGACAAGAACACTGAAAAAAGTGAAGACAGAGGAATCTGTCTCAACATGATAAGGGCCATGTACCACAAACCCAACATCGCAGTGAATGGAGGAAAACTGAAAGCATTTTCTCTAAATCTGGAACAAGGATGCTCACGCTCTCATTCTTATTCAATATGGTACTAGAAATTCTAGTCAGAGTAATTAAGCAAGAGAAGGAAATGGGCAAAATTAGGAAAGGAAGAAGTAAAGTCATCACTGCAAGTGATATAATCTTAACTGAGAAGACCACCACCAGAAGTTCCACCAGAAGATTGTTAGAGCTAATAAATAAATTGAGCAAAGTAGGACTGGGGTTGTAGTTTAGCGGTAGGTAGAGCGCTTGTCTACACATGTGAGGTACTGTGTTCAATCCTTAGCACCACATAAAAATAAATAAAGTAAAGGTTTTGTGTCGAACTAAAAAATAAAGAAATAAAAGATTTTTTAAAAATTCAGCAAAGTAGCCAGTTACAAAGTGAACACACAAAAACCAATGGCTCTCTTGTACACCAATAATGAATCTGCAGAGAAGACATGGGGGACATCAATTCCACTCAAAATAGCCCCTTGTAAACAAAATTTTAAAAACAAATAAACGTAACCAAGAAAGAAAAAAACCTCTATAAGGAAAATATGAAACACTGAATATGGAACAGTTCTGAAGAAACGAGAAGGTGGAACGACCCCCACGTTCATGGATAGGAATAATTAATACTGTCAAAATATCCACACCATGAAAGGCACTATACAGATTCAGTGCAATCCTCATGAACATACAAAGTACTTTACTAATGAAAACTGCGTGATACTTCTTTTAGTCAGCTTTTTTGCTATGTGACTATATTTTGGATCTGACCAGAACAGCTATGGAGGAGGAAAAGTTTATTTGAGGGCTCATGGTTTCAGGGGTCTTAGGCCCAAGAAGAGTGGCCAGTTCCTTGGGGCACCAGGTAGAACATAGTGGAGGGAGAGTGTGGCAGCGGGAAGTAGCTTACATAGTGATCTGGAAACAGAGAGTCTCCTTTGGCCAGATACAAATACATACCCACAGCCATGCCCCAGTTCCCATACAATCCAGCCACACCCTACCACTTCAGTTTCCATTCAGTTAATCCCTATCAGGGGATGAATTCACTGATCGGGTCAAGATTCTTACAACCCAATCATTTCTCCTTGAAACCTTCAAGCACTGGCTCACGTGTGAGCTTTTGGGGGACACCTCACATCCAAACCATAACAGTACTAGCATAAAAACAGGCACAAGGACCACAGGTACAGATTAGAAGACGCGGAGAAAAACCCACTTAGATACAGTTATCTGATCCCTGACAAAGATGGCAAAACCAGACACTGGAGAAAACACAGCCCCTATAACCAGTGGTGCTGGGGAATTTTGTTACCCATATATAAAAGAAAAATGAAATTAGACCCTTTCTCCCATCCTGCACAAATTCAAATGCAATGGATCAAAGACCTGGGAATCAGGCCAGAAGCTATGAAACTCCTAGAAAAAAATGCAGAGTCTGAGGCATGATGTGGGAGCCCCAGGCAGTGAGGACATGCATGACATGAGATAAAACAGTGGCTGAGGACACAGCATCCAGTACAATTTCCAAAGGGAAACCTCTGCTCAAAGACACTGATATAGCATTTGTGTCTAGGAAAGAAAGGCATAAGTGCTTCTTTTAAAAAATTAATATTTTATTCATTACTTTCTGTCTTTCTTCATTCCTTCTGTTAGAAATGGCAGCTGTCCTGAGCAATAAGACACACCTCGGAGGTAGCTGAGCAAGGCCAACTTTACTTCAGCAGAAGGCATGCTACCAAACAAAGTCTGGCAAGCAAGCACACCTGGTTTGGCAGACAATCCACCTTATTTATCCCTGACACAGCACTGACCCTTGCTCTGCAGAAGGAGCTTGGGTCAAGATCCACACAACTGGCTAATTTAAAATTACAGAAGGGAAGGACTATAGTTAGGACTGGATCACTCAGGACACTACAGCATTATGATTGGAAGTCTGAGAACAAAGGAGGATTATAGCTGGGGATGTGACCAGGGCCAGGGTATACACTCCTGCCCACATGTGGATACATGCTGTACATGTTGGGCAGTTCACAATGGCTACATTAAAAAAAAAAACAATATATTTTTGGTTGTAGATGGACACAATACCTTTTATTTTGTTTATTTAGTTTTTATGTAGTGCTGGGGATCAGACCCAGGGCTTCACACTTGCTAGCTACACAAGTGCTCTACCACTGAGCTACAACCCTAGCCCCACAATGGCTATACTTTAACCATAAGGTTTATAACTGAAATTGGCTCTACCTAACTATACATTGTGAAATTTAACTTTTATAGACTTTTTTTTAAAGTCAAATATTAGGAAACTCACCAGACTACAGATCAACTTTTATTTTTTTCCTTTGTCTTTGGTGGTGCTGGGGAATGAACCTGGTGCCTCCTGCATGCTAGACAGGGGCTCTACCACTAAGCTACTGCCCCAGTCCTACAGGTTTAACTCTGACAGGAGAGAACATTAACCTTACACTTTCTTCCTTCATTTTTCTCTTCATAAGTCCTTTTAAAGTGAAGTTCCAGGTGATTCTAGTCTTTCCACTCACAGGAAATATTCACCCACAGTTAAAAAAAAAAAAAAAGGGAGGACTCTACCACTACTCAGGCTCCACAAATACTTCAAGTCAAACTGGCAATACATTCTATGCAAAGCCAGTTTTGAAGGAAGACAGAATGATTTGTTTCTATTTTTCATCTTCAGATAACTAAAGTGACAGAAAAGAAAACATATATGAGAAAAGCAGCAAAGTGAGAAAGAATAGGCAATAAACATGTGCAGATTTACTCACCTCGACAGAGCCCAAGTCGTGACACTTAGCAGCTGGAGGAGGAGCAGCCCTCTCAGGCCCAAGGGTAATTCAGAGGCAGAGCAACCTGGAAAAGATAGGAGTGACCCTCAATTTCAGCCTGTTTCAGGAACTGGAATATTATAGGTTTGCTGCCAGCCCTAAGGAGGTCCATGTATTGGAGGGAAGATGGGCTGGAGACCCTGCTTCCTGCACATTTGGAATAGTGTGAACAGGTAAATTCACTACTCCTGGGAGAAATAAAGGGGACTGAATAAAATAAAATGAATCAACAGAGGGGGCAGGGGTTGTGGCTCAGTGGTAGAGCACTTGCCTAGCAAGTGTGAGGCCCTGGGTTCAATCCTCAACCCCACATAAAAATAATAAATAAAGATATTGTGTCTATCTACAACTAAAAAAATTTAAATAAATAAATAAATAAACAGGGACTCCGCATGCCACTCCTACATTATATAGAACCCCAACTGATTCCAGATTCCCTGAAAACTTCCTGTGACTACTGTATACACTAGAGACCTGGCCTATGGGAGCTGGCCCAGGGCCTAAAATAGAATGCACCCTGCAAGACACAAGGCAGCTCCAGACAGTGCTGACCTCAACCCAATAGGACAAGCCAGAGGTTGAGGACACACCACCCTGTCAAGTTCCTAAAGGGACTTTTTGCCCAAAGTCACTGATGAGGGAAGGGTCTGTGTCTAGGGAAGATAAGAACCAGAAGAAGCACAAAACGAATTCCTCTCTCTTGTAACATAGGTCCACTTTAAGCTTCAAAAATAACCCTCCCTGTCACTGCAGTTTTTAAAAACTGACATTTTTTTCCTTTCTCTTCTCTCTTTCCCCCTTCCTAACCTTGGGGAAGCAAGACTACCCTTCTTCCCATCCTAGGCCAAGTTCCCTGTCCTTGAGCATACACACCAGATGTCTGGAGGGATGATGCCAGAAGAACTCAGAAACAGTTCCATCTACTATCTACCAAGTCTACAAGTGAATTATGGCCCCCAACAGGGCACCCTGGGATGCAGTCTTTGAACCACCCCTTTAAAAGTTCTCTGTTCCCCCAGGGGACAGAACCACAGCCTCTGGAACAGTAGTCCCATGTGTTTCTTTTTTGAAAGCAAAAAAAAAAAAAAAAAAAAATTATTTTTCTTCTTTTTCTCAGAGTCATGTCCTTGTTACTAGACTGGCATTGGAAACAAACACAAACAAGCTTTCAATAACTAACTGAAGTCCAGGGAAGGGTCAACAGCAGCCCCAGCTCTGGCTTCATGGGCAGGTCTGGTACTCTGGGCAACCCCCTTCCATGCTGAGGAGATGAAGACTCCTGAGACCTAAGCATCATAGTATGTTCCCCATACCAAGGGAAAAAAGCATGGAAAGGGCCTCCTCCATGGAATATCAATACGCTTACTATAAGAAAAAATCCAGAAAGCACCTCTGGGTACAAATGACAGTGGGGAACACACTTAAAGTAGATGGCTAATAAGGGATAAGGGATAATAATAAATAAGCCAGGTCAGACTCAACAATATCTTGTATTCAAACCCCTTGAATGCAACATAAAAAAAAATTAGGTACACTTCCTTTTATGTTCATTTGTTTTTTGGTACTGCAGATGAAACCAAGGGGCACTGAACCACTGAGCTCCATTCTGGGTCCTTTTTACATTTCATTTTGAGACAAGATCTCACAAAGCTGATTAGGGCCTTGCAAAATTGCTGAGGCTAGTCTCAAACTTACATCTGCCTGTATTATCTTGCCTTGATGGGATTACAGGCATGTACCACTGCACCCAGTTTAGCACAGCTTTTCTATGTGCTGGATTGCCCAATCTCTCTCCTAGGGCAAGATTGGTTTTGTGAATTAAATCCTATTGGGGTGAGATGGTTATCACACCCAAAAAGCAATGACTTCATATAAAGTGCCAACAGAACACACGCTCTGCTTTCAGTTTCAATCAAGGAAAAGGAAATTACCTGATCTACTGGAGGTCTAGGAAAAAAGCCATTAAGGCTGAATGGAGCCTGCGAAGTGCAACCAATGTTATCCCAACCAGCTTTTGTTTAGGAGTTGTTAACTCATCCCAGGAATAAATAACATCCCCTTTTAAGAGAAGGCACTGATGGACATCCATTCTCTTCTGGACAAAACTTTAAACACAGATTGGGCTAGTTCTTCCACCCTATAATGCATCTATTCTGCAGAGAGCTAAAAATAATATTGCTTAGAATATTCAGCCCACAATACCAAGTCCACAAACCCTACTGGCTCTGATGCCAGGCAACTAAGGCTGATTCATGATGCTAGACTTAAAGGATATATTCTTTTGCATTCTTCTGGAAAGGATATCCCAATTATTACTTGCTTTTCAGTGGCAAGGACCTGATACCAATGTTGCATCCTTGCTGGACCATCCTACCCCAGGGATTTAAGACCTATTCTACTGTTTAATGTGAATCTAAAAAAAAGACCTGTGAGAGTTACAGCCATATCAAAGAAGGCTTTTAAAATATGTGGATGATCTGCCTATAGCCAGTCCAACCATGAATACTGCCTTTAAACACTAAAGCTGCTGTAATCTATCTTGCCCCATGTGGATATGTGGTATCCACTAAAAAGTCTCAGTTTTGTAAACAGGTTGCCATCTGGGATTCTAGATTATCCAATAGACCCCAAGTTGCTGTCAGGTTGCAAGCAGGCTCTCTTTTGAGAGTTAGAGAAGTCAGGAACCAGATAGTTATATGGGTGTCTGGGAATGTCAGGACTCTGCCATGTTTGTGTTTCTAATTTTGGACTAATGTGGCGAAAGACCTGAAAGTCTTTTCCATGATAGATGCAGGTCAGGGTCACTCATAAAAATCTGCCCTAACTGGCTTTTTTACTGAGAGTCCCTGACTCTCTCAGGAAGATTTGGGCTATTTTTTTCCCCAACTTAGCAGAATGAGGGCATTGCCACCTGAGGGTAACTTAAATTTTCAAACTTAGACAGCAAAGCAACATAACCACAGACTCCATCAAGGCCTACCTCAGCTTTCACTAGATGCTGTAAGAGTCTCTATTTTTGTTTTGTTTTGTTTGGGGTGTTTTGTTTTTTTTCCCCTGTTCCTAAAGTGGAACAGAAATAGAATCTTGGAGTCCACAAAGCCAAGGCCCATTCAAGAAGTTAAAACAAAGCCATGTCAGAGCCCTTAACTTGGTCCCTGCCTGATTTACAAAAGGTGTTCTGCTGAGAGCCACAGCCAAGTCAGAATGGCCCCTGGCATTTTGCCAATAGTATTGGTTGAGAGGTGAGCCAATAAGATGATGCTGGATTGATTCAATTGTATATTAGACCTCTACTGTCCGCCTTGGCCGGCTACTTTGGAGTTCTCGCGCTACTTTGGAGTTCTCACGGGGATTCCTGGAGAGTTCGCATTGGTTGGGGAAGTGCCAGAGGAGGGATTTCTGTGTGGTGTGTCCCGGGAGAAGGCCGCGTGCGTGGCATTCGCGGGAGTTCGGAAATAAAGTTTGTTCCTGCTTCAGTGGCTCGTGATTTGTGCCAGCCAGACTGCGGCAGTGTTCAGACTAGTAAAATAATGTCCAACTCTTACAGTTCTCTTAGACACTGGGAGACATGCTGTGACTAGGATGCCATCTGTCAAAACAGCTGGACCACACAGCAGAAGGCAGAGTACTGCCTGCTGGAAACATGGGGAGAGAGCAGGCCAGCCTGTTGGATGATCCAGATGCCAACTGCACATCAGACTCACACCTCTCCTGAATGGGAACAACACAAACACTTTCGTACTGAGGAGAATGAGAAATGAGCCAAAAAAATAAGGGGTTTCTGACTCTTAGGATAGAAGTGCCAGATGGAGACAAAGTTGCCATGGGCTCCTCCTCCTGCCTGCACAAGCCTGGCCCCTGGCAGAGCACCTGCATGAGTACTTGCCATGGGAAGGAAGCCTTGCTGACCTTCAGCAAGTCCCAGCTGGCAGGGCCATGCAGCCACCAGACCCCAGCAAGTGTATCAGAACTCTGCTGTTCACCAGAACAGTTCAAAGACTAAATGGCAGCCCATGTAAAAGAGCATGAGATGTAAAAGGGCACAGGACATGAAATAACTCAGGCTTTTGTAGACTGACAGGTAGAGCCTGCCCAGGTACGGAGTACCATGGGAAATGTCAGATATCTGATGTACTGGTAGATAGATACCTTCTCTAGGTGGGTCAAGGTTGACTCTTCCAGAACAGAAAAGTCTTTAGAAATGTCTAGAGTACTTTTGAAGGAATTGATCCTGACGTCATGATGGACAATCTCACTGCAGAACTGACTTAACAAGGGAACAAACATTGGATGGCCAATGAAAGTTACATGCATCCTGGAGACCCCAATCTACATGGAAAACAGAGAAGGTAAATCACACCTTTAAAAACACTGTGGCTAATATATGCCAGGAACCCACCTGCAATGGGATATGGGGTTGCCAACTGCTCTTGATTTAAATCAAGCCCAGAAATACTATGTTAGAGACCTTGCTGGTATCCTGTGGAAGGGCAAAACATGGCTCTCACAAAGAGACCTAGACTAAAAGAGCATTATGACAATCAGTCAAATATTTATTAATTGCTGTAGTGAGTGGGCTTTCTCCAGGTCCCCATTAAGGTTCAAGTCACCTCTTCATCTGCTCCAGGGAAAGTCCCCAAAAGGAAAATGACACTCCATTCTAAGACCCCATTCATCACCCAGCTTCAGGAGCAAACAGCTTAGGGATGTTGTAGCCCATTTCTCCACAGAAATGGGAGGTAGAAATTGACAATGGGAAATGTATCGGGGTCCACTTCATGCTGTGAACATAACCTTGTGGCTTAACTTAAATGTATCAGGGATCCATTTCATACTGAACATAACCCAGTGGCTTATTTTAAATCTGACAATGTTTTTTTCCCACTTTATCTTCTCCCTTTCCCCTTCCATAACCTTGGGGTGACAGATTGCCATACTTCTCATCTTAACAGGAGTTAGCTGTCCTTGAGCTCACACAACACGGGAACCATGTAATTCAGACTTGCAACAGTGCCACAATATCTAAGAAACAGCCGTCTCCCAAGTCTATGAGTAAATTATGAAACCTTACAGGGCACACTAGAATGCAGCCTCTGAATCACTTCTTTGTAACCTTCTGTTCCCCTCACATGATAGAATCACAGCCTCTGAAACTGGAGTTCCCAGTTTCTCCTCTGCTGGCAATGCAATAAATCTTTTTCTTTTTTTCCTCAAAACTGCCCTCATTATTGGACTGCCATTGGGACATTGCCTGAAGTTTCAGTACCACTGTGTCTGTATGCTGACTCGACAGTTCCATGTATACAAATTTTATGAAGTGTTAGCACATGGGAACAAAAGTGAATGAAACTGTCAACATAAAAAACAAACTTGAACAACTCAAGTCCCATAAGAACAGGGGAATACCAAGGTTGGACACTGCTCAAAAACACTGGCCCACTTTAGGAGGGCCAGCCACCCTGCTGAGAGCAAGTAACCACAAACTGGGACTCCAATTACCCCCTCCACAAGTTCAATGATTTTATTTTTAGCAAAGCACATCACTTATGTTTAGTTACTATAAATGATAAAACTTAGAACTGCCAAAAGGAAAAGAAACTGCCAAAGGGAATCCTAGGAAAGAACTATAAGTGAAGAAACCCTCCTCCTCTGCATTCTGCTAGAGCAGTTCTTGCACAGACACCCCCTCCCCCTTATGACTCAGAAGATGCTCCCTTTTTAACCCATGGCAGATACACACCTTGATCCAGAAAATCCCTCCCCTCTTTTTCTCCTCATAAGCAATTAACTGAACAAATTTCTCTTCAGGGATCAGAACAATTCCTTGTTAATCAAACTGGGCTGAAGATTCTCTCCTTCCTCAAGGACTCTGAAATTTGACTCACTGGCAGCTGAACACAACATAGAACCCCTCTTCCTGGCCCCTCCATAGAACAGGCTCACTTCCAGTGAAACATCCTCTGACCTGGGATCTGACCTGCCCCCCTCCTCGCTACCCTCCCCTCCAGCTTCTTCCTAACCCTGTTTGCCCCTCCCTAGGAAAGCAGCCCTTTTCTGCAGGAGCTGTGGGTGCTTGCAGAGCTCACCTGTGGTTCTCCCCCCTCCTGCAGTGCTCCTTAGAATAAGTCGCTTATCACCCAAATCTGCACTTGTTTCATTGGACAGTCTGTGAACAACCCTGGACAATATCAACTGCACTCTCAGAAATGGCTTCTCCTTATCCTTCCCATCCAGTCCCCCATCACATCTGCCTGAGGACCCCAGGTTTCCAGAGCTCTAGAGCTTCTCAGTCTAAAGGGCTCCTTCCAGGGTTGGTGTGAGCAGCCTAGGCCTCTGCAGGGGAGGCTGCCCAAAGAGCTCTGACTGGACCTTCAGTGACCTCCTTTTGCAGGATCACATCTGGCCTTGGATTATACTTACTGGGATTAAAGATCTCTTCTTCTCAGTCACCTTTTCAATAGAACAGACTTGGTGTTTAAAGAACCCAGTAAAAACACTCATACTCTGTGTTTATGTTCATAGGAGAAAAAATTTTAAGCCACTTACATTTAATACTTCAGTAGGAAAATCAAATTTACCCATCTTGCTTAGAAAACGAACATGTTATTTAATTACTATTTCCAATATAACATTTGGTAATCAATCATCACAGGTGACTGCTGGGAAAGAAAAACACTACCAAACAAGTTTTAACTAATGGAATAAAAGAAGAAATGTTTCTTTGTTTTTTCTCTGGATCTTTCTTTTTCCCCCTGACTTATACCTCTATCTTGCCCTTTAGGAATATTTCCTAATCTTTCAGCTTTATTAATAAGTTACTTTTTACAATTAATGAAACACTGAAGCTAAAATAAGTGAACAAGTCTAACTAAGACAACAAACCCGGGGAGCTGCAGCACCACTGGACACTGACCTGTCACACTCCAGCTTCAAGTCAGGCTTCTGTCACCAGGCATGTCCTCCCACCCCCTCCTGCTGCTGAAGACCTTTGTAGGGTTTTCCTTCACCTTCCTGGGGCCACTTTTCCCTCCTCTTTGAGATAACTGTTCTTTCTTCCAGCTCTGAGAATCCAGAGGGCAAGAACCATGTCTGTCATGTTCCCTCAACACCAGCATTTCACTGCCTGACCTGGGTATCTCCAGCTGCTCCCCTCAGAATCTGCAGTCTACACCTCAGTCTGTCCTCTAGGAGGAGCTGACCCAGGGCCTGAAATTACCTGCACATTGACAGGCACAGGATGGCTGTGGGCACCATTTGGAAGCCTCAGGAAAGTACCTGAGGACATAGGACCCTAAAAGTGGCCTAAAGACACTGCAAAGGTGTCTGTTCCTGGGCAAGATCAAGAGAGGCATAAGTAGTTTTTAACACTCAAATTCCAGGTCATTCCTCTCTGCTTTGCACTCCTGGGAGACATGCAGATACATAAAAATAAAAACAGACAAAACCACCACAAGACAAACAAAAAAACCCTTTAAAAATTGGCATCCAGTACTCAGTGAAACTATGACCATTAAAACACTCTCCACTTGAATGCAGTCTTGGGAACAAATGTTGACACAGTGTGCCCTGGTGAGTGTGAGACACATGCTCACCTGTGCAAACCCAAAGAATGGTCTGCAACATGCAGTAGAGCAGGAAGCGAGGCATTTGCAAGATGTGGCAAAGCCACAGCTGTGACAATCAGCATTTCATCCTAGGGCAGAAGGTCCCTCCCCCAGTTCCTCATTAGCTGAGGACTTGGGGCGGGCAGTGTCCTCTGAATGTCAGCTAGGTTTTACTGTCTCCTATTGGGTTAAAGAAATGCACCTTTTCTTGCCCCACCTCCCTCTGTTCTCTGTGGCAGGAAGGTCTTCTTGGGGTGAATGTATTTTGGCACACAGTTCTTCTTTACCCAGTTACTATTTCTAAACAGAAGGTTTCTACCTCTGTTGGTCCAGATTGCCCCTTGCCTGACCTCATTTGTCAAGAGCTGTTTAGGTGCAGGGACTTTGATCTTCCATATAACAGGCAGTGGTGCTGTTGTGTGTTAACTGCTTGTAACCTTCCATCCTGCTCTTCTTACCCTCAGGCTACCATTCTTACATCCCAATTTTACATTTATGTTTAAATACTGTATTCAGAAAATGAACCCCTGACTTTCTATTTCTCACAAGATGCAGTTAACATGAGGAATGCTGAGAGAGAATTGGAATTTTAAGGATTTGCTGCCAGCCCTTGGAGAAGTGGGGTTCTAGAATGGAAAATTGGTTTGAGATCCTACTTCCTGCACATTTGGAAGTGTCTGTGGGGAGTGCAAGTTACTTCTGTCCAGAAAGGAGGGTCCATGGGGCCCCACTGGGGCCCCACTGCCACACTCAGAACACATCTGAAGATCCCCTGACACTCTCCTGGGCTTGCGGTAAGTCACAATGGAAACTTGGGGACAGGGGCTGTGGCTCAGTGGCAGAGCGCTTGCCTGGCATGTGTGAGGTACTGGGTTCAATCCCAGCACCACATATAAAGACAAAAATTTCTAAAATTATTATTATTTTTTTTAATGAAAACTTGGCAGCCTAAGCGCTCACAGGCTATGGCGTAGCACTCTGACACAACAGCAGCTCTGTGTACTGACATTTAACCTCAGGGTCGTGAAGAACCCTCTGCAGCAAAAGGGAAATTAAAACAACTGGGACTGAAGAACTCCCCTTTGGTCTTAGTGCAGTAAAAGTCCCTAAGTTGCGTGAGCTGAGTCCCTAGATTGAGGACAAGCTTGACCCCTTACAAAGAGGGCATAGCGCGTCCTCTAATAGAACCGACCAACTCTCTGGCCCGAAGTAACCCAGAGCTGTTACGTCTGAAAGTAAAGGCCCTGCTGAGCCCGGGGCTCGGACTGAGGGGTTGTCCCCCAGGTCCTGGCGCCACTAAATGCGTGCTGCTTCCAGATCTCGGGTCCTCGCGCTCGTTTCCCACGACGTGCTCACCGCGCTCTCTGGGATCGGCTGCCCAGGGATGACCTAGGAGGTCGCCAACAGGGAGGGGACAGGGACCAGCCCCGCGGGCCCAGGGGTCAGGGGCCCAGCGCCACCTGCCAGCCCGGACTCGGCCACACGCAGCAGCTCACCCGCAGGCTGGGTCCCCACGGCAGGTGCCGACAGGGTGCCGCCAGTCCTCTGCACACACTAACCGGTGGGCCTCCAGGGGGACTCACCGTCCTCCCGGGGCTCACAGGCTGCGCAGACGCACCGAGCACTCGCGAGCGGCGGATGCCTGACCTGAGGAGGAAGGACCGGATGTGGTGAGGAAGAAAAGCCCTAGAGATTGCAGAAGCCCGCCCTTCCTGTCTATCTGCGCACCGGATTGGACAGTCCTACCCCAGGTACAAGCATTATGGAGTGACAGTTATGTCATCCTATCTTTGGCTGAAGTGGGCCAGAGTGACAGGTACTTGACCCAATCCTTTTCAAGCAGGATTTCCTTGCCCTGTTGGAACCTGATCCTCCCAGGAAACTTTTCTATTTCTCCTGGTGTAGAAGGCGTTTTGTAAGTAGGACAACGAGTGTCCACGATATGTAAAAATAAGTGTGCTGTTCACGGCTGAAAGTGTGAGAAATAGACAGTCCAGTGATCCATTTTCAGAATACAGTTTTTGCTTTAAATGAAAAATGAGAGGACGTAGGAAAGGCAGCTGGAGGGGAGAGCTGGGTGGAAGGTACAGGCAGGTCCCGGGTGAAAATTCAGGGCCCTGACGAACAGGAGGTGAGAAAAGCCCCCACTAATCACCAAGGATAATGTACAACAGATAGCTAGCTCCTTTACCTCAGAGTTGGAAAATGGAAGATGGAGGTGAACTCAGATGGAAGTTACAAGAAGGAGGGTGGTACTCAGGATGCATTTTCTTTTTCTTTTTTTTTTTTTTTTCTTTCTTTTTTAAAATTTGTTCTTAGCTATGAGACAATAGCTAAGAACATGACAATAGAATGCATTTTGACATATTATACATATATGGAGTACATCTTCCCATTTTTCTCATTGTACATGATGTGGAATTAATTACATTTGTTGTGTATTCATATATGTACATAGGAAAGTGATGTTCCATTCATTCTAAGATGTTTCCTATTCCCTTCTCCCCTTCCTTTTTTTACGGTCCCCCAGAATGCCTTTTCATTAACCACTTCACAAATATTGTCTTTCATGCTCTGACCAGAACCTGAAATGAGTTTTTCTGCTATCAGTCCCACCTCCCCCAGTGGTGAGTGTTCTATTTCTCGTCACTTAAATAAACGCAGCTGCTTTAACTCTTCCTTTTCGTGATTGCCCATGAATTTTTTTTCCCATGGACTTTATTCTTCAAAATTTGCAAAACAAGAACCCAGAAAAAAGACTGTAATGGGGGGCGGGGGGGAGGCGCGCTGAGGCAGGAGGATCAAGAGTTCAAAGCCAGTATCAGTAATGGTGAAGCGCTAAGCAATTCAGTGAGACCCTGTCTCTAAATAAAGTTCAAAAATGGGCCGAGGAGCTGGGGTTGTGGCTCAGTAGTAGAGTGCTCGCCTAGCATGCTTGAGGCACTGAGTTTGATCCTCAGCACCACATAAGTGTAAAATAAAGATATTGTGTCCACTTAAAACTAAAAAAATGAACTAAAAAAAAAAAAAAAGACCTGGATGAATGCTCAGCTCTCTATTCAGGAATGAAGTTTCACGCAGGAACAGGGAATGCATGGGTGAAATGATGCCATGGGACTCACTTTCCTGGTGGAAAATGAGCCCCGAGAACAAAGAAAGGCCCTGGGCTTATATATAGGTTATCCTTTGAGGTGACTATCATGAGCAGCGCTATTGATAATTACTTGTAGGCGGGTTGTCTTTGAACTCAAGTGTGTATTTTATCACACCAATCATCAAACATAAACAATTAATGTAAAAGTTGTTGGGTGTGCTGGGACACCCCACATAGCACTCAACACACACTAATTAAACACTATATGTAAATCACACCATACTAGGGCAATTAAACATGACAAACATATTACAGGATCCTAGGGCAACCACAAGCCCCAAAAGTACCTTTGATGCCATGTGACTTCTCTTAGTGGAAGAGCAGAAGATGATGCTGTCTGGTGGTTCTCTCCAGCTAGTGGTTGGATATCACCGAATGGAAGAGTTGATCTGGGGATGAACACCAAGGTGGCCAGTCTCACTGGTGTCCTCAGCGAAGCTCTTCAGTATGGGGGGCAAGCAGTTTAAATACCATTCCAAGTTGGTGGTGTATGTTGGTGATTGGCTAAACCCAGTGAACTATATCCGTTATGTCTAGTGAGATGATGTAATTGCAACTGGGCATGTTCTTTGTGCTTGTCCATGGAGCTGTGCTCCCTACCAATTGTAACCAGTCATAGCTAAGCATGGTCTATGACTAGTGCTCCTTATAGCTCCTTATCAATTGAAAGCAGATATGACTAAGAATGCCAATGGCTGCTGTTCCTTATGGCCAGCAACTTATTGAGTCCCAGCATTGTAGGGAACAGAAGAGGCAAGGCACCAAAGATAGCAGGAAATAGTTTTATTTGGCTGCAGCCAGGTTCAGAGGACACAATTTTAGCTGTAATTCATTAATCCCCTGAACCTTGAGTTCAGGTAGTTTCAGAACTTTATACCCAGCATGTAAGGAGAGGGGCTTAGAAGTTCATATAAAGCAACTTTCCACATAAAGCAGTGAAAGTTCTGGGCAAGTTAACCTTTCAAGGTCAACACCTAAGAAGGAGCAAGCTTTTTCTCCCCTTTCCTTCTTCCCCCTGTCAGTTGTTACCATGGAGCCCAATTGGTAACTTATCTTAGAAATGTAGATAGCTCTGTGAAGCCCAGATCCAGGTTAGAGACCTTGTTAAAAGATCTTTCATTTTAAAATCATACTTTGCATTTGCAAACACACTTCTACAAACTACTATACTGGATGATTGTGAAAAACTAGTAAGGGGGCATCCAGCACTTGGAGTGCTGCTTTCTTCCAGGCCAGTGGCCAAGTAAAATAGAGCAATAGGAAGATAGGAAGTTTAACTACATTGATCTCTTGTTTAGAGACTCTTTTGCTGACAGTCCTAAAATCAGCCCTGGTGAAGATTTCTGGAGAAGCCCAGTTAAGATTTTCTGTGGAGAAGGGGGTGCCACTATAATTCCCCCCTTTAATACTGCTTCTCATAATTATGATCATCTTGGCTTAAAGCCTTATATAATACCAAAACCTTAGTTGTTCTCCTTTCAACAGCGGCTTCTATAGTGGATCCAATAGTTTTAATGCACAGTGGAGCCAAACATAGGAGCAATACACAGGTTAACAGCAGAATACCCACTATACCAATTAAGCTTTTAAATCTACCAAGAGTTGAAAACCGTCCCCCAGAGCATGTTTGGGTCCCAAATTTTAATGCCCTTCCAGGTCTGAACTGGCATGTGTGCTAGTTTTCTTATGTTGGCTATATCCGTAAGTGCTTGTCTATTGTCATCTATTTGGATGCAACAATCTGAACTGTTGATCTGTCCACATATTCCTCCTTTCTCAGCCAGTAGGTAATCTAATGCTAAGCAGTTTTGATAGATAGCTGCTCACATCTGGGTCTGCTGTGTGGTTATGTGGTCAAAGCCTGTGGCAGTCTGATTAGTAATAATTTCTAGTATAGCTTGTAAGTGGATAATTCTGTTCAGCATGCAAATAGGAATCCTAGAGCCCCAACTGCCATCTTGTGCCCTGGTAGCAGGAGCATAAGTGGCAATAATCCTCTGGGGTGGTCACTCATCTTTACCCCAAGATTGGTGACCTCCCAGATCAAGCCCTTGCCCAGTGGATCTCTTTTTTCTTGGCCCTAGATCCTCATCAACAGGATCCCTAGGTCTTTTCCAGTTGCATTGGGCAGTAGGGAAAACCCAGGTTTAATAGTACCAATTGTGCAGGTTCCCCTCCAGTTTGTTGGGAGTTAGGTATATGCCACAAATCCAAAATAGTACATCAGATGCTTTCCAGTTAGAGAGAGCCAGATTACTCCAGAATTTATGGATCTCAGGGATGCCATAAAAGAACTGATTCTGTTAGTGTCTGGACACATACAGTTAAAAAGAATTTGTTTCTTATGGGGCTTTTTGCATATTAGGCCCTAATCCCCAGGGTTATCTTCCCAAAACCAAGTAGATTTCTCTGGCTACTGGGTGGAATTCCAAAACAATATTTTATTATGTGGGGTTTCACCGACCCATAGGGTGTTGTGGGGTCTAACTCTGCCAATACATTCTTCACCAAATCTTAGCCTTGGGGCCTTTTACTCTTTAGTTCCTGGGTCTTATTATACAGAAGTAGAAAATAAGTATCTAGACTTATTCTTGTCCAGAGCCATTCTTCACTCATGAGGGCCCCTCCCCAGATCCAACAATTTTTAACCCCATAGGCAATATGTAAATTCCATCTGATGTTTGTATATAATTTATATATAACAGTGGAATGCATTACAACTCTTATTATATATATTACATATACAATTTTTCATATCTCTGGTTATATTGTTAGATCAGGACGCAAGAAAAGACGACTGACTCCAATTAAAATCAAATTAAAGCAAGCTTATTATTTCGACCAGCAGGGCTGCCTCTCTCCACAAAAACCTCGGGAACAAGACAGCAGCTTTCCTGCAGCCCAGCTTTATAGCCCAGAAAGTTACACAAAGTGGGGTTACAGATAGCAAAACTCTGACGAGCATAACACAATTTTTGCTGGCCCTGACATCAGATTTATGAAGGTAATTAGAGCCTCAGACAGGGTCATTATCTGGCCAGGGAAGGCCAAGATTCGTGAGGCATCACTAAAGTTTCAGAGAGGGCTGCTATCTGGTCAGAGAGCCCGGCTTGGGTGAGTTCAAGGCACGGGCAGGCATTCCAAGCAGGTTCAGAATTTGCAGTAATTTATAGTAAAGCCGAAATTATCTTTTCATGGCTTTTTGGCGAGATGGCTCCCAATTTTAAGAGAAAAACAGGTTGGATTTATCAGTATATATAGTATACTCACACCAATTCATGTCCTCATACATGTACTTTGGATAATAATGATCATCACATTCAGCCATCATTAATAATAGCCCCTGCCTGCTGCTCCCTTTCCTTCCCACCCCTCTACCCTATTTAGAGTTCCTCTATCCCTCCCATGTTTCCCCTCCCTATCCCATTATGAATTAGCTTCCTTATATCAAAGAAAAAAAATCAGCATTTGTTTTTTTGGGATTGGCTAACTTAGCATTATCTTCTCTAACTGCATCCACCATCTGATGTTCAAACTGTCGGCCAGTAATTCTATCACCTCTGCCACAAAAGCTGACCCAATAGTTATTGTGATATCAAATCTGGGAATGATTTCCCGGAGGAGCATCCTGGCTACCTCCATAGCCTTTTCAGTATGGGTTGGAAAGGCTTCCACCCAGCCAGTGTATGAGCTCACAAAAACCAAAAGATATTTATAGCCCAGTGAGCGTGGTAGCTCAGTGAAGTCTACTTCCAAGTCTTCAAAAGGTTCTTCTCCTATAGTTTGGATTCTTGGTGGAAGCTTTGGCCCCTGACAAGAACTGTTGTGAGCACAAACCTCTCATTGTTCACAGATCATCTGGGTGGTGCTTGTGAGCCAGAGGGACATAGAAATGCTGACTCAGAACTGTCTCAAGTGCTGTATATCCAATATGTGTTCCCCTGTGGAACTGCCTGATAAAGGCTGGGGCTAGAATCTCCAGGATGGCTATGTGGCCATCAGAAAATCTCCACCATCCCCCTGGGGGATTAAATTCTTTCTTTAGTCTTAAACCAATTACTTTCATGCAGGGAATATTTTGCCTCCTATTGTGTTAGGGGGTCAGGCAGAAGGGCAGCATTTAAATCTAGGACTGGATTCTCTTCCTGTTTCTCCCAGGCAGCTACTCTTAAAGGCTCAATTAAGTAAGCTATGTCAGGAGGCTCACTTACATTGAGATGAACTTCTCCCTATTATACTGTTGAGGATTAGATCTACTCCCACAAGGAGGACTGGATTCTCTCCAGTTACCCAGAGCAACCACAACATTTCCTCTTTGATTACCTTGGCAATGCACAACTGCAACTTTCCTAGGAGCCCACACTGCACCCAAAAGTTTAAGGATTTCCTTCCCATACTTTATACCTTTTCCTCCTGAGTTAATTAGCCCCTTTTCTTTTTTTTTTTTTAAGAACATGAGCTCAATATATATTATGATTAAAATATACAAATACTTTTAAACTATATGTCAGTAGCATTATACAAGGAATTAGTCAATTGGCAGGTTCTCTGATTTTACATAGTGAATCCATTATAGTATACCCACTTCTTTTAGTCTTTTTAAAAATTAGTTACAAATGACAGTACAATACTCTTGACAATTCATACTTTTGAATCAAATGGGGTATAATTTCTCATTTTTCTGATTGTACAGATTGCAAAATCACATTGGTCATGCAGTCACCAATATACATGTAAATACATGTAAATCTTGGACTGGCCAGTAATAATCAGTTCCTGGTTTCTGGACAGGCAAAGGAAGTGTATTCCATGGTGATGGGCAAGGCCTGAGAATCCCGTGTTGCAAAAGTCTGATTAAATGTTTTTAAATTTCGAGTTGTGCCTCATGAGGAATATGATATTGTCTCAGGCACACTGGCATGGCTCCTGGTTTTAATTCCACTATTACCGGGGAGGCTAGTCCAGGTGGATTGTCCGCTGCCCACACTCCTGGCACTTGGAAAGGAAGCTGTGGCCTCTGTTGTTGTGTCTCTACTTGGCTGAAGAGATGCCACTCCTCTTCTTGAGGAATTGTGAGGGTTAAAATTCTTGCTTCAGGTTTTCCCAATGATAAGGCTGCCTGACCTCGTGCATCAAAGTTATTTGAGCCTGGAGTTTTCCTAGCAGCCTAAGAAAACTAGTTTTTCCTAGGCCCTAGTTTTCCCATCAATGGCACTGGGAAATCTGGCATGTACAGGAACTCATGGCTCATTTCATGGCCTGCTAAATTGCATTGCCAGGACAACAGGAAATGATGATGAGCTTTGTTGCCAGTGGCCCTAATAATTGTGGTCTGTTTCTTTGAAAGTGGGCCCACAGGTTGGTCACCACTGAGTGGTGAGCCCCAGTGTCCACCATAAAGTCCATTCAGACCATAGGCTCCTTGGGGCCCAAAGGGATGGAGCCCAGTTGGTCCTAGTCCTCATCATAATTTTCCATGGCTGCCAGTCCCACAAAATCTTTCTCAGGGGCATCAGATGGGTGTTTGTGGTGTTGGTATCATAGGGGACCTCTTTGTAAGGCTGGTATCACCCTCAAATGAGTTCACCTCTCTTATCCTGGTAAGGAGCAGCAGCAGCCCAGTCCTTTGGTTGGGGCCATTCAATCTTCCAGTGGCCCTCTAGATGGCAGTAGGTGCACCTGTTTGGTTTCAGCTTAGTCCCAGGTTGAGATGGTCCCTCCAGCCAGATTTTTCTTTGGCCTTGAATTTGACCCTGATTTTGATTTTTTTTTTTCTTTTCTCCAGTGGGATGGAGATGAATGATTTGAATGATTTCGGAGTTTGAAATAAAGGCAGCTGCAAGGAAATCCATTTTCTTCTTCATCTTTCTGTCTGCTTTTCATTGGGCCTCTTGGTCTTGATTGATAAACTCTGTAGTGGTGACTTCAGTCGCTCACTGGCACACTTCCCAGAAAATCCTTCTGATTTTTATTTTCAGCTTGTCCCACAAAGGCTGTGTTGATCATTCACTGGTTGTCTGGTGCCTTAGGATCAAAGGGAGTGAAGAGCAGGGAGGCCTCACACAGTTGTTCATAGAATTGGCTGGGGCTTTCACCAGGCTTCTGGAGCACTTGTGATATCTTGTTCATATTTAGGGCTTTCTTTACCCCTTCCTTTATACCTCCTATGAGGGCTTCTAGATATCTCTTTATCTTTTGGAGGCCCTCCCCATTGTTGGAGTCCCACCTGGGGTCTGTGTCAGGGAACTGGGCCTGGACATAGGCTTAGATGTTGCCTTGTGTATCTGGAGCATGTTCCTCTAGCCATTTTAAAGCTACTCAGGTTACCTATCTGCGCTCCTCTGTATTGAACAGTCAGAAGAAGCTGGTGACAGTCTACCCTGGTGGGCTGGTGAGTCTGGATAATGGATTGCATCAAATCAATCATGGCCTGGGGCTTTTCCGTATAGGAGGAAGTATAATTTTTCCAATTTAAAAGATCAGTGGAGGTGAAAAACTGATACATATAAATGCATTGTCCCCATTGAACATATCCCTCATGGTCAACATAGGCAGGTTCTCTAGCCTCTCATAGGGGCATCTGGAGAACTCTGCTTTGGGTAGTGGCTCTCATCTTAGGACAGGTTCCCATTCTGGTCTTGGGAGGTGGAGGAATCTTTTGTTCTGGGGAAGTTTCTGGCTCTGAAGACAAATTGGAAGAAGGAATAGCTGGTGTTAGAGGATTATCACCTGTTGCCTCTGGGGAGAAGGGGCTGTGGGGCAGGCCGCTGTTCCAGTAGTCTTGGTTGGGTAAGGTTGGGTAGAGTGGCACCTAAGGTGGTGGATTTTCTTCTGGCTTATTGGGCAAAGCTGGTTTCTCTTCTGTCTTTTCTCTGTCAGATTCTCTTTTTCTAGCTGCTCTCTGCTGAATCTTAGAGGTCGCTATGCTCCAGGCTAACATCAGCTTGGACTGTCCATCTAGAGAGGCTCCCAACCAAGGGGGCTGTTTCTGTACTATCTCTTGCCAGCAATCAATATAAAGGAACTGGTTTGGGTGTCCAGGGGTTCCAACAACTAATAAAAGGACCTCAGCAATGACTCTGTCATCTAAAGATCCTTCTGGTGACCAGCCCACACCTAGGGTGGGCCATTCTAATTCACAGAGAGTATGCAACCTTTGTAGAGTGAGTTTCACCCCATAATTTCCCTTAAAACCCCTCTTAAGATTTTGCAGCATACATTCCAAGGGGTTCAAGGAACTCTGTTTACTTTGTGTGCTTCCCGTGTTCCACCCTAGTTGGTGTTGCACACTTAGGACAAGACTTGCTTCGTCTGTCCCTCTCCAGGCATTCCTTTCACAGGAGAAAATACTCCCACTTGGCAGGCACATTGGCCCACACCTGTACCCCAGCAGATTGTAAGGCTGAGGAAGGAGGGTCTCGAGTTCAAAGTCAGCCTCAGCAACTTATGGAGCAGTTGTCTCTAAATAAAATATAAAAAAGGGCTACAGATATGGGTCAGTAGTTGAACACCCCTGGGGTTAATCTTTTGTTTAAAATTTAAAAAAAAAAAACCCTCTCAATTACTCAGTGTTTGATTATGTAATGAAGCATCACCCTTACCTATTGAAGCCAGGTTTCTAAGGACTTCCTGCATCGCATCTCTGTGGAGATTCTTCTGGGAAGGATCCAACAGAGCCCACTCCTCCTGGGGGAAGTTCACAGCCACATCCTCAAAGAACACTGAATTCTAAAATATTCCAGAAAAGTGTAGTGCAGGGCAGGAGAGACTGACAGCATGAGGGTACTATTCTCATCATGTGGGATATTCTCACAACTTTGTGGTCTCCAAATATTTATTTCATGATTTTATCATCAAAACTTGTACTCTTGGTGTGCACTCACTTCCCCAAATGGAAGCACTCCAATATAAGACCTGAACTATCCCAAAAAAAAAGCACCAGCAGAGCAAAAACACCTTCTTCTTGTGGAGTCCAGGAAGTCAGGCATGCTCCTGGGTCACCCCTAATGTTTTTGTAGGTGATATCTAATACATGGATTAATGAAGCCTACTACCTCCTGTGCAGAAAACAGTTAATATTAATCCTCCCGACAGCACCTGCCCTTAGAAATGCCTGCTGACAAAGTTGGAATTTTGCTGAGGGGGAGTTAACAATTTGGAAAGAATCCCACCAAACAAAGCAGTAACACCGACTCATTGTGCTGGGAGTATGCATAAACAACAGGACCTTTACAGAATGTCTGCCTTCCTTCAGAAATATAATTATTTTGTTCCACTCTTATCTGAGAAGCTAAAATATCACCCATCTGGAAACACACAAGCAAACAAAAAACCAACTCTGCGCTCAAGGAGACTGGAAGCTGTGTGGTAGAAAACATTTCATACAGGTGGTCACAATGTGTTCACTAGGGATGAGAAAAATTAGAAGGCTGCATCTGTTTGCTCCAGACCAAACCTAACCAACCACCAAGAGGAACAATGATTGATAAACAATAATTTCTAATACTTCTGATAATGTCAAAGAAGGATGGGGTAAGTGAAAGGAGGCATGTGTCTTAGGAATAAATCAATGTCACCAAAGTTCATTTCTTCCACATGCTAGCCTTGCAGAATTTTATAAATTTCCAAAATAGACATTTTAGTGGCCAAGAAAGTAATCTGGCAAGCCTAATAGGCATAAGAACTGTGTAATAATTGTCAACATTGTCTGAATCACAGACTGCCAGCTTTTCTTTTTCACATAGGGTGACCAAACATATGACACACATATGGGTGCCTATTTTGTGAGATTACTTGTGTGTGAGCAGTGGTGCTGGTATAATAAACCTAATGCACTGTCAACTGCAGGATTTGGTAAAGCAACATGCTGGGGAGGTTTGTAGCCCAGGAACCACCGATACCACAGAGCCTAGGTGTGCAAGAGACTGTGCCACCAGGATCATGTGAATAGGGAGTGATGGTGTGCAATCATTTTCTCCTCAAGAACATATCCCTGTATCTAAATGACACGTGATTGTACATAAAGGACTTTCCAATTATGATACTCCAAACAGCACAGAATTAGCAGACAAAGGAAGAAGGAACCAAGAGATAACTAAGTTTTCAGTGGGCTGCCTTTATGGGGAAAGCCGATTGATGACATAACAGGTATTCTAGAGGGGGAAAATCACAACATGAGCCAAGACAAACCTAATTGTAAAAATACATTTCAGTCCTATTTCACAAATACCATTCTAAGTTCTCACATCAAAGGATATCAAAATACATTAAACGAATTACAAGAGGAAAAACAGTGTAGGAGAAACCTGCAGTACTACGACCTCAGAAAGCCCGGCACAGAGTGAGATGAATAAGTGCATGAGGGAAATGGAGACAGCCAGGAGGGGGAAGAGCAGGTGAGAGCCACGAGTGGGGAAAGGGCCAGCTCTCAGGGAAGAGGAAAGCCCGGGAGGAGGCCAAGCAGGGGAGGCTTGACACCACCTGCAGGACAAGGGCCCTCAGTCAGGGAGAGCAGTGGGGAGACGGGACAGTTGACCTGCAGCGGTACTGCCTCTCACCTGACGTTTACCATGACCTACAGCCCAGCGAATTTTCAGACTATTTCTACAAGTTCATGATGTTTTTCCTCCAGAAATACTGCCAGTATACCACAGTGAATCTCTCACTTTTTCTCTCTCATACAATATACAAATGCACACACACACACGCACACACACACACACACACACACACACACCACTCAGTGCTTAAAGCATGAGGAGAAAATGCCAAAAGATGGCATTTTTCACTATCCCCAGAGAACTTTATATCCTTTTTGACCCCTAAATTCAGAAGAAACTATTTCCAAAGGCTGAATCACCCAAGATATTATGAGCCAAACCTTCTGGGGAAAGAGAAGCACCCAGCTCCATCTCCCCCTAACTTTTGTTTATGTTCAGGGAGGAGGAAGGGCTGCGCAGTGCTCATGAAGACTGCCTAGGGAGGCCAGCGTGTCCTAAACAGCAGGCCAAGGCACAGTTGACAGAATGGCTCCTCGCCCACAAGACACTTCATCACCAGCAGAATACCTCCATCACCAGCAGAATACCTCCATCATCACAGCCTGGAGTCACCCCTGGGCATTTACCAGAAAAAAATAATTGACACCTTCATGTTCCTTAACATATACACCAGTGTTATCCACACCAAGAATATGTAAGACTGGAGGCTACAAAAGAGAGATTCCCAGGAAGGAGTGCCTGATAACTATCAAGGGAAACTGCCAGTCAGAAGTTTTAGTAAGTTTAAAGCCTAAGGATGTGCCTAACCTCCTATTCAATGTTTGTTAGTGTGATTATGTTGCCCTAAATAATGGAAATAAAGGGATCTTTATTTTAAAAAGAAGTCATGCCAATAAAAATGTCTACAAAAATTGGATGACATTAAGTAGGTTAAATATTGTCTTTACATTTCTAATAACTCTAGCAATTTTAAAGATGTGCATTCCCAAATAACAGCCTTGTTTTCTCTGGCCTTATTATAAAAACAATTTCTCAATTTTCACACCTCCTGGTGAGAGATTATTGATTTCTATCTTCTTCATGGTATTCACTGACCTGTTCCAGATTCTGTAACATTTACTTTGCATTAATCTCATTTCAGTACTCACGTCTTTTTGTTTCTCTCTCATAGAAGCACCACCCCCAGAGGACTTTAAAATGTTCTTCCCAAGCCAGACTTTTGTCACAGACCCCTCAACCAACCTGATTTCCCCAAACAAACTCCAAACTGATTACCCAACACCATTCACCCTCTCTCATGTGGAAGAAGCGAGAATGAGCACAGCCATTTTCCTTATAGCATTAATGTCACAAGTGGTTACTATAGACTCAGTCTGAGGCACAGTTAGATTCAATCAAATCCAAGATATTAATGCTTATCACACTATAGTGGCACCCCCCTTTCTCCACAGAAAAGTCTTAACTGGGCTTCTCCAGAAATCTTCACCATGGCTGATTTTAGAACTGTCAGCAAAAGAGTCTCTGCAAAAGAGTTCAGCGTAGATAAACTTCCTATTTTCATGTTGCCCCTTCTTACTTGGCTATGGCCAGGAAGAAATCAGCATTCCAGGTGCTGGACAGCCCCTTACTAGTTTTTCACAAACATATCCTTTATGACCAAATTTAGGGTCTGACCAGTACAACTGAAGAGGAGGACGTTTATTTGATTGGTTTTTTTTTTTTTATTCAGAGGTCTTAGTCCATAGAAGCCTGGCCAATTCCTCGGGGCTCTAGGTGACACAGAATATTATGGCAGAAGAGTGTGGCAGAGGAAGCAGCTTACACAGTGATCATAAAGCAGACAGAGAGTCTCAATTGGCCAGATACAAATATACACCACAGCCATGCCCCAGTTCCCACCTAATCCAGCCACACCCTACCACTTCAGTAACCACTCAGTTAATCCCTATCAAGGGATGAAATTGCGGATTTGGGTCAGGAGTCTTACAGCTCAATCATTTCTCCTGTGAAGCTTCATGCACTGGCTCACATGTGAGTTTTGGGGGACACCTCACATCCAAACCATAACAGTACTGGCATAAAAACAGACACATGGACCAATGATACAGATTAGAAGACACAAAGACAAACCCACTTAGATACAGTTACCTGATCCTTGACAAAGGTGCCCAAACCATACACTGGAGAAAACACAACCCCTTTAACCGCTGGTCCTGGGGAAACTGGTCATATATAGAAGAATAAAACTAGACTCTTATCTCTCATCCTGCACAAAGGTCAAATGCAAATAGATCAAAGTCCTGGGAATCAGACCAGAAGCTATGAAATGCCTAGAATAAAATGTAGAGTCCAGGGCAAAGGGCAACAGTGGGCATTATGTGGGAGCCCCAGGCACTGAGGACATGCAATGCCAGGAGACAGGACAGTGGGCAAGGACACAGCATCCAGTACAGTTTCCAAACGAAAACCTCTGCTACACTGATGTAGTATTTGTGCCTAGGGAAGATAAAAGAGGCAAAAGTACTGATTTTAAAAAAACAATATTGCCTTCATCATTTTGTGTCTTCCTTCTTTCTAGGCTGTTCTGAGGGATCACATGTGCACTCGGAGATAGCTGGGCAAGGCAAACATGACTTCTGCAGAGGGGCATGCTACTGAACAAAGTCTGGCAAGTGAGCATACCTGGGTGGGAAGGAAATCCACCTGCTTTCATCTCTAACGCAGCACTGTCCCTTGCTCTGACAGGAGGAGCTTGGGTCAAGATCCACACAATAGCCTAATTTAAAGTTGCAGAGGGCAAAGAGAAGGTGTGTAGGTAAGACAGGATCACTTAGGACACCAGAGCATTATGATGGAAGCCTGAGAGCAAAGGAGGATTACCACTGGGGTGGTGACCAGAGCCACATGGTCTGCACTCCTGTCCACATGACACATGCTGCACATGTTGGGGAGCTCACAATGGCTACACTTCAACCATAAGCTTTGATAACTGAAATTGGCTCTACCTAATCATACATTGTGAAATTTAACTTTTAGTTTACAGTAAACATGTTTTTTGTTACATATTAGGAAGCTCACCAGACTACAAATTTAATTTTCATTTATTTATTTGTTTGTTTGTTTATTTATTTGGTGGTGCTTGGTATTGAACCTAGTGCCTCCTGCATGCTAAAAAAGTACTGAACAACAAAGGTACCACCCCAGCCCTACAGGTTTAACTCTGATAGAAGAGATAACATTAACTTTTCACTTTCTGTCTTCCTTTTTATTTTCATAAGGACTTTTAAAGTGATGTTCCAGGTAATTCTTGTCTTTCCACTCACAGGAAAAGTTCACCCACAGTTAAAAACAAAAACAAAAACAAAAACAAAGGAGGACTCTACCACTACTCACACTCCACAAATACTTCAAGTCAAATTGGAAATACAATTTATTCAAAGCCAGTTTTGAAGGAAGATAGAAAGGTTTATTTGTATTTTTCATTTTCAGATAATTAAAGTGACAGAAAAAACTTCTATAAGAGAAAAGGCAGCAAAGTGAGAAAGAACAGGCAACACACACGTGCAGATTTACTTCCCTGTGCTAGACAGAGCCCAAGTCAGTGACACTCGGCACATGGAGGAGGAGCAGCCCTCTCAGCCCCAAGGAAGTTCAGAGGCAGAACAACCTGGAAGATGCAGGGGTCACCTCAATTTCAGCCTGTTTCAGGAACTGGAAAGTTACAGGTTTGCTGCCAGCCTTAGGGAGGGGCCAGGCACTGAATGGAAAGTGGACTGGAGACCCATCTTCCTGCAGAGTGTGAACAGGTAAATTCTCTACTCCTGGGAGAAATGAGGGACAGGGACTCTGCATGCCACTGCTGCTTCACATAGAACCCCAACTGAGTCCAGAGTCCCTGATACCTCTCTGTGCTCACTGTACACACTAGGAGACCCAGGAGGCAGGCCAGAGGCTAAGAACACATCATCCTGTCAAGTTCTCAAGGGACCCTTTACCCAAAGTCATTGATGAGGGGTCTGTGTCTAGGGAAGATGAAGGACCAGAAACACAAGCCCATCCCATTCTTCTTATAACATGGGTCCACTTCATGCTTCAAAATAACCCTTCCAGGCCAGGTGCAGTGGCACACGCCTGTAATCCTAATGGCTCGGGAGGCTGAGGCAGGAGGATCACGAGTTCAAAGCCAGCCTCAGCTACAGTGAGGTGCTTAGCAACTCGGTGAGACCCTGTCTCTAAATAAAATTCAAAATAGGGCTGGGGATGTGACTCAGTGGTCAAGCACCTCCAAGTTCAATCCCTGGTACCCACCCCCCCAAAAAAAATAACTCTTCCTACACTTTCACTGTGGTTGTTTTTTTTTTTTTTTAACTGACATTATTTTATCCTTTCTCTTTTCCCTTTTCCCCTCCCTAACCTTGGAGAAGCAAGACTACCCTTCTGCCCATCCTAGGCCATGTTCCCTGTCCTTGAGCACACACACCAGACATCCTCAGGGATGGTGCCAGAAGAACTGAGAAACAGCCATCTACCAAGTCTACGAGTGAATTATGGCCCCCAACAGGGCACAACTGGAATGTGTGTGTGTCTTCCTGAACCACCTCTTTAAAAGTCTGCCATCCCCCCAGCGGGCAGAATCACAGCCTCTGGAACTATAGTCCCCTGTGTTTCTCATTTCAAAGCAAATAATAAACTTCTTTTTCTTTTTTCTCAAACTATGTCCTCATTAGTAGACTGGCATTGGGGGCAAGCAGAAACAAGCTTTTGTAGCGATACCCCCTCCTCCACAGAAAATCTTAACTAAACTTCTCCAGAATTTTCACCATAATTATCTTAGGACTATCAGCAGAAGAATCTCTACAGAAGAGTTCAATGTAGTTAAGCTTCCTATTTCCTGATGCTTTATCTTACAATAATTAAATTTGGCCCCAGGTCTGAAAGATATCAGCACTTCAGGTGCTGAACACCTCTTTACCAGTGTTTCACAAACATTTATAAACTATCTAGTGTGTGTGAAAATATATATATATTTTTCAAGGGAATTGGGTCTGTGAATGCAGAGTGTGATAAGAAAAACAGAGTCTTTTAACTAGGTCCCTGGCCTTGGGCCAAACTTCACAGAGATGTTTACATTTCAAGAATAAGAGAGGATGTTACCAACTGGGCTCCATGGTCACAGCTGGCAGGGGAGGAAAGAAAGGGGAGAAGCAGCTCTCCCCTTCTCAGGCGCTGTCCTTGAAGGGTTAACTTTCCCAGCACAGTGAAGGAAAAGCTGCTTTTATGTGAACTTCTGCAGACTGTGAACTTCTGAGCCCCTCCCCTCACACTCTGGATATAAAGTTCTGAAACTACCTGAACTTGGGGTTCAGGGGATTGCTTGATTATAGCAAAAGCTGTGCCCTCTGAACCTGGCTGTAGCCAAATAAAACTGTTTCTTGCTCCCTTCAGTGTCCTGCCTCATCTGCCTCCTACAACACTTTTAATTACAAATTGGAGCCCAATTAAGGGACCACCAACTGCACCAATATCTTGGGCAGGTAGGTACTCTGGGCAAGCCCTTTCATATTGAGGAGGCAAAGCCCCTCAGGCCCTGACAAGAACCTGAGACCAAAGCAGCTTGGCATGCTCCTCACATTCTGTGCCCTGAGCCCAGTGCTGTGCTTTTCCTCTGGCCAGTGGACCTATCTGCTTTCAGCCTGGCTGCTGCCCACAGAGCTGAGGTACAAGGACCTTCTGGAGTCCCCAAGTATGCAGGCACCTGCCACATGGCCCTGCTGGTTTCTGTAGACAGAGGTCCCCAACAATCTCTGTATGGTCAATGTGACCTTCATTAAACAAAGTGCCTTAGACATAAGAAAAAAGTCTTGAGTGGATGGAGGGAATAAACTGACATAAACCCCTCTCAGCTAGGGGACAATGCCTTTAGGGGGTGCCTGGGAGGAACAGAACTCAAGCCAGCTCTGACTGGTTGGCAGACCTGGCAAAGGGATCTTCAAGGAAGCCTAAAGAAGAGCATAGAAAGGGCCTCCTCCACTGAATATCAATATGCCTACTATAAGAAAAGACCCAGAAAGCACCCTGGGTACAACTGACAGTGGGGAGCTCATTTCTAGTGGATGGCTGGTAAGGGATGATGATAAGGGGCACAGGTCAGACCCACCAACATCCTGTGCTCAAACACCTTGAATGCAACATAGGAAAAAGAGATTTAGATACTATCCTCCGCTGCCTCCGACTCCGCCTCCGCCTCCACCTCCTTTTTTGATACTATGAATTAAACCAAGGGGCACTTAACTGCTGAGCTACATTCCTGGTCCTTTTTATGTTTCATTTTGAGACAGGGCCTCACAAAGTTGCTTAGGGCCTTGATAAATTGCTGAGGCTGGCCTTCAACTTTGCATCCTCCTGCATTATCTAGGACTCTGGCCTTGGGCTGAACTTCACAGAGATGTTTACATTTCAAGAATAAGAGAGGATGTTACTAATTGGGCTCCATGGTAACAGCTGGCAGGGGGAGGAAAGAAAGGAGAGAAGAAGCTCCCCCCTTCTCAGGTGTTGTCCTTGAAGGGTTAACTTACCTGGCTGGAATTACAGGCATGTGCCACCACACCCAGTCTAGACACTGTTTTTCTATGTGCTGGATTGTTCAATCTCTCTCCTAGGAAAGGACTGGTTTTGTGATTTAAATCCTTTTTGGGTAAGATGGTTATCACACCCAAAATGCAATGATTCCATTTATATGTGCCACCAGAACTCATGCTCTACTTCCAGTTTTGGTCAAGGAAAAGGAAATTACCTGATCTACTGGAGGTCTAGGAAAAAAGTCACTTAGGCTGAAGGGACCTGGAAGCACATTCAATGTTATCCCAACCAAGCTTTTGTTTAGGAGGTGGTAATTCATCCCAGGAAGAAATAACACCCCAACCCTCTTAAGAGAGAAGCACTGAGAGCCATCCATTCTCTTCTGGACAAAATTTAAAAACACAGATTGGACTGGTTTTGCCACACCCTATAATGCAACTCTTCAGCACAAAGGTATAAATCATATTGCTTAGGGTATTCAGCCCCCTGTACCAAGTCCACAGACCCTACTGGCTCTGATGCCAGGCAACTAAGGCTGATTCATGATGCTAGATTTAAAGGATATATTCTTTTGCAATCTTCTGAAAGGAAATCCAATTGCTGTTCAGTGGCAGGGACCTGATACCAATGTAATTACTCTTGCTGGACCATCCTACCCCAGGGATTTAAGACTTCTTCTACTGTTTAATGGGAGTCTAACAAAAGACCTGTGAGAGTTATAGCTGGATCAAAGAAGATCATCCACATTTTTTTTTTTTTAACCAGGGATTGAACCCATGGGCGTTTAACCACTGAGCCACATCTTCAGCCCTTTTTAGATATTTTTTTTAGAGACAGCGTCTCACTGAGTGGCTTAGGTCTTTGCTAAGTTGCTGAGGTTGGCATTGAACTTGTGATCCTCCTGTCTCAGCCTCCCAAGCCACTGGGATTACAGGCATGTGCCACCCTGCCTGGCTTGAACTCTGTTCTTTTAAGGAAGCACCCTGAGCTATGAAAAGGAAGAGAATTTCCAATAGAAATAAAATGTGGGCCTGCACATATCTTTAAATTTTCTAGAAGCCACATAATAATGTTTAAAGGGCCTCAGTTAGCTCAGCCAATTGAGAGTACTTTTCTAGCAAACACACAGCCCTGGGTTCCATCCCTAGCACAAACAAAAGAAAAAAAAAAAAGAATTAAAAGCACACAGGTGAAATTGATTGTCATTTAAATTTGTAATCAATACAATGAGGTATATTACTTTTAACTATTTGTCTTTTTGGTACTGACACCAAAATTTTGCGATGAGACTAGAATCCCTGAATTGCCAATTTCCTTCTAATTTCTTATCTCACAACTTTGAACAATCAAATCCACCGGCAGTAAAAGAAGGGAAGAGTAAGTTGAGTAGGCCTTATTTGAGAAGAGAGAGAACTCCTGCAGTGTGGGAGGGACCTGATAGCGGAGGAGAACCCGTGTTTTAGCTGCTAGCTTTGGGGTTTCTATGTGAATGGAAAGAACTGAAGGAAGGAGATCAAGAGAGAGGGGGAGGCTATTCCACAGTGACCCAGGTTTATTCTGGACAAACCTGTTGAGGGAGGTGGGGGGAAACTGAGACTGTTCCACTTCTAGCCAGGGATAGACATTGGGCAGTGGGGGAGAACATTCTAGTGATTAGGCCACTGGCAGGTGTGGTCCTTTTGGTTGGCATCTTTGTTTTTTGAGGTGGTCACTGTTCCACGTTGACCAGGTGTTTTCAGGATTCCAGTCCCAGGTCAATTTCCTTTCCTTGAATGGTGATGGAGTACTGTCTAGAGTTCAGGTCAGCCTGAGTCAGAGTGACCATGAGTTGACCCCGTTCTAAGATGAAGGATGGTTCAAAACGACATTGCCTGTATCAAGTGCGACCTAACATTCCTGCTTCTGTCTTTTCCTTTGATAAGTCAGAACAGCAACACCAATAATTATAGAGAAAATTGAGAAAAGTGGCCTATTCCAGTCCAGTGGGTGAAGAAACAGATGTAAGAATTATTTCTGCATAGGAGGAAGATTCCCTGATTAGAGTCGAGATCCCAGAGAGGTGATAGGAGAAAATTTACTTTAACTGGAGGCAGGGTTTTGTAGGATTTTTTTTTGGGGGGGGTACTGTGGATTGATCTCAGGGGCACTTGACCATAAAGTCACATTCCCAGCCCTATTTTGTATTTCTTTAGAGACAGGGTCTCCCTGAGTTGCCAAGTGCCTCACTTTTGCTGAGCCTGGCTTTGAACTAACCATCCTCCTGCCTCAGCCTCCTGAGCCACTGGGATTAAATTTGTGTGCCACTGTGCCTGGTTTATAGGAAAATTTTAACAAGTGTGTGATGGGTGGCTGTGGTGGTATTGGAGGCGTCCCACTCTGTGTTTGACACCTCAGGGAGGAGCGCTGGAATGGATGTTAGAGCATCTGCTAAAGGAGACAGAGGAGTGGGCAATTATGCTGGGAATTAAAATGAATGGAAGCCTTGAAAGAGGTTAGGATGTGCCTGCCAAAGAGAGGAGCTGGGCATCCAAGTGTTTGTGGGGGCCTTTTAGTACAGCAGCCATAATGAAATGTAAAGAAAAAAAATGTTAAAAAAAAAATCAAAATGTAGGGTTTTAATCTGGGTGGTGAGATCCCATTCTTGGAGGTCCCCATTTCTATCTTCCTACAGATAATCAGTCTCCTGCCTCAATCACTCCTCTGAACAGTTAACCTCCTGATGGGGATTAACTGAGTGGTAACTGAAGTGGTAGGGTGCCGCTGGAGGAGGTGGGAATCAGGGACAGAACTGTGGGATATATATCTGTACCTGGCAAGTGGAGAGTTCTCCCTGCTTCCTGATCACCATGTGAGCTGCTTCCCTGCCACATCCTTCTGCCATGCTGAGCTGCCTCACCTAAAGCCCTGAGGAATGCAGCAGCCTTCTATGGACTAAGGCCTCTGAAACCATGAGCCCCCAGATAAACTTTTCCTCCTCTCCAATTGTGCTGGTCGGGTCTTTCAGTCACAGTAGCAAAAGAGTCAGGTAAACAGTGGTGGGCAGGTGAAGGTACTAGGGAATATGAGGTTGGGATGATGCCAAGACAGCAATAAACAACCCAGCGAAGCATTAATTTCTGTGAATAATTAGCACAAAATGGTCAGTGTTATCAGCTAGCTCAAGACCACAAAGAAAATGAATAGAGCTTAAGGTGTGGTGTGACTTTTTTTTTTTTTTTTGTGAGTGGAGGCCATTCGAGGCTATAGAAACTTTCAGAGTTTTTAGGAAGACATCTAATTTCATAATAATGGCGCAGATGTCTCCCCTTGAGATGTGGAACACCATCTGATTTCTGTAATAGCTTTTGGGGGGAATTACCTCTGTTATTTGAAGGATCCCTTTAGCTGTGTCACTTTGGACTCTCCTGGGAAAGTCATTTAGGGCTTTTATGTGCCATAGTACATCTTTTAGATCATCTAGAACTAGAAAACCGTACCAGGTAAAAACAGATTGAGTCTCCTCTCCCTATGTAGGAGGTTAGGAAAATTTGTAGGTTTCAAATTGACTTAGAGCAAACTTGTGACTGTGACAGTGTCTTTTAGAACACTTTCTTTCTAACCTCCCAGTCTGTTTACTGTGGGAGGATGGGTGTAAGTGTACATGTCAAGTTACATGAAGAGTCATTGCCAATGTCAATGTAGGACTGTGCTTTGGTTACAGTCTCCTGTCAGGACTTTAAGATCAAGTGCCCAAGACCGGCCTTTTTCCTACCTACCCTTAGGGTCAGGTGAGATTCTGCAGGGGATCACCTTGGGAATAGGAGTACAGCCTCTTGGCTCCTTTAGCCTTCAGCAATTGAGCCTTCTGCCACGGTGGGCCAGTCTTGCTGACCACATGTGGCTTCCCTTGGAAGAATCAGGGACATTTTCCTCTCTGACGACTCCCCTCTTGGAGGAATGTGGGGACAGGTGCTGGTTGTCTTCCTATTCTCTGCTCTTGATCCCACTGATTGCGGGGTAGGGTGACTCACCCAGAGTTGCAGGGCCCAGAGAGAGATCCCATCATTCCCTAAGTCCTAGCTGACCTCAGACAGCAAGGACCAAATTGTTGGCTCGTCTTTTCCTTAGCCCTTTCACTTCCTTGAGTCTGGTTTGCAAGTTTGGGTTTTAAATATGCATCATGCCAGTTTCACCAGTCTTAATGGGGATATTGGGTTATAGTGTCACAGTCAATGATTTAAACTTAATGGGCACATTAGTGTTGGAAGTTAAAACTTTAAGTTTTATATTATATTCTCTGTTTACTTTGAGATCAGAGTAATCATTTTTAAATATTTTTTAGATATCAATGAATTTTTATTTTATTTATTTATTTATATATGCAATGCTGAGAATCAAACCCAGGTCCTCACACATACTAGGCAAGCACTCTACCACTGAGTCACAACCCCAGCCCCAGAGTAATCTTTACAACAACAACAAAAATCTATCTTTTGAACAAACCTTTAAATAAGATTAATTCTAGCCTATTTCGGAGCCATCCTAACATAGAGAAGAATGAGAGGCAGAACTTTCACTCAGATGAGAATGGCCTCTTCAATAATTTTCTTTCTGAAGCTGATTTTTGCTTTTTTTTCCCCTAAGTATCATTGTACAAATTTCTCATTTCCAGCTGGGCACCATAATGCAATCTACCTGCAGGTTCTTTGCCTGTGATCAGTGAGCTTGGGCACAGTGTGTGGTGTGTTGGATTCAGAGAGAACAAGTGCTCCAGGTCCCTCACAGGTAACAGCCAACACCAACAGCACCAGAACACGATGAGGACCACCATTGCAGGAGTAGCCAGTGTGCACCCCACACACTCTGGAGTGTACACCACTCCTGCTGAGCTACTGGTGTCCTCATGCATGAATGTTCTCCATACTGACAATGGTTCATGTGCAGATGCTTCCCAGAGAGAAGTGGGGTCAGGAATCACAACACCCCCTCTGTGGCACTAACACCCAATACTGTCAGCAGTGAAGGCTCAACCGAGGTGTGGGTGTGTGGACAGGACCACAGAGGGACAACTGTGGTAGGCCATTACCTGTCATGGCTCAGGCCCTCCTAGCTGTGCATAACTTTGGTCTGGGTGTCAACCAGCATTTTGTTTTCCTCAAACTTTTAGCTACAGTTCCCAAAAGCAAGCAGGGGTGAGTTATGGCTGGAGCCAGGCAAATAGTCTCTCAGCTGAAGTTCTCGTGAGACCGACTACAGACAACTTAGCTGGTCTGGGCAAAGCTCACCTCTGAGCATCTTAGGCCATGTGTCCAGAGGCAGAGTGACTGGCCTTTGCTTGCTCCTGTGGGCCAGGTAACCATAGTACTTGGAAATATTTCCCTACCAATTCAGTGGCAGACACCTGTGCCCAGCACTGGGAGGATAGGTGGTGTGAAGTGTCCAAGTGACCCCCTTCAGTGGTGACATTGGCATGGATCTACATGAAGCTGGTCACATCCCTGGAATTGGGTGGCAGGCTCCCACCTCTCCTGACCCTAGAAGGTGGTGCCCTCCATTCCCTTCTGTCACCATATCTGTCCCCACCAGAACAGAGCACTCAGTGTGCTTGAGTCAGAGTCACTTACTGAATTATGTTTGGTTCACGAGGCAGCTATCCATGGAGCAGTGCTGTGGACTGTCTCTGAGGCATTTGAGGTGGGTCTATGTCCCCTAAGGCAGTCCCAGTTCACATGGTGGTCCCATCTGAATAGCTCCTCCTGGCTAAAGCGCTCTGTGTTCACTGGGTCATCGTGTGAAATCCTCTCTGGATTCCACGGCTGTTATGCAGACTTCAGGTCACTTATCTAGTTAGGCTGTAATCCAAGGGGATGGTGAACCTTTCCTTTTCTAGAATCCTGGGTCTGCTGATAGTTTGCTGGGGCTTTCTTTCACGTTTACATTGGCATGGGGGAGACTCCTTGTACCTTTAAGGTGGAGCTGAGACAGCAGGTGCTAAGTATTTTATTTCTCTTGCCATGCTGCTGTCCAGAGTCTCTGGATTTTCCAAGGTTTTCATTTTCTATTGCATTCCAGTGCTCTCCAGGATCTCTTACCTCAATATGCAGCGACACACTTTCTGCTTCCATTACTGCTTGTAGAGAGAGGGTCAGATGAGTGCCTGGTGCCTCCACTGAACCACCTCCAATCGGTATTTGTCATTAAATAATGGTGGGTGCCTCCTTAAGACCATGTAGATATAAGATACTAGTTGGGTAAAAATGTAAATGATTTTAACTGTTTACTTGATGTAGGTCTATTAACATAATTTTCTTGAGGGTTTGATAATTTTGTATGATATGAAATTATAATTTGGAGTAGCAAATGTTTCTAAATGTTCTTGGTAGTTGATTTTTTAAAATAGTATGAAAGAATGAGACTTTGAGACACTCTGTGATACCTAATCTCAGTGTTCTCTTTAGTAAGGAGGAGAAAATGATCACAAATGCTTTACCTAATACTCGGACATACTTTTATGACACTCAGGAGACATTGCATCCAAAGTTAATTATGAGATTGTGTGACTGGACTTTAGGTTTTATCAAGGAGGCATACTGAGCCCACACTTTTGTGTCAAGACTTAGGTAACCCAGAAATGAAACTTATAATAATTCAAAATAGCATTTTGAAGTAAAGAAGTTACCAATGGTTGACATGTTGATGAGTCAGAGCAGTACATACTACATGTAGTACATAGAATATATTATATATTTTCCCAAGCATTTGCACATATAGACTTTATATATAATAGTTTTAAATGTGTAACATAGATTCATTCAAAAGGACAAACTAGTGTACTTGCTTTCTAAGAGATGACATTAAAATTGTCACAAACAGGGCTGGGGTTGAGGCTCAGCCATAGAGCGCTCACCTAGCATGTACGAGGCCCTGGGTTCAATCCTCAGCACCACATAATAATAAATAAATAAAATAAAGGTATTGTGTCCAACTACAACTAAAAAATAAATACTTAAAAAACTGTCACAATATTGTTTTCCAAAACCATAAATATATGAATAAAAGAGTGTTAAGGGGCTGGGGTTGTGGCTCAGTGGTAGAGTGCTTGCCTCGCATGTGTGAGGCCCTGGGTTTCATTCTCAGCATCATATAAAAATAAATAAATTAATAAAATAAAGGTATTGTGTCCAACTACAACTAAAAAATAAATATTAAAAGAAAAAAAGACTGTTAAATATATTTTTTAAACAAGACTAACTGGTTGGGTTGTAGTTCTGTGGTAAAACATATACCAAATGATTATGAAGTCCTAAGTGTGGGAAATCCAAAACCTCAACATCATATTCTGATCAATCTTTTTTGTTGTTGCATTTGTTTGTTTGTGGAGCTAGGGATGGAACCCAACGCCTTGTGCATGTGAGGCAAGCAGATACCAACTGAGCTACATCCCCAGCTCCAAATCATATTCTGTATTTTTTCTGATCATAATTAAATAAAACAAGAATCAATCACTGTGATATCCAGTTTTTCATTGCTGTGACTAAAATACCTGGAAAGAAAATCTTAAAAGGGGAAAGATGCTGGGCACAGTGGCACATGCCTGTATCCCAGCCGCTCGGGAGCCTGAGACAGGAGAATATCAAGTTCAAAGGCAGCCTCAGCAATGGTGAGTCACTAAGCAACTCAGTGAGACCCGTCTCTAAATAAAAGACAAAATAGGGCTGGGGATGTGGCTCAGTGGTTGAGTGCCCCTGAGTTCAAACACAGGAACAAAAAAAAAAAAAAGAGGAAAGGTTTATCTTGGCCCATGTTTTCAGCAGTTTCATCTGTGGTTGGCTAGCTCCAGGGAGGCTCCAGGAAGAAGGTGGTCTAGGTATGCTGCTGAGCTCATGTCATGGAGAGTGGGCCCTAGAGAGTCAGGAAGGGAAGGGAAGAGCGACTCTCTAGGGCACACTCTCCATGACCTACCCCTCAGCTTGGTCCTTCCTCCCAAGGCCTGTCCAGCCACTAGGGTATTCAACCACTGAGGTGAGAGCCATCAGGACCCAGGCGTTCCTAATAGACCCCAACCCCAGCCTGCTGCACTGGGACCGTGCTTTCATTCCAGATCCAAACCACACAACAAAAACATTTAGACTTCATACATAGAGCTGAGTAAGGCATCTGAATGAACAGTGGGTCACAGAGGAAATCAGGGGTAAATTTTTAAAAACTGATTGAAAAATTAAAATGAAAACTAGATCTTGCTTCTGTAGCAATGCCCTCGAGAGCGCTAACCAGGGTCCCACATGGAAGGCCTTATCCCTCCAATGTTCTTAAAATGATCAGAAACTTGTATTCAAGTGAACTTGCCAGAGTTATTTTCATGCATCCAATTGCAAAGTTTCAGTGAAAAATCAAAATAGTCACTGAAACAGGTATTATTACTATATGTATGTATGTGATTACATGACCAATATGATTCTGCAACTGTATGCTCAGAAAAATGAGAAATGATATCCCATCTATGATATATCAAAGTGCATAAATGCATTCTACTGTCATGTATAACTAATTAAAACAAATAAAAATTTTTTAAAAATAGTCATTGTTTATGGTTAACCATGACTTGATAATTTGACAATGTCCCCATAGAATTCAACATAATAAATTAGCCTGAAGAGCTTAATCTTTCTTTGTGTGTGTGTGTGTGTGTGTGTGTGTGTGTGTGTAAAATAAACATTTTAAACATTCTGGGCTTCTTTAAAATGTCCAGGATTTAATTTCAGTTTAAAGAAATTTAATTTAGAACTTTGATCTTGGATAAGCCTACTAAATATGTTGTAATGGTTTAAAACAACTGATTAAAACAGAATTAAAGCCAGATGCAGTGGCATGGGCCATGTAATTCCAGCAACTTGGGAAGCTGAGGCATGAGGATCACAAACAAGTTGAAAGCCAGCCTCAGTCATTTAGCTATACCCTAAACAAGCCTGGGAACTTCTCCAGACCCTGTCTCAAAAGTAAAAAAACAAACATGCAAACACTAGAATTGATGAACACTGTGAAATCATATTCAATCAGACAGGAAGAACTGAAAGGCTTTAAAAACAAATAGTAAAAAATATTGATCTTTAATCTTTCAAGTCTCAAATTTCTACATGATAGAAAATCAAAGTCTGATATATACACAATGGAATATTACTCAACAATAAAAGAGAATAAAATCATGGCATTTGCAGGTAAATGGATGAAGTTAGAGAAGATAATGCTGAGTGAAGTTAGCCAATCCCCAAAAACCAAATGCCAAATGTTTTCCTTGATACAAGGAGGCTGATTCATAGTGGGGTAGGGAGGGGGAACATGAGAGGAATAGACGAATAGATAGATAGGGCAGAGGGGTGGAAGGGAAGGGAGGGGGCATGGGGTTAGAAATGATGGTGCAATGTGATGATCATTATTATCCAAAGTACATGTATGAAGACATGAATTGGTGTAAACATACTTTGTATATAACCAGATATATGAAAAATTGTGCTTTATAAGTGTAATAAGAATTATAATGCATTCCACTGTCACATATAAATTTTTAAAAAAGAAAATCATAGTCTGTACAGATGGCAGGAAGTCTTTTTTTTGGGGGGGGGACCAGGGATTGAACTCAGGGGCACTTAACCCCCTGGGGCTCATAGCTGGGTCAACACCTGAAATTAACACGTAGGAGAAAAGGCTTGTTTGCCTTGTGGCTTCAGAGATCTCAGTGCAGGTCACTTGGTCCCTGGCTTCTGGTCCTAGGGTATAGTCATGGTGGGAGCTGATTTGGTTATACCTTTTCCTCAACAACTCATATTTTCATACTTTTAACAATAGTTTAATCATCAAAATACGTCTTTATTGTACAATTTGTATAGAAAACTACATACAATTAGAAAGCTAATTTTGTAGTGAACATCTAGGAAGTTACCAAAATTTACTGGATCTGGCTTATAATAATAATTTAAAAATGCATATTGCATAAATTCTAGAACTACATGCTCCTGCATAACAATTTTTTTAAAAATATTTATTTTTTTTAGTTTTCGGCGGACACAACATCTTTGTTTGTATGTGGTGCTGAGGATCGAACCCGGGCCGCACGCATGCCAGGCGAGCGCGCTACCGCTTGAGCCACATCCCCAGCCCATAACAATTTTTTAAATATTCCTTTTAGTTGTAGATGGACACAATACCTTTATTTATGTGGTGCTGAGGATTGAACACAGTGCCTCACACATGCTAGGCAAGTGCTCTATCACTGAGCCACAATCCCAGCCCCTCATGGCAATTTTTAATGTGGAAGAGGACACAGGTAAAAATACATATAAATATACATGTTTTTACAAAATTTAGAAAGATGAAGGGATAAATTTCAACTTCACGATAGTTAAAAGGTCAGCATTTTAAATCAGAAACAAATGCATTATGTTGTGAGTTTCTGTTATTTATTGCAACAACTTCAGGACTACAAACTACATAACTTACATGCATGAATCACATTTATATCCACCTAATTTCTTGTTAACCACTGTACTCAGATGGCATGAAGACAGCTTAGTTGCTGGCCCATCCCCTCCCTCTTTATCTTCCTCCTGGCTGCCATTACACGGGCAGCTCTGCTCTTCCTCCATGTTTTAAGTCATCTCAGACAGATCAGGGGGTCACCAATTGTGGACACCAATTGTGGACATAACCTGTGATCACATGAGCCAAAGGAAATCTTTTCTCCTGTTATCTGTATTTCTCGTGTGTTCTGACCCATCAATGGAGAGCTGAGTAACCTGTGAAGAGAACTGGAAGCCAAATGCCTTTACAAGATTTGTTGGTTGCTAGGTTTTAACCTGTGTGAATTTTTTGTCTTTTAAAGGAACTGGGAAAATTGGAAGCTTTCCTACATTTCTCAAATTCATGGACCTCTTCTATATTGTGAGTACTTTCATATGTGTGTGTGTGTGTGTACACTCAACAACTTTCAAGAACTTTTTTTTTTTTGGTACTGTGAATTGAACCCAGGAGTGCTTAACCACTGACCCACAACCCCAGCCCTCTTTAATATTTTATTTAGAGAAAGGGTCTGAGTTGCAAGTGCCTTGCTAAGTTGCTGAGGCTTGCTTTGAACTCGCAAACCTCCTACCTCAGCCTCCTGAGTCTCTGGGATTATAGGAATGTACCACCATGCCAGGCTTCAACAACTTTTCTATAAGTACATTCATTTTGTTGAAAATGACTGAGAATGCTAGATATTTTGTCATGTTTTTTGCATTCAATGTACTTTTCTTAATATAACTACTTTCAAGTTTAAAACTGAACCCCCAAAATGGAAGGCATTTCATATTTTTTTTCTTTTGTAGGGATTTTTTTTCCTGCATGAGTTGCTTGATGTTTTAAAATGTTACTGTAGCAGGCTTGATGTTTTAAAATGTTACTGTTTGCATCCACAAGGCTTCTCTTCAACATGAGTTCTTTCATGTTTGGGAAGGTAAGCAGAAGTAGTGAAGCATTTTCTATATTGTTTATATCTGTAAACAATATAGATATGTTTATGAAATCGTTCATGTATGTGAAGTTAAGAGGAACTAGTGAAAGCATTCCCACATTTTCACATTGATAGGACTTCTACCCAGAATGACCGCTTTTGTGTCTACGAAAGGGAACATACTAGGTAAGGCTTTCCCACATTATTTACAGCCATAGGGCTTCCTTGCGTTAAGAGTTTGTTTATGTGAATGAAGGCAACTGGATATAGCAAAGACTTTTCCACATTTTTTTTGCATTCATAGGGCCTCTCCAGTATGAGACCATTTATATATTTGAATGTAAAAAGAAGTAGTAAGGCTTTTCTACATTGCTTCTCTCTAGTATGAGTTTGTTCCATGTCTGTGAAGGTGAGAAGAACAAGGTAAGGCTTTCCCACATTTCTTACATCCATAGAGCTTCTCTACAGTATCAATTCCTTTATGTTGCTGAAAGGAAGCTAAATATTGTTTGCACTGACAGGGCTTCTTGATAGTATGAGTCCATGCATGTGTATGAAGATGATTTGATGTAGCAAACAATTTTCCACATTGTTTACATCTATAAGACTTCTGCCCAGTATGAAATTGTTCCTGTATGTGAAGGTAAAAGGAATTAGTAAAGCTTTTCCACATTTTTTAATTCATAAGGCTTTTCTCCAATATGCATTCACTTGTGTATTTGAATGTAAGAGGAATAAGTGAAGTCTTCCCCACATTGTTTCTTTCTGTAAGCTGTCCCTCCAGTATGAGATCATTGATACACACACACACACACACACACACACACACACTGAGGATTGAACCCAGGGGTGCTTAACCACTGAGCCACATACCCAACACTTTATTATGTTTTATTTAGAGACAGGGTCTCGCTGAGTTGCTAAGAGCCTCACTAAGTTGCTGAGGGTGGCTTTGAACCCAGGATCTTTTTGTCTCAGCCTCTGAGTCACTGGGATTACATTGATATTTTTTAAAACACTTAGAACAACTGAACTCTTTTCACATGTAAGACATTCATAAGGTTGATTTACAGTGTGCACTGGCGATTGTCTTTGAACAATTGTGTGAGAAATTAAAGATGTTCTGTGTAAGTTCATATGGCTTCCCTCCATTTTCTTCATTCTCATATGGTTTGGTTGCAGAGTGAGATATAATATGCCTATTAAGAAAAAATAGAGGGACTGGGGTTGTGGCTCAGCGGTAGAGAACTCGCCTAGCACATGCGAGGCCCTGGGTTCGATCCTCACACCACATAAAAATAAATAAATAAAGATATTGTGTCCAACTAAAAAATAAATATTAAAAAAGAAAAAATAGATATATGAAGATATATATTTAAAATATATATATATATATATATATATAAAGAGAGAGAGAGAGACAGAGAGAGAGAGAGGAAGGAGAGAGAGAGAGAGAGAGAGAGAGAGACTTGTCCATACATATTTTTTTCACATGGACTTACTCTAGTGGGAAAGTCCTGGTGAAGACTAAGACTTGGAATCTCACTGAAGATTTTTCCACATTGAGTACCTATTTACATTTTTCCAAAACCTACTATATTACTTCTGTAAAAAAAATTACAAGGCAATTTATGGTTGGCTCATTAACAATTTTATGCTCACTAGTCAGTATTGTACCTACACTATTACCAATATCAGGACAGCATTGCTTTCCTATAATGTCCAAATTGTTTGAAAGTAAATGTAATAGTAACTTAGCAACACTGCTTCTCATAGCTACTACTAAAACAGTGGTATCATAAAAGCAGTCTTGAGCACTGTAAACAAATCAATTAGTTTTGAAAACACTAAACTGGTATCTTAAAGTTCATATTACTGATTAAATGAGAATAAATGTAATTCATATCATGGTTGTTTTATTTGCTTCTTTGTGAAATTACAGGACATGTTACAATTCCCTCAAGACACTGTATTTCCTCTGATGAGTAAAAATTACCTAGATCTCTCCCAGGATTTCTGTTCTGATCTTCCTATCTGTCTACTAAAATGTAGATGTAGATCATTATAAATCTTCATGATCTCAGAATAAGTTATGGAATTTACAATAGGGACAACTATAATGTAACAATAGAAAAGAAAGGAAATGGAATAAAAATATGGAATTTGTGGTACAGAGTGCAATGACATTAGGCTCAATTTATTTACTGAATTACTCTCTTTCCATATTTCAAATCCATGACAAAAAATTCCCATTTGGCAGGTGCATTGACACCTGTACCCCAGCAGATTGTAAGGCTGAACAAGGAGGGTCTTGAGTTCAAAGCCAGCCTCAGCAACTTATGGAGCACTTGTCTCTAAATAAAATATTAAAAAGGACTATAGATATGGGTCAGTAGTTGAACACCTCTGGGTTAATCTTTTGTTTAAAATTTAAAAAAATCCTCTCAATTACTCAGTGTTTGATTATGTAATGATGCATCACCCTTACCTATACAATCCAGCTTTTTAAAGACTTCCTGCATTGCATCTCTGTGGAGATTCTTCTGGGAAGGATCCAACAGAGCCCACTCCTCCTGGGGGAAGTTCATAGCCACATCCTCAAAGGCCACTGAATTCTAAAATATTCCAGAAAAGTATAGTGCAGGGCAGGAGAGACTGACAGCATGAGGACTCTATTCTCATCATGTGGGATATTCTCACAACTTTGTGGTCTCCAAATATTTATATCATGATTTTATCATCAAAACTTGTATTCTTGGGCTGGGGATGTGGCTCAAGCGGTAGCGCGCTCGCCTGGCATGCGTGCGGCCCGGGTTCGATCCTCAGCACTACATACAAACAAAGATGTTGTGTCCGCCGAAAACTAAAAAATAAATATTAAAATTCTCTCTCTCTCTCTCTCTCTTTAAAACTTGTACTCTTGGTGTGCACTCACTTTCCCAAATGGAAGCACTCCAATATAAGACCTGAACTATCCAAAAAAGCACCAGCAGAGCAAAAACACCTTCTTCTTGTGGAGTCCAGGAAGTCAGGCATGCTCCTGGGTCACCCCTAATGTTTTTGTAGGTGATATCTAATACATGGATTAATGAAGCCTACTACCTCCTGTGCAGAAAACAGTTAATATTAATCCTCCCGACAGCACCTGCCCTTAGAAATGCCTGCTGACAAAGTTGGAATTTTGCTGAGGGGGAGTTAACAATTTGGAAAGAATTCCACCAAACAAAGCAGTAACACCGACTCATTGTGCTGGGAGTATGCATAAACAACAGGACCTTTACAGAATGTCTGCCTTCCTTCAGAAATATAATTATTTTGTTCCACTCTTATCTGAGAACCTAAAATATCACCCATCTGAAAACATACAAGCAAACAAAAAACCAACTCTGCACTCAAGGAGACTGGAAGCTGTGTGGTAGAAAACATTTCATACAGGTGGTCACAATGTGTTTATTGGGGATGAGAAAAATTAGAAGGCTGCATCTGTTTGCTCCAGACCAAACCTAACCAACCAGCAAACAAGAACAATGATTGATAAACAAGAAATTGCTAATACTTCTGATAATGTGAAAGAAGAATGGGATAAGTGAAAAGAGGCATGTGTCTTAAGAATAAATCAATGTCACCAAAGTTCATTTCTTCCACATGCTAGCCTTGCAGAATTTTATAAATTTCCAAAATGGACATTTTAGAGGCTAAGAAAGTAATTTGGCAAGCCTAATATGCATAAGAACTGTGTAATAATTGTCAACATTGTCTGAACCACAGACTGCCAGCTTTTCTAATATACATTCAGAAGCCACACAACAATGCTTTCTTCAAGGACATTTGGTCACATAGGTGACATACATATGGGTGCCTATTTTATGAGATTACTTGTGTGTGAGCAGTGGTGCTGGTATAATAAACCTAATGCACTGTCAACTGCAGGATTTGGTAAAGCAACATGCTGGGGAGGTTGTAGCCCAGGAACCACCGACACCACAGAGCCTAGGTGTGCAAGAGGCTGTGCCACCAGGATCATGTGAATAGGGAGTGATGTTTTACAATCATGAGGTGGCCTAAAAATGCTCCTCCAGAATGTATCCCTGTATTTAAATGACACATGATTGTACATAAAGGACTTTCCAATTATGATACTCCAAACAGCACAGAATTATCAGACAGAAGAAGAAGGAACCAAGAGATAACAAAGTTTTCAGTGGGCTGCCTTTATGGGGAAAGATGATTGATGACATAACAGGTATTCTAGAGGGGAAAAATCACAAGCACTGTGAAACAGGGGCCAAGACAAACCTAACTGTAAAAATACATTTCAGCTCTACTTCACAAATACCATTCTAAGTTCTCACATCAGAGAAAATCAACACTTCCAGTTTAGAGGAAGTGGTTTGAGAGGAATAGAAAAACTATTTTTACCTAAGAAGAGTAAACTGTAATGAAGAAGAATGAGAAACTCACACACACTAACATTAAGGGAATTAAAAGAGGAGAAACCTGCAGTAATACAACCTCAGAGAGCCCGGCATACAGTGAGGGGAATAAGTGCATGAGGGAAATGGAGACAGCCAGGAGGGGTAAGAGCAGGTGAGAGCCAGCTCTCAGGGAAGAGGCCAAGCAGGGGAGGCTTGACAACACCTGCAGGACAAGGGCCCTCAGTCAGGGAGAGCAGTGGGGAGATGGGATAGTTGACCCTGCAGTGGTACTGCCTCTCACCTGAAATTTACCATGACCTACAGCCCAGCGAATTTTCAGACTATTTCTACAAGTTCATGATATTTTTCCTCCAGAAACACTGCCAGTGTATCACAGTTAATCTCTCATTTTTTCTAATACCACACATACACACACACACACCTCAGTGCTTAAAGCATGAGGAGAAGAAAGATGGCATTTTCCAGTATCCCTACAGAACTCCATCCTTCCTGAGCCCTACATTCAGAGAAACTATTTCCAAAGGATGAATCACTCAAGATGTTGGGAGCCAAACCTTCTGGGGAAAGAGAAGCACCCAGATCCCTCTCTCTGTAACCTTCCTTTCTAATAAGAGAGGAGGAAGATCTGAGCAGTGCTCATGAAGACTGGCCTAGGGAGGCCAGCGTGTACTGAACACAAGACCAAGGCACAGTCAACAGAATACCCCCCCCCCCCACACACACACACAATGTAGACAGAGAGACCAGGCTGGATGCCGACTTCATGGATTATTTAGCCTTTATTCAGGAACAGGACACACCTACAGGAACTGACCCACTCTCCTGGTGAAAATGAAGAAAGGAAGGGACTGGGCTTATGTAGGTTATAATGAGAGGTGACTTACTGAGCATGTCAGCTTGGGCACTCAGGAATTTGGGGTGTTTTACTGGGCGAAATGGGAGGGAATCAAGAGTCAGGAGTCAATCTCTGGGATTTATCTTACTGGAGCAGATAAAGGGCCTGGGGTCAGTGGTTGGTATCTGGAAAGGATTTGTTTATGGAAGGGTTCATGCTTTGGCCTCTTCCCAGACTGACTTTCTAGATTTGATGAACACCGCTTCCCCAGGGTTTGTTTTATCCTGGCTAAGAATGTACTGGGAAAGGATCAATACTCTCAATGAATGGCTTTCCTTCTCACCCCACTTTTCCCAGGTCTCACTATTTTGGGGGTTTCTCATTTTCCATATATAATACACCAGACACTTCATCACTAACAGAATCACCTCCATCACAAGAGCATGGAGTCATCCCTGGGCATTTAAAAGAAAAAAAAAATAGTTACTTTAATATAACTTAACATGTACACCAGTTTTATCCACTCCAAGAATATGTAAGACTGGAGGCTACAGAAGAGAGATTCCTAGGAAGGAGTGCCTGATAACTATCAAGAGAAACTGCCAGTCAGAAGTTTAAGGCCTATAGATGTGCCTAACGTCCTACATAGGTAGGCTTATTCAATGTTTGCTAGTATAATTATCTTGCCCTAAGTAAGAGAAATAAAGGGATCTTTATTAAAAAAATAGAGATCATAATAAAAATTTATCTACAAAAATCAGATGACATTAGCATATTAAATGTTATGTTTACAATTCTAATAACTCTGGCAATTTTAAAGATGTACATTCCCAAATAAAGGCCTTATCCTCTCTAGCCTTATTATAGAAACAATTTCTCAATTCTTACACCTCCTGGTGAGAGATTATTGACTTCTATCATTTTCATGATATTCACTGACATGTTCTAGATGCTTTAACATTTACTTTGCATTAATCTTATTTCAATACTCAGGTCTTTTTGTTTCTCTCTCATAGAAACACCTACCCCCAGATGACTTTAAAATGTTCTTCCCAAACCAGAGTTTTGCCACAGACCCTCAACCAACCTGATTTCCCAAAAGGAACTCCAAATAAATTGCCCCATGCCATTTCACCCACTCAGGTAGAACCAGCAAGAGTGGTCATCACCATTTTCCTTACAGCATTAAGGAGGCCCTAAAGCTAGAGGGGGGCAGGACGCAAGAATTGAAGACAGGCAGTGAGTAGATAGGTAAAAGGGTCAGATCTTGAAGATGGAGACTGCCACTGAAAGACTGAAATGTTAATGCCTCCAAGAGTCCTTAGATGATCCAGATTATATGCCTATATTGATACTCCCAGAAGGCTGTTGCACACCTAGAACAGAGAGGAGCTGTTAATGAATGCCCGCAGAGCTGCTTTCAGCCTGGACCCGCCATTTGGCCCTTCCTGCTTCCCATCTGCTTCTCACCTTTTGGCCATCCCACCAGGCATTTCCTGGGACCAGTCACATACAAAAGAAGGAGAGAGATAAGGGGGAAGAGGGCAGAAGAACAAAGAAAATCTAAAATGTGGACTCTAATACTGAGCCTCACCCCCAACACTTACAATGCCTTTTGCTGAATGAAAGTTCTTATTTTTTTTTTTTTGCATTTTAAACTTCTAACATATTTTAATAATTAATGTTGATGGTAAAAAAGTTCTTATTTTTAATGCAGTGAAATTGACCAATCTTTTCCTTTATACTTTGTGCTATTTAAAATATCTTGTTCCAAAGATGGCCGCTGCGCACGGGGGTTGCTGAAGTGCTGAACGTGGTGTTCAGAGCAGCGGCTTTAATCGAGATTTCGCGCAGTTAAGAGCTCCTTTCACCGTTAATCTGTAGCGGACCACTTTGCCAAGCAGCAGAAAGAACAAAGAGATCGAAAAAGAGACGCTTGGCTCCCAGACGCTTTGCCGCTCAGAGCCACGGGCGCTTTGCTCCCATCTGCTTCCTCTTTCGCTTCGCTCCGGGCAGACAAGCTGAATGTGTAATCAGCAGTGGATTGTAAGTACCCGAGGCAAAGAAAGCTCAGTGCGCCCCGCCTTTCTTTTTTTTTGAATATTTTTTATACAGGGAGAGTTTGTGGATTGGGATTGTTGGCTGGGCTGTGGTTTCTGTGCCGAAAATCCACTCCACGGGAGCCGCCATTTGCTTTCGGATTGCTGTCTTGATGGCTCTGTCTGCATTGTCCGGCAGCCGCATCTAGAGGTTGGAGCTGGGCTGCGTGCCGAGCCCTGTCCTCCAAAGGCTGGACCGCGGCCTCGAGCGCCTGGGTCGCCTGTTCGCCGCTGCACCTTCGGGCAGAGCCTGCTCTGGGGTCGTTCTGCATCCCCCTGTGAGGGGACCCGTGCTCCAGAGGAGGGGGCCTGAGAGCTGCGGCGGCAGCCGCTTGGGCCCCGGGGGCCGGGCACCGGTGCCGCTACGGTCGCGGACGAGCGTGGCGCCCGTGAGCGCGGCCCAGAGGCGGAGGCGACGGCGGCAGGGTTTAATTTCTAGAAATCTGGACTGGAAACAGAAGCAGCAGTTCGTATAATCCCAAGAACTTGCTTATGCCAGGAAGCTGTAAGGGCAACATGAATATCATTGAGGAGATCTAACATGGCAGCGGGCGCGGAGAGATCAAGTCTCTGACCTCTTCAACTGCGCGGGCATAGGGAGCTGTAAATTGTCTAAATGCTGTTTGCTCAGGATCACTAGGCAATGCTGAGCTGACGTGGATCTGGGGCGTACAGTCTGGGCCCCTCAGAACACACACACCGAGCCCGGATCAGCTGCATTCAAGCTCCGGTTCGCCTGCTTCTCGTGACTCAGCACTAACGATCCCGCTGAAATAACTGGTTGGCCCTTAGGAACTTACAGAGGTAAAAGCCAACTGAGCCTTCATAGGCAGTGGCCACAGGATTGAAACGGGGATTGGGAGAGACAGTCAGGACCCACCCGTTGCATTGGTCACCCGGCAAAGGGAACGAACTGTCACCATTTGTATGGGATACCACCTTGGCAGAGAACTGATGTCACAGGCGGAGGAGATAACTGCATTGAAACCAGTGCGACAGGGCTCCCAGGAGCAGCAGACCTGGCGTGTAGCCAGTATTGTGGTGAGCGTCACAGGTGAGCGCGGCCTGGCTTGAGGAAACACAAGAGAAGGCCCTAGGCACTCAGGATTGGAGACCCTCCCAGTCTGTGAGGAAGAGCCGCTGCACAGTGATTGGTTCCCACCTATTGAGAGGAGAAGCTTGACCCAGTGGGCACAGCTCCACCTACTGGAAGAGAAGTTAATCGAACTCTAGGACTGCATTTATTATTATTATTATTATCATTTTTTTTCTTTTTCTTTTTCCTTTTTTTTCTTTCATTTCCAATTTTTTTGTTGTTGTTCTTTAACTTTTTTAATATTTTTAAAATTTTTTATTTTATTATTATTATTATTTTTACATTTTAATTTTCATTATATTTATTATCATTATTATTTTTGTAAAAAAATTTTTTCTTCTTTTCTTTCTTTCTTTATTTTCTAATTTTTTGTGTGTTTTGTTTTTGTTTCTTTTGTCTTTTCATTTCTTTTCAATTTTCTTATTCCCCCTTCCTTGAATTCTACCTGCCTACTCTCATTCTCTTTAGTGACTTCTTCCCTTCCCTTCTAATATCTTTCCTCCCAAGCATCAAATAAATTTATAAGAGTAAACAGTAACTCAGCAGTCAAACAGAACAAGAAGTAACATGAGCAGCATAAAAAAGCAAGGAAGAAAAGGAGTACAAACAATGAAGGTGCCCTTCAATAGATGAATGGATAAAAAAAATGTGGCATTTATACACAATGGAGTATTACTCTGCATTAAAAAATGACAAAATCATAGAATTTACAGGGAAATGGATGGCATTAGAGCAGTTTATGCTAAGTGAAGCTAGCCAATCCCTAAAAAACAAATGCCAAATGTCTTCTTTGATATAAGGAGAGTAACTAAGAACAGAGTAGGGTCGAAGAGCATGAGAAGAAGATTAACATTAAACAGGGATGAGAGGTGGGAGGGAAAGGGAGAGAGAAGGGAAATTGCATGGAAATGGAAGGAGACCCTCAGAGTTATACAAAAGTACATACAAGAGGAAGTGAGGGGAAAGGAAAAAATAATACAAGGGGGACAAATGAATGTCAGTAGAGGGGGCAGAGAGAGAAGAGGGGAGGGGAGGGGAGGGGAGGGGGGATAGTAGAGGATAGGAAAGGCAGCAGAACACAACAGACACTAGTATGGCAATATGTAAATCAATGGATGTGTAACTGATGTGATTCTGCAATCTGTATATGGGGTAAAAATGGGAGCTCATAACCCACTTGAATCAAAGTGTGAAATATGATATATCAAGAACTATGTAATGTTTTGAACAGCCAACAATAAAAAATTAAAAAAAAAAAAAAACAAACAATGAAGGACAGCCTAAATATTCAGGAGGACCTAGAGTCAGCAGAAAAATGGTCATATAAAGAACTCAAGGAATACCTTAGACAGATGGAATGGAACCTTAAAGAGGATACGAGACAGCAAATCCAAACAGTGAAAGAACACTTCGAAAATGAATTACATAAACAGATAAAAGAAGAAGTTAAGCATCTTTATCAGGAGATAGAGATTATAAAAAAAAATCAAACAATAATTCTAGAAATGAAGGAAACGATAAACCAAATTAAAAACTCAATTGAGAGTATCACTAACAGAGTGGAGCAAGTAGAAGCCAGAACGTCAGATAATGAAGACAAAATATATCATCTTGAAAAGAGCCTAGCCAACTCAGAAAGGCTGGTTAAAAATCACTAGAGAAACATCCAAGAGATATGGGATAACATAAAAAAACCAAACCTACGAGTCATCGGGATAGAAGAAGGTACAGAGATTCAAACCAAGGGAATGAGTAAACTGCTGAATGAAATAATTACAGAAAACTTTCCAGAAATAAAAAAGGAAAAGGATATACAAATTGTAGATGCATACAGGACACCGAGCACACAAAATCACAGTAGACCAATGCCAAGACACATTGTTATGAAGATATCCAATATACAGAACAAAGAGAAAATATTAAAAGCTACAAGAGAAAGGAGGCAGATTACATTCAGGGGTAAACCAATAAGGTTAACAACGGATTTTTCATCACAGACGCTGAAAGCGAGAAGATCCTGGAACAACGTATTTCAAACACTGAAAGACAATGGATGCCAACCAAGAATTCTGTATCCAGCAAAATTAAGCTTCAGGTACGACAACAAAATAAAAATCTTTCATGATAAACAAAAGCTAAAAGAATTTGCAGCCAGAAAACCAGCATTGCAAAGCATCTTGAGCAAAACACTACACGAGGAAGAAATGAAAAACAATAACCGAAACCATCAGTGGGAAGTGCCTCTATAAAATCAGAGGGCGGGGGGAAAGTTATCCATGGAGAAACAAACTAAGTTAAATTAAAAAAAAAAAGAAGATAAATAATCAAACATGGCTGGAAGTACAAACCATATATCAATAATAACTCTAAACGTTAATGGCTTAAACTCTCCAATAAAGTGACATAGGCTGGTAACATGGATTAAAAAAACAAATCCAACAATATGCTGCCTCCAGGAGACATATCTGATTGCAAAAGACATACACAGGCTGAAGGTGAAAGGTTGGGAAAAAATATACCATGCACATGGTCCTCGTAAGCAAGCAGGGGTGGCCATCCTCATATCGAATAAAATCAACTTCAAGACTAAGTTAATCAAAAGGGATAAGGAAGGACATTATATACTGTTAAAAGGAACCATTCACCAACAAGACATAACAATTATCAATATTTATGCACCAAATAATGGTGCTGCAACGTTCATAAAACAAATTCTCCTCAAGTTCAAGAATCAAATAGACCACAACACAATAATTATGGGTGACTTCAACACACCTCTCTCACCATTTGACAGATCCTCCAAACAAAAGTTGAATAAAGAAACTACAGAACTCAATATCACAATCAACAACCTAGACTTAACTGACATATATAGAATATATCAACCATCATCAAGTGGATATACTTTTTTCTCAGCAGCACATGGATCCTTCTCAAAAATAGACCATATATTATGCCATAGGGCAACCCTCAGTAAATATACAGGGGTGGAGATAATACCATGCATTTTATCTGATCATAATGGAATGAAACTGGAAATCAAAAGATAAAAACTGATAAACTGATAAAAGAAGGAAGTAAAAATCCTACATCACATGGAAAATGAACAATATGTTACTGAATGATCAATGGGTTACAGAAGACATAAAGGAAGAAATCAAAAAATTTTAGAGATAAATGAAAATACAGACACAACATATCGGAATCTATGGGACACAATGAAAGCAGTTTTAAGAGGGAAATTCATCGCCTGGAGGTCATTCCTCAAAAAAGGGAAAAACCAACAAATAAATGAGCTCACACTTCATCTCAAAGCCCTAGAAAAGGAAGAGCAAAACAACAGCAAATGTAGCAGAAGGCAAGAAATAATTAAAATCAGAGCGGAAATCAACGAAACTGAAACAAAAGAAACTATTGAAAAAATAAACAAAACTAAAAGTTGGTTCTCTGAAAAAATAAATAAGATCGACAGACCTTAGCCATGCTAATGAAGAGAAGAAGAGAGAGAGAACTCAAATTACCAACATACGGGATGAAAAAGGCAATATCACAACAGACGCTACAGAAATACAGAAGACAATTAGAAATTATTTTGAAAACCTATATTCCAATAAAATAGAAGATAGTGAAGACATCGATAAATTCCTTAAGTCATATGATTTGCCCAGACTGAGTCAGGAGGATACTCACAACTTAAACAGACCAATATCAACAGATGAAATAGAAGAAGCAATCAAAAGACTTCCAACCAAGAAAAGCCCAGGACTGGATGGGTATACAGTGGAGTTTTACAAAACCTTTAAGGAAGAATTAATACCAATACTTTTCAAGTTATTTCAGGAAATAGAAAAAGAGGGAGCTCTGCCAAATTCATTCTATGAGGCCAACATCACCCTGATTCTGAAACCAGACAAAGACACCTCAAAGAAAGAAAACTACAGACCAATATCTCTGATGAACCTAGATGCAACAATCCTCAATAAAATTCTGGCAAATCGGATACAAAGGCACATCAAAAAAAATTGTGCACCATGATCAAGGAGGATTCATCCCTGGGATGCAAGGATGGTTCAATATACGGAAATCAATAAATGTTATTCACCACATCAATAGACTTAAAGAACCATATGATCATCTCAATAGACGCAGAAAAAGCATTTGACAAAGTACAGCATCCCTTTATGTTCAAAACATTAGAAAAACTAGGGATAACAGGAACTTACCTCGACATTGTAAAAGCTATCTATGCTAAGCCTCAGGCTAGCATCATTCTCAATGGAGAAAAATTGAAGGCATTCCCCCTAAAATCTGGAACAAGACAGGGATGCCCTCTATCACCACTTCTATTCAATATAGTTCTCGAAACACTGGCCAGAGCAATTAGACAGATGAAAGAAATTAAAGGCATAAAAATAGGAAAGGAAGAACTTAAATTATCACTATTTGCGGGTGACATGATTCTATACCTAGAAGACCCAAAAGGGTCTACAAAAAAACTACTAGAACTAATAAATGAATTCAGCAAAGTGGCAGGATATAAAATCAACACGCATAAATCAAAGGCATTTCTGTATATCAGTGACAAAACTTCTGAAATGGAAATGAGGAAAAACACTCCATTCACAATATCCTCAAAAAATATAAAATACTTGGGAATCTACCTAACAAAAGAGGTGAAAGATTTATACAATGAAAACTACAAAACCCTAAAAAGAGAAGTAGAAGAAGATCTTAGAAGATGGAAAAATATACCCTGTTCATGGATAGGCAGAACTAACATCATCAAAATGGCGATGTTACCAAAAGTTCTCTATAGGTTTAATGCAATGCCAATCAAAATCCCAACAGCATTTCTTGTAGAAATAGATAAAGCAATCATGAAATTCATATGGAAAAATAGAAGACCCAGAATAGCAAAAGCAATTCTAAGCAGGAAGTGTGAATCAGGCAGTATAGTGATACCAGATTTAAAACTATATTACAGAGCAATAGTAACAAAAACAGCATGGTACTGGTACCAAAACAGGCGGGTGGACCAATGGTACAGAATAGAGGACACAGAGACTAATCCACAAAGCTACAACTATCTTATATTTGATAAAGGAGCTAAAAGCATGCAATGGAGGAAGGATAGCATCTTCAACAAATGGTGTTGGGAAAACTGGAAATCCATATGCAACAAAATGAAACTGAATCCCCTCCTCTCGCCATGCACAAAAGTTAACTCAAAGTGGATCAAGGAGCTAGATATCAAATCAGAGACTCTGCGTCTGATAGAAGAAAAAGTTGGCTCCGATCTACATATTGTGGGGTCGGGCTCCAAATTCCTTAATAGGACACCCATAGCACAAAAGTTAATAACAAGAATCAACAAATGGGACTTACTTAAACTCAAAAGTTTTTTCTCAGCAAGAGAAACAATAAGAGAGGTAAATAGGGAGCCTACATCATGGGAACAAATTTTTACTCCTCACACTTCAGATAGAGCCCTAATATCCAGAGTATACAAAGAACTCAAAAAATTAAACAATAAGAAAACAAATAACCCAATCAACAAATGGGCCAAAGACCTGAACAGACACTTCTCAGAGGAGGACATACAATCAATCAACAAGTACATGAAAAAATGCTCACCATCTCTAGCAGTCAGAGAAATGCAAATCAAAACCACCCTAAGATACCATCTCATTCCAGTAAGATTGGCAGCCATTATGAAGTCAAACAACAACAAGTGCTGGCGAGGATGAGGGGAAAAGGGTACTCTTGTACATTGCTGGTGGGACTGCAAACTGGTGCAGCCAATTTGGAAAGCAGTATGGAGATTCCTGGGAAAGCTGGGAATGGAACCACCATTTGACCCAGCTATTGCCCTTCTTGGACTATTCCCTGAAGACCTTAAAAGAGCGTACTACAGGGATACCGCTACATCGATATTCATAGCAGCACAATTCACAATTGCTAGACTGTGGAACCAACCCAGATGCCCTTCAATAGATGAATGGATAAAAACATGTGGCATTTATACACAATGGAGTATTACACAGCACTAAAAAATGACGAAATCATGGAATTTGCAGGGAAATGGATGGCACTAGAGCAGATTATGCTTAGTGAAGCTAGCCAATCCCTAAAAAACAAATACCAAATGTCTTCTTTGATATAATGAGAGCAACTAAGAACAAAGCAGGGAGGAAGAGCAGGAAGAAAAGATTAACATTAAACAGATACATGAGGTGGGAGGGAAAGGGAGAGAAAAGGGAAATTGCATGGTAATGGAGGGAGACCCGCATGGTTATACAAAATTACATATAAGAGGTTGTGAGGGGAATGGAAAAATAAACAAGGAGAGAAATGAATTACAGTAGATGGGGTAGAGAGAGAAGATGGGAGGGGAGGGGAGGGGAGATAGTAGAGGATAGGAAAGGTAGCAGAATACAACAGTTACTAATAGGGCATTATGTAAAAATGTGGATGTGTAACCAATGTGATTCTGCAACCTGTATTTGGGGTAAAATGGGGAGTTCATAACCAACTTGAATCTAATGTATGAAATATGATATGTCAAGAGCTTTGTAATGTTTTGAACAACCAATAATAATAATAAAAAAGAAAATCTAAAATGTGTAAAAGGGGCAAGACACACCCGCTTCCTGGGGTAAAAGAACACCAGCTATGGGCCACTTCAGTGCACTTCTCTAATGTTCAAACATAAACTTTTGAGGAAGCAGAACTCATCACTGATAACAAGTGGTATCAGTAATTTAAAAAAATCTTTCAATAAAGAAAGCCCATGATGGGGTTGTGGCTCAGAGGCAGAGCACTCCCATGCATGAGGCACTGGGTTTGATCCTCAGCACCACATAAAAAATAAAATAAAGATGAAAGAAAGAAAGAGAGAAAGAGAGAAAGAGAAAGGAAAGAAAGAAAGAAAGAAAGAAAGCCCGTGACTGCATGGATTCTCAGCCAAATTCTACCAGACCTTTAAAGAACTAATATCAATGTTCCTCAAATTATTCCATAAAACAGAAAGAGATGGAATACTTCCAAATTCTTTCTATGAAGTTAGTATCATACTCATACCAAAAAAAGATAAAAGATACATCAAGCAAATTATAGACCAATATACCTAAGGAACTTAGATAAAAATCCATCGAATAAATAGAAAGAAATTGCATTCAACACATTAAGAAAATTGTGCAAAATGACAAATTGGTTTTATCCCCAGGGTAGCAAGGATGTTTTAACCCATGCAAATCAATAAAAGTAATTCATCACAAAAACAAAATTAAGGCAAAAAAATCACTTAGTTATCTCAACATACGCAGAGGTAGCCTTGGACAACATCCAGCCCTCATGCATGACAAAACACTGAAAAACATGGGGACATCATAAGGCCATGTAGAATGAACCCCCACCAACGTCACAGTGAACGGAGGGACACTGGAACAGAGTCCACACTCACGTTCTTATCAACGTGGTCCCAGAAATGCCGCCAGAGTAGTGAAGCAAGAGGAGGAAACCAGCAAGAGCAGGAAAGGAAGGAGCCAACCATCACTGCTTGTAAGTGATGTGACCTTTCTATTTAATTTTCTTAGTTATCAATGGACCTTTATTTTATTTAGTTTTGTGTGGTGCCAAGAGTTGAACCCAGTGCCTCACACATGCGAGGCAAGCACTCTGTCACTGTGTAACAGCTCCAGCCCATGATATGATCGACCATCTGCTTGACACAAAACCTTTAACCCACATTTTGAGGATGAAGAAATGGCACTCAAATTATTTTTTTATATTTATTTTTTAGTTGTAGTTGGACACAATGCCTTTATTTTATTTATTTTTATGTGGTGCTGAGGATCGAACCCAGGGCCTTGTACATGCCAGGCAAGGACTCTACCACTGAGCCACAACCCCAGCCTCGGCACTCAAATTATTGATCAGCTAGGTCTTCCCCAGTCTTGATGTGAGGGGTTTACATTCATGGCATGGGGCTATACATACTCAATTTACACTGGAGATAGCACAAGAGAAATGTTTCCCCAAGGGAACCACGTCTGCTCAAACACAAATGAACTCATAAGTGGTGCTTCCCAGCCTGGTCTCACCTTGACTGCAGCCTCCTAAGATCCTAAGCCAGGAACCCACCTGAGCCATCTCTAGACAAGAATCTCAGAAACTGTAACACGAAGAACAGTGGCTATTTCTTTTGCAATAGAAACCGAATGCTGCCGGGCATGGTGGTGCACGCCTCAGCAACTCAGTGAGACCCTGTCTCTAAATAAAATATAAAAAGAGCTGGGGATGTGGCTCTGTGGTTAAGTGTGACTGGGTTTAATCCCTGCTACCAAAAAACTGAATACTCTGCATAAATGTCTCCAAAAAAGAGGGGCTCCTGGGTTGGCTACTGGTGGCCCTTCACACCACCACACTGCCTCAACAGCTCTCCAGTGCTGAGAGCCACGGCTGAGTCTGTATGGCTCCTGGCATTTTGCCAACAGTATTGACTGACAGGCGCCTCTGCCTGTCCGCCTCTGCCACAACTTTTGAGTTCTCGCACTATTTTGGAGTTCTCGTGGGGATTTCCGGGGATTCCCCGAGAGTTCCCATTGGTTGGGGAAGTGCAGGAGGCGGGATTTCCGGGAGATAGTTCCGGCTGGGGATTCCTGGACAAGCCTCGTGGCGCGTTCGGGAGGATTCCCCGGGAGCTGTGTGAAGTGTTTTCCTGCAGTTTAAAAATAAAGTTTGTTCCTGCTTCAGTGGCTCGTGATTTGTGCCCAGCCAGACTGCGGCACTCCAGTCTCTACTCCAAGGGCTGGAATGTGCAAGCAGGGGGCACACCTAGTAACCAATGTCCTGCTGCTGTCTCTTCCACATCTCCCTTCTGCCTTGAGAGGGCTTTTCCAGACAAGCCACAGACCCCTACCAATCATGCTCAGTCCAAAGAGTACTAAAAGAAAGAATGATCTTGGCTAATACAAAGTTTAACCCAGTAACTCTGAGTATCTCATGTGTAGAAATGGGTAAGCTAAGAAAACACTTTGCCAGAAAGTTGAAGATGGTTCTCACGAAGCCGAACAAGTCTGTCATTGCCACCTGCCGCTTGTAACAGTTACTCTGTAGATCAGTCATCGCCATCACTCTCACAGCCAGGTGACTCAGTACTCACCAAGTGCCAGGCAGTGCTCAAAGCTCTGCAGCATCCAGCAGGTGCCTCACTTCAACCCTGGAGGCAAGTCCTGTTAGCACTCCCCATCCAGGTATGAAGCAAGGGCAATCAACAGAGGGAAGAGTCACTATCCCCACCAACGGAAATGCACACAGGGCACATCACTGCAAACGAAGACCCCTCGATCACACAGCTCCTTAGCACACACTCATGTCTGCCGTCAACAGAGGGAAACTTTCCTTCCAGACTGCTTTACACGGAGTAGGAAAGTCAGGGCCGTTGCTCACATCTGTCTAATCAGACTTAAGACGTTAACAACATGCCTGACTCACACATTTCTGTGTATTTGCTTGTATTAAAAACCTACTGGTTTGGGCTGGGGTTGTGGCTCAGTGGTAGAGTGCTCACCTAGCATGCATGAGGCATTGGGTTCGATCCTCAGCACCACATAAAAAAAAATTGTGTCCACCTAAAATTAAAAAAAAAAAAAAAAACCCTACTGGCTGACTCTGAAAGATGCGAACTTCAGAAAGAAGTTATATTTGCCAATCAAAAATCAGATTAGTAATATTATTTACACAAATTTTATACAATAGAAAAGTAGGGGGGAAGTATGTACAATGATACTTTACACTTCATGTATTCAGGAATAAAGAAGCTAGAGCAGTATTTAGTTGGAGTATCTCAATGTGTCACATTATGGCAGGTGTACACATACATCTCCACCATGGGTTTCCGGTCAGAGAACGTGGTAATGCTGAATGCTCATGCACAAACCCTCCACCTGGAGGAGCTGCTTTGTGCAGAGGCTGGTCCTATGAACTCCAGTTACGACAACCCCAAGTTCCTGCAGATAGAGTCAAATACCTGCTGGCAGGCCACATCACCACTCACATCACTACTGGCCAATGGTCCAGTACTTCAACAAGCATTGTGATACTATGTGCAACCTATTTGAAAATTTATATCCTTATCACATAAATCAGTTGCTTTCCCTTTACAAAAAATTCTGGTATATGAAAAAACTGAAAGTTATGTTCAAAGCTTTGACACACCAAAGATATTATAAAAATTTACTTCATTCTCCGTGTTCTGCCTGAAAAGGTGTTCCCAATTTGTGGCATTATTCCTCTGATTTTTCTGGTAAACTGAACAAAGAATAAAAGATGATGACAGGTTTCTGTGTGAATTTCATAACAAGGGCTGAAAACTTCTCTCAAAAGCTTGTACAGGGAATGTGCCTCAGTGGGTTGTAATGCAAACAGATCACACGAAAAATGGCTCAACAGAGGAGGATTTATTTCTCACTCCTACGAGGTATAAATGGAGGCTTGGAAAGAGGAGAAGCCATCTGATCTCTTCAGGCAACTCTTTCTCGGTCACAATCACCTTCTCTAACAAGATTTCTCAAGGCCACCCTGGGTATCATGGGACTCAAGAACTCGGGCAGCGTCACAGGGAATGTCTGTCATCTGACAGCATCACAGGGAATGTTTGTCATCTAACCTGGAAGCAACATTGGTCCCATGTGTCTACACTGCATGGACTCAGGCAGCTGCAGGCTCCTCCCACAGCAAGCAGAGGCAGGGGTAGGCAGGTGAGCTAGAGAACAGACGGGGCTCTCTGCAGCACACACAGCCAGTCTCCACCATGCGGAGCAGCTTCCGGGTGAGTCTTCTGATGACTGCTGAGATGCGACTTGCGGCGAAAGGCTTTCCCACACCTGCTGCACTCGTATGGCCTCTCCCCAGTGTGTGTTCTCTGATGCACGTGGAGGTATGACTTCATGCGAAAAGCTTTCCCACACTGAGCACACATGTGGGGCTTCTCGCCAGTGTGAATCCGCAGGTGTTTGGTGAGATCCAACTTATGAAAGTAGGCTTTCCCACACTGGGCACATGTGTGGGGCTTCTCCCCGGTGTGCATGCTCTGGTGCCTCCGGAGGTGGGTCTTCTGGGAAAAGGCCTTCCCACACTCACTGCATTTGAAGGGCTTCTCCCCCGTGTGAGTCCTGTGATGCATGGTGAGACCCGACTTCAGGAAAAACGTCTTTCCACACTGGTCACACTCATGGGGTTTTCCTTCTGTGTGAGTCCTCTGGTGCAAACTGAGGCCTGCCTTCTGACAGAAGGTCTTCTTGCAGTGTGCACACTCATAGGGCTTCTCTCCCGTGTGGATCCTCTGGTGGATGGTAAGGGCCGACTTCCGGCAGAAGGCTTTTCCACACTGGTCACACTCGTGGGGCTTTTCTTCTGTATGAGTCCTTTGATGTAAGCTGAGGACTGATTTCTGACAGAAGGCTTTCTTGCACACCTCACACTCATAGGGCTTCTCTCCTGTGTGAATCCTGCGATGGATGATGAGAGCTGACTTCCTGCGGAAGGCCTTCCCACATTCACAGCATTCGTAGGGCCTCTCCCCAGTGTGGATCCTCTGGTGCGTAATGAGGGCCGACCGATGGCAGAAGGACTTGTCACAGCTGCTGCATGTGTAGGGCCTCTCCCCAGTGTGTGTTCTCTGGTGGTCTCTAAGAACAGATCTAACAAAGAAGGACTTCTCGCATCTGCTGCACTTGTAGGGCTTCTCTCCTGTGTGCTTTTTCTGATGGTCAGCAAGGGCAGATGCTCTGGAGTAAGTCTTGCCACACAGACCACATGTGAAGGGTTTCCTCCCTGCCTGGGGAGACGCACAGCTGTTCCCACACTCACTGTGCGAACAGGTCCCTGCCATGCTGCCCCTCTCTGTGCTGAGGGCACTCCCTTGTCCCCCACCTTCCAGATGCTGCTGCCCAGCCTGGGCATTGTGGCTCTGGCTGAGGAGTTCACTGTGTTTGAGGGCCTTCCCGGGCACCTCGTAGGCACCAGACTTCTCTGCTGCGCATCTCACAACAGGCCCTCCAGGGAAAGGCATGAGTTGGTACACATCCAACTCCTGAGGTCTCATTACTGAAGAGTTCCCATTATTTACCATCAGATTTGAAATACATTTTGAGCTCAAATGAAATGCCTTTCCTAATTCAAGTCTCTCCTTAGCTGATGTGCTGCTGTTGACAACAACTTGCCACAAGTGTCTTCTGTGATTTTCTTGGCTGTTCTCAACCACATCATCAACTATCTGCACATCTGAAATGACAAAATAAGAAATAAACAAACACTCCCATGAACCACACGTCAACACCCTTTGTAGAATGCTCATGTAAATGTAAAGAAGTTTCTTCCTATCACAGCAGCATAAGAGTTTATAGGAGTCAATAAGTACTAGCTTTATAAGTGTATGGTTTTTCTTTTTGACAGTGAAATGTTACATTAATTGATTTTCTAGTGCTAAATTGCTTTTCATTGATTCACTTTTTTCTTTTTTATATTGTGAAGAAATATTTGGTAAAAATATGTCCTTAGTGGCTGGTTGCAATTTTAAACTAAGTGCTAACTTTTGGCCATTTATTTTCTCAATTCCTCCCTCTATTTTATTAACAATGGTGGGTATTTCCTGCTGGCATTCATACCAGTTCTGTTTTGAAGACTGGAAAGACTTTATGGATCGGCTACCTGAAGTTGCAGGAAGGTCATTTGTCTGGAAGGAATATGGCTTAGGGATGGGAACCATATGTGTTTATTTAGTTTTCACAACTCCCTGGGAAGTGGCTAGAGGCTTTTAGGGGATTTCAAATTAAAAGAAAAACTCCTCTTCCCCATGTTGAACCAGGACAGCTTCCTGCAAATTCCTAATTGAACCCAGTTCCCTGTGTTCCTCTGAACCAGGCCTGAGGAACTGCAGCCACAACCTGGACAACCCTCCTGGCCAGAGGTTCTAGCTCTGCACCACTTCTGTGGCCAGCAGCCCTGGAGTACCATTTCCAAGGTACAGTACATGGCCCTGCTTGGTAATGCTCTGCTCTGTATTGTGTTGGTGTTTAGCTATCTCCCAGTGTCATAGAAAATGGAATCTCCTGTTCATTTATCATTCTGTTATTTTAGAATGATTTCCACAAATGGAAGGCAGAAATGCTGAATTCAAGATCCATTCCCCCAAAAGTCTGAGCACTGCAACACACACTGGTTCATTTGGCCCTGAGAACCAGAACCTCCTGGTCTCTTCCAAGTCCAGGACCTCCCTTATCATGCTCCTATGCCAGGTCTTCCTCTGCTTCCTGATTTCCAACATTGTGGTACATGAGGCTCACTCTTGGACCCTTCTTCTCATTTTCTTATCAATTGTAAAGATGACTTACTCAATAAAAATGACTTAATTAATAGCTTTAAACCACTGATTTCTAAATCTATATCTCTAAGTCGTCCCACTCTTGAATTTAGATTTTACATTTCCTATAGGCTATATATCAACATTGGAAAAATGGCAACTCAAACTGCAGCTATGCCAAAGCAGACTTCTAACATCCCCTGATATCACCTTCTCTGACCCCCTTCTTGAACCATCACACAACACTTCTCTCTCTCACTGATTAAATACGCCTTGTGGTTCTAATCCAACAACCTATAATATCATTCTCATTTCCCTCTCATCAGACTGTAAACTATAGGGAAAAAAAGGCATCACTTTGAGCACTGTGGTATTATGTACAACTATAATATTATCAAGTTTAAAATCTGCTCAATTAAGATACGCAGAAAGGATAAACGAACGTGTGAACTAACATCTGAACAAAGTCCACAGCATGGAGAAACCAGGGCAATGAGGACACTGGAAATGTGGTAGCAAAAGCAGCCACAGGGAAGGTGGGCTTAAGCTAGTGCCAGTGGACGGAGAACTCAACAGAGCAGGGGCACGTGAGCCACCACGGCCTCCCTGAGCCGACAAGGTGTGAGGGTGCGGGGCAAGGCCGACCTCTGCCCTGCTTGTTCCTCCTGGCCTCCCATGCCCAGCACACAGACTGACCTGGAAGGCACCGGTCCAGGGCTTCTTTAACCAGCCATGGCTCTGTTCCTTGCTCCAACTTGAAAATAACTTCAGGTCTGGTAATGAAAAGCCCTGTTAATGAGAAATAATGCAGGACTTTGGAGAATGACAGCAGCCCACCTAGAAGCTGGGCAATGAAGGGGCCTGCAGGAACCTTTGGCTAGAGATGGGTAATGTGTTATTCACGGACTCGAGTTTTCAACCTAAGCGGCATGAAATGTTACAAACGGTGCCTACATTTACCACCAAGGAACAAAGTGTTCCTTCTGGGAGTTACTGGGGCATTTCACTCACCCAAGAACACCAGGCTGCTGTAGGTCTCCAGCATCACGTCCCTGTAGAGGGTCCTCTGAGCATCATCCAGGTCCTGCCACTCCTCCCAGGTGAAGTCCACAGACACATCCTCAAAGGACACCATCCCCTGTAATGAACATGTCTCCTCAGCCCAAGCCCTCTTCCCTGGGCACAAAAACAAGAATCTGGGCATTAACTCGTGTGTGTGTGTATGTGTGTGTGTGTGTGTGTGTGTGTCCAAGTATCTCATGTAAAATTAAGAGTTTGCTTTGTACTTTACATCAAGGGAGAAAGGAAATTCAGAAAAATTCTGCCACTATAATTATTAAATTATTGTAAAGACTTTCACAAAGTTTACCTTATAGACCTAAAACCATCCTTGTTAGTGGAAATATACATGACTAAAATCCTGCTGCTCCAAGGACCATGTGATCTGGCATGAAGACGTAGTATAAACACCAGGAAGAAGGTGTCTAACGCACTAATCTGGACCCAATTTCTATACAGACTGGGGTGAGACAGGAGAAAGGAGAGCCCTGTTGTGTGCCGTAACATGCACCTCACTGGAAAAGAAGAGGTGCCGAGCTCTTCAGGTCATGAAGTCCCCACTCCAGTCCAGCCACAGCACCACACAACACGGGCTAGGCAAACACACCAGGACTGCGTGCACCTCAGAACTCCCTGGCTTCCACTGTGGGGCAGACCAAAGCACTCTTCTTCCTAACTCGCTGGTCCCCAGGAAGCCACTTAGGCAGAGCCTGACCTGATGTGCTGTGTCAGAGCTTAAGCTTGAGTTACTTGGGTGGAGGGGATACCCAGCTTCAGCCCATACCAGCCATCCCCAGAGGAGGACAGAAACGCCCAAATCCAGTCCACTCTGGCCATCTGGACTCACCACAGGGGAGGAAAACTCAATAACAACAGGGAACACATATGAAACCCCCACCCAGAGGCAGAAGCTCCACAGAAGAAGGACTTACAAAACTGAGGCCCACGTCCCCGGGGGAGGGGGAGGGGTCTTCCCAACACCTGCACACTGAAGCCTCACACCAACGCATCAGAACAAAAGCTGGTGCCTTTGGGACATGACTGGTCCTGTGTGGAAGGAGCTCAGGAGTGGGACTACCCCCTAAACACGGGAGAAAGAAGGGAAGGGGGTTTCTTCGCACATCTCACCATGTGAGGACACAGAACAGGCCCCACTTAGGAAGGATGGACCTCACCAGACACCTAATCTTATCTTTCCAGCCACTGAAACTATGAGCAATGCATTTCTGCTTCTTACAAAGCACCCAGTACAAGATGTTTTGCTATATCAGGCGAAGAAACTAAGACCGCTTCCAGCACGCCTATGCTTTCCAGTTCATTTACCCAGCACACCATGTGCCTAGGAAGAAGGAAAACCACATTGCAGAGCAAAGGTGAAACTACAACATGAGGTGAAAGAACAGGCATCAGACAGATATGGCCAATACGTTGGAGTTCTCAAATAAGCAATGTCAAACTGGGTAATATGCTAAAACAGCACTCAAAAAAATAAAAACATAGCCAGACACAGTGGTGCATGCCTGTGATCCCTGTGGCCCAGGAGGCTGAGGCAGGAGGGTCACAAGGTCAAAGCCAGCCTCAGCAACTCAGACCCTGAGCAACTCAGTGAGACCCTGTCTCTAAATAAAACAACAGGGCTGGGGTTGTGGCTCAGAGGTAGAGCACTTGTCTAGCATGTGTGTGGCCCTGGATTCAATCCTCAGCACCACATAAAAATAAATAAGTAAAATAAACGTATTGTGTTTAACTATAACTAAAAAATAAATATTAAAATAAAACAACAAAAAAATGGGCTGGGGATGTGGCTCAGTGGTTCAATCCCTAGCAACAAAATTGAAAAAAATTATCAATAAAGCCAGCAAGAAGAAATCTGCCTATAGAAGAACAAAGATGAAAAGGACACCCAACCTCTCCACAAGTCACACAAATGAGAGGGGCCTGGAGAAAAGTCTCACTGGCTAAGACTGTACAACACTCCTCAAAGATGGACACCTGAGAGAATTTTCTGCCTTGTGGGGACAAGGGCATGGAGTACTGCACACATGGCATATGTTAAGGGCGCCTGAGTGGCAAACCACTCCCCCATGCTAGGCGTGTGAGCGGCAAACTACCTACCCTGTAAGCACAGCCCTAGGCATGAGGTCATGTGTTGCAGTCGCTGCACTTGCTCCATAGCCCACTCCTCGATTGGTGGCTGCAAGGACAGTTAGCAGACATTGCATTGGTGACTGCCTGTAATCTGCTCAGCTACTGCCTGAGTATATATACACGGTAACTGCACACTGAAATCAGACCTGCTTCCTGCTTGGTCTTGCAGGACTTGATTAGTGACTCCGCAGTCACACTCTCCTCTACCCTGTTCTGTGGGACCTCCTTGCTGGACGAGAGAGCCCACATAGCAGGTGCCCGAGCAGGGACCTGAGGTAAGCCTGTAAGACAGGGTGTGGCCCCTCACAGAGCAGTGAAGAAGGGAAAATGGGGAACCTACTGAGTTCCACCACAGACTCGCAGCTGCAAGTGCTGCACACTCTCTTAGATACTAGAGGTTTAATCCTGAAGAAGAGAGAAGCCCAGAAGTTCTGAGATGTAATAATAATAATAACAATAAACACTAACCCACGGATCAATACTGCTGATGATTTTGATCCTAGGATATGGGACAAGATAATGTCAAATGAGCAGCAAGCTGAAGTGAGACAGGGGTATAATATATCACTACATTTTTTCCTATTGTGACAGCCATTCAGCAAAGTTTAGGGGAACCTGCAACAGACCCTGGTCATATAATGATGGCCCTGAGGGAAGATGAGGCTGTGAGAGACAGATGGGGGAAAAAGGTGAGGGAGAATTCTACCTCAAAAGCAACCGCAGCAGGTATAGGAGGGAGAAAGGCAGGAAATGGTACCTCTAGCCTTCATGTGCAGGAAGAGGTGACCACAAGTGGTGCAGGTGCGCCTTCTACTGACAGGCAAAGGTGATATCCTTCCCTGAGTCAATGGCAACTGCCTCCTTATGAGGCAATGCCAAAGCCAGCAAAGGACTATGACAGTTTGGAAATGACCAGGCCACCAGACAGGCTCCAGACATGGTGTCCCAGAAACCTATTCCAGGAGCCAGAGATCCTTTTGAACATCTATGTAGGATAAGAGATGAGAAGTGGGGTGAGGGAGTACAAGCCTTCCCAGTCAACACGGTCCCCACACCAGAGCACCTTGCAGAGCAAACGCTTGAATCACTCAGTCTTGAACTAAATTGCCCTCAGGACTGGAGAGACCTAGCCAGAGCAGCTCTTGAGCCTGCAACATTTTTGAAGTGGAAGGCATTCTCCTGTGATGAATGTGAACACCAAGGAGATCCTAACCACACCACAAATGTTAGCCTTCCAGCTGACTGCTTGCAGGGAGAGGGAACTATAGTTCCCCTGCGGTACAGGCTACAGGCCAACCAAATTATTTCAATCAGGTGTGGCTCTGTGCTCTGAGAGCCTGGAGGAAGTTGGCAGCTGGGGGAGGGACAGTTTCCATACAGGGCTTAAGGCAGAAGGCCACAGAGGACTTGCCACAGTTTACTGATAGGGTAAACAAGGCAGAAGAAGGGAAGGTGTCTCATGAAGGAGCCAGGGTGGCCTTAGCCAAGAAGTTGATCTGGGATGGACTAAATAAGGAACACAGAGCAGCAGTGGCTCCAGTTTGAAATGGCACACTGGATGAGTGGATTTTGGCCCCCCAGGATATAGGGACACAAGCAGTTCAAGCCTCTCTGCAGCCCTCAGTGATGGTAGCTGCATAAAAGTAGGACTAAGGAAGCTTGCAGACAGCTAGTCAGAGACTGCAAAAAATGTGCACCTTTTCTCCCCATTGGCCCTGCACAACCTGCTGGAGTAAATCCCCGAGTTAAAATCTAATGCTCTATGGCAAATGGATGTCACTCATTATTATGTACCTTTTGGAAATTTAACATATATTCATATAATCACTGATACCAACTCGGGCTGTGTAATGGCCACAGCCCCCACAGGAGAAACCACAAAAAAAGGCCATCTCCCATCTACTTAAATGTTTTGGAATTACAAATGTTCCCATGTCTATTAAAACTGACAATGGGCCGATCTATACTAGCAAGACATTTCAAGTGGTTTGTAATGATTGGCATATATAGCACTTAACTGGGATCCCCTACAACCCTTAGACTCAAGGCATAATAGAAAAAGCACACAAGGAATTAAAGACCATGCTACAAAACAGGAGGGAAACTATACCAAATCCCCTCTTGATGCCTTGAACAAAAACTTATTTGCTTTAATTTTTCTCTCAATGTCAAAATCTTCTATGGAAACAGCAGCCTATAAGCATTGGGCCCCCCTCTTGGGGCCCTCCCATCTACCTATGATCTCATGGAAGGATCCCATAACAAATGCATGGGATGGTCCGAGGCCTTTCCTAACCACGGGTCGGGGGTTTGCATAGGTTAAGAGGAGCCTCACCCCATCTGGGTGCCTGCCAGAAAGACAAGCCCTGGACCCCCAGAACCACCAACCAATAAGATAAAGGAACCAACTCTGGAGGAGAAACCTCACAAGCAAAGGACTCAACAACACAAACAGACCTCATGTAGAGAAACCTGGGGTGATAAAGGTCTTTATGAATAAGCCACCAGATTGGCCCCTTTGCCTGGTGGCAATCCCATCCCTGGGCCTATGACAATGGTCCTAGTGTGTGCAATGCTCACTGCTAATAGTGAAGCCTCCCATGAGGTAAATTGAGCTTTGGTCACTAGGCCATCACTTTTAGTAGTTGCTAATTGTGAAGGGACTTTACCTAAGCACTTTTCCAATAATTCCAACCTTACTGATCCTGAGTTATCCATCAGGTAACTGTACCTGAAATACCAGCATTTCCATACCTACCCTGCCCATTTGTTTCTCCATAGTTGATAATAATGAGACCTACAATCAGGACAGTCCCCTCTGTTTTACTCTTTCCAGAGAAACTATTATAGATAACTGTAATAAGTCTTGTGTTGGGCTTTCTCTCACTGGCCTTAGAAGTATAGTTAATGCTACCTGTAGCCATAGACTCCCTCATGACAAATGCAAGAAACCCTTGCTGCCAACATGCCCAATAACGCTTTGGGAAAGCTCCCCTCAGATAATGGTAGCATTCTATGGAATAATGTGTCACTGCCATAGCTTATCTACTTGATAAGAAGAATTTCTCTGGGGAAGAACAATATCTATGCACCTGGGCAGGCGCAGCTCCCTGGAATGTAACTGATGTGCTCCCAAACCCTACGGGCCACTGCAGTAACTGCTCACGGGACAAGCCGTTACCAACCAGTAGACAGGAAATCAGTATGGCATGATGGACATCACACCAATATTGCTAGCTGCAACAGCCGGCTGGATGAATGGGTCTATACTGAGTCCAGACCTTGACCATGGATTTGCCTTTGTGACAAATTATACCCATACCCACTATGCACAAGTTTGTGTTATGCCACCCTTTGCCATGCTAATAATCAATGATGGCATAAAGGTCACTCATACAGAGATCCCTTGTGCAGTCAATATATCCTGATGGCTCACAAATTGTCTAACCCCTGCTGTGAAAGCTAAACCTATATTTTTCTTCAGAGTGCCCCCAGCAATCTGGCTTCCAGTGACCCTGTCCAGAGTTGAGGAGTCCATGGGACATGGAGATGAAGAATCTTCTAAATGATCCTACAACAGACAAGGTGTGCAATTAACATCATCTCTGGGATTACTGCCCTGGTGACCACCAATGCCGCCACAACCACTGTCACTGCTTCATTCACTTGGAGTATCCAGGCTGCTCAGACTGTGAACAATGTGTCCACTGCCGTGGCAGAAGCCTTTGCCATTCAAAGTGACTTAAATAAAATCTTCCAAGCTGCTATTTTAGTCATCAGCAAGAACTAGACCTCACCAGGAACAACTAGATATTCTGTTTTGTTGCAGAGGCTCATTGTGACCCTGAGTTTCATAGTACTTGTGTCACCCAATGTGCTGTATCTGAAAATGTAACCTTACACTTCTCCAGTTTTTCTCTGCATATTAAGGGCACTTGGGATGCTAATGTGTTATGACTATGCAAAACCTTACTAAGGCAATTGTCAAAATCAATGAGACAAAGGTGTCTATCTTGACAACCTCTTCTTTCTTCCAGGGACTGACTGAGCACTGGAAAAACCTGATAGCCAAATTAACTAATCCTTATAATGCTATTACCCTGGCCCTACTGTTTATCATAGTGATAATTTTTTCTTGTGTTGTGAGATGCTTACGTAACCATGTAAAGTCCACTAGACGAAAAACAGCAATGCTGGCTGAGGTCCTTGCAGCACAGTTAGAGGGGGGAGATGTGGGGACAAGTGCCTGGGGTACTGCATTCATGGCATACTTTAAGGTGGCAGGCCTCTCCCCTCGTGCTAGTGTGTGAGCAGCAGGCTGCTTACCCCGTAGGCATAGCCCTGGGCGTGAGGTCATGTGTTGCAGTCCCTGGGCTTGCTCCATAGCCCACTCCTCGATTGGTCGCTGCAAGTACAGTTAGTAGACATTGCACTGGTGGCTGCCTGTAATCTGCTTAGCTACTGCCTGAGTATATATATGGTAACTGCGCACTAAAATCAGACCTGCTTCCTCCTTGGTCTCTGGAGGTCTTGATTAGTGACTATGCAGCCACACTCTCCTCTACCCTGTTCCATGGACCTCCTCGCTGTATGAGAGAGCCCACAAACTGCCCGTCTTGCAAGAAATGTTAAAATTAATTCTTTAAAAGAAGAAAAAGACTCCTGCTATTCTTCCTTGATCTGAACAAAGGGTTTGTATATGATGACATATACAACTGTGCACCTACACATGACACACAGCAATGAGCACACACACAGGTGAGAAAAGTGAGGAGCACACAGGTGACGGGAGTGTGGGAAGACAGAGTCTGAACTGTGGGTGATCATGGGGCAAGGGCAAGATCCTAGTAGGTTCCTATGCAGAGAATCTCTTAGCGGGGTTTAAAGCAAGCAGGCACCTGTTCCAGGGGGTCACGCTGACAAGGTAGCCACCTGACATTCGCAGGCAAGTGGTCACCTTGGAGGGAAGCTTCCTGAGAGCTCTCATCTCTAGCCACCAAGGCAGCATTCAGGTGGGACAGCGCTGGAAGCCATGAAGGGAGGCTGGCCTGCAGTGGCAGGAGAAAGCCACACTCACACTTTTAAGTGGAAGCAGAAGGGACATTGAGCTCCTCTTGCTGTCCCTGAACAGTGTCAGCACTGTATGTTTTTTTCCATCTCTACTGTTTTTTTGTACCAGGGATTGAATTCAAGGGTTCATAACCACTGAGTCAAATCCAAGCCCTTTTTAGTTTTCATTTAGAGTCAGGGTCTCAGTAAGTTACTCAAGGCCTTGCTAAAGTTGCAGAGGCTGGCTTTAAACGTGCAATCCTCCCGCCTCAACCTCCCAGGCCACTGGGACCACAGGTGTGCACCACCATGCTCAGCTTCATCTCGTACAAGGAGAAGAGTCCTGTCCCTGCTTACAATAAATTCTATTACTATGACAACTCCCACCACTGAGGACTCACGACAGTGACAACTCCAGCCACAGGTGTGAATTTTAAAATGACAAATGGGGTAAAGGACACCATATTCTAATTATGTTTTCTAAGTAACCAATGGGGAGAAGGAAATTAGAAAATATTCTAATCCTGTATCGTAAGGTAACCAATGGGAGTAAATGGGGTAAGGTCATCAGTCAGGTCCATGTAGGGAAGAGAATGCTCCACAGCTCAGGACATAAGACCCCTAACTTCCAGATGCTGAGGCCTTGAGAGCGCCCCTGCCTCACCCTCTTGTTTGGCCCACTCTGCTCTAACAGGGTGCTATTTTCACCTTTAAGAACTTTGTACTTTGCTACCTCTGTGTCTTGCTCAATTCTTTGTTCAGGACTTGAAGGACCTGGACCCCAAATGGCACCCTGATGATAACGTACATGCATATATGCTGGATGGGAATTCTCAATTGGTTCTCTCTCTCTCTCCCTTATAACAAGTTTTGGGGTGGTTTTAAAGCACAACAGATAAACAGAACAGAATCTGGTAGTCAGAAATGGGGTGCTACAGTAATAAAAAGCCATGACACATGGCACTTGCTATAAGACCAAACAGATGCTACCAAAAGATGAAGCCATCTTCTTCTGGGATGGCACACACCTGCTGTTCCAGACTTGGGCAGGAGGGTCACAAGTTCAAACGCAGCCTTTGCAACTTAGCATGACCCTGTCTCAAATTCAAAAATAAAACGAACTGGGGAGGTGGCTCAGTGGTTAAGCACCTGATATCAATCCCCAAGACCAAAAAAAAAAAAAAAAAAAAAGAGGGGGGGTAGGTATCTAAACAAATAGGATCTAGAAAAACAAACAAAAAGATGAAAAATGAACTAATAAGCAAGGATGTTTAATTTCCACACAGAATCTGGAAGAAATATGGAGGATCCAACATTCTGCAGGTTTGAAATAAAACTATTTCTATCCCTGGTTTTTCTTACTCCTTAGAAGTCAGAAACGGCTTTGTGGCCCAGATCAGAGACCAAAAATATTTTCAGCATTCTAAAATCTTGGGGCGAGACACAGAGTGGGCTGGTAAAAAGTGGGCCTTCCAAGGCTGTCCCCCAGTGCCCAGGACAGAAGCGGCTGCCAGAGAACAAAAAGCCTGTCCCCGAGAGTACGAGGGTGGCTCAGGACTAATACATGCCAGTACAGCTGGAGCTCACTTCACTTAAAGAAAGTATTTCTTATAATTCATGTCTGGAGTCAGAAAAAAACTGAAAAGGAGGCTGCTGGATCCCCCACTTATAACCAAAAACAGTGACAAAAGATGTTCCACCAAGAACCCAGATGTTTAAGAAGAACACTGATAGAGAATGGCAAAGCCAGGGGAGTAAGGAGGCACAAAGCACCTTTCTCAGGGAGGAGGACTGGACTTTAAGCTAAAAATCAGTGCAGGTGGCCACTAGGAGCAGTTTTTCTGACCACTGCTGCAGGGAGTGTCCACCAGAGTCACTCCTATCTCCTCAGTATGGAGGGGGTGTGTGGGAAGTACAGATGGCTGGTCACCAAGACTTAGCTGAGCCTTCTACCAACACCATGATACAAAAAGGTTTCTCTAAAACCTTTTTCTCCAGACGCAATGGCGCACTCCTCTAGTCCAGTGACTTGCGAGGCTGAGGCAGGAGGAAACCAAGTTCAAGCCTCAGCAACTCGGTGAGGTCCTAAGTAACTTTTGAGACCCTGTCTCAAAATAAAAAACAAAAAGAGCTGGGGATGTATCTCAGTGGTTGAGCACCCCTAGGTTCAATCCCTGATACCAATAAAGGGGCTTTGAGGCTCTGGAGACCGACAAAACATGCTTCACATGGGAGAGAAAGGGAGGGAACAGCACACTAACAACTGGTGTGTCTCGCTACTCTCTCTGAAAGGCAGAGTCTAAAGGCCTCTCCTTAAGCAAAAGTGGTCCTAGGGACGTGCCTGACCAGGCTTGTGTCGGGAAGGCCATCTGAGACTTCTGAGGGAAGACCACAGAAGGCTCGCAGCTTCCACCTGGGTCTCCAGAGAAGCCAGGCACATCTGACTTCCCGAGACTGCCAGAGCCAGAGAGGCTGGTGGCCCCAGGTCCTCGGCCACCAGGGTTCTTCCAGCTAAGATGACTGGCATCATGAAGCAGCCCACCAACACTGCCCAGTCCTGTTGCCTGACCCACAGAACCATGACACATAATAAGCCTGTAGGTTCTGTAGTTCCATGTTACTCAGCTGATAACTAGAAGACCAAAAATTCTTTAGAGACCTTAGGTGGTACCCTCATTTGAACAGAGAGGATACAGTTAGACTTGGATATTAAGTTCAAGGTAAATTAACAAAGTAGGTTCCATGTTAGATATGAAGCTATAATTATGAATTTTATGTTCAGTTAAGTGGATTTAAAACTTTCTTCCTTAAGCAACTATTAACAAGTATATTCCATAAACAGTTACAACTGTTTCACATTCATTTTTCACATTTTAAGTGGTTATCAGAAATAAAAAAGAGCTTACAAACATGCCAGTTATTCTGAATTACAAAATAAAACTATGTATTGATAAAAACTATAGATCAAATCGCTGACATAAACTTCCATAAGCAAAGATACACATTATAAAATCTTTATCTTGTTTTTATTCTTTGCATTGTCTATCAACTCTATTAACTGACCCTTGTTCAAAACTGCCCCATTAACCTCTGAATGCTAAGGAGTCACTCTGTGTAGGGAAATAACCCACAGGGACAGACCTAATCACCCAGGAGCACAGCCTCCACATTCTTCCAAGAATGGCACTTCCAATGCAATGAACAGTTACTGTGCTCGTGAGCACCGACTGCTCCTCTTCCCCAGGGGCATTACTGAAGGCACAGAACAAAAGGGAAAAAATCAACAAAAGCAGCTAGACTTGACACCAGGTGAGATGAGGTCTGAGTCCAAAGAACCCACCTTTATGGTCTGTATAGTAGCTGGAGAGGGGCGAACACATTTGAAGACCAAAAGGATGTGGTTTTCATCTGCACTTTGGACAGCTGCCAACATGAGAGCTGAATGTGTGGTCTACAGGCTAAGGAAGAGGTCAGGCTGGTTTCTTCAAGAAACCCAGAGGCCTGGGAGGCTGAGGCAGGAGGATCACAGGTTCAAAGCCAACCTGAGCAAGTCTCTAAGCAATTCAGCAAAACCCTGTCTCTAAAGAAAAAAAAAAAAAAAAAAGGTGGGGGGGGATGTGGCTCAGTAGATAGGTTCAATCCCCAGTATCACCAAAAAAAAAAAGAGAGATTGGGACAAAGGGGAAAACAGATAAGCTATCTGAATGAGCTACATCAAGAAGGTAAGTGGTACATATACACATGGAGTATTACTCAGCCATAAAGAAGAATAAAATTATGGCATTTGCCAATAAATGGATGGAACTGGAGGCTATCATGCCAAGTAAAATAAGCCAATCACAAAGGCCTAATATTCTCTCTGATATGTGGATGCTGACACACAATGGGGGCATGCAGTGGACGTTCAAGGGACTGAATAGGACAAAACTTTTCTATGTTCGTGTATGAATACAAGACCAGTGTAACTCCACATAATTTACAACCACAAGACTGAGAAGTTATACCCAATGTATGTATGACATCTCAAAATACATTCCATCATACATAACTTTAAAAAAAAAAACTTCAAAAAAATGAATGGAAACTAAAGAGTTCCAAGAGAAAATTGAGAACACTAGTTTCAAACTCAACAGACTCAAGTCAAGACCTGAGAACAGTCACTAGATTTCACTGTGTGGGTTCCTGGTGAGTTTTCTGAGGAACTGAGACCACAGTCAGTGGGTTAATGTGCAGATGAGCTGTGTCTGCGCAACAGAAAAGCATTCCATTAGTTGCCGCACCATCACACACAGGAACATAAACACAGCCTTCCATGAGCGCCACTGCATGAACAGGTGCGCTGAAGGCCCTGGGGTCAACTCAGCCCCACTGACATCTAAGACAGCCTTCCAAAGCTGTGTGGGCCACGCTCTCTGAAGAACTCCAGGAGAACCTCATTAAGGAAGCTGTAAAGCAGTGAAGAGTCCACAACAGGAAAACAGTGTTTCATGAAAGCTGAGCAGGCTCTTTCCTCAGGTTCCCTCCAATCCTGTGAGAAATGTGTCTGCCTTTCCAGCACAACATCAGAAAGGCCAGGTACCCACTGCTCCTCCAAGGAGAGGACCCTGAAGTCAAAACCTGCACCTAACTGTGTGCCAACTTTATTTATGAACATTAACTTCAGACTCAGTTTTACTTATTTCTACTTTTCTGTTTTAAGTCATGGACCCACAAACCCCATGCAGTATAATGTAAAGCAAGTGAGGAATGGATAAAAACAACTCACTGGAGTCTCACTCATTTTTTCAGTGCTCCTGGAAACACTGGAAACAGGCGGAAAAGGTGAATAAGGTGAAGTCATGAGGGAAATGGGCAGGGGGCGTGGTCCTAGATTCTCCTGCTCAGACCAACACACTGGCTGGAAAAGACCAAAAAGAAAGATTTTTAGCAAATGCCTGTTTTGACTTAACTATGGCAAAACGGATAAGGCCAGCTGAAGAGTGATCCAAGGCAAGTCACATTTCCACAAATTGAATTTTTAAAACCTTTAGCCAGGCACAGTGGCGCACACCTGCAATTCCAGCAGCTTGGGAGGCTGAGGCAGGAAGATTGCAAGTTCAAAGCCAGCCTCAGCAACTTAGCAAGGTGCTAAGTAACCCAGTGAGACCCTGTCTCTAAATAAAATACAAAATAGGGTGGGGATGTGGCTCAGTGGTGAGTGCCTCTGAGTTCAATCTCCAGTACAAAAAAATAAAAATAGGGGCTGGGGATGTGGCTCAAGCGGTAGCGCACTCGCCTGGCATGCGTGCGGCCCGGGTTCGATCCTCGGCACCACATACAAACAAAGATGGTGTGTCTGCCGAAAACTAAAAAATAAATATTAAATAATAATAAAATATTAAAATAAATAAATAAATAAATAAAAATAAAAATAAACAATAAAACTTTCATATTTGGTAGAGACTCCTTGGCAACCTTTCCTGAATTACCAGGAAGATCCATCAGGTCAGAGGGAAGATCAGCAGATTTCTAGATGCCAGATTTGGTGATAAACCAGGTCTGAGAGGTAAGACATTGGAAGCAATTTGGGAACAATGAAGAAATGGAATGTTCAAAGAGTACTGTGGGCAGACTGCCCAGGTATTACAGGTATTTCTCCACCCCAGACCACACCTTCAGGCCCCTCCAATAGATAACACTTCCAAGGCTCCGGCCTCCCCTTCTCAGTCTGACTGAACTCTTTACAGAAAACTGGTCCCAAACCTCCAGAACTGCCTACCTGGTGACAGCTTCTGGTGGAGCATTACTAGAGAAGCCTTGCTGCGCTCCTGCTGTCTGGGCCAGACAAAGCAAGTCCAGGGCTCCTGTCTCCCACTGACTGGGCCAGGCTTCGCAAAGCCAAGTCCAGAGCTACTGTCTCCTGCTGTCTGGGCCAGGCAGAGCAAGTCCAGGACTCCTGTCTCCCACTGTCTAGGCCAGGCAAAGCCAAGTCCAGGGCTCCTGTCTCCCACTGTCTGGGCCAAGCTTTGCAAAGCCCAGTCCAGGGCTCCTGTCTCCCCCTGTCTGGGCCAGGCAAAGCCCATCCAGGGCATCACTCTCTGGCCTCCTCTGAAAATGCGGCCGAGGCGAACTTTCTGGCGGCACTTTCCTTCAGACTTTGTAAGGCTTACTTTTACTTTGCCCCAAGATTAGGGGGCCATCATCACGCAGGACCCCCAACCCCGTTAGAACTTACTGTCCCTGGACACCAGTCTGGTATAGGACACTGTAAGCTCCAACTGCGGGCGGCTGTCCTTAAAGTGAAGGTGGAATCCCCCTCCCTGAAATCGGGGCTTCCCCCTGCAGAGAGGGCGAGCTGAGGGGGCACAGCGGCCCCGCCCGGACAGGTGCCCAGGGAAGGGACCGCAGGGGAGGAGAGGGACGCCGCCGCTAACTCGGGTCGACCGAGCCCGCAGCGCACAGGCCACCGGCTGTGGGAAGACAGAACCTGACACGTAGGTTTCTTCCATCTACCTTCAAGGCTGGCTTCCAATCCAGCCAAACCCCCGCCCACCTGGCTCGGAACGCTCCGGAGCAGCGAGTCCCAGCATCCAGGGCAGAGCCCTGCCGCCGCAGCCGGAGGGCCCCAGAAACCCCACTGGCTCCAGTGACACCACGGGCACACAGTGCGGCCGGCCGCAGGTGGCCTGCTTCTAGTGGGGCAGGGCGCTCGAGCTACTGAACAGCTCACCTCGGCAGGGACGACCCAACGGAACGGGGGCGTCAACCGGCGCCCCGGGCGGAGCGGGGCAGTCGCAGCGGGCGAGCGGCCTGGGGAGCTGCAGGGCCCGGCGTGAGCTCAGGTGTCGGCGCGCACCCACCCGCCGGGCCTGGCGGCGGCACCCGTCCCCTCCCAGCTCCCGCTGGCGCCCGCGCGCCACTGCTCGGAGGCGCGGCCCAGCCCAGCAAGCACTCGGCACTCCAGCCCGACTGCCGCGGGGGCGGGAGCGTCCGCAGCAAGATGGCGCGGGGGGGGGGGCGGCGCATGCGCAGAGGACTCCGGAAGCGCGCGGAGCGGAGCGGGCGACGGCGGCCGACCCTGCCTCCCCCAGGGCCCGGCGGTCCTGCCGAGGGGCGGGGCCGTCCGCTGCGGGGCGCGCTGCCGGAGGCCCGGGATTGGCCGCCCTGAGCGCGTGACCGCAGCCCCTCCCCGTTAGGGGGCGGTCGCGGGGTGTGGGGGCGGCGCTCGCAGCGCGGGCGGTTTAGCTAGGGATGCTGCAGGCGAGCGTGTTGGACCTTGGAAGGTCTGTCTGGGTTTTAATTCGTTAAGTGACAGGAAATCAATGTCTGTTTTCTTCTGAAGAATCAGGAAAAGCTTATCACCCGCTGAACTAACGGGGCGTCGCCAGTGGCGTTCGCTACTCCGTGGGAGATCCTCCCGTCACGAGTCAGGACGCCCGGGGCGGGCGTGGCCCGGGGCAGGCTCCGGGCGGATGTTCAGGGTGTCTGGAGGGTGCTCACGGGGCTCCCGCGCTGCTGCGCCCGTGGGCCTGGCCAGATGGGAGCCAGTGCTCCTTTCAGGGCGCCTCGCCCGGCCTGCTCCGCCCGGCGCCCAAGCTAGACCCGCGGAGCTGGAGGGAGGCCCTCCCCTCCGAGGTCAAGTCCCCGAGGTAGCCTTCTACCGTACGGTGGTGGAGATGAAAAGGCCTGCAGGGTTAGCTGTCAAACAGCGACCTCTTACTGCTACCACTGTCCCTAAAAGAACAGAGAGCCCTCCGGAGCGTGCTGTGGTTGTGGTCAGCTGGGCCACTGGGTCAGGGCCTGACCTAACCCTCGCCAACCTTCCGGTTCCTGAACTAAATGCCATTGAGTGGATCACTGAGCAGTTGGTTGCCCTCTTGCCCAATGGTGAGGCGGGAGGTTACACACCCACCACGCCGAAGGCCGACCTTGTGGGACAGCTACAGATGACTGAGGGTGCCCGGGAGCCCAGCGCCCCGACCGCCCCGGGTAACCACTGTATAGCAGGTGGGCCCATCTCTTTCGAATTGGACACCAGGGCCACACTCTCAGTACTTGTCCAATTTTGGGGACCCACCTCTACCTCCACGATCTCCATTGTCAGGGTGTAAGGCAAACCGTACCAACCATTAAAGACCCACTTCTCACATGCTCCATTCACGAGATCCTTTTGTCCCACTCTTTCCTCATCATCCCCCAATGCCCTACTCCCTTACTAAGTTGAGACCTTTTAAGTAAATTAGGTTCATCCATTTCCTTTAATCTTCCCCGGACTTGTCCCCACTTCCACTCCTCCTCCTCCTCCTCCTCCTATCACAGCCACCTCTTCATCAACACCCTTGCCCCCATCCTTGGTCAATTCTCAGGTATGGGACGTACACAAGCCCTCTGAGGCCACCTGCCAAGATCCCATCCACATCACACTAGGATCCACCCTCTTTCCATCCGAAGCTCAGTACCTAAACAGCCTCAAGAGATCTAAAGCCATAGTTCCTGACCTTCTAGCCAAAGGCCTATTGTATTGTGCAGTCTCCCTATAACACACCCATTTTCCCCCACCCCTGTCAAAAAACCCTCAGGCGCTTTCCATGTGGTCCAAGACCTGGGCATCATCAACCTGGCAGTCATCCCTTTACACCCCATTGTTCCAGATCCATACACTCTCTTGTCCTCTATCCCTGCCTCCACAGCATACTTTTCTGTCCTCAACCTTAAGGATGCCTTCTTCTCTGATGAACCCAGCCTAATTGCATCTTATGATTGGGAGCCAATCTCATCACAAAGTCATGAAAAGTTAATTTCTGTTTTACTATAAATTACTGAGTTTTCTAAACTTGTTTGGAATTCCTGCCTGTGCCTTGAACTCACCCATGCCTGGGTCTCCCTGACCAGATAACAACCCTCTCTGAAACCTTAGTGGCACCTCATAAATCCTGGCTCCCCCTGACCAGATAAAACCCTCTCTGAAACTTCAGTGGAGCCTCATAAATTCTGATGTTGGGATCTGAATTTACTACCTACCTTGAAATGTTAAGCCGTGTAGATCACTAACCTGCTGTCTGCCTTTGTATTATGCTTGTCAAAATCCTGTTAGCTGTATAAAACCTTGTTCCTGGAGAGCTGTGGGTCTGCTCTCTGAGACAGTCCTGACCAGCTCTCTTTGTGTACACAATACAAGCTCAAGTGGTAGCACGCTCGCCTGGCATGCGTGCGGCCCGGGTTCGATCCTCAGTACCACATACAAACAAAGATGTTGTGTCCGCCGAAAACTAAAAAATAAATATTAAAATTCTCTCTCTCTCTCTCTCTCTCTCTCTCTCTCTCTCTCTCTTATAAAAATATCTTAAAAAAAAGAAACCATGATCCTAAAATAAACTTTAAAAAAAAAAAAATTGGAGTCGGTGGTCTTTTCTTTGTATTGGGGTTCAACACTCCATTCCCTTACATAAAGATTCCCAAGACCTCTTTGCTTTTACCTGGACTGACCCAGACACTCAGGTGTCCACTCGACTTACATGGACAGTCCTTCCTCAGGCTTTAGAGATGGCCCCCACCTTTTGGACAAGCCTTGGCCCGAGACTTCCCCCACCTATCCTTGTCATGGTCATTCCTGTTCCCACACATGGATCCTTCTTCTCTGCAGTCCTTTCCTAGACCACAGTAAACCCACACGGCCAAGTCACTAAATTTCCTGACCTTGCGAGGACACCACGTCCCCCCTCTAAGGTCCAGCTCTCACTTCCCACCGTCATGGGCTTCCAACTGATTCCCATCCCACAAAGCCATTACGAGGGATCAGAAAACCTCATTTCTCCCCTTCTGCTCCCACTACCAAGGCTGAAGTACTCTCATTTCTGGGATTAAAAGGATTCCTTAGGGCTTGGATGCCCAACCACTCTCTGCTGGCCCGACCCCTTTACCATACCACAAAGGCCCCCACAAAGAGCTCCTCACCACACCCATCAACATCCCCTTTCAGGCCCTCCAAAGCCCTCCTGCAGGCCCCAGCCCTTCACTTGCCTGACCCATCCCACCCCTTTTTCTATATGTAACAGAAAACCAAGGATCTGCCCTGAGGGCACGAGGCCACCATTGGGACCATCCTTTGCAGCAGTGGCATTTCTCTCAAGATGCCTTGCCCAGCAGTATGGGGATAGGCACCTTGCCTTCAGGTACTGGTCTCCTCAGCCATCCTAATCCAGGAGTCAAGGAAACTCACATCTGGGTCACTTCTGACAGTCCTCTCCCCACCAGTGAACTGAATCACTCTCCTATGCGGGTCTTCAGACACTGCCCCTTCCCGCATCCTTTCCCTCCAGGTCTCGTGGACTGAGGACCCCACTGTGACCTTCAAAACGAGTCTACCCCTCAATCCTTCTACTCTGTCTCCTCCTCCCAGGGACACAGATTCTCATCAGCCTCTCCATTCCTGCATAGAGACTAAAGAACAATTACTCCCCATCCCTCCCATATTCTGGAGGGACCCTCCTACACCTGGTTCAGGGATGGGAGCTCCTTTTCCTATGAAGGCCTCTGAATAGCAGGCTGCACTGTCACCATGGCTGTAGAGGTGATGGAGGCTAGCCCCTCACCTCCTAACACCCCAACCCACAGGCAGAACTTGGAGCTCTAACCAAGCATCTACCCTAGCTAAGGGGAAGTCTCTGACCATTTACACAAATTCCAAATAGGCCTTTTATATACTATTGGCCGACACAGCAATATGGAAGGAACGAGGACCCGTGACCACCAAAGGCTCTTCCGTCACCAACGCGTCACGCATCAATGCCCTCTTAGAGGCCTCCCCTCCCTCCTTCTATTGGCATAGTACATTGTAAAGCCGGCCTATCATACAGATAATTCATTATTACAACAGATGACAATCTGGCAGACTAAATGGCCCAGCAGGTGCCTCTATTCTCCCACCTCAACAAGAGGCCTAACACCAGTTTCCTTTTACACCCCCAGACACCACCCAAGACACATCTGCACTCTCCAATGCTACCCAGGAGTCCTATGGCATCCTCACCTGTTTTCTCTGTGGAATTATCTGATGGCTTTACAATGTCCTATGACAAACAAAAGAAGGAGGGAGGATGGGGGCCTCTAGGAGGCCATTGAAGTGTGAAGGGCTGGTGATGGAGGAGCCTTTGGTAGTCACGGGTCCTCGTTCCTTCCATATTGCTGAGCCTTTGGTGACAATGAACTTTCTTTGTTGCCTTGGTGTGTCTGTGTGATCAGTCCTGTGCCAATTTTCTTTCACCACCCATGCATAGAATCATGTCTTTACTAATTTGGGGTTCTTTTATATTTGGAAATGAGGTTCAGAACACTAAGATCTGGAAGCAACACTTTATTAGTGGTGCCAGGGCCCCAAAAGATTATTCCCAAAGTCTGAGCCCTTATACAGCAGGGCTTTTACTTTTATACATAACAAGTTTGGGCCATATCAGGACCAGGGAGTTAGTGTGATTCTATTGGAGGATGCATTTTACCCTCCTTGTATGAGATCAAGCTTGTCAACAACCTAGGGACTCTTAGCTTGTAAAGCTTAGACTTTTTATTGCACCAAACCTAAAGGGGAAGTGAGGTTTCTTTTGTCCCAGATATTTTTTTTTTCTGCTTCTGCTACCTGGTCATCTTGTTTCAGGTATTTCTCAGCTGATGCTCCTATGGTTAAATGTCAGTACATGGAGCTGCATTGTACCCTGAAAGATGTGGAAAATGGCAACCTCCCCACAAAACTCTCTGACCCAGAGTGTTATGGACCAGGCTATATGAGCAATGACCAAACAGACTCCATTTTACCCTTAGACTCCATGTCATGTGAGAAATGCATCTCCCATGGGAAAGCCCTGCCTCTGTACCCATTAATAGTTACCAAGCATAGCACACTTGGCAACACAAAATAGCAGTTCGTATACAATGTGAAATTGTTCTCTTTGGCTCCCATTTTTCTTGGGCAATGTACCCTATTAGAGATTGATTGTCTGGATATTAGTAACCACTCTCTAACTTGTATTCAATTAGGGTCATTTTGACCCATTTCCCTTCTGCTTGCTTGCTGCAATGCCACCCTGGAAAGCCCCATGGGAAATACCAATATACCCATTGCATTGTCTTGCTAACTGCCCAGTTCAGCTTCTGTACCTGCTCGCAGCTATGTCAACCTAGATGTGGTTTTTGCAATTTTTGCCTTTAAATATCCTAAAACTTTGAGTCTCAGGCTGTTTCCTGCAGAGACAACTTGGTCCTGTAGGGAGCAGTCCCAGCCAGTTGGAGTAAAGACTCATCAGTTTGGACAAAACTGGGACTTGATATGTTTTCTGAGTGACCTGCCCCACAACAAGAGGGAAGGCAAATATTAAACCTCTTCACATAAATTCTTTTTTTTTTTGGTAACAATGGGCCCTGAGGGGAAAAGGCAAGTATTCATCCCTTCCCAACAGGTGGATACTGAACTTTACCCTTCCCCATTGCCCATGAGTCCAGGGAGGAGAGAGTAGATAGTGAAGCTCTGGGTAATGGTGAGTGCCAGAGGAAGAAGATTGGATTCTGCCCAAACCCATGTGTTCAGGCTGGGGCTGGGGCTCAGAGGTGGAGCACTCGCCTTGCACTCATGAGGCACTGGGTTCAATCCTCAGCACCACATAAAATAAATAAATGAAGATATTGTGTTCATCTACAACTAAAAAATTATTTTAAGAAAACCCACGTGTTCTGCTGAATGATTAGATTACTCATATTGTAACCTATAAAACACAGAGCTGCTCTGTAACCAGCAGCCATTTTCTACCCAGAAATTGGGTGTCTCCAGGGCCTGATTGACCCCTACTTAACAGGGTCATTGAGCCCAGGAAGGTCTGCTTCTGCCATTGTGTGTGCTCTCATAATGGTGCTAAAACTGTGCGGGCTATTCTTGCTTACATGCACAGGGGTGTCTAGATCTCTGTCTCATGGAGAACCGTAAGCTGTGGAAACCTGAGGCCAAGGGGACAATTCTGTAAACCTGGCCCACTGTTCTGACCCCCAAAGCTGAAGCCCTGTCTGGCTCAAGTTCACAGGGTATGTCACTTTCTTCAGCAAACTACCTTCTATCTGCAGGACAAATGCAAGCCTGAAATGTCAATATGAAAACAAATCACCCAGAATGGGGTGGTTGGAGTTGGACTTTTGTAGCCCTTTTCACAGACCAGATTCCAGAAATCATGGAGATAAGGATAATTCCCTCAACCATGAAATCTCTAATTACAGGTTGCAATTAGAACCAGTCAGCATGGGCCAGAGTAACCTAGAGCCCAGACAACAGTGGAGACTTGAAAATCTGTTGTCCTGCTATCAGTCAAGAGTCAAAAGATGGACCTGGATGTCACCTCCAGGTGCCCAGGGTAACTGGACTTGTGGTAGGCTTCCAAGGCTCCACTGGCTGCCAGTGTGTTAGCTGGATACCAAAGAGCAGGAGTGCAGCAGGGCTTGCACCCATGGGCTTTCTGCAGCTGTAGGGGTCTCCAGGCTCCTGGCTCCCATGGTCTGGGCTCTGCTTGTTGGGCAGGCAGAGCCTGGAGCTGGAGACAAGCCAGCACTTGGGTTTGGCTTTGGTTGAATAAAGAATTTAGCCTATATGTAATGCTTTAACCCCTGGAAGAATGACAGGTGACAAAGGCATACTCCCAGATGTGTGGTGGCTTGAACAAATTCCAACCTGCTTCACTCTGTATCGAGGTGAGATAACTGAAAGAGAAACAGAAGCATACTATTTGCTTTTCCAAGAGTAAATTATTTGACACTGGTAACTGGCAAAGTGAAAAAGCACTTTCAGAAGGTTATGAGACAAGAAGACATTAGTGAGATATGGTCTGAATATGAAGACATACCCCTGAAATGGCATCATCCCATTGATTTGCTGTTTGATCTTCATGCATCAAGTTCAGCTCTTCCTTGGGACATAACAGTTTAAGAGTTTTCCAGAGAAAGATCTTCTGCACTGTCCATCTAAAGAGGCAATCAACGCTCATTTTATGTCTGGTATGAAAGAAGCTAATGCTTCAAAGCAGAAAAGCCAAGTAATCAATAAAATTCAGAAAAAAAAAAAAAAAGATCATAAGCAGCTTTGGATGGGACTTCAAAATGACAGATTTGACCAATTTGGGGCCATCAGTCAGAAACTTAGGGAGTATCCTGCAGAAGAAAATGGATTTCATTATATCCCTTTTAGACTATATCAGACAACAACTGAACACCATTTCATTCAGAAACTGTTTTGTGGGTGGCTGCAGATGGACAGCTATATACACTGGGCAATCTCCTCAAAGAAGTTTGTCCCTCTGCAATTACTCCTGAAGGTGGAGAAAGAAGGAATCAAGTGACAATTCATGGAATTGAGCCAATGTTGGAAACACCTCTGCAGCAGCTAAGTGAAATCTGAGCTATCCGGATAATTCTCTTAGCATCATCCGCAAACAAACAAGAGTGAAGCACCAATTGCTGGCTTGAATGGAATCGCTGGAAACAGAGTTCACCAGAGCAGTCACCCTTTGACTCAGTCTGGTTTGGGGAGGCAACGGGACGGGACGCTGCAGGTCTCCTGGTTCCTTGTAAAATACGATGAAGCTGAAGCCTTTGCCTTGAGGAGACCATGGGAGTATGTGGCACTCAGCTTGTATTTTTGATTAACAAATACACAGTCGCTGCGTCGCTGACCGCCCCCCCCCCCCCAATCGCCGCCTCCCGGTGGCCTGGCCGCAGCCGTAGGGTGCTGGTCTGGACAGAGACCGACCGGCTGCTGATGCTTACCTTCCTGTTCATGGTGCGGGAGGAGATGGCGGTGAGCCAGGTGACTGGTCACTGGCGATACTGTACTCCTTCTCCGTGTTGTGAAACGTGCTGGCGCTGGTGGCCGAGTGCTTCCCCGGCGGACCCACGCCACCCAGAACGCGTGCAGCTGGACCGGGGCCCAGGGGATGGGGGCTCTGGTGAATCCGTCCTGTGGAAGGCCATGGGGCCTTGCTTCATGCAGCAGCGCCAGACGCAGCAGCCGCCGGTGGTCCTCAGGGTCCTCATGGCAGAGCTGCTGGTCAACGTGCTGGTCTCTGTCTCTTCCACCATCACAGAGGCTTCAGTCAGGACTCCGGCCATGGCTACTAGCCCGGGAGGCACGGCCTCAGCCACTGCCTCCCCAGAAGCACCTGCGTCAAGAGCAACCACACAGGGACAAGACCAGGAGACCAACACCCAGCTGGCCCATACCAGCAATTTCAATGGGCTGAAACTGGACCCTGCAGATGCAGAAAAACCCAGAAGTGATGGTGCAGTGAATGGCAAGACAAGTGAATGGCAATCGCATCAGAGGACCTGATGATATGAAATTAGCAGAAGATGACAGGGCCCGACAACTTCACAGGCGTGTGCTTGGAGATCCCTTGGGTTGGTGATTGTGGTAGTAAATGCCTTGCTCTTTTACTTTTATTGGAGAGTTTGTTCTGAAGGGGATTTTTGTGTGAACCCAAGTTTCCCTAATCCCTGAACAGGATTTGTAGAAATAACTAATAGTACTCATGCATCAGTTCATGAGGCTGGCCCTTGCTGAGTGCTATATTTAGATCCAACCCTTTTGTATTTATGTAATGGTTTGTATACTTCTTCAGACAACTTACCCATTACTAAAGGAATCTGCTCTTATTCTTTTACATGCTGTTCCTAAACAAACTGATATCTGAAATCTGATAAAAGAACTTCAAGATGTTGAAGGAGCTGAGGAAGTTCACGAACTACATGTTTAGCAACTTGCTGGAAGCAGAATCATTGCCACTGCTCACATAAAATGAGAAGACCAGCATCATCCATGCAGGTGGCTAAAACTATTAAAGGTGCTTTTCATAATCCTGGAATTCATGCTACTGCCATTCAGCCTGAATTTGCTAGGGTAGGCACTAATGTGAGAGACCAACCTTACACGTGACTGAGTCACACTTCCTGGCTGGGTGCTGAGGTGCTCAGTGGCAGAAATGTGGCAGAGCTTTCCCCACCCTTCTTGGGTCTGAGGGTCGGTGTCTCGTCCATGGGTGTGTCTTGCTACAGCCCCATAGGTGAAGCTATGCTCACCTGTTCCTTTGTAATATAACCCCTTGCCCTGTTTAGGATAGAATCTTCCATGCAAGCACCTTGTGTGTGTCCCCTTCTCTTAGTGTGCCCTTGGGTGTGGCTTACCCAGGTGTCAGTCAACCTGCTGACAGTGGACATCATGAAGATAGATTCAGCCCCCTGAAACCTGACGCCTTGCCTCATTTGAATAGCTGCTCCTCAATAAAAGGGGTCAGCGTGTGTGTGTGTGTGTGTGTGTGTGTGTGTGTGCCTTTATGCGGACCCTTAAGGTCAGAGGAGCCATCACAGCGACCCCAAAGAAAAAGATATTGTGTCTCTTGTGTGGTTATTTCGTGCAGCCCAGTTAGCCCAGTTTAATTGGAGTGACCCCTGAGTCTTTTAGTCATGAAACAGAAACCCGGCACACTAATGCAAGTGTGGTCCGTGTGAACTTGCCTGCAGGATTCAGTGTGCTTTGAAGCAATGTTGTGGGACACGGCCACCAGCCCATTCTGGAAAGAATGCAGGAAAGGACCCAGCAGTTAGCATTTCTTATTTAGAACTTAGTGACAATCCAGAGAAGAAGCCCAGGAGGACTAAAGTTGAAAACATCCCTGCTGTTGTGATAGAGATTAAAAAGTGCCAAACAAGCAACCTGAATCGCCTTTTGAGTCTTGAAAAAGATATGATATTTGACTTTTGCTTTAAACTGAAAGAGGAAAACGACTCCACTAAAATTCTAAGTTTGCCAAATAATGTAATTGAAGTCCTTGTCTGGGTCACACAGTTTAATTCTAGTTTTGTAAGAACACAATGGGACTGCATAACAGAGTCCTATATCATGACTTTGGGATTATTAGTACAGAGTACAGCTATGCTGTAACAATTTTTAAAAACAGTTTTAACACTATGTTACATTTTTGTTTAAAGTAAGTATAAACCTTATGTAACATAGTGACATTTGATTTGTGTTTTCCCATGATAAAAAAATTAGGGGGATAAATAAATTAAAAATTCTTACTGGTATCTCTCTGCTTTTCTTTCTCCCATTGTTACACTTTATTAGGATTATAATTATTAGACCTGTAACATCGTCAGCAAGTTTGTTTCCATTGATGTTTGCATAATGTTTACTTGCCCTTTGAAGTCATTACATAGTATAATGGCAGCATAGTTTAAGAGTTGCTCATGGCTATGAGCAGAACAGTTACTATTCTGTATTCTATATTGCTAAGTGTTGATCCAATAAACAGTGAGATAATTAGGAAACTGAATTAGAGTTCACACATAATAGGTCAAATGCAGAATAAGAACAGGTAAGAAGTTTACCAAACTAAATTATTAGATTATTGTATGTTGATATTCAGACTACATCTCTAAATTATTTTGAGAATTTCAACTCCTTTAGTCTACCAAAGTTAGTCTAAAATATGAATATGTTCACCAGCATTTCTTTCTTTGAAAGATTGATATTAGAAACATTGAACTGGAAAGACTTGCAAAATATCTAAATATTTTTAAGAATTTTTAACTTCCTCTTAGCTTGTAAACGCAAGGTATTAATTTAATCTTTTAAATTGTGGGTGTTTAAAAAATAACTTCAAAGTTAAAGGCATTTCATGGGGACTAATCATGAATGGATTTAAACAGCTTTTTGAGTACCACCATTTAATGCTTGTGCTTTGCCAAAAGCCACTAACTTGAGAGAAAAGAAAGTTGGTTAATGCAATCTGGATATTAACTTCTCAGCAAAATTAATAATTAAGGGAAAATTGAAGGGTCTGTAAATCATCATTTCTTGACATTGCTTAGTTCTTAGACCAGTGGCTTATTTTGCAGGGTGTCATGCTTTCCATCTAGGAAATTGTTCTTGGCTATTTGATTATTGAAATAGATTTCAAATCCAACACAAATATTTTAATATTTTTGAAGTTATATTTTTCTTGATAGAAGAGGGGTTTTGCTTTGTGAAGAAAATGAAGATTTTGTGCTCAGAAGAATGATTATTAAAATCAGTTATCATGTATAGCTCTATTTTTCTAGAAACAGGTATTCTGACGACTTCAGTAACTTTTATAGCTGACTACTTTGAAGATGGCTACCTTTGGGGATTTAAACTAATTCATTGCTTAATAGGTCTTAAGATGAAAGTGTTTGAATACGAAAATTTTTAAAGAGATGATCTTTTGTTGTAGATTGTTTTTTTCCCTAATATATGCATTTTGCTGGCAATGGGTCTATTTAAGAACAGCTGTTTTTTCCAATGAGAATGAGGTAATTTTAGGAACATAGTTTGTAAGTTCACATATATTATAATGGGCCAAACTATAACCTGCCAATTTGCAATACATCTTGATCTTTTTTATTCTAATTTCTTATAATGCAGCAGACTGTATTACAATTCATGTGATACATATAGAGCACAATTTTTATATCTCTGGTTGTACACAAAGTAGAGTCACACCATTGGTGTCTTCATACATGTAGTTATGGTAATGATGTCCATCTCATTCCACCATTTTTCTTACCCCCCCCCACATATTGATCTTTTAATACTGTTACCTGATATCCTGTAATTCACTTCTTTACCTAATAGTTGCTTTGAGTTTTGCAAAAGGTTTTTAGTTTTTGTTTTTGTTTTTAACATGAAATTGAGCAATCTATCTGGGTGAACAAGAGAAAGCTGCAAATTTTACTGTATAATGTCCATTCCTGATTTAACACTTTACAGAATATTTTACTAAGATCTCAAAACAATTTGTTATCTAAACATTTTAGCAATGATATGATAGGATAACTGGTAAAATATATTATATTCAATGGGGTTTCTTTACAATGTTTCTTTTGGGGATCTGTGTCTTAAAGGTGGTCTAACATCTAAGTAGAAGACATCACCAGAGTGAGAATTTTAAAAACTTGCATATGAGCATTGGACAAGGCTTTGTTGTTTTATTTTTTGAAAGTGCTTTGAAGGGATAGCCTTTAGGTTTTAGTTATTTCACTTTTCATAATTTTTAAGTAGCTTATATGTAACAAAGTGGTACCATAGGATTTTCACTTTTCAAAGGACTTTGTCATAGCAAAATCAGAGACTCGCCTTTTGAGTTTTAGCAGGAGAATTATTTATTTATAAGGTACTTTCTAATCCATTTTTAGCTATATTAGCATTATCTTTAAGGAAAAAAGACATGCTTTTATATTTAAATGTTGTGGGATTTAAGTGTCTTTCTCAAAATAACTTATTCCTTCCTGAGAGAAAATGCAAGAAATACCCTGAATTATTGGAGACTAACATCCATTATTTAAATATGCTGTTATATAACACTGCATCAGTTTTAGGAGTTACATCTCTCCTCCTGGCTCTTTTATATTTGAACAAGATCAATGTAGAATGTTTAAGAACTTGTCTGTTGTCTGAAAATTTTATTGAATCCACCATTTGACCCAGCTACCCCATTCCTTGATTTATACCCAAAGGTCTTAAAATCAGCATACTACAGTGATGCAGGCACACCAATGTTTATAGCAGCTCAACTCATAATAGCTAAACTATAGAACCAACCTAGATGCCCTTCAACAGAGGAATGGATAAAGAAAATGTGGTACATATACACAACAGAATATTATTCAGCCTTAAAGAAGAATAAAATTATGGTATTTGCAGGTAAGCGGATGGAACCAGAGAATATCATGCTAAGTGAAATAAAACAATCCTAAAAAAACCTAAAAGCCAGATGTTTTCTCTGATAAGCAGATGCTGATCCATAGTGGGGTGGGGTGATAGAGAAGAAGAAGGATATTTGGTGTGTGTAGAGGGGAGGCAGAGGAGGGGTGGAGTTGTGGGGATGGGAAGGATGGTAGAAAGAAACAGACATTATTACCCCATATACATGGATGATTATCCTAGTGGAGTGACTCTGAACCATGCACAGCTGGAGGAATGAGAGGTTGTGTTCCATTTGTGTACAATAGTTCAAAATGAATTCTATTGTTAAAAAAAAAAAAACTATTGAAAAGAAGGTGCTGCATATGCCTGATTTAAAAACCAACCAGGAATTTTTCTAAGCCAATGTAGCTTTAGTGATAAGAGATTTAATTCTCTGTTTTTAACTTTTAGCTTGTATGATTGTTTATTTTTTTCTGGAATGTATCTACATTATAAAAGTCTGGACTAGAACCTAAACAATAAAAATCCTCTAAAATTTGACTGTATATATATTTTAGGAAACAAAATACTGAATAACTCTATCCTAAGCTATGTAATTTGAATAGAAGAAATTTCCACCAAGTGCATCTTGGAAAATCATACTAGGTAGAAGGCAATGTTAATATATCTGGGTCTTGTTAACATTCAGTCAATTTGGGATTTTTGAAAGTTTTAAGGGAAAAGACCTCTGGAACCTAATGTGAAATATTTAGTAGGTTAACCTGTATTGAGCTGAAGATTTTTACTGTTTATAAGCAGATATCATTTGAACGATAAACGTGTCATTAATCTGCTGTCTTAAGATGTTCACATATACACAAATATGGAGATTAATTCCTTAATTTAAAGATATTTATTTTAATACTGAGTTTCAGTTAAGTGATAAGACAGTGTTAAAACTCTTGGGAAGGTGGAGGGTTTTGTTTGTTTGTTTTGTTTATTTGATGTTTAAATAGAAACTGTATTCTGGGTCTCTGAAAAGGGAATTGTAATAGGCACTATTCTGCTATAACTATACCAGTATGTGGTGATGCTGATTTGTTTCACTAAGAAGCTCTGGAATGTTTAGCAGTCATTTTCTCTGGCACAAGAGCCTTTTGTATGTTATGCAATTTAAACTTTTAAACCAAAAATTTTATGGTTCAGTATCTTTAGCAAAAAGATGCTGAAGAGAATGTAACATACAGTTCATATGTGGTTATATATAAAAGACACAAATTACCGTGTTATGGCTCTGCCTTGAAACAGCGCAATGAAGTATATCCATGTATTCTGTGATTCTTATGAAAACTTCATAACTGTGTTGTTTTTGTATCTGCTGTTGCCTGTCTTTTGGGCCAGATATAGTGCAGTTAAATGCAGTTACCATCTCATTAAATGCAGATACAGATAAACTGTCTTTTAGTGTTGTAACATTTTACCTAACTTCTAACTTTTTGTATTTTTTTTTGTCTGTGTGTTATTTTCCAAAACTGTTCCTACCTCACCATGAGGCTTTATGGATTGTTACATATTATAAATGTTCTATATGAGACAGACTACTGTGTATCTTCCCATTTATTAAAAGCTAAGTAGAAAATAAACTATATCTATGATAGATAGATAGATAGGGGTGCTTTCTAATGTGACCGTGATTGAACTTTAGTTTGAGAGAATGGAAATATTGATTGAATTTTCAAGAGAATTAGATTTAAGAACGTAAAAGAGAAATTCTGTTATCAATAACTTGCAGTAATTTTTTTTAGTAAGAGATCAAATTCTAGTAAACCCATCTTTCCTTAGTGAAAATTTCCTAGTTTACAGTCTGTCTCTTGGTATGCAAACAACCTTGTGCTTGATAATGAACAGAGAGAGATTTTTAAATGAAGCTTCAAAATATGTTTTGTCATTTAATAACATACAGTTTTGTCACTTTTCAAGTACTTTCTGATTCCCACACAGTAAATCACTTTTTATTCTGTTCCCATTTTTCACTGGCATGGAATGGATACAGGGCATAGGATTACTTGTCTCAGGAGCTTTTATAGAACTTATCGATGCCTATTTTAAAACCTGTGTTCTCTACACATTGAAGCTATACTGTTAAATGTTTATCTTTGCTGTTTTGTTTATCAGTATAAACCTGTCAAACCACAGTATGCCAAGCATCTGTATAAAATAATTTTGCATATTTGGAAAAATCCATTCGTTTTCAACCTCATGTTTTTCATTGGCTCCAGAACATAATATTTCACTGTGGTCCCCTGGCAACTGGTCTCTGAAATCTGAAGATTGCCTATCTCTTTTTTAAATTTGTTTTTTAGTTTTGGGTGGACACAATATCTTTATTTTATTTTTTTTATGTGGTGCTGAGGCTCAATCCCAGTGCCTCACATGTGCTAGGCAATCGCTCCGCCGCTGAACCACAACCTCAGACCCGAGATTGCCTATCTCTTGACTGCAGTAGGTATTCCTTAACTCTACCCAAAATATCCAGAAGTTACTGGAGTTCTTATCCACTATAAGGAAAGTTTGCTGCACTTTGACAAAGGCTGCTGGGATTCTACCAACTAACGTATTTTTTGTATTACCATTGATTTCTTGTGAGTCAGCTTGCTGTCCATATTGAATGTCAACCCATTTGAGTATGCTGAAAGACTTACAGTACCTACAAGAATGGTTTTAGATTACCCAATAAAAATAAATGCTTTTCTTATAAAACAATTATATATATAAATATGCAGAGTAATTCTACAATTTAAAAACCAACCAGGAATTTTCTAAGCCAAATGCAACTTTAAAGAATGATGAGAGATTTAATTTTCTGTTTTTAACTTTTAGCTTGTATGATTTTTTTTTCTGGAATGTAACTACATTATAAAAGGTAGATTCATGGGCTGCGGATATGGCTGAAGCGGTAGCGCGCTCGCCTGGCATGAGCGAGGTGCTGGGTTGGATCCTCAGCACCACATAAAAATAAAATAAAGATGTTGTGTCCACCGGAAAAAAAAATTCTCTCTCTCTCTCTTAAAAAAAAATAGATACATTATAAAATGTATCTACATATATATAAAGGATGGACCTGGACTTTCTTCATCTTTGCACTTTGCACATGCTCATCTCCTCCACCTGCACACTCGGGTGTACGTGCCCATGCAAGTGTGCTCCTCCCTCTCTCCCTCCCCCGCTCTGCAACGCCCTCTGGCTCGTCTTCTGAACCCCACTTTAGTCGTTTCCACCCAGCACATACGTATTCTGGAAAGAAGAAGCGGACCTGACCTCCTTTCCCAGTGCTGTCAGAGCGCTGCTGTCAGGTTCCGCACTGACCAGGGGCTAGGAAAGCTTATACTGAGATAAGAAGATATCTAAAGAATGTGATAAGGAGACCCGGCTGGGAGGAACCCGGACTTGGGGAGCACGAACTTAGGGGCCGCCGCGCTGAAACGTGGCCCTGGCGGCCTGCGCTGGGACACCAGCGAGGGGGGACGCTGTGGGCCGGCAGCGCGTGGCGCTCAGCAAATGGGACCTCGGTTAGACCTCCCCCCGTACCGCGCAGCGCGCTGGGACCGCGCTGTGTCCTGCCTCGGCTGGACCACACGGAGGCACGGGGCGTGCAGTGCCCGCAGGAGCAGAAGCGGCGGCGGCTGGATCGCGCAGCAGCCACAGCAGCTCAAGCACCTGGAGTCCTTCTACGAAAAACCTCCCCCTGGGCTTATGGGGAGGATGAGACTAGGCCAGAAGATGATTCCTGATATACCAGGCAACGAGCATGCAAGGGAATTTCTGGCTCACGCGCCAACTAAAGGACTTTGGATGCCATTGGGGAAAGAAGTCAAAGTTATGCAGTGTTGGCGTTGCAGGCGGTATGGTCACCGAGAGGGTGACAAAGAATGCCCTTTATTTATCAAAGGCAACCAGAAGTTAGAAGTTCAGAGTACCACTGAAGACCCCATGTATGACATCATTCAGGAGAATAAAAGGAAACAGCAATTAAAGCAGTTACTGGAGGATTCCACCTCAGATGAGGATGGGAGCAGCTCCTCTTCCTCAGAATGTAAAGAGAAGCATAAGAAAAAGGAGAGAGAAACGCATTTAAAAAAAGAAAGAAGGGGACTGGGGTTGTGGCTCAGTGGTAGTGTGCTTGCCTTGCACCTGCAGGGCACTGGGTTTGATCCTCAGCACCACATAAAGAAATAAAATAATAAAATAAAGATATTGTGTCCATCTACAACTAAAAAAATTTTTAAAGAAAGAAGGAAAAGAAAAAGAAGAAAAAAACAGAAGCATAAGTCTTCCAAGTCAAGTGAGAGTTCAGATTCAGACTGACAAGGATGAGTTGTTCAGCATTCTCTTCAGAAAAAATCAGACACTGTGGCCAAAGAACAGAGGGAGGTGTGACCCAAGAGTAACAGGACACACAAGACACCTGGCGGCACAGCTGTGGATTGTCACCACATTGCCATGGTGAGTTGTCTCCACTCAGAGCCTGGGTCTGGACAGCGCTGGTTCTCCCAGGAGAGCTCATTCATCGGCCCCTCCTTGCCCTTCACTTGAGTCTCTAATTCCCTGGAAAGGTCTCCTGCAGCATCACACGACAGCTGGGTGTCTCTGGGGAGGTGCTTTGGGTGCTAGCATGGCCTTTGTCCTTTGTGAGCAACTCAGCTTCCACAGACTTTATGCTGGACTCTTCTATGTTGTTGAGTATAATAAAAGCTTATGATTCATTTTAGAAAGAAAAAAAATGTTATAATGAGGAAGATGGAGAGGGAGCCACCCACTTCCCTCATCCCCAGTCCTTTCGAAAGGATCTGAGCAGAGCCAGCTGGCTGTGAAGTAGAGGCAGGTCCTCATGAACATCGGAGGAGATCAACCTACTTCGCAGTGGGCAGCAACCTCTTCTACAAGTCCACCCCCCAACCCCCACTGTATCCCAGCCCACCACCACCAAGGTGTGAGCGAATCAGAATGTCCAAAACCTCTCTGTTGTTCCTCCAGGTTTTTCTCTTGGGGATTGGAAAGCCGCCCTGGGGTTGAACAGCTGGTTACTTGCTCATCTCCTCAGGCAGGCTGTGAAGGAGAGTATGTCCATGCACACAGTGACATGAGGACTAGGGCCACTGCAGCTCCAACCACTGCACCATTGATGCACATTCCAGGCAGGGCCCTGCCCAACGTGCAAGGGAACTTGGAATTGCAGGGATTGGGTGAAAGGGTTATGGCCTTGTTCTAACATGCCGACCAGGGACACCACCCTGTTATGGCATTTAAAAAAGAATATGAGAAAACAGAAGGGTATTCCAGACACAGGTAAACCCAGGAGTTTGAAAAAGAAGTTAGATGGGGGTGGTCCATGTGCGATCTGTGCCCACAGACCATAGAAGGCAGGGACCTATCTTCATGTGTTCTCTGAAACAGGAGAGCCGTTCACAGCCTTCAGTTGCTCAGGTGGATATGTCCAGGGGTAGCAGGATTTGTTGTTGTTAGATTCTTGAGCTGTTAGACACTGTGGTAGAATCTTATTCAAGTCTACAAGGACCAAGGTTGAGACCTGTTCCAGAAGTGGGCTCGAAGGAATCAGACTCGAGTTTAGTGAAGATCTTTGTCTCTCACAGGACAGATGACAAGTACCCAATTTGTGTACACAGTAGCAGATGCAGTCCCCCAGTTATAAATAGACACTCTTCCAGAAAAGTGCCTTCTCTGAACTCAGTGGTACACAGGGAGTTCTAAGCTGCTTTGTTGCCACTTCTTCCTATCTGGTTGGTGACCCCTCTACTCTGCCCTCAGGTGATGGTCAGCTCTTTGTCCACCATCCCAAGGGTCACATAATGAGGAGGAGCAGGAACTGAGTGTGGTGATGAAGCAGATGAGAAAACAGGCAAGAACCCAAAGCAAAGAGAAAGAGCCAGTGATGGGTGATGGGTTGACCTGAGGGGTGTGGATCCTGCCTGTGCTGGTTGGAGCCCAGCCTCCTGTGAGTGGAGAGTGGTCGAGTCAGGAGGGAGAGAGTTCTTGAGAAGTTGGGGTGAGGGTTATAGAAGAAGCTAAGAAGGAAGTCCGATTTGAACACTTGAGCTTGCTGTAGCACCCCTGCCCACCCAGGCACCTGAGACCCACTCTCAATCTGCCTCATTCCAGCATTTACTTGTGGTAAACCTACTCCCCAAGTTCTACTGGAGGATTATGTGCAGGTGCATCTGAGCCAGAAGCTTTATTCCATTCTTTGTTCTTTTGTTCTTTATTTTATTGATGCGATGTATTACTGATTTGTGTATTTTGAAGTATATTTCTGTCTTTGGGATAAATCCTACCTGATCATGGTGAATTCAGTGTACTAGTATTGAGAATGTCTGCATCCAGATTCCTCAGGATTTGTTGTTGTTTCTTTGCTTGTTGGTGTAAGGAGTCTTCTAAGAAGCAAGCACACAGCAGGAGCTGCTAACTTGGACACTCGAGGACCCTCTGCTGTCTTATCCCTCTCTGGTTCTCTAAGTAGCAGAAGGTCCTAACAATAAGGATGGCAGCCAGGTAATGCAGACTTCCAGGGGGCCTGCGTAAGCCCTCACAGAAGCTCAGCACCCCAAGAGAGGCACTCAGGGAGGCCAACACTTGGAGACTCCCTGAGGCCTGTTACCATGGCAGAAGCACTCTCCCTTTGACGCGGTCAGCGCAGCCCTCCAGGTCGCAGAGAATCCCCCGACCAGCGCTGCCCCCCAGCTCCTCTGTTCTCGAAGCCCTCCGGGTCGCAGAGCACTCGCCCCCCAGTCCCTCTGTCCGCTCAGCCCTCCGGGACACAGAGCACCCAGCCCCAGCTCATCTGTTCCCCGCAGCCCTCCAGGTCGCAGAGCACCGGCCCCCCAGCGTCTCTGTCCCGCAACCCTCCGGGACACAGAGCACCCACCCACCAGTCCCTCTGTCCGCTCAGCACTCCGGGTCGCAGAGCACCCCCGCCCCCCCACCCCCCCCCCTCTGTCCGCACAGCCCTCCGGGTCTCAGAGCACCGCCCCCCGGCTCCTCTGTCCCCACAGCCCTCCAGGACACAGATCAACCGCCCCCCAGCTTCTCTGTCAAGCAGCCCTCCGGGGCTCAGAGCACCGCCCCCAGCTCCTCTGTCCCCACAGCCCTCCAGGACACAGATCACCCGCCCCCCCAGCGTCTCTGTCACGCATCTCTCCGGGTCACAGAGCACCGCCCCCCAGTCCCTCTGTCCTCCCAGCCCTCCGGGACACAAAGCAACGGTCCCTCAGCTCCTCTATCCCCGCAGCCCTCCGGGACACAGAGCACCCGGCCCCCAGCGTCTCTGTCCCCGCAGCCCTCCAGGTAGGCAGAGCACTCGCTCCCCAGAGCCTCTGTCCTTGCAGCCCTGGGGGACAAAAGCTCTCGCCCCCCAGTCCCTCTGTCCTCACAGCCCTCCGGGTCGCAGAGGACCCGCCCCCCAGCTCCTCTGTCCCCTCAGTCCTCTGGGTCACAGAGCACCCGCCCCCCAGTTCTTCTGTCCTGGCAGCCCTCCCGGATGGAGAGCACCCGTACCCCCACCCCCAGCGCCTCTGTCCTAGCAGCCCTCCGTTCGCAGAGCACCCGCCCCTAGCGCCTCTATCCCTGCAGCCGCCCCCCCCACCCCGCCCAGTGCGGCTGTCCCGGAGAGCTGGGGGGGGTGCTCTGTGACCTGTTCAACTTACTGTAAATGCTTAAGCCTATTTCTAGGTTTCTATTCTGTTGCACTGGTTCATACATCTGTTTTTATGTTAGTACTATGCTGTTTTAGGTGCAGGGGCTTTATGATATATTTTGAAGTCAGGGAATTTGATGTCTCTAGCTTTGTTCTAAAAGCATTTACAGTGGGCTTAAGCATTTACAGTAAATTGAATTTTGAAAAGATATTAAGAAGACACAGTTGGGAAAGAACAGACTTCATTTACTGGTGCTGAAAAAAACAACAACAAAAACTCTTGTTGCAGAAAAACAAAATTAAACTCTCCATCACAACACACATAAAAATCAATAGGAAGCTAGGTGTGGTGGCACACTCCTGTAATTCCAGGGACTCAGGAGTCAGAGACAGGAGGATTGCAAGTTTTTTTGGAGGCCAGCCTCAGCAATTTAGCAAGGTCCTAAGCAACTTAGTGAGGCCCTAAGTAACTTAACAATACTCTGTCTCAAAATAAAAAGGACTAGGGATTAGGGATGTGGTTAAGTGCCTCTGGGTACAATGCAAAGGAAGAAGAAGAAGAAGAAGAAGAAGGAGAAGGAGAAGGAGAAGGAGAAGGAGAAGGAGAAGGAGAAGAAGGGAAAAAAAAGAAAGAAAAGAAAAGAAAAAGAAAAAAGAAAAATTAACTGGAAATGGATAGAAGACTTTCATATAAGACCTGCAACCCTATGCTACTAGAAAAACACACCTTGCCATTGCTGAGGCTGGCTTTGAATTTGAGATCCTCTTGTCTCAGAGCCACTCCAGCAGCTGGGATTATAGGTGTGCATCTGGCCCAATAACAGAAATTCTTTATGTAAATATTTCTACCTAGGAATTGATGAGTTTGGCTGACACTTTCAATGCCACCTGCACCTCACATTTCTATGCAGGGTCCTTTGGCTCTAACGTCAGTCTGTGGGAACCAACAGAATGGCTGCTGGGGCCTTTCATGGGGGTGACATTCTTACCTCAGGTTATAGCTGCAAGTCCAGGAAGCCTCTGTCTGTTTTACCATTATCTCCTCTTGGGTGTCACTGGGTGCAGCCACAAGTCCACAGATGTGACTGCCGAGCACTGTAGCCAAGGCCTTTCCCCTCCTCAAAGCGGCTCCAGCGCAGACAGCTTTCGGGCTCAGACTCGCTCCAGGGATCTGGGATGCAAACTTGTTTCTGCATCTAAAGGGTGGCACCAGCTGCCTCCAAGGTACTGCCATCAGTCCACGGTCTTCCAGGTACCTCAGCCTCTCCGTGTTCCTGCACTGCATCAACCAACTTCTGATAAATAGCATTTTTGGTATGGGGGACAGGGTAGAACTCAGCCACTGAGCCACATCCCCAGCCCTATCTTGTATTTTGTTTAGAGACAGTCTCACTGAGTTGCTTAGAGCCTCGATTTTGCTGAGGCTGGTTCTGAACTCGTGATCCTCCTGCCTCAGCCTCCCAGGCTTCTGGGATTACAGGCGTGCACCACCAAGCCTGAAAGACTATTGTTTTTCTTTCTATTTATTTATGTCACTGTGGTCACTGATGGTTTATATCTTTAAAAACATCCAACTGAATATAGTCAAATTATATTCTTAAAAGGAACAGTTTATTTTGTTGAAATGTAATAAGAAGTATATTTAGAAGTGTATTTCTAGATAGAATCTCTTCATGACACCTGCTTTATTTTTTTCTTTTTAAATTTAAATTAATTGGAAACAAATACCAATGTACCTATGACAGGGATACAAGGTGATGTTTTGATTCATGTATATACTGTATTTTTTCTCTCCTTTTGTGATATTGCCGATTAGATCTGGGGGAGGGGGATACCTAACCACTGAGCCATATCCTCAACTCTTTTTATTTGTATTTTAAGACAGGGTCTCCCTAAGTTGCTTAGGGGCTAGTTCAACTGCTGAGGCTGACTGCAACTTGTGTTCCTCCTGCCTCAGCCTCCCAAGTCATTGGGATTACAAGTACAGCATGCCTGACACATTGAGTCATCTGAAAATCCGGCTAAACCATAACTCTCTCTTTAGTTTTGATCTTTTGTTCCTAGGGACTTAACCCGGGGCGCTTTCCCAATAAACAACATCCCCAGCCCTCTTTAGTTTTATTTTGAGAAAAGTTCTCTTTGGGTTGCAGATGCTGGTTCCCTTGAGATCCTCCCGCCTCAGCCTCTGGAGCAGCTGAGATTGCAGCCGCTGTGGCCAGTGTCCAGCTTGTCTCCTTGGTCATGTCCATTTCTTCATGGTGAACACAGCTCAGAGCCCTCCTTTGAGCTCCTTGAGAGGCACATGCACTGCTGTTCTCTCTTGTCACACAAGACCTGTGCAGTGTCACACAAGACCTGCTTATTCTTCTCTTCTCCTTTTTAATTTATTTTTAACATATTTCTACATTTTTATTCTTTGTTGTTGTTGTTGGGTGTTGTATATTTATCATCTCCTAGTTTTTAACCGAGAAATTACGGCTTCATGTAGATACGTGTGTGTGTGTGTGTGTACATATATATGCTGTAGATGGACACAATGCCTTTACTTATTTTTATGTGTTGATGAGGATCAAACCCACTGCCTCACTTGTGCCAGGCAAGCTCTACCACTGAGAGGAATAACGTGATGGCAAAACCAGACCTGCTTGTGAAATGAAATTATAAAAGCGTCATGATAACAAACCAAGGAGAAAGGACCAGTCCCCTCCTCTCTCAGCCTCTCTCCGGGGAAACCTCATTCACCTGGGTCCCTGCTTTGGGACCTGAAATACCTGCCTGCTCCCTCTTTCAACTGCAACAGCTGCCCGAGCCCCTTCTTCCCTGTTTCTGTGAGCATGCCGTAAGTTAAAGACCCTGCACAAGGCCTTCAGCCCCAAAAATTAGGAATTTTTTTTTTTAAGAGAAAAAAAGCCCCAGTGATAGGATGGATCTAAGATAATGCCAAATAACCTATAAATATTGTGAGAAACTAAATCCGGGCTCAGGATTGGAGTTTGTTTTCCTCTGGGCCTGCCATGTGGGGGCTCCTGCTGCTCCTGGGCCAGGGTGTTTCCCCAACAGTGACAGCTCACTTTTAAACACTCATCACGACATCAAGTGGTCGCACACCTACATCTTGTGGACAGTAGTACATTGATCAATTTATCCTCCTTCAACTTAAAGTATTTAAAATATTCAAAGATCCACGCACAGGTGGAAGTCGGTAGCACACTGCAGCTTGTAAAACCGACCCAGCTTTATCAGGCCTCCAGGGGGAAGAGGAAGCGGTTGGTCCTCTCCCCTGCTGGTGCCCGCCAGCCACGGCCCTGTGCTGCCATCTAGTGGCAAAGCCATCGCTCTGGTTTCTTTTTCTTTCTGTTTTTTTTTTTTTTTTTTTTTTTTTTTTTTTTTTTTTGGGGGGGGGGGGTGGTTACTGGTGATTGAACTCAGGGCACTCGCCCACTGAGCCACATCCCAGCCCTATTTTGTATTTTATTAGAGACAGGGTCTCATTGAGTTGCTTAGCGCCTCGCCATTGCTGAGGCTGGCTCTGAACTCGCGAACCTCGAGTCTCGGCCTCCCGAGCAGCTCGGATCCCAGGCGTGGCCACCGAGGCGGCCCGCCCGGCTCACCCTGGTTCCTTTTATGCTCACGTAAGTACTGTGCAGCAGGGTCTCCCTTGCACGTAGTTTTTCAACTGCCACAGGCGGGACTGCGGGTGGCTGAGGGCTGGAGCCTTGCCCGTTGCGCTCCAAGCCCTGGGTGTGTCCACCCTCAGTACCACACGCAAAAGGAGGAGAAGTCAGCCTGCAGAGCTTGCGCGCCTCTGTACCGCCGCCTGGGGTGGCCGGCGCTTAACCCCGAACCTGCTGTCGACTGCCATTCCATCTGCGGCTGGGGCCGTTGGGCACAGTGCCCAGTGCAGGTTCCAGCGCTCCTCCTGGTGATGTCGGACCACCCGGGTGGCTCTGCAGCCCTAGTGCCATCGAGGCCTTGACGGTTCCCTAGCTTCATTGGCACTGCCGTTTCCACAGGCGCTGGCCGCGCGTCGGTGCCCAGCACTGCTCTTCCCCACAGAGGCCCGTGTCTTGGACCGCGGTCTCCCGTCCTCCTGAGCGGGGGTCGGGCTTGGCCCACCTTCTGCCACGACTACAACCCGGTTTCCACACATCCAGCCACTGCTGGCCGCTTTTGAAGAGCCTGTTACTTTTACCGTCGGTTCCTTGCTATTGTATCCTTCACTTACTGATTTGTTGGCGAATTGTACACACATCAGGTAGGAGTTCAGGGACTTCAAATTGACAGAGACAGGGCCTAAGAAAGAAGCCGGCAGAAGACTGACCCTGCTTACTGAAAATCCCATCACCATGACAACTCCCACCACTGAGGACTCAGGACCATGACGACTCCAGCCACAGTTGTGGATTTTAAAATGACCAATGGGGATCAAAAGTAGGCAGTATTCTAATTAGGTATGGAGTCAAGAGAAATTGAAAAATATTCTAATCCCGTATTGTAAGGTAACCAATGGGGGTAAATGGGGTAAGGTCATCAATTAGGTCCATGTAGGGAAGAGAAAGCTCCACAGCTCAGGACATAAGACCCTAACTTCCAGACACTGAGGCCTTCAGAGCCTGTCTTCAGTTCATTCCCCCCCCCCCCGCCCCACCCACTCTCCTCTAACTATGGGGTGCTATCTTCACCTTCAAGAAATCTGTACTTTGCCTGCTACCTCTGTGTCTTGCTCAATTCTATGATCAGGACATAAAGGACCTGCCTGGACCCCAACTAGCACCCTGATGGTTACATACATGTATATATGTTGGATGGGAATTCTCAACGCCCCCCCCCCTCTCTCCTTTAATAAAATTTCTCAACTTCAGTGTCATCTCATCTGTTATTTCCCCCTAGTGTAAAAATGACTTCTGTTTCGTTTAAGGAATCCTTTCCCACTTTAAGCCACAGAGATGTCTTGTTTGTTCTTTTGAAGACAATTTAATTTGCATTTATAATTTGGTTCCACAATGAAAGGAAAGCCAGGAACCAGGAGATGGGCAGCAAGAAGTGAAAGATAGAAACCAGGCAGAGACCCATACAAGAGAATTTATTTGTCAGAGCTGACAAATAAAGGCCATCTCTCCATAGACGGAGAGAGGCAATACAGGCTTGGTTTCCACGACTTTTATGGGGCAGGTTCAATGCGGGTGGTTAAGTGTGGAGTCGGTATGAAGGAGTGCTGAGCCTTTCTCGCGTGGGAAAGTGAAACTTTTTCTTAAAATGGCAGCTGTCACACAAGATGGCCATCCAGATGCTAAGCAAGGACCTTACATACAATCTCCCCAGAATCAACTTGTTCTGTGGTTAGTCATGTGTTTTTTTTTCCATTAAACTAATGAAATTTTAATGTTTTCTGAGAATGTTGCCCTACAGTTTCTTTGCATTTGCTCTTACTTGTTATCTTCTCATCCAAATTACTCTCGACTCACTTTCAGAGCTGTCTTTTCTGTGTAGACTGTTTGTAATTCTGTCTATTCCTTTCTGCATCTTTAAGGTTTCAGCAACCCCATATTTATTCTTTTTAATTTTAAAACATGCATGGACAAGCAAATATTGAGTATATTCAAGGTGTACATGAATGGATGTGTATACACTCTATAATAATTATCTCAATCAAGTTCATGAACACATCTGCTGCTGTTGAAGTTTGTACTCTTCCGAACTTCACACCAGGTGTGCTCCCCATGGCTGCAATATGAAGAGGTGGCCCTAAGAGGGGTCAGGTCCTGAGGGCTCTGCCTCACCAATGGGATTAGCACTTATCAAAGTGCTCCGTGGAGGCCATTGGCTCTGTTTGCCCCTTTGTGAGGACACATCGAAGCTGAATCCACACCCTACTTTCTCAGGACGCTGGCTGGAAATAAGGCCACATCCACTGTTAACAAAAGCTCAGTCCTTATCCCTGATGCCAATCCAATAATGAGGACACAGTTTTGAGAAAAAGGAAAAAAAAAATTATCGCTTTGCCAGCTAAGGAGAAGAAGCACAGGGGCTCCTGTCCCAAAGCCTGTGAATCTGTCCATCAGGGGAAAGAGAGGGTTTTTTTAAATTTTTTTTTTAATAATTATTTTTTGGTTTTCAGCGGACACAACATCTTTATTTGTATGTAGTGTTGAGGATCGAATCCAGCACCGTGTGCATGCCAGGAAAGCACGCCACTGCTTGAGCCACATCCCCAGTCCGAAAGAGAGGGCTTTTAAAGAGGTGAGTCAAAGGCTGCATTCCAGGTGTTCTCTGTCTGAAGTTGTAATTCACTTTGTAATTTGGGAGATGGTTAAAAGATATGGACAATAGGCCCCGGGGAACTTCCCTGTTTCCCTATTGCCCTACTGTCCAGCCCTAAATGAACATCCACCAAAAATCCCATGACCTGCCCCCCAACAATAAAACCCAGACCCCAATTGCAGCCTGCCACCATTTTCCCCTTGAAAATGTGCCCCTCTGTTGTTTAATAAAACACCACTGATTCATTGAGTTCTATCTCCATTTCTTTTTATTTTTGGGTTGCCTTTCATTTGCTGTCAATGGTCGTTTCTTCATTGATCTTCTTCAATGATCTTCTTCATTCCTAATCTAAATCCCTCCTTCCTGTGGTGAGTGAGTGCGTGCTCCTGGACAGAAAACTCTGCCTGGGATGGAGGCAGGTAATCCTGTCCCCTACCCCTGCCGTTAGGGAGGAGGAGAGATTAGGGATCGGGAAGGGAAAGAAAGATAAAGAAGCTAGTCCTTTTGAAACTGAAGCCCCAGCAACAGAGCCACAAGGGCTATATTCAAAGCACAGGATGGATACAGTTACACACACACACACACACACACACACACACACACACACACCTGGCTGCACAAGAGCTCAACTCTCATTCATCTCACAGCTGAAAGTCTGGACTTTGGGTCAACACCTCCCCATTTCTCCTACCAACCAGCCCCTGTGTACTTGTTCAATGTTTTAAGCTCCAACTATAAGTGAGTTCAAATAGTGTACTTGCACCCCCTCCTCCACAGAAAATTTTAATTAAGCTTCTCCAGAATCTTCACCATAATTGATCTTAGGACTATCAGCAAAAGAATCTCTACAAAAGAGTTCAATGTAGTTAAGTTTCCTATTTCCTGTATCTCTATCTTACAATAATTAAATTTGGCCACAGGTCTGAAAGAGATGAGCACTCCAGGTACTGAACACCTCTTTACTAGTGTTTCACAGACATTTTTGGACTATCTAGTATAGTAATAACTTACAGAATAGTTGGTAAAAGTTCTCAAGGGTAGTGGCTCTGCAAATGCAGAGTGTGATAAAAAAAAAAAAAAACAGATTCTTTTAACTAGGTCCCTGGCCTTGGGCCCAACTTCACAGTTCAAGAATAGGAGAGGATGTACCAACTGGGCTCCATGGTAACAGCTGGCAGGGGGAGGAAAGAAAAGGGAGAGCAGCTCTCCCATTCTCAGGTGTTGTCCTTGAAGGGTTAACTTGCCCAGAACAGTGAAGGAAAAGTTGCTTTTGCGTGAATTTCTGCAGATTGTGGACTTCTGAGCCCCTCCCCTCACACTCTGGGTATAAAGTTCTAAAACTCCCTGAACTCAGGGTTCAGGGGTATTAATTGATTACCGCAAAAAAGCTGTACCCTCTGAACCTGGCTGCAGCCAAATGTCTCCAGTGTCTCCAGTGTCTTGCCTGGTCTATCCCTAAAACAACAGTATTTGGGCCAAGGACAGAGTTCTTGGTAACTGGCTAGGGACCAAGGTGTCAACTCTTGGGACTTTTCAGCCATTTAGGATCCAACCTATAACAGGTTTCCCCCTCCAGTTCAGAAGTGTCCTGAGTCTGTTTCCCTGCTTGTCCATCCATCATTTTCCAGAGGCAGGGCATGTTGAGACACAGGAGCAGCTCTGCAGATGAGTGTCCCCTGGCCAGGCTAGGGCCCTGGAGCTCAGGTTACGCCTCTGCCCATGTAGCTCAGGGCATGCTGTCCCCATGCTGAGGCTGGGAGAGGTAAAGTGGCTCCAGGAATTCAGCGCCATGCAAAAGTGCTGAGACCAGGAAACAGAAAAGGAATTTGCTTCCCCCTCCTTCTCAAAACGTGGCTCAGAAGAACTTTTCACTTCTCACCAAGAAGAGAAAAAAGACAACAAACAAAACTAATGTTTAGTGTTGTCGAATCACGTCTTTTACATTGTTTCCTGTCCAGGGTGAAGGTGCAGAGAGTGTGATGGCAAGGAGCAGGGCTTTGGGGCCACCTCACAGCTTGGCATGGCTCCCGAAGCAGCCCGGGAACAGTGCTTTACAGTCCAGGCATCTGACTGCTCACTCGCCAGGAGACAGCCAGCAGGATCAGCACAAGTCTTCTGGACCGAATGAGGTCTCCTCTACAAGCTCGGTCAGGCTGGGCTCTGAGTACATGCTTGACAGATGCAAGCAGAGACCTGGATGAATAAAAGTACACTGGCTGCTATATGGTCAAGAGAAAGCAAAATGTCCTTGAGCCTCTGATGCTGCATTTGACAGGCTGTGATTACCTCACAGACAAAAGTCTCTCGGTTCTTAACACCAGACAAAGAATGCTGTGTAGAAAGAATGGGCTCTTAAGACTCCAGATCTCTAATTTTGGAACTTCTGCCAACTTGCTGACTATCTCAAAAGACCTACTTACCTTATTTTCCATCGGCCCTGTCAGGTAGACAAGTTGTCTTTTTTTTTTTTTTCTTTTTTTCTTTTGCAGTGCTGGGATTGACCCCTAGGTCGTGTGTGATCTGGACCAATGCTCTAGCACTGAGCAGTCCCTCAACCCTCAAACACTTTTAAAAGCAAGTTATTTGACTTCACCCATTGTTGTCCTTTCCCCTTTAGAAGTTCAGTCCCTCCCATCCTTGACAGAACACGTTTGGCTGCTATCTGAATCTGTGTCTCCTGATTTGCAAATCTATTCTGAGTGTGAATAAAGACCATCTTTGCTTTATTGTAACCTGTTTGTGATTTCTTGGCCCGCATGCATGCAGAGATCTGGGCTTCGAGGTAGTGGCCATAGACACAGAGTTGTTGGGATAGATTGCCCAGAGCCTGGAGCTCCTGACGGGGCCAGCCCGGGAGGGGCCCCAGGCATCCAGGGGCAGTGCCCTGGCTGGGAGCCAAGATTGGGTTCTGCACAGGAGGTGGTCGATGGCATGAGCCTCACACTGCCTACCACGGCTCTGGCTCTAGGTGCTGGACCCTGGCTGAGTGGCTTGCTCCTCTGGGCTTGGCTTCCTTAACAGAGGAATGGGTGAAGCCATACTACTTTGTTTTTCTCACTCATTTTTCTTTTTTAATTATGAAAAAAAGGGGCACAGTTCAATGGCAGGGCACTTGCCTGTCATGCATGAGCCACCGGGTTTATTCCCCAGCACTGAGAAAGCACCCATGTGTCGGGGAACAGACCCCGAGACCCTCTCTGCTTGCTCCCTCCCTAGCACCTATAGTGGTTCAGGTCTTAAATCCCCCCTCCCAGGCCCATCTGTTGAGGGCTGGTGGTCAGCCTGGGGTGCTCCTGGGAGGTGGACCTTTGGGAGGATGCTGGGCCAACAGGGGGATGCTCTTGAGGGGATGCTGGACACACCCTTCCCCTCTTTCCTGGCTTCCTGGCCTCCGGGAGGTGAGCAGCCTTGGTCCACCACAGGCTCCTCTGGTGATGTGCTGCCTCACCATGGGCCCAGAAGCCGGGGAGCCAACTGACCAGAGACCAAAACGAAAATTCCACATTGTTTACCTCAGGTCTCATGTCACAGTAATGGAAAGCTGACAGTGCACACTTGTTTGCTTGTTTTTGTTTTGTGGTGCTGGGAGCTGAACCCTGGGTGGGCCTTGGGCATCAGAAGCATGTGCTCCACCAATGGCAGCCCCAGGTTTTCACAGATCCACGTGCATTCGAGGACCTTCAGAAGGCAGGTTGGAAGAAATGACCAGAACAAGATGCTTGTTAGAGTCTATAAATAAGTCAAAATAACACCTGGCATTTTGCCATGGGAATGTTAGAGTTCGTAAACAAGTCTGGATGGTGCCTGGCAAAATGCCAGAGGGAGTGGTTTGAGAAGTAACAAAAGGGAGCCATTAAGTGTGGAGATTCCTTATTGGTTGACTGATGTATCTAGTTTATGCTAATTAGATAAGCTGTGTGGAATGTATAAATACTGCTCCTGTCCTGCAATAAACGGCTTCCACTCCTGCTGTATCAACATACACAAGTTATTCGTCACTCCCCGGTTATTTTGCTGCAGCCGGACTGCGGCAATGCTTCTCTATGTTTCAGACGAGGAGCGATACACGTGGGACGGAGCAGCAGGCCAACTGGCCCTCTGAGCCGGCAAACTCTAAGAGCATCCATAAGAGACACGGGGGAGTGGAGAAGGGGACGGGAGGCCAGGGGTGTCCAGCAAGCTTTGGTAGAGCTTCATTTCGGCCCAATTAGCAGTCTCCGTTTACCTGCCTTGGTGTGAGGAGGACAGCCTTCCCTGAAGAATCTCCGCAGCTTGTCCCCGGCAGGTAGAGGCCATTCCTCAGGTGACTTTGGCCTGAAGGAGGTGGCATGCTGATTCAGAGGTCCTTCACTCCTCAGGGCAAAGTGCACCCAGGATCTAGCGGTCTCAACCACATGCAAGGGTATACAGTGCGTGGTGCCCAGCAGCTTCAGGTTCACGGCAAAACTGAGCCGGAGGTTTGGAGCCACTGTCCATACCACTGTCCCTCCCCTCCTTTGTGGCACCCCTGCTCCCTCCCCCTTCCCCCCACAGGCAGCGCATCTTGGCTGCTGAGGTTGCGCAGCACCTCTCCACCACCCAAGCCCTGGTGTGTGGAGGGCTCCCTCTTGGTGTGCACACTACAAAACCAGTGATCACTGACCCTGTAAAACTGTAATCACTAACCCTGAGCTGGGGACACAGCAAGTGAGGCTTGGGAGCAACTCACCCTTTTGTGAGAAGGTGGAGGATACTTGCTGAAGCTTCCTTCCCTCCCTCCCTCCCTCTCTCTCCTGTGTGTGGTAGGAGGGATTGACCCAGTGGTGCTCTCCCACTGAGCTACACCCCCAGACCTTATGTTTTGAGACAGGGTTTTGCTAGTTGCCCTGCCTGGTCTTGAACTTGAGATCCTCCTAACTCAGCCTGTCAAGTGACTGGAATTAAAAGTATGCACCATTGTGCCCTGCTTTTTTTTTTTTCTTTTAATTTTTTTAATATATTTTTTGTGATACTAAGGATTGAAGATACCCAGTCCCTGGGTATCTTTCATAAGAATGCTAACACCATTACTCATGACCTAATCACCTCCTAAAGACCGTCCCCTAATACTGTTAACTGGGGGATTTGGAATTTCAACAGGAGGATTTTTGGAGGGACACACAGTATAAGCACCACCTATTCTCCCTGGACCTACCTCTCTGGGGTGTTCCTTGCTGGGGTCTTAGTTCTACTGGTGCCTGGGAACAGCAGCAATTCTGTGAACCCAGCAAGCAGATGTCCCTGAGTGAATGGCCCTGGGCTGAAGCCAACACAGGATGGTTGGTACAGTGGAGGCGGATGGTACAGCTTTGACCACCGAAGAGAACAGTGCAGACCTGAGGAGAACCTGCTGGATACAGCTCTCTGGTGGAACAAGTCTCCCCCCGCACCCCTGTGGCGGTTTATGATGAAAAATGACACTGGTTCCTGGCACAGAGCTTCAGCAACCCTTGAGTTTCCCTGGTGTAAAAGGGTCTGTTATGCAGAGGTGGTGACTACTGAGAACCCTGGGTATTTTCAGGGCCGGGGCTAATACCAGAAAGAGCAACCGCAGGGACAGAGGTTTGGGGCTCCGGGCAGACCGACTCCAGGAAGGCTGGGGCTGGAGCTAGTGTTCAGCCTCGTGGTCTGGGATCCAGTCTCTCCTGCCTGATGGGCAAATGTGGGAGGGTGGGGTGCCCTGACTCCGCAGGGCTGGACGGAGCACAGAGGCCTCCCCCTGGGCAGCTGGCAAGGGCTCTAAGTTACATCCATCATAACAACATCTCAGCAGCCCTCTGTTCTGAGTTCCAGGAGTTGTTCCGTAAAGAAGCCAACCTGACAGGGGAATGACACTCCTGGGTTACAGAGGCCAGTGCCGTTGCTGGGACCTGGAGTGTTCCCAAAGGCCCAGTGTGATGGGTGTGGTCCTCAGCATGTCTCTACCAGAAGCTTGAAGACGAGGGGCCTTTGGGAGTTAGGTCCCTGGGGTGTGCCCTGGAAAGGGGCCAGGGGTCTGTAGTCCCTCCCCTCACCGAGAGGTGAGCTGCTGCCTCCACCACACACCCTCTCCACAACATCCTGCTCCACATGGGAATCAGCAACAGGACCGAGACTACAGCTGCACCTGCTCAAAGTGTGAGCCAAACAAGCCTCTCCTTCTCCTGAGGGGCAGGGTACCAGGAATCAAACTTGGGGCACTCACCCACTGATCCATCCCCAGCCCTATTCTGCACTTTGTTTAGAGACAAGGTCTCACTGTGTTGCTTAGCACCTCACCATTGCTGAGGCTGGCTTTGAACTCACTGTCCTCCTGCCTCAGCCTCCCGAGCCGCTGGGATTACAGGCGTGTGCCACCATGCCCAGCTCCTTTTATTTATTTATTTTTAAACAGCAGATTTATCTGATATTTGTTGCAGTGATGGGAAGGTGACCTACAGATGGTCAGAGATGTGGGTGACCCCTGAGACATGCAGCTCATAGGGAAGTCTTGTGGGGGACATTGCCTTTGACCAGTGGACTAGACCCTAGCTCTGGGTGTTCAGACATCTGGCTGGTGTCGCAGCAGGGGCCTGTGTGCCTCACCCCTGGGCCAGATGCTTTCCACACACCTGTTCAGACAGGAGTCCATTCTCTTGGAGACAGAAGTAGTGGCATGTGGATTTTTGCAACACATTGAAATTTGTTGCAGACATTTAGAGCTAGAAGATGTAACAAAACATGGTGCGGCCCAAGCGCTTGGTGGTCAGTGGCAGAGAAAGTGTCCACAGCAGTGAATGGGATCTGTCTGTTTGCATCTTCCCGACCCTCCATGCCCAAGACTGCGCCTTCCTCACACTTCCTCCCAAGAAGGACCAGCATCCTCTGCTGTCACTAATGGCAGCTAAATGAATATCTCCACAGGGACAGAAGTCCAGCCTGAGGCTGTTAGGACTCTGTTGTTCCTCTCTGGGTCGTCTTTACTGAATCACCAGGTTTTGCTTCTGTAAATTGCATATCTGGTTGGACTTTTGGCTCCTGGGCACAGATTGTTAGAGAAAATTGATGGAAAACATCTCAGAACATGCAACTGGAGACATAATTCAGTGGTAGAGCACTTGCCTAGTGTGCATGAGGCCCTGGGTTTCCCCCAGCCACCACTTCTGCCTCCAAGATCGTGGACTCCCATCTGAACAGGTGTGTGGAAAGCACCTGGCCCAGAGGTGAGGCATGCCGGCCCCCGGCCTGACACTAGATAGACATCTGAACACCCAGAGCTGGGGTCTGATCCACTGGTCAAAGGCAGGGTCCTCCACGAGACTAATGAAACCCTGCAAAAGAAGAAAAAAAAAAAAAAAAAAAAAAGGAAAAGGTTTCAGATAGTTTAGATCATATACACACAGACTGTCATCTTGACATCAGTTCAGCCATTCTGTACAAGTCTTGGTGGCCAAAAAGAAACATGTGTCTAGTCTCCAAGCTGATAACCCGCAGCTGGCTAGGTGGGTGTTGATTACACTGCTCAGGCTCAGTGCTGCTGTGATCCATTCTAGATGCTTTTCTGAGGCCCATAAAAACACCAGAGAGGACACTTAAAAATGCTTCTATTGGTGGGCAGGTTGCATCTTCCTCAATGGCAAAGGGTTCCAGCTGGATTCCAGAGGGGAGGATTTGCCCTAGTTACTATTAGATGTGGCTTTCCTCTCATTCTCCCTGAACACAGCACCATCCTCTTTTTTGGTACTGGGAATTGAACCTAGGGACTTATACCTCTGAACTACATACATCTCTTGTCTTCTTCTTCTTCTTTTTTTTTTTTGTTAAATTGTGAGACAATGGCAAGGGTCTCACTAAGTTGCCCAGGCTGGCCTTGAACTTGCATTCTCCTGCCTCAGCCTCCTGACTCATGGGATTACAGGCATGCCCCCAACTTTTTAGGTGTGGTGCTGAAAACCTGACGTCAGCATGTAAGACCTGCTCCACCATAGAGTGCTACCCTTAGCCTTAGGTGTGCTTTCTCTGACTAGTAGCATTTCAGGGCAGGTATATTGTTTATTTCTCCCCAATTTTCTGTACATTTTGGCATCTTAAAAAATCTTTAAGACTGGGGAGAGATTGCCCCTCCCAAGGCCAGCCAGTTCTTAGTTCTAGGACAAGGCTCCACTGACCAATCCTGAGATAATGGACAAAGCACACCTGACCAACACCACCTGCTTTGGAGTCATGCAAAACCCCAGCCCTCGTCCTCCTCTGCGTGTCCTTGCCAGCCCCTGAAGACAGGATTAAGGACAGGGTTTCCTCATCTTCCTGGTGCAGCTGCACTGGTCAATGTGCCTTTCCTGCTTTTCATCATGACTTTTCATTTGGTTTTGGGGTGAACAGCTGACCTGAACTGTGGGATCCCAGAGTCGGGCATCTGCCTGGGTAGCAGGATGCCGTAGGCCTGAAATGGGATCCTCCCCCCACTTGTTCTTCCCAGCTGGGCAGGAAGCACACTGGGAAAGGGCAGAGTATCAATGTGTAGGAGCCAGGATGGTAACCACCTCTTCACCCCCAGGGGCCAGATCAAGTGACCATAACCAGCTAAGGCCTGAAAGCCTAACAGGACACCTGACACCCACTGCTCTGGCTGCACTGCACATGTATTCTGTAATGAAAGTCTAACATAAATGCTAAGTCAGCGAGTCTTTATTATGCACCCGTGCATCTGAGTCCGTTACGCTGCCAAGCGACTGCAGGAACATGGCAAGAATGTGCGTCTCAGATGTGGGGTCTCAACTATGGCAAGGTGGAGGAGGAGCTCACCTGTGGGCTTAGCCCCCATGAAGAGATGGGGAGGGATGGAAGGCACCAAGTGGACTAGCTGCTCTCAGAGGCCACAAGTACCAGGAGCCAAAAAAGTGACAAAGATGCACCTGGCCCAAGTCCCCCTGCCCCTACCCACAGAGCAGGGCCTGTTGGCTTGGAGGACCGGTGGACACATCCTCAGAGCAGGTGGCTCCACTTGTGTCTCCTGCCAGGACTCAAACTGGGACTGGCGCTCCTTCACCCAGGAGGGTTTCTGAATCCTCAGAGAGTGTGACCCTACAGTGACTGAACTGCCTTGCTGGGCTGTGGATCAGCAATAGGGGTCCCTGACAACACCTGTGAGGATGCAAAGCCTCCTTATGGTCCAGCTCCACAGCCTTACTGGTGATCTGATTCTGTATTGGAGCACACCAGTAAGCTGAGCATTGCTCCCCTTTTTGACAGTCTGAAGGTGGGGAGGCCCTTCCTGAGGCAATGGGGCCTGATGAAACCTCCTGCGGGAACACAAGATGGGGAGAAACGTGCACACAGACAGCCTGCTTCCGTCCACATACTCCTGACCCTCGGCCTTAAAGATGTGAGGCAGGTCAATACAAAAGACAAACTATTTAGAAACTAGGACCCTCAATAGTTTATTTCTGATTTAAGGTATGACCAGATGTTTTATTGCATTTACTATTCCAGGTTAACATGGGTGCATCTACCCAGGAATAGAAATCTGGTTGTAAAATTATCACCCTTATTGGGTTTAGGGTGGAAGTGTCTTGATGTGAGCAGCAAGGGGCACCAGGCACCAGAAGCACCCGGCTTGGGGCTCACCCAAGTTGAGTCCCAAGAGGAGCTCTGACAAACCCAGCCTGGTGTGGCCCTGAGGCTGGCGGCAGCTGCACCGAGTCAAGGCTCTTCCCCACCTCGCCCGCCCGCACAACCTGTCTTACAGAACAGTGAGACCAAGCTTTGGATTGTTCAAGGTTGCACTACCAACAGCCAGTCACCAACAATTGAGAATCCCAGATACTGAACTTTAAGACTCTTCCTTGCAAAGGACAGCCACCTGGGAGCGCACAGCTGGTTGGCCTGCCTGGTAGAAGGACAAGCTCCTCTGCATTGGGAAAGACAGCAGCACCACAAGATTATCTGCAGTTTGGGAGTAAACTGTGTCCCTGCAAAATCCCCATGTCGGAGTCTTTCCCCCATTATCTCAGAATGTGATTATTTGGAAATGGTCCCTGCAGAGACAGATGAGGTTACAGTGGGGTAGATAGGATGGGTAACCCAACGACTGGTGTCCTCAGACACACGTGGGGAGCACCACACAAAGAAGGCAGTGATAGACTGCTGCTCCTGCAAGCCAAGAACAATCATCTGCTAGCAGACCCTGGCTCCAGTCCTCAGGAAGGACCAACCCTGCTGATGCCTGGACCCTGCAATCGCAGCTCCTGCACTGATGGAGTACCTCCCCTGGCTAGAAGCTCCGGGCTTTGCTACTTTGTTACTGCAGTCCTAGGAAACCAACACCACTGGTAGTGAAGTGAATGCACATGAATAACTCCACCCACTTCATGTGAGGCTGTCCTGGGGTTGGGCTCAATCAGGCAGAACAATCCCTCCTTGGGAACTGAGCTCCCCATATTCTTAGCCAGGGTGAGGGAGGAATATAAGTGCCTTTTAAATGATGACATCTCAGTTTCCATCCCAAGAACATTTACCAAAGACCTTCAGGGTACAAAGACAAGACGTTGGGGTGGGTGTGCAACGTGGTTTAAAATATGTGCTTTGCTCCGAGACCCCCTCTCCACCCCCAACCCCTCCAGGGCAGAGGGAAAGCATGATGGACCTGGGCCCCACCAAGACTCCAGGCCCCAACACGGTTCCTGAAGAGCTCAGGGTCTCTGGGGGCTCCTGAGATGTTAAGGAACCTGGGCTGACTTGGATTACATGGCACCGATCTGTGTTGGGCCCTGACTAGGCCTTCCTCCTGGCCCATCATCCACCCACCCAGCATTTCACTATGGGATGGGACGTGTAGCCACCCTGAACACTCTCTGTGCTAGGGCAGGAGAGGAAGGGATGTGCCATCAAGGGGTCACCGAGGTGGGGGCAGCCCAGTCTTCCTGAGGACCTGGAGAGCATCCCCGTGAGGGTGCCTAAGGCAGACGCCAAGGGCGAGTTGCACAGCAGAAACAGAAGAGGGGCTCGTTATCTGGGGAGGAGGAGGCCACCGAGGCACCTGGAGAAGTAGACACTACCTGAGAGCAGGGGACAGGAGGAGGGTCTCTGTGGGCGGTGCCGGGGCAGGGCTTAGTACCAAGGGGGCGGGAAGCACCCGGGCTCAGTAGGAGTTCAGGGCCTGCTTGGAGCGCCGCTTCATGTGCAGCCGCTCATGGCGGAGGAGGTCGCAGTTCTGCCGGAAGCTCTTGACGCAGTAGCGGCACTGGAAGGGCTGGCCCTCGTGCTTCAGGTGGATGTCACTGCGGTGCCGCACCAGCTGGTCATGCCGCTGGAACAGCTTCCCACAGTCCCGGCACTGCTCGCCCAGCTTGGCCTTGCTCTTCTGCAGCAGGGCGTGCGCGTCCCCGCCCTGGGCCTCAGGCGCGCCCGGCTCCTTCTGTGCGTGCTGCAGTGTGTCCGGCTGCAGATGTATCCGCCGGTGCGAGAGGAGGTGTGAGTTAAGCCGGAAACTCTTCCCACAGGCGCCGCAGCGGTAGGGCTTCTGGGCCTCGTGGGCCTCCAGATGCCCATCCAGGTCCTCGCTGTCACTGAAAAGCTCCCCGCACACCGAGCACTCGTGCGGCTTCTCTTGCTCTCTGCGGCTCCTCAGATGCCGGATGAAGTTGACCCTCCAGCGGAAGATCTTCCCGCAGTTCGGGCACACATAGGACTTCCTGGAGGTCTGCACCTCGCCCCCCACCTCGTTGCTGTCGTGGCGGGAGGTGGGGAGGCTGCGCGGCTTCTCCCGGGAGCTCTGTGCCTCCTCTGTGCAGTACGGGCCGTGCTGTGTGTCCTCCTCCCCTGAGCTGGACAGGACAATCTCGATGGTCACCTCCTCGTCCAGGCCAGTGGGTGGGTCGCCTCCTGCTACAGGAAACCCAGGTGGGGTCAGTGGCGCTACCCAGGCTACACCCCAGTCCCCCTGAGCCTTACCCAGGAAGTTTCAGGGGAGTCCATAAACCCCAGACCTTGACCTCACCCTGGGTCCACTGTGAAGCCTGAGAAGGAAAAGAAGCATTCTGCCCATCTCTTTTCCCTTTCTCCCTCTTCCCTGCCATGCTCCCCTAACCCTCACCTTCAACCCACTTTTCCCTAGCCACAGAGACCTCTGTTCTGAGAAGGGGCACTGATCTGTGCCAAGCCTGGCCAACACACCATGTCCCGTAACCAGACACAAGGACATTCTGCCCAGACATGACACAGGACCCTTTATGCCATAGCTGGAGTTGCCACATACTGGGCACTGGAGAGCTCCTGGAACTGCAGACTCCCGCCCCCCCCCCCCCCCCCCCACAGCCTGGCTTGCTCTTGGACACCATTGCAGCACACTTCATTTGCCCTGTTATACATGTCAACTAAGGGGACCTGTCTAAAGGAGAGGGCTGAAGTGAGACCTGAGCCTGGCAGTGCCGTCCCAGGGTAAGGCTATATAATGGTCCCAGCCATTCAGGGAGCTCTTCCGGCTCCTCTTCTCTGCTGACTGGACCCCATGAACTGCACGGGAAGCCAACAGGTTTTTGACAATTTCACAGGAGCACAAACACTGCCGGCTTGGACTATGTGATGGAGAGGAAGGAGCAGTCAGGCCTAGGGGCTGCACACACCAGGCCAGCACACTGTCATGCTCTGCGGAGTGTTGTTGACAAGGAGAAGGAAGAGGACCATAACCACATTGGAGGTCCTGCCACCAAGGGCCCCAAGGGCATGGGCCAGACTTGGGTCAGCCTCCCCAGTTCCTGAACCAGGCCTTAGTCCAGGGCATGAAGGACAAAGTACTAAACCAGAGACTGTCATCCAGCCCGGAAATCCACAGGAATTTGTCTGGGCATGGTGGCACATGCCTGTAGTCCCAGCTACTCAGAAGATTGAGGCAGGAGAGTCTCTCGAGCCCAGGATTCAAGATCAGCCTGGGCAACATGTTGAGACCCCGTCTAAAATAAAAAAGAGAAATCTACTGGAATTTGCTAGGTTGGACTCCCTTGGATCCTAGGACCCATCACCCTTTCTCCCTTCCCCTCCTGGGAGGATGATGTGCATCCCGTGCCTGTCCTCCACTAAGCTCTGGAGGTACACCACGTGCCTGGTTGCAGCTCCATAGCTGATAAGGGATTCTGCCTTAGGATGAATTTTACCATCCCCTCCATGCCTGATTTAGGTGTGTGTACAGACGAGACTTCAGAGGTGGGGTCAATGCTGTGGGTTAAGACTGGTGTTGTCACAGGGAAAATGTATGTTGTGTGTTGAGAATTAGCCCAACTGGTTTAGAACTCCTGGGCTCTCATGACTCATGACACAGCCCAGGTAGCTGGGACCTTGGCTGCGCAGTGCCTGGGTTGGGGTGGCTGTATGCTGCATGTACGAGGGGCACAGCTAGGAGGGGCTGTGGCAGGTGGCGGGGGCTGACCGTGCACCCTCACACTCCTGTGTCAAAACCTTGACCCTGCTAGCTCAGATGTGACTGTGTTGGGAGACAGTCTCTCAGGAGGTGCTTAAGCTAAAAGGAAGTGTTCTGGTGGCCTGACCAGTGTGACTGGTGCCCTTGAAACAGAAGAGAAGACATGGACAGCCTGGCATCCACAGGCCAGGGAGAGGCCAAGAGTGGGAAACCAAGCCAAGCCCCAGCCCACAGTCAACTCCAGAATTTGGAGAAAATCAGTTTGAAAATCAGGCAGTCAGTGAGACTTGGTTAAGGAAGTCCTGGAAGATCAGTATCATGCATATAGGAGGACGTTGCCTAAAACCAGTGGAAATGACCTCAGAGTGACCCACCAATGCAAGGCAGAAAGCCCCTCGAACAGGGAAGGCAGGTGACAGGAGACTGTGACGGGAGCTTGCACGACACCAGAGGGGTATGTATGTGGGTGCACACACATACATGTATGTGGCTCTGTGTTTGCTGGGTGTGTCTGTGTGTGCGGGGTAGTGTGTGTGTATGTGTGTGCTAGGTGTGTGTGTGTGTGTGGCTGTATGGGCATGTATGTGGAATGTGTGTGTGTGCTGGGTGGGGTGGTGTGTGTGTGTGTGTGTGCACATGCACAGGGTGGTGTGTGTGTGTGTCTATGTGTATGCTGTTTGGTGTGTGTACATTTGTGTGTGGCTGTGTGGGCATGTATGTGGTATGCGTGGCTGTGTGTGTGGCTGTGTGTGTCCTGGGGTGTGTGTGTGTGGCTGTGTGTGCTGGGTGGTGTGTGTATATGTGTGTGACTGTGTGGGCATGTATATGGTGTGTGTGTATGTGTTGGGTGGCTGCTGTATGTGTGGCTGTGTGGGCATGTGTGTGTGTGTGTGTGCACAGGGTAGTGTGTGTGTCTATGTGTGTACTGGGTGGTGTATGTGTGTGTGGCTATGTGGGCATGTATGTGGTGTGTGTGCTGGGTAATGTGTGTGCATGTGTGTGTGCTGGGTGGTGTGTATGGGGGCTGCGTGGGCATGTATGTGGTGTGTGTGTTCTGGGTGTTGTGTGTGGTTGTGTGTGTACTGGGTGGTATGTGTGTGTGTGTGTGTGTGGCTGTGTGGGCATGTATGTGCATGTGTGTGTGCTGGTTGGTGTGCAGGTGACTCAGTGGTCCAGTGCCCTGAATTCAATCCCTGGAAACCACTCCCCCCAAAAAACAAAACAAAACACTTGCCCAGGCTAAGGTGCTGTGCCATTAGCCACAGGAATCATACCAAGAGAGCAAAACAAACATGAATGAGTGGAAAAGTGCAAAACACAACACACCACTGAGTACCAGGCAGGCAACTCACAGGAAATGCAAAAGAGAAGAGAGCGTGCTGGGCACCTGGCACATGTCTGTGATCCCGGCGACTCTGGGGGCTGAGAGTCATAAGTTCCAGGTCAGCCTTAGTAACTTAGGGAGACCCTTGTCCAAAAATAAAAAATAAAAAGGGCTGAGGATATAGCTCAGAGGTAGAACACCCCTGGGTTAACCTCCAGTACTGTACAAAAATAAGATATTCTGCTTTGGTGACAGGAAGGTGACCATTCAGTGGCACAGTGAGTAGTAGAGAATCCCGTGTGGTCCCAGACCAGAGGGGCAGACCTCACCAGTGTCAGGGGTGTGGGGTGGCAGGAAAAGTCATGCTGGAAGGAGAGTTGGCAGGATCCACCCAAATGAAAACAGGACCTGCTCTGAAACTTTCCTCTCCTTCTCCAAGAAAGCCACACCTAGTGTCACCACAGGAGAGCAGGTTCTGCATCAGAGCATCCTCAGGGAGAGCAGCACGGACTCCTGTTCAAAGACGCCCGTCCACCTCCCACCAGCACCCAAGGACCACGGGAAGGGCTGTGGTCAGAGGAAGCTGGGAGGGGTTAAGGAAGCCCGTCCACCTCCCATCAGCACCCCAAGAACCATGAGATGGGCTGTGGCCAGGGGAAGCCAGGAGGGGTCAAGGAAGCCCGTCCACCTCCCACCAGCACTCAAGGACCATGATATGGGTTGTGGTCAGAGGAAGCCGGTCCACCTCCCACCAGCACCCAAGGATCACGAGAAGGGCTGTGGCCAGGGGAAGCCAGGAGGGGTCAAGGAAGCCCATCCACCTCCCACCAGCACCCCAAGGACCACGAGATGGGCTATGGCCAGGGGAAGCCAGGAAGGGTCAAGGAAGCCCGTCCACCTCCCACAAGCACCCAAGGACCATGAGAAGGGCTGTGGTCAGAGGAAGCTGGGAGGGATCAAGGAAGCCTGTCCACCTCCCACCAGCATCCAAGTTCCACAAGATGGGCGTGGTCAGAGGAAGCCCATCCACCTCCCACCAGCACCCCAAGGACCACAAGATGGGCTGTGGCCAGAGGAAGCCAGGAGGGGTCAAGGAAGCCCGTCCACCTCCCACCAGCACCCCAAGGACCACGAGATGGGCTATGGCCAGGGAAAGCCAGGAAGGGTCAAGGAAGCCTGTCTACCTCCCATCAACACCCCAAGGACCACGAGAAGGGCTGTGGCCAGCGGAAGCCAGGAAGGGTCAAGGAAGCCTGTCCACCTCCCACCAGTACCCCAAGGACAAGATAGACTGTGGTCAGGTGAAGCAGGAGGGGTCAGGATCGGGCACACACCGCCCTGGGCAGCACTCCCCCATGCAGAGGCAGGCCCCTCAGGAAACAAGGAGAAACCACTCTCATGGGGAGGGCTCATCCTTCCAGTCCCACCTGCTGTAAAATCCCCTTTGTGCATGTGACAGTGAACCCAGCACAATGGTCACATGCCCTGCACAGAGATGAGTGCTAATCACACCATTCACACACCTGCCCCTTGATGATGGAACTGTCCCACACTCAGGGAGGAAGACCATTCCACACCCACCAGCAGTGCTCCACTGGCAACCTGCCTCAACCGCCCAGGGAAGGCCGTAGGAAGGCCTAGGGTCAGTGGTCAGCGGGAGAGACCTGAGCAAACGGAACTAGGGCCAGAGGCTGACAGAATGAGACTGCGAGAGTTCAGTTCCACAGCCCTGCCAACGCACGCATGCACACACACCACACGCATATGACCCACGTGTGCACACACATCTTCTAACAAACCTCACACGCAAATGCCCCACGTGTGCACATACCTAACACCTCATATGCATATGCCCCATGTGTGCACATACACCTTCTAACACACCTCACATATATGCTTCACGCGTGCACACACATCTCCGAACACACCTCACACGCATATGCCCCACGTGTGCACACACCTTCTAACACCTCACATGCATATGCCCCACGTGCACACACACCTTCTAGCACACCTCCCACGCATATGCCCCACATGTGCACACACCTTCTAACACCTCGCATGCATATGCCTCATGTGTACACACACATCTTCTAACACACCTCATATGCATATATGCCCCATGTGTGCACACATCTTCTAACACACTTCACATGCATATGCCCCACGTGCACACACCTTCTAACACCTTGCATGCATATGTCCCATGTGTGCACACACATCTTCTAACAAAGCTCACACACATATGCCCCACGTGTGCACACACCTTCTAACACACCTCACATGCATATGACCCATGTGTGCACACACATCTTCTAACACACCTCACACGCATATGCCCCACGTGTGCACACACACCTTCTAACAAAGCTCACATGTATATACCTGTGTGTACACACCTTCTAACACACCTCACATGCATATGCCCCACTGTGCACACACATCTCCTAATACACCTCACACGTTTATGCCCCATGTGTGCACAAACATCTCCTAACACACCTCACACATATATGCCCCACGTGCACACACACTTCTCTGAACACACCTCACATATATGCCTCATGTGTGCACACATGCATTCTAACACATCTCACATGCATATGCCCCAAATGTGCACACCTGCATTCTAACATACCTCACGTGCATATGCCCCTCATGTGCACACTCGCATTTTAACGCACCTCACACGTATATGCCCCATGTATGCACACACATCTCCTAACACACCTAACATGTATGCCCACGTGTGCACAGCTGCATTCAAACACACCTCACACATGTATGTCCCACGTGTGCACACATCTCCTAACACACCTCACACGCATGTGCACCACATGTGCACACACCAGTGCGGTAGCACGTGCCCATGTGCCTCCTCACCTGGGCAGGTGCTCTGGGTGAGCACCATCTGCTGGCAGGTCTGGAGCTCGGGCACCTGCAGCTCCTCCCACTTCCTTCTTTCTTCCATAGGGAATGGCTGCAGGCTGGGAAAGTCTTTCCAGAGAAGAAAAGGAAAAGGAGATTCACCAGGCACTGTACCCCCTGGAGGAGGCACCTGAGCAGACATAGGCTACGGCCCTCCTGGGCCAGCCCCTATACCTTACAAGGCAAGGGGTGACACCACAACCCGGTTCTGAAGCTGGACGGAACCAGTGTGGATCCTGGTCCTGCTTGCTCATTTCTGTGGTCAGAGACAAGTGACTTAGGTCACTTCCATGTCCTGTGCTGGGTTTGCCGCAGACCTGCAGACCCCACCACCATGCCGGGGTTGGGTGGGGCGTACCTGTTCCTGGTGCACACATCCACACTGGCTCAGTGCCAGTGCTAGGTCCCAAGAGGGAAAGAGGCCAGGGGACGCTGTGGATTCTGTGCAAGTCTGGCTTCACAGTGTGGGGGCAGAGGAGGCAAACCCAGCATGTGCAGAACTCCAGCCTCTCCCTCCCCATGGGTGCCCTCACACCCCTGCAGGAAGAGGGCGGTAGCAGGATGGGACAGGCAAGTGTCCAGAAGGCCCTATCCAGAGAACTCCCCGCCAACCTGGCCTGCTATGGACACCTGACCCTCCATAAGGGCCTGAGATCATCAGCAAAACCAGGAGATACTTACAGGCTGGGCAGGGCTTGGGCTGCAGCCGATCAGAGCTGGGAAGAAGCTGGGAAAGGCCCAGCTCTGGCCTTCCACCTACTTCTGGAATGGTCACTCACCTAAGTAGGAGACCTGTGGCTCCTCTTTCCCCTGGAGGTCCTGCAGCTCTGGAACCCGGGGCCCGTTCTCCTCTCCCTGGAGCAGATCTGGCTGGGCTGCTGGGTCGTCTGCTCAAAAGAGGGCAGGATAGGCCTGCATCAGCCATCTGCTCCTGCAGACAACCAGGGCAGGCTGCGCAGGGGACTCTCCTTCAGGCCCAGAGGGAGGAGGTGGAGGGAGGCCGTTGGGAGAGCAGTCAGGGATGTGCAGGGTGCACACGTGCAAAGGCCAGAGCAAGCAGGGCAGCAGGGGGCATGCAGCCAAGGCGGGCCTGGGGCTAGGGCATGGCTCTGAGGCGCACAGGAGGTCGGAGGAGACGACAGGGTTGAGAATGGCCGGAGAGCCGAACACTGAGATCACGTCCTGTGGGGCTCTGTGGGAGGGAAAGCCAGGCGAGCCTAAGCAGCAGGGGCAAGACAGCAGAGCAGTCAACCAGACAACAGTCTGTGGAGTCCCCGCACAGGTGGCCCCGTGAGGCTGGAGGGTGAACAGGGTGCTCTGATGCAGACCTGCCGCCTGATCCTCCGGGAGGAGGCTGGCCTTAGGGAGAGAGACCTCAGGTTGCGCGGCCTCGGTGGGGAGGGGTTAAGCCTTACTCGCAGGCATGGAGACCCCGTAGTCCTCCCCAATGATGAACTCTCCGTAGAAGCCCGTCTGGGCGGGGTCGAGAAGGGACCAGTCCTCTTCCGAGAAGCATAAAATCATGTCCTTGAATGGAGAAACCCGGTTCTGAAACCACAGGAGAGCAGGGGTGGCTCAGGGGGCGGCTGGTGCCCTAGTCCGTCAGGCTGCTGGGACGCGACACCACAAGCAGTGGAAGTGAGGTCTCACAGGTCTGGGGCCGGACACCAAGGCCTCAGCAAGGCCTTCATTGTGGGGCACGGGATGCGCGGGCTGGAGGGTGGGGAGCTTCCCGGGGCCCCTCAGGTGTGTGCTGTTTGTGTTCCCACCGTGCAGACCTCCTCCGAACAGAGCCACTCCAACTCGGCTAAACCGACAGGATCTTGGAATTCCTCAGGCAAAGGCCTCGCCTACAGTGCTCTTGACCTCAGAACCCTCCTCTTTTGAGAAGGCCAGGCTTCCCCTTTTGGAGTCATGACAGGAAGGCCTACATCTTTCCCCTGTGGTCCAACTGACTCCAGCTGCTGAAGGGGCAGTTCTTACATGTCCTCTAAGCTTCCTAAGGTTGTTACACAGAGCTCACTGTAATAAAACCCACTCTCTGCAGTAGCAGTAAGGAGAGCCAACTTCCACCTTGGGATCCAGCCTGGGGACTGGTACCGGAGGAGACATCTCCCTTAAGAATTCCCGGTATGGGCTGGGATAGCTCAGTTGGTAGAGTGCTTGCCTCCATGCACAAGGCCCTGGGTTCCATCCGCAGCCCCTGGAAAGGCCCCTCTAGGTGCCCTACCTAGGCTGGGATGCTCAGTGGCACAGTATCTGCTTAGCATGTGAAAAGCCCTGGGTTCCATCCCCAGCACTGCAGAGAACAATATGCAGACAGGTACTTCTTCAACTGTCCCCTGTGCAGACCAAGTCAAGGGGACTGACCACAAAGACATGAAAGGCAGCCTGGGACTGTGGTCTCAGCTTGTTCCTGTCTGCAGAGGAGCAAGCAGCACCGTGGGCCATGGATTCACTGAAGGGTGGCTCAGGAATGGCCAGCCCTGGGAACCTACTCACACCTGCCTCTGTCTGATTCTGACTGAGTCTCCCACCCAACACTAGTGAGTTCCTTCAAACTTTCCTCTGGACCCAAACAACCCATTTTGGATAGGGACTGTTGGGCTGCAATCTTCCATGGTCACCAGGGAAGGAGGAGGGCTCTCCTCCTCAGGGACAGCCCTTTACCATGGTGCTGGGTAAGAACCCTTCCCACCACCTTGGCAGCACTGCCAAGGACACTGCCAGTCCCTGTTCAGGAACTGGGGACTCCTGACCCAAAGTGGCCTCAGGTAACTGAATCACTCACTTACATATGGCGATTAACACGCCTTCCCTACGTAACTGTGTATATGCATCAGTGCCTCTGATGACGCAGAAACCCATTAAGAAAATATCAGAAGCCCTCTCCTCGGGTGCATCTCTAAGGAGGAAGAAGGAGGAAGCAGGAGGTGCCTGTTTGGTGATCTTTTTAGTTGGTTATCAGAGAGTTCCTGTTCAGAAGACAGCACGTTGGCAGAACAATTCCTCTCTGCCTTCTTTCAACTGTTCTAATCTCTACATGCTGTACCTTGACAAAAGCCTGGACTGACCCCAAGAAACCTCTGGAAAAGCAGGAGCCCGTCAGGAACTTACTGGGTGTGCTTGGTCTCTGCCCTCTTGTGGTCCTAACTGGACTAAAAGACACCTCACTGTTGTAATCTACAAATTTCCCCAAACCATAAAAATAAAGTGCTTCATACAATTTATTGGAAAATATTTCAAAATAGGAATTTTGTGGAAGAAAACACGTATGAGGGAGAAACCAAAAAGAAACAGCAGATCACGCTTCAAAAGTCTGCCCTTGCCTCTGGTTAAATTTCTGAAGGAGACAGACGAGATGGGGGGGCTGGACAGACAGCTTCCAGTGGATGTCCTCTGGACCCTTGGACTTCTTTCCCCCTCATACTGGCTCTTGTTTATGATTTAAACCTAGGAATGGGAGTGACACAGTGGACACACACAGGCCACTGTCCAACTAGACCACCAACTCAGCACCAGGATTCCGCCTTGGGGACGTGTATTGTGTCTGGAGGCTGCTTCTTGTCACAGAGGGGGGCAACTCCTGGCATGGGTAGAACCAAAGATGCTGGTTCATCCTGACACACACGGAACAGCCCCTCACGACCAGAGACACATGGCCAGGACAGCGGCACCGCCTGGACATTGCTTCACAGCACCCAAAAAACCCAACACTGGCTAGGAACCCAGGCCCTCACTTGTGCTAGGCCAGTGCACACCACTGAGCCCACCCTGGCCCTCTGATGCGTCCTGAATAAGATGGCATCACTTTTCCAGGGAAATCCAGCTGCCAGGAGTTGGCCAGGGCACTGTGAAGTAGTCCACGCTAGAAACTGCCAGACCAGAGCTTCTGAAGGGGCTGGAGAAATCTTGCTGAACACAGACTGTGTCCAAATGTCAACCGTCAGAACACAAGTGAGATCCGACAGTCTCCCTCATGTTCAGTTATTAGTGTGGTCACTTGGTTTTGTAAAGCCTCATCCAATTAGAAACGATCAGAAGAAGCTGCTCCACAGGTCATGCACATGCATGGGAGGAACTGTGTGGGTGAGGTGGTGTGTAGCACGAGGGCAGGTGTGACCCAGCAAACCTGGGACACTCCCAGGGATGTGGCTGGGGCACAGTGAAGATGCCTGCAGATGGAAGGACAGCACTGCATCCCAGAGCGTCTCACCCCTCGAGGGGACAGCTTGGCACTTTGGTGTATCTTTAAATGACAAACTCTCGTTACCTTCACCTTGATATTTAAGGTTCCCTTGTGCCAGGGGGCCTGGGTCTCGTGCACTGAACTCAATGAACGTGTCCACTGTCAGAAATTACCATGGCTGCGACCTTTGCTCTGTCAATAATGCTTAGGGTTTTTCCAGTATTTTCCATTATGAACAACAGCTCCACGAGCTGTCCTGCCTGTCTCCCCTCCCCGTCCACTCCCACCCTGTTCTGAGAGCACACTGCCACCTGCCACTGCCTGCTGCCACCTGGGCCACCATCCCAGGTTTGTTGGCCAATCGTGTTTCAGTTTCATCTTTTTGTGATGCCTGTTTACCTTCTTGGTGTACATTTCTATTTTTCTCTTCTTTTCCTGTGGAGTTTCGGTGGACCCAGGACCTATCCTGAGCTCCACAGGTGCTCCACATCTCAACCACACCTCCTGCTAAGCTTCTATTTTCTAATGGGTTGCTTTTGTCTCCCTTTTTTTCCAAACTGGCTTATAGTTTTGTGGCTATATTTCACTACTGCAACAGAAAGGATAAAACTATTTTAATTTTAAAATTCAAAAAATACTTAAATGTATTTAAATCATTTCACAGTCACATAAGTAATTGGTCCTACTAGTGACACAGAATAACTGCCAGCAAGTGTTTAAGAGATTAGTGTGGGATTGGGATGCAGCTCAGTGGTAAAGCCCAGGCTTAGTGTGTGAGAGGCCCCTATTCAATTCCCAACACCAGAAAAAGAAAAAAGAAAAAAATTAACATGGTAATTGGTAATAATTTTAATAAAAGCTCCAAAATCAGAAATGTAATTTTGAAACAAAAATAGACTAATGGGGGCCAGGGTTGTGGCTCAGTGGTAGAGTGCTTGCCTAGCATGCGTGAGGCCCTGGGTTCCATCCCTGGCACCACATAAAAATAAAAACAAATAAAGGTATTGTGTCCATCTACAACTAAAAAAATATTTTTAAAAAACTGACTGATGAAGAAAAGAAGAAAAAGTCCAGAAACAAATTGGTGCAGCCCTCTCTGAGCAGTGAAGTGGCAGCCCGGGAGGGATAGAGCATAGGCTGTAGCTGCACAGAACCCCGACACCGGTGTGGACCCAAAGGTGGCAAGCCAGGACGGCGGGGAGCCAGAGCATGCCAACTTGTTGCACTTGGCACATGGCCTGTCCCAGGGCAGGGGCCTGCTCCACAGAGCACCACAGCCAGAGTCCCCAGCTCCACTTCAACCTCTGGTTTCCTGACCAACAGAAGAAAACAAGTGGGGCCACCCTGATGGCAGTTCAGGCTCAAAAGTTCACCAACAGTGTTGGTGCTTTTCCAAACCAGGATCAGCATGAGTTTGGACCAACAGCACTGACCCAAGTGCTATATAAACCCCAGACTAAAACACCAGGTGGCAAGCAGCTACTAGGTCCCCTCTCACCCTGCGGGAGTTCTGTCTCTATTCTTCACACAACACTGAGAGCTGAAACAGAGTGGCCATGGAGAAGGAACTGGCTTTGAGCTAATGCCAGCAGGCCTCCCCTGCTGTGATTAGCTGCTAACAACATTTAAAATGGGCCTTCTTGCTGCAGAGGCCTGCAGCTTGTACAGAGCACCCTCGAGCAGAAGTGGTGAACCCAGCTCCAGCTCAAACCCTGGTTTCATTGGTTCACATACAATAAGTCAACCAAAGGGCATGGAGGCGCACATTTGCAATCCCAGTAACTTGGGAGTCTGAGGCAGGAGAATTGCAAGTGCAAACCCAGCCTAAGCCACTTAGCCAGACCCTGTCTCTAAATAAAAAACAAAAAAATAAAAAGCGCTGAGAAAGAAAGGAAAAGAAAAGAAAAAGAAGAAAAGAAACAGCACTGAGCACAGACAACATAAATTATTTTTAAAAGCTCGGAGAAAGCCCACTTTCTCAGCCATAGGGCCAGGAGGGGCAGCCTATCAGGCAGACAATAATCAGAACATTCCAGCTACACAACCCAGAATAACACAGTGGCCTCCCCTCACCTGCACCCACACAGCAGAAAGAGTCAGATACACACTCCATCAGGGCCCTGCCTGGTGGCCCTGAGGCCCAGCAGGGAATGGGACGTCCATCCCTGCAGGTTGGTAACAGTCCCTAGCCCAGTCTAGCATCAAGCTGCACTGCCACTTTAGCACTGCAGAGCCCAACAAGAGCCAACTGTCCCTCAATGGCATTAGCACATGGGGCACCCTCCCTTCCATGATGTCACAAAAACAAACCAGATGGCTTACTGAAGGTGTGAATGGGACCCAGAGTCTCCTGAGACATGTGTAGAGGTGTCAACAGAAAGTCCCTCTCCACTTCAAGAACCAAGCTCTCAATGAGAAAAGAACGGACAGGAGCCACCCCGAGATGACAGAGGTGCCGAAATATCTGCAGACATCGGAGCTGAGATACGTGTAGAATGGAGGCAAAATGGCACCTCCCAGAGGGAATTGAGGCGGAGGCCCCCTGCAGGACTGCTGGGGAGCACAGCAGCCAACCTGAGGACAGACAGGCAGACACCGGGAGCTGAGACGCCTTCGGTCAGGAGATGGTGGGACTGGAAAGCACCTGGAGGAGGTTGCCACACGAGGCTTTCAGAGGACTTGGGACAGAGCCATAAACCTACAGATGCCAAAAAGCTGAGCAAACCCTAACCGGCCGACCTGAAGAGATGCACACCAAGACCCAGGACAAGAAGACACGAGGCTTCCGAGTGACCACAGAGCAGGGGGGCCCTGCCCAAGGCAGAGCCCCTCAATAGAAGCCACCTTCTCATCAGAGGCCACGTAGGCCAGAGGGAGGTGGCAGAGCTTCCCAGTGCTAAGAAGCTGCCAATGACGAATCTTGTGTGCGTGTGTGTGCATGCGCGCACGCGCGAGAGAGTCGATACGCGAATCAAGACACAGCAAGACACCCAAGTGCATACCCATAGTGCTGGGATCTAAACACAGGGGCGCACTACCACTGAGCCACATCCTCAGCCCTTTTTACTTTTTATTTGAAATAGGGCTTCACTAAGTTGCTGAGGCTGACCTTGAACTTGGCCATCTTCCTGCCTCGGCCCTGCGAATTGCTGGGGTTACAGGTCTCGCCTGGTTCAACTATGAATCCTGCATCTGGTGAAAATGTCCTTCAGGCATGAAGGGGAAATTAGGACATTCCCAGATGAAGAAGCAGAAAAGCTGGTCACCTGCAGACCTGCCCTAAAGAAACCATTAAGGAAACAATGTAAGAGTGGACCATGGGACACAGAAAGGAAGAGTGTCCACGAAACCGTGAGCAGACACCACAGGTTTCTTCCTCCTGTCTGTGGAGAACATGTGCTGTATGGAGGCAGGCACAGAGGGCACATTTCGGACAGCCCTGCTGGCAGAGGGGCGGTAGAGGACGCGAAGGGAGGGAAGCCTCATGCTTCTGTCAAGCTTATGAACAAGGACCCAGCAGGCTGCAGCATGCTGCGAGGGAGCTGCAGACACACTGGACCGCACGCCAAGACGTCGGAAGAGGTCCACGAGAGGGCCCAACAGCCCACAGGAAGGCAGGAGAGGAGAGCAGAACAAAAACAAGTCTGGAAATAATAATGTAACAAAGTCTCAACACGCGAATGAAGACACAGCAAGCGGGCTGGGGTAGGCTCTGCCCCTGGAGCGCTTGCTTAGGTGCATGAGGTCCGGAGTTGGATCCCCAGCAGCACAAACCAAAAGAAGCCAAAGAAATAAAACGAAAAGGCCCCCCAAAAGAGAGCAGCTGTCAGAGTGGATTAAAAAAAAAAACATGATTCCACAGCATGCTGTCAAAAAAAAGAAAAAAAAAAACACTTTAAATACAAGGATAGAGCAAGAAACAGCAGATTCATGGGAAAAGGATAGAAAAATTACATTGTGGGATCATTTATTAAAAGAAGAAAAGCTACATAAACACCAGATAGGGTAGGCTTCAGACTAAAAAAAGATTACCAGGGAGAGAGGGACGTCATATTGTAATAACTGGGCCAGTCCCAGAAAGCACGGTGTCCATGTGCCAACAAGAGCTGATATGACACTCGAGGAGAGTCTGACTGAGAGGCCACCGGGCCCCAGCCTGCACACCTGGAACCCCACTCCTCTGTCAAGAGTGAGGGGCCAGACAGGTGCGGTGCACACCTTAACTCCAGTGGCTCAGGGGACTGAGGCAGGAGGACCACGAGTTTGAGGCTGGCCTCGGGAACTTCACAAGACCCTGTCTCAAAAATAAAAATATAAAGGGCTGGGGATGCGGTTCAGTGGTAAAGAGCCCCAGTTGGGTCCCCAGTAGCCAGGTTACAAAAGGCAGGGCATCCAGCAACGGTCTGCCCACACTGACAGAGCACGTCACCCACCACGACCAGAACATTCTTCCAAACGCCCCAGAACATTCTTCCAAACGCCCCAGAACATATGCCAAGGAACCGAACTCTTGGAGAGAGGGAGTAGGGATCTCAAAAGTTTGAAAAGAAGTGAAAGCATCCAGCAAGTGTGTTCTAATTAGCAGAATCCACAGCAGAAAGATATCAGGAGAGTCACCACGTCCTTGGGATTAAACAACACATCCCAGAGTCCTTGAGTTACAGGAAGGCATAGGGAAGTGAGAGGAATGAAGGAAATGGGAACTCCAAAATGCAGTTTGTGGGACAGTTAAAACAGTGCTGCATCCCCAGCCAGACGGGGTAGTGCACACCTGCAATCTCAGTGACTCAGGAGGCTGAGGCAGGAGGATGGCAAGTTGGAGGTCAGCCTGGGCTACTTAGCAAGGCCCTAAGCTGCTAAGTGAGGCCCCATCTCTAAATTAATAAAAATTAAAATGGGGGAAGAGAGGGGAGATGAGAATGGGAAAGATAGTAGAATGAACCAGACATCACTTTCCCATGTTCACATAATAATGCACGACAGTGTAACTCCACATCAGGTACAACCACAAGAATGGGAAGTTATACTCCATGTACATATGGTATGTCAAAATACACTCTCCAGTCATGTGTAATGAAAAAGAACAAATTAAAAAATAATAGAAGGGGCTGGGATGTGGCTCAAGCGGTAGCGCGCTCGCCTGGCATGCGTGCGGCCTGGGTTCGATCCTCAGCACCACATACAAACAAAGATGTTGTGTCCCCCAAATACTAAAAAATAAATATTAAAAAATTCTCTCTCTCTCTACCTCTATCTCTCTCACTCTCTCTTAAAAAAAAATAATAATAATAGAAAAGGGCTAGGGACATGGCTCAGTGGCAGAGCACCCTGGGTATTCAGGCCTCAAGACTGCTAAACAACAACACACACCTTGCTCTGCTAAAGACCCTGACCTCAGTAAGGGGATGCAAGAACAGCCACAGAGTGGAGAGAGCATTCACAAAATGCACATCCAACGGAGGATGAGTACTGGAATATGTAAAGAGCTTTGAGAACTCAAAAATAGGAAACTAAAGGGTGTAACTTGAGATAAGCAAAGTCAGACACAGGTGGCGCCAGTACAGCCAGCTAGCATCCTGAACGTCCATCCTTTCCTCTCAGAATGGCTCAGACAGCAACAGGGACAGCACCAAGTGCTGGCAGGGCATAGAGGACCAGGCTACCTGGACACAGAAGTGGGCAGGCAGCCCTCTGGGAAGAATGTGGTGGCTTCTCATAAAACCCAGTGTGCACTACCACGCCCAATAACTGCCAAACACCAAAGTCCACACGCAGGCCGTGCACAACTGTGCATTGTGGCTTCACACCAGAGGCTCCTGGACAGGTGGACGCTAAAGGAACCCTGGGGCTTCCACGCATGAAGATGACCACTCAGCAAGGGCAGGAACACAGTGAAGGTCACACACCATAGGAATCCATTTCCATAACACTCCTGAGACTAAGTATCTTCCCGAACCAGGACCCTGGTGGGAATGGGGGTGGGCAGAGCAGGTGGCCCTGGGGCAACAGGAGGCTCCTGGGTGAGGTGAGTGTTCAGTACCTTGCATGTGTCTTAGTTTGCTCCTAGACTGTCCCCACTGCTCCTGTGCTGAAGGCAGGTCCCCAGCTGGTGGTGCTATTGGGAGGTAGTGGATACCTTGGCAGGTGGGGCGCAGTGGGAACAGGTGAGTCACCAGTATGGCCTTGAAGGGTGGACCGTGTCCCCAGCCCCTTCCCTCTCTGCCTCCTGGCCGTCATGAGTGCAGCAGTGGTGCTCCATCACACCCTCCCAGCTGTGACCACCTGGCTGCAGGGAGCCCAGTGACCTTGGGCTAAGACCTCTTTCCATAGCATCTACCCAGTGCTTCCTACAGGTGGCCTGGCAGTCAGCATGGCACTCAGGACCACAGGGGCAGGGGAGGAGTGGGGCACTCTAAGCCCAACCCTGCCCACTCTGGTTTTCCTGAGCTCAGGCTAAATGTCCTGTGTGGCAGGCAGCGAGCTGGCTAGGGCCCTGGGAAGCTGCCCTGGAGTGTGGCTTAGACAGAGCGACAAAGGATTCTCAAGGACTCCTGCAGAAATCACTTACCGGGGGCAGCTGGAGGGTGGTCATCTGCTCTGCATCCCCCATGCTCTCCTCCTGAAGAAGGGAGGTGTCTTGCGGAACTGAAAGAGACAGGGGCAGGGTGTCCTGAAGGTGGCCAGGTCAGGCACTGCCACCTCTGGAGCTCCCTGGGACTCCTCTGCTTCAGTTGCGGTAAGCAAAGAAAATCCTAAGAGAAACGCCAACAGGTGCTTTTCTAAACCCCAGTCTTGCTCTCGCCTACAAAACGAGGGTCCCAAGATGATGAGCGTGAGAGGCCCTTTCCAACCACACTGACTTTGCTTTCTGGAACTCAGCACCACCAACGATTAGCTGTCCGACCTCTGGAGCTCCAGGGACCTCAGTTCTGCGTCTAAGATATGGGAAGCAAAGGTTAAAGCTTCTTGGAGTGACGGCATCAGAGAGGACTGATACCATCACAGGCTCTGCGGAGGCTGAGGCGAGGGATCACTTGAACTCTATGGCGCGCATACGCGCATGCACACACACACACGAGGGCTGCCGGCAAGGAGGACTGCCGCACAGCCCTGGTGTCACATTAACTACTGTATTTATAAGTCTGTAAACTGCCACACTCCTTGAGAAAGACCAGCTAGCTGAGGGCTGGTGAGCATGGGGAAGAAGAACTGCAGAGCGGCCACGGGGCAGGCAGTGCAAGGGTCCTCAAAAATTTAAAATGACCACTGAACCATGCAGCAATCCCTCTTGTGCACGCCCAGGGGAACGGAGCAGGCGCCACCAAGAGAGAAGGCTCTCAAGTGGACTGCAGCAGTGCCGCAGTCCGGCTGGCTGCAGCAAAATAACCGGGGGGGGGGGGGGGGAGTGACGAATAACAGGGTTCGCCAGCCCGGTCAGCACCCACTAACATGACGGACATAGAAAATGTGCTTCCCACACAGTGGGATTCTGTTCACCCTTAATGTAAGCAACTCCTGTAGCTGTGTCATAGATGAACTGGAGGACATCACACCAACTGAAATAAGCCAGGCACTGGACAGAGCTGCAGGACCTTGCTTAAAGTCACCCAAGCAGTCCCACTCACAGAAGCAGAGGATATAAAAGGGTCACCAGAGGCTGCAGGAGGGGTGGGGCTGCAGGGGTCAAAGGGTACAGGCTTCAGTTAGCCAGAGGAACTCCAGGAGACTGGTGTACAGTTAGTACAATGTATCACACATCTGAAAGCTGCCACGAGAGAAGTTACTAAGTGTTTGGACCAAGGAAAAGAGGTAAGTACATGAGGCAATGCAAATATTGATTAGCTTAATTATTTTACAATGTATCAAGGTGTCACCTTATACCCCATGAGTTTAATATGTGCAGTTCCTGTCAATTTAAAAACAGAAATCAGGAGCTGGAGGTGTAGCTTAGTGGGAAATTTAATAGACATGTTGGTTGTTTTTATTGGAAAAGCTTATTAAAATGCCACTTATTATAAAGCCACTTGCACACATCACACGAATGCACACCTGGTTTTCCACTATGATCACAGAGCAACGTGGCAAGTCCACCCAGACAAACCCATACACCAGCCATCCTTCAACTCAAAGCTGCCACACCTCCCGTGGTCATCAGCCCCACAACCAGATGAGGACTGAATGTACGGTGGTGGGGGGTGGACGGGCACAACAAAAGCACATCTTATTGAACAGGTCAGTGTGTTTTCTGCCATTATTCTCTAGACCATGCAGTGTCACGATAATCCATATAGCCTTTGCATTGCATTAGAGACGTTATAAACAACCCAGAGAAGATTTAAAGTACAGGAGGACATGGCTAAGACACATGCAAATCTGCTGTTCTTGCCAAGCATGGAGGAGCACGCCTATAATCTCAGAGACTTAGGGGCTGAGGCAGAGGACGGAAAGTTCAAACCTAGTCTTAGCAATCTAGCAAGGTTCTCAGCAATTTAGCAAGATCTTGTTTCAAAATAAAAAATAAAGGGAGGGCTGGGGTTGTGGCTTAGTGGTAGAGCGCTTGCCTGGCATGTGTGGCACTGGGTTTAATCCTCAGCACCACATAAAAATAAATAAACAAAATAAAGGCATTGTATATATCTACAACTAAAAATATTTTTTAAATTTTAAAAAATAAACATAAATAAATAAATAAATGGGGCTGAGGATGAGGCTCAGTGATTAAGCACCCATGGGTTCAATCCCTGATACAAAAAAATTAAAAAATAAAAAAAAAAAAATAAAAATGGTGCAACCAATCTGGAAAGCAGTATGGAGATTCCTTACAAAACTTTAAATGGAACCACCATTTGACCCAGCTATTCCACTCCTTGGTTTATACCCAAAGGACTTAAAATTAGCATACTGTAGTGATGCAGCCACATCAATGTTGTTTATAACAACTCAATTCACAATAGCTAAACTGTGGAACCAATCTAGAATGCTCTTCAATAGGTGAATGGATAAAGAAACTGTCATGCATATACACAATGGAATATTACTCAGCATTAAAAGGAAACAAAAGTATGGCATTTGCAGGAAAATGGAAGGAATTGGAGAATATCATAATAAGCGAAGTAAGCCAATCTCAAAAAACCAAAGGCTGAATGCTCTGTCTGATAAATGGATGCTGATCCATAATGGGAGGGGGGATGGGAAAAATGGAAGAACTATGATTGGGCAAAGGGGAGGGAGAAGAGAAGAGGGAGCATGGGGGCATGAAAGATGTTGGAATGAGATGGACATCATTACCCCAGGTACATGTATGACTGCACACATGGTGCGACGCTATATCAGGTACAACCAGAGAAATGAAAAGTTGTCCTGCAATTGTGTACAATGAATCAGAGTGCATTCTGCTATCATATATATCTAATTAAAAGAAATAAATAAGTTAAAAAAAAAAAAAAAAAAATATATATATATATATATATATATATATATATATATATATAAATAAATAAATGCTGATCTGTATAAGAAACCTTAGCACCCCTGGGCTTTGGCAGCACAAAGGGGTTGTGGAACAGGAGCTACTTTGTCAAGGAAATAGTGGTTATGAGAACCAAGAAGACATGGTCAGGCGGGCACTATGATATAGTCCTGAAATCCCAGCATCTCAGGAGACAGGCAGGGGAATCACAAGTTCAAGGCCAACCTCAGCATTTTGTCAAGACCCTGTCTCAAAATAAAAAATAAAAAGTGCTGGGGATGCAGCTCATGTAGAGGACTCCTGGTTCAATCCAATACCAACATAAAAGGTGCCATGGCCATGCTGAGTTCAGGCCATAGGCAGTTCCTGGTAGTCTGAAATGACAAAACCCACAGATAGGCACAGGTTCAAATAGATGAGACAGCTCAACCTGGAGGATAGCTACCCACAGAAAAGGTCCCTCTGAGAGGGCCTAGAAGACACCCTTACGAGATTGATTCAGTTGTTCTACGGAAGGACACAGACCTTATTAATAGTTCGCAGCTCCTCAGGGACAGAAGAAAGCAGCTGTCATAAAAAACCATCACCTTAACAAAAACCCAAGCATACAGGACAGGGTTGCGTACCCCAGCTCATCCCTTCCGTGCCCCATGGGCTGCATACCTGGGTCCTCGCTGAGCTGGTTTGGTATTCTGCTGAGGATCCCCAGGCCCTGAGTTGGGGCCATGGGCTGGCTATCATGACTTTTAGTGAGGTCACTCTGGGGTTCTACTGGCCGCCGTTCTTGCTCCTGGTCCGGAGGGCCATCTCCATCGTCAATCACCACAGGGTCTTCACAGTGCTTGAGCTGCAATTCCAGAGGGAACTTTTCAGAGCCAGGTGGAGAGGTCCCTGGCCTGGGTCAGACTTGTGGGCTATGCAGAAGTTGGGGAAGACCCTGCCCCCTGTGCTGCTGACTGAGACCCCACAGCTAACCAGCAAAGGATTACCCTGGGTTTTGACAGGACTACACAGGACATTAGGAACTTTAGAGAGCAAAACTTACTTTCCTAGGAAACCAAACTGTATTCTGGGCCAACCAAAGTACATGACTTTAGACAGAACTCTTCAGCCCTGGTCAGGGGGGTACAGGACCCCAGCAAAAGCTTG